>NC_081289.1:10781722-12061537 GCF_030490865.1 Poecile atricapillus
TTGCCCTGTTTGTGGCAGAGCTAATGAGAACTGATGTCTGTGTTTCTGCCTGAGCCCAGCTGAAATGAGTGTGCTGGGCCCCTGGGCACTGTGGTAGCAGCTTGTTTTCAGAAGGAATGAGGAGTGTTCACCTCCTGCCTGCCGTTAATACCACCTCAGATTCACATGTTGTAAAATGTTGTGGCTGCATGGCCTCTGCTCATGGGCGATATCAAGGTCAGTGGACCAGCGTTTGCTAATGCAGATGCAATTAATGTGTTGTCACTGGTGTTTGGGTATCTCTGAGCACCAGACAGCTCTGAAAGAGGCAAAGGAAATGTCTTTGTTTGGAATTTGTATTTTTGTGGGAAAGCAGCACAAGTCTGGTTCAAGTCAGAGCTTTAGGATGTTCCTGGGCTTGTAGCAAAAAGCCTCTATAAAAGACAGAGCCTGGAACACTTAGTTGGAAACAAATGGGTACGTCAGGTTGTGCTCTGGGAACCCAGGAGGGAAATGGGGCAAGGAGATTGGAAAGGAACTGGAAGTTATACCTCATATTTCCTTTCTGGGGAAGCCTCTGACTTGGTAGTGATACTAAAATTAACTTGCATATGAACTTTCTCCAGTTATTTAATAGACTACTCAACAAAAGAACAAATCTGACAATGCTATGAGATGCTTAATGTGACTGTAATTAGCTGATAGCCAAAGAGAAGCTGGAAAACATCAGAATATTGAAATAAAAAAAATCACACACAAAAATAATTTTCATTTGTTGGCTTAAAATACATACTTTTATTTCTTCAAAGTAATTTACAGATTTTAGATTTGTATACATTACTCCCTCCTTCCTTTCCTTCCTTCCTTCCTTCCTTCCTTCCTTCCTTGCTTCCTTCCTTCCCTGACCCTCTCCACCAGGGAGGGAGAGAGAAAGGACAGACAGGGGAAGAAATAAACAATTATTATTAATTTTCAAATGTCATTAAAACAACTTTTTTTTTTAAAAAAAGTTTATTTTTTCACAGTTTTGTATTATAAAGAGCCCAAACTCAGAATTTATTGAGTCTGGCTGCAATCTTCTTTTGTTAGAAGATAGCTTTTGTCCTTTTTTATTGCATGCCAACTTTACAAATACAGTGTTTAATGGCTTTAGCACAATATTATTACACAGCTGTGTTTTACTGGCTGTTACGAATTTCTGTGTGAAAAGCAAATGAAGCTGGAATATTAAGTCTAATAACATTATTTATCACTGATTTTGACTAACTGTCCTGATAAAAATGTTAGTCACTTTAATTCATCGAGGACTAAAATAAACAGTTCATTATAATGAATTAAAAAATAAATCAAATCATACCTTTGTCTCAAAAAATACCCCAAATTTAATATTTTCACCACATCGTTAATAGTTTCAGCTTATATCTTTAAGAAGCAGGTTACTGTTGACTGGCTTCCAACACAAGAGTTTGTAATGGTTTTAAGCTTTTCACCAAAACTGCTGGAGAAAGTCTGAAAAAAACTTTTTTTCATAAATGAATTGCTTAGACAAAACAGAATTCTAAGTTCCTGTATTCCAGTTCCAACATGAAAGGTTTCCTTCTCCGAAACAAAATGCTGCTCCAGAGAAGGCCAGAAGGAGGAGAAGAGTAAGAAAGAGCAGTAAAGGTAAAAGTGGCCAGTTTCCTGTTGGAACTGAAGATGGAAGGGGGATCCAGGTCTGGATTTGAACACTGAGAGGCCCCAGGTGGCTGCTGGTGGCTGTCCCTGCGTGCACAGGGCAGCAGCACCGGCTCTGCTCGCTGCAATCTGCACAGGAATTCAGCTCACGCTGGAGTTGCCATCAGGGACCCTGCTCAGTCACACAATGCTCCTGTCTAATACCATGGGGGACAGCCTTGAGCACACAAAAGCTCATGGGCTGTGTGCTGGGGGCAGGATACCCCTGGGCTCTGGGCTTGCTGATCGACCCCTCGGAGCCATCCGTGTTCACAGCCCTCGGTATCTTGAGGAGCAAAAATACCGTGCCAGGTGTGTGAAGGAGCATGGCTCAAAGCAACAAAATTGTAAAGGTCTGCAGTGAGTATGGTACTGGAGGGCCTAGAACCCAAGGGGGCAGTTCTGCCAATACCCAGCACACATTTATTTGTGCAGTCCCATCTACAATAGTAGATGCACATCTAAAATGTCTAGCACAGAAGGAGCAACCTGCCAATTATGGTTTTATTTTCTGTCAATAATATTCCCAAAAAGTGCTTTTTACTTGGAATTACTGATTTGTGACAGTTCCTACCTCTCTCACATACACAATATTTAGTGTATATAAACCAGATTTGAGAATTTAATAACTGAATTTTAAAGTCCAAGTTGTATACATCCCAAGTAATTTGTAAAAATTTGTACTGTAAGCTCTCTTGAAATTCCATCACCTTTTACTTTAGGAATGCATAGAAATAAGGAGAGAAGGTGTTATAAGAATAATAAATATGCATTCTATAGTATATTAGTCAATGCTTCAGTACACTGCCAACATATTTAGAAGCAATAAAACTCAGATGACCTGGAGAGGAGATGAACCTTGCTCTTGTCCAACCTTGACTTTATGAAAAGAGATAAGTGCTCTATGCCACACCATAAAACATGTTCTGGTACTTCCTTGGCAAGATCATTCAGAGCTACAAGTCATCTACCAAACTGTTGTCTCCTGAATTAAAAAAAATGAACCTAATCCACTATAGAAAAGAGGCTGCAAGTGGCTTTGTTCTATTGAATTGATGGCAGAATAAAGAAGAGGCAGTTTTCATACAATTAAAAACCAGCAAATAAAAAGACTCGGGTCAGCACTGGTTTAGAATTGCATCTAGAGAAGGCTGCTGAGGTCATTGATTTTATTTTTAACTACTAACACATTTGTTTCAACTACAGAAGCTGCTCCTCAAAAGAACTCTGAGAATAAACATTCTTATTCACTGCTTTCTTTGTAAAAATAAAACCAAAAAAGCCTTGAAGATTAAGCTACTTATCACCACTTTCAGGGCTATGTTCTCCTTTTTTTCATGGCTTCTCTAGCTGGAGCCTCAAAATCAATTAACTGAAAGGTCTTCATCACCTCTGGAATTCCACTCATTCACATCAGTAATTACAGAAGGTCTCCATGAAGCAGTGGTTTCTCAAAGAGTTAATTGAAATGCAGGAACAGCTTAATACTGATTCAGCAGACTTAGCTCTAAACTTCAAAGGAATTGTGATTTACCATTTGGTTCTTTGTCTATGTAAATTAATCATGTTGCTCAAAGCAAGGGAAATGAAACATTGGAGGCCTTAGAGTCATTACAGCAAAAATGTTAAAATACATTAGTCCTTTGAGACACAAATTCTGAATTTTATTTTTATTTTTATTTTTATTTCTTTTATTAAATATTTATTTCACAAAGTATCTATTTCATCTGTCTTTCCTGGCAAACATAGGATTTGCCCCCTGAATCTATCTACACCACATCTAGGTTTATTAATCTTAAATACACGAACGTAAGAAAACACCCCAGGGCCTGATTCAAGTTTTACAAAGGTAATACAAAGCTTATCAGATCTATGGTTCACTTACTCTTGAGATGGAGTAGGCTGCCCAGCACGATTCATGATTCATAACTTCAAATAGATACTACCACTGCTTGAGATGGCCTGAGATTTGGCAGCAACTGATCTCAACACACATGAAATGAATCCATTTCACACCTGCACTGTGAACTTGCATTTTGATCCCCAGATATGCAAAGACATAGATTTACCCCATAGACTTCCCTGGATCTGACATGCAGTATGTTCTTGTTGCTCTGCTGAGGAAGACTGACATTATTTCCACCTGTTATCCTCTGAAATCATGGGGCAGTTGAGAGGATTTAGTATCTGTGTGTGTTTCCTCTCCTTTTCCTCTCGAGCCTGCTCCATGCTGTAGCACACAACAATGATTCCCTGCTTGGTTGGGTGAGGCCATGGCTCCACAGGAACCAGGGACCACACTGGCAGCTACAACCCAAATCTGCACTGTCTCACACAGAAACAGGTGCAAACCTGCTCCCTTGGGCTGACTCTGGGGCTGGGACCCCCATGAGAAAGATTAGAAAGATATCCCCAGTATGACAGACTGGGAGGAGGATGTACCTCGTCTTGCATAAGTGTTGGAAGTGGCCCAAAAAACCAGACTATGTCCTATTGGTGTCTTCTACAAAGTGATTCTCTGTTTCTCAGTAAGGGGTGAGCCCTGAAAGACTCACAGAGTGAGCAGAGACAGCATTTCCTCACTTTTCTATGAGGTAAATTTAACTCTTTCCTATAGAAACCCTCAAGAAGGGTAGTTGCTAATTTTCTCAGTTCACAGGTGGGCAATCTCCTCATTACATCTTTCAGGATGAGCAGATAAGTGTAATTAGATATTTATCTTGGAGTGAGTGCAAAGTCTGCTGCACCTTTCACATTCTTTGAAGTGAGAAGGGTCAGTTTGTAGCACCATTTCCTTAGTCATCATTTTTATCTGTGTGTTTTCTGTAAATACAAGCTTAATTACTAGCTCTTGATTATTAATCACTGTCACTGCAGGATAATTCTGTTGTGAAAAAAGACTGTGGTAAAATGATCCTTTACTCAACAGCACAGCGCTGAGTTCTCACAGCAGTACCTCAGTGATTAAGACTGTGATTTTCAAAGTAACTCCAACCCACTATTGAATTGAATCCTAACCTCCTTAGGATCCTTTGAAAATCTCAGCCGGAAATTACTCTTCCATGTTTTTGAATCAACTACAGAACCGTCATGGCTCAGATTGTCTGCTCTTGCCTGTTTTCCCTGAGAGGCGCTGCTGGCAGACCTGGCTTGGACCAGGGGCATTTGTGTGGCTCTGGAAACCTGGTGGGAGCCATGGAAGTAGAGATGCACTTGCAGATGTGATGGGGAGAGGCAGGGCTGATGCCTGTCCCTGAGCTCCCCGTGTCTGCTGAGGAGCCCTGTGCATTGTGCAACATATGACATGGAATTATTAACTCAGTTGACTCTCAGGATGTTGTTTACAGCAAAACTGCAAGAGTGCCACCAACCCTGTCCCCTCTTTGGGTTTAACAGAGTGTAAAATGCAGCACAACAGAGCTCAGACTCTTTGGTGAAGGTTGGTGAGGAAAGTCAGGGTGCTGGGAAGCATCATTTGATGAAGGGCACATTTACTGCAGTAATCAGAAGTGTGAGTACTCTTTGCAGTGCATTGCAGAAGTGTGTCATAACCTAGTCCTGAAAAGGTTCTCTGGACCTCTGAAAGGCTGGCTGGCTACAGCCCTCCTCCTGGTAGTGCTACAAATGAGTTGTCTCACTTCAGGCAGGAATCTCACCTCTCCTTCCCTTGGATATTTGCACTGTTTCAGCCTCAGCTCCTGATGTACAGTTTACAGATGATTCTAGAGGTTTAGTTTTTTTTTTCTTCTGCAGTCGTTATCAGCTGTTTTCTGGTTGTTCTCTGTTTAACTACATGACACAACTGATTCGTTGTAACTTAAACGCCACCTATCACAAGCGCTTTAAGACTGAATTTTATAATACACGTTTTTGTGCAGCAAGTCATTAAACTTAAGTAATTTTGAGAGGTTTAGAAAAATTCAAAGAGCGTAGTTATTTCCTTGTTTTTCCCTTTTCTCCCATAGGAGAAAACTTGTCTAGTGCTGGAGAAATGGAAAACAGGGATGTTAAAACAGCCATTCAACTCCAAAAACTCCAGTCCTGGAGCAGGCAGAGCCTCATATGGCACTAAAACCTACCACAGGGTCACAGCTTTCCTCTAGGTCCCTGCCCCAAGCCTGAACATTCCAACACCAGCTTGGCCTTGATCTTTTCTTTCACAGCTGACACCACGCTGTGGAGCACTGGGCACATCAGAGTGGTGGTGATCTCTGAAACATCTCTCTGCCTGCATGGTCTGGGTGGAGAGGATACCTCCCAAATCCAGTCTAGCAGCACCAGCCCTGTCCCAGGTCCTGGCATTTGGAACATGCTGCCATGGCTACTGTTTCATGGCCCAGTCACAGAGAGCTGCTTATTTGTCTCTGAATCATATCATCCTTCCTGCTTTCTTTCTACTTTTATCCTACACACACAATTATTTTTTTCAAAGGAAAGCACATTTTTAACTTGTATCTGAAATATAGTACATGTCTATTTACCTGAATTCTGACATTGTTAACTTTATTTGGCAAAATTTCATTTTCTGGGGGGGAAGGAAAACAGTATTCAATTTGTAATAGGTACAGTTCATCTAATTTTATGAGCTGAGCTATTCATCTGCCTAGAGCAGAGATGAACCTGGATAATGTGGGACATCCAAAGATGGTCAGGCTATTTTGAAGGAAAAGAGTGTAAAGAGCAGCCAGTTCTAAGCACCTGAGTATGTTCCCAGTACTTAAATACTCCTAGAGAGCTTAACCTGTGTACTGGACTCCATAAATTATTCTGAAAGGTCACAGATATCTCATGGCTTACTATCTTGTCCCTGCTTTGTTTTCTCTTCAGGTGTCACAGAGATAGATTAGACACTGACCTGGTAATATTGAAACAAATACTGTCTGTAGCACAGACCCTTGGAGCTCTGTATGGTTCTACTCAAGTACACAGCTACTGCAGAGCAGAGGCAGTCCTTGGCTTCCTAAAACTGAATGTGGCAATTGTGAAAAATTACCAGCATCAGCTTAAGCCAAGGATTTTCATGGCATCAGTGACTTTTGCTCAAGACCTAAGGTGACAAATAGCTATGGCATGTCTAGCCACAGTGCTGTGAACTGGTTTAAATTATTTGTACTGTAGATCTATTAGCAAAGATTAGCATCAGCAGTATCCCTCCCTTCGTGCATGTGTGTGTGGAGAAGGAGTTAACAGTTTTGGCTGTATTAACCTGTCAGATAAAACAGATATTATATAATATGGCACTTCTACCTTTGCTCTAGACTCTGTTATATGTGCCTCTCTAAAGATGAGACAAATTATCCTATTTAGCTGTATATGTAACAGCCTGAGGCAACTGAGAAGAGAGTTGTGCCATAAAATGTATAATTGCTGGAGGCATGTTTGTCTCTGGTTGATGTAATTTCGAGCATTCCATTTTATACTTCTCAGAAAGAAGCACCTACCCTGTTTCCAGCCTCTGGTATCAGAGCTGACACCTCATTCCTTGTCCTTGCTGTGAGATCAGTCACCTGTGCTGTTTCCACTTGGGAGCAAGGCTGGTCTGAATTGGGTTTCCCAGCTATTGCTATAAATACCATCTTTTAATTGTGGTTGTACAGAAAAGACTGATATTTAAATTTTATGTTCAACATTCCTATTGCTGTGAGCCTGGGCAGTCCAGAGGGTCTCCCTGGCTGTGTGTGATGCTGGCAGTGATGGAAGCCAAACAGTTTGGGTGTTCTTGACAAGGAATATCTCTGTTCAAAGGTCAACACCAAGATGGAATGAAGCATTTCCTTAATCATCCAGAAGTGTTTCTAACTATTCCTATATAAAGTGGATGGTTTTCAGGCTCAGTATCCTACTGTGCCTGTTGGATAGGTGTAGCTTGGTGGCACAGGCAGGATTCTGTGATTAATAAATTTTTTCCTGGCTGTGTTAATTCTGGACATCGGGTCTGAAGGGGAACCCAGGGGAAGAACACCTGCAACTACAGAAGAGATAGGTCATATAGAATGATACATTTGTAGGAGTCTCAAAAATCACATAACTGAAACCCCCCAGGCTGAGGAAACAATCAAACCTATCTCTGTTCCTGCTGATTTAGCTCCTTAATTAAGGGCACCCAGTGTTAGATCAGATAGTTAACGCCAGGCAGTTATTATTACTTCTCCTATGTCCATAGCTGATGTCCCCTGGTATGGCAGAGCACACTTCTCCCAGGATTAGATGGGTCTCAGCTGCCTCCTTCTGTGGCTCCTGGCAGAGCTTGTGAGATGTGCTTTCCTGCTGCTCAGGACAGGATGTGGCCACCCAGCCGTGTGCCCAGGCAACCTTGTCACTGCCAAGGAGCAGAGCAGGGACAGCCTTGAGATGCCAGGAGCTGCTTCCAAGGGGCTGCAGTGTCTCATTAACCCTGTCTGAGGCTGGCTGACCTTCCTCTGGAAACGACAGCTTAACCACAGTACCCACAGGTGCCCTCTGGCACACGGCTGTATCCGGGTGAGCCCGAGGCAGACATCACCCCACTCCATCCTGCCTCTTCCCACAGAGAGGAGAGCTGATGCACAGGCTGCAGGGAGAGCAGATTTACACTGCAGCCACTACCTGCCTAATGATTTTGACATAGCCTAAATCTGTATATCCCTTGACCCATTAAAGCTGTTTTTGTCAGGTCAAAATATGTTTGTTTTCCTTTCAGGAGAAGTTTAGCTCGCTTAAAGCAGCCCACAAAGCTTTTCTACTCACTTTTTCCTGGTATTCAAAGTGTTCGTCCTTCAAGGGATGAGACAGTGAAATAGTTTCTTGCTGCTACAGTAACTTAGAAGGAAGGTAAAAAACAGTGAGAGTGAGCTGTCAGCTGGGTGACCCCATCATCTCTGTACCTGTCTGTGTTATGAAGCTTAGGCACAGAGAAGTAGTTTCCTTTTGGTGCAGGGAATAGATCAGATCCAAGAAAGGGTCTGCTGTGTCTTTGCTGGCCTCTTTTGGGAATCTCAGACTGTGAGGAAAACTCTGTCCTTTTCTCTCCACCTGTCAACACCCTTGCCCTCTGCAGTAGGATCTTTTTGGCACTGCTGTGATGGATTTCTTTTCAGGAATGATTTCAGAGGCAGGAGAAGATCTTTGTGTGTGTCTCCTGCAGCACATCCAAGGCTCCTACCTACACCCCTGCTCAGTGATGACCCCTCAGGAGCTGCTCCTCTCTCACTCTCTGCTGAGTTGCTGACATCTAAAAGACACTAAACATGCTGGACAGTCAAGGACTGAGCACACTGGACTGTCAAGGACAGAACAAAAGCATTTTACAGCTCCAATTGAGTTATTGAGAGCAGTTTTCTATCTGTAACAGTCTTGGGTTTGTGTGTGTGTCACATTTGAATATATCTTTGCATAGGGTTAATAGATGCACTTTGAAGATAGCTGCTCACAACAAATTAATGAGACATTTCAAGACAAAATTCTTACCAGCTAATTGAATTACCTGCCTAGCTTACTAGAATTAATCACTGCTCTCCCAATATATAAACAGACAGCTTTTCATGCAAATTAAGTGATGTTTGAGATGGCTAATGAATATCTTTGTTTGGCAGTTCTAATACTTAGTACAGAAGATAAAATTACTAGAAACCATTCTTTGTTACTGCTACCACATATTCATACTACTTTACCAGTTTCTATAACTATGTATCAAACAATGAGGTTAGTCTGCTTCCTCAGAGGAAAAAAAAAAAAGAGATATATATTGTAAAGTCTGATTTCTGACACTCAATAGCCAAGCATGAGAGCGACTGTAGTGGTCAAAGGAATGAGTTTTGGGGAATTTAAAAGACTTAAATTATGGAAGTTTTTATATGAGATCTATATTTGTCCAGAAGGTTATAACTATGAAAAGAAAAAAAACCCTCAAAAAAAAAATTTATAGATATATTTTAGAGTTAAAAGAGGGCTTAAGCATTTCTCTCTAATCCACTCACTTCTTTCAGGGATGACCACTCCAGCAGAGGAGAGAAAGGTTTTAAGATTTTCTATCAAGAAAATGCTAGAATAGGAATAAAGAAAACTGGGTTCTTTCTCTATTCCTCTTTCCAATTCAGTTGCAAAAGCCACTTTGTCCTTCAGTGCCTAAGTGCTTGTTCCCTGTATTTCAACAGCTGCAATACATCCTCTGCTCTTTTCCTTCCTATTAGGAGCGAGAGACCAGAAATAATGGCATTAAACAAGATTATCTCAGTTTATTGCCTTTAGACAAACTGTAAAATTCAAATTGATTTAATAAAATTTTAAATTTTTTTGATTATATTATGGAGTATGAACATACCTATGGATATACCTATGTATACCTAAGCAATTTTTCATGTGCAAAACCAGTTCCTAGGGCAGGAACTTATTATAGTTTCTGGTCTTAGATTTTCACTAGACCTAAAGATCCACACCTAAAAGTCTTCTCTCAGCAGCTGGATTGACATTGAGCAATTCAGCCCTGGATACAGATGATGAAATTGCATTTACTACAGCAAAGGTTGGAAATCCATTCCTTGAAGACTTAGGCTGATCTGGCTTTACTCCTGTGTAGAACTGCCCAGTTAAGGAATGAAATTTCATAGGCATAGGCACAGGCATAACTCCCAGGAAGGGGTTGCAGAGTCCTTCTTTTCACAATGTCTGTTCTGCTACTATTTGTGTGGGGTGGATCAGCATTAGAGTTATTACAGGTAGAGAGGAAATTCAGCCAAGGATGATGGAATGATTAAATTATTGATTCCCTTTTCATCTGGAATGTGCCATCAATCTCAAATATTTGTTCAATTGCATGGTTTCCTGTATTTCCATTTTCCAGAAACTCCAGCATAAACAAGCATAATGGTTTCTTTCATGGAATATTGTTTTTAACACATTCCTATCCCAGTAAATTCAGAGCCATGCTTAAATTATTTTACTTTTCTTGGTGATGTTTACCATTTAAAGGCTCATATGAACTGTCTCTCCTAGGCTCATGAATTGTAGTCCTGTGTCTGAATGCACTTCTGTGGCTTTCTGAGGTCAGTTTATAACACGCAAAGTTCACAAATGCAGAATGATTAGGCACTGCTGCTGTCAGAAATAATTGGGCTGTTTACTTTTTGTCAGCTAAAGGACACAATGTGGAGTATCAGACCCCGCCTGCAATGATCTTCCAAGAGGGTTGTCTTTGGTTTAGAGCTTGAATTCCACTTCTTCCCTTTTTCTGTTTGTGTTAGAATATTTACAGAGCAAAATCCTGCTGCCCTAAGACTTTCTTAAGAGTACCAGGGAATTGCCTTTACTCTTGCAAGATGTGTTCTGAGCTCCCTAGCAGCATTTCACTGCACCTTTTCCATTATTGGTGCTGTGCTTTTTTTTCCCTTAGGTCAATCTGATCAAACTGTTATACAGTATTCCAAATAAGGTTTTCTTACTGTAATGGATGTTGTCATCAGTGTTTCCTTGTCTTCACTAAAATAATCTTGTTTGATCCAGCCTGGGTTTGCATTTTCCTTTTAGTCATCCTTCTTCTCATGTGAGAAACATTTCCTTAATAATGCTGCCATGTGATATCTGTTCTGTTTATGTCTTATTTAATTTCCTTTGGTGGGATTTCTGCTTGACTAATTACTGTGTCTTTCAAGCACTTTGATGAAATAGACTGAGACCTTAAGTATCACACATTCACCACCACAAAACCCCCTAACCTCAACCAAACACAAACTTCATGTGCATTCTCTCATTAAAAAGCAAAATTATTTTTAGGCAAGTTTAACAAGGGTGGAGTGAACTGTAATTAAATTGATGTATTATTCCAATGAATTATGATGAGGTATAAGGTAAGATTGGTACTGTCTACTCAGGCTACTTAGGCATCTTAATTAAACTGTGATTTAAAAGCCCACAGGAGTGCAATTCAAAAGGCTGTGCTCTGTGAAGGCAATGAAAACAAACAAGCACTTTTGAGGGGCTCAGTTAAGAATGCAGGTGCCTCGAGTAGGCTAAATTCAAATCCTCTCCCTGGTGCCCACCATGGAACAGCACTGGCTCCAAACTAGCACCAAGTTCATCCTTCGTGAAAATTAAAGAAGTGTTTTCCACCCAGAGGGACACAAGGGCTTATGAGCTTCAAATATAATATAAAATTATGTAGATATTAAAGTACTTCAATTATTCCTTTACCTTGCTTCCATGAATCCTCTTGTTTCTGTGAGACATTTCTAACTCATGATATCCTGTTCACTTGGGCTGATATTTCTTCAGTGCTGACTGAAATTGGCTTAGCTTTTAATATAAAAGTACAAAATATGGATCATTTTTTAATAAAGCTTTGCTGTGTGTATTCCTTAAAGATTTGTGGGATGTAATAGTGTTAAAAGACAAAACAGAACAGTTAAAATGAAATATTTAAAAAATCTCTGAAGATTTTATTTTCCCTTTTCTTTAAAAATGTTCAAGTGGGAAAATACAATTTTCTAATGATTGATTATTTTTCCCATTAATAACCAATTAACTGTACAGTTCAGAAGACCTGTCCACTTTGTCCTTTTTAGTTTTTGCCAAGCAATCTGTTGTTTTTGGCTCATTTCCTGGCAAGAAAACTAACTGGTTTGTCTGGGGTTTTTTCACCCTACTCTGAGAAAGGTTAATCCCTCTGTTCACCTGACACAGGTTTTAAGTCCTACTACAGCCCTTTTGATCATAACACCAGGATTATTGACAAGCTGCCAAAACATGGGTTATAGCTAGTGCTTTTCTGGGCTTCAGTATTGACAATGTGCCCTACCAACAAAACAGCATCATCATAATAATTTCAATCCCCAAGACAACAGGTGGCAGGTACCAAGCAGCGAATGACTGCCAGACTGAGCCCTGTGGCAGAAATAGCTGTCTTACAAAATGCAGTAAAGTAATAATGGTTGTGAGCAATTACGTTTCAAAATGAAATTTTAGAAGAATAAGGCCCATCAAGGTTTCTGAAATATGGCACTGAGCAGTTTAATTTTCCACTGCAGACCTTTTGAAATAAATGCTCTTAATAACTCTTGCTTCTTTTCTTCTGCTATGCAGAGAAGACAAAAATTCATCTCAGTTTTGTAGCATATATGCTCTCTATATAGAACAATTTTTCAAAAATCAACACAATGTTCTTGTTGTGCCTAGCAATATCTGTTAACATTCATCAGTAAGAAAGCTGTAAGTAGCAGTTCAATAAAAAGACAGAGCCTAGATGGGTGACCAATGTAAACAACCTGGAAAGCAGAGTCCTTGGACACTGGATGCGTTCAAAGATTGATGGCTCAGGACTGTTTCCAGCCTTGTCTGTAGTTTCCAGGCTCTGTCTGAGAGATGGTAATATTTGAATTATTGGTTTTTTGACTGTCTCCCTGCCCAGGCTACAAAGAGAAAGAGTGATCTACATCACATTCCTTTATCTTTGAAAAAAAAGGTCTATAGAAAATGTCACACTGTGACTATCTTCCTGGGCTTTCGAGTAAAGGAGAAAGAAATCTGTCCATTCTTGTATTGGAAAGACGGAATTGACTATATCAGTAGCTGAATACTATAAAAAGCTTAAGTGTGTATTTAAGCTGGTATCAAAGGCCCAAGTTTAGGTAATACCAGTTTCCCCATAAATAAATTACTGTGGGTGGCTATATATTGGTTGCTTGACAATGAAACTCAGGCCATCTGGAGCTATAACCTTTATTAATTGCTCAGCTCATCTTTAATCTCTACTTTTGAAAATAAAAATACTATTTTCTGTAATGTAGAACTTTTACTGCAGAAAGTGATCTATGTGCTCTGCTGATTTAGATGTGATTTTAGGGCCCAAGCATTGCTTTTCCTCTCAAAATACCAAGGTACTTTACAGACAATTAAGCTGAACGAAGCAGGGCATTCACTGCCTTGTTACCCTTGTTAAGGGTACCTCTAGGTGCAGTGCAGAGGACTGACTCTGACCATTTTTCCATATGAGATGCTAAATTTACTCTCAGACTGTTTCAGAAGCATCTCAGCTACATGGTCTCAGGCAGTAAGCTAGAAGAAATTAATCTTGCTGGTTCATCAAATTCCCAGGTTTCCTAGGGAATCAGACTCCAGTTGCCATTTATCTGTACCCTACAGCCAGCACAAAACCAGCTTGAGCCATGCCTTGCATGGCATGGGCTGATCACTGGGCAGAGTCAAAGCAGTGAGGAGTCTCAAAGTGGAGGAGAATTTGGACCGTGATTGTGGCCATATAAGTCCTTCCCCCATGGGAAGAACAGGAGGGAATAAAGCAGCAGCTACACCAGGAAAGAGGCTCTCCTCTGCTCTTTTTGTGGTACTCTGTGCAGCAAAGGCTAGTTTGAGCCAGAAATGTAAAAAGAGGAATATTTGTCAAGGTAAAGGATTTGAGGGAGGTGTCTAAAGTAACTATTGGTGAAAAGATGTGATCAGAGATGAAGCAGCACAGCACAGCACGCTCCTGCACCCCCAGGCACTTCAGGGGAGGGAGCATTGCCTTTTCCTCTGCCTTTATTTTTGTTCATGGTTACACGGCTTTGGTTATCATTTAAATAAGATTAGAAAAGGCACAATCCAAAGTGCAATACCTCAAGCATTGATTTTAGTTTTCTGAAATGGGGCATACACCTGTTTTAAATACCCAAGGCAAAGAGCCTGCTAGAGTCTCCAAATTTTACAAAAACTTTAGCAAAACTACAGGAAGGACCGACAGAATCCTACTGCTTTCCTATGGCTGAGCTGGAAGTGTCACAACTTCTAAATGCATTTTATGAACCTCAGAGGCTCATATAACTATTACCAAAATAATAATTTTTGAGTGGATTTCATTTGTTACTCTGCGTTTCACTCAAAATAAAATATAGTGTTAGACTGAGTCACTTCTGAACAATTACGGCTATTTTTCTCAAAAAAAAAAAAAAAAAAAAGCAGGATAGGAAAGCTCAAAGCAATCTTTGGTCTTGACTATATCCGGTGATATATCGCAGTACAATTTGGCATAATAAATGTTTCTGAGTTGCTACAAATGAAAGTACACAGACACTAAGTAAAAGGAGCTAAATTAACAATATTTGGAAATTAAATCCCCTCCATAGCCACAGGAACGTTTTATTCAGTTCTCCTGAATAAACTCCTTCCCAATAAATTTGAACTCTAGCCTGGTGTGCTGAATATTTTGGGGAAGAGGTTAATTCTTTAACCTGCATGCTGAGGCTGTCCATTAGCTGTTTTCCACTGATTTTGGCCTGGCCACATATTTTCAAGGATTGTTGAACTGATATTGCCAGGGAGCAGCTGGATGTTGATATAAGCAGCAGCCATAACCTGGAGTTGAAAAACTTCATGGTTCTTCCCTAGAACAGTTTCCTCAATTATAAGTTTCTGATGGCAGACAGATTTTTTTTAATTAAAATTACATTCTGGCAGATCCCTCATTAGATCTGATGGCCACATGTAAAATATGTGGCTGAGTTGCCTGAGTGGGATCTGTTAGTTTACCCACTAACTGCTGTAACCTGGAGGAAATAATATTAGTTTAGCAGGTAAGAACAACTTACTCAGCATTCCTCACAGGCTGGAGAGGAGGAAAAGGCAGCTGACCCCAAATGGTTTAAAAATACCCCTCCTAGCAGTGATGTGCTAAAGCAAACACTGAGAGGGAAATGCTGTGAAATGTTTTCATCAAGGACCAGTGTAATAACAGAGTTGGGGCTAATTAAATTGTTTAATCACCAAAGGGATGGGGTTTTCCAGCTGTGTGCAAGCAGCAATAACAAACTTTCCTTAGGGTGCAGATTCTTTCCTGCTTCTTTAGCTTCACACAGCTCAAATGCTGTTCTTACTCATGACAGTCCCATCAGAAGTTTGGCTTCAGAAACACTTGCCTGGCTGCATTAGCTAGGGAAGAAAGCAAGGAGGGTGAATTAAATAAAAATCCAGTGCCCTTGACAGCAGTGGGGAGGGGAGGAGGGAAGATGTTCCTGTAGCAGTTTTTCTCTGGTCTACTGAATGTTCTTAGGAAATTCTTCAGCTATATTCAGCCTGAATTTGAGATCCAGATTTTCTGCCTTCCTTGTACAGTTAATTGTTATTTGTTTGTGCAAATTTTTGAACTTCAGTGTTTTCAAGACTGGCTAAAAAATCAGGCTCCTTTTTCAGATGTCTGGTGGGTGACTTTAATATAGGATGGAAATATTACTAGAGTGTTACTGCACTTTGGATATCACCCCCTTAGAAGTAAAGAGAAAAATGAAGATTATTTATTAGGAGCTCACTAAATATTCTAAGAATGACAAAAAGTTATCATAGAGCAATATGTAGGATAAAAGATGGAGAACTTTTGACTGTAGATGAGTTTAGATACCTATAGATATATATATATATTACAGGCAGATAAATGTACTATTTAGTTTCTGATTTCAGTCAATAAGCAATTACACCTGATGAATAAGGAAAGAACAGAGGGTCAGCTGTACTTTCTAAATTTTACAGACAGTGACAGGGCTTCATCCATCATGGTAGCTCAGATCTTCACTGTCCATGCTTTAGTTAATAATATGTCCAGGACAGGGAGCTGGAGCTCTCCTCCCTTGCCAACCCAGTCAGAGAGAGGGCAATGGAACTCTGAAACCTGAGTGACTGATGTTTCAATGAATATGTGCTTGTCATTGGTAGCAACCTTGGACTTTATATATACTTTATATAGATTTTAAATGAGGTTTGCTGAAGATATCAGGAGGGACAGGTGGAAGTATCAAAGCACCATGGTACTTACTACAGAGCATTAATTACAATTTATTTGGGATTTTTCTTGTCTTAATTGAACATTTATATGCTTATAATATGTTTTGAAAATCTGAATTTTGAGGAAAAATATACAAATCTTCATCTGAAAAAAAACAAGTGGAGTCAAAAATAAAAAAATGCTTAGGAAACATAAAATTCATTTTAACTGCTAAGAGATACTAAAGCCTTCATTAGAACTGCAAACATGGCAAAACTGGTAATGGGATTCATGTTTCTTCAGTACTAAACACTTAAGAAGCTAATATGGAGCTGTTGAGACAATGAAAGTGCTTCAAGTGCTTTTGATAAGGAACTTCAAAAGTTGAACCATTTTCCCCCTGCCCTACAGAAATTTCATAATTTCTGTCATTCCCTGGGTCAGCTCAGTGCGCAGCAGAGATGTCTTCAGGACCTGGGGAATGTTTTGGGCTGCAAATCCCCATCACCCTTGGCTGGATCATGACTTGAGTGTTGGGAATGACCTGGTTCAGGTCTGGCAGATGCTGCCAGCAACTCCTCGACTTGCTGTTGTTGTTTTCTGAGCAGCTGTTCCTTTCCAGCTGACTGGTGAGTGCTGAGGGAAACCAGGGCAGAGGTCCCAGTGAGTCTGAATGGCCTTGCAGGAGGATGTGCTTTCTGCTGCAGGAGAAACAAGCAGTGTGCTCAGAAAATTAATCGCATCCTTGAATGCTACAGCTCCAAATTAGATGATTTCTTTCAATTCTCTTTTCCCAGAAAACCCACTTAAGCATCACTTAGATGGAAATTCTTATAAGATGAATATGCAAACATCTCCCCCTTTCTCAGTCAGACCTAGTGAGATAATTTGGGGTTAGAATGGGATAAGCCTTATAATAGGCTTAAAACATTTTGTGCAGGACATCCATGACTCATTAGCTCATTGTTCTTCCCTGATGTACAAAATCTTTCCCTTCATACAAGATATTTCTTAGCTGTCTGTTATGTTGACATCTAGGCACTGACTCTTCAGTGTTCATGCCTTATGTAACAGCTTGGAACAGTCATGCAGATGAGTAGGAATGACTCTTCAATGCTGCTCATACCTTGCACCATACATGAACTATTTCCTTCAGTGTAAGCAGGTAAAAGACAGCAAAGGTATAACCTCCAGTGAAATCAGCCCTGCTCTGGATAGCATCCCAGAAGTACTTTGGCACAAGAGAAACAAATGTGCTTTTGTTCTCACAAAAACAACATCATAGCCAACAAAACTCCAGCTGCTCTGCCTCTATGCTATTCTGAGTTTCTAAGAAATGCATATTTCACCTGTAAAATGTATTGGGTTAATTTTCTGGTCTATGCCACATTAGCAAAGGCTCACGTGAAAAGAGATGTTGGTATGAGTCATGGTAGTTACAAAATGTTTGAGAACACATGAGAAAGCTCACATGAGATCAACAGCAGTTACCAAAGAAAACACTGAAGTGCTTTTAGAGAGAGCTTTTATAAGAGAAAGTGGAGAAATAAGAAGATGGTGCACTTCAGGTACACACAGGCATACTGCATACTGCAAGATACTGAAAGGATTGAATCCTTTGGCTGTAAAGAAGAATGCAAGGAAAGAAACATTCCTTGGAGGCTAATAAACAAACCCAACACTTTTGGTTTAGGAAGTCCCAAGTCATACTAAGGTGAAGGAATATCTTGGAGAACTACCTCTGTGCTCAACCTGTTCTTTTACATAACCCCAAATATTTTCTCTTCCTAGATGAATATTCCATCTGACCCTGAATGGTTCCTGTTTTTATTTTTTGCCCTTCTCTCAAACAATACTTTGTGATAACAACTGTACTTAACAAACACACTGCTTCATCTGTCACTGAAGCAGTCAAGGAATCAGGCCACTGTCATGAGTAGTTTGGGTTCAAGTGATCTATTTTTCTTCTGCTCTAAGATTGTACTTATTTTTTCCTTTTGGGGCTTGCCTGGCCTTCTCCTACATCTATCACATCTTATTAGGTCTCAGAGATCTTCAGAGCTGTTTGCTGATACACAGGATGCCTAAACTTTCTGGTATAGGCCTGTATTCTGGAATGGAGAATTTCTTTTCTCAGTGGTCTGAACACTGCAGTTTGACTGCAAAGTGCATTTTGATGAATTCTTAGATATTTGTCTCATGCCAGTCTTTCTAGGACACTTCAGTAGAATTGAGATTTCTTTCTGTTTATCAGACAGATGGAAGGAAAAATGTTATGAATCATTATTTGAAATGTTTGTCATATGTGTTTCATACAATTCTCTCGAGAACTTTTTTAAAAGGGACATGAAAATTTATTTTCAAATGGCCTCAGTGTTCCCCGTCTTTTATATTTCTGGAAGGATTGCAATTTTGTATTCTTATTCACTTGTCCCTCATTTAATGCTACAATTCTTGCCTGGAAAAGTTGTCAGTAATTGCAGTCCATTTCTTGCAGAGTATGTATAAAATAATAGTGCTGTTCCCTCGGAACATGGGCTAAAAGCACCCTGGAGCAGCCTGCTTTTAAGAAATGGCCTCCAGTGCTTTAGGGCCACATTCTCCTTGAATAGCTTCCTGCTCCTGAAAGAGCTGGGTGAGCTTTTCATGCATAAACATCACTGCAAATAATTTCCTTCAATTTTTGTCTATCTTTATTCCATTCATGTTAGTGTCACTGAGAAGTTAAGGCTGTCCATTTCATAGCAAGGTGCTTCAACTCTTGCTCCATCACTCTTGTCTTTGCCTTTTCATTATAAGTGTCTTAGAATAGGTCACTAGTTCTCTGACATATGGGACAGGTGTATCAAGAGGAAAAAAGCATGTTTGTTTACTTCTTTGGTCAATCAGTGCCTCATATTTTGCAAATAACTGATTTAAGGGAGATATTTTGAGTTTTGGAGATTGGTCACAGTGTTTCTGAATTGATCTATTATCAATTAGGATTTGTAATTATTTCTCCTTTCCAGGGTCTGTATCCTGATATTTCCACAAATACTCAACATTTCATATCTATCCAGATCTAGATATGCTGATTACCTGTTTGAAGAGTCTGTGGTCCCAGTCTGATGCTGCTGTGTCCCTCCTGGCCTCTGGATTACTTGTAGGCTGTTCTACTGCTCCATTCAAGGCCTGCCTTGCAGACTATTCATCCCTTTTTCCAGCAGCCAAACACTGATATAAATACTTCCCCATTCGAGTTGTTGTCAGTATTGTTCTACAGATGAAACACTTGGAAATATTTTTGCCTTTCTTAAAGTGCCAATAGTGCTTACTCTTTATTTTACATTTTATTTTCCTCTTATCTGTGTATTTCTGCATTTGCTTTTGTAGCAATTTAATACATCTTTTTACAGTTTCCAAATTTATTTACATTATTTGCTGCTCTAACTCTGTGCCTGACTCATATATTCTATATTTGGTTCTGAGCTTATTTACAAGCTCTGTGTGTTGCTCTTAGTTGATTTATTATGGGCTGTCAGACTATTCCCATTTGTGCTCCTTCATACTTCATGGCCATGATTAATCTATCACAACATTGGTTCAAGTTTTAAGATCTGATCATTAGTCAGCCACGATGCACAGGTTGACAATATACTAATTTTGTACTTTTCCTATGGAGATGTGAGTACAGTCTTTAAATAAGAATCATTTGGACTGAAAATACTTTTGGACCATTGCTAGGATTTTACATAGATACTCCTGTTCTGTTATCAAGATGGTCAAGGTCTGTCAGACTTAAGAGAGCTTTTGTTATTGCTATGAAGAACATAGTTCTTGCTTTGTTCAATTTCTATCTTCATTGTAATTTCATCATGTGCAATGTGTTGTGTGGAAATTTCCATCTGCAAAAGACTTCTCTGTCACAGCTGGACACATTGTGGTGGGGTTTTAATACATCAAGATCATTATGTATTGACTAATATTTGTATGTTTCTTTTACACATTTACTTGCAGATAAAAGTTACAGGGAAGGGTTGCTTTGTCCTGTTAGTGCTTTCACTTATCTGCAGGAGTTAATTTTAGATACTAATTTTATTGTTAAAAATAAAGGTAACATTCAGGTTCTACTGCTTTCATATGCAATGTACTTTTAAATTCAGGATTTGCTGGTAGCAAATGTTTTAAATTCCCAAAATTATTTATTACAATAATATGAAACAATATGGTGATTTTTGTAATGGGGGTGTTCTTTATCATTTGGTTTAGCTAGTTTCAGTTTTAATTGGTGAAATTCACAGATGTGATTTTTCTAAGACTATTTCTCTCCTCTGTGTTCAGTGGCCATAATTTCTTGTCTATTTATTTCACCCTCATTCCTATGTTGTTTTCCCCAAAAATACTGGTAGTTAATTCCAGAATGACCATCATCTCCTTCACTCCCAATGCTTCTCTGTTTCTCTTCTCTGGAGTTGGAGATTCTAGAGCTGATGAGAAATTGAAATTGGAGAGTGCAAGAAAAAACTCTGATTTTAGTAGTTTGGGATAAAGAGAAGAAAACCTGTATCAATTGAAGATTATAGCTTGTCAGATAAACTCCAGTAATCAAAAAATAAGTGTTTATTTTAATAACTGATTTTCAATAGCAATGATTTCCACCCAACCCCAATTTTTCCTATCCTATGTTTCAATGCTATTGTTTACCATGGCCTTTGGAGACTCTCAGTGTCACTCTGATTTTTCATCAGTGTTTATACAAGCAAAAGCCATCAGCTTGAAATCCAAAAAATAGCTCTTCTCTTTTGAAGGTCATTTCTATGGATTCTTCATGCAAGGCTGACAGCCATCATTATTTTTTGTCTACATCAGTCCCTTCTGAAATACATAACTGTCTATGGTAAACTGTAGTCCACTAATTCCATTAACTTAAGGCTGGGAGCATTGAAAAGAAAAAGTTGGCTTAAAATCTTCTTTTATTACTCAAACTAATTTCTTGCATACATGACAATTCCAAAAAATTAATTTTTGTTTATTTTAATTGGAGTTTTAAGTTATACAAGCACCTATGATTAATCTGTCACCCTGGACATATAAATTACACAAATTTAAAATTTAGGGCACTCACTTTAAATATAATTTCATCAAACTTCTCTAAAATTGTCCCCAGAAAAAAGCACAGCATATATTTCACAGCTATTTCTAATATACACTCCCATTAATAGGGAGCAATACAAAAATAAATTGAGGGCATGCTGAGCTATAAGACAACATTTAGAAGACAGAGAATTGATTTTCTATAAAGCTGAAGGATTTTATAGAAAAGTAAATAA
Source organism: Poecile atricapillus (assembly GCF_030490865.1). NCBI lineage: Eukaryota > Metazoa > Chordata > Aves > Passeriformes > Paridae > Poecile > Poecile atricapillus. Next base: position 10,803,443 of record NC_081289.1, read on the forward strand.
AATTTTTCAGGGAACAATTTGCCAGTGAAATATGTGAAATTGGATGTCTCTAAGTCACACATCAGCTTGATCTTCATAAACACATTTGCTTGTCGATGTTGTCAGTGATCATTGCTCAGTCTTCTTGCAAACATCAAACAGGGCATGATAATTATTGCAACAACATCATTAGGACTGGACCTCCTGGAAAGCTGGAGCTGAGAAAGTCTGCATTTCCTGCTGGACTTCACCTCACACATCCATAAAATTGGTTGCAAACTGTTCTCTTCAAAGGACATGGATGGAAGGCTGATCTGGGACCCTCGTGCTGCTGAGCTGTGGAGGATGGAAGTGGGACAACCACCTTCTGTCACTCCATCACACTCCCCTGGCAGGAGGGCAAGACCCAGGATACGGTGTTAGCTGTACTAAAGGTACCCCAAGAGGACTCCTGGGTGGGAATTATTCCTTCCCTGCTCCCTTTCTTCTTTATTAGGAGTAAATCAAAGCCAGAAGAAGCACATATTTTGACATGGCCATTATGACCAATATAGAACTGTACTACAAGATAGAATAAATTTTTTCAAAGTTCAGTGTGAGCTAAAGGCAGTTTATGAATTTTGTTGTAAGGGGTTGTTGAGATGCAGTTACCAAAAAAAGAGTTCTCAACCCAGCTTCTCAAAACAGATCCATTAAACAATTAAAACTAATTTCAACCTTATTTTGCAATCAGACTCTATGTATTATTTTAAGCAGTATCCCTGCCTTGAAGAATATGAAGCAGGCAATAGATTGATGTGGACAGACATGGATATTTATTTCTTTAGTAACAAAGTAATTTGCAGCACTCTAGTTGCTGCTAGCAGAGAATATGTAAGTCATAAAGTGCAGTTAGGTGATAAATTTATTTATAAAGTACCTTAGCCACTTCCTGCTTCTCTGCTCACTAATCATTCTCCCCCAGGAGTGACTCTAATTTTAATCCACCAAGCAGATAGGTAAATGGTATGCAGGGTAGATAAGAATAAATCCTTGTCGCCTGCAAACATAAGATTTTCTGCCCAAATTTATTCAAAACTAAAGCACATCATGAATGTGGACCAGTCTAATCTGACAATTTAAATAAAGAAATTCCCAGCCATGGAGATATTGTTTTGTTGCCCTGAAAGCCTGCAAGTAGGACCTATATCTCTTCAGAATATGGACTTTTCCAGCTTCTTACTTTGAGTCCAAGAAAGCCTTGATAAAATTTCTATTAAAGCTCTGATACCCTAAAGCTTCTTTGTTTTCCTGTTAGCTGGCTTTCACTTCTTTATACTGTTGAGTTCCTGGTGAAGGAAGAATACAGCTTTGTAAGAGAAGAAATTACCTGTTTCAAGCAGCTCTTTCAGAAAACCTCAAACATTACTAGAATATTTGTTCTAAATTTCTGGTGCACCTCATGATAACACATGCTGCCGTAATACCTTCCCCTAGGTGAGTGTGTTGCATGACAACTAACAGGGAATACAACTGCTTTTGCTCTGTAAACAGGAAACCAAATTTTTTTTAAAAAAATTAAATAAATAAAAAAGAAGAAAGTTCTAGACAGAAATTATTTTGTCTTACAATGTTCAAAAAAATGTCATTACATACAGTCAGAGAGATTAACTTTCATACCTGTCCCTTTCAACTGCTGAACTCCTGTATCTCAAAGGACAATTTTATTTATAGGATTTGTAATATGAGAGAGTTTATGTTTAAAATAAAAGTAAATGTTTAAAATGAAAAAAATTAGAAAATAACTCTTACAACACTAGGCTATTGTTTTTCAAATTGGTTCAGAACATTGCAGAAGATAGTGCTCTCCCTGCACATCCTATGTATGTTACTCATTGCCTGTTCCATCTGCCTCATGCCTGCAAGCAAACCCAAGAGGTAAGCAGAGCAGAGGGATCACCTCGTAGTCAACCTCTGTTTTGCATCAGCCATCCATAAATGTTGTTAATTGCTGCTTAGCTGCTTGATCCAGATTGTCAGAATCTTGGAGTGCAAAATTGAACAATGAATCAATTTGTGATGGATATTGGACAGCAATTCTACAGTGGCTTCTGGGAAAGAAAAACCCTGCAAAGGGAGCCCTCCCATAAATTATTCCAAAAACCAGGAGTAATTCTGTTTTCCTGAAAACATTTTTTCCCTATTCCTTTTTTCTCACTGAAATCTCAAATATATAGCTAATAAAAGAATGAGACGTAGCTTAAGCTGTATGTAAGACAAAGTTTTACAGAACTCAGGCTGAGTGACTTTTGTTTCCAGAGCTCTAGACCCACCCATGATCATTTTATGACATACATGCATGCTGTTTAGTTAAGGGTAATGCCAACCAAGTGAAAATCTTCAAAAAAGAATTAATTCCAACTTAGTGCCTTACTGATGAGTGAAATAATGACAGAGTGCTGCCTTTTAATGTGATAACTTTGGTGATAACATGATAACTGCCATTCTCCAATGAAAACAAAATAAAGAGAGGGCCTTAGTCAGCTGCTTGAGCAGCTTCACAGTTGTCTGCAGTACCATTAGAAGCACAGCCACAAAATTTGTTCTCCTACACACGTGTAATGTGTGTTTCCATGATGCCTCCTACAAAACAGAGAACAGCTGGGTGTTGCAAATCAGTTTCTCACAGGAGGAGGAGGAATTGATTTTAGGACAGCTTTCACTGTAAATAGTTAATTGCCATTATATACTCCACCTGAACATGAACAGCCATTAAAGACACCCAGGCAGTCCTTTATTCCAGGAACCTTGACATGAGCCTGGCTACCTAATGCCAAGTAATGGTTTCCTGCACCAAGAACTGGCAAAAGATGATGATGATATAGAACTTTCCCGTGTCCAGGTTCCCCTGAAAAGAGAGCTAAGATTGTGTGGTTTTTCTTAGATATTGTGCCCCTGTGCCAAACAACCTCTTCCTCAAGGTGTTGTTGGCACCAGCTGTGCTAGCAGCTGGATAGGGTCAGCACCAGGCTCAGGGAATGCCTTCAGGACCAGGGGTGGGCCTTGCTCTTCTAATAGTAATTAATTGGCACAAAGATCGATTATCTGGCCAGTACTTTCAGATTGCTGTCACTGTAGTCCTGGGACAGCACAGGTACAAGCTGGAGCCTCAGTAACTCCTCTGGCCAGACAGAGAAGAGACTTGGAAACAGATGACAAAGTGAAGGGGTATCTAAGGTCAGATGGAAAAAAGATGGAGAAAGGGATAATTTGGAGGTTAATAAGAAGGAGAGAGAAGATGGGAAAACAGGATGAATATCAGTAATAGTCTTTCTCCTTTTTCCATCCTCTTCAGCCTAAAGACAATCCTGTAGCCACCCATCCTCCTCTACCTTCCCACCTTGTACCAAAGCAAGATCACTCCATTTGTCTTGTGATTGCAATCAAAATGAATTTTGCACTGCCATCTGCACACTATTTCATTACTGGCACTGTTTAGAACCTCACAGCAGAGTCAGCAGCCCCAATGAGAGGGAGAGCTCAGAGCAGAGCCCTCAGCACCCTTCTGGCAGGGCACGGGCTGGTGATTCCCAGCTTGGGAACAAGTGGGGCCATTCTGCTGCAAGAGAATTCAGTGCAGCTGAATTTCAACAGACAGCTGAACGGTTTTGTTGCTTTTTTTCTCAACTTCTTCATCTTTATTCATGTGGAAATTTATTATTATTGTGAATACAGAAGGAAAAAGCACATTTGAAAGCTTTTGCTTTCACTGCAGATAAGTACAACGTGACAGACAAAGAGATGAATTTCCATGGCTAAGTATAATGTGTATTTTCACTGTAGACCAGCTCCAACCGGCACAGGAGCAATATGTTTTCTCTTCAGGCAAATAGTATTTAGGTGTGAAAAATAAAGATGTCACATCCATACTGCTACTGCATATCACTTTTCTGATTATACTGTCATCTGGAGGAAAAAAATATAACTTTGTCATTATATATATTTGTAAATCAGCTCATAAGTTAAATTGTAAACTAAATATTCATTAAACTTTGTTCTCATTCTGCAGCTGGATAGTCTTTGTGTTTCTGTAGCCCACTCTTTCTTGTGGTTTCTAATAATTCTTTCAGAGATAAATTTCTTAATGAGAATTATGCTGAGATGTAAATCTATAGCTTTGCTTTGATCAAATGTTTCAACTGTGGATGGCCAGAAACTTCTTTCAAAAATGATCCATCTTTATATTCCATACTAGGTGCACAGTAGTGGAAAATCAAATCACTAACAACAGTTTTATTAATTTTAATGTGATAAAGTCAAATTTATTACTCTAATTTGAAATCATTACAGTGATTCCCTTTGAATTCCCTCTGAATCATCTTCTTTATAAGACTTACTAGCAAACGTGCCAAGGCCTTTCATTAGCACAAATTAGAGCAAATGCAAGGATTTGTACTTCAATAAATTTTCACGGATGCATGAAATTGCATGGCCAATAATTGCAGCCAGCTCAGTTATTTCAGCAATTATACTGTGTGCAGAGGAAATTAAACCAAGCCAGCACAAACTCCAATCTGGACAGTTATCCACAAACAAAGAAAAATCCTGCTTTACTCAAATGAGGGCCCTCAAGAGAAAAAACTTGGTAATTTTTTTTTGTTATCTGTGACTTTGCACCTCCTACACCATGCTGTGACACGAGCTCAGCTCTGGCACAGGTTTCCAAGAGGCACTACCACTATGTCTGTAAGATCATGACTCATTGAGGGGCCTTTAGAGTTTCTACAGCAGTTTTCAGACAGCTGAGATTTTTACAGCCTCGTGTAGTAGTTTTCATTCTGTTCTCCAGGATTTTTAGCAGAGCGTTGCTCTTTGCCCCACATTGTTGCAGTTTGTGTACTGCTGATACAAACTGTTAAACAGCTGCTGTGTTCCACTAGAGAGCTTCTCTTCTACTGCAATTATATGACTGATACACAAATCCTTACCACTAACAAACAAATCTGAATAACAAGGAACCAGCAGATGCAAACACACAAATTAGCCAGACCAATAAGTCCAAGCAGGGACTGCAAATCTGATGCACAAGAGCAGCTGAACTTGCTCACTCAGCACATGCCAGACTCAGGCTCAGAGCAGGGAACTTTCTGTGTGGAAAATGGGAAAGGGCTCAAGGCTGGATTGGATGGGTCTTTGACCAAGCAGGTCTAGTGGGAGGTGTCAGTACAATCCTCCCCTAAAAGTAAGGGTAACAGTTTCTTGGTAATAGACCCCTTGGTGGGGGGGAGATTAGACTGAAACAACACTGAGCAATCAGAGTTTATAAGTATTGACATGTAGGGTTTACTTCAGAACAATTTGGTTGCAATGGAAAGCAGGTATGCAGTCATTTTGGTATTATCCACTGTAATATAGCAATACGAAAGCATAAAAATATCACTTAAGGGAAGAGAAAGAAGGAAGAAAGAAAAACTAAAAGTAAAAACATACCACCCATGAGACTTGATTGTTGCAATTTAGGTGTCCATTTGTCAAAGTGATGATTGCTGAAGTGATGGTCACCATCTTGATCCATTAGATTGAAAAAAAAGCCTGCAGAGCACAAAGTCTGATGAAACCTCGGTAACTGAAGGTGAGGTGGGAACAGCCAGGTACTTCCCCTCAGCAGGTGGAGCTTTCAGTCCTCTGGTGGAAGGTCTTAGAAATGAGTCTGGGGGTACTTTAGGGGTCTTCGATGCTTTATGACACATTCTAAAACAGGACAGCTGGCACTCACATCAGTGTAGTTGAGTCAGTTATGTCCCGTCAGAAAGGATGAACATCCTCAAGACCTTCCAAAGAAGAGAGAGGGAGTTTTACAACTGAGTGAGTTCTGTAGGAAAGGGCCACTGGCATGATGAAAAGCACCATTGCTCCTTGCAGGATCTGCCTCTTATTACCCTTAAAGCTCTTGTACCCTCTGGTGGTGATTGTTCATCCCCTCTGTCTTATGCAGACCAGAGTCTTGCCATCACCCCAAAAACTCACCTCCTACCCCTTGGGGGGTGCAAACCTGGCCTCAGCATAACACCCTACCTCTCCACAAATGGACAGTTCTTTCAGTCATTAACCATCCACATTTCAGTCTCTTACAGGTGTCCCTGCTCATGACAGGAGGTTTGGAAATAGATTATATTTAAGGTTCCTTCCAACCCAAGCCATTCTCTGAGTCAATCAAAATACTGGTTCACTGGCAGAGCCCAGCTTTGCCAGACATTTTTCTGCAGCAGCAGCCACCACCCTGTCACAAACCATCCAGGTCCCTCACCATCAGCCTGCAGGCCAACCTCTGAGCCAGGCAGAGCAGTTTGAGTGGGCAGTGAGTGATACTCACATTCATCCTGGCGTCTCTGGACTGCTGCAAGTGTTCCCCATAGCTGTAGACACAAATCTAAATGCACTCTGGAGCAGTCTCAAGCACTCTTTAATTATTCCTCTTGCCTACAGCTCATGCCAGGGACATGGTGTGTAGGCACTGATAATGAATCAATATCCAAATCTCTGGTGCAAACCAGCTGTGACAGTTACAGGGAAAAGCAGTATCAAAGAGAAAAAAAAAAGAAACCCAAAATTAAAAAAAGATACTAATAAATATAGGGTGTAAAGTGTCAGAGAAGTATCTCTTCATCCCAAAATACTTGCTAAAAGGAAAGAACCTGGAGTGACTTTGCCATGGGCTTCAGTCCAGCTAATTACCTTACCCTTAATTGCCTGCCAGGATGGCAAACTTGAGAGGATGCACATCCTCATTACCTCAGTCATCTTTAGTTGTCCAGAGAGAGAATAAAATCAGAGGCAGTGGGGTAAGGAGCATCTGTGGCTGACTCTGGAATGGGGACAGAGGCTGCAGGAAGGATTGCTATGGATATGCCTGGTGAGGCCAGCAGAGAGGAGCAGGCTCCTGGGAGACTGGGGGAGTGAAAAAGGCACAAATGGTGGTGAGTGATGTGAGAAGAGTAGATACATGCTGGTCCACAGCATAGAACAAGTGTGCTAGACTGCTCCATTTGCCAAAATATTCAGTCTTTCCTTTTCTGGGACTGTAACTGGATCCATTATGTATAGGGGAAAGTGGAGTGGTTTGCTGTCAGTGATGTTTATTCAGAGATCCATTCATTCAAAATTATCTTGCACATGGAACAAGCACTGCTCCCTGTTTATTCGAACTCTAACCTGTCTATGCTATCATGCTTGCATCATTGGAAGTTGCCTTCTGTATCTGGTATCATGTTCCTTGAGGAAATTACTTATTTTTTAAAGCAGAACAATATTTGCTTCAAAAATCATGAGCAGGTTGGAGTGAAAATATAAAAAGTAGCATCTTGAAAAAGAAACATTTTTGCAAATGTACTTTCACAAGTGTCCAAAACTCCACTTTTCATTACAGTAACTCAGATGTGGCTTCTTTACAGAATCTCTACAAAGATGAATGAACCTTTCTACTGTCTGTAAGTGATTTATTGTCTTCACACTACTGCTATATTTTATATTGGATTAAATTAGGGTTAAAAGGTTATGTATAATTGTCAGCACTGCTTGGCATATGTACCAGTTTGTCCCACCTCTGCACATCAATCCCAGTACTTTAAAATGCAATTAATACTTGTCTCATTATTAACTGTAATATTGATATCAAAGGAAGCAAATGCAGAGTTAAGATGAAAAGATATTCTTCAATTGTTCATTAACGTTTGTTTTTCTTGTCTATGGACCAAAACATAAAGGATTTTCTCAAAGATGACTTTACCAGAATGGAGAAAAAGCATCTCAGTATTTGACTTCATGACTTTGACCCTCATAATTACAGGTAATTAGGGACATAATTGAGATTTATCTTTCAGAAAGTGGCATTAATACTTGCTGGGAGTTCTGTTCTCTAGCAACTGTTCTCCAAATTTATTGTGAGATTGAAACTCATATTGAGTGCTGATATCTACTCTTTTAAACATATTATGGTAGAAATCAAGTAGCATAATCAAGTCTTGTCCAAAATGCTGAAACCTGCAGAGGCTGTTCCATTGACTTCCTTGTAGCTTTTCTCTGCTCTGGGGTTCTTCATCTCCTGTACAATCCCTCAAGTGTTTCCTGCGGCATCTCAGTGTTGGAAACTTGAGTAGAAGAAGGGAATACACTATAGTTATTAGTACACTCTTGCTCTTCAGACTGTTTCTGTAATGATAAATGTACTCAGGGTCTGACCCTGAATGGATCTGGGAACTATCAAACAAATATGCTTTCAAAAAACTCCAGTAAAAATGCTCTGTCACCATTTATTTCAGTTTTCTTTTTTTCTGATAATGAATCTTTCATGTTGATTTAAGGATCCTGCTGCTTTAACTTCTTAAAATTACATATTTGAACTTATCTTCTTTAAATACTGCATGTTTTTTCCCTACATGTTTTCAGGAGATTTAAACATAGAATGAATGATAAATGCAACAAAAGGGAGACACGCAGCATGGATTAGAGAAGGTCATTTTCATTTTGGATGATTTCTGACAGAGCCTGTGGTAATTGTAAGCCTTGTACATAAATTTATAAAAGTTTGAATTTCTAAGTGATGCATATCAATATGTTCATGATAAATGTCAGAGAAGAATGCAACAACCCTGGCTTCCTACATGACAAAATTAAATTTGGGCCCTTTTGGTGGCAGCTGAAAGTCTTCAACAATTTTAAGAATGGAAAAGATACAGAAATAAGGGTTAACACCACAAAAAACCCCTAATATTTTTTTCAAGATATAAGGCCTGTAGATCTCATAGGCAGAAGACAATATAACAGGTGGGATTGATTTGTCCTAACACAAGCAGTTAGGTTTTGGATTCGGTTTATGTTCATATGAAATGGTCTACATAAAAGTGTACAATTCAGTTGTCTAAACATTAGGACCTTCTGCTGTTTGATGTGCCTGAAGTTATTCCACATGATTTCTTACTGCCCCTTCCAAAGGACATGTACTCCCCATAAATCCCATGTCTTCCTGCAGAACATCTCAGAAAATGTCAGGTTCCCATTTTAGCTGTCTTATTGAGACATGTCTGTTTTGGGGTGAGCTGAACTGAACTGACCTGCCTTGTGGCTCCACTGGGAGCACTGAATTCACCTCTGAGGACTAGCAGCAGCCCCAGCACAGCTTGTTCACATGCAAACACCTGTGTTCCAGAAACCTTAGTTCAGAAATCTGCTCTGGGCTCAAGTCTGACCTATGTTCAATGTTGAGCACAAAAGGGTCTGTTCATTTGTCAGGTGAATTTCCCTCTGCGAGGTGATATCCTGGAACCCATGGAGACATGCACACACTGACTTTTTGACATCTGAAGTGAGTTAGAGTGAATATATTTGCCTTTATTATTTGGAAAGTTAAGGTGCTATGAGAAGATAACACTGAACAAAACTTGGAAAAACGCTCCAGAAGAACTAAACTGTTTTTCTTTCTGTTGTAGAGCTGTTGGGAGCTGTTGTGGCTCTATCTCTGGTCAGCACTAAAGGCCTTGTTAACTGAGGGCAGAATCAGATTTATGGTGCATTTACATCTGCAGAACCACGTTCATTTATGGCTCAGTAATAAACATATTGTACTCATCTCCCAAGATTTACCACCGTCTGCTGGTTGTTTGCAGCCAGTTTTCCCAAGTTTATTCTTACTGATTTTAAGCCATTTCTGCTTGTGGTCATGTACCATACGAAGTGATTTACAGCAGCATTTACTCAGATAACAGTACATTGCCATAGATCCTTTGCCAAGGCTTCTTGACCTTTTTTATATATGTTGTCCAGGGTTGAAGGATTACTTACATGTACATTTTAGTTATTGGAGATAAGAACCCTGACAATTTTGTTCACACGCTGCTAACTTTATTGAATTGTTCTCTATGTCCTGTTGTACTGCCTGTGCTATGAGAAGGACATAGATTTTTGATGGAAGAGAGAAGTTATTCTATTTTCTCTGCACTAAAACTTACATGCTTACCAGATTTCTACAGAAAACTCACCAAAAAAAATTTTCCATTTTGTTCTAGCCTTTGTGTGTGTTCCCAGGTAAAAGGGAGAGAACTTCACTGGGCTTAAGTCTGCATGCTTCTACTGCAGAAACCTCAGGTGTAAGAGTTCATATTCAGAAATTATCTGATTTAGGCTTTGTAATCTTTGGCACAATAATTCTGCCCTTCTCTCAGCCCTACCACCACATGGCACTTTCTGAAGAAAAAATATGGGCTTTTGCTTCCATAAAACTCAATAGAAACAAATCTGGAGCAAGGTAGATGAAACACCTCTATAACAACCTTCATGAGCAGTACGTTCAGGGTTCATTAAAAAGCATCTGTCATTGCCCCTCCCTCTGAGACAAGCCTGGGTTAACCTTTAAGAAGCTTCCATGCTTTCATTTCCTCTTCTCACTTTGACTGAGCATGTACTTTTCACATCTCTATTGCTTTTAATTCAGCGACTAAGCTGGAGGATGAGGTTTATGTCTTGCTGCATAGCGCAGGCACAAAAGCGTACAAAGCAATGTGCAATGAAGCACAGTCTCACTCAAAGCCAGCACAAAACTGCTCAGTCCAGAAACAAATGGGGTCAGAGCTCCTTTCCTTTGAAGCAAGGGAAAAGGATTTATGTCAGGACTTGAAATGATGCCACTTATTTCTCCCATTCTTCCCTGAAATTAGCCCTGCGCATTGCAGTGGTTGGTGTTAAGCTGTGTAAAGACCCATTTCATTGCCTGCCATCCATCACACACTGCCTGCTCCTAAATGACCCCCAGAGGGAGGCACAGCCAAATCATAGGTGCTCAAAATCTTGCCTATATTGATTTGGTGAAAAGGTATTGGACGTCAGTATTAGATATCACTTCACTGATCTTTATAGACACCTAAATCAACAAATTCCATCTGAAATCTGAAGTTTTATTCATGGTAATACCTAAAATTTTTTATTTTTGAGCTACTTATACATTTATTTACTGAACTAAATATCTACTCTTTTATCTATAGCCAGTCTCTGCTATTTCCCATTTAAAAGGACAAGTAAATGCAAGAAGAAAATAATACTAATCTGTGAAATTGTATAGATTTATATAATTTTTTGGATAGGAGCCAAAACGTAGCCTACCCTAGGAGAATAATAATCTATCACAGTAATATTGGCTGGAAGTAAGTGAGAGAAGACTGAACAAGGATGCTGAGCTGTACTAATAAGACTTCAGCTGTTTGCCTGTGAGCACAGAGGCATATGTAAGTATATAGTATAATCATCTTAACTGTATCTGTCATGCTTTGCTTTGGAAGGGCAGGGGATAAAGGATGTGTTCAGCTGGTTTGAAAAAAAAAAGAAAAAGTCAATTCTTTGTAGTCAGCAAAATTCTTTACAAAACTTCCCAAGGAGAAAGCAGATGCTGAGTAGCACAAAATTAATCTCGTAACATACTAGCTATAAAGTACAGTAACACAAATCAATACTGCAGCCCTAAACTAGCAGCTGCTGAGCATAGGAATACTCAGCTGAATTGTGTAGGACACACAGGTTTCTTTTTTAGGTCCTGAGTTAGAGCCTGTTGGAAACAGTGACAGAAACATGGCTTTGGATCAAGCCCTGAGCTATAGATTTGTACTGACCAGTACCCGAGGATCACTGCAGCTGAGTCAGTGCTGCAGTGAAGTGCTGCTGGTTATGTTATCCCACACCAGAACCAAATTGCTCAGTGTGAGAAGAAAGCCAATTGCTTTTGAACTTTATGATTTTAACACAGCAAAATCTGACCCTCTAAGTGTAAAATTGTGCATTGCAATTATTTGCTTCTGCAGGAAATGAACTCGCTGTGTATTTAACGCTTCTGTCCAGCAGCAATTAGGATACTTTTATAGCTGAGTGTGCAGCTCTTAATGCCACAAACCCACTGCCTGTGGTAGCCATCACTTACCAGCTCAGCTGCAGAAACACAGGCTCTTTCTGGAGACACAGGAATTAGTTCTTTTGCAGTTGACTACAAAAGCAGCCATGTTCTGTGGCAGCTCAGCTCATCAAAGCTTGGGGAACAGGAATTTGCTATGTGAATTTTCCTTCCTTGAACCCTGCTCCTCATTTTGGGTCACAGCCACCCTTCCTCAGTCCCCATATTTGGCAGGTGAAGGCAGGAAACAGGCATTCACTGCAAATGAAGCAGTTCCAGGGGCAACATGTCCTCCTTGAACTCCTTGAACTGCTCCTCTTTGAAGGCTGACAATTGCAATAGGAAAACATGGTGGTTAAACACAACTGAAAAATCTATCTATGGGCTAGTAGGATTCATTTAACAAACTCCCTCTGGCCCTGGCCACAAACACCTGATACCTTCAAAATCATTTCCATTCTACCTTCTGAATATCTCCATCATTGTCCACATGGTGTGAGGGTCTGCTGCATCTTGGCATGTTGTGGGATGACCAAGCAAAGAGTTGTATAAAGTTGAAGTAGCTAAATGAGGCTCAGTTTCTTGGCTGCTGAAACCTTGGAACAGGTTGCCCAGAGGAGTTGTGGATAGCCCAGCCTGGGAAGTGTTCAAGTCCGATTGGACAGGGCTGCAAGATGATCTTCAATGTCCTTTCCAATCCAAACCATTCCAAGATACCATGAAAAAATCACTTCCAATGAGCCTGGTCACAGATTTGGGCTATAGTAAAAGTGTTATTCATAACATAGTAGATCAAGTTAAATTTTTTTTTTTTTTTTTTAATACTCCTCTTTTACTATTTTCGAAGGAACAATGGTAGCATATAAAGGTTTTTCAAAGTATATGTTTTCCTTTGTTGTCCATAATTCCTTCTGCCACCATTTCCCATGGCAGGACCACCACACCTCTCTCATACAAACCCTTTTCTAATAAACCAGCAAAGGTAAACTTTAAATTAAAAAATATATAAAGCTTATATAACAATCCTCCTTAATCAGCATCTGTTGATGAGTTCTATACTTTATGACACTTTCCCAGTTTATATTTACTTGCCATATCTATAAAAATAGTATTAAATCTCAGAAATGTTCAGCCCAGATAGGAGAGCTGCTGTGAATTCCAAGATGCAGCTCCTGATTATACAGTGTACAGAATGAAGAAGAATGCATAAGTAACTCACTGCAAAATGGGAGCCATACTTAGGCACATATTTTTTGTCCTTTGTATCAATGCTATGAAAAGGCAGTTAAGTTTATTGGTGATTTATCAAGCACTCTGGCAGGAAGATGCACAGTCGTTGGAGAAGACTTAATTTTTCTGCTACTACCTGACTATCAAGATGCTTCAGACACTGAGAGAACTTAAATGTTATTCTCTTTGTTTTTCCCTGCACCTTGTTAGAGTACTAATTTTCTGAAAAAACCCAGATCTTGTCATATAATTACTCATCCTGGGGACAAAAGTTTAGCTGATATAATTTTTCACATAACTTCATAGAATTCTGAGGAAATAGCACTCTAAATCTGGTATCCTAAAAAAGATCATATCTATTTTTAAAAGAAAACAAAGTATTAAAAGAAAGCAGAATAAAAATTAAATGAAATACTCAAACTCTGAACTTCAGTATTTACTCAACTTTGGTTTAAATCAGCCTTGGACTTCTTGAGTCCCTGCCAATTCAGCCAAGTGTACCTGTGTATGACAATGTTCCAGTGTGTAGGACATCAGCACTGCAGACAGAGGATGCCAGGAAATGCTCCTTTTCTTTGTGGTCTTTCTGATGGCTTCTGTCCCTTCCATCTGTCCCTCACTGTGACCACTCCACTCTGCTTCCAGAGGAAGCAGTGACCAAAATCATAAGCAGGGCTTAGATGCACTTGTCTCTTCTGTGTTTCTGCCTGCAGCTCTGAGCTTCAATGGAAGCTGGGAAGATAACACAGAATAATAATCGTGTTCTAATGTACAGTTCTAATTGTGTTTTGCAATAGCAGCTCCTTGTAGACAGACTGTTAGAGGCACACAGGTGCATAACTGCAGTTTTGTTTAGCCTTCAGATTGTAATATTTGATTAACTTTTTATTGGTTTTTCTTAATTTATTTCACCTGATTCTTTAGGACTTGCATGGATTTAATGTGAAGTTAACATGCCTGAAGACCACTAAGGATAAAAATTGCTAGAAAAGAGCTACCACTGCTTGATTGGTATCTGCCAAATTCATTTGGTTACTGACTTTTTAATCAGAATATAGTTTTTGCTATTGTTCATGACCATTCATGCAGAATTTCATCTCTATATCCCTTATTTAACTGAATAGAGAAAGTAAGAAGATTTACATTTTAAAAGTTTAAATGATGAGCTGTTGACATACCACAACTAGCCTCACATAATTAATTTATGTATCAATCAGCCACCTAGTCATTGTTACTAAAATTACCATTGGGAGTTTTGGTTTTATTCTGAGTTGCTTAAATATGTAAGGACAAACATATTTCTAATTTTTTGTCAAAGACACAGACAAGCATCACACCATGGGGAACGCTGTTCTTACTATTTTAGGAACTGACATAGCCTGTGCAAATACAGACAAATATCTAACTGGCAAATTCAGTCTCATAATAAAGAAATATATATGGCCAATGATGTTAAAATGTATAAGGTCTATTACCAAAAGATATTGGTTAATTACTATGTAGAAATTCAGTGAATGTATCATATTGTCCTGAGCTCAGTTGCTATTAATGTAACCATCCTCAATTTGCATTGTATGTGGAAGTGGCAGGTCAATAAAGAAACCTGTTGGATGTTTTTGCAAGTATTACAGAAACAAATATGCTGATTAACATTCCATCAGTGTAGCTTGTTATCAAACCTGCTTGGAGGCATAGGCTGAGTGTGCTCCCACCATCCAAAATGACTTCTGCTTACCCAGCCTTGTCTGCACTTCATCATTTCTGCATTGGCACGGAGCTGCTGCAGCCACTGAGCAGGACCCTGAGGTAGCAGCTGCAGCAAATGCAGACAAAAGGAGCTGGTTGTGAGAGCCTGGGATTTACTCCTCCATCTTCTGCCAATGATGCCCTGCTTTGGCAGTGAAAGAGGTGCAGTCTCCCCCCTTCCCAGATCTCTTTGGACAACAAGGACTTGACTCTTCCCATTTGTCACACCTGTAATTTGGTTTTCCAATACTGACAGCAGGGTACCCTTGATGACACACAGGCCTTGAGAAAACAGACCTGTGGGAGCCCACTTACCCCTGGAACATTCTGTGAGTGTGAAATGGCGAGGATGGAGAGCTGGAGGTCAAGAAGGGCTTCAGGAGCCTTGTAAGGGAGTTCAACATCTCAGTGTCTGGGATAATGCCTATGTCCAAGGCAGGGTTGTGTGGCCTACAGCTCTGCTTCTCTAGCCCCAGTCCAAGCCAGCTGTCTTCCAACTGCTGGCTGCATCAGTCTTAGGGTTTTGTTAGTGTGGGGTTTTTTGGTTTTGTTTTCTGGCTTTGTTTTAACTGTGATCTCTGAACCCAGGATATCCATGAATGATTATCAAGGGGATTACAAAGAGTAGTTATGCAAACCAGAGCTACCATCCACGTTCATTGTTTTGGGTCCCCAGCTCAACTGGAAAAGCAACAAGGTTCTGAGGAAGCCCTGCCTTAAGGGCTGGTAGCAGCCTTGCCTCCAAATGCTGCTCCCACTCTTCTCTCAAGGCTCTCCCTGTGCACAAGGACAGATGAAACACCTTGAACCTGTCCTGTGCCTTATCTAGATGTATCTTTAGCAATTATGCCTGTACTTTTAAGATAGCATATAATTAATAAAAAAGAACACTTGCTTTTTGTCAATTGCCTTGCAGAACAGATTTAGATCCCAGTAACCGAAAGTGGCCCGTACATTAGAGCCTATCCAGAGATGCAGACAGTTGTGGGGTATCCAAGATCAATACCAATTCACAGAGGATGCTATCCAGGACCTGATGTTACAAGTTTCATTTCTGGCTTTAATGAAAACTGCATTCTACATTTGGTCAACAAGATTTCTTGCAGCAATAAAGCACACTTTTTACACTGTGTCTCTGCTGTGGGAGCAATAATGTACAAAGCTCCATACCTTGCTCCTTCCCAGGTTATTAAAAGAACTCTACCTACTAGCTGTACAAATAATTGCTCAAAGGTTATTTAATAACTGTTAAATATAATTAGTGTAAATATTGATATAAATATTAAATAAACAAAATGCTAATCTTATTAAATATTAAGCAATTTCAAGAGTGTCCTGGGAACTTAATTAGTCTCCATAAAAAATTGATTCTTTTCCTCTGTAACACAGGGCATGAACAAATGCTCAGCTGTTTTGTATTGGAGAGCTCAGCTGGTTTCAATGAACTTTAAAAGTCCAGAGTGCTGTATCACACTTTAGACTCACATCCTATTGCTGATGCTCAGGTATGAACACAGGTGTAAAATTTGTTATGGATTGTTTGTTATTAGGAAAGTCTGAGGTCCTGCAACAGGTTGGCAGAGAACTTGATGTGTTATGCTGAATGTCTCCATTACCTTGTCCTTCTGTTGGTGTTTAGAGGTACAAATGTTCTGCTCATGCAGAGCAACAGAAATGCTTTCAGATACATACAGAGACAAAAAGTTAAAAAGAAGTGTTGGCAATAATGTGTAATATTAATTGCCTTATTAAATCACAGAGGTGTTGAGTATTTGATGCACAAAACAGTAATTAGGAGTAATGGGATATAAAGAGGAAAGATGATGTGTTGGACAGTTATCAGGATGTGTGTCGTAACTTAATTCATTAGGCTGTGAAAAACAGTAATGCTGAATATGGTGGAACATTGACTTTTTAAAATTAAAGATATAGTAGGAAAATCACAAAAAAAGGAAAAAATCAGGCTGAAAAATCAGGCTGTTCTGACTATTTTTTCATTGCTTTTTTAACTGAAGCTTATAAACTCTCATTCAGGAAAGCAACAAAGTCACACAGGAAATAATGGAAGTGCTACCACCAGCTGGTTCTACAGCTAGAAAAGGTTATGGCTGGTGACAGTCACAGAATACAAGTTACATTTAAGCAGAAGGGTTTATAGAGTTTGGCTTAAAATACAGGTTCTCTGACACCTTATCAGCCACTCTGCAGCTCCCATGTGAATTGTCCAGGCTGGACTCAGCCACAGCCCAGGCAATGGAACCTGAGGTGGGGCTCCAGGGAAATGTCTGGAAGCAGGATACAGTCACAGCTCTGAGAGACAGGACAAGCTCAGGCACCTGCTCTGCCACCCAGCCATGACCCAGGTGAACCTGGCCACTTCAAGCAATGTCAGATCCATGAAAGCCAAGTAGAATAAAAACTCCACTGTGATCTCCTTCTCTCCTCTGCCAGTGTAAGCTTTTTTGCCAGCAATGAATCAGAGCAGACAACAATATATTTTCTCCACCAAATAGAGCATGTAGCAAAAATACTATTTTGAATACTTCGGTAGATAAATATTTTCTGTTTAAACAACAGAAAATTAAAAATGCATTTTCATGTTTGAAGGTTGTTTTTTTTTTTTACATTTATGAAATTATTGACTTTTAAACATAATTTTTCAATTCTAAATTAGCAGCAATTAAAAGAAGAAAAAGAAAAATGTTTATATTAAAGGCTTTATAACCCATAAATGAAGCATTTCCTCATTTACTCTGAAGTCAAGCAACATATCCTGGTTTATCCCACAATGAATCTTCTATTATTTATGCAGGCTTAATTCTGAATCATTGCCTCCAGCTAGGATGTGCAGAGTTTTGCTAACAGAACTTCTCCTGGCATGCAGGCAAGAGCTGATTTTCTGTCTAGTAGATCAATCCCTTAAGTAGCTTTACCCTTTATCACCTTGGAAAGGGATCAGTGCCAAGCATAGGCCAAGCATTTATTTTCCATAAGTAATAAGCTCATGATTATGGTGCTTGTACAAAACAGGCTTTGTCTTTTTAGAGTTATCAAGGGGAAAGGCAGCACTGATTTATATTTTGTTAAACAATGCTGCTGACTTCTTTGTAAACAGAGAAGTTCAGATGATCTGAGCACACCTGGGAACACATTCATCACTGGACTTGTAGTATTTTACTGTTTCCAGATCTATTTTAAGTTATGAGCATATGCAGAATCTGGAAGATGGTTTCTGTGGGAAAGTAAGCACAGCAGATTAATGAGAGGTTTGAAATTTTCTAGTCACTCCTTTAGCATTCAGGTGAGTCTAAATTGGCCTCCTCAGGCTTCTGACTGAAAGTGCTACACAGAAATGAGTTGCAGGGAACATTTGCAACAAATTGTGGTACTTGACATTTTGTCTCAAACAATTTTTGTTTTGTTAAAATTGAGTATTGTTTGCTTTTGGAAGCCTACCATAGAAAGCCAGGTACTATCTTACAGGCATTCAGAATTAGAATATCTGAGTTTCCCAAGAGACCCTTACTGATCTGTGGGTGATTGTATATTTATAGTATATAATAAAATAACTGAATAATATAAGCTGAGTGTAACATTAGCGAAGTTTTCTTAGTGAATTTGCTGGAAATTTTAATTTCCATGCTGAATTTTTTCAGTATTTGTGTAAAGCACAAAACAGGACAGCCACACTGGCATCTGATAATAAAAATCTATGACTTAGAGTAAATAATAAAAGGCAACCTGCCTATACTGCAAATTAAACGGAGCAGAAGCCTTAGGATGAGGTATATAGAAGTAAAATTCATCAGCAAGCAATACACATCCAATGTCTTGAATTAAATCAGTATATTGAATGGACAAAATGATACACAGTGGCCGGTTCAATGCTACTGCAGGAATTTCCTTTTGTTTCTGCAATGAAGCATTAAAAGAACATTCTAAATCAGAGCAGCCATAAGGCTGAATAACCTGTGGGTTTGACCTCCTCTGTTCTCAATCCCTGATGATAATGCAGGGAGTTAAAACAACAATGTAGTTAGAATGCCTCAGCCTGCACACATTGTCTCTCTGTCAATATCTGAGAGAAATGCCAGCATGTCCTTACTCTATCAGACAGCATGCAGGCATGTGTGTGGTAGAAAATAATCTAGTAAGAGCAGACGTGCCGTAATTATGACTGAGCTGATTAAAGTTCCAGGAAGAAATGACTACTTTTTCTCTGATGGTTATTTCCATCACAATTCAAAACTCAGCACTGGATTCAGCAGGAATCCTGGAAATGAATAGCAAGAGGGCTGTGTCCTTTAGCAGACACCATGCATTGCAGTGCTGCCGTGGGGTGCAGGCAGCCCCAGCTCCTGACAGCACAGCGTCAGCTCCTGCCTCAGAGCCCCTCAGAAAAGGCTCACTCTGATGGCTGAGAGTGGCCCTACACATGCCAGAGCACTCCTGCTGCAGAATCCAAAGGTGTGGTTTGACACCTCTAGCTGGAGGTCTCTATTCTCTCTGCTTCTATGAAACTTGCCTGTGAAAGTGAAATTTTCTCAGCATCAGTTCCCACCCACGCAGGTTCACAAACGGAGCAGGCCTTGCCATTCTCTGCCCATGCCACAACATGCTGCTTTTCAAAGGACAAAGCAGTAGAGAATAAAACCATAACATTGAAGTCAAGCAAGGACTGGCCTCTTCCTGAACATCTTCAACACATTCTCCCATGGTACAGCAAATGAGGCAGAAATCTTCCTCAGGATTTTATTTAAAAATGAGAACGGTAGAAGAGGCTTTGTATTTATAGAGGGTCTTTCTCTACTGTGAATCTCAAAGCACAGGAGAAACCTCACTGCCCAGCAGAGGAATATTTCTACAGAATAAACTTACAATGAAGTGTTTTCAATTTTCCAGCCTTTTCCCATGATATAACCACTAGACAAAATTTACAGTCTTCTTTATAGCCCATGAACTTTTAAAACATAGCCATAGCTTGTATCTACACAGTTGCTACTGTATTTTGCTATGAATTTTCTCCAAAACCAGAAGAAAAACTTCCTTTGCTGGTCATCTTAAAATAGGTTCCATAAATTGGATCACTCAGCCACAGGTTTAGAAGGAAAAGGAATTGAATTATTTCTGTTCTGCCAAATTCATGGCAGAGATCAATTCTAGGCTGTAGAATTTTTAGATTCTTCCTTTGGATTTTGTTGTGAGTGCTAGAGGGACTTAAGTGTGATGTGCAGAATGATCTTGTGCTTACAAATATTGCTTTCCAAAAAACCAGAGCTTATGAACAGTATTTCTGAAATATATTACATACTTTGAAGGTTTATGGATCCCCAATGTGCTTTATTTTAAGATTACTAGGATTCTTTCAAGCAGGAACAATAAGAATTGTCAAGAAAGTGCACTTTCTTTTGAGAGAATAGAATTCTTTTTTTTTTTCTATTGCCTTAAGTCACTAACTAGCAGAAGAAACATTTTAAAAGCCTAGATGTTATTTTAATCAAGATCTATGAAACTACTTTTATTTCAGAAAGCTTACATTAGGTAGAAAAGGAAAAATGGGAGAAATAATCACTATTTTCTACTTATATATCCACCTTTTTCCTCTGAAGGAATTCTAGAGCACTTTACAAGCCATCAGACTCGGTGTACCATGGGGACCACCTGGAATGCTGCCTCCTCTGAGGTGGAGCCAAGCAGACCTTCTACACTTAATAGCAATATATAGAAAATTACCACAAGAACTGAGTGTAAGGACTTAAAAAATACAGCTGTCTGTCTCAAAGCAGTTTCAAGGCCACAGAAGTAACTTGCCAACTTGGTTAGAAGTAACTAAGCCACCACAGCTTAGTTGCTTGATGTAAGCACAGAAGGGAGGAATTTGCAACAGGAAAGTGCAGATTTCAGCCCTGATGGTAAGATCTGGTAAGCATATCCTGATTAATCAAAGAAACACTGAGTATTTTGAGTTGGAAGGGACCCACAAGTATCACCAAGTCCAATTCTTAAATGAATGGTCCATATTGGGATCACAACCACAACCTTGGCATTGTTAGCACAGTGCCCTGACCAACTGAGCTGAGACATCCAGGCAAAAATTCCCACTGTGACAAACTGGCAAAGGAAGGAGCTGCTCATACACGTATCACCCAAAGTTATGGGAATGGCATCTGTGCTCTGTGGATACCTGGAACCTGGACTGTGTAAAGGTGGTGCCTGCAGAAGAATGACTCCAGCCGCAACCCCACACTGAGAAGCCCAGGGTGAGGAAAGACACTGATGGATTCACAGGGGATCACTATCTTCTGCCTAATTTCTCTCTCTCTTCCTTTCTTTTCCCCCCCTCCCTGACCCTCTTTTCTATTTCCATCTAGCTCCCTACCTCACACTTAAATAAAATCTGTATTACTGACTTTGGCACATGGTCTCGTTTGCGCCTTAATTCAGGCAGCAGCATCTTTCTTTTCCCCCCCTCCCTGACCCTCTTTTCTATTTCCATATAGCTCCCTACCTCACACTTAAATAAAATCTGTATTACTGACTTTGGCACATGGTCTCGTTTGCGCCTTAATTCAGGCAGCAGCATCTTTCACTAATGGGAAAACAACACTGAGAAATATCTTCTCTGCCTAAAACTGGTTAGGAGAAGCTGTAGTGCAGCATTCCTGATGGCTCATTGGTCTTTACACACACTTAATGAGCTGCAGTTACCATGTCCTTCAGCCCAAGGACAGTACCCCTGCCCAGATGTGCACCAGCCTACTGCACTGAGGGTCTGTTCCCCTCAGCTTCTTCTGAGGTGAGTCATGGCAGCTCCTATAATCTCCTATAATCTCATATATAACCTCTATCTCCTTGTGTTTCCAACTCCCATCCCAGAAGTTCCTCCTCCTGGCTGCCTTTTTTCTGTTCTGTCTAGGTGGCTTATAAAGCCTAAGGGACAATTGTAAGCAGAATGTGGTACCTCAGCACAGAGCTCACTCATATAACCCTTCCATAAACTCACTATCATTTAACTGTATTAATTAGGCTTCTAAAATGCTTCCCATCCCAGTGGCTATGGGGATAATTTCTCACTTGTAGTTTCTATATGAACCTCGCCTCCCTTCACCCTTCCCAGTCAGGATAGCTGCCAGAGAAGGTGCTGTATCCTTTAGTTTCACTATATTAAACCTTCTGGTTACAGATCCATGGTGAGTGCCAGGAATGTGCACTGGGACACTGGTATATTGCACAGCCCTGACTTCAGCAAGGCAGCTCAATTCTCTTCCACCTGGAGCTGGGAAGCAGTGCCCTCTGCAAGGTAAGGGACTCCCACAGGTGGGTGCACAGATAGCAAACTGCTTTCTCTGACAATTAAGATCATGGTTAACAATTTTTCTTCCAGTGAATGAGTCTGACATTTTCATTCTTCTCTTAAAACTCAGTAGACTACATCAATTTCTAAATATATGAGGAAGAAGAATTTCAAAACATTTAATTTTAGAGAATTTTACAATTCATCAGAATGTTTTATTTTGTTGGTGCCAAGATGGTTCATGTTTTTACTGTAAATGTAGTATGCAGTGATACTGTTTAAAATCAATCTTTAAAAAATTTAAATAATTGAAGATTCAGTGAAATTAAAATATAATGATTAAAAGAAAGACAACTAAAAATAGATGCTGGCATCAAACTGGTAGGATTGGTATGGTGTGAGGTTTCTCTTCTCTGGAAACTTATTTTTAAAACCATCTGCAGTTAAAAAAATGTTTTTACTCAGAGGGCGATGAAACACCAGAACAGTTTTTCTAGAGAATTGGTGGATGCCCCACCTCTGGAAGTGTTCAAGGCCAGTTTGGATGGGACTTTGAGCAACATGGTCTAGGTGGAACATGTCTCTGCTCATGGCAGGGGTGCTGGAAAGAGATGAGCTTTAAGGTCCCTTCCAACCCAAACTATTCTATAATTCTATTGAAACAAAATTAAAGAAAATTTAATACTATTTAAAACTTTGCCAGAAATGTCATTGAAATTAAATGTTTAATCCAAAACATGCCAGTGTTTCTGAAACAGAATTTTTCAGGGGACAAAAACCTTGTTTATCACCATAGCTCCTCTTAGTTAGAACTCCATACAGTAGCTGTTTTCTGCCACATCCCAGTATGAGTGAGAGACTTGGAATAGCTTTCAAGGAGCTCTGGTTTCGAGGAATTTTCTTCCTGATCATCTCCAAGACACTTTGGGAATTATCATAAACAGGGTGAAATTCAGAACTGGTTAGGCATCATAAGTGAAATAAGAGAAAAGGAGAATTACTTTTGCTTTTGAGAAGTACATCCTTATTACCTTCACCTAAAAGTCCTGTATGCTATTGATGTACATCTGTGAGGATTTTGATTGCCAAAATGATAATTTGATGAGTACTATTGCTTGTTGAATTCCTCAGCTTTTTTATGCAGCAAAACAATAAAAGTAACACCATTGAGCAGCACAGTGTGAAAAATTGAGGACAGATCTGTCTGTTTGCACCTCAGGACTCTGGAAACACCCTACCAACACATTACAGGGTTTAATATCCTTAGGTTGCACCCCTACTGCTAAATGCATTAATAGAGTTAACCATAGGCCTAAGATAACTGGTAAAGAGTGGAAAACACTTTTGCTGATTAAGGCAAGTCCCTTGCAAATTGGCTTAGGTGTATTGCTGTCTAGAGAGTAACACGTTGCCTTGAGAAACAGTGATGTTAATTAATTTTTTTTCCTGAGAATTGTTGTGGGATTTTTTAGATGAATTTCAGCTTGAACATGGAGTGAGTTGTGTTAGAGGGCACTTAACTGTTTTTTTTATTGTACCAATGTACATTTTGAAAGCCCTGGAGTCTGCAGGACTTTCTGTCTCCAGAGACCATTGAGGGCAAAGGTGCAGCCCTGTAGGTGTGATGGTCTGACACAGACTGTGTGTAAGATTTGTGCCACTTGCTCTGCTTGGTTTACTGACAAAAATATCCCAAATTTAAACTAACATCCACACAATAAAGACAGTAAGGATCCAGTGCCTGCCATGAACTCAGAAACTAAATTACCTGGTAGTGTAGACAAATCCTGAAATAGAAATAAATTACAGTTAAGGCTGCTTTCATGTTACATGATCACCAGAATGGAAAGGCATTGTGATTATGAGCTGCTGACAAAGCTACCTCTGAGTACATTTAGTTACCATTCCTGTAGCTTTTCTAATTTCCATAATAAAGTTCTTGCTTTTTTAGACATAGACTCAATGCTTATGAGTGGGGAAATGCTCCTTTTTGAGGGTTCCTCAGAGAAATAATTTCTGATTTCAAAAGCTCAGGTGGCTGTGTTTCTTAGGTTCGAGGGAAATGTTTCCTATTTGACAGCAGCCCTGTCATTTTATAGCAGGAGGCTTCCTGCTCTTAAACCAGACACAGGGTTTTCCATTACACCTGCAACAGGGATGATGCTCATTTATATTTAGATATGTGAGATTTACATGCGAGTTCCTGTAAAACTTCTACACACCTTGCTGGAGTCAGCCTCTGTCTGCTGGCCATGAAGGAAGGTTGGAGCACTCATTTAGGATTCATGCCTAAAGTTTATAAAGCTAAGTGAAATGAGTCATTATTTGATAGGATAGCTCATGCTGCTGGGAAGTGTAACATAAACTTCTGTAAGTGTTTCTTTAAGTAAAACATTTATATGTCAATGTATAGCCATAGGGACTCAAAGAGAAAATGTAACTGATGATGAAAAGCATGACATTTTCCAGTGTATAAACTAGTTTGATACAGTAGATTAACTAATAAATGTAATACAGAAGCTTCAAAGTGTCACTTTATTAATTATTTTCCCTAATGTATTTAGGATATTTTGGGAATGGAGATATGGCAAAATACATATTTCCCCATGGTGTCACCAAGGACACATCTACATAACAAATAGAAAAACAGCTGGAATGATAAAGAGGAGTATCTGTGGGAGTTTAATATCTTCTTCCATGTTTCCAGAGAATAATTTAAAAAAATATATTCTAGTCCCTACTTTGTTGCTTATCTTAAATTTGGGAATCTATTTTGCTGCCTTTGTACTGCACTTTATGTTGTGGAACCCAAGCATTGCAAGCAGTAAATAAGAACAATATATTTCCATGTACAATGATAATTTAAAGACATTAGTCTTTGTTTTCTAAAGTGATTGGAGAGCTACCAGTTGGATTTTTTAATGGAGTGAGAAAATTCCAAGGACAACAGAAACATCACCGTTGTTTTTAATGGGGGCAGGTGATATTTTTGTAACTGCGTGTTAAAATGCAATTCATTAAGAAACAATAAAAACTGCCTTAGCACATTTTTAGTTTAGCTTAGAGGGGTGATTTTTCTCCTAGATTTCTTGTTTTACAACCCCCAATATTTTACTTCCAATCAAATACAGCATCACCAGTGCATTTTTTTTTTGCTGTATTAATATTTTCTACAGATAATGGGGTTCACTCCAATCCCAGCTTAAGACCCCTCTGTGCCTGTGGTATTACACATGTGTTAATGTGAAGATTGATTCCACTGTGCTATTTCTAACCTCCACAGCATTACCTTGGACTGGTGTTGGCCTCAAACTAGACAAAGGCCATGACCAAATTCAAGTACCTTGATTTATTTACATGGGAGGCAAGTAATGTGACTTTCCAATTAAAGCTATTCCCTACAGAGCTGCAGGATCTCATTTACTTGGAATGCAAAACCTTTTTCTTGTGAACTAAACTCCTCCAGATCTAGGGAATGCATTTAGCAGCCTGTGATAGTGTAGCTCTGGTTTTATCACATATCTATGCTTCCTCCTGAAGAGTTAGTTAGATAACATATGTGGATTTTTATTAAGGTATAATTCTATATGGTCTGATCCAAAACTGCTCAGCAAAATGCTTCAAAGCTAAAGGGACTGATTCTAATCTCACTTAAAATTTTGGCATCAAGATAGTCTTAACATGTACTCATATCTGTGATTACTCCCTCTCAGCTATGTGCTCCCAAGACTGCAGACTCATGCAAAAGTCCTCAATGCACCTTGGCAAGAACCTTCACTCACACACTCATTAAATTTCTTCAAGGTGAATTTTTACATAAAAGAGATTATTTTCCTCACATATTTTCTAATTCACTATAATCATACCCATGACAGTCTGGAGTAACTAAAAGCTACTTTTTTCTTTCTGGAGATAATTTTTTGCAATGACATTAAAAAGAGACTCAAGGATGCTTTTATACTTTTAACTAAGTGTCATGATTGTAAGATTAAAATTTGGCTTAAAACCTCCATACTTCAATTAACTCTTTTTCCCTCCTCACCTAAACCATTCACCTCCTTCAGACCCTTTAAAAGCAGGTTAGAATATATGTGGAAGACAAAATCAAAGCATTTTTGTCATGTTTTGATTTTTTGTTTTGGCAAATGAAATGAAAACCATCAGCTGGAATGGATGTTGCCTCTAAGTGAGAGAAGGGGCTGGAGATAAGTCCTTGTCTTGGGTTCAGAAAACATGTTTGAGTATATATCTTAAAATACCACAGAGTTTACAGAAGTGCAGAATATTGTAAAAGCATTTAGGATCAGCCATGTAAAAATCATTTAAGCACATCACAGTATTGAAGTATCAGCAAATGCTTGCAGAATATTGGTTTGAAATACCCCAGCCAATGTTTCTGCAGTGAATAGGGGTGGCACTGCTCTGTTAGGCTGTGAGACTGCAGTTGTATTACAGATTTACTGGCACTTAGTGATTGCTCAGACACTTTAGTACAGAGCTGGGGGTCCAAAGGCTTTGGGCTCTATTATCAAAACCAAAAGTAATATTTTTAAAACATTGGTTTTCTCTGTGTCTGGAGGTTAAGCAGTCTCAGCATGCAGTCAGCACTGAAATTCCAGTTTATTTTTTGCACTGGGTTTGGACAATCTCCTCACAGACTCACGCAGTGTCTCAGGGAGGAAGAAGTGGCTCAGCAGTGACAGGGACAGCAGAGCACACACCAGACCAGAGAGAGAGGGGCAGGGTGCCACTGCCTCAACTCTGCCTTCAAATAAATTCAGCCCTTAATCTAATCACCTGACTGGTCCTATTCTGAATGGAACATTAAAAGCAGAAACCAGAGCAAGACTTTTCCTCTCCACGCCCCTTTCCCAAGAAATAAACAGGGTGAAAGTGAGTTTCATTGGTAATGTTGAAGAATCAGAGAGTTTAAGTTCCTAACCGAGAAGAAAGAATGGTTGCCATCTCAGATGATATTTTTCCCAGCAATCAGAGAAGGTTTTATGATTTCAGGCAGTGTCATGATCTTCACCTGACAGGAAAAGAGATTCAGGGAGCAACTACTGTTGGTTTTTGTTTGTTTTTTTCTAGGCATTTTCTTTTTTCTTCTTCCTTTTTGTTTTTTTATGGTGCTTAATACAGAAGGAGCAGAAGGCACATTAGGCTGCATGTAGCTCTGAGTAGTCTTATAATCAGGTTAGGAAAGCACTTTTAGCAGACGAGCACAGCTGTAACCTCCCCCAGTGTTAACTGGACGACAACAGATGGAGCAGATGGAGTAGTGTCAGAGGCTGCAGGAGCAATCAGCATGTTGAAGTTGAAGAGTCCCTGAGGCAAGAAAATTCTGCCTAAGTATAGCTTACGTCTTGGGATTTCATTCAAGCTTAGTTTAACTTCTAAGACATGGGGTCCATTCTGAAATCTTATAAAAAATATCAATAGTTTGCAACAACTACTGTGCTGTTTCAGTGTGCAGCCAAATCATTCCTACTCCTCTGGTGACAGACAGTCCAGGCAGATGATTTATTTGCTTTTTACGATTTTTCATTGCAGATTTTAACAACTCATTTAAAAAAAAAAAAAAATAAAAGCGCATTCCTCAAAATGTGGAATGTATTGAAATTTGCCATCTGCTCCACTCTAAGCATCTATAGGGTTTGGTTGACAACTGCAGCCCATCACTTCTGGCACTGGCTAACCCACAGCTCAATGCTTTTTATTCCCATTTTTCTGAATTTGGCATTCTTCTCTACAGGTTTGAAACAAAACCTCATCAACTCCTTACAATTGCTTTTAACCTTTAGGGCATCACTGGTGACAAGAACATGCTTCTGGAGTGTGAAATTAGAATATTAACAAATGTGTGAATCTTTTCTTCACACCACACAAAGGAGCAGGAATGCTGGCAGAAGAATCGTGTACTCCAAAAATGTTGGCAATTGAGGCAAAATACCATGAAGTGGGTAAAAAATATATATATGCTGGGATGTAACTGTCTGTTGCACCCAGCCCAGCTGGCACACACTGCACCCTGTGCACCAGCTGGCAGGAGATCAGCATCTATCGTAGAAACATTTAGGATGCCTATTAAACTTTTGGCATAGGCAATGGGGACTGTTATCATCTCTCTCCTAATCTATGGGATCACTTTGCACTTTCAACCCATTTCCTTGGAGAAAAACGTCCACATGACAAGACTGTGGGTGCAGTAGGATCCTGAGGAAGCATCTGGATAGACTCCAAGGACTAAATGGCATCTCTAACTACTGCCACCACTTGCACTCCATTTTGGTAAGTATTCTTCTGGCTTCCAGACCTCCAGCAGCCTTCCTGCCAGGCTGCCTTCCCAGGATCCCAGCCTCAGGACCCTGTCCCTGGCTCTGAATCACACCCAAGTGCCAGTTTCTGTCACTGCCCATGGGCTGGGGAAATGATTTGTGCTTGCTCAGTGAGTTCCTCAGAGCATCAGGCTCCTTCTCTGGTCCAGTGCTGGAGGACACAAAATAGCTACAGAAACCAGGCACTTTTTTATTTTTAATGTTGTCTTCCTTGCTCATTTGACATATAATGGGACTACAGTGCAGGAAGGCATATACTCTGTGAATTATTGTTGTCAATCAAAGGCAAACCACGCAGTAAATTCAACAGTGACACAAATGACAAATAATTTTAAAGGAAAAGAGAACCAGGACTGTGCTGCCTACTCAGTACTTTTCCGGGAGACAGACAAAGAACTTCATATTCTTGTGCTGTCAGTCTCGCACCTTTTATAAGCAGCGACTTTGCTAGGAAATTTTAAAACACTAGAGAATGCTGATAAATATAGCAGCTATTTTATCTCCATTGGATTGCATATTCCCTGTAGCCTGTGTAATGATATTTTATCTATATTAATAGTTTCTTCCAGGCTCTAACATATATTATTTGTCTCTCTCCCTTTCTTTTATTTCTCTTACTCCAAAGGCCTAAAATGTTTATTGAGGGAGAATGTGGTACAAAGAGAACTTTGATTGTCACATGATATCACCCTATTTTAAGCCACTCTTAATCCTATGACTCATTAAAATTTCCTGAAGCTCCAACATTTCTGAAAGAAAAAAAATCAGATACCTTTGCAACTGGGTATTAATATTTGTGTTGTACAAAAATTATTTTTGCTGAAACTTTCCCTTTAGATCTTTTGAAAAACAATGTAAAACATTTCACATCTAATCAATAGAAATATATTTTTCATGGTCTCAATGGGGTGTTATAATCAGCATAATGCGACAACAATAGGTGATTAATGTATAAATTTTCATAATTTCAAGTCTATCAATACAATGATATGACCTTTCATTTTGGTCACATTTGCCAATCCCATTGTGTTACTCAATTGATCCAATTACATATCTAGTAACAGCTATTGCAGGACTAATTTACTATCTCTGTCCTATTCTTCTACTCTCTGATCAGTAATTAACATCTTCCACATGAAATAATGAAGTTTTCCATTCTAACAAAACCAGATCTTTCATGTGTTCAGTTTCAACATACAAACAACTGCATTTCACAGAACAGTGCAGAAATTCCTTTTAAATGTCTTCTGTGGTCCCATTCAATGTGAACAAACCTTTAAAGAACACTAATGATTTTATACAGCTATGAAAACACTTCCATGTAGAAATAGCTTGTAAAAATAGAGGTCTTCATTCTGGATGTTATCCAAATAAATATTGTTTTAAAGTGATTATTACTAAACCCAGGATGGTCCTTACCTTACAACCTTCGTCTGTTTTCCTTGTGAAAACCACAAACCCCTCTGTTCATAATGGACACAAACTCACCAGTGTGGGACTCTACCCATGGCAAGCTACGGAGGAAGGCCAGGGAGTCAAGGGCTAGAGAGATGTGCTTCATGCAGGCATCTTCCTGCTGGGTTTGAGGTGCCCCACATTCATTAGTGTGGGTAATTACATTGCCTCAGGCCATGCCATGAGTTCCAGATTTTTCAAGTGAATTAATTTTAATTAAATTAATTACCATGAGAGGAAATGGAGATTCATCTACAATTCTGTGACAATGCTCATGGCTGTGCAGAGAAATCTATGAGGGCTTCACTGCCTGGCAGTATAGATACACAAAAGATCACACTGACATAAAACTTGCTTGTGATAGCAAATTTTGGTAAGAGTTATTACCTGTGTAAGAAGAAATCCTGTTACACCAGTGTGCCAGGGTTTATGCAGAAGTGTGATGTCAAATAAGGTAAACCAGTGTAAGATCCAAGACGTTTCCTACCAGGCCCATGGCAGTAAAAATAACATGGCTAATCCATCATACATGAACTCATGTATTTTAACCGCTTTCACCCTGTATACCAGGCTTGAAATGCTGCTTGTTTCTGACAATCTTTATATCAGCAATCAAAAGGAGGTCTTCTTCATTAATTTTCAAAGGATGCTGCTGAGGACTGTATATTAAATTTATGTATGTAGTGAAGAAAAATAATGGTAGGAATTTTATTGCAGTGTGTTTTGGCATAACTTTTTATAATATCACGTTCCAGTCACTGCTTTTCACTATGTCACACCTGCTTACGCCATTTGTGACATGTTACACTCCACAGCTGTAATGCAAAGTGACTTATCTGGTGTAACACAAAGTGAGGCATTAGCAAATGTATAAATAGCTTTGGGAGGGAACCAGATTTAGCAAGGAAATTTTGATTGCATCAGACAGTGCAGATTTTGATAGACTTTTAGTCAGTTTGCAACAGAAGTCTAAATGCTTGCATTATTCAGTGCAATTTGATATGAATTACAAGATGAAGAATGTAAAGAGACATTCTGGTAAAACTCTGTGCCATAATATGTTAAAGAAACATGAGAGCTATATTTATGGACATTACATATCAAATTTAAAGAGAAGAAACCCCACATATTTAAGGACTCATGTCATTTACCAGAACCAGGCCCAGTCATGAAAATACTTAAGCCTATGAATAATTTAACATATGAGGAGTTAAACTAATATACATCAGTTATTCTGTTTTTTGCTGAAGAGACTAAGTAGGCATGTACCTTTAAGCATGTGTGGAGAGTGTAGATTTTGTCCCCCAGACCTTTTATTGTCAATTTTTTTTCCCCTTTACTTTAAGGAAAAGAACTTCTAGTAATTAGAAAAATAAAATTTTAATGTATGGAAATATGTGAAAAGATGTTATATTATGTAACAACAATTTTACAGGAATATATTTTTGCTCAACCAAATGAGTACTTATGGATATTCACTTCCATTTTTTTTTTATTTGTAACAAGTAATAATCAGAAAATTAGAGAAAATTGCTCCAATAAGTAATTGGGAAAAAAATTTTCACTGAAAGTTTTGCTTAATATGTTTTCTTAAAAAAATAAACTTTTTATTTGTAAAAAGACTAAAACCTTCCATGAAAAAATACTTTAAAAAATAGCTAAATTTAATTAGCATAAAACCTTGATGAAGAATTTTTATTGCCATAATGTAAATATAGAAATAATACGTTTTGTTACTTCCATTATATAATTGGAAACTATCTGGAAAACATGTATATAAGGATACAACATTAATATATGCAACCTTTACATTGCTGCCCTGTGATTTAAGACTTTTTTTATTATTCTACTCTAGTACTTCCTCTTCATAGTTTTGGATGGAAAATACCTAATATTTTAGAGCTCTTCCCTGATTACTCCAATATGCTTTACAGGAAAACATAAATTCTATCAGTAAATGTATAGGAAGCCAGCATGTCCTACTCAGATCTGAATTCTGAAATATTTTTAATTTATGTAACATGGCAGTGGTATTTCCATCTACTGAAAATTACACATATATTTCTGCAGTGAACCACTCAAAAGTGACTCACAACAGTCAAGAAGTGGAAGAACATGTGCACTTAGCACGATTCTGGCATTGTAATTTTTAAAACACATTATATTTCACATTATATTTCATTTCTGCACTCGTTAGCAGAGCTTGCTTTTTGCAACAGGGGTGCAGACATGTAAATTCCAACATATGCTGGAACACAGATTAATATAATTCTGCAGCACAGATTTGCAGTCAAAGGATAAGAAAAGAGAATAGGTTTAAATATTATTTTTACCTAGAAATCTTTTGGGTTTTTGTAATATGTATGTGTTTGGAAGAGAAAACTTAACTTCCCACTAAAGAACCTAAACCCCAATATCCCTCGTGGAAACAGGAGATTTGCTTTGCCAAAGCTCAGCAATTTATCTGACATCAGCAGTTCACACACAGGTGATACAACAGAGAATGAGCCTGCATAAAAATAAGGCACACCATTTTTAATAAAAGTATAATGACAAATGAATTTTAATATCCTCTAATGCTTTTTGGGGGTTTTTAGGTTCACAGGATTAGGTGACTGTGTCTGGCATAGATAACATAGCTGAGATCTATGAAACAATCACTCATTTCCAAAGAGTAAGAATAACTGAGTTAATTAGCAGATGTGACTATGAAATAGCTTTCCCATTAAAAAAAAACCCCACAAGATATTAGAAAATAATTACTGCAAAAAAGGTATGAAAATTAAAAATTGCATACATTTGTATTGGCCAAACCCTCAAGGAGAATTGACTGCAGAAGAGCTAAAACACTAGATTGTTTTCTAGTTTTATGTTTTATGTTTTCATAATTTAGAAATTTTTTATACAAGATAGAAAATAAATATAATTTTCAAATCTTAAAATGTGATTTAATAATCTGATAATAACAATACTAATTATACTCTAATACTCCAATAGTTCTACTGAAATAATTCAGTAGAATTTTGGGAGGAAAATGCCCTGTCACCCAAACTTTTCACAAATTTGTAAAGGTTTCAGTTTTGACAAATAAGCACCACCAAATAAAAAAACAAAAAAATCTATGAATGAAACAAACCTTCATAAAATTTCTTATAATTTCTTTTAATCCATTTCTTTCTGGTGAAGAATTCTTTTTCATACTCAGCTTCCTCCCACATTCTTCTGCAGTGCAGACTCTTTCTAAGTTAAGTCATTATTTGATGCAATGGGGAAAACAAATTTTCTAAGTTCCTTAAATATATTTTTCCTGTTGTCCAGGCTGCCAAATCATTCTCATAGGAAAAATATTGTTATTCTTTCAGGTTTTTGAGGTCAGAACTAAAGCTTGCTGCAGCGCAAATGTAAGCAGTACAAAACTCATCCCATTACAGTTAGGTCACATTTTACATGCAGGACATAAAATACCTTCTACAATTATTCCACACTGTAAAGTTTTAAAGACAGATCCCATGCATTTTAAACAAGGACTTTTAATTCACAGTTAGTGGCTCCAGGTGATCCTGTTACAGCAAGATAAACACTGATGATTAACCTGAAATTCCATTATTTCCCAAATACATACCCTGCAGAGCTGCACCAAAAATTAAATTTAAATGCATAACCCAGTTTTGGTTAGAAAGAAAAATTTTTATTTATTTTCTTGAAATTTGAAATTACATAGAAAAAAAAAAAAAAAAGACTGATGGACCTGCAGAACCCCTGAAGTAAGTAAGCAACATAATTCCTAATTGCAGACTCACTCTTGGATTTAGCTGATGCCAACTTGGAGTCATTCCTCTTTATTTCAAGTAATGCCCCACGCTAGGAAAGAAATTGTCCAATTCTCTGTTTCTTGGGAGAGTAAAAGACATTTCCTGAGGGCTGTTCAGATTTCAGGTGTACTCTGAAGGGCACAGATGTCAGTCAGTGTGACTGGTGTGCTCCTGGCTGGTTAGGTAGAACAAAACCTGCTTCCTCTGACAAGGAGGGGCTGAGCTCCCCTTTCAGGATGGTGACTACTGCAAAGAATTTTAACTTGGAAGATGGGGCTGCCAGAAAGAGCAAAGGGTTAGGGGATGATTGAAAACCACCAGAACTGTGAACAAAACAAAAGGGCACAATTTACACAGGAATATAAAACTACTGTTCTGCTGAAACATTTTTAGTTCTGTCTCATGCAGGGGGGTAATTATGTGTCCCCATGGTTAGTGGAGAGGAGGAACTGGTTAGATCATGCATGTGTGCTTCTGTTACAGGCCAAAAGCCAGTGGGAAAACTATAAAACCAAAACACAGCAAATCTGAAAAGCTATGACACTGCTGTATGGGCACTTTTGGCACAGAGTGAAGCATCACATGGAAGGGAGAGGCTTCTTGGTTTTGTTCCTGCAGAGCTGTCATAAAAGAGGGTTTTGTCTGGAATTTCTGTAGACAGGGCTCCATTCCAGAGCAGCTACTTCTGATCAGAATTATTTCATCCTCATGGAAATATTCCCTGAGCCCCTAAATTCTGTTAGAATTAAAGGATCAAAGCAGGTAAAGTGTCTTCCTAGTCATGTGTGTATAATTACACAGACTTTCACACACTTTACATTTACTCAAACTGCTACATTTTAACTGTAATGTTCTGTAACTTAAGAAATACAAAAAAATGGGATTACTGAATCATTTCCTCTGTAAAAATTACTGTTACTTTTTAAAGCACAGTGAGGTCCAGGGCATTGTACTGTAACCTATAGATTTCTTTAACACATTCAGATGGGAACTGGAAACACTTGCATAGCTGTGCATCCTATTGAACACTGACCTAATATTACAGCTGAGTATACAAGTAACAAGAGTAAAGAGAATAAATTTTGATGTGCTTTTTACACAAGCCATGAGAGTAAGAAATAATTTGTTGTTTAGGCACAGACTTCATATTTTCAAAGTAGATTTTGCCATTATTTATTTAAATCTCTTAAGAATAAAAATGCAATATGACATTGTTCCCAGTTTCCTATTTCTACAATTACACTATTTTACTTAGTCTTTCTTTAAAGTACTCTAAAGTAAGCAGATTTACAGACACATATGCAGCAACATCTGGTTATTGCCCTTCTTTGATCTGGTACTGGTAAAAGAGCAAGATAAATGTTTTTAAAGCATTTAAGAGTCTAGTACAATTGCACAGGCAAAGGCATCAAATTCTGCATCAAGAGGAGGTCTCAGGTCTCTTAATTTTGCTAAAATTAAACCAGGGTACTACATCCATCATACAAATTTGATGGAAAACTCTGTATTTAAAGCTAAAAGTGCATTAGTTTCTGGTTTTGAGATGTACTGGAATAGTAAGACTTTTTATTTCTTCTTTTTCCATACTCCCTTGAAATCATAAAATCACCAGTGTCCAAACCATTGTTTGCCCAGAAGCTGAAAAAGTAGTGCAGGTCACAGAATAAGTACTTCATTTTCCATTCCATTAAATCTTTGACTATTTGGAGAAAACACAACCTCATCTTTCCCCAAATCTGCCAAAAGATCACTTCAGATTTAAAATACTTCATGATTCTGGAAAATAGGCACAGATAAAACTTGGTTTTACTATCTCCAGAATGCTTTTCCACCTCCTGGGAGTTACCAAGCAAGCACACCCTGTCTGATGCCACCTGAAGCTGCCAAGTGAGAAGTCTGGCATGGGCCACTGCCGCACGCCACGGCAGAGAAATGCTACTCACCTGTGGCTTGGCTCCACACTGATGGTGATACATATAAAGCATGATTAATATTACTGACTGCAAATCCAGGGGTTTATTACAGGTAAGGCTGGAAAATACAATCTCTCTATCACTTCACAGTATGGCTAACCAAAAGCAACCCCTGGCAGAATGTACCCTCCCCTCATGCTGGAAGCATTGTGGTGGTGCTGTTGCACTTTGCTGGAAAAGCTCTTATTTCTAGCTAAATTAGAATGCCTTACAAGGCATTTGTCATTCATGGTAACAGTAGGAGAGAAATCAATAGTACATTCACAGCTGATCCCCAGCAGCTCTTGCTCTTCCTATTCTAAAAGGAAAAAAAAGCACTGAGTTCCTCAGTCTGGATAACTTCATTATCTAATGCAAGCCTCAATTAGAGAAGATTTAAAAGGTAAACAGAGCTCAGTCTCCCAAGCCACAAAAATTCTGTATTCCAGTTTATGTCAGGGATGGTGAACACCTCACATCATTGCATTTTACATCTACCTTGAGGAAGCTGGGTACTCTTAGTACCTGTTTGTTATGCAGCTGGTCAAGGGATGTGAGGGTGTGGGAAACCTGCCCCAGTGTTCAGCTGCTGGATGGCCATGTGAAGAGAAACCACAAAACGTGTCTATACTAGAATGTGAGCTTCCATTAGTTAATGTGTTGTCTTGGTAAGGGCAGGACTTACTCCCCCATCCTGTTTCACAGTTTTTGTTGTTTTCCCACTATGTCAATTCTCTCTTGCAGCCCATCTTCATCTTTAGGTATTCTGAAGCACATTAACAGACACCTCATCAACAATTCTGGGCATCAATGCAAGAAAAATGTTACCACCTTTCTGTTTTCTAAAGAAATTGAGTTCTGCTAACTAATTACCAGTGTGTCCTCATCAGTTTGGGGTTTATTTTTCTTTTTGAACAAAGCAAACCCAGATGACTTTTCTCACCTTAGACAATGAATCTTAGTTTTCTCTGCTTTCAGAGCATAGATAGATGTGAACTGTTACAGCACAGAGATTAGGCTATAATTGTTCTTTTATACAATTTGATCCCAAAGTACTATGTACTGATA
Source organism: Poecile atricapillus (assembly GCF_030490865.1). Classification (NCBI taxonomy): domain Eukaryota; kingdom Metazoa; phylum Chordata; class Aves; order Passeriformes; family Paridae; genus Poecile; species Poecile atricapillus. The sequence goes on from NC_081289.1 coordinate 10,840,225, forward strand.
TTCTTTATTGCAGCACCTAGAAATCCCAATTGATTCTGAGCTTTTTTTCTAGAGGATGTTTTATTCCTTGTAAGAGATACCAGTCTTCTGAAGCAGATAATCTTAATGTTCAAGAGAAAGCTTTGTCCTCAATTTATAAAGTAAGTACTGAACTACAGAGCACCTAAATAACTTCTTATTTTCACCCTCATGGACTGTGATAGCAGAAACACTAAACTTGATTTCTTAATTGAGAAACCTCTTTGACTTTTTAAGAAAATTAATTTAAGGAAGACATACTGCTTTAGACACGTATTTATTCACATTTTTCTGTATAAATATATGTAAAAAGTGTACAAACATGCATAATTATTTATCCAAAAATATAGCTTATACATATATACTTATATATGTGTATCATAGCACACATGTATGAGGAAGGGCCATTAACAGGACTCTGCTGTGCTGCTGGGGCAGCCTCAGGGCTCTGCTCAGGACTGCCCTTCATGGGCAACACAGACCCATCAAAGTGAAAATCCAGGACAATGCTGAAGAAACTGTGGGATGACAATGAGGAAATAAACTTTACATTAATCTTGTTACATTGGTGCCTCAGACCACCTTTATCTGTGTACTTGAGTCATAAAATTGTACTGAGGTGCTACAGTCCTGCAAAGCAGAATTTTCTTATTGATCTGGCAGACATTGTTGGTCTCAAATTTTTTTTCAGTCTGCGAGGGTGCAAGAGATGTAATAGAGACATAAATCCTAATATGAATTGCATTTGAAGTTATTTATTTATTTTTATCTTTTTGCTAACTCTAGTAGTAGAGCTGGATGCCAGGCCAGGGCTGTTGTTATGTTGTGTTATGTTATGTTATGTTATGTTGTGTTATGTTATGTTATGTTATGTTATGTTATGTTATGTTATGTTATCCCAAACAAAGGGCTCCATAGGTTGTCCTTCAGTGAGTGAAACTGCACTTGAACACACTTTTATTAGCAGTTTTTTATGATCATTCTAGTGACTCTGGAGCATATTTCCAAATTATTTAATGAGTTTGATGATAAAATACTGGAACAGTTTCTTTCTTCATATTGTGAAATATTATTCCTCCAGCTCTTATTAACAGAATGTGGGACTGAAGGTACAAACCTCGTGCAGCTGTTTAAAGTTGAATTTCAATGTTTAGCATTGTATGAGACCAGCTCTGTGATGGACTCATGAAGAAAATAAGTTTCCTTTTGCTAATATAAAATCTTAAAAAATTTTTGCCCTATTGTTGCTCATCTCAATTTTCCTTGACTTTCCTAAAAATAGATTTCTGAAGTTGAATTCCATTTTGCCTATCTGGTATTGAATACTCCACTGTTAATGTCAGGAGTCAGTTGCTGCTCCCAGCTGTAAATGTGGCATTTGAACTTGGGTCAAAATCTATATCTGATACCAAATGACATCTCTATTATTGCCAATAAATTTCTGATTAGCCAGTGGTGTAGCCCATGATAATACAGAGCAGGACAGTTGTTGAAATGTATTAAAACTCAATGTTTTTTCATCTTCTTCTCAAACTTTTTTCCTCAGTTTTTCTTGGATAGGAAGGGATAATGAAAGGTGAGTAATGTACAATGGGAAAGAACAGCACAGAATAAAGCTTATGAGAATCCAATAAAGCAGACATTTATGAAGACAGGATAGGATAGAATTTATAGAAAAAATGATTGCATAGAAAGAAATTAATTTCAATATTAATTTGCAATTCTGCAGGAGGAAAATGGAAAGTTTTTCATAATACACTACTGTATTTTGAGGGGCAACATCACAGGACTTAAGAAAACTTAAAAACCACTAGAAGTAGCTGTCATTTTTTGTCAGCAGATAGTGAGTATTAGGAAATAAAAGCCTTGGAATCTTCTAGGGCAGTGGAAAGCTGTTGGAAACATTTTTATGTTGATATGAGTGGAGAGAGAATGTGAACAGGGGGATGCAAAATACCAGCAGGAGCAGGATTGTAAAAATTACACGTGTTGGTGAGGCCTCCAGCAGCAGGCCATCAATATCCCAGCACACACTGTGATCTCTCTGAACAAACAGGTACGAAGCACAGACTGACTAAATGCTAATGACTCACAGCAGTGGGACACAGCAGGAAGATTAATCACCACCAGCTTCCAAAGGGTACAATGAGACACATCCAAAACCAGCATTCTCCCAAAAACCCAGTAGCTGCTGGGAAGGTTCAAAAATGGATGCTCATGGTCCTCCCCAGCACCGGAGGGACAGGACATGCTATGGGGCAGAAAAGGATGGGCAGAGGAGGCACTCTGGCCTCTGGTGTCATATTTTTCATCATGTTTGTGTCCATCTGACATTTCTCTCACTCCAGAGGTGTGAAGGCTTCTCCAGCAGCCTTTGGAGCTGGGGGTCCTGCAGCAGCCTCTTGATTTTGTCTGACTGCTTTCTAATCACATTAAAATTTAACCAATCATTCACTTGCTCTTATAAAATCTGTTCTTTGTTACTCATCCACATGCTTAAGAACATAGAGTTAGTTTAAATATGTTCAAATATAATATGTAAACATATTTTATATGCAGCTGTGTATATATAAATAAAATATTTATTTACATGTATTTGTACAATTTTATATATAACTTTATATGCAATACGTTATACATATAAAAATATCTGCTTATCTATGGAAGAATGGTAGACATATACTGTCTCTTTTTACATAGGATTGCTTCATGGACAAAAGGAAACATGGAGCCCATCAATTGGTTTCAAAAAATGGCAAGTGGCCAATCAAATTAATGAGAAAATATGTTGGGTATGAGGCAGTTGTGCACAGCAGGCACTGTGAGTGCTGGGGACGGGGCTCCCACAGTGCCACACGTCCCTGGCACCAGCAGTGGCACCCTGGGCTGTGCCCTACAGCTCCATCCCCAGCTCTATGTCCAGCTCCATGTCCATCTCTGCCCTTCCCAGCCTGTGCTCCAGCAGCAGCCCTCAGCAGCTTGGTGGTGCAAAATAAACACTCCCTTTATTCAGGCCTCTCAACAAATTCTCCTAAAGCTTTAACTTGCTTATTTTTACTATGAAAATCTTGCCCCATCTGTCTCTATTAATTGTTCCAGCAACAGAGTAATTGCTAAAATTACTGGTGTCAACTGCATTGCTTTCTTCTTCAGCCACAGTGCCTGTGGGGTAGCCCAGGATGCCCTGCCTCAGTTAATGGAAGCCTTTATTAATGCTCTGTGGTTGCTCTGTGCCATTTGCTTTCCAACTCCTGCCCAAGACAGGAAAATTAAGAAACACGTCCTCGTCCTCAGCTTTCATCCTTCATTGGACACACCTGAACTGCAGATCCTGCTTTAGCTGAATGTTGATGTGTTTTGTACAGACTACAACTGTGCCAAGAAGAAACATTATTTTTGTAGAACAGTGGTAATGAAAGAAGAAACATTATTTTTGTAGTGCAGTGGTAATGAAACTTTCCAGTTACATGAAGGAAGAGTGCTCAGATCAAACAGAAAATTATATGAAATTGTTTGGTTGATGCATATGTCCAGGGCAGGGATGAAGAGTATTGGATGTAAACTGGGCATTTTCTTTTCTTTCTTTTTTTTTTTGTAGTAGAGAAAGAACTCACATTGGATTTGCTGCTTAAGACCGAGAAAGTAGCCAGAGTTGAAAATCCCCAAAAGAGGTAGATGCCCATGTTCACCTAGCTCTGCTTCAGCAACCACTGTTTTTTTGTAAATTCAGTAATCCTACTGCTGCAGTCTTACTCCTTTTCTTTGTGTAATGAAAATGTTATTTTTGTTTCCAACTAGGATGTTGTTGGATATTAAATATTTTCACATGCTCAGAAAACCAGGAGAAAAAAGTAAAGAAATCCACAGAGAACTATGAAATACAATAGGCACCTGGAGATCCCTGAGGTACAAATTAGTAGAGGCTGTGGATTATTTGCCCTGTTCTAATGTATTTTAGGACTGCTGCTCTCCAGAGTCAGAGAAAAGGCTAGACAATTAGGTAATACAGTATTTATAAGCACACACACACAGACCCCTTCTCCATGGCATTTATTTTACTTTGCAGTGCTGCAGTCAGACACAGCAGTGCTGTTTCACTGCAGCATTTTCATTTTCATTGCCATTGCAATCCGGTGAGGATGAACTATAACTCCTGATTTGATTTGATTTATTGTGCTGAGCCATACTTTGTTTCTACAAGATCATGACAAAAAACTTGCTGAAGGGGGCACAGAGGATGTGCCAGATACCAGATAACCAGGGGGTCTCACTGCCTGCTTGGAACATAGACCAATACTGTCAGTCCTTGAAACAAATACAAGACAGATTTATGTTGACATATAACTCATGTGAAACTAATCAAATTCCAGTGAATTCCAGGTATTGAGAAGAAGGGGTTGTTGGAGCTTGAAATTTGAAGCAGAATTTGACAAGGCGAACATATACGCAGAAAATGAGATAAATAATTACATGAACTACTCTGTGCCTGAGCACAAGACTCTTCAATTTAGGGGTTTGTGCCCATGCTTAACTAGAGATGTGCATTTGCCTCATCTTTTACAGGTAAGAATCTCAAGTACACTCTCTGTTTGACTGCACAGCCATCATTTCATTCGGTGTGCAGGAAATTTTGGGTCGGTTTACTCTGCTATATTGATTTGGGCTTGACTTAGCCATGCAATATACTTCAGATTCAGTGTATGGCTTATGTTCTTTAATAAAAACAAATCTTTCATCTATGACCAAAACCCAAGCATTATGGCCTCACTAGAAGCTTCATTTTTCTTAAATAATTTGTATTGCTTCATCTCTCTAGCAGATCTATGATCCTACTTCATCCTCAAGCTTTCTTAACAGAAATCCTCTACCATGACACTGCCATGTTGTGTATGGGTGTTCAACATCTCCATTTGTAAGGTTGAAATAAGATTGAAATAAATGCAAATTTCAGTAAAGCTATAGAAAAGGGGAAGCATCTTTTGATTACAGAGTTTTAAGCTCCCAGTGTATTCAAATATTTTATTATTTTAAATTTTTTATTGCTTCGTTGCTGCCTAGGTGGGAAGTGAAGGCTCTTTATGATTCTGAAATGCAAAATCCCGAAAGCTTTCCAAACCAAAATTTTGTTTTAAGAGTTCCTGCTCACAGCAAGTCTGTATGCAAGAGTTGTAATATGAATGGGCATTTTCAATGCTATTCCAATTTGCAAGAAAACAGAGAAGTCTCTAAGGCACAAACAGAAAAGAGTAAAATCTTCAGAAAAATAGACTCTCTTTTCCATATTTATTAAGTAATATAAATACTCATTGTAAAAGTATAAAATATTAAAGAAATGGAATATTTCCAACAAGATAGGGAGAGGCCATTAAGGAAAATATCAAGGTAAATTGCTTCTGTGATAGCTCTATCAGGAGAATCAGTTATCATACATGTGCGCTCTCCTGCTGGGAAGATTAGTAAAAATGTGATTTTAAAATTATTTGACTTCTTTTTTTGTCTCCATAACTTAAAGTTGCAGAACAGTTTGCATTTTTTAGCATTCCTAAGCGATTACACTGACCATGTTTATCCCGAACTATCTCACAGTCTTTGAAATCCTAATTTATTTCCATGGAAGTTATTTACATTCATATTATTCTAGGTCCTCCTTAAGAGAGAGGTTTACTGTTGTGTTCATTAAAAACTTACCTAACTGTCCTTTTCTTTCTCTGCAAGCTTCTTCTTTCTGGATGAGAATTAATTGCAGCTCTGAATTTGTCAGCTTGTAGGACTTTATGGGTAGGTATGATACTTCATTTTTTATCTCTTCTAGAACATTGCAGGCAATCAGTCTTAAGGAGTGCAGCTCTAGTGTGAATGTAAGGCAAGTGTAAATCCCCAGGGAACAGTGGAGGATTTAAAATATGGGTCCTCTATTTTCCATAAAACTGATATCCATTTGTAGATATTTTCTAGCAGTGAAATTTTGTCCATAGCCAAATGTGTAAGTAAAGAAGAAAGATTTCAGTGTCAGATTCTGATTTGTCAGACTCTGAATACATGAACCAATCTGCGGAGAAGCAAATGCCCACATTATCTGCTATTCTTTCCCACATCAATATTGATCTGTCCAAGACAGGGTCAAAATACAGCCTAAATCATCTGGGAATTCAGGTCATAGGTTCAACACAGTGCACATATGCACTTCTGGTTTGGTAAAATTAATAAACCTCTGTGTGTGCAAGTTAATAAAAATTAAATCAGGTGCTTGAAAATCTGTAAGAAAATGGACTTGCTGGACAGCTATACACAAATAGCCCCTCTAAATCTACAGACAATACACAAAATTATTTTCAAAATTCCTCTGACATTTCATATACACTTTATTTAAGCTAGCTCTGATTAATGATATTTCAGACATTTGTCTTCCTTTAGCAGGCAGTGGAGGCTGGTGCACCTCTCATCAGGAAATGATGATCTACTGGCTTGGTTCCTATATTTCATCTGTATTTGTGTTTTGCCATTTGTAAGTGTAAAAAAGTTAATAGTCCCCAAGTGCATCTGCTGACTGGCATTTAGAAAGTTCATCAGAAACACTTAAACTTTTTTATCTCAGATGGAATGGTACAACATTCTCTCAGATTTACAAGAGTTGTTTATCAAAGATGACACTGGCTGCAAGACAAATATCAGCCAAAGTAATTTTTTGATCACTGCCACATCCATTGATTTTCTAACTTCTACTTTCCACAGAATCCTCTGAAAACATATTTTTTTTTAATTTGCTTCATAATGTTCATAACCACACCTATGCACATTTCCAGGAGCAGAACAGAGGATCATTTGCTTTCCACCTGCTTTACAAATGAGCAGGAAATTCTCCCGTCAACACTTGGAGAAGAAATAATTAATAACTTCCATTAGTATTAATAGAAGTTGTCAGCATGTATCCCTGTGCATTTTATTGAGAGCAGACTTCAAATTGGGCTCTAAATGTTTTAATTTATTTTTAATTTTTAATTGTGTCAGTAAACCAATCTAAAAATCCAGTGGATGTTTTACTACCTTTCTAAACTGTTTCTGGATGAAATGTTAGCACCTTTATAAGGGAATAAAAATTGAGTCAATATTGCTGTTGGTACTTTCCAGTAAGAAGAACCATCAAAGCACACTTCAATAAAAAAGGAAAAAAGAATAAAAAGAGAAAGGGAAAGTGTTGCTATGAGTATAGCAAACTTTTGCTTTTAAATTAGGAGATTCATTATTAAAGATGAGTGGTCCATCCTTAATTTGCACTATTTCACACTTAAAGTGCAATCTGACCTGCAGTAAAAATATGTTTTTCTAACAAATATAAAAGATTCTTGTCAAAAAACATGTTGCTACCCTGATGACTAAAGTGTATCACCTGTTAGGCCAACCAAACTGTATCTCCCTCATGTCATTGTCATACTCCCCAGCTGTTTTGATTCATTCAGTGTCCCATGCTGTACATCACAGAGGGCTGTCTACACTGAAATGGCTGGGGGGATACTGACAGCTTGTCAGGGATCGACATTCTGCAGACACAAGAAGCAAGGACATTCATTGAGTGGTGTTGTCATGGGTAGTGGAAGAAAACTCAGTTTGGGGGGAAAGGGGCAAGTTTATATACCCATTTATGCAAGGACTTCTGGAAATACCAAGTTAATTGGCAGAACAGTAAATTACCTGAATAATTTAGGACCTGCCTCTGAAGTCCCACAATAGTTTCTGTATTTGAAAAATATTTAGGAGAAGAGAAGCAGCAACATATATGACATCGATGCATATTAGCAAATTATGTGCCATTAGCATCCAAGATTTAGACACTGACAAGATATAGCAAACAATTTAAATCATTTACTCTCCCTTTTGTTTAGTAACATCAGCCCTCCCCACTGATCAGAGAGAAGTGTAGCTGTTTTCTGCTATGCTTTTTAAGAGGTAACTAGGAGTGATGTTTGTGCTGGCAGATTGGTTGTTAAAGTTTTTGCAAGGGGCTCAGAATGAAAAAGCAAGCTAAAAATTTAATTCAAGTAAAAACAAAAAATCCCCATTATGATCAACCCAAAAATGCATGAAATTAAGATGGGTTTGGCGCAGTGCTTTATAATTAAAGAGTTGCGGGCTTTCAATCAGAGAAAAACATCATCTCACTCCCTTATTAGGTGCCAGAGTAACTTAGCTTCATTTCATGGTTCTTGCACATAAATTGCCCTTAGATTGATCAGTGTGGAGAAGTTCCTCAGTGTTGTACATAGCAATTTATGTCACAGCAATTCCTTTGGGTTCTAAGGAGAAATAGAGCCATCCTAGCAGAAATGTAATCACTAGATATGCCATGGCTATGCTGCACTAGTCACCTTCATTTTCAGGTGCTGTATGGTTGGGAAGGGCCAGAGAGCATAGGCAGGGGAATTGTTCACAAAGTTTCTTCCCTTCTCGTGGGAAGCTCAGTCCTACATTCACAGTCCTTATTGAGCTCTAGGAGGAAAAACGAATGTTCCTTATTTTGAGTGTTGTGGGAAGAGGGATGCATTTTTCTGGTTTGATGTGAGACCCATTAGATCTGATAAAATTTTTCTGGCTCAAGGAAGGCATCTCTGTGGTCAAAGCTAGTGGGCCAAAAAAAGCTTTCATCATTTTTGTCAGAGATACACACATCTAGATAAAAATTGGGATCTCACACAAAAAATCTCTTCTCAAAGGATATTCCAAGGTTGTTGCATCCATTCCTTTGAAAGCAAAGTCATTTCTACTGCAGCTCCTGTATAGGCATTGAAGAATTCAAATATGAACAATCAAGACTAAAAATTATGTACAAAATCACCAGTTGTCTCAAATCCTTTTGACCCTTCTTGAACATCTCCAGTGCCTCATTCTGCAGTTGCTGGATAACAAGGTAAGCTGCCAATAAAGGTTTTGTTGTAACCACGTACTATAACCTAGAAAATAAATGTAAATATAATGAAAATCTGTCATTCTAAAAGCAGGCAGAATATCTAAGAGAAAATATGACATCCTAGTCTTCGTTATAGATAATTTCTTATGTAAATGTATGCCACTTAAGGAGGGAAGTTGATGCCAGTTCAGACACCTACCTGAGGTGAAATAAAGAGCAGAAAAATTTGGAATCCAAATTTTCTGTAGAGTAAATATTAAAAAAATTATTCCCCAAAAGACAACTGTGTCTACCCAAATCTGATTATTAAATCTAAGCTGTGTCAATAGCTGTGTATGATATTTCAACAGGGTTCATCAGAGATATCTGGAGGTCTCAGTCCCAGATATAGATGGCATTTTAGCTTTAGCCGCCCAAAATATCCCAAATCAAGAAAGAATAAAAATATCCCAAACCAATACTGATTCCTATGTAAGACCTCCCTAGTAATTCTGAAGACGTGCTTATGACATCTAACAAATCACTGGCATATTCATTGTTAAAGTAGGTTCTGGAATAATACCCAATTTAAACCTGTATTCTTTTAGTTAATATTCCAATCACAGCTTTTGATGGTTCACTATAAATCATTAATTTTATCCATATAGATTTTAAATGGCCAATACATTCCCCTAGTTGCTCAAACTCAATTTTTTTTCTTTTATGTGTTGATCTTGGGATTGAGCTACTTTTTCAAAGTACTGATTAAACAATGATTTATAATAAGATTATCATTTATTGCCATGTTCTTTAAAAATTACACAAATTGAGTTCACAGCCTGTCACTTTTTTTACAGTGAGATCTCTAAACTTATTTCCATGTCTTTTGAAGCAGCTACTTACCAGATTAAGTATCATTATTACAGCAAAGGTGTCACAATATAACTAATCATTTCCTGGTTGCTTTTTGTAAAATAAATACTTGATGTTATCTTTTGTGAACAATAAAATTCTATCCCATAGCTTCCACTTAGCTTCTTAATAAAGTCTTTTCAAAATATTTTGTGGAATCTTCTTCTTTGAAAAAGTCCGTTAAAGGATTTCAAAATATTTAGCCACTGAAATTAAAAAAAAAAAAAAAAAAAAGAACAATAAAAAAAAAAAAGGTGTATTCATATCAGGAAGTAAAATGGGAGAAATTGGAGCATTTATTAAAATACAATTTAATCACAGGAGTTCACATTTATAATTTCTGCAGAGGAATCCAATGTAAGCTTCTGAACTGTGGGCAGGTATTCCTGCCTCTTTCATCATGCAGGGATAATCCTCCAACACCTGCCACATTGCCAGCATGCCTAAAAAAAGCAACCTTAGGAAATCTTTACTCCATGCTCAGCTTGATCATATCTAGAGATACAGCTGCCAGTCTGGCTCAGAACAGCAGCAGAACAATTATCTTGCCAGAGAAGCTTGAGTGAAGTGATGGTTGGGTGAAGTCCTGATTCCTGGGTGGCACTAAGAGACACAACAGCCCCTCCCCCTAGAAACGTTATTTAAATAAGAGAGGCAGATTTGGGCTATTTGTACAGAATTTATCAATCTGCTTTTGCACCATGAGTTCAACATACCTAGAGCACATCTGGCTCACTCTCACACAGAAGGCAGCTGTGCAACATGTGTGTGTCTGTGTGTGTGTGTGTGTGTGTGTGTATTTTAGTCCAGGAAATCCCAAGCAGAAACATGACAAACAGTTCCTGGCTTCTTCCATCAATTTACAAACATTATGGAGAAATTCATGGACTAACACATTTCAAAATCAGTGCTTTAAGAAGATGTCTTCCAGCTCTGTATATTATTTCACAATGTGATTTTTGTCTAGTTTTTAAACATCTCGGTGTCAAACATAGTGAAGAACCATTGATCTGTATCCATATCTCCTCTTCAGAATTTTCCTGAAATACCTGAAGGATGAGCTACTGAACTCAGTAGTTACAAATTCGAGTGCTATGATTCAGAGCAGTGTGTCAGTGCAGACCTTCAATCCCAATACTCCACATCTTTTCAAAACTCACACCTGAAGTCTTCCTAGAGCTGCATATGCTGGTTCTTATTTGCCTTTTATCTTAACTAGCCCCCTATGGAGAAAATGTGAGAGATGTGTATGACAAATATTTTTCATTAAAAAAATTGTGCAATTTGCCAATTAGACTGTTTTCCAGAGCCTTCAGAAACAGAACTTCAACATAGTCTTCACTGCAAGTGAAGAAACAGCACAAATACTTGTAGATACCTCCAGTGATGGTGGAGAAGGAATCAGGCATGAACTGCAAAGTTTTGTATATGGATAACTTCAACACAAGTTTTGGATGGGTGTTTGTGTTGCAAAGAACAGTGTTTAGTGGCAAATGGTATATTGGAGAATATATTCATAAGATGATACATATTAGGGGTTGGTAGAGAACTGATCTGTACATTCTCTACCCAGTTCCAGGCAATGCAGACTTGGGCATACAAATAAATACAAGTGAATGTTTACCAGCTGCCTTGAGGCTTCACCAGAAAAAAATATGGCCTTATCATATGTTATAGATCATAACTATCAGTGATTACATGTTCAGTTTGCATTCGGTAAATTTGTGGTGGTCTAAGGTCAGACTTCATGTCTAAAGGGAGCTGTGGTCCAAAGTAGCAAACGCTGTTTTAGGATCCAGGCACTGTGATTTGGCAATAGTGTTTGAACAGAGTTTTAAAAACAAATCACAAGAGAGAAGATGAACAGACTTTATTAGGTTCAAGGTAACACTGAAAAATGTGTGTGCATAGAGTCATAGAGATAACAAATATTGTTAGCGGTAGTTATGAAATACTTGGAGATATAGAATTCACTGAAAAAATATTTTTTCTCCTTTGTCTTCTCTGTACTTGCTTCCTTCCCAGCAAACAAGTCTTTTAATAATGGTGATTTGTTTGAAGTGTCATTTGTTATGACCTGCAAGAGTCTTCCAAAAGTCTCCAGGCAGGACAGGAATAAAATTTACATATCATTAAAATGAGAAGAAGTAGCTGGAAAGAGTAGAAGATATCCTGTATAAAAATGTTTTACAGGTATCGGAATTTCCAATCAGTTTACTGTCTTGTTTCTTTTTAGAAAATTGTAAAGAGAAAACGGTTCATAGAACATCAATCTTTAAAACAGTGTTCCTATTTAAACTAAATTAAATTTAAAATAGCCTTTTAGTGACTGCCACTGTAAACTGGTAAAGAACAGTAGTATTATTCAGGGCATACATGCTTTGGGCAAATACACAAACCACAGTATTTTACCTATTAAATTTGAGCAATTCAATCAACCTGCTAGATTGGATTGATGGCAACATCTGGTCTTCTTAAGACTGAGTAGTTTTGCTCTCAGTTCTGCATGTATCTGCCTTTTGTCTGTCTGGATGGATTTTGCTGTTTTAATTAGACAGCTCTGGTAAGTTCTCAAGTCCCTGATTAATATATTAATCACCCTGGCACAACTAAGTCCCCTTTTAAAAGTGTCAGGTAGAGAATGCAAAGCTTGTATCAAACTGTGTCATGTAATTACACATTTCAGTTTCAGCTTTCATGAAGCCAGCAGCCGTACAATAGCCTCAGTACAATTTGTCTAGCCTGAGAAGGAATGTGCAACCCAGATTACACCAGGCAGCGTATGGCCAACATCTGAGAATTAAACTGAGTGCTTAAAGAATTTCTCCTATGCTTGGTCCAGGTCCCAGTGGAACAAGTGGGTCAAAGATAAGATATCCAAGATTTCCAATGGAAAAATGAAATTCAACTGTAAAGAGATTTTCTTCTGTCTTCATTTTTCACCCTCTTTTATGACATAAATATCTGAGATTTGTCTTGATCCAAGGGCTTGCTTTCCATCAACAAATGACAAGTAGGTGCCTGTGGCGAAATCTCAAATAATGGAGAAAATTCCTGTGATTTGGCTAGTCAAATGTAAGATAGACAATAGATTTCCACCCCAAAAGACATCTAGAGGCAAGTCTGCTGCTTGGAAAGAGTTGCTTGAGATTGGAAGAGGAAAGGCACAGGCAACCCTAGAAATTCATTCAGAATTAGGGCATTTCCAACTACAATTAAAGTTCATCCAAAATCACACCCTTCATATTTCTGCAATATTCAACTGCTTGCTGCAGTTATATGAATTAGTCATTCTGATGTTGAGTTCACTTACCTGTAAAACCAGCATTTACTCTCTTTGCTTTGTAGGGTGCAACCTGTCCAGTGGCAATAGAAAGAGATCCAAGCTGTATGTTGAAGTCTTAGACATCTTTAGTGTGCTAGTCATTAATTATAAGCAAAGGGACAAGTAAAGCCAAACCAGGTGAAGAGTCCCAACAGCTTACAGGCAAAAGATATCATAATAGGCACTTGACATGACAGGACCACTGATGATTGCTGAGTATCACAGGTAGAAATCAAATCTTCTGGTTCTTATTGAAGTGTATCATAAACCAGGAGCTGGATGCTATGAATAGAAAACAATGAGAGGAGACCTACTTCTCATTTCACATTTTATATTTTATATTTCATATTTCCCATTTCATATTTATTTTCTCCTTCTCAATCTCATGAACAGAGATGATTTTGAGAATCCCTAGAGTAAGTCCTCTGGCTTTGTGAAGATACACAAATCATAAAACAGTTCAGAACTCTGAGATTGCAGAACTAAAAATGCACTACTGCAAAAGGGACAGTTTCATTTCCCAATCAATTGTGCTGCAAATGTGTGGGGTGCAAGCTTTACTTGTCATTCACTCAGTGTGAGTAAACCCTGTGAGTACAGATGTCTGCTCCCACCTTAGCTCCTGCCTGCCAGTAAATGAAATGTAAAGTTCTGACATCACCTTTCCATTGAATCTCTGTCGTTAAGCAACTCAATTTGTTACATGATGAGCTTAAAACCAGAGCTGGACTAGGTGAAGCTCAGCAGATGAACTTCATTTAGCACCTGCAAATGGCTGTCATAAGCGTGTCCAACACAAGCTGGTAAGAACAAGTTATTCAGCGTTTGGAGTCATTTCCCTAAGAACTGGTGCTAGGTCAGATGCTGTGGGAAGCAGCAGGCAGCCACAGACAGGGCATGGCCAGGCACTGCAATCAGAGCAGATACTGGGGGCACTGGCATGGGCAGGTCTGCTCAGGTGCCAGGCCCTGCAGACTGGCAGAGGTTTCTGTCGGAGCTGCAGCTCTAAGCCAGGCAACAAACCAGCTGAATCCTACTGCCTTTTGCTGTGGCTCTTATGCTGTGGCTGCACTTCATTGCCTAGCACAGGCAATATACTTTGATTTTCACATAATTCATGTTTTGCTTTACTATCTAGCTTCATACAGATAAAAAAATGACATTAATTTATTTATGAGGCATAAAATTGTCGATAGCCATTAAGCAAAAATCTTATTCCACAAAAACTCTAGCACATTCACCTTTTACTTTCATGGTCAGATACTGTATTTATTCAGTGCCATTGGAGCATATAGTAAAAGCAACAATATTTTTACTAATGTCTTATATACAGAGAAGTTTTAGAACATTTGGTTTATTCTTTTTGCATTTTTATGCATTTGTGCATTCCAAATTCATTTCATTGTCCATAAAGTTTTAATGATATTTCAGTCTTTCCAGGCAGATTGTTAAATGTATTATATTATGAGAAATATTTGGATTTTTAATTTATTTATACTTGCTAAGCACTACAGAGACAAGGTAGAACTAAAACCAACTATTTAGGCATATTTTGAAAAGAACAGTCACCTTGGATATAGAAAAATTTTAGATGTAAAAGTTCTTTCTATTCTGTGATGATTTCAGTTGATTTTTCATTCTTTCTGAATATTCTGTAACACATTTTAAGAAATATTTATCCCTATTTGTAAAAATATGTAAAGTAAAATTTTGAGGATACTTTTATAAGTTTTATTTAGAAAGAAGTTGAGAAAAAATTTGACTCAGATTAGAATTTTTATTGAGTTGGCTGCTTTTCCATTAACTATTAATTTAAAATAAAGCATAAGATTGCTCTTCAATTTTCATTCATCTGTCAGAAACATTTAGTATAAGTACCAGAAGGCAAACTATCCAATTGCTATTAATTCATTTTAGAGCTAAGCAAATATTTGGGTTTTCTGTCGGAACAACCACAGGGAATATTTGCATTCCAAGTACTTGCTCACTTTCACCACCTTCATAAATTCAAATACTTAAATTTTGTGAAACAGAATATTCCATTTCATGAAATACAGTCAGTAAGTTAACTAAAAGCAGGATAAAGGGCTGTTTTAATTGTTTGACAACGGAAGATGACGCAGATCACTTGATGGCAGATGATAGACACGGTACTTCCCGAGGCTGAGTGGTGGATGGAGGTACAGAAGGGTCCCAGAGCCAGGGACTCCTTAGGTGGAGTAGACAGCACTTCCAGAGGATTGAAACAGCTCCAGGGAATGCTGATCCCAGTGCTGAAAAGACCGAGGTTCTCAGCACATTCCTCACCTCTGGCTTTCCAGCAGCGTTGGGCCCCAGGCTTGGGAACAGAAATGCAGGTGGATGTGAACACAGAGCTGGACTGTGACAGGAGCCTGAGCCCCACAGATCAACAGCCCCTGCAGTATCAGCTGAGGGTGTTGAGAGAGCTGGCTGACACTGGCAAGGCCACTTTCCGTAATCTCCAAGAAGTCATGGAGATGGGAGGATGTCCCAGAAGACTGGAAGAAAGCTCATGTTGAATCCACCTACAAGAAAGGTTTAAGGGAGGATCCAGGAAATGAAAGACACACCAGTCTCATTCAGTCCCTGGGAAAGTTATGGAATAAAACCTCCTGGGAGCCATCAGAAGTCAAACGAAGCACATGACTTGGAAAAGCCAGTATGGATTCACTAAGGAAAAGCCATGCTTAAAAAACCGGATAAACTTCTGTGACAAAGTAGAAGTTTGCTCAGTTGATGGGGGACCAGCAGTAGACATTGTCTACATAGATTTCTTCAAGGCTTTTGATGTGGTTTCCTGTAACAGTTTCCTAAGGTCTCCTCCTGTGTTTTTGTCTGGACAAGTGGTCTGTGCAGTAGATGGGGAATTGGCTGATGGGCTGCAGCCAGAGTGTAGTGGTAAATAGCTTCCTTCAAGTTGGCAATACCTGTCACATTTGGGTCCCAGGGGCCAATACTGAGTCCAACACTGGTTAATATCTTGGACCAGAGTATCCCTGAGGCCCCTTCTAAATCTGATATTCTATGATTCTACGATAGTGACATGGGTAAGTAGTGGAGCTCAAGGACAGCACATTAATATTAACTAGACAGTGCAGCAGAGGATAAGTTAATTAAAGAATAAAGAAGCAAGATTCAATCTCCCCAACTCAGAGCTGCTGTCAGCCTTTGTAAGTTGAGCAGAGTCATGCCTGTAAGGATGTCAGATCTCCAATGAAAAACTCTCTGCTTCTGGAAGTGATGGTAGCATTTTAGTCCCTAATGCCACTATAGGGGAACCTGGCAGATAATGTCAGTTCTGTAGTGCAATATAACCATAAGACACATTCACCTGAAAATTTGCATTTCATTCACACCTGCAGGAGGAAAGATTGAATTTTAAAAGACACTGAATCACAAAAACACTTTGATCATCAAAATGGAATATGTTCTCAGTGTGATGTAGTAGCTAATAGAGTCTTTGGATGCATGGACATGTAGGGCTGTCTGTCCATTAAGGCAAGCTCGAGTTATCATTCAGAGCTGGAAGCAGCAAGTCTGTCTCAGGGCAGTGCTCCCCGCAAGACTAATCGGTCCTGCTGAGAGGTGACACAGCCCTGAACTGTGCCAGGAAAAACCCACAGGAAAACAAGTCTTGAAAAACACAAAAAACAGCTCACTGCTCTTGTACACAGCATTAGAGAATCTGATGAAATATCATATGTGTTCTGTGACTTCTGCTCAGCTTAGTGAAGATTAAGATGAATGATTCAGTCATGGAGCACCAGCACAAACTCCCAGCCAGCATCGCTCACTACTGCTGGGCAGCTGTCAGACCCGATAAGATTGCTGTGCTGTTTTGACTGTAGCTGACACATTCATGAGAGGCAAATATAAACCAAGGGTGGTAACTGACTCCACAGAATTTTTTTAAGTGTCTGCAGTGCAGGTGTTTACAGACCAGTCAGATTTCTCAGCCCTTGGCAAAGCTTATGAACATCTGGTCAGTGAGGCCAATGAGTAAGAGCTCAGTGTCCTGAACAGGGACAGTGGATGCCATTTGAGATGCCCTGGAGGATGTCATACATCTGTACAGGCTTTTGCTACATGACCCCATCCCAGAGGGAAACCAGTGTCCTGCTGCAGCAGCAGCAGGAGGATGCACAGGTTAGCCTACGGCATATAACTGGCACTAGGCAATGATGATTTGGTAGCTGAATATTGCTGCTAATTTTTCTTTTCTGGGAATAGTCCTCTATATTGGGAGTCCAAAAATCTCTCTGAATTCACTGTTTATTAAATTCTTGTTGTCTATAATTGCCTAAACTTATCACACATATAGACATTATACAAATCTGTAACACCTAAATTTGGTGTCTAAATCTGGAAGCTCATTTATGACAATCAAGAAAATATAGAATTATGTACTGGATGTTCCAGTCTATGCACAGCTGAGGCACAGTGCTACTACTGTTTTCCAAAGGGCTACCTCATTTCCAGAAATTCATTTTTGGAACACAACATTATTTTCCTTTGACTCTCACAAAAATTGATTTTCAAGGGATGATCCCAGGGATGAAAATTTGGTAAAATAAAGAATTTGCAGGTGTGTGAATGTAGGGTGCAAACATGGCAAGCTTTGCTGCAGTCTCCCTTTGAAACTCCTGATTTCATGGACATTTGCACTTTGACTCACACCTGCAAAACTAATCTGTCCAATCCCAGTTCCAGAGACTAATGACCTGAGACATGTCAAATGAAATTTATCAGTCACAATCACTAAGGACAAATCTGTTCCATGTAGCGGAGCAGTGTGCAGAGATTTAAGGTATCATAGGCCCAAGTCAGTAACCAGAGGAGTGTGTAAAGCCAGCTTGGATCTGGAATTAGTTGCTCGTTTCTGTGTAGCCACTGGCAGGGTTTATCTAAGGCAAAGCTGGGTTGTCCTGAGCAAGGTTTGCTGCATTAAAGCCTTCTCTGCACTATTCAACACTTCTGAATCCAGAGCTGACGTCCCTGTCCCTCTTTGGGGTGAACCAGAAGCAGAACTAAGGAAGCCCAAGCTGAGACCTCCTCATTCCTTTCCCATGGAGAGCTACAACCTCCCAATAAAATATGAGAGAGATAACAGGAAAATCTGATCACCAGTGTACAGAAAGATGAAAATGTCACTGTCATAAAATAGTCACAGCAACAGGAAATGGATTATCAGGTATTTTGAGTTCCCTCTGGCAATATGCTGATAAAAAAAGGGAAAGAATTCCAATTTATCTCAAATAACTGGACTTTTCCCCCTATGTATTTGAATTTACTTCATCAGATAAGCAAGAAAAATACAATTTTAAATTTATAAAAAGCTGAGCTTGTGATTAAAAGTAATGGGTACAAGATCTTTTCAGGAGTTCCTTTTTCAGTTCACTTTAATGGTTCTTTTGCATTTGTTGGAAGTTAGTAAAAGGAAATACACTTATTTTATTCAATAAGGACTGTAAAATAAAGTGAAATTAAACCCTTCTACTGACAGATACTTCAAACAGGTAAACTTGAAAAGAAAAGAAATAGAAAAAACACTTAGAGGAATCCAAATTACAACTTCTATCCCAAATGGAGATTTGATTTCAGGTGAAAAGACACAGAAACCAATCTGAGCTATCAAATATTAATACAGTCAATGTAGAAGACACTTAAATTCTTAGTTGTCTTGGACTAATGACAGGAAATTTTACATGTTTCCCCTATTTAATTCCCTTTTAGTCTTGTTCTTGTCACCTAGAACATCACTGACAACCTGCACCATTTGGTTAAAATATCATCTTTTCATTTTTCACAGAAAAATCCCCATCTGCAGCAGATGCCTCAAGCACATCTTGATAGGTTACAAGGCTGCTGCAGACACTGCATGGGTACCTGGCGAGTTAGAGACATCTGCCATGCACTGGGGCTGCTTTAGGCTGGCAGCCAGGAGACCTCTTGGCCCAGGCACCAGGCACAGATAACACAGAAGCTTCCCACAGCAAGCCCTCAGAAATGGCACACAGGGGCTTACATGCCTTGGCAGGCTTTGCAGTGGAATGTGAAGGGAGGAGAGCACTTTTACTTTTGGATACACGGAGAAACAGTGATAAAAATTGTAATCAGATCATTATCACATTGCCAGAATGTCCAATTCAATTGTAAATCTTGGATTTATAACAAATCCAAGAGGCTGTGCAGCCTTGGGCCCGTATTCTTTTCCCTGCACTAAAATTTCTTTTGGCTACAGTACAGGGTTCAGTCAAGCAGTAAATCTCAGGGCCAGAAGAACATGATGGCTACAAGATGAAACTGTGCCTGAGTGAATTTTGGCTTGACAGAGGAGAGGAGCGGGAGGAGCATTGGGGCATGTCTCCAGCACAGGCTCCAGCCTCACACAGCAAAAGGTTCCTGGCTTCCCTCTGCCTCATGCCTGTCCCTGGTGGCAACGGGGTGCTGAACAACATGGTGAGGAGCTCGTCCTTCCTGGCCTCAGGCAAGTCTCACACAAGCTCTTGACTATGAACCTGCCCCTCTGAAACTGCATTTAGCTTCACTGACACAGTTTGAGATAGCTCTGGCCTCAGGCTCCACATAACCCTGCTGATCCGACAACCTGTTCTTAAACCTGTGATTAGACGTTGAAGGCAGCAAAGTCGTACCCCAGGAAAGAAAAGTTTTGGTTTGTCTACTGCTAAAGGCATTTTCAGCTCAAAGTTTCCTTGGTCAATTATCACACTTTGGCTGTCACACTGCTTGGCCAGGTCTCCAGTGGGCAGCAGTTAGAGACACAGAAGCCTGAGCCTCTTTTGGGTTCATTTCAAAGGGCTCGGCGATGTGTTGGCACTGCCAAAGTTGCCATACTCTGTATGTATAAACTCTGTAGTATAAACTAAAGTTACATGTTGGGCCCTGGAGAGACTGGCATGATATGAGTAATTGTTTCAGTGCACAAATCCTGTTGTACTAACCCTGGATACTTTTGTAGGTAGGAATCAACCATCAGTGGCATCAATGTCTGAAAAGAACAGAAGGTGCAATGAAAACCCCATTTATTGATGCATTTTAACATCTAAGGTGTGTGTGCACAACTTGTAGCAATGAGAGCAGAATCCTCATATGTAAACACAGGCACATATAAAAATCAAAGATCTATTATTAGTTGTTGAAACAGAGCTTGCTTTGAAACCTCTTTCTTTCAGCTGTTGCAAGTACGTTTATTAACTCAATAGGAGTTGAGAGTGTCCTTTCCTCCAGCAGCGAGGCAGATGAAAAAGCCTGTATTTCTGCAATGGAACGGGCTTTTCTGACCAGTCTGATTAGCAAGACAGAGCAATTTATGTGCAAGTAGAGAATCCACAATAATGCCGTTTTTCATAACAGCCATAGAGGTCAACTGCATTTCCTCCAGAGTCCTCAGCATGTTAACACTGAAATACATCACAGGATCAAACCCTTAGTTTATCTACCACTGATCTCTGAGCTGAGCATTTTGTTTGGAAAGAAGCTGCTCTGATCCATGCTTTTGGACATTTTCCCCTGTTTGTTGTCATTTGGGCCTTGTGCTAACTCCCACCTGGATCTAATCCAAGCAGCTCAGCCACCGTAACTGTGCAGATATGGAAAAAAAAAAAATTACTTTTTCATTATATCTCACTAACAGAAGTATTTATCACTCCAAGGACTGTTTTTGTAAGAGGAAATGTTCTCCAGGAGTCCATGAATTCCCTGTGGATTATTAGCTACATCACAGAAATTTTCTAACTTATGGATGCAAATGTTAAAGTGACTTACAAAAAGAAATTAAAAAATTGCTCTTATGTGAGGACTAAAGAAAGACTAGAAAGTTTCTGCTAAAACCTCCTTCCTCAATTGGGAGTATTAAGTGTACTTTGCTGTTTTGTGGGAATCTTCCAGGATCAATCAAAAAAGTACTGGATATGTAAGAAAATTCAGATATCACCATCTAAGGTGGGAAAGGTGTTTAGTCAGACTTTTGTGCCATTAAAAATTACATAAATCAAAGTTTAGCAGCAATCTTGATAAAAATTGGCTTTTAAAATTAAATTCTCATGTCTCTTCCATGAGATAACATGAAATAAAATAAGGGTCTATGTTCCTGAAAGCAACTCTCTTTTTGTGTCTTGACAGTGTATCTGTCAGCTCCTGAGAATTTTGAACGAATTGACTAATTTCAAACAAATGCAACTTTTGTGCCTATGGCCCAAAAGTACTACATTCATGTAAACTTCATGGGAAGTGGTGTTTCTACAACGGAGAAAAATCCAAATCAGCATCCTTCTGGTGGAAAATCTGGATTATTTGATATAATGGCAGCCCACTGGCTGAGACATCTGCAGATTCAAGTGTGAAAGTGGTAAACAGAGATCGCTGGGAAACACTGAGGGTGCCTTATGGCTGGAAAACAGAGGTGCTGTAAGGGATGAAGGGAACATGGAGCCCACCAAATGTTGCAGAGGGGATCCTTTTTTCTTTGGCAAATTCTTCTCAAAAGAGAAGGATTTGGGGCAGATACTTGCTGGTACAAATTACCATTAACTTAATTATAGCTGTTGATTATCTGTGCACAGCTGCAGTGCTTATGAAAAGGGAGACTTAGGCCATGAAGGGGATTCCATCCACAGAGAATGGCTTAGCTTGTTTGTCCCTCCTACTACTGTCAGAAGGTCAAAGAAAAGTTGAATATTTAGACCACACTGGATATTGCCAGAGTTCTGGTCAAATATTAATTAATGACTTGTCACAGTACCCCTGTGGATGTTGCAAATGTTCCAATAAACCAAGGTAATGATAATGGTGTGGGAGGCTGAAACACTGACATTGCTTTTCTTGCTCCAGAACACTCAATGAGTCAGGAGGACAGGAATTCAGAGTAGCTATGCACAGTCCCTAGGAGAGAACTTCACTGCTGGCAACACAGACACTGAGAGTACCCCAACCCTTATTCCAAGGTGAAGAAATGAAGCAGAGAATGATGTCAGTCATCAGTTACACCGGCAGAGGTCTTGGCTATTTACTGTCCATTTACCCTGCAATTCCCTGTCTGCAGGCCTACAAAGAGGAGCTGTCCAAGTCACATTCACACTAAACCCACTAGGTTGCTGAGTATGTGATTTGCTGGAGACTGTTCAGCAATCTTTAATGAGAGTGTTTCTAACAGCTTTTACTTCATCAATCAAAACAGCAGCATCTGCATTCTTTCTTCCCTATCAATTTTGCCATATTTTTGTTTCTTCATTCTGGGCTCTTCATCAGCTGCATCTCCTGCCAGCCTCCCCCTCATCACCCATCAGTTGCCACTGCAGAAAAAGATACAGATTTCCATACTGCAACAGCATCTCAAGAAACAAAACACAAATGGTTAACTCTAAATTACTTGGACAACAGCCATGACCTCCCCAGAAGTTAGCTGTTGTTCTGCTCTTAAATTTTCTTTGTGCCGTGGAATTGCCACTGCAATCCCCACACTGCAGGGACCACATCAGCTAACAGAGCTGGCAGCTGGCCAGCATGTGCCATGCTGGGGGAGGGTTGGGGGGAAAGATCCCGCACAGGTGTGATAGATCCATGCATATGGAATCCCTAAATCAGACAGGTGCAGAAATAGATCAAAAGCACCAAACCTTCACGATAAGAAAATATATTTCAAAGGTACTGCAGAAACCAGAAGGATGGAGGTGGGGTTTTTTTGTTTGTTTTTGTTTGATTGATTGGTTTTGGGGTTTTTTTGGTTGTTTGTTTTGTGTGTGGTTTTTTGTTTTGTTTTGTTTCGTTGGCTGGATGGCTGGTTGGTTGGTTGGGTTTGTTTTTGTTTTTTTTTTTGGATTGTTCTCATGTGTGCTTAGCTCAGGCCAAGGGAAAAAAGATGAATTCTATGATCTGGCAATAAAACTGCATAGCAATACTTTGCTTCTTGGTAATAACTTTCAGGGAGTTTCTCATTAAAACCGCAGTACTGCATTGCACACATGCACAGAGCTCAGCTTAGCAGCATAGCCAACAACAGAACACTCCACTGCAACTCCCTTATATCCAGCTTCAGTGTCAGGTGTAAATCATGATTTATTTTTATTAACATCCTGATTCCAGAAGGCAAAAGTTATATGTTTAAGCCCATCCTTGTGAGCACTACTGGTATGAACAATGACTTTCCAATACCAGGCAAGTATAACTCACTATAGGAACTATCTGGATAGAATTTAAATGGCAAGAACAGGTTCCAAAGGGCTGGACACATACACTAGCAAAGGCAGGCCTGGCAGCTCCTGGAAGACAACTCTGGGAAATGTGTCTTCTGGTAAAGAAAGCTGAAAGGATTTACTGATGCCCTCGGACACAGTCCCAGATCATTTTCAATATTTGTCCTGGCAAGCAGGAACAGAAGGAGGGTGAATAGTGGCCACAAGGAAATGGGATGCAGAAGAAAACAGAAAGTAGAGCAAGAAGTAGAATAAGTGTAACACTAATTAAAAGTAAGAAGGAAAATACAAATCTTGGTTACTGGGATTAGTAGCAGCCTTGTGGAGAAAGGTAGGTTAAAGTAAGTGTGACTCTTACTCATCTGCCCCTTGGTTCAAACTACAGTTATATACTATAAAACAGCCACTTTACAGAAATTATCCCTTTCAGGCAGGGATAAGTAAGGCACTTCCTATGCATGTTGCAGATGAGGGACGATACTTAGACATAATCTTTCATATTGTCCTGAGAATCTATTGTCAGTATTGAGTGATACTGAGAGATTGGAAAAATACAATCAGGAAGTCAAGATTTTCTTCAGGTGTTTTTTAACCTGGTTTTAAGGCATTGGGTGAATATAGCCAAGTCATTTAGTTGCAGAAGCTTCTTCAGCAACAATAGTGTGTAATTACAAATTACGAACTCAAGTAGCCCCTAGTTACATATGTTTCATCCTGGACTATTCCAAGGTCACTCAGATAGCCAGCACAGAGACTGAAAGTGATCAGACTTTTCTCAGTATTTCACTATGTCTGAAACGAAAACTCCCTTGAAGCCACATCTTACATTTCTTTCTACTCCCTGAATGTGTCTTTCATTTTGTGAGACATTATAGAACACGATGACTGAGAAAATGAGTTTCTGCTTTAAATGATGCCTACCCACTTAAATCAGCATGATGCTATTAGAACATCACATGACAGACTCACATTGAGTTAACCTTTTACTATTGCATATTCACTGCTTAATCAGATGAAGAAATGCCTTGCTAGCTAGCTCTTGAAAATGTTTTACCATGAACATTGGCTAATTATCATATATTTACATATATTGACGAAGCTTCTGGTGCACTGCACAAGTATTTATCTGTTAGTATCATAACTGTCTTTTTCTTTCATAATTAAAAAGTCTTACAATTTTTCAATTTGCTTAAAATCATCTAGTTGGTTCAGTATAAAATATCCTCTACTCTCTATAATAAGCCATAGGTTTCAAGTGAGAACAAAGGAAACTTGATGGAATAGGTGATATATCCTGTCTGATATTTGTATGACAGATATTCTGGATGAGAGCAGTCTGTATTTACAATGCATTCAGGGACAATACAATCAAATTTTAATACCTCTTTTGCCTTCTTTGAGGTTTGAACTAGAACTAGTACAAGGCAGTTACTGAGTGGTGCAAGTTGTTTGTCCCTTGAAAGCAGACTACTGGCATTATTGAACATGAAAGCAAACTCCTAAGATATGGAGCACTCATTCCTTTTCTGAAAGTTTCTCTTCTTTTTATGGCATGACATTCATAAATTGTCCCACTCAGAAGAGGCGTCTTAATCCCACAGAGTAAAAATATCTCTTAGCCATATCACCAGTGATTAGCAGCACAAGTTAGAAACTAATCTACTTTAGGAGAAAACTTTCTGAGAGAACAGAGATATTTTTTTTTTTTTTTTTTCTTTTTAAAGTTGCCAAAAATGTGCTTGTGAATGGGTGGTGCTGCTCACAGTACAATTCTGCTAACTCGTTTATCCCCAAACTGACGACTGCCTCAGATGAAATACAGCTCTAGAGTATCAGCTCATGGTAGATTATTACCCCAGATAACTACCAGCTGTCAACAGGTTCATATTCTGAATAGACACACTAGTTTAATACACCATTAATATTATTAACAAGAAAGATTCCAGATGTACACAAAGGAAAGCAAAACCACTGAATTTTTCACCAGCTGCTCATTTTTTAATATAAAAATACTTAAAAAAATTCTGCTGTTGTTCACAGCCTTGACTACATCGATGTACATGTTTCCAAAGGCTCATTAGGATATATTTTGGGTCATACTTGTATATTTATGTGCAAATTTAAGAGGCACATTAGGAATATTTTGTCACACCAGTACATTTATGTGTAAATCAAAGGGCAAAGGCCAAAATTTAATTTTCTAGTATTTCAATAGGAAGTTATATTTTCCCATTAAGAATAGAGATACTTTAGTCAAAGTCATGTTTGCATTACATCAACAGAACATCAAAAATAATTTCCTTTTTGTACAGCAGAGCACAAAGGTCTCGAAGTCTGTATTATAATGAAGTTTTAGAGCATAATGACAGTTATAGTTCTAAAGCTCTGTTATAGACTTACACATGGCAAAGACAGAAAAGACCCCTGTAACCTGTAGGGTCCCATAAAACACAAAACTTAATTTTCCTGATAAACTTCTGCTTACAGCAGAAACTGGAGGAGTAGCCAGTGATTTTTATATTCTTCCAATGGTGGAAAAGTTATCTACTACAGCTCTTGTTAAACTCTACTGATGATTAATGGCCTTTGCTGTTGATACTGTGTGTTCTACTTATTGACTAGGCTTCTCTAGGTTTAATTCCAAGCACTTGTAGCTTCTTGTACATGTCTCTGTGGAACAGAGGTGTATCTGGCTTTATCAGATTTTTGTTCCACATGTAGGTATTTAAAAAGGCAATTGGATCACTGCTTGTAACTTCCTTTTTGATAAACTCCTATGTACACAACCAAGATTTCATTAGTCCCTTGGCCAAAGAATTGTATTGGAGCCAAGGTTCAGCTGATTATCACAATTATCTCAGTATGCCTGTTTTAAAGCCAGTTCTAATGTGGATAGATCTCCCCACGCTGTAATCAGGTTCTCTATTCTTCCTTCCTAAATGTGTAATTTTACAGTCAATTTTATTGAAGGTCAAATTAATTGCTTGCAGCCTGATTTATCAAGTAATTATTGTGATTGGTTTCCTTCTGTAACATATCCTCACCATTACCTATCACTCTCATTACTTGTGTCTTCCGTGAACTTTGTCAGCAGCAATTTTTGATTTTCTTCCAGATCAGCAGTACAGTGTGGAATATGTGAAATCAAGGACCAGCCTCTAAAACATCCTGATAAAAATCCAACTTACAGCGGCATGTTGAGACACAGCAGTTGTCTTCCTCTTAGAGTAGTCTAGGTAGATTGCAGATTCTCAGTGACAATTGTTATAAATCTCAGTGTAAATACATCACAGAATTCTGAGTTTGCGAACTTGTGTTAGCTCTAACTTAAAAAGAAGTAGCAAATTTAATTTTAAATTGTACAGCATCTACTTTTAAGTAGTTTATGAGTTGCTTTTTAACAGTTATGACATTATTTGTTTAAAAACTATAGTGGAGGTCATGCCTCTAACCTCGTGTTTACATTGCTGCTGCATTTGCCTCCTTTCAGTGCTCCAAGACTTGAGACTCAGCACGGAGGAGCCAGAGAGTCCTTAACCATCTCTCTTAAAGTTACTGGATACAAATCTTCTAAAGCCAGTAACTGGATAATAAATTCCTGCAGTTAATGCTTACCATCATCCTGACTGTCTGTCGAAAAGACAGGTTGTCAAGTACTCTGAATGTCTCCTGGTGTCTCAGATCAGAACTATTTATGGCACATGCTTTGTATTACAAATCACAGTCACTGTCCCTGGGCTGGTCATTACAGTAATCAGTGCAAAATTATACCCAGGAGAAAATCCACTGCTAATCTCTCCTTTGTTAATCTAGTCACATTTTCTCTCTTTCCCCAATCCTGTTTACCTGTTGAAGAACAGTGGCTGTAATGTGCTAAACCTGTCTCTGTCTCCATTCCCAACTCAACGGGAAGAAGTTGAAAAAAATGGTTCTTTCAGTCTTTGAGGGTAAAACTAATTTTTTTTTGTCTCTTTGTTAACACAAAGAGAATTGTGTTCACTGTTGGGCAATGACATTTCTAAAGCCCTATTTGAAAAACATAAAGTATCCACTACTACTGTCCTTCAGCTTTATAATCAGAAGAATGCCTGTCTGTCTAGTGGTATTTTTACTGCAGGAAAGGTTCACATCATTGTTTTGACATCCCTCAGCAACTGTCACTTAGGCTTTTATTTGTGTCACTTACGCTTTTATTTGGGTGGTTGTACATGTACAGCACATGATGGATGATCTGAATTCCTTTTGTTGGTTTTGTAACCTGGAACTCTTAACAGGAGTAACTTGTAAAATAGTCCATCTGATCTAAATATAACACATGCAGCATGGCAAAAGGAAGGCTTTCATTAAGGTTTCTCTACACAGAGTTACAACAAACTCTTAGAGTGTCCATAATTTTTTTTTTTTTATTTATTTTTGAAAACTTAATCATCTTTTTAAAATGTTTGGCATTGAAGAGAAAAATAAATTCTTACCACTACTTCGTTATTACAAACATGCAAGTGCTAAAATTAAATTTCAAGAAAACAATATTTTTTACAGAAATACCATTTGAACTGATCTTCATATGAATGCAGAGGTTTTTTTATCTCCCTTGAACTTACTTGCTTATCTATGTTGTACTGAGTTCTTATTTTACTAAAAATAGTAGAAAAATTCCTGGTGAGATGAATAACTCATCTTAGGTCTTAACTAAGTCATTGAAGGACATCTGCCTGATCTCATGGCAGTGGCCATTTTTATGTTTCTGTGTAGAGGAACAAATTCCTCCAGTTTGCAACATGTTCAAAAAATCCAAGCAGCTCATGGCTGATGAACACTTCTCAGGGCACAAGACTTGTGATATGCTTGACAAGTCCTTCTATTTTATGAGTCAGATGACTTTGTTAAAGTGATTTTGAAACCCTGTGTGACAAGCCCCTCCTTTCTCTAACCCTTCACTAACACCGATGCATTGTCTGTGTGACAGCCCAAGATACACAGAGGCTTTGTGGTTTATATTCCAAATCAAGCCATACCTCATGAGGCTTCTGTATCTTCCTCATTGCAGAAGGAAAACACCTGTTTGAAGGACACTGTTGCAGTCATGAATTAAATTTTCAGTCTGCTTGAAGCAGAGGCAGAGGATGTCAGCGATCTTGTCACATCTTGTCACTTTAAGCATTTAGGGTGGTGTTGACTAGAGGTTGCTAACACAGGGTCAGTCAGATGGGTCAGATGGCAGTATTGTATGAATAATAATCAGTGTGCTGACAAAATGGAAAACATGTCAAATTATGTCCTCACAGGTCTGATTTGGGTAGAATTCTATTCCATATTTTCATTAAATACTTGGATGATGAAACAAAGAGTGAGTTTACTAGAATTTTAAATATTATCTAGTTTTGAGGGACTGAAAGTATATTTTGAGACAGTCCAAATGACTTTTAAAAATAGAAGAAATATTTTGGAAACAAGGATAAGACAAGGATAATTTAATAACCAAGTTTTATACTTTGACAAGAATAACAGCGGAAACACAGGATGTGAAATTATTAATAAGTACTGCAGTATCAGGTTGAGATATCATAGTGACTCTCAAACTGGAGAGAAATCTAATAGCTTTGAGGCTGCAAAAGAAGTCCAACATTGTACTTGAATCCAAAACAACACTGTCACATGAAGTGATTTTCTTACTTTGCTTATCTGGAGTCCTGAATTTTATTTTGGGCATACATTTCAAGCACAGTCTGCTTGGATAAAGACTGGAGGAGAACAAGGTGACTATTTATAGCTCTTGGATATGTAACTCACTGACAAGCAACAGAATCACAGAAACATTTGGGTTGGAAAATACCTCTAAGATTATGGAATACAACCCACCACTAAGCCATGTCCCTAAGTGCTACATTTATACATCTTTTAAATTCCTCCAGGGACAGTGACTCCACCACTTCCCTGGGCAGTTTGTTCTAGTGCCTAACAATGCTTTCAATGACATTTTCCTAATATCCAACCTAAACCTCCCCTGGTGCACCTTGAGGCCATTTCCTCTTGTCCCATTACTTTTTACTTGTGAGAGAAGACCAACCCCCACCTATTTACTCCCTCCTTTCAGGTAGTTGTAGACAGCAATAAGGTGTCCCCCGAGCTGCCTTTACTCCAGGCTCAAGACCCCCACTTTCCTTAGCTGCTCCTCATAAGACTCCTCATAAATAGAGGCTAAACCAGCCACACTTGATTTTTTTTTCTCATGTTCCTGCTGAGAAACACATTCAGTCTTATAGGGGAGGCCATGACCGTACCATCCAAACAGAAGGATGCTGTAGGTGCTGGAACTACCCAGAATATCCATGCACAAAGACTGTGCATGTCTGCAGCATGTGTTAACCCTGCCTGGGGCATAGCACAGTCACTTTGATTAGCAGATTTCCTTTCTATGCTGCAAGTCCTGGTTCAAATCTAGGAACCTCATAGGTGGAAAGGTCATTTGGATTAGATATATCTTTGAATCATATAATGGTTTGTGCTGGAAGGAGCTTTATAGATCATCTAATTCCAGTACCCTGTCATAGTCAGGGACACTCCATTATCCAAGGCTGCTCCAAGCCTCATCCAACCTGGCCTTGAACACTTCCAGGGAACAGGCCATTCACAGCTTCTGTGGGCAACCTGATCCTGCGTCTCACCACCCTCTCAGTAAACAATTTCGTCCTGATATCTAATCTAAACCTACTTCCTGTCAGTTTAGAGACTGAATGCACACACATATCAAGAGGCATTGTCTCTATTCAGGAGTGCTAAAGGCTTCCCAACAGGAACAGTTTATCTTTTATGTTTTCAAATTTCTCTACAGCAGTAGAGTGTCTTTGTTCTCAGTATAGATGTAAGAGGGCTCAAAGGATAGGGTCTGCTTTGCTGGGTGACCAGTTTAAATACACTGTGATCTTTAAGAATCTACCTGGTTTTCTCTAGAAAGTTTAAAAAAAATATTTTAAGAGACATAACACACACATACTCAATTTTTCATAGATTTGGCACTTTAGATTTGTCTTATTTTTCCTTTTATAACAAAAACTATCTTCATTGTTTTTAATGCACTTTGAAACCAACATTGCTCTAAATTTTTGACTCAACATCAATTTATTATTATTTGAATGCTTGGCTTTTTTTTTTCTTAGTGATAAGGATGTTCCTTTACAAATCAACACATTTCTGACCAGATTAGAACAAAGGAAGTACTGGCTTCAATGACACTTTAATGTATCATAGAATAAATATAGTGCTTGAAGGGAGAATTTTTTTCTTGTATAATAATTAATCTTGTGATTGAAGCAAGATTATTTCATTTTTATGCTCCATTACAAGATAATTTAAAATGTTACATTTATTTAATGAGTAAAGCAATACAAGTGTTTTGGCAGGACAATATTTTTACTGTACCAAAACTATTTATTTTTATTTCAAGCAGTAAGTCCCAGCACCAGAAATATTTTGTTCTTGCTCACAATATAGTAAATATTTAATCATTCATTGTCACTGCTATGCACAATTTTTCCTTTAGCTCTTTCTTTACAGTGTGACATGACTAACTACTCTTGCCATTATGTTCTCATTTACTAATGTCATCATGAAGCAGTAGCTTGTTCTCTTCATAATGAGATCAGTGCCTGGAAAAAACAAAGCAGAGTAATCATGCATCATATTTACCATAACTGACATGTTATATAAGGGGAGACCTTGTTGCAGCCTTCCATAGTTGAAAGGGCCTATATGAAGGATGAGGACAGAATTTTTTAGCACAGTCTATTGCTATAGGATGAGGGATAATGGCTCTAAACCTAAAGAGGGTTGAGTTAGACAAGTTATAAGGAAGAAATTTGTTGTGGTGAGTGTGGTGATGCATTGGAACAGGTTTCCCACTGGGGTGATTAATGCTCCATCCCTGGAAATACGCACGGTCAGTTTAGATGGGGTTCTGAGCAACCTGATCTGATTGCAGGTGTGTGGGACTGGATGGCATTTAAAGATCCCTTCCAAACAAACTCTTCTATGATTCTGTGCTGTGCTTAGGAAAGAGTAAACTATAATGGATCAGGAGCATTTAATAATGAACAAGGGAACTGCAGAAGCAAAGAAAAACAAGGCAACAGTCTGATAACACAAGTCAGAGGTTTTGCACCAGGTCGGTAAGTGCTGGCCTGGGTACATCTCTGTAGAGGATGTAAATTAGGGTAGCTGAGCTGAGATGAATTAGAGTTTATCCAGATGTACAATTTAGCTCATAAAACAGAAAATGAGCAGTGAGGGGAAGGAAATGTGAAACAGAGCAAAAGGCTGACAAAACCATTGGGAAGTGTTTTCTGCTGATGCCCTCTCAATACAACGGCAGAGATGTAGGGCCACCAGTGTTCTCTTCCACAGAGCCTCAAGCATGTGCTGAATGGGGCTGGTTAAAGAAATGTAGCAAGCAAAGGAAAGGTTAATTACCAATATTATATGACCTGTAAACTGAACAAAAATTAATTAGGACTATTATCAGTCCTTGATTTGAATTCCTCACAAATTCCTACCCCTTTTTACCTGGCAGCAGGTTGTATGTGCGGCTGGCATTTTATATACACAATCTGCCATTTCTGCTTCCTGATAGGACATGTCATTTATTTAGCACATGGCTGCTAGCATTTACACTGCTTCCAAAACTTACTTAAACAGTTATCTTGTTCTTTGAGAACTTTAATAATGTCAGGAATTTTTGAGAGGGCAATATTGTTCTTAATTTTATACTATCGAATCTAGCATGTGAGGGGCAAAAAAATTATCTTAAATAATTCCAAAAGTTCCATATCCAAACAGCTGCTAGGATTTCTTCATGTTGTTTACATGGATTTTTCTCTGCTTGAATCTTCTCAAAAAATGCTGTAAAGCATTCTTCTCTGAATATGCTGGTGTCATTTGTATTAGTTAATAAAAAGTGCTTGTTTCACTTGAATCAAGAAAGAACTCTTATTCCCTTAGACTTCACATTTTCTCCATCTAAAGAAAAAGCAGATCAGCAATGCAAAGGTCTACATCTGTTTTAGCTTGTGTAATAGAGCACCCTGTACAGAAGGAAAGAGAATTCAGGATTTTGTTTGGGACATAAAAATGAAGCCGCATGGGAGGATGCTGCTGAAACTTGAGAAAGAACTGGAAATGGGGAACATACTTGTCATTCAGACTTAGCCGGAAATAGTCAAAGTATCCAGCTTTTCTATAAAGATGTCATGATGCTGTCATGGAGTTAAATATTACAAAACAAGCTCAAAGATGAAGGCTCAAAGTGAATTCTTGAGTTCACTCTGTGGGTTTGTTTTTTTTTTATGAGCAGGAACGTACTCAAAAGTTTCACCAATCTAGATTTTTTTATCTGCTCACAGTGTCCCTATTCAAGCCCTGTTTTGTGCTTCACATGACACTAAGTACATGAGGAAAAAATCTACACAGCAGCTGCATTAGCAGTGCAGGTGCATAAACTTTATTCTCTCTTTCCTTCAACTAATACCTTCTCCTAGTCCTGTTATCAGTTCTGGTTTATTGTGAGATGATGAAATCTCTTTCTGGCTGAAAATCTATATGATGAAAGTACAACAGTACCAACATTTTATATATACCCAGCTGCTCAGTGGGATCTCTGAGATGAAACAGAAGAGCACACCTCACCCCCAGGTCTGACAGTACAAGGAAAATAGTTCTTCTCTTTTCTAGTAGGTTATGGCAATTGTCATCATAACAGTGACATGGGAGAGGGATGGGGCTCACAATCCCACTCTAAAATTATATATAGCTTATGGATAAGATCAAATAACCTCCTCATGCACCGTATGAGGAAACAATGAGCTTTTGCCTACCCTTCTATATGGTGCAAGCAGCTGGGTAATCATTCTTTGCAGGTATAGAAGGAGGGGAAAAAATGGTTATAGCAACAGTTCGCGTTTTTTTTTTTCTCATCAGAAGAATTCCTTCAAACCTCTGGTATTCCAGGCAGCTGGAAATTTTACAAGCTCTTCTGACACATAAATTGTTATTGTGCACAAATATTTGCACGGTGTTGTGCATACCTTGATGGTGCGTGAATTAATTACTGATATCATTAAATAAAAATTATAGTATTGTTAATAACAGCAGCAGTAAAAATACTTACAAGTAAAAATCTTGGTTTCCTGTCCAGGAAAGAAACAGCATCAGGAGGATATCTGTTTGCACAAAATGTAGTGATAGAAATGAACACGAAGTCAAAGCTCAGCAGAGAAATAAACCATAAGGGCAGACTGGGTGAGATGCTGGGCCAGCTGGAGAACATTTACATTCCAAGCAGCATTCCCATGATTTACTCTGAACACATGGTAGGTCATGACTATCAAATAGCTCCAGAGCAGATTCATGTCTTTGTGCCTGAAGAGAAAACTGAAGGACGAAAAGACTAAAAACTGATAATTTAAAAGACATGTTTTAATATTTCACAGAAGTACATAACTACTTCCATCCACAAGGATTTTCAAAATCTTTCTATAGAGAAATCATTTTCTCCTTCATTGACTTCACATAGATATTAGATATGGTGGGATGAAACCGAAGATGAATTTCCCATAACATCTAGATGAATTTTCACATAAGCTTTATTGCAATAAAAATATTTGTCAAAGCTGAAGGCAGAATACTGGAGTGCTTCGTCATTATAAAAGACATAAAACAAGGACATATATTATGGTGCTTGATTTTTATCTATTTTTTATTTATTTTCTCACAGTTTTTAAGAGATAGGAAAGAAACTGCAAGTTAAATAAGGAAAGTTAGCAAATTCCAACACTTATAAACTAATACTTACCAATTAATTTGCAGATTTTACACTCTGGACTGAATAGTGGATTCATTTCCACAGCTGCTTGTTATCAACTTAATCCTAAATCTCAAATTCCATTCAGTCTTCTGTGCTTTTTCCTTGTTCTACTAAGTGTCCTCTTTATTTCCCTTAAATATGCTTTAATTATTGACTCCTTCAGTGTCCTCCCTATCTGACTGCATGTACAAGATGTGTTGTCTTCCTTTGAATTGATTCAATACTCACAGCAAAAATAAAGTTGGTGCCTATACCATTTCCCACAGAATTCTGATTATGAGCTGACTTCTACTTTCCCAGATGCATTTGGTACATATGTTGTGTCTGATGTCCTTCAAACAATGTTTTTATATGAAATAACATAAATCATTAAGTCTCATCTTACATGCAAGGTATTATTTTGTCCCATGTTCAGACTCCTCCTATTACTCCAGAAACAGGGTTTTCTGTCATTTCTTTAGGCTCCTGTTCTTATCTGAGATATACTACTGTGAGCTCTCATCTTGATGTAGCTTATTTTTTTGTTTATATATAGCCTTTCAACCACATTCCTCAGGCGATAAAATAGACAAAATCATATATTCTATAAACCTCAGACTTGTGAAGAACTTGCTTCCTACCTTAGAGTACTGCTCCTAAGGATTTTGCTTATCAACTTTGTTAAAATAAAAAAGTGTGGTCACTGTCCATATAGAAAAACAAATTAGATTCATACAGTAGCTGGGAAATAACTCAGGTGAAGACAGCTGAAATTCTATTGAGACAGAAGAGATTCAAAGAGCAGGAAAACACCCTTGATACGTGTTGAATTGAACAGAAACAGAAAGAGAGAAGTGTAGTAGAAGGATCTAGGCTGAAATACAGATCCAGAAGTTGAACTTTAACAGTTTGACAATCCACAAAATATCTTTGCCTCTTTAGTAATCATAAAGCCAATGTCTACAGTTTGTGACAAATCTAAAAGGTGACAACTGCCATGATACACTATGTAAGGGTTTATTAGCAGTGCCAAGGGAAAGGCAAAAATGCTGGTTTCTAATCACCAAAATGGTGCATTGCAGTGCTATGTCCTGTCTGGGGACATCACAAATACACAATATATTGGAAGTGCTGGAAGAGCAGAGCTAAATAAATTGTGCTGCAGACTTAAAAAGTAACAAATAAAGCTGTATTTTATATAGATAAATGAAGTGTTAGAACTTAAATGTTGAAGCAAGCTAGACGTGAAAAAAAATCATGGCAATACCTTTGTGATTTTCATAGATCCATTTTTTATTCCTAGACTTGCTGCCTGAGGGACAGTGCTATTAAAGTGGACAATTAAGCCTCATTTAATTGCTGTAGGCATTACAGATTTGGAGTATCACTCGACTTATTAACATTCAGGTTTCATTAATCCAAATTTTTGTAATGGATGAAGTGAAGTGTTATTATTATTATTGCAAATTACCTTATTCCTTATGTTTCAACTGCATATAAAGTATTGTAGACAGATGGAAAGTTTTTACTTTGGGCATACTTGAACAGACAGACATCAACACTGAAGTTCAAATGATCTTCAGGCTGCTCTACTCATAACCACCCAACTACTCCTAATCACATCCTTCACCTGAGGTCCAGCCCCTTCTCCAGCCCAGGGGCTGATGGGAACCACCACGTGTAAAATTCAGGTAATACAAATTTGAATTGTTTTAGTTTTGGATTCCCGGGGGGAAAAGGCAGGAGAAATGTGGCCCAGGTAGAGCCAGAGTGCCCTGATGACTTTCCTAGGAGGTTGCAGAGCAGCCCATGCCCCAGAGGTGCTGTTGAAAGCCTGTCCTTCGCCCACCAGGCTGCCCTGTGTTCTTGCCTTCCTGTGATCACACCGTGATCACACTGTGATCCTGTGACCTACTGTCACCTCCTGGCAGCCCCAGTCATGTGACAAAGTCCTTAAGGATCATTTTTCAGAGCAAAGGAAGAAAAATTTTCTAGCCACTATCAGCCAGGGCTGGTCAGAATTTCTTCCTGTCCCTGTGGCTGTTGATGAGCGCGATCTGGGCTCATGTATTCAATTATTTGTGGTGGAATAAGTCAAAGGGGAGCACATCAGCTGTCCTGGCAGCTTGCCAAAGGCCGAGCTCCCAGGATAACAGAAACTAGACTTAGACCCCACCTAGTATCTGCATCACAGTAAGTGCAATAGAAAAACCTGCCCCAAAGGTGCAGTGTCCTGACGGGGACACCTGGGGAATATTTTCATTCTCCTGTTTTAGGCTGAGTTTAGCCAAACTTTCAGCTGTAAACCCAGTGTCTGCATTCTCTACATAATGACATTCAACAAACACCTTTTCTTTGCACTCTTCTGATTTAAGTAGTCTTCCATTTCCTAATTATAATTAATGAGGTGCTTCTGAGACTACTGTGATGGAACATGAACACATTAGGTTTAGTTTGCTACTGCAATTGCACCATCTTCTATTTTTCTATCTTATTGTCTTTACCTTTCACACATAATAAAATACCAAAAGTCCTTCCTCAAGTAAACACCAGAATATTAAGTTTCTCTAATATCCTGCAATACACAAGTGTGCTGTATTGAAAAATAGCTGCATTAATTCTAAATGTTTATATTGAATTTTCTATATTGAATTATTAAAATGACACATTAATTATTTATGTGCAGCATTGATGTACTTTCTAGTAAGACAATGTATGAAATAGAGCTGTCAAATATGGAAGAAGGGAAAAATGTTAATATTTGCAACAGAGGACTCCCTTCTCGTTCCAGACTGGAGTTTGTTGTTATGTTATCCATCACAGGTCGACAAAAAGTGTTTTCCACTGAGATATATAGTTACAGGGACATCCAGATGATTACTGCCTTTTCACATTCACAGTGTTAGGGATCAGAGAAATGCATCCACTATAGATTCAAAAGAACTAATTAATAATTTTGGTTCTGATGGGGCAGTGACAGAATATCTTAGAGGTTTATGGATTAGTTTAATTGTAAAAGGTCCTGAAGAAAAGGAGGGGAGGAAAGCAGAATCACCATTCTTTAGAGAAAGGTTCATTTGACTGGGTTTTATGCTGGTTTCCTACAGAACAGATCTATAATGTTCTGAATATGAGGTTATTTTCTGATTTCTGGGCCATGTCAAATATTCAATATTTGTGGGTTTTTTTGCAAATCTTTTATCTAAAATATCAGTAAATAATTCTATCTCCTTTGAACAGTAATGTATCCTCATGTGTAAGACTGAAGGAAATGATTTCTTTATGAACCAAAGAGAAAGAAATTTAATTATGAAATTAATATTTTGCTCTGCTGTATCATGTGACAAGAGTGATTTCAAAACAACTGAAAGCACATTCTAAGCTTCACTAATGAAATATATTTGCTGTTTGTCTATAAGTTTTAGATGTAGTTCTACCTTTCATCTAAGCATTTAAGTGGAAAACCAACCACAACTCACCATGTTGTTAAATTAATCTCCACAACTGTTGAAGGCA
Source organism: Poecile atricapillus (assembly GCF_030490865.1). Classification (NCBI taxonomy): domain Eukaryota; kingdom Metazoa; phylum Chordata; class Aves; order Passeriformes; family Paridae; genus Poecile; species Poecile atricapillus. The sequence continues at coordinate 10,877,943 of NC_081289.1, forward strand.
ATGGAATGATGGAGTCCACTTTATATTGACTATTGGCACCACTGGGTTTAATCAACAATAAGAATTACATATACAAATAGTACAAATTCAGTAAAGTTACAGAAAAAACCAGAAGTGTCTCATTATGCCTATAAAGCATTTAAAAACTGATCAGCTCCATCAAAGTCTCCAAAATTGCAATTATTTCCAGAAATTTGCCATATTAAGACCAGTCAATATAGTCAGCAGCAACTGTCTTAGCTCACAGCCCTAAAAAGAACTCTATATTTATTAGAGTGATGTGTAATATATGTATATGAAAAAGAACCATTTGTTCCCTGAATATTATTAAGATATCAATTATTTAAAATATGTTAATTTTTTTCTTTCATCTGGATGAGTATCTGTGCTCTGCTGCATAAATCTTTTTAGTAAAAGATTGTAGCATTTTTCCAGTTTAGTTTCTAATTTATGCATGTTTCCCATGCACTGTGTGGCTGATGAGGTATTCCATCTACTATTTGAGGTTGCTATAGCTTTATTATGATTCTTAGATAGGTCCTTCACCTGCCTAATCTATTGTGAAGTAATCTGTTATTATCTAAATTCATTAGAAATGGACTACATTGTGCTATTTCATGAGCAAAGTGTGGTAAAATAGGAAAAACACATTATTTGAATTCGAAGCAACTTCTAACAGAATCACCAGTCCATGAACATCACTTGTAGAGCATGCATGTAGCACAGAGCCAGTTCTGATGTTTCAAAAAGCTTTGCAGAGCAACACTATAATTTCCATACAGCTCTCACAGGGCAGAGTTACTGGATTTACACCTGGAACTCTTTATCAGGCAGAGGAGAAAAGAAAAAAGGCTTAACCTACAGTACTTTTGTGGTTCAAACCTTCATCTCTGCAGCAGGAACAGGGAAAGCAGGAGTCTGAAACCTGAGGTATCCAAGGCAGCTACAACAAGCTCTGAGCAGAAGCCCTCCATGCTGCTGTTCCAAAGTGGGTGGGTGTCAGACACTCTTTTTGGGCTTTTAGGCTGTTTGGTTGTATTTCTCCATGGAACATCTTCTAAGACATTTGTTTCATCCAGATAGGGCAGAGGAAATCACAGGAATGTCTTTTTTCCATCCACTCCCTTACCCTCTGTTCTACTAAAACCTAAAAATTTTAGAGGGAAGAATTACAGTTTAAATATCTCATAAGTACTACTGGGTAATATATTTCAAAAAGAAATTTAACCTGTAAACATAATTCTAAAAATGCTTTGTACTATTATAGCTGAGGAATGCTAAAATAATTCGGATTAGGTGGAAATTTCACTGAAGATTAATATTTCTTTGGGCTTCACGAACACATTCAAAGGTGAATCCTCTATCAAAAAAAACTGTAGTGTTTTATGCATGTAAAATGATAGGAGCAAATTATCCTTGCAAGTCAAATTCATGAAACATTTCTGCAGTCTCAGATTTGTGCAGTAATGAACAGGAAATTTCTTAGTCTAGATGGAAATGTTTAAATTTGGTACATCATTGCCAAACATTTTAGCAAAGCAACTAGACTCCTTTTTTAGAATGGGAAAGGTCAATTCCCTGAGGAATTGTCCATTTTGTCATTTCAGTTACAATAACTTTGCTTTCAAATTGAACATTATTCTCTAAATCTTCAGGCCATAAACATATCTTGGATGATTAGAGCAGACAATGCAGATAATATTAGGAATCTGCTGAGGCAAAGTGGTTTCTGGATTCTTTGAACCTTTTTGACAGTACCAGTTCTTATATTCCTGCAGACTTATCATTTCATCATGCCTCATCTTTTCTAATTTTCCTATTAGCAGTTGTTTAATGGATATTAATTGTAAACACATAGAAATCACTTAAAAGTCCAAGGTCACCATAAACATTTTAGGGACTAAGTCCCTGAAAGCAGGGCCTTAGGAACAAGAGGGAGAGCTGCTAGAGCAAGCCAGCTGTCTGCATGGTCTGTGAAAGGAGTTGGAGGCCACGAGGACAGAAATCTGAAATGTGCAATACAAGATTTGGTTATTACCCCTGAAGAGCAAATCAAGAATGGAAAATTTCCCTTTCTCTTTTCTGTGTTCCTCTAGTCAATTTTTTAGCTATGGAAAATCAACAGTAGTAATGTAGCCGGACTAACTAGGCAAGTTGATTGATTTCCATTTTTTTAAGACAAAATTTTATAAAAGAAATTTATAATATGGAAGAATATAGAGGAGAATTTCTAAATATCTACATTTCATTCAGGGGTCAAAATCCCATTAAGGGGAAAATTCAGCAAGTCAATCTGATTCTGATTCTGATTCCACTTCTTTCTCCACTCCACAATTACAAAAAAGAATTGATCATCTATTTATTACTGAGAATTTTCATTTCTTGTTCTGTGGCTTTGTGACATGTTCAGTTAATGAATGCTTGAAATTATTGCCTTGGAGTTTTAACTATGGAGAAATAGGCCTTTAAGTTTCAAATCAATGTGGATGATTGCAATGTGAAACTAACAATTTTCTTGAAATTAATACTGGAAGTGAAAAGCTATGGCGAAGAAGTAAAATCAAAGTTCATTTTTAGACACACTCCCACTATTTCCACAGAACTGAGATAATTAACCTATGTAAGCATCTTACATTTCTGATTTCTCACTCAGTGCCCATTTCCTAAAACCCACTAAACTCAATGAAAAAATTTTTGGAACTCTCATCCTAATTCAAGTATTTTTCCATAGGATTACTTCACTCAGACTTATAATTCCCAACAGTCCTAAGAAATCACTTGGAGAGAGGATTGTTTTTGGTGAGGAATCCCTGTGATATCAGCTCTGACCAAGACTACCTGTGTCAATCCCCCAGCAGCATAAGCAATACCCACAGAAACTGCTGAAATCTCCTTTCAATTTCTATAGCTAAAGCCTATTTCAGTCTAGGGCAAGACAAAATAGGGGTTCAGTCATCACAGAGGGCATGTAGCTTCTCCAAATGGAATACATGCAGGTTCTGTGAGGCAACTTATTAAAACAGTTAGAAACTGTATTTATCTTGAAGAGCTTGCAATCCAAGCAGCAAAGACTGTGAATGGGTAGATAAATACAGGTACAAAGCAGTTAAATGGCTTTATCAAGGCTAGTGACAGAGCTGAAATTAGAAATCAAAGTACTTTTAATTCCAACCAAAGGATTTCAGATCTATTGAAGAATGTGCGTGGCATGTGACTTTATTAAAGTTTTAGAATGTATCACAAAGGAGATACTTGTTCATGAAAAATATCTCATGTTGTAGCCAGGCTGCAAACAGATGCATATTTTTTATGGAAAGCTTACTTTTTTCCTGCCTCTTGAAAAAGAAATGAAGAGGCAGAAATCAAATTGAATTTTGATGAACAACTGGAAATTCTTGTCTGCTGTTCCAGCATATTTTGCTGGTGTAGAACAAAGAAAAATAATAATAAAAAGAAAAGCAGCAAATGAAATATATATAGATTAGCTAATTTAGATTTATTGAACCATACTCCTTTATTGCAACATAAAAAGAGTGGTGTAATAGAGGAGACTGTGAGGGACAGAGATTCACGGAGAGTAACAGAAACCTTTGATACAACTTTTCTTCAGTGCTGTGTCTGGACAGGTACTTTCTCTGGCTCAGCATTGCTCATTTTTTTCTTAACCTTTACAGTCCCAAAGGCCAGATTAGATCAGAATATGCTAAATAAAATAAGTAATAAATAAATAAACTATTAAATTTTCAGAATTATGCTTTCCAAACCTTGTTATTTCTTATTGACTATTCCTTTAAAAATTACTTTTGGGGTTTTTTTTTGTCAATTATCTTTGCAGATGCAACAAAGAGCTCAGGAAACGAAGAAATAACACATTCTAAGCACCCTGATCATGAAGAAATCACATCTTCCTGCAGCAGGAGGCCATGAGACAGAAGGATCTGAGCTGTTCCAAAGTGCTGTTATTGAGAACAGCAGTAGGGCAGAGAGGTGCTGGCTCAGCAAGTGCAGCACAAGGGGCAGCTGATGCTCACACACACGCTGGGAGTGGGAGCAGGAGTGTGTGCACATGTGTGAGAATAGATCAGAAAGGATGCCAAAATCCAGTGTAAGAAGATGCACTTAAATGACACAATAATGTCTTTTTTTACTGTTACCAGTGTGACAAAGAACAGCAAATTATCCCTCTGAACCTGTGATACAGTGTGATACAGTTCCAGCAACACATGCTGACACTTGAACAGCTTTTGAGTCCTCTGTTTGTTTATCATTTTAACTCATAGAATGAATTTTTTATATTTTTTGGACAATAAGAAAAATTTACTAAAAAATTATGCAACAATAGGAAAGGAGAAGAAAGCTGCTGTATTTCTGATGTTAGCAGCTACAATATTCTATGACAATCAGAAGGTTTTCACCTTTTGAGAACACACAGGAAAGATGCACAGTGAGCACACTGCAGTCCTAAGTAACTCAAGATGAACTATTTGATGTTATGTGCAAAACACAGGCAAAAACTCTTGAGGCATAAGCACTTAGTTCTGAGGGCAAATGTCATTTGCTGTTCACTCAGTGATGCTAAAGATTCCATTTGCTCGAACAATTACTTTTTAATATTATACATCCAGCAAGGATATATTGAAAATATATAGGAGCAGAAAGCTATTCATGCTAACCTGGGATCTCTGCAATATTTAAATCTGAGCTAGTCAGCCCCACCTCTCTAATCAATGGAGAGAAATGGGCACTTTGAATGTCTATTTTGGTCAACTATCTCAGGAAGGGATGAATCATGACTTAGAAACATTCATTTTTCCTTGAGCCTTCTAAACTGTAAATCTTTTGAGATAAGGATCTTTTAAATGAGTTTGTGACTCCAAATGACATAAGACATTGACATATAATGCCTGGTTTCAGTCCTAAGAAAGAGCAGCCTATGAACAAGTATAAAGAAGAGGTAAAGGACAATCATTTAGAGTAATTCTGAGCACCATCAGAAGACTCAAAATGGGTGATCGATGTAAATGGCACAAAGATCAGACAAGAGCTTTGTGGACCATTGACTTTTCTGACCTTGGTCCAGAAACCTATGTACTAAGAACTGATAGAATAAATCAACATGGCTAAGTACAGTGTCTGTCACAGGATGAAATATTCCCTCACAAATCTTCATAGCCCTCTGCAAACTTTAAACTTTATATCTCTGAGGTAAATTATTAGCTCCACTGTCAGTGTTTCCCACCTAATGCAATGGAAGTGAGGAACAGCTTTACCAACATTGAATAACAGCCCTACATTAGAAATAAGAAATAGCATGGGAGTCTTCTTAGCAGGTTTGATTCCAGTTCCATTATGATTACGACAGTAATTTTCCAGTTAATTAATCTAAAACACTGCAATCCTGAAATTCAAATTGCTCCTGCTTTCCACAAAACACTTTCCTTTGATGCATTGACCCATTGCATTAAAGTAATAAGCAAATTGTTTAAGAACATGAAGTAAAAATAATTTGAACTATTTTCCTTCTTATTCTTTCAAAAGGATCATATACACCATGTAATAGTCTGCTCCAGCCTCCAACGAATTTCACAGAAAGACTTGTATTCATTTTAATGAGGACTGACTTAGTCCTGTGATTCTACTAATTTAAACCAACTATAAATGAGTCCCCTGGTTTTTAAACTACATGGCACAATATTGCCAGGAATAAGCATGTGTTCCACAGTATTTTATTTTTCTTTTATTACTGACTTGACACCTTTTCTATTCCCACCAAATAGCTGGAAGAGGTGAAGAATAAAAACTATTCCCAAAGATAATATAAAATCCTACATTCAGAGTCTTGACCGTGTTCCCAAACTTGGGAGGTGGCTGTTTGCCAAGCTAAACTCTCCTCCAGGGCTGATGAGTTACAGTCTTCTGCAGAGGGTGATGGTTGGCTACTGCTCCCAGCGTAGGCAGCTGGAGCAGCAACAAAGGAGCCACCAGTTCTGTCACAGCTCAGCCCCTCCTGGAGGGAGAGCAAACCGATGGTGCTGCTGCTGAGTGTGCAGTGAAGGAGGGAAGAGCAGGAGCATGGCTGACATCACTTGCTGAAAAGGAGAGTGATGCAGAAAACCGCTTTTAGCTAAACCCTCAGCTGCCATGAACCAGGCTAGCTCCACTGAAGTCAGCTGATGTCCCACCCGTGGGTATGAGCTGGCCCATTGTCCCTGCACGTGGGATGGCCTCACCTTCAGACCGTGCCTGCTGCTGGATTCACACAGCCACAAGTGGCCCCACAGCTCCACTTTGCCCAAATGACATTTCTGCAAGAATGTAATGCTTGTTTGCTGACTGCTTCACTGCCCTGCCCTATACTTACTCAGTAACTGAAAGATATTCTGGTTTATATACCTCCATTCAGATGTAAACTTACATGGACATTCCTCTGGGAAACAACAATCCATATTTATCAGCAGTGAAGGCATGAAAAGAGGTAAATTGTGCAGGATTTGAAACATCCACTTCAACTGCTCTTAGCCCTCCAATAGTTTATTTGACAAAGAACAGGGAAGTACTGTCAAACAAGTGCTCCAGAGTTGGCTAAGGGCACAGTTGCTACCTTGCCTTGTGTGCACTGCAGACATTGTGCAGAATTTTGGAGGGCTTTGCTGTCTTTCATCCTCAGGAAGGATAGACACAGTGGAGGTCCTGGCAGCAGTGGGTTGTCTCAGGCTCACATTTATTTGATAGATTGGAAAATCTGCAGAATTTGGAAGAGTGAGACCAATATTCTCGGCAATTTTTTATTTCAACTCTTAATTTTTTTCTCTGTTTCTGTCTTGGATCAGTTGCTGAGCTCTGTTTGCTTCTGAGAATTATCACCTCCTTCCTTAGTTTCTGGATTTCAAAACATGATACAATGCACAATATTGAAAAGAAGCAACAGAGTGTCCTAGTTTAGGGACCCAGGACACAGAGAGACTCAGAAACTGTTGTTAGTAGTTCCTTTTCAGATTTTTTTTTAAAAAAAAGCAGTTTATATTTCAAGACAGGATTTCAGGGTTGATTAACTGCCTTTGCTGTTGTTGCAACCATTATTTTGGTAGGCAGCTCTCCAACATCAGTGCATCTATTTTTGAGCTGAGTGAAATGATGCAGAAGCATTTATTTGTGCCCATCTCTTCTGGTATCTAGCAAAGTTGAGGGAAAGCCTTAGAGTACTGTCAAAGGCCTTGAGTATGGGCTTACTGAGCCAGTCAGAGCCATTAGGCATGTCTTACCTGACAGGGGACCCTGCAACTGTTCCACAGAGAATATTTTGACTGTTTATAAATAAATGCAATTTTTTTTGAGATACAAATACAATGGAGACAATGACAGCTGGTGAAAAATATCACATCTTATGGCTAAAGCAATTTAATTGCCAGAATTTCTGGTCAATGCTCAGTAATTGTACTGTAAGTGGTTAGTACTTCTTGCTATTAACATCCCCATGTTTTCTTAATAATGTTGTTTTATTTTAATAGACTGTTCCCATAAAGCTGCTCATGTGACTGTGGTTCATTATAGACATAAAAACATTTGTTTTTATCTGAAGAGTGCAGAAATCAAAACACTGCATGCAAATACCAGAAGCACAAGAAAAATAAAAGAGAGTTACTGATCTTGAGTTAGTAAAAGCTGAGCACCACAAGGGGGAAAGCTGCACATCACTCAGTGCCTCATCACCACGCTGAGGTCCGAAGCACAAGTCAACACAGCTAAAAACTTCTTTGGTCATCTCTGCCCAGTCCTGTTCCTCAAGGTGAGCTGCAGAGAAGCAGAGGGCACAGACTGCCTGTGGCACAAGCTTTTGGGGCTTTCTTGGGTTCTCTGCAAAGCCTTTCAGAATCAAGGTCATGGCTCTTACATGTATTTACACACACATCCTAGAGGCAATTCAAGCTAGAACTGCCAATTCAAACAAAAGGCAAGTTTGGAATTAAAGGCTGACTGAAGTTTAAAATATATGTCTGCGTGAAGTTTGCATAGTAGTTTGCATAACTGCTGCAGCAAAGCAATTCAACTGCTCCTTCTTCAGCAAATGCTCAACATCACTGTGAAATATTATACTGTGTGACTAACTCATTTTAGAAAGGCAATTCCACAAATCTCAATCCTGGACTGTCTAAAAGTTTGTTGCAGCAACAACAGAGTCATGTCACACCTGAAAAGTTTGCAACAGTCTTCCTGGCAGTATCCTGGGATGCTTCAGACCTCTAACTTCTGCATTTTCAAAAGCAAAATATAAGAACTCTACAGAGTATCCTAGCTTTTCAGGACTATAAATGTCATGAATTGTAATCTGGAAAATAGACTGTGAATTATATTTTTCCTGGTGATTTTTTTATTCTAATTTAAAATCTTGTCATAACACCAGCTGCAACCTCTGCCTACTTTATTCATTAGAAGAATGGTGCTTGTTAAAACAATAAAATTTTAGCTGAAATGTGACTTCAGATCCATGACTTTGGAAAACATCTTCATCACTGCTTGCTGCTTCTTACAAAGCTACGCTGGAAATTCATATCAAGTAACATGATAATAAGCCCGCTGTTACAAAAATAATCCTCTTGGTTATTAATAATAAATAAGGTTGGACACTGATTAATTCATGACATAATATTAACAGCATTTTATGAATTAGAGTCAGAAAAAAAAAGGGATTGTTTATGACTAATGAGTTCTTTTGAACAATTTCCAAAATCAATGGATAAAGCTTTAAACTTTCTATGTCTAATGTAGAGCACAATGCTCTGGCCAGCAGCACCTACGGCTCTTTTAACTGGGGAGCTGCTACCCAGGGTCCCAGGTTGGTCTGGCTGGAAAGTTCCTGTCCTGCAGCCAAAAGTTCCTCTGAGCTCTGACCTTCCCTTTGCTCAGGAAAGCTGAGGCTGTGCAACAAAAGAAACAACAGAACATGTTGCAGGACCAGAAACAAAAAGATCAGGGGGAATGAATTTGATTTTAACCTGTCCACTTGACCTTCAGATTCATTCCAGTTTTCTTTTAGATAATGTTCACTGCTAGTTGTAGTTGTAAGTAAAAACTTGCTATCTCAGCTCCTGGTTCAACTTCCTCCAAAGAAACAAAAATCCCATTAACTTTTATAGAAAAAGGATCATGACCCAAGTGATCACTTAGCGGTGTTTTCTCTTTCCTCTAAAAAAGAGAATAGCCAGAAGGCCTAAAAAAAAAAAAAAAATTCTCTAAAGAAAGAGTAAAAGAATTCACAGAACTCTCCTTGGGGCTTAATGAAGGAAGGCTGCTGGGAAGCTTTAATGAATTTCTGCCTACAGAATCCAAGAGAGATCCTCAGGAGAGGATCTGTGCCTCCTCCAGCAGCAGTGAGTCCAACCAGCTCCCAAAGCCACATCTCCAGTGGTAGAAAAGTCTGAACCTCTGCAAGCAATGTATTGCAATTTTTACTATATTACCATGAAAAGCCTTTCACTAACACCCAACCTACATGTTATTCATCTGGGACTTTTTGCAGCAGCTTTTCATGTATTTAGAGATTGTTACCAGCACCTCCATTTTTTTTTCTACATTTCCATTATATCTCCATAATGCTAAACAGTTCTACTTAATTCAGCATCTCTTTGCAGGCTCTGTGTCCTGGATCTATGATTGCTCACATTTCTACCTATTTCTCTCACAATTTTGCTACACACTGTAGGAGATGTGAAGAGTTAAGTATGTGCAGTGTGTTCTAGACTATTCTAAGTTCTTATGAGATCCAAAAGAATCTGGTAAGATACATGAAGCCTACAAAAATCTTTTTTTTTTTTTTCATTTTAGAGAGAAACAAATTAATAACAAGTAATAAAAGTGTTGGATAAAAAGGATTTCATATTTATATTTAATATAATGAGAAAAAAAATTAGATTAAAAGGCAAAGAACTTTTTATGGAAAAAAGAACTGGATAGGAAACAAAAAAACTTTAAAATTTAAAAATAATATTAGCGAAGTCCATCATGACTGTGTATTGAGTCTTCTATCTTACTTACCAGTGAACTAGAAGGACATAAAAACTGTTTGAAAAATATTGTTTTAAAAAAGGGTTATCTGAAATAACTGCATATCTTCTCCGGCATTTCTTACACAACAAGAAAAATAGCAGCATGCAAAACAGCAATTTCTCCAATTTTTCTTAGGTCAGCTTTTTATGATTGCTGGTTATGTTTGTTCTTCCTCTCTAGATTCTCTACAGCTTCCCTTACTGTTCACTGTGTTTCAGAGTCACTGATAGGTAAACCCTCCACAGATTTAGCCTCCCCCATTTGGTGTCCACAGTATATTATGTCAATATATTCCACAGTTCAGTGATGTTCTCCCAGAAAAAGGCTTTCCTTTTATTGTTTTAAGACTATTAAACATTATTTTCATGGCTGCCCTGCTGTTGTTGAATTGTGAAAAACAATGAATAATCAATGCCTATTCACTTTCTTCAGGAATTTATAGGCTTTTATCCAAACTGCCTAAATCATCTTTTTTACAATCTATTTGTTCTGCTCTGTTAATTGTCTTATTTTATAAATCTGTTCAAACTTTTGATCAACTTTATCCAACTAAATCCCCTCTGAGATGGAGTGACCAGGAGCCCACAAAACATTCATGGCTGGATGTGATGTATTGAGTGCTACTTGCCTTGTTATTTTCATAGAAAATACATTGCTTTTTAATGTGATTCTGTATTTTTCCAAATGCTGAAGTAAAAGTTATTGTTAGACAATACTTTGCTTTTCCTTTCACTCTGTTTGGAACATAAAAACAAAGAATTAGCGTAAAACTTTACTGAGTGTTATGCTTCCCATTTCACCTCTCACAGTTCAATTTTAATGTCTACTAAATATAATTATTCTGTACTTATTTATATATTTTGTGGTACACCTTGAGTTTACATTTTTTCTGTCCTAATTGCCCTGGCTGTCTGACCACAGCTGATTATGTTTTCTGAAGATTATTGTTTAAAAAATTCTCTACTGTCTTGCTGACCAACTCTTCCCTGGGATCTTCCTATCTTTCTGAATGTTCTTACAGAATGTTTTCTTGTTCATCTTAATGACCCTTGCAAGCTGTATATCATTTTATACTAATTTTGTGCTTTCTGCTCTTGTCCAAAAATAGTTATCTCTACTTATCTGTCCCTGGCTTAATTTTCCCATCTCCAGCCTTCCTTCCTGTATTAGCACCTGTGATCCAGCCACAGAAATCTCTTCCTGCATTTCATCCTCAGCACTTGCACAGTTTGCAGTTGTGCCATTATTGTAACTTTCTTCAGAGGGCTCCCTGTTAGCTCATTTTCCTCTGTACAGATCTGGTTTGAGTAGCAATGCTCTGAGTTTGATGCCGCCTTGAGAGCGCAGACGGAACCGACAGCCTCAGCCTCGAGGATTTCCTTCCTCAACAGACCTCGGATTTTTTCAAGAACCCCAGTTCCATTATAACTTGTACTGATTTCACTGCCCACTCACAGGAGACTGCATCCACCTCATTTTCACAGAAAATCTGCAGAGGATGCCTGCTATGGCAATCACTTCTGTTACTGTTTAAAGAATTACTATAAGTATAGCACCTATGTGCTCAGCACTTAAATACAAATCTTTCAGATATACAGCAATGTCTTTTATTTCTGGAAAAGGTGCATATTTTGATGCTAATATTCTGACCAGGTAAATAACCTGTTGCAAGACATAAGGAAGTAAATAATGTGATCAATGTAAAGATTTTGTAAAAAAAAGCAAGAATGGGCATATATACGGAATATTTGCAACACAGGCTCCCTTCCCTGAAACAATTTATCATATAAGTCAGCATTCAATGTAAAAGCAAGGACAATTAAACTTTGCAGCTCATGCACAGGGACTCCAGCTCCCAGACTTTGTCAACAAAAATATTATTTGTGTGTGTGTGGAAGGTACTGCAGAAACATTTCTCACTGGTTTCACACAGATATCACAACCTCACAGAGCTACAAAAAGGCTACTCAGAGACATTACAGAATATAAAGTTCATTGGCCACTTCTAAACCAGCACCTTGGAAAAACTTCTGCATTTCAGTGTTTAGTCAGGTGGAGTTCCATGGTGTTTGCATTTCTACGTGTACCATTTTCTCAAACCCTTATAGCAGAACTCAGCGCTTCAAGTCATTAATTTTATTTTTCATGATAAACATTACTTTTCCTATGTCTGCCAATAAAATCTGGGATAACCCTGCAAGAAGCTGAATTTAACTAATATCAGTAATACCATATATTCACATTTAGGACATTTAGCCATAAGTCATATTACATTTAAGTGGCACTGCTCTATTCAGTTATAGTCCTGGCTTTGTTGGGAATGTGGCATCATTGCCATCATTCAAGTTCATTCTCTATTCTTCATGAGATTTCTACCACCTTTGTTGAAAGTCCCCTCATTTTTATAAGTATGTTTCAACTGTTCTGCTCCATGGTCTTTTTAGTATGTCACAGAAAACAAAGTTGGGACTTTTTGTCTCAGCATTTTGGTGAACTATCTGTAAAAGTCAGAGGTTTCCTTCCAATTTTTTATGTACAGTAACTCTTTAATTATTCAAAAATAAACCTGGAAAAGAAAACCCTAGACTTCAAAACTTTGTTAAAATGTAACCAAATTCAAAACATAAATAAGATCAGAAAAAGGAAATCCAAAAGTGATCAGCAATTCAAATTCATATCTTATGAAAAAAAAAGTGAATGTTATTTTATTTCTTGATTAGCTAAGTTGTGTTTCTGGATGACATGTTCTGTATTAGCCATTCCAGAAAATTTTATAAAAGAGTGAGCCCAAAGTATTTTATAAATACTTTTAGATTCTAATGTTATGGCCTTAACAATAAACTTTCTTTTTGAAAGGAAAAGTTTGGTGTCTACTGCTGTATGAGCCCAATTTCTAATAAGCCCTTCAGCATTAATGGAGAAGAGACTCATATTCCATATTAATGGATCCCAGAAGTGCTATTTGATGACAAATGTACAAGTAGTTTTATCTTTTGGGCATAGTAGCTGAATTTATTTGACTTGGCATAGAAAGCACCAAGATCTGCTGGTAGCCTGAATGTATTAAATAACATCAGTACTGAAGGCAGTAATCTGGAAGCTTCCAGAGAACAAAATCCAGGGTCACCAACAAAAGAAGAAGACGATAAGATTTTTTTTTATCCACATCCTATAGTTGGCTTCCTTATTATTATAAACATTTTTGACAACTGACACAGCCCTTCTGAAAGGCAGTAAACAGACTCTGAGCAATGCATGCTTCTAAGAGTGCATTTAAATAAATGAGTAAAGGTGTCTCAGCCTCACACCACTGGGCAGCTCTGAGCTGCACACAGAGCTTTCCTGCCATGGGATTCAGGAAAACCTTTCCATCTGCAAATATAAAGCAGGAAAACCTGTGACTGGGTAAACCAATCACACAAAAAAGGATCCCCAATCTCCTTTTCTCCCACAAACCTTGATGTAGATTCATTGAACTTGCTAATGATAAATTTGGTGTATTCCATGTTTTCAGGTGTTTTCATTCATTTGTTATGCAATTTTAAAGAGAGAGACTTATTTATGGTAACATTATTATCAATTTTATTTTCTACATTTTACTCTGGGCCAAAGGACCAATTCTTGCATTTATTCATGTAAAACATGGTCTAAATTGTATTTATATTGTGTTATTGAATTTTTTTGTGTTAAACTGGTTTATGCTTTCATTTTTCTTCCCAGATTGACATGTTCTAGCTTATATAGGTAAATCTATTTTGAGCAGTTTTCTCTTTCAGATAAGGTGTTTTGTCTTTAAATGCCACTACAAGTGCTATGACTCCTGAGATTTTATGCTCAGCCAAATATCTGCAGTCACAGATTCTCATTTTTAGATGAAAGCATTTATACAGACTGTCAAAACTCTCTGTCCTGCAGTTCCTCATAGACCCATCTGTGTATTTATGCAGATAGTCCCCCAGTTTACATCATTTAACTTTGGAATGTCCCACTTTATTCTTTTAGCATGTCAGATAATATATTTTGCTTTTTGGTAATGCTTTATTTAACAAACAGAATTAAGCTCTGGAACTGGTCTGTGCATGGCCCAGGCCTGGGAATACTGGAGCACTTAGGGAATTGCTCTTTCCTGTAGCGCTGTGGTTTCAAAGGCAGCAAGTGGGATCATGGCTGGGTCCCTTTTCTCTCTGTGAGGCAAGAAGGTAACCAAAAGCAAGGCAAGGCTGTGAACCAGGAAAAATTTAGTTCAAATGGCAGAGTGTTTTTAACCAAGGTTCAGAAGGAAGCAGCCTTTCCACATCTGCACCAATGAAAGAGAAGGAAGAGACCGAGTCAGGCACTGATGGTGCCATCCCAGTGTTTGCATCCACTGCCAAGAGCAGCACAAAGCATCTCTGGTCCAGAAACTGTTGGGACACACAGCTGGGCACTGTTGGAGCCCAAGGCCAGCAGATCAGAGCTGTGGCCAGCTGGCTCTGAGCACAGGGGACACCAAAGAGCGCTGCCCAGTCAGCCACAACACGCCAGGAACGGGAAACAAACCAAAAGCATGAGCTGTGTTACTCTGCTGCTTTATTAGTTATAGATTCATGCTGACAGCATTGCACACACTCACCCTGTACAAGGCCCCTGACTATGTGATGACCTGCTACAGAGGCAAAACCCTCCCAGTAGTGGGGAACAGAAAAAAGTTTCTGCTCACTTATCTTTCTTCCAAAGCCCATCACTCACAAGTCCTATTTCTAAAGTCAGATTGCAGCTGTTCAAGTTAAGGACTATATCTGAAAGCAAGACTGGGCCTTTTTACATGAGTAAGACAAGCCTACTCTGTGTTTGTCATTTCCCCAGCAAGGGTGTGTGGCTGCTCAGGCCTTTAAAACCTCATTCTCTGTCTATATATATATATTTATATATATTTATATATATTTTTATATATATGTATTTTAAATAGGGGAGGGAAGTGTAGGAAATTAGAAGGGTGGGAACTGTTGGAAAAAAGCAAGCAAATTGAGCTGAGATTTTGCTGTGTTTTGGTATTCATATTTTTCTGTTTCTATCAATGTCTTATGTTTGACACATGTTTTTAAAGTTTTTTTCAGGAGTGTGTTCATTAACAAACAAAAAAAATTCAGGTTCATACTATTTTCACCTACTTGATTTGTGTGAGCTTAGCCAGCTGATTTACAGCATGAAGTAACCGAGTGATGGATGGGAACATTATTTTACTCATTCATTTTTTAACATACAACTTCATGTTTTTATTTCTTGATATATATTTGCAGTTATGCTGCAAATAACACACAGTCTTGGGGAGGCAAAACAGTATTCATATATATTTAGCAGGCCTCATTTAAGTTAATATAAAATCACTGTTCCTTGAGATTACATAGGAAAGAAGTTTTACTGCAAATGCAGAGGTACGAAGGCACTATTTTGTGGGCACAGAGCAGTATAATAGTTATTTCTGGAAAGAAAATAGCAATCTCATTAAAATATCAAAGTAAATTAATTGAGGCTCCTTAGAAGTAACATCATAATGCCATCAAAATATGAGGTTACTGAAAAGCAGGACATGACTTTGACAATGATGGTTATTTCCACACTTGATAGTGGGGAGCTGCCATACCAAATATTGTTCCTTGTGGTTTATAGGCCTTCCTTGATTTTAGTGGTACAAAACCAGGCATCTGCTACCACATCCTACATTTATATATAGAGTTAAATTACTCCCAAATTAATATCCCATTTTTAATTGTATGCAATACCATTTTGACTATCTAAAAAAGATTTTGTGCTGTGTATGCTTTTTGGCTTCACTGTTTTGCCTGAATATTTTATTGGAACATTAACTCAGGTAACTTGAGAATTACTGGGTAGTAAATGCACTAGTTAGGGAATTTAGATATGGAATTTATATTATTTTTCAAATAATGGGCTAAGGTAGAACTATTATTTTATCTAATTATTCCTTTTTGAAGCCTATTAGTCATCTTTAGATACAGATTAACCTTTTAGGTTTGAACCACTTATGAAAATAAACCTGTGATTTCAGGAGGGAAGCACACAACTTTTTTTATGCATGTACTGCATAGCAGAAGTTATTTTCATACATTCCTGGTCTAGTTTTAGTTCTGATTATTGATTTGAATGGATTTTCACTTAAAGTTGATCTCTCAGTCATAATGAGTCATTTTTGACATTTGGTCTTGAGCCATAAAGGTTTTAATATTTCAGCTATATCTAAGTCATCAGTGTCTGCAACCATCCTTTGGCCACAACTTTTCTGCTTTCACAGTGGCTCTGATCATTTGAAATGTGTTTCCTTGAGGAGAATTCCAGTCTTAAAAATTCCTAGTTGAAACTCATGACTCAGTGTTTTTACAGTGTTCAGATCTTTAGGGATACTGAGCCACATATTGCTGGCTCAGTAGCACATGAATTCTGTAGTGCTCAATTTACTGTCTACAGATGTACAAACAAGTATTTGGTCCAAAAGATTGATTCATTGCATCTGCCTTAAATACTCAGGTTCCTTGTCTAACAGGGAGATATCTCTCAGAACGAAATTCTCTAAGTATCTAAAACACCTGTCTCTCTAGCTCTTATAAAGCAAATATTTCCTAACAGGGCTATTCAGCTTCCCACACCCAGTGAGGAGCTGCCCAGAACCAGTGGGGTAGGGAGCTCAAAAAGGGAATGGTCTGAACTACATCCAGAGAACTGCTCTGTACAGGGCAGCCTGAAATCCAGGCTTGCTATACCAGACTGTTAATTTAAATTGATTTTCTCCAGTCATGGGAGACAGAGGTAACAATGATTACCTGCAAAAGGCAATCAGATTTTTAACAGATTTTCCACTGATGAGGGCTAAGAGCAAACAGACTGGTGCTTACAGATGTTGACAAGTTCCCCCTTATTTCCATGAAATTAATTACCTAGAGACTTTCTAATCTCCCTTTACATGATTTGGGAAAAAAAAAAAAAAAGTCTGATTGCCAATCTCTGTTATTTAAACACTTTAGAAATCACTGCCTTATGTGGACATACATCTATGTACAAGCCCTAATTTTGAACATGTAATTTTCACTCATCCTTAATGCAGCTAAATGCTTTTGCTTTCCCAATCTCTGAGCAGACTGGGAGCTGTTTGCTACAAAATCCAATTCTTTATTGCATGATACTGCAGCTAATTCAGGGACCATCTGTGTGTACTTATAACTTAAATCATTCCTTTCAATGTGCTTTATATTGTCAAGGTTCAACTTTATTCTCAGCAGTGTTGCCTGTTTACCTACGTTTTCCTCTTCCCAATGGAGCTCATCACTTTCCTTCTGAGCTTGCACATAAATAATTCTGATACAGCACCATATTTTACAAGTTTTCTTCATTTTGGTGAACCATGCAAAAAGGGCAGTTTCTGCCCAGCTAAATTGCAAAGGATACTGTGCTGGAATTGCTGCCCATCCCCTCTGTGCTCTCTCTCGATTGCAGAGCACTGCCCCACAAAGCAGCCAACAGCAAAATGTAATTGTCACCCTAAACACAGGCAGGGCAGGGCAGGAGGCTGTCCCACCTCAGCCTCCCTGATGTCCGTGTGTCCTTGCTCAGGAGGAGCAGGTGTCTGGTGCAACAGTGGCTGGCACCTTGAGGAGTCCACTGAAGATTCATGTGACACATGCAGCACCTCCTGATGGATGACTTCTTTCAGACAGCATGACAACAGCACAAAGAGAGATAATTAGCTCTAAGGTAGCTGTCTGAGGTACCATGAGCAATGATGCCTGAGGCTTCACTGCAGCTACATAACCATTTGCCAAAGACTGTGTTGCTGTGAGTATTCTGTATATCAAAGCCAGATGGACTTAAGGTACTGCAGGCAGATCAGCTGCAACCCTTATGCACAGGCAAGTGCTCTTTAACTTGCTTTCTGTACATTTGCTGTCTTTTCAGAGATGTCAATATCTCTTTTCAGACCAAACCACTTATAGAAGATATAAAGGGTCTGTGTTTCTGATGAGGGATTAATCTCCCTGAACTCCAGTTCTCAAGTACATGCAGCTGGAGCTGCAGTACTGGCTGACATTTCTTCAGCACCCTGCTCTGTGTCATCAGCTCATAAGGTTTTATCATGCAGCTTTTTATCCTTTGGGGAGTTTTCTGAAAGTTCTAGTTCCCCTGTGTCTTTAAATTTTTCATTATGTGACTTTTTTGTTGTGGAAAATGTTTCATCTACAGCCACAAGCCAAAGACTAACATCTATAATTACTAATGGCACACGGTTTTTAAAAGCCTCAATTACAATTACTAAAAGTTGATCACTGCTAAATGTAGCCCCCAATCAGAACTGGAGACAACTTTGGCAAGTGGTGCAGGCTGTGGTTACTGTCAGCTGCCCAGCTGCAGGATTGTCTAAGTCCTCTCATCCTGAATCCTGGGCTCTTCTGAGGAAAGGAGCTGGAGGACTCACCAGCATTACAGGGATCGTAACGTAGATAAAGGAGGAAACAAAAATAATCAAAATTAGAAACAAAACCATCTCATGTCAGGTGTGTAAGGTACATATGAGGAGGAAAGGAAAAAAATGGCAAATCTACAGGTGCCCTGAGAAGTGGAAGAATGTAAGCAGTGAATGAAGGTGGTTGCAAGAAGAGACAGCGAGGGAGGAGCACAGAAGAGAAACCTGGGCAAGTCCCTACGTTTTAGACAGAACCATCAGCGTGCCTGTTCCCATCTGAGGGTTCATCCTCTCCTCTGGAGTCCTGCTGAACAGGAATCTGCCAGATGGTGATCTGAGGTGAAGGAAAGCAACATACCCTTAAATTTCTGTCCAGGGACATTTTACACTTGGAGAAAAGGGACAGGCAGGAGAAATCCTCTGGGAGAAGGAATGGAACATTGAAAATGGCTTCCAGGGAGTATTGCTTCTTCATCTATTTATACTGCACATACATTGCAACAGAATCTGGGTCTCTGCACGATGTTGAGCACATTTCAAGAGCCCCATTCCAACAAAAGGGAAATACAGGAAAAGGAACCATGGGGTTTTTGTTCCCAAGAAACTCAAGACAAGCCTACTGAATGATAATTTATCTATATTTAAGGGTTTTATTCCCACAATATGTTTGTGGTGTATCTTCAGCTTTCTTGAAACCTGAAAAGTGATTTTATGGAACACAGTTTTTTAGTTTGTGTTGGTTTGGGGTTTTTTGGGCTTTTTTGTAGACATGTATTAGAAAGTTATATAAACATGTGATGAAAGTCCCACCAGCACCCTACTTCATTTAAAACTTACCGATTTTCTGTTTTTTTCTGTTGTGCAGATTTCCTTCGCAGTTTTCTGGGAAGAACCATACAGATACAAGCTGTGAAAGTCCGAGGAAAGGTGCAGGAAACAAATACTCTTTAAAAGGACAGAAAATACAATAAAAATTAAATGCAGAAAAGAAAGAAAAATGAGGTAAAATGTAAAGAAATAGAAATGAAAACCAAGACCAAGAAGAACTACCTATCTTCATAAAGTTAAGTATACCCTAAGTAACATTAAGTTTTTTAAACAAATTACACAATATTTCTGTACATAAAAATATAACCTGCTTTTGCACAATACTGCCAGAAGGATTTATGAGCCTGCAAATGCTCATTCTCTTCTAAGAAAATCTTCTCTTTAATATTTTTTATCTTGTCTCTCCAATGAGTGAAAAAAATCCACAAATTGTGAGGTGTATTATTTCGTGCATCTTCCTTTAGTATTTGAAAATTTTATTGTACAATTTTACATGTACTACTAGGACCTTGATCCTGCACTTTGTCATTAAAAAAGAAAACTAAGAACATCAGTAACATTTTCTGACATATGGTAAAATACATTATTTTATTATTAATATAATTAATATTATTGCTTCTTCATCTATTTATACTGCACATACATTGCAACAGAATCTGGGTCTCTGCACAATGTTGAGCACATTTCAAGAGCCCCACTCAAACAAAAGGGAAATACAGGAAAAGGAACCATGGGGTTTTTGTTCACATTGGACATTGGACATTAATTGGACATTAATATAGCTCCTAATATTCCAGAGTCAGCACATAAATGGGTTGGTTTTGGCAATTCTGATTGTCAAACATGCTCCCCCTGCCTGACAGAGCTTTTGTCTCAGCAGTCACAGAAAACTGCAGGACTCCCAAGGCTTCCTGGCTTCCTAAAAAATTTTAAGCACTGTAAGATCCTCCCAAATAAGTGCATGTGTATTAAAGTAAAGATAATCTACATAAAACCAAAGGTTATTGCAGTGCCTTGACTAGAGTTATGCAATCCTCACTAGAGGGACTTTTTTCCTAACTCCAAATTCATGCATTTTTCAGCAATGGAAAACAATGAAGGAAATGTATTTACTAGCTGTAAGCTGTTAAGAGGAGCTTACAATATTCAGTGTAAATGTCTAACAGAGATCTTATTTGGAGGTAAATGCTAATAACCTTAAATGCACTCACAATGCCACTGTGTACTCTGCTTATCTGAGATAATTATAGTAAATGGGAGAGTTTTCCAGAAGAAAGGGTTGTTTGGCTCGTCTTCTCTAAGTACACAGCTGTAATTTTAAAGTCTACATATCATGGGTTTATTTCACTAGATAAATGAGTAATAAATAAATAAATGAATAAATCCATCACTTACTTGGGTTATAACCTTAGGAGATCTCTCCTGCCTTTATTTTTCTTCTCTTTTTTATATGCCTTATCAATCTCATTAAATTTCCAAGTCAGGGATTATCTCATGACATATTTTGCTCTCAGCTATGGCTCAGTAAAAAAGACCTTGATCTCATTTAGAGTCTGTTCACTGCTGTAATATAAAGTAATGTTAATAAAGAGTTCAAAACAGTAATACTTCTGTTGCTGTCCTTGAAGACTATTCTGTAGACCAGCACTCAAAGGAAGTAGACTTCAATCAAAGGAAGTTTTCTTTTTTCATGTGTTATCACAGCCTTTTCTCTCTCTGCATAACTCTTATCTGCTCTCAGCTGTTCTGCTCAGTGCTGTCCTGAATGCTCCTTATCTACCTCAAAAGTCCACTCATCAAATATTTATAAATTAGATGAATGTTTCATCACCTCTTAAGTTAAATATACAGATTTCCCTTTCTAAACCCTTCTGAGCCCCTGGATTTCATTTTGTGGCTTGCCTTTGGCCATCCAGTATTCCTTGCAGAGGTACCCTTTTTCCTACAGACTGCACAAACAAAATATCACCAAGAAAATTTATGGCCCTAAAAAATTGCTTCACGAGACCTGAAATAGCAAAGCATTCTTATTAATCCTGAATGTACCATACTACAGGAAAGTAACATGGATCCCCAGTGACAGACCATAAACCATGCTTCTACCAGTTTTAGTACCTTTCTCAGAAGAACAGCTTCCCTGTTTAAATTTTAAAATAAATGTTAGATATTTAAAGCAAAAGGATTCCTTTTGCCCTTCAGATGCTTAGCCAGTTGTAAGGCACAACAGGAACTCCTCTGCCAGCGCCGACATCCGGCTCTCGTGCTGCTGGTGCCACAACTGATTACACTGCACAGAAAATGAGAACTGCTAGCAGCAGGTCCAGGAAGGCTCAGCCCCCACCTTGAAAAGGCTTCAATTCAAAATGTGATTCACAGCTCCTACATGATTTTTTTTTTCCAGTGTAGATATACATTTGAAACAGTATGACAAGCAAAAAATGTTTGTTTTTCTTTGGGGGGGTATGAATACAGCACATATTTTTCAAATAAAATAACTCAGAACACTGTATTAAGTGATGGACTTCTTTTCACAGAGCTATTTTTTTCAAGGTCAAAATCTGCGCCCAGTGAAATCCTGAGAAGATTCACAATTGATTGCAGTGGTACTGGGATATTGCATTAAAGTCCAGGTTCTTTCCTCAGAACTTAGTTTGCATATATGCAACAGTCAGTGGTATGTGTATGGCATTGTATTTTGAAAACTTTCTCATGATTCACAGTATTATTTTTGTAACTCCGATTTAGAGCTGGGAAAAAAGGAACAAACTGTAGCAGAATCCATCTGCCTGAAATATTTAGTGAACAATCACAACCTATATAAAAAGGAAAATGAGAGGAAAAGCAGCTTCATTTTCTTGTGGGGTCATTTGAGTAATTTTCAGTCACTTTTTTTCTATTCTGTTTTCCTTTATTCTAACATGTCATCCTCCAGTTTCTGTCTTCCCTCTTCCCATTTCTCCCATCTTAACCCTTAACATAAGAATGTAAACACTCCTCTTAAGACAGATGGACATCTTTTCTTTTCAAAGAACATTTCTGCTGAATAGAATGTCATAATATCATTCAGTAACGGCTTTTCCTGGATATTATCTCAGATTTTTAGAGAGTCCAGCTGTGGACAGCTTCACCTGAACAATTTTTATGCCCATGATAGCTCTAGTGATGGGGAAGGTTATAACACTAACCCAATGACTGTCAGAGGTATTCAGTTGCCCAAGCATAGGTGTCTAGTGATGAGATACCCTGGGGCACCTGAGATATCCCATAGTGGCAGCAGACAAAATAGAGCAGCCTTACAACCTCCTGCCTCTTTCTGGGCAGCTGAAGCAAGCCACTTTTCTTTGAAGATAACCTGCTGAAGGAGCTCTGTTCCCTGACTTAAGTCTATATATAAGCTCTGATGGCTATAACCATGTAAGGGAGCCTGGATGCCATAATGTCATATGAACACCTACAGATATATATGTTTAGATCATATACCTTGGCTTAGAGCCAAGTTTCATTCACATGGTTTCAACTGGCACAGGCAGAGCTGTGATCATTGTCATACATTGACAAAAAACTTCTTGTTACTTGGTGACAATTTTGATGCCAAAACAGTATGGGCTTCTCAGAAGATTAAAAAACCCCAACCCAAAAGAACCAAATCCCAACAATTTGTCACTTACCAATCACTTCTAAAGGAAAGGCATGCCTACGGTAAGTTTCTTAAAAAAACAACCAACATCATACCAGACCAGAGAAAGTATAGGAAACACCTAATACCTTCCATCTGCCATGCTGAAATCTATGCAGAGGATGATCCTTATCCAGAGCATGAATAAAGCCTCTCACTGTGACACAGCATGAACTGTAATTCCAAAGACTTGTAAGTATTAGCAGATAATCTGGTGCTAAAATAAAGTAATTACTATTAATCTTCTAGCTGATAATATAGAGGCTGCAATCTGTAAGAAATTATTGCCTTTCTGAGCTTGAGACTGTAGTGTAAATAGCTTTCTGAAAAAAATAAACTTCCATTATTGCAGTTCAGAAACAACTGACTGGCTTTAGTGAGCTCTTATTCAAAGATTTTGGTTTCATACACCAATTAGAGCTTGTTTAGAAATATGGTGTTTTATCAATACAAAAGTGCTAGATTAAAATTAATACTGTAAGTGATGCTATTTTTCAAGAGGAGAGGCAAGTTTTTTATCTATTACATAATGGAGATTAACCAGCTACAGACCTTAACAACAATGAGACCAGAAATCCTTGACATGCAGCAACTCCTAGTCATGATTCAATCTCACACTGCTACGGCAGATTCAAATAACTGCAGGACCTTGAGACAGAAAAACCTTCCATGGAGTTTCACAGGGTGGCCATTTCTCAGTCTTCATTCCAGAGTCAGCTTTGATGATGTTTCTGTGTTCCTGATCCTGAAAAGTGCTGAGAAATCTGAAATAACCCCTAATTGAAGGCAGCTAGAACTGTTTAGAGTTTCTTCTGCTTCTGATTTACCTGAACAAAATGTTGGGAAAAAGTGAATAATAAGAAAAATGATGGCCAGGTTGATGCATGAACAATGTCTTCTTCAGTTAAGTAGAAACCTGTCAGTTTTACACAACAGACAAAGAGCCCTTGTGATGAGAAAAAACACTGACTCTAATGTTTTACTGAAGCACTTACTCTTCTTTGACCACTAAATTCCCCATCGCTGAGATTATAAAATGCTATTCAATCTGGGGCACAGCAAGACAACTTAAATGTTTAGAATTTAGGGTTTGTAAAATAACTGTGGCTAGAAACCTTGTGTTAGTGATTTTCAGTACCATTTATAACTTTACTTACACATTTTAGCACCACATCAATAGATAAAACTGATATGCTCATTACGTGGGGCACAATCAGGGACTGTACACTCAGGAAGAAAATACTTCTGACATTATGTGATCTTGATTGTGTTTTAAGTGTCTGAAGTGGAGCATTTCAAGGAGACACCAAAAGGAAATGTATAATGAATGATGTCCTGAAAATTTCATGAAATTTGTTATCTGATGGAGAAAACTGGTTAACTTATGACTCTGTCTGGTCTGACACTACATGTCTAAAGCCAGTTTAATGCAATCAGTGAAGCTTCAAGTGTGGAAACACAGTCTTAAAATTGGACCCACTCTGATTAAATAATCTTTAAAATCAGATTTAATTTACTGTATCTATCTTTATAGTGTCTTCTGAGTCTTAACTTCACCAATATACTAATACTGATCACAAATCTATTCTGATTAAAAATAATAACATATTCAGACTATGTGTTAGATGTCAAAACTATGTGAAATGACACCAGGTACAGATGCTATTAATGGAAGTCAGCGCTGCTGAATGTTCAGCTAAGACAACAATTAAAGTATAATGTGTTGTTCTTTCAGGCTTTTATACAATGGAGGCTATTACAAGCACTCCTTCACTTCTATCAGATAATTTACAGGGGAAAATATTGGGTATTAGGAAACAATAATATGGAAAATGAAATAATAAAAAGCACTAAAGCTTTTTGAAAACAGAGTTTCTGTAAAATCTCTTGCTCTCAACAAACTTGTAAATACTGTGAGGTTTAATCATCTCACCAGAAAAGGAGGAGTGCAGGCAGGGTAACTCAGCTCCTCCTTTACTTGTAATGGGAGGGGGGGCATGCATCAGGCTTAGAGTGCAGCATCTGCTCTAAAGTCTGCACTCACTAAAATTTAGCTTCCATCTCATTTCATTAAAGTGGGTAAGGCCTTAGCCAATGTCTGTGCAAGAAATGGGCAAGAAATAGAGAACGTGTTGAAACTCATTTGAGTATATTGGGAGAAGCAGAGAAAATGTTGATTCCATCCTAGAATCTGGCTTAAAGCTTGTGTCCCTCAAAGGCAGGAGGATGAAGAGCACAGGGATGGCTTTAGCACATGCTGGTCCTCAGTCTGGACACAAAGTTCATTTTGCTGTTTTGGCATAAGTGGCACTAAAGTACTCATTCTAGATGTGACTTGCCTTGTCTATTTCAGACTCGACCACATTCAAATTAGACTATCAAAATATGTGGTGCAGGAAAAACCAGCACTAATGCCTTCCTTTGCCTGCAAAGCCAGTGGTTATCTGCCTCATGGTCTCCAAACTGTTCCCAAGGTGTGGAGCTGAGGGCCATGCCTTGGAGAGGACAGAACACACCTGTCTGAAGAACATTTTTTTGCTTTGGGTGTAGTTACAGGGGTGAAATGATCTGAGTGAGTGAGTGCCTCTTGTTTTAAAGGAAAGGACATTGCCAGAAGGGCATTTCCCATGAAGCATGGAACTGATTTCACAGAGCTGCTACAAGATGTTCTCATGCATGCAGATGTTATTGATCTGGAAGCTCTGGGAGAAATCTTACAGATTTGGTCAGAAAGAGAGGCAGAGTAGAGTGTCTTCTGTTGATTTTCCTTATTGGCTGGATGTCTGAAGCCTTTACTTATGCCTAGGGGCTTTTTTGTTTGTTTGAGTCTGTGTAAACAAGTGCAATTACAAATCTATTAAATTAAAGTCCACAGAGGTTTTGTATTGATATTTTTATTGCTGTTTAAATCAAAAAAATGCAGGTCTGTGTCATTTTTTCAACTGCACAGATGAATGTAAAATCCAGATATGTCCAATAATGATTTTTTTATTTTCTGTTATGAAGTAATATTACTGAGGTGAGACTTCAAGGAAGAACGTTGCAGATCACAACACTGAAGGTGTGCTTTTTTTACTTTCACAAAAATTTAGAGTTTAATTAAAAGCTTTTAAGAGGGACTTGATCAATCTTAGATTTCAATACATACAAAATAAACAGGAACGGGAAAGTCTATTTGTAAAAAGTCAAAGATGGGCTCAGTGATGCCCTTGATGACAGAAAAGCACATCGGGTTGTTTACCAAATACAGTCTCAGCCTTCCTTTCAGCCTTCAGCTCTCCACCTAATTATCGGGTTAAAAAAAAATGGATTTACTTGTCCTGATGTGCATTCAGAAAGTTATCATTAGGTCTACAAGGATTGCAGGACAATTTTTTAGCATCCAAAATATTTTCATGTTAAATTAACATGTGCTACATGTTAATTGCGTGAATATCTAGTCTTTTACCATAACATTGATCAGAAGATGGTTTCTCATGCTCAAATGTTCCTGGCTCTGTGTTTCACAGTTTTATGTGTTGTGACAGATGAGCTTTGAGTTTCAAATGGAAGGTGATAATGTGCTAGTCACATCATCCCATTTGATTAGTTATTTCATAAAACTATTTTTATGACTAATCATTTTTACCATGTCAAAATTAATCCTACTCAATTTGAAAGGTTCTCTACATACACAGTAGTAATGGATTAAAATTACATGTGGATAATTTTAAAATTTTTAAAATGCAGAAACATTCCATTCATTCTCTACACAGTTTGTAAACCACACATTTGCCTATGCATAGCAATAAGGGAACAAGACCGACTCCTGAATTGTAGTTGTTTGATGACACAGATTGTATTATTCTTTTCAGACACCAATAGAGCTCTCTGTCTTAGAGTCAATTAGGTTTTATACCCTTATGCTTCTAATTGGAAGTCTGTTCCCTATTCTTGTTTCTCTCATGGTTAAAAATCTCCTCATATCCAGCCTAATTGCATCCATAGCTAGTTTATGTGCATTTATTCTTGTGTCAGCACTGTCCTTTACCATAAATAGTTTTTCTCCTTCCTGATGCTTACCCATCAAGGATCTTTATAGAGCAATCATATCCTCTCTCTGAGACTTCATCTGATGGACTTAACAAGCAAAGCTTTTTTAGTAACTTTTTATGAAAAGCCTCTCCATTCTACTGATCATCCCAGTAACTGTTATATTTCTGAACCAGATTTTGGTTCAGCTTCTTCCTTTGGTTCAGATGGGTTTTTCTCCAGCATCTTGAACAATCCCTAATGATTATATGATCCACCTGTTACATCTCAATATTGCATTTGATTTTTTTATTGTTCTTTATGGTATTTCATGCACTGATTGGTACATGCCAGTCACTGCTGTTCCCAAGATTTTCTCTACCTACTGGTTTGTATGTGTACACTTGTGCATTTTCTAAGATCACTAGCAATTCTGCTGTGATCAATCTCAATAAATGCAGAATATCTGTTGTTCTGCTGATGCACTTGATTTATGGATAACTTTATGTCAATCTGAATAGTGAGAATTCCAAAAAATATGATTTCATGGTTTTGTTCAAGAGATTAAAGCTTAAAGGTCCTGAACTTTGTTGAGACACCTTCACAGTCTGTTAGCAATAATTAACCAAGATCCAAGTTTTTAAAACAACTCTTAAAGACCTTGTAACTATCAGTACAGACTTTAAAGATATAATTACAGACCCTGTAGATGAATTCTCAAAATCTCAGGTTAGTACCATAGAGTAGGAATGCAGAGTTCAAACTGAAAAATCTACCTAGTGCTTTGGGTAGAACAGATGGACATTGACAAATGACATAATGAGGCAAAAACTCTGTCTCAGAGAAGAAAAATTAAAAATTTGTTGTGTAAAAAAAAAAAAAATAGAAATACTCTCAGGCATCAAACTTCCATTAAGCTCTACAACATGTGAATCTGACCACTTTAGACACATGTAAAAATGCAAATTTCAAAACTTAAGCGGATGGACTGAGTATGAAGAATAGGTCAGAGAGATAAAATCATTCACCCTTTTGTTTTATTCTCCTTTTTTTTTCCCCTTTTTTTTTTCCCCTACATTTTATGAGAACACTGGAAAAATAATTTTGCCAGAAAACATTTCCACTGAAGAACTGGGATAGATCTGACATACCTTTACAGTCTAAAATATAATGTGTCCTTGATTTAAGAAAGTGACTCAGAACAGAACGAAATTATGAGCCAGGGAAATTCTTGCTAATAAAAGTGATTGTTTTTGTAGTGAACCTTTTCACTGCAGGCAGTTACTTCAAGAGCTTCGTCAGTTTGAATGAGTTTGCCAGCAGCTGTCACACATCTCTAGCCAATTTTTCCTTGTCACACACCAAAGAACCAGAATGATTGTCTTTAGCTGTTATGAAAACCACTTGGATTTCTTGGAATACATTTTAGTGAAATTTCTGTGGCATTTCTTGAACTCATTCAGGATGGCAGCCTGGCTCTCAGGGATAGTCTGCTGATACTCAGGACAAGTGCAGTACAAATGCATTTTCCCAGAGTCTTGCAAAGGAGTGTAGCTATGTTTCATCCAAGTGTGAGAACCTCCAGGAGGAAGGATGGCCTTGGGAACTTCTGCTGGACACCCTCTGTGTGACCATGGTCAAACCAATCTGTCACACATGGTCTGTGTGGCCATGGTCAAACCAATCTGTCACACATGGTCTGTGTGACCATGGTCAAACCAATCTGTCACACATGGTCTGTGTGACCATGATCAATCCAATCTGTCAAGCAGAGCTGAGGAGGTGATGATACTTCAGCACTTTGTGGGGAAACACTGTAATGAATGATGGTGGGATGTTTGGATGTGTGTCATAAAGGGAAAACTTTGCTCATGGCTAGATGCCAATCAAATCCCTTAGCCATGGTAGCAGGGAAAGGTACTCTGGGATACTTACATATTAGTGTAGATATTTGGCTTCAGGAATTAGAATGTTCTCACTCTTGCAATTTGGAGCACAAGCAGGGAAGGTCATAACTGTCCAAACTTATCAGACAGAAACTCAGAATCCTAAGACATGTTCATAGGTATTTGTCTTCACTTCCATTGTGAGTCTGATTAATAGTTTGTGGGGGTTTTGAATTCTTTCAATATATTTAAAATGCTAAAACTGGCTATTAGCAAAGAGTTATACCAAACCAAAAGTAGAGCCTTTTCACATTTTAAGAAATGCTACTGCAAAAAACACCTCATGGTGGTGTAAGAGTATCTGAACTAACTAACAAAGCATGTGAATTTCTTTAATCTTCAGACAGACTCTAACACCTGTTTGCTTGTGAGACCAGTGAAAATCTCAGTCCTAATCATATCTGCTTACCCATTACACTTTTTGGGTTATATTTCAGATACTCCACATGGCTGTACTGTGGTCAATGAGTTCTGAGCTAAAAATAGTTTGAGGTGAAGGTCATGGCAAACCCCATATGTTTTCCTGTGTGCTTTCCCCAGTGAACTCCAAACATGCCAGCTTCTGCTGAGGAAAAGGGTGTTCAGCCAGACGAGTGCTGAGCTCTGTGCACAATGTGCTACATGCTCAGTTAATCATGAATCCAAGCCCATCCCAAGATCACCATGGCTGTGCACTCCAAGGCTGACTGAGTCCAATGTTCCTGAAGAGGCTCTGTGGACAGATAAGTCACAGGCAGCCACATCCATGAGAAGCCACCGGAACTGGTAATTGATAAGCATGGTATAGATCTTTTGTTCATGAGATTCCATTATATGCTGCTTTTTGCCAGTCTCCTAAGTGGAACAGAAATATGTGTCACACATATCAAAAGAAGAAATTACCAAAATAAATCCAAGGGAAGTGTCTGTCATAAAAGTATTAGGTCACAGAGTGCAATTCAAGTGGTGGTCTTTTTCTGCCTAGAGGGCCTGATGGTGATGGGATCTGAAACTAAACAACACTCTTTTGCCCAGACCCACAAAATGTTTCACTCTACCTCCTTGCTGACCTAATCATAAATTCATGACTGCTGTAAAACCTCAGGCTGTGAGCTTTATTGACCCAAACATGACACCCAGCAATTCAGGAGGGACCAATCTAAACATCTTGTTTCATTTTCTTTCATGAAGCCAAGAGTCCATATCACTTTCAAGTTCATTTTAGCTTTCTTGTGTGCTTCAGCAGGAAACAACCCCCCTATGTACACTTTTGGTCCACTAAAATTATATGAAATTTATCTATGCTAAATTTCAGAGTTTCCACAGGCAACATTTTATATAGTTAGCCATACAGAGAAATGCACCATGCTGAAGAAAAAGAATAAAATTTATACATAAAAGTGTGTAGTGGGTTATTGTATCCCTTAAATAGGATGGTCCTTGAAAAGAGTCAAGAGCTTCACAGAGCTTCTCAGAGGCAGGGTTTCAGCAAGTACCCTGTCTGCTTGTGTAACACCATAGGGAGTGGAACAAATTAAGAATCTTAAGATATTCAAAATCAGGCAAACACAGAATGAATCAAAGTACAAGGCTGGGAGCAGGAATTTCTAAATATATATATAAACATATATATATATATATATAGATATATATATATATGATTTGGAATTTCTTTTTTTTTTTTATTTGTAAAATCTCATAGATATTCTTTCACTCAAGCTTTCAGTTAGTAAGTCAAATTTCTGGAAATATATATTCATATTGAATATATTCACTTTCCCAGAAAAAAATAACTGTACGTTTCTTCTATGACTGAAGCACCAAAAAATTTACTAAGAAGGACTTTTCCTACAGCATACAGTAAAATCAACTTGTATCTATAAAAAATATTGCCTTTGTTTTGAGATTGTTTGAGACACAGACACTCTGAAAGTTAATATGAGCTTGGGTTGAACATTTGTTAGTTTAAAGCCACTAAACCTGGGTAAGTAGTTTAATTCACTTTCAAACTAAAAATAGTGAAAAAAAATGCAAGCACTTGAATTCTGAATAAAGATAGATGCTCAATTATTGATTCATAGCTTTCATTTTCTTCAAAATCATGTTTTTAGTTTGAATTAATGGCCCTGAGAGTCCTTACAGAAAGAAATCCTGAGTCTGTTTGACTCACTCTAAATTCAGGTTGAAGCTGTAGTAAAATGGACAGATGTTTTTTTAAAAGGTGATATATATAAAGCCTCCAAAGAATTTGTCATATGCATACAGATGTAGATAATAAAAAATTTATAGTAGCTGAACACATCAGGATCTTCTTGTGCCAAAGAATCATGAGATCAAATCAATAAATTTTAATGCCTTTGTTAGGAGAATCTCTTTCAGATGAGAAACAGGGAAAACCCAGGGATAGCTTGATCAGGCAACAGAGGAATGATCTGGGGAGCATGGTTGCTTTTCTCTGTGATATCAGAGATATCACTGTATTTATTTCCCACTTGTTTTCTTCCTACCCTGGAGATGTTTTTGCTCAGAATAAGCTTCTTATTTCAGGTCATGTGAGACCTTGAGAAACTTCCTTTGCACTGCTATGCAGACCAGGATTTCCATGGAACACGGGCAGCAGATCCTGGCCCAAAATATCTGCCACATTTTCTGTCAGTGCCAAGGTGCACACATGGCCCTACTGTCCTGCCCTCAGCCTAGGACCCCACTCACTTCAGCCCTGGGACCATAAGCCCCAGCCCCAGCAAGGCCACAGGACAATCTCCAGCCCCAGCACAGCCCTGTCCCTCCTGTCCATGGGCTGAGTCCCATCCCCAGGGCTGGGGCTGCCCAGGAGCCCCCAGCCAGCTCTGCTCCTGTCCAGGAGCTTCTGCCCCTCATCCCTGGCACACCAGACACAGAGGGGCTGGGAATGATCCAGGCAGCCATGAGGAACAAGCCAGCAGCAGCAGCAGCAGGGTAAATCACATCTCTTCAGAAGATTCAATAACTTGTCAAGCAAAAGGGTCACAGGGATTCTCTTGGATTCTCTTGGATTGCTAACAGGACAAAGCAGTTACAAGCTCTTCTTTATTTGGAGAGCAGCAGCTGAAGCTGACTCATACAAAATGTTAAATCTTATACTGACCTGCTCTACCCTCTATTACAATTACCATGTCTCTACTTGGAGACTTATGTTCTCCATACAATATGTTCAGCTCATCAAAGTGATGTATGCACACAAGCCTCCATATTCATGCTGGCTCTCAGGAACACACATATATATATATATATATATAAATGGATTCTTGGAATTATATAGATATAAATATATACATGGATAGGACAAAAAATCTCCATGAAATATCTGTATGTGAAGTCAGATTTTCTTTTAAGCATAAAGTTCAGTCTTGGTAATTGCTCACACAAATGCTTCCTGGAATATGGTAGGAGCTTTAGCAAAGATGCAGATGTCCAGATAATTCAGATTTATGCATGTATATTTTATGTTTAGTACTATGCAGAGGGAAATAATTCTTTGTGAAGATTTAAAATAATCCATTGGAAAGGTCATCAATCAATCTTGAGGCAAGGAAGCCAAAAGTGAAAAGTCATTTTTACTTAATGTCAACCTCTCTCTCTAAAAAAGAACATTTAAAATAATGCAATTGAAAATAATATCAAATTTTCAATAACATTTTTCAGACGTGATATTTCAAATATTTTTATTTTGAGCAAAATTCTTGATATTTTCAGATCTATAAACACTCCTAGAAAAAAAAAACATTTTGGTTACACGTATATTAATTTTCAATTACTGTATGAAATGTTTATAAGTCATAAAAAATCATTTGTAACAGGTATTTCACTCCTAGCAGGGATTCTAACAACTGTTGCCCAGCCAGCTCTGCAGCAGAACACTACCATGATGTTTCACAGATCTCCCCATGCTCCCCAGCAGAACATATTGCAAACCTGCCCCCAATGACCTTTCATAACAAGTCATTGGTATTTTTTCTCCCTTTGACCACCCCACACATCATGCTTTGCCAGTCAAAGCCTGAACTGAAAAGAACTCATTGTCACATTGACAGATTGCCACATTTCTGACTTGAATCTGCATGTTCACATTAAATTCCTCTGCAAAAGGATTGGGACCATTGTTTTATAGACAAATGTGTCCAATTGATCAATAATATGCTCTCATCAGGCCATGGAAAGTATTTACTTGCTCTCAGTGAATGCCAAAATTCCCTGTCTAATTCAATATGCTAGCAAATGAGGACACATTAAATTGCTTTCCTGTATGTATATGTCTATTGACAAGAGATTTCACACTAATCTCCTTTATACCACAGAACTATTTTAATGGTTGAATGCTTCAGCCTTTGTCTCCACTGGGTAGTAATCAGGCTTTCTCTTCCATAATTTCTCTTCCCTGCCTGCAGATATATACAGCATATTTTCTCCATAAGCAAAATGGAAAAACTTTACATTTTGGAAGAAAATGCCTGTGCTTAGAAGAAGAAAGCTCTGCAAAGGTGATGCTCAGGCCTGGAATTCTTCATTTCATCCAGCACCACCAGATACTTTTTACAATGCCAGAACATACTTTTAATACCTTGCCTGTTTATCAGACCTAACCTAAGGTTTGTTTTCTTGATTTGACAACTTGCTGGAGATTCTATTAGTTTTATGTACATGACACAGGGTTAGAGACATCATTCTGACAATCTGATCTAGGCCAAAATTGTCAGCAGTTGTACGTATATCACATCAGGCACTGAGAGCCTTACAGGAGCCTGAAGTTATTCTTTCTGCCACATGTCAGAGCCTCACAGCAGGCAGGGTAAAGTTGAGTTGTGCCAGAGTTCACTAGCACTCCAACCCAAACAGAACCAAATTATCCAAGACACACAAGTTCACTGCCAAAAGCATTTTCCAGTTCCAGGACAACACCTCCATTACAGATTTAGCCAAAACTTCACCAGGCTGATATGTAAGTCAAATCAGACAAGACTATGAAGGATATATCTATATTATTAATATGCTGTATCTGGCATGGATTTTACAAACATACCATATAATTAGTTTTTTCAGATTCAAGGAAGTCTATTAAAAAAAAAAAAAAAAAGACACAAAAATCTGTAACACATTCACAGAAATAAAATAGCACCAAACTCATTGAAATAGTCATAGGGCAGAGTCAATCATTGGTCCATAGTCATCAAAATACCACCCTGGCATCTAATTCATTATCCCATTCTACAGAAAACAGAACAATAATTCTTTGCCACCCACACACAGTATTTTCTGCAGTATCTTACCAGGGTCATATGAAATGCTTTTGGTGCCTTTAACTGTTAGTTAATAATTTGATTTATATTTATTTTCTCATGTGAAGAATAATAATATACCTTTATGATCAGAAGTATTAGAAATTTTATGCTAGCAGGTAGGTGGTAGCAGATATTCTTTTAAAAGAAAAAAAAAAAAGCAATGCATTATGGCTTTTGAAAGACAGCCCTGCAACTTGTGAAGAAATGTAATTCAGGCAGTATCTCTTCGTGCTGCCATGACTCTGAACAGGTTCCTATCTACATCATGTGTGCTGATAAGACAGTCAAATACCACAGGTCTGTGATTTGTAAACATCTGAATCAAGGGCACTGCTACATTCCCTGATCATTCATGCAGTGGAGTGCAGCAAAATGGAACAGAAAAGCTCTTTGGAGCTCTGACTGCAATGCCCAGAGTTCAATAAATTAGCTGAGTCTGGGGGAAGGTTAAAAGAAACAAGCTGGTTTGATTCAAGTTATAATTATTTTTCTTGTATCGTTTTTGGCATTCTCAAAGCTTGTTTATGCTCTGGAAAGTCATGTACTTCTTCCAGCTCCATGCAAATTATTACTCTATGCATGACCTTGTCAGGCAGCCACATTGAGCATTTCATTGTCTATAGGAAAACTCTGCTTTAGTTCAGCCAAATAATTATCACAAAAGTGGTGCAGAAAAAAAATAAAATCCCTGGGTCTAATGCAGAAATACTCCAATCTTTTTAGTGATTTGCAAGACATACAAAGTGAAAATAAAGTATTCAAGTGAAAATAGTAGTAATTTCTATTCATGTAACTGATAAAAACCTGAGGCAACAGGGTACATATGAATTTTTCAGTCATGAGACTACATACTGCATCTCAAAAGGGACACTGAATTGACACTAAACATTTGGCTGTAGCTCTTGCTACCACATTATGCTCACATGGAATTTGCCACTGTCCTCCCAGTTCTGAAAATTTGTCTGAAAGGTACAGATTTGTGTGTCTCAATAAGAGCTTTCTCTTCATTTGGGAATTGTCCCTTCCATTCTGACATGAAGTGGTGCCAGAGATCCTCAGCTTCTCTCATGATTTTGACATAAACATTGCAATGATGCCCTGTTTGGATTCATTACCCCAAAGATTCAGGCTCTTTTCCTAAAGTTCATTTTAGAATACCAGGTCAAGTTTAATGTCAAAATAAGGTTTTTTTCAACAAGTGGAAAAGCTCATCTCTTCCCTATAAGCTGAAAATTTTAAAGGAAGCATTGGTGCCTGGGGAGCAGTTCACTGCCTGAACATTGGTACCTGGTAATGAGTGTTTTGGCATGTGGTTTTCCAGGCTTTTTTTTTTTTTTTTTCCCTTTTAATAAAAGAAGCCATAAATGATACATTAATCCAAAATATATGAGATGTTGGTCAAATCTGCTCTTTTTTTGTACACATAAGCACCCTTAACTTTCAGAATCTGTTTTGCGCACACCCAAACTGTGTTTCATTTAGTGAGACCAGGTGAATAACATAGCTGTGGAAAGAGGCTCAGGGGGTTGGCCAAGTGCTGCACTCTATGCCATTGGTGACCACCTCATTAGTGACCACCTCATTAGTGACCCCTCATTAGTGACCACCTTAGCTCTCTGAGCTCTGGAGCTACACCACCTTTAACAACAAAGCTGACCTGGGCTAATTCCTGGAGACCCACTTGGCACTTTGATCTTTGATCCATCAGAGTGGATGTACTGGCAGAACATGAAACCCTCATGAAAAGAGGTTCCAGTGGGACCCAAGGCATCCTACAGTATCCATACATCACGGTGTACAAAAAGGTCACTCATGTCCCCTTTACCCTGCTTGGGCCTTAACCTGAAAAACCCCCACTTTGCCCTCCAGAACCATGACTTTCATACAATTTAAAAGTAGCACAGAAGAAGCAACTTTTCCCCTGAAATAAGAGTCCTAAGGACCCTAGGTTTACCAGAATGAATTAAGTGGTGCAGCAAAAACACTTTAATCAATGTTCATTTTAGGCTCATTTAATTTTTATTTTTATTTCTGGATTTCAAAATTGGATGAATAATCTTCTTTATGAACTTTTATATTGCACAGTAAATTTGATAGCATATATCTTTGCAGAAGCGCTAAATGTTACAATATTTAATTTGATTCTTCTGGTTTAGGATAAAATTTATATTCATTACACACAGATTGTCTAGCTTAGTTTTTACATATATATAAAAATATATATGTATGTTTCAGGCTAGCCCTAGGAAAAATATAAAAGAGTGTCATTTTACATTTTCCTTAAATCATTAATTTAAAGAACAATATTTTCTTTGACGATAAGCTTTAAAATAACAATTTTTGCTTTCAAGTTTTAAGACCTCATAAGAAATGTAAGGATGAACCTGCTATTTAAATATTCCTAATGAAAACTACTGTTTGTCTCTTTGAGGTCTTGGAACACTTATTGATTGCAAAGTCCCCCAAAGCCAAACATTTCAAGGAAGAAAAAATTCAAATTATATCTTTTAAGTCTTGCAGCCACATATCCCCAGTATTTTTATATGCTCAAATCTGTTTCTCATGTAAACCAACAAGGACGTCCTTTGTTTGGTTAAGTAAATATAAATAAAATTAACAATCATACTATATCTGCCTGTACGGACATGAGAGATTTCATGGCTTTTTAAACCTCAAACAATGTTGTTAATTGGCTAGAATTTAGAGTCAGAAGTGTTTTGCATTACCATGTCCCTGAGCTCTTTCTATCACATAATAATCAGTTTAAATGAACCTTATTCAAGGGCTGCATGCAGACATTGCTGGTGGCATTCCATTGGAAATACCAGGAAGGATAACTGCTCTCAGTCATGGAGAAAACAAGCAAAACACAGCCTTTAAGTGCCTTCCCTCCCCTACAAAACAATATTTTTTTTAAAAAAGAGCACTCACAGTACCATTTTGGAGGACACACAGCAGAGCAGTAAGATTTCCCTACAACCTCACTGCTTACTAGGCAGCACAGAAAACATCTGACACTGAAGCTCATTCCCAGGCCCAAAAGAAATTCCACATTTATTATTAGGGACACAGAAGTAAATAATATGTGAAAATAGGTGCTCAAAATGTTTATGGGGAGAGAACCAAGAATTATGTTTGTGACTATGATGCATTCTTATAAACTAAGTCACAGGCAGAGCGAGATGAAAATGGCAGTGCACATCTCAGCAGTTCTGCGCTCTTTGACATCTCCAGGATGTCAGATCTGAACAATTTATTTGAACAGAAAAAAACTTTTAGAAGTCAAGTTTTTTCCTCTCAGGCTTTCAATGCAACTGTTCTCCAAGAAGCTCTCATCTGATTTTTTGTCCAAATTACATCACACTATTCATGAAATTGTAATATAACCACCTAATCAATTCAACAGCCAGGGAAAACCAGTTGGAAAAACCCACGCTGAGCAGATTTCTAGACATAGAGAATTAAAGAATTTATGTTTTGAATTTATGCCTTTGAGAACCTGGGCTAAAGCTACTAAGTCATCTCTTGCCAGTGCAGATTGCACTTTTAAAGTAAAAATAAGCTGAAAAGGTCATTTACTGCAATTGTTAGGCCAGGTATTGAATTTTGAAAAAATATTTCTGCAAAGGAAAGGTCAGAGTTTTTAAGCAGTAGGGAAATGCAGAAATCACAGAATTAGTAAACTGTCTGGAAACATGATGAAATCAGAGTAAAGAAAGCATAATTGCTTTCTATAATTTGACTTCTTCAGCATAGTTTTGCTGGTGATCAGCAGGGTAAGTGTGATACTGAGCTGTATGAGGTTGGATCACGCTTTCATTTCACTCTCTACTTGCTGCTCTGCAGAGGATATTTCCTGTACTTTATGGTCTTCCTAACTTCTTGATGCTGTGAAAACAACATGTGCCACATTTTTCAGGAGAAAAAAACTGTGACCAGTTTTCATGGTCATCTAACTGTGCCGTGGTTTCGAGGAAATGTTGGCATGCACCAGGCTGAAGGGGTGATCCTAGGCCTGTTTTTCTGTAGGTTGCATATTCTGGGTGACCTAGTGTGAGGTCCTGCACCTGAATGAAGACCTGAGGTCCACCACTGTGCATCCCACAGCCACGTGCTCCCATTCCAAGCCCTGCTCACCCCAGCAAGGACCCTGAGAGTGGAAGTGTGCTCTGTGTATGTGTGTGTGTGTTCTCTTCTCCAGCCTTCTCACATGACTGGATAATTGAGACCAAAGCACCAAGGAAGGGTGCAGGTATGAGCACATCTTAACAATCTCTACAAAACCAGAGAATTTAGCTTTCTGATTCACTAGTCTGCTCACAGGGTAGCCTCACATTAAAGTGACAGGTATCAATGACTAAGGAAGGACTACAGACAGGTTCTTCCAGAGACACTGTGTCTTGGTCCATGTCACCATCTCAGCTGTGAAGGCAGAGTTAGAGAGGTGGCCTGATGCCCCCTCTGCATCCCTTGTCCTTTCCAGCAGCAAGAGGGCACTCCCTGCCATTCCCACACAAACAGAGCTGCACAAGCTGTTTGTCACTGCTGACCAGCCAACACCTCTAGCAGACACCTGGCCAGTGCATTTGGAAGTCCTTGCTGGTGCCAGTGCATGCAGTATCAGAGGACCTCTGAGTGACCAGGTTTTGACCAGTGTACTGGTTTTGGCTGGGATACAGTTAATTTTCTTCATGGCAGCCTGTGTGGGGCTGTCATGAAAACGGTGTGGATAACAGAGTAATTTTTTACTGAGCAGAGCTCACACAGAGCCAGGGCCTTTTCAGCTGCTCACCCCACCTCACCAGTGAGGAGGCTGGGGGGCACAAGGAGCTGGGAGGGGACAGAGCCAGGACAGCTGACCCCAGCTGACCAAGGGATATTCCACACCCCGCAATGTTGTGCTCAGCAATAAAAGCTGCAGAAAGAAGGACAAAGCAGAGGTCATTCAAAATTACAGTGTTTGTGTTCCCAACTAACCATCAAGCAAGATGAAGCCCTGCTTTCCTGGAGATGTCTGAACACCTGCCTGTCCTTGAGAAGTTGTGAAGTCCTTGTTGTACATTGCTTGCATACACTGCATTTCCTTTACTTATCATATCCATAAGTTTTCTAACTTTTGCCCTTTGATTCTCTCCCTCATTTTACTGTGGAGGGGAGTGACCAAGAAACTCTGAGCTGCCTGTTGGGTTTAAATGACAACAAGGGATTAATCATGTAATAATCCTGTATTTAATCCCACTGCTCAGCGTGGATGTATAAAGTAATGTCACACTGAAAGGAAACACAATGCTTTTATGGGTCACATCCTTTAACACTGGATTTCTGGACACATTTTCACCTCCTAGCTAAGAGCTTGTGAAGGACTCAAAGGTGAGAACCCTTCAAATTTCATGGTATTTGTGCAGCTGTCCACATCAAGAGAATATCAGTGAAATTTTATTTTTCATTTTATATGGATGAAAAGATGCACAGTTTTACTTAGTGGATGTTAGAATGTAACTCAGAACATTTGATTATTCAGCTTCTGCCTAGGCGTGTTTAACACAGCCCAACCATTTCTGAAACTCCACAGGGATTATAGAATATAAGAGATAAAGGGCCCATTAAAACACCACAGTTCTTATAAATTCCTATCATGTCAATTTTTCAGCTGCAAAGGAAGACAGAAGCATGAAAAAACATCCTAACAGAGTACAGAGTCCATCAGTGCCCTTAAAAGAGACACGAGCCTAGCAGTCTTCCAGCGTTGTTGTCTTTGAAGGGTGGATAAGAAAGAGCTAGAGGTTGCAATGTGCAATGAAGATTAAAAGCACTCTTCCTGTAGAGAGGAGATCATCTGACATCCATTTAAAGATAATGATAGCAGTCTATTAAAGGCAGGTGAAACAAAGGGACAAAAGAAGATGTGTCTAAATAAAAAATAATGGTCATGGAGCTTACAGGACTCAAAAATAAACACACATCAAGTCACTAACCAGTAAACAGTAGAATCTTACGGGCCATTTATCACAGAACTGAACAGATATACATAAAAAGAACAATGTTCTTCACCTCAAATGGTAAATCAAAAGCATGCTTTTAACCAGCAACAGCCCAACAGGGAGAAACAAAGAAGCTTTTTTGATTCACTTGTGACATTGCAGACATAATGGCATGACCCCTCAAGACAGGGAAAGATAAGTCTGAAATTCCTTCTTAGGGTTTTTTTAAAACCAAAATTAATTGAAGGGAGATAGGCTGCTCAGGATTCATGTTGTATGCTGGGGGTGAATGACAGCCCCATCCAGCTGAATTGATATGTCTTAAATGGTCTATAAAAACCTCTAAAACTCAACAGTGTTTCCAACCAGTCTGGTCACCATGAAGTACAAGACTCGTTTCACAAGTTTTCTAATTTTCCTCATTCAGGCTGAGCTAAGAAGATATGAAGATACAAATACAGATTTCTGCCAGACTGCAGTTCACAGAACAGATTCACAGCTTTTATACATGGTTGCATCTTGTTAAACTCCACAGAGACATGCAGATTCAGAGATGAGTATCTTGTCCATCAAGCAAGTAATGCTGTTGTATGTGTGGAAAGGAGCAGTTTATTTTAGGACTAGAAAAGGAAAGTATTTTATGCAAGACTGCACTAGCCTTGCAGAATCTGGTTTGCAACAAAATTTGGACTGGATTGAGTTCACCTACTTGAAATTTATAAATAAGGCATTCCTTCACAGATGTGACCAAATTTCCTCAACAACTCAGAGTAGAACTTTTCTGTCTCAAATATCTTCCAGAGCTTTTAAAACTGCTAGCACATTTGCCACTTATATATGTTAGATAGATGCTTCATACCTAGAGAATTTAGAATGTCAACCTCTTTCTTTTTATGCCAGAGGAAAATGATTGTTTGCTTGATCTTTGATGCAAACAGGTTTTGATGCTACCCAGCCTCATGTAGAAGCATGTGTGTGTCCACATGCACCTGTACAAGCCACCAATCCATTAGAGATGCCACCATCCAGTGCTTTGGAATAACATATTGCATATGAACTTTATAAAATTCCACATCCTACTGTAGATGTAGCCCACTTGGAAAATTCAAATGCAAAGCAAAAAGATGAATATTGGACTTGCTGTTCT
Source organism: Poecile atricapillus (assembly GCF_030490865.1). Classification (NCBI taxonomy): domain Eukaryota; kingdom Metazoa; phylum Chordata; class Aves; order Passeriformes; family Paridae; genus Poecile; species Poecile atricapillus. The sequence goes on from NC_081289.1 coordinate 10,919,325, forward strand.
AACAGACTTGGATCACTGAAACACCTACTGCCAGTAAAACTGTTCAAGATATCTCATGAGAACTTAATATACAATTTCAGTAAGTTTACTTACCTGATAATGCCTCTGGAAAGCTAGTAATAATCATCCTCTTAATTAAGAGATGTCCAAAATTAGACTAAAAAGAACCATCAACCTAAGTCTATCTTCTGTCAGAGTTGCTGCAATATGTTCTGAAGATATCCTATATCCCACATACTGCCTTGCTGGTGACTATATAGCTGTTCAGAGAAAAAATTATTTTCTTTGCATTAGGAGGCATCACAGAAGACTTTTCCTACACAGTAAATGCTACTTACAGATAGATATTTTTCATTCCTCAGTGCTTAAAAAAAAACAACTTCTACGCAGGTAACATGTGTAAACCAGATGAGGGAACAAGTCACAATAATGTTTGCTTTGGTGTCAATTCCATTACTTCGATCAGTGCTACTTCGAGGTGGAAAATAGCTTGGGGAGAACAGTTTAAAATGTTTTATACAGACAAACAGATACATAGAGAATTTCTGACTTTTGCTCCACAAAAAATCACACGTGTTTGATTGAATTTCTGAAACCAATTCAGAATTCAGAGTGCATTAGAAGTGGTCAATGACCACTTTTAAAAATTTTCATTCTTTAAAATCAGAACAAAAATCCACTGAAGCTGAAAATAGCTCACTATTAAAAACAAAAACAAAAACAAAAACAACCCAGTAAAAAAAAAACCAACAGGGCTCCCTAGGTGTTACCTCTTTGTCTGACTTCAGTTGTGATGATTTAATGTTGTTCCTATCTCCATTGGATTCACATTAAAGAGGACATAGGACAAATCATTATGGATGTATTCAGGTAACAATTGCTTCTCCAAAGGACAGCCCAGAGGAATTATAGGCAAAGCCACTGTTATGAGCATCTCTTCTGAAAAAAAAAAAAAAAAAAAAAAAAAAAAGTACTGACAGCTTACACATTTGTTTAGAGCACATAACAATATCTAGATATTCTCTTTCCCATGTCAGTCTAGATATACCTAAGCATATTGCTTGGTGACTCGAGGATGCGTTCTCTGAGATAATGTCTTCAGTTCAGCAGGTTCTTAAAAGTGAAGGGGAAAGGTTTGACTGGGAAGAAAGCAGAAGATTTGGCAGAAGTATTTTTTGCATGGTCCAAGCAATCTGCTGCCACTGTCTCTGCTCTTCTCCTTCCTCACTGAATGAGTGCAGACTCCTACATGGGAAAGCATAGGAGGAGAAAAGGCAGCACAGGAGAAGACTGAAAATCAGTGTATGTTGTGTCATGTTGTTCAGGGACTAGGCCTGGCACCATAAACCTCCTGAACCATAGGTCCAGTGGTTTTCCTACTTGCAGACCAATTGTGCCACAGCCACTCTTTTGTTGAGGGTTCCATGGTACTCCTTGGAGGAATAAATTACAAACACAAATCAATTCTGTGACTGTCTAAAATATTGTTCACAGGAATATGTGAATGGTGTAACAAATATTAATACTTTATAAAATAGTAATAAATGTTTATGCCCAAGTTCCTAATGCACTCATCCATGGTCTATAAGGATGACTTTGCATTCTTTCAGTCAGCTCTCCTTCTGGCTATATAGGGAACCCAGGTTCCATAAAGACTGTGGTACTTTTGAAAAGACTTCCTATTATGAACTGAATCAGAATTTTCCCTAAACTTTATGAGGTCCTCTGAAATGGCAGAACATTGAAATCCCTTTGATATGATCATTTTCTCTCTGAGTAATAATTATAATTAGCTCTTTTCTAATATCCTCTTTTGGCTCTAGTACAGCTAAGGCTATAAAACAGACATGAAACTTCTCCAAGGCACTGTTGGGAACTACTTTGTATTTTAAGTCAATACCCAAATATAATAAGTTTTCTTAATGTGAATAAAAATTCTATATGAAGTCAAAGGACTTTTATGATGTTCTACAAAGATATTAGACCCCTCTCTCCTTGAAGTAACCTTGACTAGTTTGGCTACAAACTTTTGAGGACTATTCTAGAACGTGTCTTGATTGTCTTCCCTCCTACCGCATTTTATCCCTCTCTTACTCCTTTCCTCCTACACAGAATCTTCCTTTTCAAGTGGCCTGAGCCTCTTAAACATTCTTGCCTCTCTAAAAACTTACTTTCTTTACTTCCTTTTAATTTCCAAATACTTCATACACATCATTTACACCTATGGTGTTTCTTTCTGCAGTAAGAAATCATCTTCAAAGACACCTACCCATGGCTAATAAACAGGCTCATGTCAAATTGTTTCATAATGGCTTTCTGAAAAGCAAGTCTTGAATCCCAGCTACTCCTTGTTGAGGACTGTCTTATCTGCTTATATTTTTGAACTATTTTTGCTACCACCTTTCAGAAAATGGCCTTGTGATGGTCATTGAGGTGTCTGTGTGTGTCCCAGAGGATTCAGTCATCATCTGCTGCTCTTTCCCTGCCACACACTGTCACTGAGCAACAGCATTCAGAGCAGCTTTATTCTGAGGGATCTGCATTCTGCTTCTGTGGGCAGCTTTCACCTCTGATAGAGGTGTAACCCTCCTCTTGTGTTTCTGCCATATTCTCATCAAAGGAACATATGAAATTTTGGATGGGAGGACAACAGGCATTCTCCAGTCCAATCTGCTGCTCGAATCAGGGTCAGCTCTGAAGTCTGAGATCAGGATGCTCAAGGCTTTATGTTGCTGCATCTCAAAAACCTTCATGGAAGGAAAATGTGCAACCTCTTTGAAAGCCTCATCTTGTGCTGGACTATTCTTATGAATCTCAGTCTCAACATCCTCAAGAGTGCTTTGATGGAGTGTAGCTTTTCTCTAATGCTCTCCTACTGTGGAAAATCCATTTATTTTCTTGTCATCAGGTTACATAACCTGCCTGCTGGTGTTGCACAGACAAAAGCCTTTGTGTAGAAATTAATTATTTGGATTGTGGCATAGGATCAGGGCACAATTGGATTGTCTCGTGGACCCACCCAGGAGTCCCAGTTTCAAGGGTTCTCACAGCAGCATCTTCAGCTGGATTGAGTGAGACTCCCGGAGATGTTCTCCTGCTCATTTCATACAATCTACAAGCCTGTGGGTGTGTGTGACTGCTTCAGTTCGTGTGTGATAAAATGTTATTGATTGTCTCCACTATATCCAAAACTGCTTTGAAATACCTAACCAAAGAGCTGTCCTACGTGACCATTTCCTCATCTGTAGGAATATATTCTATTGGCTATTTACACCTTTTGCTCACGTACGATTTGACTGATCCTGTAGCAAGAATCTTTGTGACACTCCACCCACAACATTAATCAATAGGTGTAAGCAAATAAATTGGACTTGACACAGCAGGAGCAGCCCAGTGGAATCTCTAGGGCTGTCTAAAATTCCCACCTGGAGAGCTCTTGCAGCAATCAATAAAATATTTAATTTTAAAGGTGGCTGGTGTTTCAGACAACCACACAGCTTTTTAATTCTCTGTTGGAAGGTGATAATGACAGCAAGCTCAACTCCTAACTTTCACGAGATGGGGGAATAATAAAGTCCTGGGAGTCTTTTGCTGTCACTGGTGTGTATCTCAGGCATTTCAAAAACCCATGTACTCCTCCAGGCAGTAAGTGGGAGTCTCCAGCTGGGATTGAAATTAGCAAATTCGTTTACTGTAACAACAGCAAATTGACACAAGCATAGAAATGCATTTTTGTTTGATAGTTTTTGGTTTCTGCTTTTGACTATGTATAAAGAACATTCATTCATATAGTATGGACATGTCTCTTTTTTTCTCAGCTTGTACATATTTGTTATGAATGCATTTATATTTCTTGATTCTCATGCATTTCTTCTATTTTATTCAACTCCACTAAGGGTTGATGTGTGGCATTCTTGATAAAATTTGGAAAAAAAAAATCCACATACAAACAAAACAATACAAAACACAAAACTTTCTCCTTTTGTTTCTTATTTTAGATCAATATCTTATTTTTGGACTGAAAGACTAAATTAAAATATTCTGATGTCACCTCAGGGCTGACACTTGTGTGTCTAAGTCCTTCAGTTACCTGCATGACACAGCAAAGATGTTCATTAGATCAAGCTCAGAGAATATGCTTAAACCTCAGAATTTATGAATTTAAGATGGCAAAGAGAGCGGGGTTTATGGCCCAAAGAATTCATTAGAAAGTTTTACACAAAATAAAACTTTAAATCTGTTTGAACCTGATACCTGAGATGAAATGACAAGAAGTAAAACAAATGACAATGAACATAGTTTTCTTTTGTGTTACTCTAATCTTTTCTGTGAAAACCACTTAAAAGTTTTGATCATGGTACTCGCTTGAAAGCTGCAGAGGAAGAAGTTAATAAAATTAAGATTCCAAGTAATTCAATCACTATTTAGTCAAACCATCCAGAAAAACTCTTCCTAATTCAATAAATCATACTTTTTCTATTGTGTATGTGTGCATGATTTTTAATGAAGACAGCCCTTAAACACTGGAAAACTGAAATTTCATAAATACATTTGACCTGACTGGAAGCTTTATTTTTTCTTCACTCTGAAGATCACAGTCAAGTCTGAGAAACAATTACAAATGTTCACGATGCTCCAGCCCATGAAATGTTTGGATTAATCATATTTTTGCAACACAAAGGAACTTCAAAAAGCCTGTTGTTAGCTTCCTTCAACAGAAATGTTTCCAAACCACCTTGGTAAAAACATAATCACATGTGGATATGTCCTACACAAAGACATATGTGGTTTAAGATAAGAACAGAACTCCACCCAGCCTGGCATTCTGTGACTGACAACAGCCAAAACAAATGTCCTGGGCATATGGGAGAGAGATAAGTACACAATGATTTTTCCCAGAATATTTTCCCACCTTCCTGCTATTTGAACTTCAGAGGTAACCTGGAAGAAATGTGATATAATATACTTTTATATTTCCTCCTGGTAATTGATGTGATATTGCAAACACAAATTTCACCTACATAGCCCTGTTGACTCTAGCAAAAGATAGGGGAAAGAACAAATGTGGAGTTTGGGGATTAACATCTTTGTGCTTGGCAGTGGAGATTTGGATGTGTTTCGTACTTCTGTGTCAACATTCACAAGTGTTTGGCAGGGGACATGTGAAGACGTTCAGGACACCAAAGGTTCACAGCCCTTTCCCAACAGAACACAGCCTGCCAGGCGCAAAGTTACTCTGGTTTAAAAACCTGACTTGGACTAGGAGGGACATGCATATAACTCTCAAAATATCTTTAAATGTCCTGGAAGGCAAAAAATATCATCAATCATTTCAAGATTTCCTGAGGCAGAGACAGTGCAGATACCTCTTGGGGTCTGATCCCAAGCTGCCTTGCATCCATGACTGTTTCTATTGCCATGGGTCCTAGGGAAATTTTCATCCTCCTTAATATTAGTTATCAACCTTTTTGATTAACTAATATAGTTAAGAAAATCTGATCCATTCAATCAGTTTAAGTAAGTGTGAGCTTTTTGTGTGAACAGTATTATTTTGAATTAAATTAATTTAGTTTAAATATTCTGAATCAATATATACCAAACAAAAATAAACACATTGTTGGACTGAAATAGTTGCTCACATACAATTTTCAGGGCTCCACATATAACTCCACAGCTTAAGTAATTTTAGACTTTGGACTGTGTATGATGCCATTCCACAGTACATTAGATATTTGAGACAAGGTTTTCTGGGGTTGCATTTAGTTTCTCATCTCTTTCTCCTTAAAAGATTCAGCACTGAGCTGAAGCATTTGCTAAAATAAAAGAGCCAGAAAACAATTTTCATGACTATCAACAGCAGAGAGACACTTGGAGTGTAAAAATGTCAAGATGCAGAAGCTGTTGAAATCAGTTGGAAAATGCTTATCAACATTTAAATTTTGTATCCTGTCCAGCAGGCCAAATATTTACAACCAATAGCAAATTTTGTGGCAGCTAATGGTTTCCAACCAAAAGTTTTTCGCTTATTTATAATAGCAAAAATAGCAATTTCTTTAGGCTATTTTACAAAGCTAAGCATAAAGGGTCTGTTAGTGCCAGATGAAAGCTGTTCAAAGGGAAAATTTTAAAAGCATTTAACAAGGGTTTTTGTTTACTGTCTTGCAATCTATTTGTGACAGTAAAGAAGCATTTTTGCATTCAGACTACCAAAATAATTTTTTTCCACTCACAAAAATTGTGTGTTTAAGCTCTGTAAAATTCTTGTTAGATTAAATTATTGGCATGGTATTTTTTTTTAAAGGAATTTACTTATCCTTAATTAAGATATGTGTCAAACTATTGTCCACCCATACATTGCTTTATGAAGGACTCTTAGAAGTTTTATTGAGATACAAACACAGAGCTGGTGGCTGCAGAGGATGTTTGCACACGAATTGTGTGCAGGGAAATGAGATGTGCACTTTGTCATTGGTTTAAAAGGAGCAGGGCTCAGTCCTGATGAGGCAAGAGTAGGATGGCAGCAGACTGCTTTTCCTAATGCCTTCACAGGGGTGGAAACAGAGCAAAGAACTGCATGGGCAGCCTGGTCCACAGCAGGAGGGCCCTGCCAGGGAAATAAGGCACATTGTCACTCTCTACAGCTCCCTGAGAGGTGCAGAGGGAGGTGCTGAGCTCTTCTTCCCAGTATTCAGTGAAAGGACTTGTGGGAGTGGTTCCAGCCGGCCCCAGGGAAGGTTCAGACTGGACATTAGGAAACATCTCCTTACAGAGAGGATGATCAAAAACTGGATCAGACTTCCCAGAGAGATGGGGTCAATGCCCCAAGCCTGTCAGTGTTTAAGAGGCATTTGGACAATGTCCTTAATATTATACTTTAACTTTTGGTCATCCCTGAAGTGGTTGGGCAGTTGGATTTGATTGTCACTGTAGGTCCTTTCCATCTGAAATATTCTATTCTATTCTATTCTATTCTATTCTATTCTATTCTATTCTATTCTATTCTATTCTATTCTATTCTATTCTATTCTATTCTATTCTATTCTATTCTATTCTATTCTATTCTATTCTATTCTATTCTATTCTATTCTATTCTATTCTATTCTATTCTATTCTATTCTATTCTATTCTATTCTATTCTATTCTCACAGACTCTTCAGTTTTAAACATCTTTTTTCTTCCTTATAATCACTGAATGCTGAAAGATCCAGAAGATACTAGGAAGAAAGAGAGGACATTCCCCTTTACCAAGCTGTTTGTCTCTCACCAAAATATCAAGTTTCATCTATTTCTCAGTGTTTAATTTATTCCTGTTTATACTGTGATTCCCTAGAACTTCTGAAAGAGATTAAGTTGTTAGAAATAACCCAAATCTCCATATTTAAGATCCTGGAAAGTTGGTAGAAACAGTATCTTGGTTTCTGTCAGAAATGCAACAAATTTAATTCTTAAAATAAAATAACTTAATTATTTTTTTCTTTTTTTTTTTTTTTTTTAAGAATATGACTTATTCTTTGAACTCTGTCAGGAATAGGAGTAATAGTAGTCCTGTAGATGAAAATAAATTATTCTTTGATTTTATAATCAGATTTTAGCCAGATTATTCCTTTGACTTTCCCAGCAGATATGATCTGAAGTCTCTTTGCAAAGCTTTTCTAGCTCTCATCTTGTGTACATCAGAGCCAGCTCCAAGGGGAACAGCAGAATAGAGAGACTATTGCATGTATTCAAATACCTGATGTTCTTCTCCCAAAAATTTCACTCATCAGGCAAGCCCATGAGAGCTCGTTAACACAAAGCCTGGCTCTTGGCTTGGTCTGTCAGCTTGATGCCACTGAACCCATGGAGCTACTCCAAAGTGAAGAGAAAACCCCTTCTCATTCATATCTTGACACTTTTCCTAAAAGCCACACATTTCTTCTCTCTTCATGTGAGAAATTTGTATTTGCTGGGAATGAGAATTGGGCTTTATAAAATTACTGTAATATTATTCTTTCCTCTTTTTTTTTTTTTCTTTTTTTTTTTTTTTCTGTAACCAAAGTAAAGCTGAAACTGAACAGTTACATTTCAACTGTCATGTTTACTTTTTATCATTTATGCTTGGCTGTAAAGGGGTGCCAGAATCACGAGTGTCTCCCAACATTAATGGAGACAATCCAAAGCCATTTTTGCAAACTGTTGTTGTGTTACCCTTTCTTGGCCATTCAGCCCACTTTATGTCATCACCTGTAATAGTTCTGCTCCCGCTAGGCTGTGGTCAAATCATGTAAAATGAGTTTAAGCAGAATCCAGTTTTGTTCCTGGCACAGACAATTTTGGAAGCAGGATGCATTTCTTCTCAAGGGGATCTGAGAAGTCCTCCTCCCATTTCCCACTGGAGTCAGCTTGGTTGTACCTGTGTGAAGATGACAAAGCAATCTCAGAAGAAAAGGTGGTCTATGTCTTTCCTTAGAAATGTGGAGTATCTCCTGCAAGAAACTGTAAAACATGAAGATCCCTTGGTTTTATTTATTGTCAATGTTTATGTTAGCTCAATTGTTGTAAGTTTGCAACAGCTGTGAAACCCAAACACAGAGATATTCCTGGAATAATTATCTCCTGCTGCAGTCTAATCAGAGTAGAGAATGTGACTGGGTCAAGGCTCTGGAGTTTTTTAAGATGAGATCCATGTGATGATAAATAATGTATGTGTCTAATGTGTTGCAACAAGATGTAAAAGAAAATTAATTCCAGAGGCAGTTTTTATTATTCTTTAGTCTGTAACCTGCCATCTTCACTGTGAGTCAGATGCCAAATTACAGCTAAAATCCTGTTCTGCAAATGAAATCCTTTAGTCATGCTAATTTTAATTTTAAATTTGTTTTGTTTGCATTTTACAACTCTTACTAATAGCCTGCAAGCCAGTTATACCTCCTAAATTTTAAGACACACAGAAAGCTCTTTTCCTATTCTAGCACTGTGGATATAAATCATGATGCCATAGCTTTACCTCAAGTGCTTTTCAGGAAGGCTGTGGGTAATGAACTGAGGAGGAAACTGGGCCTATTGAGAAGGCCTGGAGGAAGCAGAAGAATTAAAGCAGGAATGATCTAGGGACCTTTAGTAGATATAAAATAAAGGATACAAAGCCAGAGAAAACTGGGTTTCATCAGCTTTACTAGAACAGTTTATTTCTACAAGAAGATATACCCATGTAAGCAAGAAATTTAAACAGTTGCTCAAGTTCAGCAAGCCATCAATAGGGTCTGGTACCCCTTTGGACTGTCTCAGACCTGGGCACAGCAACTTCCTGCCACCTTTAACATTATCTAGATCAAGTGCTCTTCTCATACCTCAGGATTTGGATCTCATCCTGAGCTTCTAATGTTAAAGCTCCAATATTACTTCAAGGTACCACCAGCCAAAAGCAGTAAAAGATTTACTTTCCCTTTAAAGAAATTGTTCTGAAATGAAATTGAACTCTTTTTTTTATTTTTTATTTTTTTTCCCCACAGCATGAATCAATTTTAAACAGTGTTTTATTACAGGAAATGAAACATACCAGGTGGAGCTGAGACATGCTTTTTAAATTGGCAAAATTAATCAAACTCCAAATTTGACAGGCCAGAAGAGTTAATATAAGTAGAGTTTCAGAAAGTGCCCACTAGTCAATGCTGTTCAAGACTGTTACTTTCTCAATGGGGAAGAGAGCTCAGCCATTTAGATATCATCTCCTGCATGCTGTATCCCCTTGCTCCCAATGAGGTTACAGCAGTGCATTCCATAACAAGTGACTGGCCATGGACAAACAGCATAGGTTAATCTTTTGCTCCAAAAATTCACTAGCTCCAGGCAGGCCTCTGTCTGGAGCAACTGGGAAAGTGGGTTTAGATGACCTTGATGTGCATAACACCAGGCACAGAGCTAATCATCTGAGAATATATATCTATATCTAAACTATCACAGCTAAATGCTAGAGCTCTATGTTCAGCTGAAATTTGTTGAACATATTTGCACACCAGCTTGGCTAATATCTAATTTTAACAGCAGAACTTCTGCTAATTAGTTCACTATTCAGCAACTCAGGCTTCGAAGCCCTTTTCCATTGAATTAGCCATAAGATGCATATCTTATAAGAAGACAAGTTATCTGGAGAGGGAAAAATAACTGGTATCACAGCACACAGCTCAACTATTGATCTGTCAGCTGATAGTTTTAAATCTCTAACAGAACATTTCTAATAGGCTAAATAAGCAACAGCTGAAAATACTTCTAAGAGAAAGGAAAATGGAGGACAAGAAGACAAGGACAATATTCACAGTGTTATTCAGAACATGAAATCAATAAAAAGTTAAGAGTGCACATAAAGTGAAATGAGAGAGTTGACAGGAAGATTTGAGGTGAATGTAAGGGTTTTTTTTGGTACAGTATTTTTTGTGATAATCCTCTACTTTTTAGCTGACATTAGGTTGTCCTGGGATTTAGTTTCTAAACTGATAATACCAGCAGAAAATCATTTCTTTAAAAAGCCACTCCCTCAGTGAGGGACATTCCTATCACAGAACCAGCAAAGATGATTGTGCCATTTGCTCATGCAGGCCTGTCTGAAAACATATATGCATTCTAACACTGTGTATATAAGAGATCATGCAAGATCTAGAGTTCCTCACTGAGACAAATTTCTCAAATCTGGGCAGGATGCAAATGAATAAATCAATTATTCTGATTGAAGGAAATCATTGGTATTAAGCACTCATTATAGGAACACTAAAGTTAACATGTACATGGACATCTTGCTCTGAAGATTCCCAGACACTCAAATTTCTGCTTTTGTGCATATCCAGGGTCACATCCGTGCCAAAACCTGTACATCAACTTTCCACTCAGCTGGGAGCAGTACTGGAAACCCAAGGCACTCCACAAAGATTTTATTTCTTTAAAACTGTAACTCCAGCTGCACCCCTTCAAAATAGACCTGCAGGAGGCATTTGCCTCTGGACTGGTGTTTTGAAAGTGGGGTACCAGGGTCTGCAGGGAGCATTTCCCACTCGTTCTGATGATGTCGTTCAACAGAATATTTATCTCTAGTGAGGGCAAGGGAACATACCTCAGTACCACAGCAACCTGTGATCCCATGGGATAACAGAAATTACAGAATTAATGGAGTTACCTAGTTACTAAGCAGAATTTTCCAAGTGGATTTAGAGGTTCACATTTCCAGCCACAGGCCTCCCTTATCCTTGGTAAATGTTAGGACATTTCTGAATAAATATCACTGGGGGCTGAGGTTCTCAAGGGTCAGATATTTCATCAAGATGACCATGTATCTGGAAATCCATCCACGACTCCTGTGTAGTGTTCCTAGCAAAAGGTGATTTTTGGAAAACATCCAGCTCCCTAATCCTCTAGTACAAGCCACAATGTACCAGAGTCCTGACTTAGTGTGCAGTGACTCTGCAGTCACTGCATGGTAGCCTCCAGGGCTTACCACTGAAGGGTTTGAGCATCTGTTTAGAAGGGGGGCTTCATTTCAGCAGTGTGAATATTCCTCTGTGCTTCCAACTTTGCACACAGAAAAGCTTCATAAAGCTACAGCTATTTTTGAGGGTTTGGATAAAATAATATGGAGGACTGAGATATTATTTGCTGTAATCACAAATTAATAATTAATTATTATAGCGTAAGAATCAAAACTGACATGTGGGTGATATGCAGGCATACATTTCTCTTACAGACTGGAACTGCCTATATTTGTAGGAGAATTTCCAGAAACTCAGATCTTTATTAAAAAAAACAATGTAGACTACAGTCAGAAGAAAAAACAAACAAACAAACAAACCCCAGAAAACCCATGTCTTCCAACTCTCCATATAATGTAATTCCACATAAATTAACTCTTTAAAAAATAAATTGCAACAAAACCTCCTGTTTTCTTCATTGAAGCTTTCATATGCAGTAAACTGTATACAAATCATAAATCAGTTCTTGATTCAATGGTCTAATGTTTTGGAATTTAGAAGGGAACATTTTCTGTGAGTGATGGTGCAGTACATTGCTACACTAAAATATGAACCTCTTTTATGAGGCAACACTACTTATCATGTGGATCTTTTTGTAAAACCTCTCCTGGCAAATGCTTCCTATCATATTGATTTTTGAAGAATACTTCAGATTCTCATGCTTTCATGATGGCTTATTAGCATACAGTAATTTTAAAATACATCTATTTTTGGATATATTTTCTATCAATATTAATTAACTATTGACTAAGCTAGAATGATTGAGACAGATGACAGTTTTATTTTGCCTTTTGCTGATTATCTTGCTTACAAATTTTGAACTATATATGCATATTTTACTCACAAGAAAAAAAATCTAATATTGAAATTCTCCTGAGTTTTTAGTCTCAAAACATCAGAAGAAAAATGAAGTTGTGGAACCCATATATTTAAAAACAGAGGTGGGAGAGAAGGGATGGTAAAAAAATAATTTCTGTATATAAATACTGTCATTCTTATGTGGATAAAAAAGAGGAGTACAAATAAGCAAGGTGAAAGGAAGATTGTGAAATAGCAGATTTTACTGATGGCTTGTGAACAGGCAGCTCTGTGCCCTTAAATAGTGTTCTCCACAATACAGTGTAGTACTCACTTCTCATTAAAAATCTGCTGTCAGCAACAGCCTGAAGGCTTTTGGCCTTCCAGTTGTTGAAATAGAAAGTAAAACAGAAATATTACAACCAGTTCTCTCATGTTTGACAGCTGGGAGCATACTGGGTGCATACAAATTTTAATAGCCAAAACAGAAAAAGGGAATTTATTAAACAATTCACTTGTGAACAGTGTGCTCACCAATCACAACTGTTACACTCAAGAGGAAGAAAATTACCTTCTAAGGAATAATCTAGAACTGAAGGTTTAGACCAAAAGTATAAAAGGAGCCACTAGAGATGATCTCCTCCAGTACCTTGTGGTGCTCATGAATGAGTCCTTGTTTGATATGTTTATAAGAGCCTGTAAAGAGATTTTGAGCTTTCTCCTCTTAAACAGATCTTATCTACCTTAAATAGATAATTTTCACAGTGATTAGAAAGTGTTTCCTAATATTTCATTTAAATTCCTCAATGCCAAAAGTTAATTCACTTTGCTATTTACTTTAGCCATGAAATAGCTTGTTCTCTTCTAGTATGACCTTTGACAAGTCACAGTACCATTACTGTGATTTTTTCCTTTGTATCTTTCTTAGACCAAACAGAGCTGATTCCTTTATGATTTTGGTTTGGATAATAATGGATAACAATGACTATCCTTAGCAAATGCTATCATTAGTGATATGGTGAGACCAATTTTTGTTTCACACTCCCTTCAATAATGCTTGGAAAATGAAAGTTTATCTGATGTCTAAATATGGAAATAAGTGGAGAGTTTCCAAATGATCAGAATAAAACAGTTCAATTACCAAAGAAACTTACTATTGCAATTTTAGTAGGATTGCTTCTTATTGTCAGGTTTTTGTAAGATTTCTCTTGACATGCCCATTACTGGCCTTGTCATCTGAAAATGTTTTGGTGTACAGGTGACCTGCCAAACAGGTGACATATTAGTGTGCCATGCTTACAAAAGATTTTGTTTCTCTCCTGCATGGAAGATATAGGATCTGTCCATATCAATATCCTCCTCACCAATAATGCACATTTCTCATCATTTTTGTAACTGCTTGTAGTATTGTAACATGTAATATTGTAATAATTGAAACTTTTGTATCATTTTTTAAAGGTCCTTAAAATTGGACGTATCTGACATCAAGGCATTGTTTATTTTAGTGCCAAGGTCAAGCCCTTCCAGAACACACACACAGTTTGAACTGCCTCATCCTTTATTAACACATGCCATCACTCAAATAAAAACCTGGAAAAGCCTCTTGCACACTAATTCCTGCAAGGTAATAAGAAAAATAAAAATACCCAAAAACAAATTAAAAGCTTTGCCTGTAACTGTTTACATTGTCTTAACAAACTTGTCAACTTACCCTCTTCAGTGGGGGCCAGCCTTGACCATTTCTTACAAATATTGTACCTGCAGGAACCTGTGCTCATGCATGATTGTCTGTTGCTCCTAAATTCATTAATGTCCTAAAAGAAATAGGAAGGATTTAAATTCAGATTGGGTTAGAAAAATCAGCCTGTTGGTGACCAGTAATATTGCTTGTGACTACTGGGCTTTCAAAATAAAGACAGAGATTTGATGGAGGAAATAAGGAGATCAATTCACAAAGTTGCTGTGGCTAATGTCACTCATGAGCTGAAGGTTTTGGCAAACAGCTGATTTGTAGATCACTGCTCCTTTGGAGTCTTCACTGTCATTAGAAACTTCTAAATGATTCTGAAGAGAGAGGCTGTTTGAATTTACAGAGTTGGATCCTAAAAATAATATTATCTATTAATAATGAAATTAAAGGTAAGAGGATGGGAGTATTTGCATTATTAGACTGGATTAGCTATGTCCAGAATAAGCTCCTGTGAGCTTCCTTGTGTCAAAAGATGACTTTACCTCACTTTCCAACAGAGAGGCCAATGAAGAGATCATGTATAATAATTTACTGTTATTATACACAAGATCCTCAGTTTCTTAAAAAAAAATAGGGGAGTTTCAAGATAAGAGTAGAGCAGAAACACTGTTCTGTTGCTAGTGCATTAAAATATTATAGTCAATTCAGTATTAAAGAGCTTCTGAGGTGGACATAAACTGAAAGCCACACACTTTCATGTGTCAAAGACATTTTCTTCCACAAAACATTTACAAGGCAGCCAGAGTTTGGGGAAGAAAAAAGATGCTGCAGCAAGTATATTAATCAGTGTTGGGGCTTGGACTTGTGCTCAAGTGTGCAAGTGGAGAAACCTACCATTCACCCCAACAAAGAAAGCCAGTTCTATTGCCCAGAGAGAAGTTAGTTTATCCAGTCAATACAAGACATTATTATTAAATTATTTAATAATTTAAGGTGGGTTTTTATAATATTCTAAATTTAAAACAGGAGAAAAAAAAAAAGTATGTTAGAAGCATTTTTTAAACTAGATTTGTTAAATTAGATCTGCTGGATTTTTGTATTTAATATATATCATAGAAGTGAAATCCATTAGATTCTAAAGAAAGACTTTTCCTTCAGGGTTTGTACCACCATTTGCTGTATATTGACTATTTTGAGCTGGCACCATCTATCACTTTAATCAGACAATGTAATTCATTCTTTTCATTCTATATGATGGCACTCAAAATCCCAACAAACTTTAAGGACAAAACAATATAGAGCCTCCAGGGAAAACGTTGTATGCCTTTAATATATGCTTTTATATGCCAGCATCCTCACTATGACTGAGCCTGAAGAAATGTTACCTGTCATCTCATATGCTGGGAGGGTAGAAGGATGATCTTTTCAAAGGCTGAGATGTGTATTGGGGTCAAATTGCCTTTAAACACTTTGTCCCCCAAAGAAAATCTATTGTACTGATCAAACCAATTGTTTGACAGATGGATGAATAGTTCCTTTCAAGCACAAGCTGCTGGGCCTCCGGTAAGAATTCCTACAAGGAATTTCATGCCTTGTGTTACAGAAGAAATCAGGCTACATGGTCATTATAGTGTAATTTGTACCTAAAATTTGCATCTGTGAGTGCAACCCCAGAACATGCAAAGAGAAATTAAAATAAACATGTGGTATAAAGAAAGGCAAAAATTCATAAAGTGACTATCTCTTAGGTTTGGGTCTTTTTGTTTGGTTTTTTTTTTTTCTGGAAAACATTACTTCCTTCTCTCACGAGAAACTATTATTTGTGTTTGGCTTAAAATAAGCAACCCTCCTAACCTTTGTTGGTTAAACACCGAGATTTTTAGCATTTGCTGAAAAAAGTGAAAAAATTGAAAATATATGACGGAGGAAGAGTCAAAAGGACCCTTGGAATGAAATGGCAGTGTGATTAATGACAAAAATAATTATTATAAAAATGAAAAGATCATAAAAGACAAATGGGCCAGGAAGCAATGATGTACATTTTCACTTCAGCTTGAAAAATACCAATAAAATTATTCTAAAAGAATTTGGAGAAAATTACTATGAGAAAAAAAAAATTAATAAAATATCCTGGAAATATATTAATGGCAGAATTCAGTAGACAAGTTTGGTAAGTTTGAAACCATTAAGTGTTTAACTATCAGCCTGTGAATACATTTGATTTGGAAAAGGCAGAATTAATGACAGACAGGAATCCTTAAATCTTAAGATCATAATTTTTTGTGTCATAAGAAATGCAGTAGAATCCATTCTAAATATGCATGCAAAAATACTTCCTATTAGGTATCACGTAAAATTACAATACAGTGTTACTGCAAACTAATTCAGAACTTGTCATATGGCCAACCTAGAGTAACTGTGCAAATCCTGCTGGAATGATACAGGAGAATACTTAATTGATACTAAATTTTTACATCACCTGGATAAGCTGAAAATGTGCTGCACTTAAAAAGAAAGGGACAAAATGGGGTGGGGGGGGAAGTGCCTTGGCCTTAAGAATCAAAAGAGCCTTCTGTGGAGTGCAGTTGTTTACTGAAGCACAGCTGTGAAACTTACTGCATCTGGTGGAATGGCTGCAAATAGAAATTCCCTGTAATATATGAAGGGTCTTGATTCAGGAAAGTGCTTTAGAAAAAAGTTCTTCTTAAAAGACTGGGTGAAACCCAGAGTTCAGATCCACAAAAGGAGTACAAAAGTCCAGCCAAGGACATTAGTGCAATGCCTAAACTTGGCTTGGCTTGAGGTCACCTGAGACCTTGATAGTTCTGCTACCATGGTGTGCTTTAATGTCACACTAAATTTCCCTCTAAGAAAACTGCTGCACAAATGAGCCTATAGCTGAAAGGCACTCATTTAAAATACATCAGGCATGGCAAAATCAAGGAGGCTAGAAATAGTTGACCACAGTCTTTAAAAAAATTGACGGTAAAAAAAGTTATATTTTCCATTAATCATGATATTTTCTAGAATTCATGTTAGATACCATTAAAAAAAATGCATGAAATAAATTTTGCAGGATACACACAACAGGAAACAAATAACAAATATAGATTTGCACACATAAGAATAATCAATTTACATCAACAAGTGTATAAGACAATGAGTGATATATAAATTTTGCTTCTACTGCTGTGTGCCCTTGTCTTTAAAATGATGTTTACCCTTTCTCTGGGGTTACCCAGATGTGACTTTTCTCTCTATTTGAATTAATGGATTCTGTGATGGTCTGCAAAAAAAATGACTCTTGGCTAATTCTGTGGTGGAAGACAGAGAAGGAGCATAAGCAATTGCAGTTCCATTTTAAAAAAGATGTGTCAAATTCAAATAAATAAATAAAAAACCAAACAACAAATAAAAAAAGCAAAAACAACAACAATAAAAACCAGCTGGAGACAACGCGGGTGTTCTACTCATTCAGCCTGGAATGCCTGAAATCAATCCTGCAAAGACTATCTTTGTGAATTCTGTAGGAAAGAATTCCACATCTTATAGAACCTATAAAAATAGAAATTGTTTTATTGGAACAAAGATTGACAGAGTAGTTATCAAAGGTTCATTGAGAAAGTGAAAGAATTTATTGCATGGCGTTCTGAAAACATCTGCTGCAGATAGAAATGAATTAATATTTTCAAGAATAACTTGAATGATGGAACTAAGCATGTTTCTCACGTTTGATAGTGACATCATCCTGGATGAAACTGTGAGTTCATTCACCTGGAATACAAACAATCCTGGTAATTCATGAGAGCACCTGAAAAAGCATAAGGCTGTCTGTGAAACAGTAACCAGAGCAAGATACTGATTATGGGGCAAGAGAAATCAGCTACAAAACATAAGGGGACAACAGATTAGGGAGTAGTTCTGCAGTGGTGTATCCCTTAGAGGGGTTTACAAATTGAATCAAACTTACCTGATGCAAAAAATAAAGACAAATACCATCCAAGGAGTACATGCAGAAACAGTGTTTTCCAAAGTACTTGGATCAACATTCTGGGAATCCAGCTGATGGACGTTCTTGGGCTCAAGTATGGTAAGAATCCATTGGACAGAGTTTGGAGAAGAGGAATGAGACAAATCTTAGTCATGCACACAAGTTCACCACGAGGAAAAGGGCGGGACTGGGTGACCAGAGGAAGAGGCAGCTGAGTGGCAGCTCCATAATTACTCAAAATTGCAGAAGATTGCTGCAGAGAGAAGGAAAACAATCTGTTATTCATGTCATTGGTGAATAAGGCATGCACCAATCAGCTTAAATTCAAGTAAGAAATATTAAAATTAAACAGCAGAAATTGTTTTGCTAGAATGATAGTGAAATACTGAACTTTAGTAGGTGGGGTAACCTGTGTACCTGGACATATCTAAGAGCAGGTTAGACAACCATAATGCAGTGATCCTGGCTTGGGACAGGAAAATGAACTACATAATCTCTCAGGGCACTTTTAGCCTTCTGATTCTGTATTTGAAGGTATTAGAAATAATGTGATACTGCAATAAAGTGAGGCTTGCCAAAGAAAATGCTGAGAGAAATCTTGAAAAGGATTATGGGAAATAGCAACAAATAAAAAAACCTGAATTGTTTTTATCCATATAAAGACATAGAAGAAAAGATAAATATGGTGTAATATGTGAAAAAGAAAGTGTTTTTTAAAATAATATTGAACCAGGATAGATGTGTCAAATAAATGCTGAAAAAGTAATTGAAAATCCAAGTAAGTACAGGATGGTGAATTTATCATCGAAGGTAAAGGAATAAGGTTTATTTAGAGTTTTGGGAGGACAGGGCAATTTCTACTGCACAATAAATAAAAAAATAAAACTCAAGGTAACATCCATTGTAAAGCATAAAATATTTTTGAGAAAATATGAAAGCTAAAAATACATCTTTAAAAACAATTAAAATAAATTATATATAAAAAGTACATCAATAGCTAGAAAACCACTTTCATCAAACCTTAAGATTATGTAAGACCTGAGAAAAAAATTTTGGAATAAAAAACAATATTGAAAACACACAGATAAATTACAAATGGGATGGTCTCTATTATCCAAACAACAGATTGCCAAAGGCTTGCCTGATTTCTCAGTAAGAAACTATTTTTAGAGGAAAATATAAATATAGTAGGTATTTTCTATCTGATTTTCAAATATGGTGCTTTATGGAAAACAGTTGGTAAAACCTAACTGTGTGGGAATTAGTAAGTGAATTCTGATGGGAAAAGGAAATGACTTATGGAAAATGACACCTGGCCATGCTGGAGGGGAAAATACCAATCTGGATAGAGTTTACCATTCTCTACCATTGATCTTTTAAAATGTTTTTGACAGCCTAAGCACTAAGGGTAGTGGTGTGCTGCTAAATAGGCCACGGTCAGCACACAGAGGGGCTGGGATAGCACCAGGAAAGAGCAAGACAGCCATGGTTTGTGCACAGGAGAAAAAGGATAAAATACAATATACACAATATACTTCAGAACACTAAATATAAATTTGTAGTGTAAAATAGTAGAGAATGGGACAAAGAGCACCAGCCTTGTAGGTGCCAAAAACTGGTTCTCCCCCCACACCCCCCTCTTCCCCAGGATAAGGAGCTACCAGAGCTGGAAGTTAGTGATGGGGAGCTGAGTAAAGACTCCACAGTCCAGGAGAAAATAGTGACATGCTATGATAATCAGACATCCACAAGCCTATGGGCCCAGACAGGATGTGCCTGAGAGCAACGAGGGAGCTGATGAAAGAGCTCACCAAGCCATTTTCACTCATTTACTGGAAATCCTGGTTAACCAGAGATGTCCCAGGTAAGTGGAAATTAGCAAACATAACGCCATCAGCAAGAACTGACAGATGGAGGACATAGGGAACCACAGACCTGCCATGCTGGCTTCAGTGCCAGGAAAGGGCATGGAGCAGATCATCTTTGACACCAATTCCCACAGCACTCTCCTGGAGAAACTGTCTGATCCTGGCCTGGATGGGTGTACTCATTACTGGGTGAAAAACTGGCCAGGTGGTGGGGAATGGAGTCACCCCCAGCTGGGTGTAACTAATGTCACTAACGGGGTACTGGCTCCTGCTGAATGCAAGAGACCTGATGTGGCACAGAATTACACAACAGCAACTTGGCTACAGAGCCCTCCTGTACCCTTGGCACCAGCCAAGGTTTCTTACACGTATCTGTTCTGATCACTACACACATAGTTTTGATAAGCTCCAGCCTAAGCACTCCAGTTTAATCACTGGTAATGCTGCTCCTAGTTCCTCTTGGCATTTATTTGGGTATGCTAATTTTATTACTATTACTACAGCTTTATTTTGTAAAGCAACACAAACATCTGCACCACCTTCCCTCTCCACCTTTAATCTTAGCATTTCTGTGCATGAAGTGAAGAAGGTCTAGCCAGTCCAACCAGTCCTGGGAACATCCCATGGGACATATATACCATATTGGGAAAAAGTAATAAACCCCTGATGCTGTAAGACATCAAATGAAATTCTGTATTTAGTTCTTGTCACCCCTATTCAAGATAGACCAGGTGCAGAGATGGTTATTAAGCTGATTTGTTAATATAATGCCAGTGTGCCTACATTAGCATTTAGTTCAGGTCGGGAGTGCCCTTCTCTAACTAATCTCATCACCCTCATTTACCATGTTTAGGGGCCATAAATAAGAATATTTTCAAACCAAGTGAGCAATACCCAACTAGGGCATGTTCCACCCACAGGACACGACAAGAAGAGCAGGCAGGTGCCCTCACAGGGGTGTTGAGCAGTGGAAATGCCCTCTCTGCTGATGCTGTTTGCTCTCTAAAGGGTTGTGTTGGAGCTGGCAATGGTGAAAAGGCACACTGCAGCCCAGCACACCTTGCACAGGGCAGATCCCTTGGAGTCAGGTCCAGCCCCAAGGTGTGCAGCCCGTGTTGGGGTTGCTACAGGAGCCTTGCCTGGGCTTTGTGGCACAGAGATGGAAGAGGGGCATCTCCCCTGAGAGCTGGGCAGTGTTGGGTCACAGGTGGGTGACTGGGATGCTGGTTAGGTCAAGCTAACTGAACAGGGTGTGAGAAGTGGCTGGATGAAACATGAGAAAAATATTTGGTTTAGCAAGTAACAAGGTGAGAGGCTGACAAAACAGCATCATGAGGAATATCTAGATTGTAAAAAGTATGTGAGAAACAGACAGAATTCTCAGATAATAGGTAACAGAATAAAGGGGACCTTTAGGAAGCCCAGATTTATAAGACCACCAGTGCCCAAGAAAAATAGTAATGCTTTGTAATTTTTCAGCCTGGTTACCTGAGTAAGAATCAGAAATACTAAATATGGGTACATCTGCAGAAACAGTGGAGCAGTGAGGAAAAAGTAACTAGGGGAAGGTACAAAAGGTACTAAAAAATATTAAAAATTCTGACAGAAAATAAAGAAAATTTAATTTTATTTCTTCTGACAAAACAGAAGATTTGTTGGCTGCTTTCTGACAGAAGAAGAGGAAAAATTTTTAATTCACAAAGCATTGATGTTACCCTTCCACAAGCTCAGGTGAAATGTACCTGTTCAGTTCTGGTGCAATATCCTAATATAAACATTAGAAAAGGGAAAGGCTGACCCAGTGAGAATAAGTGACAGAAGGAACTGTAGAAATGAGAGTAAATAAAAGAAAATTACTTTCACTTCCCAAAGGATTCCAGCAGCCCTGAAGCTATGCAAATCAATGTCCTCCTAACCTCAAGTAATCTAAAGCAATCCTGCACCTGCCCTTGCTCAAACTGTAAAACCAATGCAACAATGCAGTGAACCACTGCATGCTATAATAAACAAAATCATTCAACTCAGCCCCATAACTGAAGAAATAAAGACTTAGTTATTCAAAAACGAGCTCTGTGGCAACTTAGTCAAATTTGGGATGAGAGCATGAGCCCTATTTTTATTGACAACTTCTGTCTCAGACTGGGGAGCAGTTGAACATGGCAAGATCTATCACTCTGTAGTAGTGCCTAATCAGAAAGAGGAAGAACTGCTATTGATACATCTCATTGCTTCAAAGAACCTGATAAAAACAGAACTTGTACCAAGGCAGGATCCTAATCCACATGGATCCATACTTCAGGGAACAGACTTGCTCAAATCTAACAGATGGACAATAAAGTAGGATACTTATTTGCATTCTGATATCGATAACATGTATAAAATCACGTTTTCCATGTAGGAAGTCTCCAAATTCTCAAATTATCTGAAATTTTATTTAAATTTTAAATGTTTAAATTGTGGCCACTGAACTATTCCCAGTTATTCTGGACCCATCTGTTCAATCTCTAACTAAATTCAACAGACTAGTAGAGGAAACACTTGGGAAAAAAAAACCAACCAAACAAAACAACACCTATTTGTTTCTTGTTTCAGAATTTAATCATTTCCAGATTAAAGAGTTAATGAATTATAATGATGGAGGTAGAGAAGAGGAGAAAAGGACAGAGTAGAACAGAACAGAGTAGAACAGAAAGAACACATGCCCTTGTCAAAATATTCTGGTTGCACAAATGACGCCAGTTAAGAACTCAACTGAAAAGATCTCTTTTCCCATGCAGGGGAAATCTTTTCTAGACATACAGCTTTATGTTTTCAACAGCTATAGAAAACAAACACACATTCCTAAAGAAAATAATAGTAATAAACATGCAAGGTCTCTTGGTTAGTGAATCATCCATATTTTTAAGTGCTCACAACTACAAGTAGAAAAATTCCATTTTCTGGAATTGTGCCCTAATTTGTTCTCAAAAAGAGAAGTAAATTTAGACCCTTAAGCAAAATTGGTTGAGCTTACTGTAAACATTTTGAATAGGTAGGAGCAGCTTGTTGATGTAATTTAGTAGACTTGTCTCCACAGCAAGAAAAAAAACTTAAGCATAAACTTTAAGTCTTGGCTTCTGTAGCTTTTACAGAGATATATGGGAAAAGGCTGGCAACAACTTGAAATGTTATGAATTTTTAAACACATGAATGATGGACTTATTTTTCCCTGTAAACCTAGGAGAGGATATATACACATTAGGGGGTTCCCATGGCTGGTGAAGACATCAACTTTAGTAGTAACTCTCAGTTACCATATATGAAGCATACAGATTTTTTTGAGTAACATTTATATATTATTTATTTTAAACCAATTATGAAATTTGAAGCAGCACTGATACAGCTGCAATGTATAAAAGGAGAGACATGAGTCATTTCTGTTACAAGATTCGAAAAGAATCTAGGAGTGTTTTTCTGTATTTACTGTAATCAATCATAAATCTTGCATTCAATTTAGTGGCACAAACCTATGCACTTATTTCTACCTGAAGTTCTCTCCTCAGTCTGCTGCATCTGAAGTCATGCAGGTTTGTAAGAGAATTGTGATTCGCTGATATTCTGCAAAAAGGGAGAAGAGGTAAACCTGCTGCAGGAACATACCTTAGGTGTATTTGTTTCCAAGTAGATGAATACAAGAGGAAGAAGAATGACAGTAAATCAATTTTCCATTGCTCACCAGAAAGGTGGGAATTCTTGTGAATGTGAGAACTCCAGCTGGATATCGGGAATTGCCATGCAACCAATGTTATGCAGCAAGCAACCCAAATAATGGTATTGCAGATTCCTTTATATAAAACCTTCCATGCTTAGCCATGATGAGAATAAATGCAGCCTTGCCTAAAGGCAGCACTCTGTTCCTTAGCAGGGAGGGGATGAGAGACCACCTAACTCCACACAGCCCAGAAATAAACTCTGCAAGTGCACCAGTGTATGTCTACAGCCTGTGAAGCCAGCAAATCTTTTATGACAGCTTTTACAAGTAGATTTTTTTCTTGCATAGCAGCCCCCCCATTCAACACAATTTTGAGATTAATATTGCCATTGACACAAACAGGAGCCACTGAATAGTCTAGAGGATGCACAGCAGACCAAAAAACTCAGATAAGCCATCTTAAAGTAACTAGACAACAAAATTAAAGAACAAGGAGCTCTCTCTCATACAGTAGGCATGCCACAGAGGAAGGGTCCGGTTCAATGATTAGGGAAATGGGATTGACCAGAAAAGATAGCTAATTATACTTAAAAGGGAAAGATAGAGGAAAAAGAGAACTAGGAAGTAAGCCTGCCTCAAAAATCATAATTTTTAGTAGCTGCTGGACACTTTCACTTCCTCTGAGTTTGTTAGGAATTTCAGATGGATGGCTTTACTGATAGCCAGGTCAGAGCTTTGAGTAACTTGCACCAGATTCCTCAACCAAGTACAGAGTCCCTGTCAATGACTATAAGGCAGATGATACAGCCTTTATTTCTAATATAACATGAGAGTAGCAAGAAGTGATTTAAATATGCTTGAGTCAGCAAGGAGAGCCTCGGACAAGCTGAGTTCTGTGGTGGATGTGCAGAGGGGGTGTCAGGAAACAGCACTCATGGACAATGCCATGGCATTCCTAACAAGACAGCCACAGACTCAGGCAGGAAATAAGTTGAAACATATATAAATATATAAATATAGCTGACAACACAGGAATGAAATTTTCAGCAGTTCTAGCCCCACGAAGAGATGGGTCTGGCTCAGGTAAGTCACCAGGGTGCAGCTGCTTTCCCAGTGACTGTTAATGCTGCTCAGAGACTCCAGATTAATACAGCAGCCTCCAGTATCTGCCACCAAAAGTTGTTCCATGAGTCTAAATGCCAAAACAGTCTCAATTATCAGACAAGACAGACAAAACACCAGTTGTGAGCCCCGTGCAGGAAACTGAGGGTCTCCAGTCTGTGCCGCATAAAGGATATGGGTGACAAGTTTCTGGTTGCTGTACACTAAGAACTCCTCTGAAGCTTCTGTGTCTCAGTATACATCCTAATTAATAATTTAAGTGTTAAATTATTATTATGATAAATGATATTACAAGCTCTTTTATACACAAGGCCCTCATATTTCTACCACTGGAATTATTTTTTCTCATATGTAGCTCAGTGGTCTTCAACTCTTTTTTCATTTAACCACAGGTCTTCAGTAGGGAGAAAAAAGATAAAACCTCACTGCAGTGTTACTTTCCCCTGCAGAATTACAGACTCTAAGATGTATCCCTGACAGAGAAAAAACAGCCTGCAATGAACATAGATTCACAAATTTGAAGGCAAAAGATTATTATGAACATTTATTCCTTCCTGCATAGCTCAGGTTACAGAATTTCCCACAAGTGATTCCAGTGTCAAATCCAGTAATTTACAGTTGAATTAGAGTACATACCCTGAGAATGATTGGAATTTTTCCATAATGATGATGTAGGGCAGTCTATGCTCTGTAATGTTCTATATCAGCTTCCTTAACAGAAAAGCACTGAGGAAATACAAATAACCTGACACTTCTAAAACTTGGTTTTAAAACATTTTTCAGCATTCTTCCAAATCTTATTTTTAATTAATTAGTCTGGACTTGATTACTGAGCTTTGCTACATGACATATTCACTGACAATTTGTGCAAATATCAACTCTGACAAACACAAGACCCAGGACATAACTGGCACCATGGATGCACTTCTGCACTGAAGGTTAATATTAATGAACAGTGAACATGAGCAATCCTTTTTTGGATCCTGCCCTGTATTACCCTTTTATTAGACATAGTTACTCTGAATTTGTGATCACTGTGCATCTGGGTACAGGAACTTTGTAACACGCAAGATGGGCCTAAGGTGGGTGTTCAGTAAATCTGCCTTTAGCTGTGTCAAGCTTAGTGTGGCACCCAAGAAAATATTTGTGTGGTTCAAGGAGCTTGCAATCATTCAGTTAACACTCATTAACTGATTTGCCCAAATGGAGGCTGCAAAAAGCAAATTTCATCTTAAGATTCTTTCAAGCAACAAGACTCATTTCTCAGCTGATGCAGAAATCAATTTACTGAAGTCAAGAAAGCTTCAAGAAAATCAATTTTCACCAATGGGGATAATGTCATCAAAAACTCCCGAAATGGAAGAATTCCAAAATATTCCAAAAATATCTGGAAAGAAGTTTTCAACCAGCCTCCATGGAAAGACCATTTCTCATTTCAACTGCAGCAAGCTGATTCTATACAAATCAGTGCACCCATCAGCCCACTGCATGCAGTCACCATGGAAAACATGCAGAAGAAAGGAACCAATGAATTCTGTGGTGTCTCTTCTGCCCTAGAATAACCATGCAGCTATTAGAAGTCCACTCCTAGTTCAGTGCATAATTATTGTTATATTTCTTTTGGAAATGACTGGCTTTTATCAGCCTTGATTGCTCCTCCCCTGGAAAAGGTCAGCATCTCCCCAAGGAGGTCCTGCTCGCAGCCTGAGAGAAATTGCCTGGGAGTCCTACCCTTTTGTCAGCTGACCTTTAAATACAATAATGTCAGTTTGTTAACAAGAAAGTTTCATTTGTTACAGTCCTTAGTGTTTGTCTGACATGCCATTTAAAGCACTCAT
The DNA here is from genome assembly GCF_030490865.1 of Poecile atricapillus. Lineage (NCBI taxonomy): Eukaryota > Metazoa > Chordata > Aves > Passeriformes > Paridae > Poecile > Poecile atricapillus. The sequence continues at coordinate 10,945,818 of NC_081289.1, forward strand.
CCGATTTTTTCCTGCCCTGTGATCTCATGATAATGCTAGAGTGTTAATCTTTGAGGTCACATACCAGGCAGGTTCCCTCTCCAGCCCTTACTTGCAAGCTTAATATAAAAACTTTCATCTGTCATTAAATTAGTTTTAAGGAAGTTCAGATATAAGTTCAAAGAAATATCATACAATTTCCAAAAGCTTTTACACCAGAGTCTAGAAGCACTCTTTCTGTTTCTCTGTGTGATTGGAAGATTCAGGAAACTTGGGGAGAAGTTTTTGATTGATTTCATGGGTCTCATTAAAGCAGTGCTCTGTTCTGCAAAAAACAAATACTGTATTCATCCTCTCTGTACTAAAGAGGCAAATACTGAGCACTAAAGACAGTTATAGTGCAAAACTGTTTTTCAGTAAAGAGTTTCACTAGAATATTGTTGGGTGAATATGAATACTCCAGCAGTGCAGCATAAATTCAAACTTGCTTTCCTCAACTCCTTCTGGTGCTGCCTGTATTCACAATTACAGGCATGATATTAGGCCTTTTGGTGAGCACATATATTACTGGCAAAAAGTAAAGAGTTTTTTCTTTTGGGCACATCATTTTTCTTGTAATACTCTTACAGAAACAGAAGTTCAGGCTCTTAGGGATCCTTTCCTAGGAGTCACTCAAGCAGTTTACACACTACAGGCAGCAGGTTAAATGTAAATTTTCCCTAGAAATTGAGTCCCTGCTGCACCACCCTTCTCCCCAGGCTGCTTATATAGGCAACCTTACCAAGATGCACAGGATGCCTTTCTGCCTCCCAACGGGGTTTCTTCCAGAGAAAACTGAGGGAAGTATGAATGCTGGCAAGCACCACATGGGGATTAAGGCTATAGGATGTAATGCACAGCACACCAGCCTGCAGCATGGACATACCAATGAAAAAGAGAAGAAACAATGAGACTGTAAGGTCTCAGTCCCTCAATCTTGTGTGTCAACAAGGGGAGGAGAAAAGAGCAATGTACCACCAGTCTGAGAGCTGGTTAGAGTCAAGAAACTGAGAAGGGGAAATACAACTTACCTGGTATGTCCCTTATTGCATACTGCAAAAGACAAATTAAAAAAAAAAAAAAAAACAAAAAACAACAAAAAACCAAGCTACTGGCCAAACTAACTTGTCCAAGCCAAGGAAAAATGTTCTTCCAAACTGATAAACACCTTGATCATGAATGTGTGATTGCTTTACACTTGTAGCACCTCTAAGGACACGGATTCTCTGCAAACCACTAGAGCACTGACAGAGCTGTGCTGATGATCTGCCTCCAGCTGTGCCCCATAAGCAATGCTTCAGGCAAAGATGCACACACACACAAACTTCAGATTATTTTCCTACCTCTGCTTGGTGTAGCTTCCCCTTAATGTAATTCTGAAATTCACATTATCCCTTTTAGTCACAGCTCTGCAGGCATCTCATGTTAAGGTAATTATCTGTGATGACCCTGAAGTCCTTCTTGGAGTCTAATGTACCTATCATGCTCATTACCATAATATCCGAGTCTCCGTAGTACCAAGGCATCTGAGTCAGACATGCCACTCAGCACAGCACAGCCTGGAGAACAGCAAAGAAGGAAAATAGATGAAGATAAAGATTCAAGAGCAAAAGCATAGACTTTTTAATTATTAGAAGATATTTAGGAGATCAAAAGGGTAATGTAAATTTTCAGTGATGAAATGAAGACTGAATGACAATGTTCAATTGGAAATAATAATGGTGAAAACACTGTAAGAAGCACAGTACAAAACTGCCTTTTAGGAACTGACAGGAAATCTTTTTTTACTAAGAAAAAATAGATTTAACAGAAGCAAATTACAATAGAAGACTAATGACACTGCCATGTACACTGACTAAACCAGGAGTAAGTTCATTGCAAACAATGCAGCTACACATGTGAAAGGGTGTGTGAGAGTAGACTAAAACTCAAAGTAAGGGAAATTCAGCTTATTACTATTGATGTGTAACAGTGGAAAGTCATATAAAAATAATGCACATTGCCCAGCACGGTATCTGTCAAACTATATATTCACTCTGCTCTAACAGATCTCTCCTTGGTTACTTGTTTCTTGCTGGTTAGTCATTGAGTGACCTCCTTTAAAAAATGACACACTTCACATCTATAGCTTTGCACCACTAATAGTAAAAGTATCAATCACACATTTTCTCTGTTGAATTGTGCATCTCATATTTGTGACTGAAGAGAGGGAAGAACCATGCTGGCACAACAGTGCCTCAGGGTGGGAATCATCTCACCTGACTTTATATGTCTGCACTTAAAGCAGTCAGACTCAACTCTTCCTACAGCTAATTACAAGCTTTTCTCTATTAGGGCATAAATGGCATCTACTTTAAGTAGATGAGTTATGTTCTAAAAGTGCCTGTTTCTCTTTATTGACTGCAAAGGAAGCCAGGAGTGACTAGATCAAATAGAGCCTACACAGAGTAAGCTGAGTCACCCCCACAGTTTATAATTTTGATAAATCACACACATTTTAAACCAAATTTGTTCAGTGAAGCATTCTTTCAGCAAAGCCTTTGGCAACTAGCATGCACTTAGAAAATATGTCCTTCTGTGTGAACCTTCCCTGCCAACACAGGTGCAGGGAAGTCTGTGTCACTGTGTTGGAGTATCTCTTAGACAAACACTTGTGCCAGCTACCAAAGGACAGCAGACCAAAATTGTATAGCTGTAAAATTGTAAGCTGATTGCTTATTAGTCCTCTGTGGCCTGGTCTATAGTAAAGCATTTTAATGAAGAGAGGGATAGCAAAACAGTGTTCATGAATACTGTTTGAAAATCAGATACTTCTTGCTACAGATGTCAGGTTATTTCAGAAAGCTCGCAATGGATGCCTCTGTGGGATCCATTGTCATGTATTGCCTAATTCCCATGCACTTAAGTGGTATCCTCAGCTCACCTTGTGCTCTTCTCTTCCAATTGCCACTGCACTTACCAAACCACATGTGATGAGCTAAAGACACACTAGTGCAGAGGCCCAGAGCTGCACACCTGCTCCAGGCCAATCTGGTACAAGGGAGTTCTGGTCTGCAGCCATGTAGGACCAAAGGGCACTGACCAGGATCCCTTCTCTATTTCATGTTCATTCCCATCACAACAGTGGCATAGAATCATAAAATTATAGAATGGTTTGGGTTGGAAGGGGACTTAAAGATCATCTCTTCCTAACCCACCTCTCACGGGCAGGGACACCTTGCACCAGGCCAGCTTGCTCAGAGCCCCATCCAACCCAGCCTTGAAGACTTCTAGGAATGGAGTAACCACATCCTCCGAGTAAAGATTTTTTTTCTAATATCTAACCTAAACCTATTCTCTTCCAGTTTGAAGTCATCCCCCCTTGTCCTATCACTACATGCTCGTGTAAAAAATCCCTCTCCATTTTTCTTGTAGGCTGCCTTTAGGCACTGGAAGGCCAAAAATAGGTTGCCCTGAAGCTTTCTCTTTTCCAGGCTGAACAAATCCAATTTTCTCAACCTTTTCTCATAAAAGATGTATTCAAGTCACCTTGGTGCCCTCCTCTGGACTTGTTGCACCAGGTCCATGTCCTTCCTGTGCTGGGGACTCCAGAGCTGGGTGCAGTACCAAGGGGGATCTTGCAAGAGAAGGGCAGAGGCACAGGATTCTGTGACAGTTCCTGATCCTGTCCTGATCTGCTGCTCATGCTGCTTTTGTTGCAGCCCAAGATACATGCTGACATCTCAAGGGATATACTTTTTTACAAACAAACAAACAAAAAATAATCTCAGATGATCAAGAAATAACTCTAGGTAGAAAACTCCAGGTAGAATCTACAGGTAGAACAGGTCACCCAGAGTGGCTGTGGAGATAAAAGATGTCTGGACAAGGTTAGCTGGGTCTAGGCAGCCCTACCGAGCAGGGGTTTGGACCCTTCCAACCACAGCCAGTCTGTGATTCTGTGGAAACTCCCACAAAGCAGCTGCTAGGGAGGTTGGTCAGGAGAAAATGGAACTGATGCATTTGTGCCTCTGCCTGCAAAACCAGTGTGTGGAACAACCTTTAAATATGCAGTGGGGAAGGATATCACTGCTGCTGCTCTATGAGATTCTTGTTCAGGTATCCAGGTAAAACTGGAGTTGTGGATTTAATCTCTGCCATAGGAAGAAATTGGAATGTCCTATAAGCCTCTCTATCCATGTCTCCCTTCAGCAGCTATTTCACAGCAAGGCTCCAATTTCAACTGTACAGTTTCAAATATAACAGATCTATCCATGATACTTCATAAAAGCAGCTTTCATTTGTATTGATTTTAAGATAATTCTTACATAGTAGATTTTTTATTTACTCCTGCTTTAGACTGCTTATATTACATTTGTAGAAAATCATAGAGCTTTTCTTAAATCAACCAGTCTAGGGAAAAATCATGTGCAATAACAAAATCCATCCAAAGCCAACACACAGCAGGGCAGTATTTTCAAGGTCTGAAACTGCACAAAAAAAAAAAGAGGACTTTTTTTCTTCACGAATATTACACATACAACATAAATTGACTCCCTTTGCATGAAACATTAAAAAATTATATGCCTCACCATGTTTTGGATATTTGGCTTTGTTTCAGATTGGCTTAGACTTCAAAATCAAGTTCTGTCAGATTAAAACCAAGATCTGAATGCCAAGAAACATATCATGCTGAACAATTGTGGTTTTAAAATTTCAGTTATTTTGTAAACAGAAGCACTAAGTCTCACTTGTTATTCTCTGTCTCACATGAAATATTGAGTTTTCAGATAGAAAACAACAGTTTCGTGGTTCAGTGTTTGCCTTAGGACAAGCCTACAGTCTACAGGAGCCTCCAGCCCTAGAACCCTGCTGTGGAACAGTTTATACCACCTTACACAGATTATTTTGGTTTGTACCTTCTAGAGGCGCTGCAGTTTCAGTATTGAACAACATCTTGTACATTTAGTAGGTTTTTTTTTAATATCCCTGTGCACTTCCTGGTGAATATCATTCTGATGAAGCAGTTTTCAGGATAGTCTGATCTTCCTTTGGTATTCTGTTAGTTGTTACAAGATGAAAGAACCACTGAAGGAATTTGTGTTAAATGTCAGTCTCAGAGAATGACGTACAAACAGCCTCATTCTATTTTCTGCACAGAGATTGACTAGAATTTTTTTTAATCTTTCTTTTTGGGGAATACATATGGAAAACTCTTATGTGATCCTGAATTTTCTTGAAATTTTAAGAGTTTATTTGAGATGAGAAGTTTTAATTTTTTTTTTCCAGAAATTGACTTTGAGGATATTTAAAAATTCAGCTAAAGCAAGATTATGGTTTTTTCCGTCCCTAAAGGGACTTAACATGATTCTGTGACAAAATATAAGTACATAAACCTAAAGAAATTATCTTCCCTCTTATTACTTTATAGACATATATTTCCTCATATATTTACTACAGCATTTACTGTTGCAGTGCTTATTCATGCTTTGTGGCTTTCATATTAAGGAAGTACAACGGGAGGTGAGTTAAGTCATGTGGACATACAGAACAGCTTTGGAAGTCACCTTTGCATTATGCAGAGAAGAAATGAAGGGGAAACTCAGCCAAAAGGGAAACAGTTTCTCAGTTTACCCTCTGACAAGCCAAATGCTGAGTACCTGCCCTGTGGGGAAATGTCACACTGCAGTCGTATCAGCAACATGAAAGCTTCAGAGAGAGAATTCAAACCCATGAGACTTGGAAGGCTGAATAACAGGAACTGAGAGAGACAGAAAAAATAATCAGCTGCATTTTCATGGACACGTTGAAGCCATCTAATCTTGAAAGGGGCATAAGTGCTACCTAATGAGATGGAGCTGTTCATGAAGAAATTCAGAAAAATCACAGAAGACGGGAAAGGTAAAAAATAATTACAAGTGACACGTTTTCCCCGTTAGATAATATCAGTGTATCATCCAGCTCTAAGGATGCTCCTCTGAAATTAGGAATTAAACTGGAAGAGGGGAAAATGTTGGTGAGAGTGGAAGATGTAATCACCAGGCAAAAAGATTTGCTACTTTTGCTACTTCGAGGATGATTATACCAAGACTTTTGCTCATCACAAATGTGGTAAACATCATAAGGAATTACAAACCAAACAGACAAAGAAAAGGGAAAGAAAATGCTTGTTGAGACATTTTGTTTTCATGTCTAAAGAAGGGCAATGAAGCTGAGGAAGGGTCTGAAGCACAAGTCTGAGGAGGAGCAGCTGAGGGAGCTGGGGGTGTTCAGCCTGGAGAAAAGAAGGCTCAGGGGGGACCTCATTGCTCTCCAATACTACCTGAAAGGAGGCTGTAGCCAGGAGGAGGTTGGGCTCTTCTCTCAGGTATCAAGTGGCAGAATGAGAGGAAATGGCCTCAAGTTGCACAAGGGGAGGTTTAGGTTGGTTATTAGCAAAATTTTCTCCACTGAAAGGGTGGTCTGACATTGGAATTGGCTGCCCTGGCAGGTGGTGAAATCACCAGAAGTGTTCAAAAGGTGTGTGGATTTGCACATGGTTTAGTGAGGACATGACAGGGCTGGGTTGACTGTTCAACTCAATGGTCTTGGACGTTTTTTCCAACCCTGACAATTTAATGATTCTGTAAGGGAAAAAAAATATTACTCCAGGTTCATTGTGAATAAAGGTGATTTGAACAAGAGAGGTGAACCCCAAGGGACAAAAAAGTCAGCCAGCACTTAAATTCAAAATGGTTGGAGGGAATTTTTAGAATAAATGGTAGAGGAGTGCCAGCATTTGCAGTGATATTTTAAAAAAGAAACCTGAAGAGCCCAAAGTACAGAAGAGCTCAGGAAAGACAAGTCCACTGAAGAAGGCAGATTAATTCTTCAAAAAGACATTAACTTTAGTAAAAAATTGAGGCATCCTTACATGAAAATCTCTCCTTGTGAGCAAAGAGAATAGGGTCAAGGGTGTCTGCAGAGAATCTGTTTGAAACCAAATAACAGTGGAAAAGAATGTGGTGTAAGAGAAAAAATATATTAGTGGACCTGTGGATAAATACTGTTAGATTAAAAATTCAACATTGCTTCTTTAAGGGCAAGTCCTGCTTTACAAGTGTCTTAGGGGGCTCTAAAGGACTAAAAATATATGAGAATAATAATTATTTGACTGGTTTAATCTAACCTGATTTCCAAAGGCATTTTAAAGGAAGCTGAGCAATGACTTAAGAAAGTAGGTCCTGTCATGTCAAAAATATTTGATGAAATATAGAAAACTTAGAAAAGGAGCAAATAAATAGTTTTTACACATCAAGGATGCCAACAGTGGTTTCTACAAGTGGTTTCTCATTTCAACAGTGGTTTCTCATTGTTCTGAGACCTCTACTGGTTAATATATTCATAAATGACCTAGAAGAGACAGTAATCGATGATAAGGTTTGCTGATGGTTCCAAGTTATTAAAGATAGGAAGATGGGAGCCAACTGTGAAGTGTTGCAGAAGAACTGACAAGACAGATTGGGCAATAAAATGTCAGATGAAACTTAGTGTAGACGAATGTAAAGTGATGCCCCTGTGAGAAGCCAATTGTACCTTCAAAGTGGTTTAGTCCGAGCTGGCTTTTACTGCTTGGGAGCAAGAACTTCAGGTGTGATGGTTGGTTCTAAAAAAATACCAGCTCTAGGCTGGTCAGTGTTTTTAAAAAAGTTTGAGAATTGAACACATGATAGGAATATTGGATAAAAATAGCTAACAAAGAAAGCAGCTCTTCACTGCTGTATAAATTCACAACTCACCCATGCCACACTCTTCAATTAGAAAAACATATGAGTGAGAAGTGTGACACAGATCTACAAAACCACATTGATCACAGAGTAAGGAGAGGGATGGAGTGCTCAACAATAATTCAATCATTGAAAAAGGATCAGTCTTAATCCATGCTCAGCATAAATAACAAAACAAGGGATTGGACAGTTTGACCAAATAGATTTTGGAATCCATCCCTGCCCATGGAAGTCTTATCAACAGGGCATGAGATCCCGTTTGTTTAACTTTAGATGTCTACACTGTGTCTGTACCTGAGTTAGCTGACTGAACTTCTTTTGCGCTCAACAGAAAAATATTTTCAGCATGCAACAGATGATCATTTTAGACATGCACAAAAAGAGTTGCAACCAAAATGCCTGTTTGCTTCCCATGACCATAAAAGGAGCCTAGATAATTATCTCAAGATAAAGAAAGCTGAACTCCAGTCATCTTAAATTTTAGGTGAAAATCAGAGATATCCATATGTTGAACAAGAGAACTATTTTTCTTACCCAAACAGATAAATAATTTTGCAAGACTGTCTTGTACTCAACTGACTCCACAGATGAGGTCCACTCCCCACTGCAGGGTCTCCTTTTATCCTCCTAAACCCCAATATACATGTTCCATGTTTTTCCCTTCACATTGCTATTATCTGTATCCCTTTGGCTGTGCATTTGTTTTTCCTTACTACAGTTCTATCCCCCATGACTGTCCACCCTCCCACAAATAAGTCTTCCCCTCCCTTTCCTACAACTGATCTCATCCCTTGCTCTCCATGTCAAGATCAGGAGCTACTCCTGCACCTCCACCCCATCAGTCAACATCCCTAAACCTTACCAGTGGTTTCTGAGAGATAAGATGTGAGATAAGATGATGAGATAAGCTAAGTGGTGGCATTCTGGCAAAAGTCCTAAACTCTTTTCAGGTGACTGGGCAATTCCAATGAAGAAGATGTTTTTTAAGAAATGTAGTAACTATTAAATAGAATAAATTTTAAATTATACCATAAAACTATAAATAGCCATGGTTTATTTACACATGCATGCAGAGCATGTGCCTGTTGTTTTGTACCAGATCAGTACAGATAAAGACTCACTTCAGAAGATGTATATTGGCCAGTGTAAATTTAATATTTTTACCTTTAAAAGAAAATACCATTTATAATCTGACTTTTTAATAGCCCTTTACCATCTTTTATATTCAATTAAGCAGAGCAGGTTTTGCATCACAGCTTAAAAACAATCAGAGCATGAAGATCTATTTATCTGTTTAAAAACCAAAACCATATTTTGTTGAGCTAATTTTTGACAACAGTTGTGTTTCATGAAGACGCACAAGAATATGTTTCATTTCAGTTTAATTCACTACTTTAGCTTAATGCTGAGCTGAAGCAAAGCTGTGAGAAGCAGAGCATGTTGAAAAAGAAGGAAAGCTCATTTTCTAGTTTCAGTTTGTAAATGAATGATGAGGTGTGAAATGGTGAGATTTACCCATTTTAAAAATTTGAAGAACATGGTGAGAAAAAAAACAGCCCATTGACTGGTGATGATTAATATTTTCATTTAATTTTCATTAAATCTTGGTTTGAGGAGCCTTTTAATGCATTTTTTGTAGTTTTAAGTCCCAAATAAACAATATTAAAATACCATTAATCTTTAAAAGGGCAACAACTAAACTGAATTTCTACTTAAATGAAACTTCATACAAATAATAATTAAAAAGAAAAATTATCCACTAAATAATGAATTCTCCATTCATTGATTTCCAGTGTAATAAAACTATAAGTACTAAGTAGCACAATAAAAGCATGTAGTTTTATTACAACTCAAATATGTAGCAGATGTGCATTTTTCACTGAGCAAATAACTTCACTAAATTTATCAAATTATTTCAGCTAATTAGAACAGACTATTTTGCAGAATATCTTTGAGAAAAGGACAAACATTATTTAAATTAATCCTTGTTGATTTAAATGGTGCTTAAAGTCACTATGATATAAATCACTCATCTTGGTGCACGTTCTGCATATACACTCTGGTTTTGTATGCAGGCAGTGACATCTCGTTTGTAAAAGGCTGAAATCTATTCCTGTTCCATTGTTAGCTGTTGAATATTTACATTTGCAAGTCTGATATTATTCCATCGTCGGTGTTTTTCAGATGTCTGTTCTGAGTTAATGTAAATTGCAAGCATTGCCTGCTTAGTCTGCTGGTACAAGATTTTGTTAGGAAATCTAAGTACAAATAGAATTTCCACAGTTGTCATAGATGTAGCTAAGACATCTAGGTAGGAGAGACACAGGGGTGTGAGAACATCTGCATATCTGAACATTTGCAAGTGGCAGTGTGATTTACAAATCATGTGAAAGTCAGAGTTTCACAGTACAGCCACAAGATGTAAAATGGTGGGAAATGATGAACTACTGAACTGCACTCAGCTGGGGAAACTGAAAGCTTTACATGAGCCACACGCAGTGCCTCCAAAGTCTCCATGATTGGCACCTAGGATAAATCAACATCAAGGATGCTGAAAGCCAAGATTAATTTCTAAAAGGCATTACACACAGAAATAATGGCCTTGAAAATTCACAAAATAAAGAAGGAAAACTCATGATACAAATCCCAGGGGAAAAAATTGAGTTGGCATTGACATAAAATAATTGTATTTAGGAAACCTCTTTTGAGCTAGTCTACCTCAGCATCAGTAAGCTGTGGAGCTGGCTGCAATAGTGAAATTCAAATTTGTACAGAGTAAGCAAGGAGTTCATGCTGCATCAGAGGATGCAAGAATGAGGGAGACCACTGCAGCACTCAAAAATGCTGCATTACCTGCCAAGCAAATCCAGAGGAGATATGGCACTGACAAAGAAACAAACTCAAGCCAAATCATTTTTCCCTGGCTCTTCATATTTGCCACAGGGAAAAAACATGTTTATGAAATACTTGGAAAATTCAAATAAATGCAAATATCCACGTAACACCAGTCAGGTAGCATAACTGTAGAAGAAACTGTCTAATTTGAGGATATAAAAAATCATAGTCATAGATATATAAAGTTTGATATTCAGAGGACATTATTTGTTGTAACTGCTTAAACCTGAAAAGCCACAGGAGAGCATAGCAGCTGTTTTTAAAGCTAGATCATGAAGCAGATAGATATATAGATATATAGATATATATGGCAAATTGCATACAAAATCACACATTACATTGGAATTACACATTAAATTGGAAGAATGCAGGTGATTCAAACAAGACTAACACTTTAATGCTTGCTCTTTCCGGCCCTTGCAAAAAAAAAAAAAATTAAAAAAGGGAAATTTTTAATGAACATAACTGCAATATTTTTCCAAGGAAATAGACTACGAGTCAGACTAAGAAAAACAGCTTACAAAATAATTAGCTAACATAGATGTATTGAGGTAGGCATGGCCAGATGTAATTCCTCCTTGGATGAGTAAGGATATACACAAAACAAAACAAGCTCTGATTACTATCTTTTGAAAGCAGTGAGAGACAGATAATACCTTGAGGTCTACCAAAAGGACTACCAAATTCTGTATCTCTAATTTAATGTAGAGAAAAGAGGACTCAGTGAAATACAGATCTAATCATCCTAGTTCCAAAATTTTAAATACACTGGAAAACTTATTAAAGGTTCATTTTGTGAATGTCCAAAAGGTAATTAAATGATAAACAATGACCAACATGATTTTGTCAAGAAAATTAGTATGAAACCATTCTAGTTTCATTGAATGGTGTATTAGATAGGAACAAATGAAAAATATTTTATGTAACTTTATTTTAATAAGGCTTCTAACATTATGTAGCGTTATGTACCTTAATGTAATTAAATAAGAATAAGTACTAAGTTCAAGTTGAATGAATAATCAGTTAAAAACTGGTTTTCAAATTGGCTTTTAACTATGGTCTACTCTTAAAATGTTATGCATAGTCTTACATATGTCTGATCTGTTTTTCATTCTTCTCAGAAATACGTATTTAAAGAGGAGGCTGGGCATGTATTAAGTTTCCTAGCTGACCTAGAAACTTCAAACATTCTGCAGAAATCCTAACAGATGAGATGCACTATATTTTTTCTTTCTAGAAAATTAGGCACATCTTAGATGAAATATGGCAAATTAGTTTGGACTGATATGATTTCATAAACCGATATTGCATTTAATCCCATTTTCCATTTATCTCCATGTCTTAATTATTCTTCTCTTCCAAATTTGTTCAAAAGCTTTTCATTATACTTAGGTCAAACTGACATATATCTAGTTTTCAAGATTACATTTTTTTCTTCTCTCAAATACCATTACCATAATGCTGTTCTCGCTGCTGTACCATCTCGTTTGACAGATTCAATACAATGCCTTGCTGCCAACTTTAAAACTTAATGTACTAGTTCTTTCCAGTATTATGCCATGTACATTATTCTTTCCCTTCCAACTGAGCATAGGAGCTCTCCTTTCACCTAAAATGGACAGGCACATTCATCACTCATTCTCTTAAAGCTACAGGGGAGATGACAGATGCTGGTGTCAAGCTTCCCTTCAAGGCCATGCTTCTCCTACCAGCCTGCTCTCTAACTCCTCCAGACATGAACTCAGTCCACACTGAGCAGTAATCAGATTTCCTTTTGCCCAAGAAAATCCAGTTTGTCAAGGCCCATGTCGATGGCTTCTTGCAGGCTGATCAGCCTGTGACAGAAGGCAGAGGCCTCTATCCTACATGGCACTCACCTGTCAAGGATAACTCAACCTGGCGGCTTTCTCACTCACTTATCCTTGTTCTTTCTTTGCTCTGCATCATCTTCATTTATAATATACATTACTGCAGTCATCTCCTTTAACGCTTCCAAAATATTTTGACTTCCCTCACTTAAAATATACCTTACTGAAGATTTCCTGCCAAAACACGGTTGATGTATGATACCGAGAGTATTCTCCCCTCTCAAACCTCTGTTCACATCCTGGAGGAAGTTTTTTTCAAGAAAAAGCATTCTGATTATGCAGTGTTTACTGTCCTCTGCTGCTTGAGCCCCACAATCCTAGTATTGACTTCTGTAATTCCCAGTTTCTGGGTAAATCATGCACAAATTTTGTTCTACTAAAGCAAGTTGAAATTTTCCCAGACACTGCTGTGCCTGATTATTACTTCCCTCTCTACACGTACAAGATTGTGGATTGTACTAATTCTAATACCTAATTATAATACAGCATGTCACTAGTAATCTTTTGCATGTAATTCTATAGCACTAATAGCATATATTTTTCATTTTTGTCAGATCTAGACAGATATTTAATCTCATATATTTTTTAACAGGAAATTATTGAAATTTTGAAATAATATTGATTCATACATACAGATACAATAATGAATTTATTGTTAGCTTTCAAAACCAGAGTCACAGAAAATAATAGATCCTGGATTTAGTGACAGTATATGGTTTTAGGCATTGGGACCAAAATCCTATTTGACTCATACAAAAGATCCAGTAACTTTCAGTGAGCCTTTAACAGCCAAGGTTTTGGCCCCACAAAGGATGCAGGGGGTGAAAATAGATTTTAGAGATGATTTAAGAGCAAAGCTTCCAATTTATGATTTGAGAATTCTTCACTTAAAAGCTTCCTAACTCTGCAATTGCCAAAGCTCCATAATACATCAGGTTTTGATTTGTTAAGTTCCCAAGCACAAGAAGCTCTGCCACAGCTCATTTCCAGGATGATATCTTTCTTAACTAATTTGACCTCAGCTGCCCAATTTATGCCAATACACCAGATGGAGCAAAAGATTGGTCACACTTCCTGGTCTCTGCTTGTGCCATCCATGGTAACACGGAGAAGATGACTTTCTCTAAATACATACAGACAAAAAGGCCAGGTTATCACAGCACACTGCACCTCAATTAATGGGTGCACACTCTTGAAATCTATAGCAGATGGCCATTTCCTAAAGCATAACTTGCAACACTGTGTATAGAAAAATCTTATGTTGGACTTTATTTGTGCAGAGAGGAAAAATTGAACTTCAGGTTAAAAGACTGTTGAAATTGTACATGGTTCTGTCATATTTTGCATAAACCACTAAAATCTGATCAAGTCACCCAGGTTAACATAAATATTAAGAATTTATTCTAGCAGATGAAATAAAATTCTAATGAACTTTAAGGTTCTATTTGCGTTACTAGGCTGTTTACACTGCATCAGGATATACTCTGTTCTGTCAAGACCAGGCTGTTTTACAGTCGGGAACAAATTTAAAGTAAGCAGTTTGGTGGCTGGGACTTTCACTTGGAAAAGTGGAAAACTATGACTTCACAGGCCTTGTCTAATTTTTATTCCAGTGAATGTACCATTTCTAGTATATGAACTATCCAATGAGTAGAGCCTTGATCAGGCCTGGAATAACTTGTATTGGAAACTCAGAATGATTGCACAAAATAGTATGCAATACAACATTAATAGCCAAATAAAGAAGTAAAAGTGTCTCCAGAACGAAAAATCCATGCCTTCCATTGTCTCTTCACTGTGACATATGACTGTCACTTTTATTGCAAACCCAGGGCAGTGGATGGAACCAGAATGAAACAGCCCATGCCTTATCCCAGTGGCTGGAGCAGGCTATTCCCAGGAGCTGAGCAGTCAAACACCACGGCATTAAAAACTGACTTGTCCCCAAAGCAGAAGGCTATACTAATCCAATCTGCCAGTATTTCAACACAGCAGCTTTAGGTGTAGAAAATGGAAATGCTTATGGATTTCAGATAATTACAAAATATATTACTCCTTATCTGCATTTGAGTGTTGATGTCTGTTTATTCCACATTGGACTGAAAGAGTAGAAGGGAAGACAAGTGCATAATACTTCTCCATGTGAGACATTTGGGAAGAGTATGAGAGGATAAGGATTTATGTTCATCTCTGGCTTTTCTAATAGTCAAAAGTGCAGAAATGAAGTCTAGAGATATTCATGCCCAGAATATACTAGTCAGGCTGCAGTCTGCAGTGTGTAAAGGAATAAAAGAGAAGGTACAGGGAAGTTACATGCTCTCCATGTGGGTTTATGAAGTGCCTCATAAATAAGTTTTGGTCAACTGCCTTGATTAATTTCTTTATTCTTTCCTCTTTTTTTTTTCCAGTTTTCTCTACCTTTTTTTTTTTTCCCAAGTTGTCATACTTTGAAAGAAAGTTTTGGAGATAACAGCACTTCTGTAGTGCAGGGTGACTCTTCAAGGATCATCCAGTTTGGACCTGGTTCATGGATGGGATAATGTGCTCACAGAGAAGTTAGAGACCAAACTGCATGGGAAGAAAATGTTGCATCTCCCTGGCCCTACAAGTATCAACAAGTTAGGCAGGAGCAAACACTGCTACCCAACTACCTGATCTCCTGCAAGGGTGCCTTAGGTGAACAGATTAATATGGTTCTCTCATACATAAGAAGAAAATACCGAATTTGTGTAGAGACATTATATCAGAGATTTAGGAGCAGTTAACCAGCAACACTAGAATATTATATTGATGCCACAGAGATTGAAGAAGAACTAAGGAATGGAGAGGATTCAGGGTGATTGACAGTTTGAAAAACATTGCCTGCAACAAAATTTTCAAAGGTCTGAATCCATTATGTTTATAAAAAAAATAAAAGGTGATTTGATTATGGGCTGTTAATTCTAATTTGGATAACAATCTGATTGTAGCTGGCTCATCAACCTCATAAATAAAGATAAAAGAAGATTCAGAGACTGCAAATTGAAGCAAGGAAAGTTCAGACTGAGAAATAAAACAAGGTGAGAAACTTTTAGAACAGGTATAAGCAACCACCAAGATAACCTAACAATATTAATGTTGGGTATATTGTTAACTTGTTGATTTGGGTTTTCTGCTTTTTTTTAATGAAAAAAATATTTAATTCAAGCAAATTTATTCAGGAAAGCCTTATGGCATGTATTATTCAAGAGTGCAGAATAGATGATGGTGATGATAATAATACAGAACTAACATCTATTCTGAGTGGAAACCCGAGCTTATTTGATCCAGAAGTATTTTGCCACTGGCTTAATTTCATTGCTGCTTTTGATTATATTAAAAATTCTTCCACCACACCAAATATACTGATAAAATAAGCACACATAACCCCATCTGAAGTAGACCAGGGGATCTGGTAAAATACAACACTCCAGGAATAAAAGGTTTCTTGAGTTCTTACAGGCAAATATCCATGCACCTGTGTACACCACACCACTGCAAACAGTGGCACAACAGAAAACACAACTGATTGTGCCAGGACAGCATGATAAACAGTCAAACCTAGCTTTGGCAGAGAGGAGCAGGAACTTTCAAAGCCAGCTTTGCCACCAAAGACTATTTATTTCATGTGTCTCCTAAAGCAGGATACTGGGCAGAACAGAGCAGTACCGGTACATTGACCTCTCATTGCCAAGGTTCTGTGACAGTAGATCTTTTTAATGCAGTTGATTTGAAATGTGTTCCTTGTGTTTGTTTATGAAGAGTAAGAGCTCAAGGGCTTTTACCACAGAACAGTTTTCATGTAAACCACAAACCCACATTTCATTTGCTAAAGATGTTTAATAAGTCCAAGTGCTGAGTCCTGTATTTTGGCCACAATAACCCCCTGCAACACTACAGACGGGGAATGTTGTGGCTGGACAGTGCCCAGGCAGAAAGGGACCTGGGGGTGCTGGTGACAGCAGCTGAACATGAGCCAGCAGTGTGTCCTGGTAACCAAGAAGGCCAGTGGCCCCTGGAATGTCAGGAATGGTGTGGCCAGCAGGAGCAGGGAGGTCATTCTTCACCTGTGCTCAGCACTGGTGAGGCCACAGCTGGAGTTCTGTGTCCAGTTCTGGGCCCTCAGTTTGGGAAGGATGTTGAGACACTTGAGCACGTCCAGAGGAGGCAACGAGGCTAATGAGGGGCTGGGAACACAAATCCAGTGAGGAACAGCTGGGGGAGCTGGGGCTGTTTAGCCTGGAGAAAACAAGACCCAGAGGTGACCTTATCACTCTCTACAACTCTCTGAAAGGTGGCTGTGGTCAGGTGGGGTTTGGTCTCTTTCTCCAGGCAACAACTGATAGAATGAGAGGACACAGTCTTAAACTGACCCAAAGGAAATATAGGTTGGATGTTAGGAAAAGGCTTTTTACGGAAAGGATGATAAGGTATTGGAATGTTCTGACTGGGGAGGTGGAGGAGTCACCATCCCTGGATGTGTTTAAAAATATCTCTGGATGTGGCACTTGGTGCCATGGTTTAGTTGAGGTGTTAGGGCTGGGCTGGGCTTGATGATCTTGGAGGTCTCTTCCAACCTGGTGATTCATATTTCCAGTCTCTAAAAGAAATAATAGACAGTCCTAATGTCATTCTTTTTGAAATTCAGCCTCTCCCATAGGCTGTACATTACATCCAGCAGTCATCACAGATGGAGAGCATCTGAGATGGGTTTTTCTTAGTGTTGAAGACTCAGTGAGCTGCTGACTCAGAATCACCTTTCTTGGAGACATGCCTTCCTCACATGTTAGTCCTTTGCTTAGACCACTAGAGCCATTTAAAGAATATTTGATTCACCACATGGAAACATGAATTTTGAGTAATATTCCCCTAGCACTTACAGTGTGGTTCAAAATAGCATCCATATACAGTTATATCTTAAGATGATAATTTATTTTTAGAATACAGCCCAGAGCATTTTTTAATGCCCACATTTCATATTGCATTTGTCTTTGATTTGTGCTATGGAGAATCCCTACTTAATGCAAAGTGTATTGAACATATTTTTTTTTCAGTATTTTTGAACTGACATGCTAATTTTAGACAAGATTAGTTATTCCCTCATCTAGATACTTTATTTTGATCTCTTGCTAACAGGCCTCAAGCCAACTTTAATGTGTCATGTCCTGAAAAAAAGAGTAGAGAAACTGTACAAGGGAGACATAGCTGAGTATCTATATCTACACAACACATATAGTGTAAAGAAACTCAGCTGAAAATGCCCATAACTTCCAGGAAGATATTGTGGTAGCCGAAAAGCCATCCTCAATACCTTCTTGTAAGGCTTTGGGAGCAGTGCCACGGCATTTTGAGAATATGCTAGAAAAAGCAGTCCTATCATTACCCTGACCCAGGTGAATTACTCAAACTACATCATCTGTGATCACCCCAGCTTTTGTAACTGAGGCGGGAGCAAGGCTGGGGTCCTCACCTTGCTGGGATCAGCTGGATAAGGTCCCTGATCTATTGTCTGGGCAATTGGTGGTGCTGTCAGGAGGGAGAGTGCCAATGTGCATCTCAGATGGAGAGAGTTTTGAAAGAAGCCCTTCAGTCTGATCAGCTGAAGTCTGTGAAAAGATTCACACTTTTTACAGGTGTGTTAAATGCTTTTCCAGTAAGAAATTAGAACATATTCAGCCCCTATGAGCTGATGCAAAATCACTAGCACTCATTATAACAGACCATCTAGTAGGTTTTATAACAGTCTTATATTTAAAACCAAACTATCAGGGCAATCTTCTCTTGCACAGAGCTGACTTTAGCAGTCCCTAACCCAGGCACTTGCCAATTCATTGCCTGCCCAGCAGTGCAGCACCACACTGCCACCGCTAAATGAGAGCCATAAGGACTGAGGCTTGCCAGGGCTGCTCTGCCTGGACTTTTCTTGACTTGCCTGCATCTCTGTGGCTAATTTGTTCTAATTTTGCTTATCTTTATGTGGTACAACCATGGTTTTATACAGATAGCTGTGACTAGCCATCATTCTGTAGAGAACGAGTTACTTACATCTCTAACAACAGCAATGTAAGGTAGAGAAATACAATCCCAAAAAGCCTTGAGAAGTGGAGAGGCAGGATGCAGCATAGAAAAGTGCCTGTCTGGAATGATAAGAGGTGGGCCCAGGCTGGCATTGAGGCGTCCAGAGATATAAACAACCCAGCAGTAGGCACAGGATTGCAGGGTTTGATGGTAACAAAAAGAAGAAACAGAAGTATCTGCCACAAAGTGAGCATTAGAGAGTAAGCATGGATGTAACATGGAACTGCAAAACCATGAACAAAGGCAAAAGGTGTATGGTAGAAAAATGTACAGTAAAATCTATAAAATTGGGTAAAGTAAGGGGAAAAAACCAGCAAGACCAAGACTGGATCCTTCCCTTTGAAGGATCAGGGGGTGCTGGCTTGTGGTCCTACCCTTTCCAGCAGCACAAATCTGCTGACTGTTAGCTCAGAAGAGAAATACAAGGGTAAGCATTCCTCAAGAAAAGCATAGAAAACCAAGAACTGAGTGCTAATATTTCAATTGTATCACCATTATTGAGACCTTTTCTGTACAGAAGCACTCTAATTGCATAATTAGTTTCTTTTCAAGGTCAGCAACAGAAAAAAATGTGCTTTTTTACAAACTTTATATTTACATCTTTTTGCAAAATAAAGGTTAATTAAATTAAGGAATTTTTCCTTATATTTTATTCAACCAGAATTTTTCAATTATTTAGAGAAATCTGTTTTGTAATTTTTCAATATAAAAATATATTTTGAAACGGTGTATTGTATATTTTTATTATTTTTCCACATTAAATATTCTTGATTTTTTCAATATCTTCTCTTTAGTAAAAATTTCAGAATCAGCTTTTTCAGTAGTAAAAACCAGAGCTTTGTGCTTTTTTGCATGATTTCACTGAACAGTTTGATTAAGTCTATTGTGACTGAGATGAGTGAATCATTATTTTACAAATTGCTCTTTATTGGTTCTGAAATACCCATTAATTTTTTCCAATCAAAAACTAATAAATTTCTTTGTCAATTTCATGTAATTTCTTCCAGACTGTAATTCAGACCACTGTTTCTTTGGATTTCAGGACTTTACATGGGTTTCTACATCTGTTCAAGATTCTCCCTGAAGAGTAGAAAATATTTCTTAGGCTTCTCCTAAATTCTTCATTATGCTATTGATTGCAGAGTATTCTTGACTCCAGCTCAACTAGGTAATTGAAAAGTTCTCAGGTTAGGCATGTGAAATGTTTCATTAAACAAAGTTCTTCAGTGTTGATCAGTACTTAAAAGCTTGGGTGAATCTGGCCTTGGAAAATGTTTCTTCTCTCAGAGCAGCTTAAACAATACTTCTCTCTCAGTAAATTATATCCTTGTCACTGATTACTCTACTTCTGGTCCTCTTCAGAGAGAAGAGTGCTATCTTTTGATTTAGGACTAGGTCTCAGTACTTGGACTACAAAACCTGCTCATTTGAAGAAGTAATTAATATCTGTGTCAGGAGACGGGATATTTATTATCAGGTTTAAGTTGTTTCATTAGAGGTACAGCTTGTTCCAAGGAAAAATAAAATCAATTAGACACTGTAGCACTGAGCACTCTAACATCCTAATGTTTATGTTCTTTGGCTCCTTGTCCTCAAAGAAATTCAAAGAGGTGCCAGCAATAAGAATTGTGCCAGCAAAAGGACACCTAAGCATAATTGGACCCATAGGAGACAAGGGTAACTCCTAAATCCCATATGACCTCACAGCACCCTAAAATCTCTATTTGGACAGTTAACTCAGCTCCAACCAGAGCTCCTCTCTGCATGGTACCAACAGACATGTACCAGCAGTCCCTTGTCAATGTGAGTTGGTGAAATTCCTGAATCAAAAACTAATGGACTTGGGTGGACATACACTGTCCTGGCTCTGATGCACACCCAGAAAATTAAGAATTGTCCACTGCTGCAAATACTGCACTGGGCCATGTGGCACTTGGATCTGCACTGATACAACCATTCCTACCATCTCTTACTTCTCCTAAATCACCCAGGGAAGCAAACTCCATGCTTTGCCCTTCTGAGCAGGGCAGTTGCACTCTCCTCCCCCACCACACCCACATGTTCCTCCTGCAGCCTTGGCCCTGGGAAAACATTCTTGTGTGCACTGAGTCCTGAAACAAGCCAGGAAAATAGATTGGCTTTAGGTAATGGTGTTTTATGACTAGAGAAGAACCACTTACACATCCACCCACAAGCTGAGAGAAGCCAAAGCTACAAGCTCTTTCTCTTAAGAGAAAAATAATTCAAGACTGCAAATAGTCTGAGCTGGGGAACAAATTCTGCTCTACCTGTTGAAATTCTAACAGATCATACCCTTTAGTTTGTGAGACTTACCGACTCTAATGTGACTAGCAGACACAAGGAAAAGGAAGGTTCCTCTCAAGATCAAATCTATCACATCAATGAATTCCATTTATCATGAGTAGATTACTGAGGCTCGATGGGAGACCCACAGGTCAGCTCAAGCATCACCTCTGCAGTACCCTTCTCTGCAGCTCCCACGTGTCTTCAACCCCACCTTTACTTTTTAGGGTCATCCTTCTTTCAGGGCGTCAGACTAGAGTAACTCTTAAATCTCTGCATATATAATCTAGCTATGCATCTGCCTTAGACAATTTTTATCTGCTCTTCTAGAAGGAGTGGACATTAGTGGTTGGACTGAAAAGGAAATTTTTCCCTACACATAACTGTTTATCTACCTGAAACTTCAGCCTAGAGATACCTTTATTCCTTTCCTTGGCTCTTGACCCATCCTATCTTCCAAAAATGTTGTGACACTTGGTAGCACCCTTGTCATGTAACATGTACCCATTCCTACATTATAAATGGTCATTTTTGCACTCTTCAGCAAACACAAAGAGAAGAAAAAAATTTAAAAATTCAAAATTGCTTTCAGTCAGAAGTTTTTCATTTGGGGAAAAAATGTTATAATATACTTAAGGTTTCACAATTCACAGCTGACACATGGATTAAAATGTGACAGCTTTAAGTACGCAATCATTGATTTGACATCCCCAGATAACAGCAAAGTAATACATGTCCTAACCTGAGACATTGTATTTAAATTCTGCAGTAAGTTAGATGGCATTGAGGTCTGGAAGTAGCAGGTACGAAAACTATAAATATTTGCACATGATGTGTAAGGTCTCGGTGCAACACAGATAGGAATAATAATTTTCTTTTTGTGATGAAGACTAATAAATTTGACAATTCTAAGAAAGTTCCTAAACATTTTCAATGATCACATGTGATCACTGTCTTTCAGAAAAAGGAAAATCTTACTTTTAATAGTTTTAAGACTCAATTCTGAGCCACAAGTAGCTATCTGTGAAATAACTTTGGAAGATCTACCTCTTTTAATTTGCTCAAAGTAATGAAAACATTTCTATTTCTACTGAAAACGGTTTCTGCAACTTTTAAGCCAGGCTCTGATAAAGTTCCTTTTATATCACTACTGAAATATGGATCTAATATGGTACACCTGCAGTCAAGTATTTGCATCACTCCTGTAATTGCTATGGATGGTCACTAATACTTAGGGCTCTCGCTAAACCCACTAATTGTAATGATCCAGCTTATAGTCTGTATTGGCTTTTGAATCAGACTCTTCCTCAAGTGTCTAATCAAATCAAGACCTAAAAAAGTATCTGGATCTGCTTTTCTTGAATTCCTTTTATATTATGATATTATGATATTATGATAAAATATTATAGTAATTTGAAAGTTATATCAAATATTATTTTGCCATTCTTACTCCTTGTATATAAACCCTGAAGTGAGCTGGAAGGGGGAAAAAAGTTAAACTTGAAAATTATCCAATATTGTCATTCATTATACATTATTATTTTAGAAAATTATGTCATATACGTGATAAGATCATATGTGTCTCTTCAAAATCAGATACATGAAGTGTTATTTTCAAATATGATTTTACCTTCCTGTGAAGCTGAGGTTCCTGAACTAAATTTAAATTTTAGCTAGAACTAAATTTTAGCTAAAATTACACTTTTTTCAATTCCTCTGAAAAATAAAGGTGAAAAATGTCAACTTAAGAGACATCCCAAAGATCACCAGGGTAGGTAATGCTGATGATAGTACAATCCAGAAGTTCTCTATTCTGTTTTTGCCATCAGTTCTCATGAACTTTGACATGTAGTGCATTCAGTTTTTCAACGTTACTTTTTCAGAATATATTTTCATTTTAATCTGAACATTTCTGAACTGGAATAATAAAAGTTATTAATAAAAAATTTTTAAAAAGTTGCTAATTTGTTTGTAAGTTTTTGTTTCTTATTTTAAAATCAATATTCAGACCTTTAGACTACATCTTTGTCCAACAAACTGCAAACTTCAGTGTATGAACAAAGCCATTCTATTTCCTTTGTAACTGCCCTTTCCACATAGAAAATATAATGGATATTAAAACTGAATACTCCCCATGCTGCACTACTTTTAATAACTCTGAGAGCCTTATTGGTAACCTCGTATTCTATCATTAGCATCAATTATTGTTCAGTTGACCACAGAAAATAAAGATCTTGATATATCCTCATGCAGAAGATGAGTAAAAGCCTCTCTCAACATATTATTCGTAAGTGTAGTGTGTATTTCTATTAGGATTCCTGGAATGTGATGCAATCACTTGAAAAAAATGGACCATTGACTGCAAGAGTAACCTTTCCTGTATCATGATGCTCTTCACAAATTTGTTGCCAAGGGTAAATACTCCCAACTGAGATAGGTTTTTTACAGCTGGAACAGGCCCACTGTACCTTCATTTTTGAGCTGCTCACAACCAATGTCATAAAAGTCACATTTTGCTGGCTTCAAGTAGCTCCGAGTTAAGTGGATGAATTGTTGTTATTTTTTCACCTCATCCTTTGTACAGTGCAGAACAAAAAATAAAAGCTCTTGGGAATGATTTTTTCTATAATTTCCCATTATCAGTAGTGAACATTAACAAATCTCTTGTCTGGGTTATTAAAAGAAAGTCGGGAGCTACATAACCATGGAAACACAACTTCCAGCCCCCTCAAGCACATGACTACTCCAAGCCATGACAGGCAAAGCCGTGGCAGCAGGAGCATATGATCCACTGGATCTGCTGACATTCTAGGCATTAAATTTTGTTTGAACTTATGTACAGTAGAGTTTTTTATTATTAGATTTGGCTTTTCAAAGAAAAATGCAAACACATAAAATAATAAAGAGGTTTTTCCACTAACTCAAATGAGCTTTCTGTGTGTTTACCATGTGTGTGACCATTAATTTATGGTCTATGCTGGCACCTTGGGACCTGACCACAGATCTATTTTGTTTTGGACATTTGAACAAACACACAGTGAGACATAGTTCTGGTCCTAAGGATCTTACATGTCTTACAAATAAATTAATCAAAGTGTGTGAACAGAAAAAAAGTCCTGACCACATCTCTAAATACACAACTATATTGACATCATTGGAAAAACAAGTTGCTTTACTGAGTCAATGCCTAAGGATCCTAAGGATGCACAGAAAGTCTGTCCAGGTTTTAAAAGTTGAACCTCTGTTTCCCAGGTACCATGTTGCCTCAGCAACAAAGCCATAGTTTTCCTCAAAGAGACGTGTGTCTTCTGCTCTGCTGATCAGGTGCTTTTCACAAGAACATATTTCACTACAAATTTAAAAACTGTCACTATCACACCCTTCTCACTCCTCCGTGAGGGAAGACTACAATCAGAGATCTTCACAAATGTCTTGGGAGGAGCTGTTATCTTCCCAAGCCAGGTACTCAGGGTGGTGGCAGAAGAGGTGTTGAAACACAACGTTATTGCCATACTTCTACTGTAGTTAAACCTGACGTTTCACCATTTTGATTCCTGGAAAGTTCAGCTTCCACTAGGAAGTTCCTGACAGACCACCCTGTGAAGGGCTGTTTCCAGAATGAGGGCATCTTCCATACCTAAAATTAGTGAGAGAATCTTGTTTTGAAATAGATTCAAAGTTTTCTGCTCCTATTGTAGCACTGCAAAATCATCTTTGCCTTCTAAGAGCTCCCTAGCCCTAGCACATCCCAAATCTTGACAGGGACTGCACTGAACTTCTGGGAACACTGGATGCCAGTCCCATGCTCCCTGCATGGGAATGCAGGACATCCAGGGGCAGTCTCAGACCCAGCACAACCGTTCATTGGCACTATCAGGAGCCCCACTCTTTTTCCCTTCTGAACACACCTCCAGCATTTTTACCGAGCACAGATTTTGCAAAATGCATATTATTTATTAAATAATCTTCAAAAACATGTGAAAAGTTTCTCCTTGGGGAAAGAAAAGAACTGCTCATGATGCTGGATAATCATGTTGCTTACAGCAATTTCACAAGGGTTTATTAGTGCAGTGGTGTGAACATACACAAACCAGAGCAGAATATTGACACTGCTGTTTGAAACAGAAACATCCCAGCAGTACCCAAGGACTCCTGCAGGCTTCAGAGGAGGAGGGGATTATGAGGATTGGGAGATTTCCCAAGTTCCATCTGCTTTCTGTGCTGTGAGGAGTGAAATGCCAAGATCCAAATTGGTGGCTGCAGCTTTGTTTCGTCATCGAGGTCCTGTTATGGGATGTCCTCCTTGAAATGTGACTAAAGCTTTGCTTCCTGGGATGTACATGTACATATATATATACACATACATACGTGTCTGCTGGTCACATCCCTTCCAACCAGAACCCCATATGCCCATAGAAGCTCCTAACATAAGACCAAAAAGGTAAATACATGGCTCTGGGGGTAGCCCATGATGCCAAAAATATCTGCTTGAGATTTCTGTGCTCTCACAGTGCTGCTGAAACTATGCAGAAGGGAAGTCTTTTGGCCTACAGTCAAGTATCCATGCAGCATAGCAGAAACCACTAGGAAATACCAAGGTTGTTCATTCACTTGTCGTCCAAATTACCCAGCCCTCCTCTGAGGATGAGAAAATAATGGGCAAGGGCTCCTGTGTTGTGTATTTTATATTTTAGTTCAGAAATTGAAGCAGAGACTCGAAAAGTGAAAATCCTGAAAACACAACACTAAACATTATTCCAGGAAGTCTCTTGCATCAGCATGTTAATGTTTTGTTCCCCTCCTGTTAAAAGTAAGTCATGAAAGCAGGACCTAAATGTCTAGAAGGAGACCAGGCAACTGGGTACCTGCTCTTCCTGTTTGAATGGATTTTCTGAAGCTACAAAGTCTGATTATATAACTAAATCTGAATTGAGCCCTCTAAGTATGAAAGTCTTGTATCATAAATTGCAAGTCTGGCAGATGTAATGCAGTGTGAGCTGCTCAGGTCCCAGGTAACTGTGATCTTCCACTGCTGCAGGCAGACCTGCTCTGCTGTCAGTGCTAGTTCCCGTGTCAGCCAGCTGGAGAAACTCCTTGGACATATCACAGTGCCAGATGGAGTGCAAGAACACTTTCCTCTCGTAAAGTTAGAATGTCAGATTTAAACAAATACAGTTGTAGCATTGTTAGGAATCCTGTCCAAAATGAGCAGATGTAATTACATCCACCTGCAAGAACACTGTGCCAGCCCAGCACAGGCTTCTGCTCAGGACCATTACTGAGCCAGGTGAGTGTCAGGAGAGGAAGAAGAGCAGCAGGTGCTCTACATCAGGCACTGAAACGTGGCTTCAGATGTGCAAGGGCAATTTCATCAAGTGCCATCACATGTGATAACTATAACTACCTGGGGTTTTTTAACCCCATCAGCTGCCTGATGCCATTTTAGTCATCCCTTGTTGTACTACCTCATCTTAAATGTCTGCTGTGCCCTCGCATACAACAGCTGTTGAACTATTTAGAGGCTGATGAAGGAAATTGTCCTCTCTGTTCTCCAAAGCAGCTATCTTCTTTATCATGCTGCATAAGCCTTTTACTTGACTATTAAAGATAAGCCAGGTAAATACCCATTCTTTAATTAAGTTCATCTCAGAACTCACAAGAAGCTGTCAGAGTTATTACTGACAATTTTGGATTACTGAATATTTTGGAATACAGAAATGAAAAATAAACTCTCCAGTATTTTAAGTTCAAGGTTCTATGAAGCATGGACACAAACCCCAAGTTTTTGGTGGAAAACTCTTCATCATTAAATTTTTTTAGCAAAAGTTGAAAAGGTAAGAGGAGAGCATCACTATTTCCGATTTTAATGTTGGCGGGTTCTCCTGAAATTGTGCCAGAGATGAGTGCCCTTATGAAAACTAAGCACCCTTAGGGAAGATAAGGGATTTCATCTCCTATTTTTCCATGCAACTATAGTTGGGCATTCAGAGAGATTTAGGCTGAACAGAAGGGCATGCTATACTATAAGCACTTACAGGGACAATACTCTTGGAGAGTAGGTAGGCTAGATTGATTTTAAGTTTTGAGATTCTTAATCTATATTTAGTCAAGATTTAAGTGACTTAATTTCTGAATCAAATTTCTTTAAAACTGAGGCTCTAAATGAAGAAAAACACATTATAAAGACTATTTCCTTTAAGCCCTCTTATCTGGATGGACATAAAAAGAAAAATTTCTAAGTCATGCTACTTTATCTCCACAGCTGTGTTAGGTACCTTTTAATTTGTGAAATTTAACTGCCTCATTTATTTGGCTTGATGCTTGAAATACCCTATTTTATTTTTTAGACCTTACATTTACATCACTTCAGTGTTAACCACATAATTAGGGCTCCAAAGCTGTCAGAGCTTGACTTGGCCAGTATTGTCATAGGTTTGGCATCAACACAGTTTGAATTCAGAAATGTTATATAATCTCATAAGTAAATTATTTAAATACATGCATACTCGTATTTTTAAATAATTACTCATATGCATGATGTAGTCCATCATACTAATGAATAAAGTATCAGAAGGCATCTTGGAACACTGATTGATTTCTATTTATAAAGGCATTTATGTGCCTTAATAGATATTTTACCTGTTTTATATAGCTTTTATATATCTATAAAATATATATTACATATATATGTTATTATATAATGTGTAGTAATATATGCTATATATTACATATATTATATGTTGTTATATAATAATATATGTTATATATTACATATATTATATCTGTTATTATATAATATGTAATAATATATACGTATATAGCTTTTAACAAAATCTTTGTTTTTCTAGAATCAGCCTCTAGCTACCTGTTTAATCATTTGTATCTTCATCCAGTTTACCATTTAATTATGAAGCTGGTGCAAAAGCCATGCCAGGATTGATATTTATTCTATTGTGTAGGTGGTACTAATATATGAGAATACACCAGGTATCTGACCAGCAGAAGGCAGGCATTCTAGTCCCAGAAAAGTTCTTTCTTCTTCAGTTTTATTTCCTGTTCATCATAGGACTACACAAGAAGTCAAGAGAGTGTCAAGCCACAAGACACATGTGAGTGCCCAAATGAAAACAGAAGCACTTGCTGCCATCCTTCTCTGTTTCTGTGCAAGACAAATGATGTGGTTGTTACTGCCAAAGAGATCAGTCTGTCACTGCTGCACAGAGTGGCTCTTCAGAGGAGCCAAGCAGACCTTGCTGGGGTCTTGCAGGGCACAGTAATGTACCCAAACCTCCAGCAACCCCACAAGGGGCTTGCCTGTCTTTACAGCATGTTAAGAAAAAAATCTAACTGAAAGACATTTCCAAGAAGCACAACCTAAAATGAAATCTGATTGATGAGCCACAATTGGAAAGTACAAAACACATGCTTTTATTCAAGTCATTAGTCATTGTGAGAGACCAGAAGGATTGCTGGCTCAAAACATATGTGGGGTAAGGGGCAAGTCAAGTCTTCCCCTGCCAGGCAGTGCTCTGCTTAGTACATCCCACCTGTATCCAACCTGTGCCACATCCCTGGCAGACTGGAAGCAATGGTCCACACCCCACCTCTGGCATCCCTAACCCAGCTCCTGAGCAGTCACCAAACCAGAAGTCCCACCTGAGAGGATGGCCTGGGGAAGGCAAATTGGACTTAAAACAGAATGTAACACAACTATATGTCTTGACCCTACTTTCTCGTGGCTTTATCATCTAGAGCATCACCAGAAGCAGGTGTGGTAGCTATATTTGTTCTTTTCTATAGCTCCTACATTTTCCCTCAAATTTCTTCCTCTCAGATTGAGTAACTTAAAGGTGGATGGATTGGAGTTTGCTAAGTTGAGGGGGCTTCCCTTTGTTAAGTGCTTTGTGAAATGCTTCATGTTGATTGAATGTTGTTTTGAACTTTTGCCAAAGTTACCCGACTTTCTAAAGATTGCCAGTGAATTTTATGTTGTTTAAAATGCAATATGGAATATAAAAAACTGAGGGAGAAAATGAAAGGCTGGGTAGGAAGAATTATCTCTGTGCCACAGTCCAGTGCCCCTCCACTGCTGAAGGCAGCTGTGTGGGTGACTGGCAGGTGACCCACTATAGAGACCTCATATAAATCCAGCACAGCCGAAGTGGGCGTCATCAGCTAGGAGTTCCTGGTGCTGGGAATAGTCAGATCCCACTCCTTCCCCTGTGCCTGGGACCATGGCACCAAGCTGCACCAGAAGGAGAAGTGGGTGCTGTTACTATCAGATGCCTTACTGTGTTATCTGCAGATGGGGATCAATGCCCTTAGTGAGCTCGACACGTGATGATTATGCAAAGATAAAAAACAAAAATTTTCAGAATTTGATTATGCTTAACAGATTTCCAGGCAGAGAGACAAAGAAGTGCTTGTATTCCCTTGAAATACTGGCTATGTGTTCGTTTAATTACCATGTAATCATTTTTAATGAGAATCAGAAATTTGGGTTATTCTTAGTCACTGAAAAAAATTCTGGTACTAGTGATCTAAACAAAGAGAAGAAATGAAAGAACCAAACACATAATAAAAACTGATGTCTGTTTTTTTTTCATTTTTCTGTTCAAACACAACTCATGTTGCTATATACAAAACCTTAATGACCACAAAATAATTTTTGTCATCACTATATCAGGTTTTTAATGTGATATTCTTCATAGCATCTAGTAAAAAATACTCAATTATCAGCCTTCCAAAGGCCTTTACAGCATGCACTGCCAATAACAATTAAGTTGATAGTGACTTCTGAATAAGTGACTATCCAGATCTATTGACCCAAGAGTTAAATATTAACTGAGGAGATTCCAAGGTCAATATTCTCTGAGAACACCACTAAATCCTAATGGCCTTCACAATAAAAACGATGCACCTAATACCACATATATTGAAATCTGTTGCCTGGATGCCACAATCTTTCTACGAACAAAACAAAGCATGTTCAAGAAAGAGGGAAACCTTTGTTATAGGTGTGAGTTAAGAGCAAAAGGTGCAGCAATCCAGCACCTTTTGCTGGATCCATATGGATCCATATTCCATTGTATTCTTCAAAATAAGGTGCTCTATTATTATTGCTCTAAAATATGCCAGGAAAAGTTTCCATCTGTAATCAGCACAAGATGGAGAGAGCAGGTGGCTGCTTATCTCTTCCAGGTTCATCTTCTCTATGAATCTTCATCCAAATTTAGCTTGAAACTGTGAAGAGAATTACATTTCCCTTTTATACCAAAAGCAAGGCACCCATCTCAGCTTCATTTGAGGATCAACTGAATTGATGGAAATTTGCTATGAAGAACATTCTCGAGAAGATATGGACTTAGAGAAGACAGAAATTTCTGATACAAATATCTCCTACTTTTTTCAATTAAAAAAATACCAGTTTCAAGAAATGCACTAAACAACAAAAATTAAATTTTACTACATGATCCATTATTGCATTTGCTTTTCAGTTAGTCAGAAACATTGAAGTTGGCCTATTAGATACTACTATTTATATTTCAGTCATCTGAATTATCTATATATATGGTCTTGGTAGCAGCTAATTATTGCCCAGCTGAAGCTCTTCCAAATTCAGGATTTTCTGTGTGACAAAACATCCAAATGAACAAAAAGAAATGCCTCAAAGACTCATGTCAGTCGCTCAGCAGTTCAGAAGGAAGGGCAGGAAATGAATCAGGATGATTTCCAGTCTCATAGGTAGAACACATATTCACAAATTTGTTTAATGTATAGCATAAAAAATAATTGCCGCAGTTATAAGATGTCCAGTAAAAGATTTTATTATGCATTGAGTTTAACTCTTACTCAAGGTCAGAATTAAAGGGCAAAAAAAATCTTGTTTTAAGTCAAAACAGCCCTAAAGCAGCTGCTTGCTTAGTTACTGTTATAAGATCAAAGAGATCAGCCCAACTGCACTGTGAGAAGCAAAGTTATTAACATATTTTATTTGATTAAGCATGGTAAACAGATACTTCCACAGATAAACTGTGTTACCATGTTAAGCACCAGGCTCTAAGAGAGCAGCAAAGTGATCCTACTCAAAATTGTTCTTTAGGAGCCAATGACCTTTGGAAAATCCTGACCCAATTAATTTCAGCACATAGACTGAAATCTGTGTTTTGCATAGAGATGCAAGGATGGAAAATGTAAGAATGTAAGGATAAATAGTGTAAGTAAACATGTCAGCAGGATGGGAAATCCCATTCCAAGAAGAGGAAGATTACGTTCAAAAGGTTTTGTGTGCATAGCTTAACTAGTAATTTTAGGAGCTTTAATATAGGTCTAACACTGACTCACTGCAAATTTTTCACCCATATGAAGTTTTACAACAAGGGGTAAGATTCACCCTTCCACAAACAAGCTTTCTTGGGCTCTGGGAATATCTGGGGGAGAGTATTTTGTTTTTCCATGTGTTCATCAATCCATTATTTCTCCATACAATTTTCTTGGAATAAGGGCTATGAGCTAAATTCAGATAAACAGGTTTTTTTTTTTTACCAGAGTGGTATTTATAACCTATGTGTCAAAGTGCATGATCCAATAGCAGTTAAGAAAATTTTAAAATATTTATTTGTATTGTATTTTCTCCTGTCTGTGTGCAATGTTAAGAATACATCTCATTGTTTATTATTATTCTGCTTGACACTAATCTTGGGGGGGAAAGAGTGAGAATTTTTTCTTATTTGCTCACTCTAGTTTCTGATATTTAAATGCAAATTACAT
Source organism: Poecile atricapillus (assembly GCF_030490865.1). NCBI lineage: Eukaryota > Metazoa > Chordata > Aves > Passeriformes > Paridae > Poecile > Poecile atricapillus. Next base: position 10,977,514 of record NC_081289.1, read on the forward strand.
ACTGTTAGCCAGATTGTTATTCTTATCTCCCTGAACCTTGTCTTTCTTATATCTCTCATTTGTTCTGCTTTACTATCTGTGAACTGTCTTTTTTTAATTCCTACAGGGAAATTCCCTCAAGCCTGTTCTAAGATGTACAGTAGAAAACATTCTCTTCTCTCAACTGGTAGAGCCATTCATATACATCTCAAGTCTCATGCTGCTGGAAACTGGAAAATAATCAGAATATTTGTTTATATATCACTGTTTTTCTAAAGTTCAAACCATTATAATAAGAAAATCCTACCATGTATTCATAGAGAAAAAATGTCAAACAGAAAATATGGACATATCAGAAGACTGACTCTCAAACAATACTGAACTAGGGGAAGGAAACAAAAGCAATTTTGAAGTTAAATATTTCAGAAAATGTAGGAGATGAACAGCAGGCAAAGGTCTCTTAGTCATGTATCTTTTTTTTTTTATTATTCTAAAATGCAAAATTGTAAGACTGAGCAGAAAGACAATGCCATGAAAACAGTTTGGTTCACTTTTAGACTTGAGAATGTACTGCCATAACTGAATTTCAATTTCCAGTGAGAAAATTTTATTGGAAACTGACATTTCTGAACATTTGCAAGATGGAAAATATACTAACAATAACATGTACAAGGGCATGAGCCTGATAGCCTCATCGATTCCTATGAGAATTCCCAGATTGCTTTATAAAACATTTAGAAAAACTGTAGAGAAAACTAAAGGAATGATTCTTCTTATAACAGACAACACAGATTTAGGAAATAAATACTGACCTTAACTATTTGCTGCTGATTTTATTATTTTAATTGAATTTAGTATTAATGGAAAATGCTAAATCAGCAAGAGTTTTCTATGTTGAGAAAATGAAAACATCCATGAAACCGCTTTCTGTGCATAACCCTATAAATGCCTTTCTACATTAACAGACTGTCCTTATCAGGCTTTTGTGTGATGTGGCTTTGCATGAAATGATTCTGCTCGACCAGGATTGTTGAGCCAGGTGACCTCCAGAGGTCCCTTCAAAGTTCAGCCATTCTGGAGAGCCATTTAAGCACGTGAGTAACTTCAATATATAAGCAGTGCCACTAAATGAAGACTGCAAGATTTTTACTTACTTCTTTAATTGGTTATAGATATGCTTAAAATTATGCATTTGTGTTTTGACCCAGGCCTCAGCTTTGTCCTGAGTTTCCTTCAATCTGAGCCCCAACACAAGCACTGGCTGTCCAGGGGAGTCAAGTATCAGGGATGAGTGCACCTCATTTCTTCCAGTTATATCTTTAGGTTGTTTTCTTTCTTTTTATATTTGTCATTGCTTAAACTTCAGTACCTTTCTAAGCAGATATTCCTCTCAGTGTAATGCTTTTAAGTCTCCCCCAGAGAATTCACTTCTATTCTTCACTACTATTCCTGGCTTATTGCACATAGAGCCTTGCAGCTAAGCAGAGTGCTGACCCCTGGACAGGGTTGGGTTTTTTATCATCAGTTTGTATGGGGTTATTCTTTGTAAGGTCTGGATTTCTGCCTATGGCCAGGGTAAATCCTTAAATGTTATTTAAAATCCTTCCATCCACTTCTTTCCCCGATAAGTTTAGGGATAAACTTTTCTGCCTGGTTCTTCTAGAAAATGCATGATTTTATTTAAATGTGAAAAAGGAAATTTGAGAGTGTATTACCACTTCATCTCCATGTATGGATTAATAGCTCAGTAGTAGGATTAGCTAGAGAGCTAAGGATGACACCACCTGTGACACACTGGAAGATTCTTTGTACTCTAGAAATGTTGCTATAAACCTGGTCCACTGAGGCCAGGTTTTTCTCCAGACTTTGCTGTTTTAAAACCAGAATATCTTCCCAGACTCCTGTAGGATTATAACTGACTTGCAAATAAAGTAACTCAGAAAAAATAGTCCTTGATTTTAGTCACACTGAAAGAATTGTCCTTTATTTTCTTTTTCACAGTATAAACTTATATTTTAAACCTTTGTTTTGCTCTCAGTTAAAGACGTTTTGAAAAAATGAAAATTAAAAAATCCCAAAATCTAATATTTTCCATTTGTCACCCAATTGCTAATTTATTTTTAATGTAATGAAGTGCTGAGTAGCAGACGACTATTACATTATTTCTCTGAAATAAAATAGCTTAAGAAGTATGCTGGAGCATTCTTTAGCTAGGGAGCTAGACCTTAGCAGGGCTTGGATAAAATCAGAATCTGACAATCAAAAGACAATGATTCATAAACTTTCTACAATATTTTTTCCCCAGAAAATTACTTTAAAAGGAAGTTATAATCTTTCCTGTTCTGAATTGCCCCAAATCCAACCTCATTATTTTTTTTAATCATGTAGAGCAGGGAAAAAGTCAGAATCTTAATCCTTCCACTGCAGGTTTTGTGGTATTGCCAGTCTATTTTCTCAGGAATTTGTTCAGATGTTGTAGGAACTGGCAACAGTATAAAACATGTCACTGGGCAGGTCAGGGTGCTTTTCTGCCATATTCAGGATTTAGATGACCTTTTCTCAGGGCCAGTGATGTTGAATTTAATCTTATTAGAAATTTCAGCTGCAGTGGTAATAGGTCACTGGTGAATTGTATGGAGAGTTTGTGTGAGAGAGAGGTTTCCTATCTGTTTTCATTATATCTAATACAGATGGATAAGCAATGATTGTGTTCAGATCAGATTTAAACTGAATGAGTTGAAGATGAGGCTTCAAAGTTTAAACCTGAGTTATATAGGTTTGGTTTCAATGACCATATTCTCCAGCCTTACCTTGTAAGGTCTCTGTCATCCCAAAGCAGTAGAATTTTACTCTTATGATGTTCTTTCCATGTCTAAAGTAGAACAAGAAGAATCACAGTTTTCATTTGGACATGTCTTAAGAGTGACTCCCTGGGAATAGATGGAAGTTTTAATATATGCATTTCATACTTCTGGGAATTAAAATATCATTTTTTTTCAATAATCTTTAAATCCTAAACATTTGCTCTCCATTTCCAGTTTCTTCTTGGACCACATCAATGTATTTTTGGAGCCCACTATGATTCAAGCACTTCACATTTACTTGTTTTCTTCAGTAATCTAAAATATGGATTAGGTTTCAATTCATATGTTAATAGTGTGCCAGTTTTCTTTGAAGATCGACTCTAATCTTTCATCCATTTTTATTCTTATGTGAGCTTGTCGAGAGAAAATAAATGCCTGGCTGGTCAAGTGCATATTAAAACACAATGCTAATAAAGATGAACTATTGAACTGAAATGTGCAACTTTCAGATGTCTTCTTTTCATTTTTCTTGTCTGCAGCACCCTTTCTTGGTCCCACACCACTAATTTAGCTGATAGGCTGAAGACTCTTGGGGCTCACTGCTGGTGTTTTGCAAAGGAACCATTTCTAACAAATTAGACGAGTCAGTTGGATCTAGGTGCAGGGAAGATTAGTGTCTTCCTTCTGAAAACTGGCTTAAGAGCAGAATTTCATTTAGAGAGAAAAAATACAGAATGTTACTATAAAAAAAAAAAGAAAATATAGTATTTTAATACATGATAACCATAGTGGTATTGTTTTGTTTTGTTTTAATGGAAATAATGCTTTATCAGGCCTCTAAAGGCGAGGATGACTTAAGTGACTATTTTGCAACCTCTTCTTTCTCTGTGAATGAAAAAATGTAGTCTAGTGACAGCCTAAATAAATATGACTCGAGAGGTTATTAGGATCAATACAAAGTTACCAGTACTCCTATCACTGTGCCAGAGGGATGCTCTATTCCTGTAGCAGCAGAGAACACCTTTTATGGTCACTGCACTTTACAGGAACACAAGTACGAGAAAGAGTCATCACATTTCTACTTTGTTACGCTTTCAACTTCAACTAGAAGGCCAGACACCTGGAGACACTTTTACTATATCTTAACTAATTTGTGTCAAGAATATTCACAAGCCAGGTATTTCAAAATGAAGGCTATATTGTTTGAATGCCTCGTTCACTTTACTTTGGGTTAACTGTTTCACAGAATTTTGGTTATTCTTTCTTGATATTCATGAAATGCTGCACTGTAACCTTGAAATTAAATGGTCAGGTGAAAGAAAAGCCATAAATTTGTTATAAAATTGTAGTTTATAAAGTCCAAAATAAAAGCAAAATAATCCATTGGGGCAAATCAAGGTTTACTTCCTTTTGACAGTTTCCATTTTTTTCTTATTGCCCTTATCTAAAAGGAGGTAGAAAGGAGCAAGAAACAAAGAATGCTAAATGTTGGCATAGTAATTGTATTAAGTTTTTCGGTCAGAGCTCATTTTTTCTTAACTTTCCATAATGCTCTTCATCTGAATTAATCAACTCACAGAGTGTGGTTTGTGTTTTAAAAAGAGCTTTCCCCCCACACCCGCCCCCCCCGAGATACAGCTCGGAAACTGGCAATTGAAAACAGATACAAAATGCATTAGTGGGATGAAGTTGGCTGCCTCAACAAAAAAGTCAGATTGACACAACCATTAGACAAGACTCTCAAGAAGTTCCTGTGTCTGATACAGCTTCTCAACTGGATTTAAAGGGGGAAATGCATAAAACCACACGTGCTAGAGATAAGCCTGGGCTCATGGGAATCAGGTGTTTCCTCAGCCACTTTGCAGATGAGTCCAAGGTTGACACCGAGCTGGGCAGGAGGGTTCTGCAGACAGATATGAACAGGCTGGATTGATGGGCCAAAGCCAATTGTGTAAGGCTCAACAAGGCCAAGCACCAGGTCCTGCATTTGGGTCACACAACCCCAGACAGTGACACAGGCTGGGGCAGAGTGGCTGCAAAGCTGCCTGGTGGAAAAGGACCTGTGGGTGCTGGTCAACAGCAGCTGAGCATCAGCCAGATGTGCCAGGGGGCCAAGATGGCCAATGGCATCCTGCTCTGTATGAGTAACTGGTGAGGCCACATCTCACATCCTCTGCTCAGTTTTGGGCCCCTCACTACAAGAAGGACATTGAGGTGCTGGAGTACGCCTAGAGAAGGGTAACAAAGCTGGGGAAATGTCTGGTGAAGTAGGTGAGGGAACTGGGGGTGTTTGACCAGGAGAAAAGGAAGCTCAGAGAGGACCTTACCACTCTCCACAACTCCCTGAAAGCAGTTTATAACCAGGTGGGGGTCAGTCTCTTGTCCCAGCGAGTAATAGAACAAGTAAAAATGGCCTCAAGTTGTGGGAAAAGAGGTTTAGACTGGAGACTAGGGAAAATTTCATGCCCAAAAGGGTTGCCAATCATTGGAACAGGCTATGTTTGTAAGTAGGAGTCACTAGTCCTGGAGGTATTTCAAAGATGTGTAGAAGTGGAACTTATAGACATGGTTTAAGTCTGGACTTTATAGTACTGGCTTAAGAGTTGGACTCAATGACTTTAAAGGTCTTTTCCAAGCTAAACTATTCTGTGATTTTGTGATATTTCCTTATCAACCACATTACAACATTTGATTTATGTAATTAAATTAAATTCCTCTTGCCACCTGCATAAGTTGACAAACAACTGATAATAACTTTCAAAAAGCTTTATAATACATTACCCTGGAGTGGTGGCTCTCCAGACTAACACAGGTGAAAATTATCTGAACCTAAGTAAAATACTGAAGGATATTTATGGTAAGCAGGGTTTATATGTATTTCTTCCAGCATTTTTTGTATCATTGCAGGGATTATTCACAGTCAGTGCAAGGTTTTGTCAGTAATTTTCTATAGTTTCTTTTACAACCGTAGAAAAACATATTTTTTTGCCTGCTACAATACACATCTCTGCTGAGGAATTTTGCTGCAGAACTTAATTGCTATATTATGTTCTCCATCACTTCTATGATACTCCAGGGAAGAAAGAATGAGAAATTTATAACTGCAAAAGGAATATTTTCACTCCTTTGGGCAGCTAGATCTTGAAATAGTTTTAAATGGAATTTCAGGCATTATTACTTTAGCAGTCATCCTCTTTCTAATCACATGTGGTACTCACCCATCACTTGCCAGTCCACCAAAAAGTAGCTCTTTTTCACCTTAGAACAATGAAACAGTTAAAATTGTTTTCATTAGGTCTTTATTACAACTCAGTTAATGATTCAAATTATACTGGACTAGCTGGAAAGATTTTAATTTTGTCAGACCCATGAGGTTTTGTCTCAAAATAAAGTTCATACCAGAATTAATCTGGGTGAACTCAACAAGCCCATTAGCTTCAGTTGTTTTAGCAACTCAGGAACCTAGTGGTGTTTTTCTGAAGATAGTTCCAAACTGAGTTTCATTTTTGTGTGCTTACACTGTACCAGTTCTCCCTGAACTGGCTTTATCTGGTGCAGATCCAGAAACACTTTTCTTCTCAAGCCTTATGATAAAGCATTTAGAACAAAATAAAATATATTTCTGGTTCAGCACTAGTGAGATCATCAACATAGTGACTCAAAAAGAGAACAGGTAAATGCTAACTATACAGCAGAGAAGAATTCATGGCTTTGTGATACTGTAAATCTTTTGTGCTTGATTGGTTCAAAATCACCTACTCAACACAGAATATGCATTGTGTCCTTGAATTCATGAAATCTTACTCATTTTTATTGGAGACTCTCTAAGCATATCCACTCTCCAAGACGTTCTCTAGCACTCCTCATCAAAAAGCCTACAGATCATCTCAGGCTTCAAGGAGACGCTGCTTTGTATTTGCCCATTTGACTCTTCAGCTCAGGTTCATCTCATCTGTATTTAGACATCTAATATATGTAAAACCAAGGGAGAAAGACAAACCACTCCTGTGAGCCATTGGTGGCTTGGGTGGGCTGAGTCCTCCCCAGGGGTGCCCATCCTTCTCCTCTTTTTGAATAAAGATGCTAAAAAGACTGTCCATGCCATGGAGACTCCTGAGCAAGGCACATAAAGTTATATGCAATGCTCCAGGCATGAACTCTCACACCTTTATATGACTTCAGTTTCCATAGGGACAATAGAATAGGGCTTTGCTTTCAGAGGGTTTTAGTAATATTGTAACACCATTTGTGCTCGACACTTTTAGCACATCTTTCTGTATGCCATTATTGCATTACCTACAACTTGTGGATTATAAAACAAGACAACCTGATGTGTGATATTATATAATCAAGGCAGTGATGAGACCCAGGAAAACAGATGGGATGCTTGATTTTTTTTTTCCTTCACAAGCTTTTTGCTTTAATTTTCATATCAATATTGTCACAATTCCAATGGCTTCTTAGCAGAACACTCTATTAAGTATTACACTATAATAGACACCGTTCTTTCCCATGCAACCCAAGGATCAAAATGGCCATATTAAAATTTCTAACTTGAACTTTTCTGTGATATGAGAAATAGTTAGAAGTAAAGAAACAAAAATCCTTTTCTCTTATCCTTTCCAGATGCACTTGAAATGGCAAGGAACGGCTTGCATGTTGGTGGTAACAAAACAGTCTCCACACACAGAATTGTACTGGTAGCTATCTGAATCTGGGAAAAAAGGATGAGAGGATGAGGAAATGCCCACACCACAGAGCAGTGGTGCTGCAGTCTGAACCTGAAGGAACAGAAAAACTTGTTCCATATAACCCAGAACTAGCCACTCATCCATCCCTCAGCTGAGCTGGGGTGGAGAATGTAGGGCATGAATTCATACCAGAGATAGATATTATTGTAATCAAATCAAATGGAAGCTGAACTCCTGGAACTGATGTCTAACTCTTGCATTCAAACCTTGAAAGTCCATCAAAAGGGTCACAGCACTGACCCCAGGTGAAATCCAATTTCTTTTTCGTCACACGTTTTTAATTTTCTGTAGTGTCTGTCCCTCTTCCTGTTCCTGTACTGTCTGAGTGTACTTAGCTAAATTTATCTGCTCTTCATTATCATCAGGAAAGATTATTTTTTATTATCTTTCTCTTAACATCATTTTACCCTGATGAAAAACCCCACCTACATACATTCTGTGAAGCCTTGCAATGCCTGTTTACATACCCTGAATCTTTTCTCTCCGACTAATAAAGTGCTGTCACCAACCAGGCTTTGCATCCCATCTGGCATGAACATAACACTTTAACTACTTAACCTGAGCCTATAGATAACAACTATTCCTCAGAGTTATCTAAATATTATTTAATATTTTCATTTGTACTAAAATTGAGTGGTAACACATTCCTGGCAATACTTGCTGGGGTAATAAGTGCTCCTGGTGTTAGGACTGAGGGGGATAACAAGAGGCCAGAGGTCTTTGAATCTTCCCAGAGTCCTCATAGCATGTTAGAAACACTGCACTTAGGATATTGTACTGTGAGCAGGAAATGAAAGGCAAATAATAAGATGAAAAGGCTGTGCATTAGAAATGCCAAGGGTATAACCTTTCTGACAACAATGCAAAATGATTCTTGTCTAATGTTATACTTCCACAATAATTACTTTTAATATTAGCACGTTGATTAATTTTCCACTGCACGTAGTAGTTTGCAGTTTGAGTATGATTTAGAAGCTGTAACACATCTGTGTAGGTTACTCCCAGTGGGAACTGCTTACCCAGTTTGGAATCAACAACTTTTAGTGTTATTAGGTAGTTTTGTGTCCTGCTGATGTTTATAATTTCTATAGGCTGTTCTTGGATAGTTCCCAGTGACAGAAGCAATACTTTTACCATCAAATACCATAAAGGAAAAGGTGCACAAAAGGATGGATTTACAGAGGTAATTGAGCACCTTAAAAGTTGAGAAGCACCTCCACCTTGGGGCTCAGAGAAGCGTGCAAGTCCAGCATGCTCTGGACAGTGGTCTGGGCCTAACCCAGCAGTGTTCCCAAAATTTCTTTGCCATGCCACTGAAACTACCCTGCTTGCAAGGGGAAAGTGATAATTTGCACATGCCGCTGAGCATTGGTGGAGGAACCCTTGCCAATGAGCCTGCAGGTCTCACCCAGAGCAAGGCTGGGTTATGGGCAGATTCTGGCCTGAATTTCTGCTGTCTCCTGGAGCACCTGACATCCAGGGGTTATACTCTGGCCCAAAGACAGAAATTACCCAAATGAGCATCATAGGTAAGTGTGGGATAACAATTCATAATTTAGTTCTCTGGAAATGTGTCAGGAAGACCATTTTTCACTATGCAAAGATCTCAGATAAATATATGTAAGTCGTCTGTGGTTTTTGTTAAAAAGAACTAGGAACAATGATTTCAGGAGTTCTGACAATCAGAGATAGATTTCATTGTTAAATTCTCTCTCAAAAATGTGAACATACACATAAAAATTAATCTAAGCATTTTATTCTCCAGTCCCAAATTTGTCTCACTCAATTTGGCAAATAGCACACACTCAGTGTGTGCCTGTGAGAAAATAATGTTCTCCCCTGTGCCTCAGCTTCCCTTTTCTATCAGTGGAAGCTTCTAATCTAATAATTTTTAAATTTGTACACAGAAAAATGTTTTCAAGCTTAATATATCAAGATAAATAAATTACACAGAGATGTTTACAAAAGAACACTGCATCAGTGCTGAGACGTTCATCATAAAGAACAATTATAGCAAATACACTTCGAATATTAAGCCTAAAATGTTTATAAGTGTATAAATCTTCAGAACAAATCCTTTGAGCAAAGCTGCTGCTTTCATAAGAAAATGCTACCCAAGAATAAGAATGAGATTAAATTTTGTTTATGTATATAGCATACCATAATAAGGTAGCTGCATTGGTTAAAAAGCACTAATGACATCACATTAATTACTTTAAAGAGCTACATTGTCTACCCCAAGTGCTAAAGATCTGCTAGCTGTAATGAGCAAAGACAATTCCCCCTTAGTATAAAATCTTTTCTTTAAAGATACACTTTTTGCACTTCATATATATCACATTCATGTGTGTGTTAAATGCAAACCAAGAGGAGAAGACAATTGCTATCTCTAAGCAGTTGAGGTACATAAATATCAAAGAGGGAGAGGTGTCACAAGATTATAACAAGAAGATACAGACAGAATAGTTCAGGCTGAATAGGAGGGAGGGTTTCTTAATAATGATAAGGTCTATTGGACCATGGAATAGTCTTTAAAGAGAAATAATAGAACCCCATCTCTGGGGATAAGTATAAGCACGCTGGAAAAAAATATGAAATGAAAGGTTGCAAGAAACAATCCTGATGTGATTCAAGATTTATCAGTTTGTTGTAATTGCTTTTCTTCAATTTAAATTATCTGTGTTTCATGGTGGACAAACAGAAAACACACCACACAAGCACTCTAGACTTTCAGTGATAGACGCAGTTTAACAGATTAACATTTAGAAGACAGATTTGCAGACCTATCGATCATTACATGAAAGCACTTATTATTCAGAATATATATTGATAATAACCAAGAATTCATATTTAAGTTTCCAAGTCTCCATTCATTTCCCCATTACCTCTGGGCTTCATTTCAAAACAAAACAAAAAGGCAATGGACTTTCTGACACTTATCTCTCTAGATCTTGTCAGAGCACAATCACTATGGAAATTATGTTGCTGATTAACTTCAAACTTCCTTGCTTTTTTATTTTTATTGCCATGGATATTTTTTTCCTTATAAGTACTAACACAGAGAATTGATAACATGCTTTGTAATATTACAACTCATGGAAAAAAATACTGAAATTGTAGTCTTCTAACTTGAGGCCCTTGAGGCGAAGGCATACAGAAGTATTTTCCATTTGTAGAGGAGGACATTCATCTCTAGGACAGTGAAAGAATTAGGGGTTGGCCAGAATTAGGCCAGCAACCATAAATTTAGTCTCCAGAAAGGTCACATTTGCTAGAAGGACTGTAGTTTGAAATAGCCTCCTCTTTTAGTTTCTTTCCCAAATCTCTGTTTTAGTTATAACACTAACTCTGCAGAGAGGAACATCTAAAGATTCCTCCACCTTCCAAGTCTGGATTTACTTAAGCAGTCAGGGTCTTAAAAGAACCAGCAACTGACCTTGACAAGCCCTTGAAAGCCATCTTCTAGAGAGGAGATGGCAAAGCACCACAACGTGTAATATACGGATATCTTCAGGATGTCATCCCTGACAGAAATACTGTGGTATCCTGAAGACCACAGTAATTCCTGAAAGTTTCCCAGCAGTGACTACAGACCCAGCATGGAACCAGATTAAATATTTTAGCTGACCTGGCTACTTCAGAATAGAAACTGCATATCACTTTGTCTGATTTCTGAACTCTTACAGAGTTCAGCATTTATTCTCTCCAGAAGCACAAAATCTGCCCCATACCTGAAGATAGGGCACATAAGACGTCATGGCACTGAATGATGAGGTCCTTTTGATACAAAAGGGATACCCAGTCAAACATGAAATTGAAGGTCTTCTAACCTGTCTTGATAGAAAACTAAAATACATGGCAGAGGCAAGGTGGTCTTTTCTGCTTTCTGCAGCTGAACTCTTGACTGTGCCTGTAGTGTAATGTTATCTGCGTTTATTTACACTCTGCTGCCATAGCACTTTAGTTCTACATTCCGATTCCCTTCCAAATGCAAAGGTTAACAGAATAGAGACTTCTTAAATAAAAATCCTCACCTTACTTCTCTACTTAATATGAAACATTGCCTTTTAGTGTGAAACACATATTTTCACCTCTGATTCATGGTTCTCAGGTGTATGGTATTATGTGCTCACATACACTCTCCATCACAACTTCAAGTACATAAAAGCCAGCAGTTCTGGCTGCTCTGATTCTCATCCTTCACCTTTACCAGCAAGAGGAAAACAACATGAGCAGTAGAGGGTCCCTGTAAAGTATCTCACCTGCCCCTTTCCCCCTGAACAAATGACTTGTATTCCAACTTTCCACACCACATCCCTATCAGCTCCTCAGAGCAGCACACATCTTGTCTGCTTCTGAGTTTGGAACACGCTGATTGACAGGCATACATGCTGATCAACAAACCTGGGGATATTTTTGGCTTTCCCAAAGCAGAGGGCAGTAATTTACTCCTTGCATACTTTGCTGCAAGTTTTAATGACCAGCTGGTTCATTATGGCAGTAGAGGGAGGCAGACAGATGGAGGAGGAAAGAGGCAGAAAATTCACTGTTTCTGTTGTGATCAATTGTATGTGGAGAACATAACTTCCGTCTCCCCGTAAACTGAAAACGGCTCACAATGGTAATCTAAAGATTTCTCTAACTATAAAATGACAAATTATTTGACTTTTTACAGTCAGCTACGTTTTCTAAATGTCATTGCTATAGATACACAGGATAAAGAAGAGAAAGATTTTAAATTTGCCAATACTTCCAATTAAAATGTAAGATTTAGGGTCATTATAACTTGTTCATACCTGGATGATAAAAGAATCTGCCAATATCTGGTAAGATCAGTTTTTTAGAGGAATTCTGGAAGGAACCTGAGAACCAGAATAACAAGCTATGTAAACCTACTGCTTTGGATAAAGTTTTAAAGACTCCAAATAATGTTATGATTTCCAGACTGAGCTTTATGTTAGCATGCAGCTAAAACCCTAAGACAGGGTTTAGAGAAAAACATATAGGAAAAATGAGTAATCCTGAAGAAGTTTTTATTTTTGTCTTAATTTTAAAGACAAGTGGCTTGAACAATTAGAAATACTGTGTTCAAGGGAAAAAATACCCAAATACAGGTGATGTTTGTGTTATGTTTAGCCATCTGAAGTTAGATATCCAATCTAAGCTGGTCATCTAGATTAACTTTGTAGGTGGAGAGAGGTCAGCACTCATGTCAACCTCCATTATTTACCTGAGAGCAATGAACTAGCTCTTCAAGGAACCTACTGATTTCCACAGATAGTTTAGAACACACAGTTAATTTTGAAGTTTCACAAGTTGACTAGATAACAACTAACCAGGCTGATTGGGTTTCTTTGTACAACAAAAGATTTGCAGTCAACTAGAATGGGTCACATGAAAGTCTCAGGGGCACTTTTGTTATGGAGGGGTCACCATGAGCTGTTGGAAGGGAAGCAGAACCAAGGTGCAGAGACAGCGAAGGGCTTGGCCACCTCAGCATGGAAAAGGCAAAATGAAACACTTGGATACAAATCAATGTAAATTTAAATCAACAGAGGAGCTGAAAGCAGCCCAGCAGACACCAGCACTTCAGGCTTGCCACGTTATTCTGCCTTACATTTCTCCAGATGCCCATCTTGAACTTCTGAGCACCTGAGCGCTTGCCTCCAGTGTGCCACACTGCGCCACACAGATAGGAGCTTCTTCATTTAATTCCTGGGAAACTTGGACCTTGCCATCTTCCCAGACCACTTCTATGCACAGCAACCTTCTGTCTTCTTGAAATGAAAAACAAAAATGGAGTAAAGTTGCCAATATCTTTTTGCCTTTCTCGTCATTCCCATTCATTTATTAGTCTAATAGATGAACCACTTTTCTATGAAGCAGCAAATGAATTTTCTCCGCGCTGAGAGAGGTTTTGAATGGCAAAACATATGTCTTGCCAGTCATCTGTGCAGATACAGACTTTTATCAACAGATCTTAAACCATCTATTACTAAGCATTTATTGTGCTAAAGCAGCTGTTAAACTAAATCCATCTTAATAATTTATCTGCATCCATACAATTCTAACAAACTGTATTTTGTCCCTGGGTATGTCTTTTGGTTCAGTAACTGAAGTTTCACAGGTCTGATGCCCACTTGCATTTTATCGTTAAATTCTCTAAAAAGTAAACAGAATACCCATGAAACATTGCTGAATCTGAACATTAGTGTAGCACATCTTCTGTACAAGATGACGCTGGTGCAAAACACAGGACAAAGCAGAATCTTAGGTCTTCAGACATCAGTGTCCTTTTCTTAGTCTGAGCATTAATGTTCCCCCATACTTTTTGAGTTTTCAGAAGCCAGTAGTATTTTAGATCTGCAGGAGGTTGTGAATAATAATGTGCATTAATAAGGTAGCAGAAGACACAAGTTGCTGCTGATTGCATATCCAAGATTGTTGTTGATGACTACATTACTTGCTAAAAAAAGTAAACAAATTCCACTTGGAAAGATCCAAGATATGCCAGTTGCCTAGTTGCTAAAGAATATTAACTTTCCAACAAAAAGTGCTCAACTGTGCTATCATTTTCAAGGGAAGCATTTAACAAGTAACATCCTTTTGGAAAGAATATAAAAAAACACTTGAAAGTATGATACATTTTCAAAAGAAGTAAGGATTTTATTCTTTTCATTGTTTGTATTATCATAGTCTCTAGCGTCAAATCCAGCACTAAAATGCCCAAGAAATCAAGCAAATCTTCAAATATGTAATATAAATTGTTTTTATGAAACAGTTTGTCACCAGATTTCATTTCACTTTTTGAGCTACAATTAAAATAACCACCTTTATTTAACCAGCAGCTTATTTTGATAACCTTGTATGTCTGGTTAGAGTGAGAATTCATCTTATATCCCTGAGTCTTTCTCATTGACTTCAGCTGAGCTTTTCCCATGAGGATGGATGGTAAAAGGATTAAGCTGCTTTCAATTTTTAGTCCATATATTTTTATTTAGGTATATGAGCCAAGGCCAGTACTGAAGGAGTTTATTTTTGGAATATGGGAAATGTGAGTAGGCAGTTGCATTAATAGATTTATGTAAAGTTCTTCAACATGCAACAATACATTTCACATCTAGCTTTTATTTAAATTAAAAGCTATAGAATTCTGGGATCCATCTAACAGAGCCTGACTTATAATTTGGTTTAGGAAATGACTTATTAATTTTTATACAATATCCAGCTTCCTGAGCATCACTGAAAAGAAAGTGCAGGCTCCAACTGTTAGACACAAAAATACAACACAGTATTGTTTGGAGACTCCCACAGAAACAAAAAAAAAGGATATCAAAATGAGAGTTAGGTTCTTCTTTCCAACAAAAAATAATAAGCAACAAGTCCTGGGCTATTCCAATAAATGATTTCCCAAGGGACTGGTAGAGTGAGGTACCAGGAAGAACTGTCTGGCTGCTATTGCTCACCAGGGAAGTTCAGGTGGTGGTTGCTGATAGGGTGAGGCTTCTCTGACCAGGGATGTTAATGGCCATAACTACTCCCATGAAATTAACTACTCTGTAACAACTATTCCACAGTAGCTTCTCCATGCAAGCATCA
Organism: Poecile atricapillus; assembly: GCF_030490865.1. NCBI lineage: Eukaryota > Metazoa > Chordata > Aves > Passeriformes > Paridae > Poecile > Poecile atricapillus. Next base: position 10,992,647 of record NC_081289.1, read on the forward strand.
ATTTTCAGGCTTTATTTGTCTGGAATAAAGTGCATTGTTCATGTTTCAAAACAAATTAAGCCATAGTTGATCTTCCAGAATAATTATGCTTGTCAGTCTAATCTTTAATGACAAGTCTCCAGAAGACAATAGAAAAGCCCTGAAGATCTTCTCCATGTCCTGGACATGGGTACAGGACCTTTTTCTGAAGATTATTTAACTCCTGGCAAATATATGTTGTTCTAGGACAAGGACCTGTTTAGACACAGACACCACACCAAAAGGACACAGCTCATGCACACACAAGCACCAGGTTTGTTCTGACTAAAGTCCCAGCAGAGCTGAGACCAGGCACATGCTGCTGGATTATGTGCAATATTTTCTCATGCATCAAACATTTGTAATGCCCATTTTAAGCATTAGCATTGTGAAATACAGATGGCAAAGCCTAGGCTGGGTGTAAGACATCTTCAGCAGTGGTTCAGTTTCTCAGTCTGATCAGTGGTACCTGAGAAACACAAGATACAATCATGGTCCCTTGTTGCATGTTATCAAGCCTTTCAGTGGCAAGGTAAAAGCACACATACCAGTGCCATGTATAAGTGACAGTATGCAGCATTTGTTGACACCAAACTGTTGAATTTTACATCACACATGGATATTTTTCACTTTGCACAATTGAAAACAATGAGGTACAAATTGAATAATGCATAAAACCAGTGAGTACAGTGCAAACCAGAAAATTTTAGAGGTGTCAGTGCAGCATGCGAGCATAGGAAAAGGAGTTATTCCTCAAGATATATCTAACTGCTGTGTCAGAACAGCAGAGCCTGCAGAAAGCTATTCTTGCTCTTGATGTTGCTAGCACCCTGCCTTTATCACAGCCTCACAACATTGGGCACTTTTCCTAAGTCCTCAGGAAATGTCAGTAAATGTGCAGGGGCTTTTTCCATTTTTTAATGGAAATTTCCTACTTCTCACAATGTTAATGTAAAGATTAGGAAACATATGTATCCAGAAAAGACAATCAGAAATCCCCAAGATAATAATTATTTTTCATACCTAGATTTTTGATGTGTATGTTTTTTAAAAATTTGTGGCACTGGCTTTTCTCATAATCTGTAGCAATTGATTATTTATTTAGTTAAGTTTTCGTGTTTAGCTACTTATTGCTATTGTACACTTTTATTCCAGATTAAGAATCAAAAAGGCCCAAATTTTCAAAAAAATTCAGAGTAAATCTGGGTACAAATCCAGTTTCCACTTTGCAGACTTATTTTCCCACAGAAGTGATTTTGGTTTGGATCAAAATAAGCAGCAAATCTGAACAAAGTTTGCAGCAAAGGAGAAGCTCCCTAGACATGGCAGCTGGCCAGTGAAACTGAAGCCCTTGTTAGCTTTTCTAACATCCAATTTAGCTGCTGTGAAGTTGCTGGGGGCCTCACACCTGCCTGGTACAAGGGTAGACTTTCCACTGGACTCCCCTGGGGACAACATCCATGCTCTCCTAGCCTTCTCCTAGGAATTTTTTATAATTTGTCAAAGCACTCAATATCACATAACATTCCAGTTTTGACAATAACTGGAGTAGGTTAGACACAAAGCTCTGGGAAACTGGAAGAACAATGACTTTTAATTTTTTTTTTTTTTTTTTTTTTTTAATTAATGAAATTGTTGTAGCTATCTTCATTGGAATCATGGTGAAAGTCAATGTATTTCTAGTATAGTGATAGTCTGTAACCATCAAGTGATCGTTTGAACACAGACAAAAGCAAAGTGTGTTCTGGCATCTGATAATATCATAAAGTTTTGTGAACATCATCCGTACGTAAGTCTGAAAATAGAGATATCTATTTCAATATTCTTTCACTGAACAGCAGAGCAAATAAATATTAGTGCTGGGTGAGCAGACTGAAAATCTGAGATTTTACAAAACCACCACTGGTTTAATCTTCAATATCACTATCAGACTCTCTATAAAGAGAAGGAACAACACTTTAAATTGGAAAGATGAGCCATGGGAGAGATCAAATTTTTTTCTCTCAATGGTTAACTTATGTATTTCTTTCCTCATCTGACATTTCATAATGCTTTTTCACTAAAATATTCTCCGTCTGAGGATCTCAACAGGATTTGTTGTGAGTACAGTTTCCCAGAGGTGATTAAGTACATTGTTGGGTGTCTCTGCTGTCATACTGGGATACCTACAGACAGAAAGATGGAAATAGGGCCAGCTCAGAGTTCTGCCTCAGCCTAGGAGAACTGGATTTGCTTTATTGGGTGAGTAACACCTGTATGTGACTGTGAGTTTGCAGATGGCATTGGAAAGGATGTAGTTGGTATGCAGAGCCACATGGGGCTGAAAACCTACTGTTTGGAAAGGGAAATAAAGCATGTGGATGCCGGAACACAGAAACAGTAATAAAAACTTGTCTGTGAAAAACATTGAATAGTGACATTATTGAAAGAATAGTGTGTTTAGATGCTTAAAAAATGCAGTTTCAAGCAGTACAGCTTCCAGAGTGAGGAATTCCACTGTGCTTCTATTCTTGAGAAGTCACTGAGTCTGACAAGCAGGGTGGGAGGGATAATGGCAGAGAAAAGCCTGGCAATGCACAAATAAATACACAAAACTGAGAAGGCTTTTCAATCCCTTTCATCATTTTTCATCTGTTCTGATTGTTCTTATAGCATAGGTGTGGAACAAAAAACCCTGAAATTAAGGCCAGGCTTCTGCACATGAGTAGTTTTTCCACAGAGGGCACTGGAAAGAACTAGCAGGTTCTCATGGAAGACACATACATCGAAATGAATTAGTAATAACACTTGGCTGAACAGGGAGAAGCTCTGGTCCACTGGCCCCATAAGTATGGGGGAAGGACATTTTTAAGAAATCAGGCAACCCTGGCACTAGGTTGGGAAGTAGTAGATGTGATTTCCCTTCCCATGTCTGCCTTACTCCTCCTGCCTAAACTTGAACAAGTCTCTAAGTCTCCCTGTGCCTCAGTCTGTAATGGAGTCATAATATTTTCCTGCCTCACTGTGGGACACTGTCATCCTGATATTGTGCTGATGGGTACAATTGAACAATCTGCCATATATTAAAAAGAAAACTTGTTCAGATGGATGGTACTTTATCACTGAAAAACGTCAAGTGAATGAGGTGTACTGGCTTTTTATAGGTTCCTTGTATGTGCTTTGTTATAATAAGAAATTCATCACCACTGTGGGGACCTGAGTCATCTTTGTCCTTATTCTGCTCTTTTTCCAGTGTTTTCCTTGAATGCAATACACATAAATCAGTAAAAAATGGAGTAATACCATGGCAAATCATGGGTTTTGTTTTCCTTCCTGGAAGTTGCACTAGCTCTGCAGTCCAAAACAATTATTACCATGTAATTTATTTTCAATTTATTATGTTTCTCTGAAATACAAATTGGAGTTTGCTGGTTATGCAACAGCTCTCCATATTCATTTTCTTACACAATGAAACTTCAGCTGGGAATACATACAAATTAAGGATTCAAATCTTTCTAAGAAGTTTTGCAAAACTTCCTTTAGAGCCAGCTTCTATCAAATCCCATTTGGTTTTATAAGCTGCTGAAAACTCTAATCAGAAACGTCTGTACTTATGTGCTCAAAACATAGTATCATCTATATCTTACCTTACTTCCTTGCAAAAATCTCTGAATAACATCAAAATGGCATGCCTTTCCTAATTCAAACATTTGGCAAAACAGTGTTCTAATAAATGATGTAACAAGGGAGATCATAATAAGAAACATCTGTACAGATTGCTGAAGGCAAGCTCAAAGTATGTCAGAGTCTAAGAATTTACCACAAGGAAAAATTACTGAGAAAAATATGTTAAAAATGTTTATGTTCAATGTTGCTTGAAAAAGAACATGAATAAAATATGTAACTATACCACACAAGTAGACCACAACCCTCTTCTCAAATTTACAAAGCTGGTGAAGGGCTGGCATAGGGACATAAGATTCTACCCCTTACTAGCAGAAAAAGATTATGACCTCTCCCTTTTTGATAGGAAATCTCAAGTACAGAGAGGTCAAATCAAAATTGTTCCTCTGATCTGAGCATAATAAAACTTGGGCAATCAATCTCATTTACCTTTTTCTTCACCAAAAAATGCAGTGTCTGAATCTTCCATCATTTTCAGCTAAAGAAGACAGCACTTGGCCTCCTTGGACAGCATGTCTAAGATTTCTCAAGTAAGAGGCCTCCAAAATGAGTATGGGAATTGAAGGTCATCCATCCATCGTATAAGGAATTTGCCTAAGGACACTCCTACACTGACCATCCTAATAACCTGATTCCTTGTGCTTCAAAACAATACTGATTTTCATTTTTTACAAGACTTTTTTCATCCATCTGTACCAGTAGGGAATGAGTAAGAAAAAACAAAGGAAAAGATGCTGCTGAAACACACAGTGTTCTGAAATCCCTAGCAGGCCCTTGCCAACAGGTAGGGAACGCAGCCACTGAGATTGGCAGCAGTGATATAAAAGAGTGCCCTCTGAATGTCATGCCTTTAGATTCCAGGAGGAACAAGCAGGGAAAGAAAAAAAACAAGGAGATTGGACACATTCTGGAGAATGAATAATAAAGTTGGACAAGTGCACAGCACCCTGTCAGCCTCTTGCTAACAAAAAGTCAACTTTTCCAGGAATCGATGCCCTATGCCTGGAGTCCAAGAGGCAGAAGTGCTAAGAATGTCCAATGTTTTGTATTTCTTTAAATTTGGCCAGGTCTAGAAGGAAAATATTTGCAATGTTATGCACTATTGAGTGAGGATGTCTCTGCTGTGCCAGATACCTGATTATGAGAGCTCAAGGACTACTGACAGTGTATGTCACTGATACTCAAAACTAAAACTTTTGCTCTGTGCTTGGCTTGTAACTGCATATTTTTTTTTTGTTTTGTCATTCCTCAGAGCTTTTCAAAGAGTGTTTTAAAAGTGGAAAGGCACTGTTTCAAGGTTTTAGTTGTTGATAATTGTTTCTCCACGCATGAAGCTACACAGTTTTGAGGGGAGCTCAGGATGGCTTTTTAATAAAAACTCTGTTACTTGGAACTATATAAAATATTTTTGTGTTCTATAAAAATAATGCTGATTCTGTTCAAATAAGCTCATTGCTGAGATGCTGCAGTAAGCTTCAATATTTTTAGACCATTTGGGCCCCAGGCAATCAGAAGTAAATATATTATTTTAGCTTATCCCTGGTGTAAACAGAGAAAACCTGAACATCAGGGTAAAGGTCATAATCCCATGGGCAACATCTGTTCTCTTGAATTTTGAGGAATAGTTTGGACTGAATATGCAATAAAACTCAAGAGCTCCGCTCAATCTTCTCACACTCCTCCAAAACTCCCAGCCCCAAAATGTTGAAACCCTTGAATTTCACCTCATGTATCAGACAGGAGTGGGTCAGCTACAAGTGCTGGACAAGCTTCAAACTGTGACTCAGTCTCAGTGTCCCAGCTTCAGTGAGAATATCCAAAAAGTTCTCATTACCTCTTGTCATCACTCTACATCAGGAAATATAAAGCTCTATAAACTAATTTTATTTTTTTCAATCTGTATTCATTCTTCTAAAAAAATAAAAAGTCAATGCTTTTCATTGAGTTAAAGCATCACAGACAGAAAATATAGGATCTTTATGTTACATTTTGCCACACAGATATACACACTTAAAAACTTACACAGTTTATGTATATTTTCCTTTAATTATGCTGGAAAGTGAGGAATGGCATTCATTAATTTTTTTACCCATAATTTCTTGCTTTGGCAGGAATCAGAGTCCATTTCAAAGTACCAGGTGCCTCAGTTACGCCTGATTATTATTCATGTAAAATTATTTCACATGTTCTGCACTAAGAACATAAAAAAGTCATAGAATCACAGAATATTCTGAGTAGGAAGGGACCCACCAGAGTCATCAAGTCCAGCTCCTGACCCTGCACAGGTCACCCCACCCATCCCAACAGAAGTGTTGTCCAAACACGTTTTTGAACTCTGCCAGGCTTGGTGCTGTGCCCACTTCCCTGGGGAGCCTGTTCAGTGCCCAGCCACCCTCTGGGGGAAAACTTTTTCCTTATCAGGAAATCAAAACTTCCCTTGACTCGGCTTCATGTTGTTTCCTTGAGTCCTGTCACCGGTGACAAGAGCAGAGATCAGTGTCTGCCCCTCCTCTTCCCCTCACAAGGAAGTTGTACTTGCAATGAGGTCTCCCCTCAGTCTCCTCTTTTGAAGCTGAACAGACCAAGTGATCTCAGCCACTCCTCATAGACCTGTCACCACCTTCATGGCCTTCTTTGGACACTCTCTAATATCTGAATGCCTTTTTTGTGTTGTGGTTCCCAAAAGTGTCCCCAGCACTCGAGGTGAGGCTGCCCCAGTGCAGAAGAGAGAGGGACAATCCCCTCCCATGTCTGGGTGGTGATGCTGTGCCTGATGCCCCCAGGACAGGGCTGGCCCTCCTGGCTGCCAGGGCACTGCTGGCTCATGTTCAGCTTCCCACTGACCAGGACCCCCAGGTCCCTTTCCCCAGCACTGCTTTCCAGCCTCTCCTTCCCCACTCTGTCTGTACATCCAGGGTTGCCCCATCCCAGGTGCAGAATCCAGCACATTCCCTGGATGAACTTCATATGGCTGGTGATTGCCCATCTCTAATTTGGTGAGACCTCTCTGCAGGGCCTCTCTGCCTGGGAGGGAATTGACAGCTCATCCAAATTTAGTTTTGTTGAGAAACTTCCTTAGTATTCCTTCAAGTCCTGCACCCAGGTCATTTAAGACGATGCTGAAGAGAACCAGGCTGAGGATGGAGCCCGGTGGAACCCCAGCAGTGACAGGTCCCCAGCCTGGTGTCCCCCCATTCACTGTGACCTTTGTGCCTGACCTGTGAGCCCATTGCTCATCCACTGTGTAACTCCAGCTGTGAGCTGCACATTTTATCCTGCAAGAGAAAGTACCAAAAGCTCTGCTAAAGTCCCAAAAGATGACATCTACTGGCTTTCCTAGATCAGCTAGGGGGCTAATTTTGTTGTAGAAGAAAATTGGTTGCAACAAGAAGGACTTTCCCCTCATGAAGCCATGCTGGCTGTCACCAGTGACTGCATTGTTTTCCAGGTGCTTTTCAGTACCAACCAGAAGAATCTTTCCCATTATTTAACTGGGCATTGAAGTGAGACCAATAAAAAATACTTCTTATTTTAATATTTATCTATCTATCTATCTATCTATCTATCTATCTATCTATCTATTTATCTATCTATTTATCTATATATCTAGATTATTTGAATGATATATATTATTGAATTTTTATTATATTTTATCAAAATACTTATTATTGAAAAGTGTATAAAAACAGAAAAGTAGTTATTGTTTTGTATGACACACCCTTCAAGACTTTAGATCTAAGCAGTTCACAGTCATTCAGATCTCTTGGGATATTCAGATATAACACTGCTACAAGTCCATCTCTGCTCTTCTCAGGGTTTGCACTGCTTACAGACACTGGAGTGCCTATCTGCTGCATACCTGCAATTATGATTTATAAATAACAGTTTATAACAAACTGTGCCTGTGTTGTTCTGCTCACAAGAACTGAAGTACACATAAAATATGAGTTCTTCAAGGATATTATGCAGTGGGCTTGTTTTACTGAGGCTATTCTAAATCTAACACAGGGAAACAGCAAGGTTAAAATGCCAGTATATTTAACTTTATTTATAGCAAAGCAGCTGTGCTAGTTCAAGGCATTTTATTTTTCCAAGTAAGCTTTTGCATAATGGTCTGCCTTTCTTGTTCAAATGAAGAAAAAAGAAAAAATTGGCAACGTATAAAAGGAAGAAAGCAGACATAAGAAAAAATTCCTGACATGGATCCACAGTGACACAATGAAGACCCGAGTCTGGGAATGCACCAAAGACTGGACATATTTGGAAGAAAATTAGGAAGTCACTTGCAGAGATCTCTCTCAAAGACAGCTATTTTCAGATGAGTTCTAGATCTCCTTGAAATGTCTTTAATCAAACCAACTCCAGACTGCAGATCCAAGCTCCAGCACTTAGAGGGTGCAGCTTCCCCTGAGCTATGGTGTTTTACCATTAAAAACTGACATACATGACCTTTCATTACCTAAATAAACTGAAATCATGTCTTCACTCCTACAAACCAGTGAGGCACACTGAGCATTGTTTTATGCCAGCATGCGTAAGAAATTGCATTTTGCATTAAGTTAGATATTAACCGATAGTAAGCAAGTATTTATATTTCTACACTGAAAAAGTCTTTAGGAAGAACACATGTAATTTGTTTTCAAGCTTAACTCTGTCTCCTGACTGATGGTTGTTTGATTTCTGAAGCTGTGTGATGTATAAATTCTAGGCAATTATTAAGTTATTTAAGATGCAGGAAGATTTAGATCAACTATGAATACATCTTCTATATATTTACACACCATTTATACAGATGACAAAGGGTCACATCCTGAGGACGTTGGCAGTTTATGAGATCCCAGGATCTGTCCTAAAGAATTACATGGGGTTTTTGTATTTATTAGAGACTCCTGTCATTTGACCATTGACCATCTGAAGAAGAGGATCACATCCACAGGCAGAACTTGCTGTACCATCAAGCATTTTCTTGGCTGTGCAAGTGTAAGTGATTCCCACAGCCCTAAACATAACAGCATGGGAATCACTGCACCAAATTACATTTTAGATCCTGCCAACTAACTAACACTGGAATAGACAACATGGGTGCCTGAGTCCACTTCTACATAATCTCAGGCAAATACGTTGCTGTCACTAAGGCCAGAGGTTCATAAGGACATAATTTTTGCAAAGCAAAAACAAAATAAATGCTTTTAAATAATAACAGTCAGATTTACACAGCTTAAAACCAATAAATGTTCAGTACTAAGAGAGATTTTACTGTTCTCACCACATACTAACACCTTAGCACTAAACCTGAATTACAATTAAGAGACTGAGATAAAATGGAAAAAGATAGGCTCAAGGCAGAAAGATTTACAGACCTTAGAAATGAATTTCTAAATCTCTAAACACCATTTTTCGTAACTGCAGTGATAACTTTTTATTGGAAACTGTCTTGTGCTGCTTTTTTATTTTATCATGGTAGCACCAGCACAAGTGCACTTGGGATGTCCATATGGTCCTGGACCCAAGCCTGATGCATGTTTGGCCCAGCCTTTGCAAGACTGCCTGCATTTCCCCACACACTCCCACCAAGGACAAGGTTTTCCACTTCCAGAATCCAAGACTGCAGTGGTACTAGGGCATGACCCCCATGATGTCAAAAGAGTGGTGAGATTAATCTGTGGAATAGCAAAATTTGCACTGGATAATTTCCATACTGTGCCTCACAGGACATCTTCACACCAGGCCTGCCCAGCCAGCACGTGTCACGTGCTGTGTGAATAAGGCTGGAGAGGAACAGCAGGACAGGCAGCAGCTGTGACTGAGGCTCCCTGCCCAGGGTCCTGCACCCAAACAGGGCCTGACAAATGCCCTTTTCTAACCAGGGTCTGTGCCCAGCAGCTGTCTCCCTCCTCCTGTGGCCTCAGAGGGGCTGCTCACATCACTCTACAGAAACTGTGCCCCTGCTACCTGGCCCAGGGCAGGAACCCCCCATGTCAGTTTAATCAGAAAAGCGAGGGGTCTGAAGGCACCTCTCCATGCTTTGTTCAGAGAGCACCCCCAGAGCAGGAGCATGAGCTCATTCACCACCACGTGAGTAACAGAGAGTGCAACACCAGGAACATTTATTTGTTTATTTAGTAGGTGGGTTCATGCTGTGCATTCTCAAGTCACCCAGTGAAAAGTATCAGCCTTGTCAGATCTCTCCACAAATACATCCACAAAGATGAAGTGAATATGACAGTGTTCAAGGAATATTACAATAAACAAATAAATACATAAATACATAAATAAGCAAAACTACCTCCAAAGCAACAATAAAATCATATATCCCCACCCATCCCGACTCCACTCCCTTCTCCAAGCTGTTTAAGTCACAGATTGCTACCTACCATGATTTCTTCTTTGGGTATATTACCACAACCCAAATTTTGCCCTCTAGCAATCGATTTATCAGTATCTCTGTGGTATAATATAGCTGAAAATGTGAAATTATATATATATTTCATATGCTTCAGTAGTTGTTTAAATATATTGATCTTATTTTTCCCTTTAGTTTATTTAGCATATAAATTGACTCTTTTAGAGTTATGTATATTTTATCTCTTAAAAAAAGTAGTATAAGTTATAGGTCAAGAACAGATTTTTCCATAATACTGCTCTGGTTTTATGCTGTTGTGACTGGTAAATTAAAAACCATACCATAGCATTAAAGTACCACAGAGAAGAACTGGATCTTGGGTTGATACAATTCAGGAGAGCAACAGTCAACAAAAAAACAGTGTCTACTTTACCCACCAGGGATCCACGCAAATATGACTCAAAACTAGTTTGCCCCATGGTGCCAGCCACAGCAAAACAAAGCCTGCCTCACGTACACATTTTAACTCTTTCCACAGCCACAGAAAGTGGTAGTGGAGTGTTCCCCAGAGGTAAATGTGTGCAGCCTTGCTGGCTGCTGTTGCCAGCTCAGAAGAAGTGAGCACATGTTCTCTGAACTGGGGAGAGCACGACACTGCAAGCATGAGCTGCAAGAGGCCTGTGGAGGTAATGGTCATTCCTGCCCTGGCTGTTACACAGCAGTGAGGGATATCTTTGTATCCACCTTCCAAATGACCAAATAATACACAATTTTAGGGAAGTATTCATGGCTTTCCTACATTTTCATGTGGTTTTACTCACTGGAAACATGGAAGTTTTTATTGCAATATGACCAGACATCCTTGCATCATTTATGATTTTCCCAGGGCCACAATCATCTGATAGGAGGATCAAACCCATTTAATATCAGTCTCATTTCAAAATGTAATTAAGATTGTAATCCCATGAGAAACTGCTGCATTTTTCTGAAGAAAGGCAGATAGCATTAAATCAATTCTCAGACCTGCAGGGGTGGGAGAATGACCTCTCCTGCTTCTGTACCAGGCCAGTGCAGAAGAGGGTGAACAATTATGAGCACCTTCCATTTTTGAAACACATAGTATTATGGGTGTTAACACAAATGGGAAAAAAACCTCACCAAAGCCAAATGCTGTGCTCATCATGTATTCAGAAGTTTTTGGAGGAATATCAAATCTAACTCCATATTCCTAATGAGTACAAAAAGGCTGATTCTACACAGTTGGCAGGTTGGTGTGAGCCATATAACAGAAATTTGTGGCTGTTCTCACTCTGGAGTTAGAACCAGGGCTCTTGAAATGATGGATGCTAAGGGATGTTTCACAGTATCTGCTGCAAACCTGCTTACATTTTGCATGTAAGTTCCTTTTTCTGCAGTGTGCTGGGAGAGCAGCAGATCTAAATGCTCTCAGTTATAAATGTCAGCTTCAAACCACTCAGGTGGGATCGACAGCACTAAACTGGATTAAAAACAGCCCACATGAGAACAGAATCAGACCCAGCAGTTACAAAACAGCTATATTAGAAGACAGTTAGCTGTTTCCATAGAAATGGAAATATAGATTCAATCCCTTCAAATCAGAGCTCGGAACGAGGCAGGAGTAACCAAACTGTTTGTAAACGTGTCATGTCAAACAAATCTCTGGTAAAAGTGCAGACTTGTACCGCTTGTAAAGCTAATGTAACTAATGCTCATAACACAAAGTCAGGAAAAACGCAGGCCCCAGTGTGTCCGGGCTGCCCCGCTCTTGGGAAGGGGGAGAATTGGAAGGCACCTGTACATCAGTGATTATCGTGCTGGCTCCGTCCTTAGCCCGGGGCAGAGCAGCTCGGTGCTCCCAGTCCCCGGGCTGGCCCCAGCGCCCGTCCGGCCGGCCCGGGGTGCGGTGCCAGCAGATGGCACTCCGGAATGCTCCATCAGCCCTCCCCAGCGGGGACACGGGCCAGGCGGGATAGCTGAGCGGCTGCAAACGCTCCCACGAGAAATGTGTGTGGGATACGGCAGGGACAGCCCCTCGCCAGGCACAGACTGCGCCCAGCTATCCTGCGGTGTGCGGACTCCTCGCTCGGTGCCCCGCAGCTGTCGGGTGCCAGCAGCGGCACTGGGGAGCCCAGCCACAGTGCTTCCAGAGCTGGGCTGGAAATCCGAAACAGCCCTGACTGGGCTCCAGCAAACTGCCCAGGCAGCAGCTAAAAGGAGCCTGGAAGAGTGAGTGAGGAGAATAAGCAGGAGGTGTGAGCGCAGAAGACACCAGAGCTGCAGCCGCTGCGAGGGAGGCTGAGGAGCCCGGGGCTGTGAGAACAACGCCCGGGCAGCCAGAGCAGCGTCTGGCCTTGGGGAGGGAGCCACGGCTCTACCTCTAACCATTCTTATTCCATACACAACGAAAATCAATTAGCAGACACTTTTCTTTCGAACTTAATCCCAATCTCGGGCTTTTCATTAGTTTGGGAGAGTGCTGGCAACTCCCACGTCAGCAAGAATTTCCCGATTGCTTTCAGAAACGCTGCTTGCTGCATTCCTCTGAGAAATGCCTTCCCATTTCCACAGCATAAACAAGCACAGGCATGGGCGAGACTTTCTGAAACCCTTTGCAGCAGCGTAAAATGGATACTCCTCCACATGCCTTTATTTCTAAGGGTGAACTTTGACTTCCCTGCTTCTAGCAGTATTTTTTAAAGGGTTGTGGTTTTTTTTTTTTTTCCTGTGGGGGTTTGCAATAAAATGAGAAGAGGAAAGTGGATAAAAAGCAAAAAGAGCAAAATGTAAGTAAAACAACAAATTGACACTTCCTGGGGAAGACTGAAAACAAATAATATTTTTGGGGGGAACTGTTTTTGCATTAATCTATTCTTAATTTCCAGTATATCCTCCTGCCCACTGTAATTTCACAAGGCCTTTTAATTATCTTTGATCATAATGGCACATTCCAGACCCTTATTCCCTATTTACAGCATTTTGTCCTCCACGTCAGCCTACAGTACTTGCAACTACTTAGGAGATGTTTGTATTCTTGGTAGGAAGTAATTTATGTGCCTTTGTTCTTTATTAGGAATGGCTGATTTGGCTAGGTGGAAACCATTGATGACAATAACAAAAATATGGGGAAAAAATATTCCAAATACAAATTTCATTATTTTAAGAACAAAACCTGCTATCAAAAGTATTTTTATTCCAACTAAGACATTCTAGGTTTGTGTTCTGATCCTTCAAAAATTATCCTGTATTTTCTTTTCAGTTCAGTTGGTCACTATAGCAATGCCCTAAACCATTGTTATACATGGAGACATCAGTAATTTTAAAACCTTTTATTTAAATATTTCTCTATTGAGGTAAACAAAGATACAGAGCTAAAGCTCTTTAAATACTATGCAGAAGTTTTCCATGCAGAGAGCTCTAGGAGGTAATAAAACAGTTGAACATTTTACACACACATTTGCAACACTGTTCTGAAGAGCAGTAACTTGGTTACTATGTCATAAATACCTTATTATCTCCGCTGACTTTGACAGCGAAAGAAGGGGGTAAATCCTATTTCTGAACCATCAATGGAAAAATATGGGGCTACATCAATGCTTTAAAAAAAATTACTTGAAAAGCCCAAAGCTTTGTTGAAAGTAAATTATTAATTCTTGAAAATTTTGGCACATTTAGATATAGACATAAAAGCTGAAAAAGTACAGAACTCCCTAATCTCCCTGATTATGCTTCCTTTAAGTAACTACTCATTATACTAACTTCATGCATGTCCTCCTATCATGAGTGAAAATTAGACTGACCAAAAAAGAAAGAAATAAATAGGAGTTTTCTTTCTTGTTGCAAAACCAGGTTGAAAAAATAAAATAATCTCACCTCCCTTCTCACATCTACCCGCTCATCCAATTTTTGTTTAGTGAAGATTTCTTTCTTCATTCCTACATCTTTTGACCTCCCCCAGGTCTTCCTTCCAACAGTGCCCTGATTTGTCATGTGGCATATAAAACTACCTGGAAAACTTTTGCAGCTACTCTAAACTCGATTAGATCTCAGCTAATCTGAGAGCTAATCCAATCTAGCTACTCTGACTGTGAACAAATTCGGGCAGGGTGTGGTCATTCCTCCTCGTGGCCCCCTTTTCAGCTCCATGCCTAGCCCCTGTTGAAAATCGCTTACTAGGTTTCCTAACAGCCCTTCCCTACAAACTGCTCTAACAGCAAAACTTACCCCCACCTTTCGGCCCCCAGAATCAAGAGCTGCTGATGACATCTTCCTCTTACCTAGAAGCCAGCACAGTGCTTGTGTGATGAGCAAGAAAAAAAGTCTATCTTCTATCCAGAGCTTTCAACCTGACACATGTTCTCCATGTTAATGAATTTAAACACAAGTTACTGGAACTTCTCTGTCCTTCCAATTGTTCCACTGTGCATGACATACAGAAATAGCAGCTTGATGACACCAAAACCAGAGATTATGTGGGATATTACGTACACATTATAAACATAAGGGTGATCAGTTCCTTCTGGAAAGTTATATAAATTTCAGCCCTTGCTCCAAGGACTATTTAATCAGGCAGTGCAATGCTCCATGCGAGCTCCTTGTGCTCTGACCATGGGGTAGAATGTTGTCCTTCCTCTCCCTTGAATACATATAGTTATGTACTTTATGAAAAATTGAGAAATGCAGGCTGCCAAAAGGAGTTGATCACAGGATTTTTACTTATTGAATGGAGATTAACCATTAGATAGTGGAAAAATTAGCTATAAAGCATGGTTTGTGCACATAAATGTTCTTTCCTACAATTTAACATGAGGCATAAGAATGTTGTAAGAATTTTTACACTCATATTGAAGACACCAGTGGATCTCTTTCTTGGCCCCAATCTATACACCAGACAAACATTAATTATCAAGGTATAATTTATACTTAGCTGGGTTTATAGCTCAAAGTTTCCCCTGACTACTCAAAGTCAACCCATAACTCTGCAAGACCCAAGTCCTTCTGGAGCCCCGCATCTGGAACCAGTGCAGTGCATCTTTGAAAGACGCTTACCCAGATTCAGCACAGATCAGTCAATTGCTCTCTTCTGCAGGAGGTTTTTAGAAATCAAGGTGACAATTTGCTATCCTAACTGGGGACTCTGGACTCCACTTGTTTAATCTACATGAAAAATGTCACCGCACCCGCTATCTGCAGGTTCTGAAGTTGTTACATATTTTACAAAGTATATAGATAGAAATATTTTTTTCCCCCAATCAAGGTTTCCTATTCCCATGGTTTCCAAATGACACTTTAAATGAACAGTAGCTGATTTTGGTAGCTATTTTACAGAAACGCAGCATTTGGAGCCTTGCCCACACAACAGCAAAGTTTTATGGGTATTAAGAAAAGCAGTATTTATAATTCTATTCTGCAGCTACTAACAGAAGATAACTGTTATATATATTAATTTTAATAGTTGCGGTTCCCATACAAACGAGGACACAAAAATATAGCCATATTATATATCATACCTATATATATTAATTTATGCAGGATATAGCACAAGAATAAGGGAATAATATTCAGTAAGCTTAATTTTGAAAGCATTTTACAGCTCCTAGCAAAACCTGAGTCCTCCTCACCACTGCTTTTCCATGCTGTTTCTGGCATCTCTCGCAGTGCTGTAGCTATTCCCCAAATGAACACCCTTTTCCCAGCACAGGAGTCCACCCTGCTCCTGCTGCCCTGACTTTGTGCCTCTCTGCAGGTGTCCCTTGGCTCAACCACACAATTGTGGGTGCTGGTGGGGCCCTCCTGTTTGATGTCAACTGGGCAGGGAAAGATCTCACCTCTGACATATCCCAAAGGCTCAGAAGGCTCTTGGAGCCCCACAGCCAAATGATTCCACCCACTTCTTGTCTGTTGGCAGCTCAATTGCTTCTCTGAGCCTTGTCAAAGATGCCTCAGAGGAGCAGGGTGGATTTCACCAAGGAGACTCAGCTTTTTAGCTCCTTCAGGAAAGCTCCAGACACCAAAATTAATTTTTGCACCTATTCATTCAAGCAGGAAAAATGAACACCACCACCACCACCTTATAGAAATGGTTTTGAACTTTGAATCTAACACTTCAGAGAAGTTGGGAGACACTTAGGAAAGAAATCAAATCCACTTTCCTATAATATTATAAACTATCAATCTGCATCTCTTTTATTCATCAGATTATGCTCCTTTATAAACATCATACCATATGTCAAAGTACAGTTTAATCATGCTTGCATTAACACATTTGTTAACAGATTCTGGAAATAATCATAAATTATTGAAGTATTATAGTGACTTTTATTTGGACACAATAGTAAAAATTTATTCTAAATAATAATTTGTTTTAATTTCTTTTCTCACTTTTGTGTATACAGGTAATTCAAGTGTCATCCTTGGGAAACAGTGTAATTTTTAATTCAAAATCTGTTTCTAATCAAAAGCTGTTTACTATGACAGGTATATTAACATTTCTAAGTTAAAAAAATAAAAAAAAAAAAGTAAAATACGACTGTCATTCAAAATCAGTTTTAAGATAATTCCTTTGCAAATCAGGGCTTGGCTAGATTTACATTAATTTTTTCCAAGAAGGGATCTCTAAAGATTCAGGAATCTTCATGCAGTTGCATCTGATTAAATATGTCATGTACAGAGAAGGAATAGCAAAGATTAAGACAAGGAAAAAATAGAGAAGATTACATTTTCTATGACTTTCCTCTTAGCTTTCTAACTAAATCCTGTCTAATGTTGACAGCAGAGTATTTTAACTTCCGTCTACTACTCCGCAAATTATTTTTATGTCCTGTTACATAAGTATATCTTGACTGCAATAATGCTTTAGAGGGATAATAAATAAACAGCAACATAATAAAGCATGTTATGCTGCAAAGAGCAGTGCACAGGGACAGCATCCTGTCCAGCTGATTCTTTCCCAAGTGTGTAGCCCACAAATTCAGAAATACATCATTTAAGTTTAAGCACTTGAGCATCAGATTTTCATTACTGTTCTAATAAAATGGAATAATAGATTGATAGTTCACTGTACTAGTTGCAAGTTCATCTGCACTTGTAAATTTTGCCAGGCAAGGTGAACCTAAAGCTAGGAAATGTAAGCAGAGAATTATTTTAGAACTCATCTGAAGAAAATATGGAAGAGCCTGAGAAAAGTTTGTGAACCCTGTAGATAAAGTAAATTTTAAATAATTTTGAATACCGCAAACATAATTACAAATCCTCTTCTTCCCTTTGGCTTCTTCAAGGCCATAACAACTTCATTTTCTGTGTCAACATAACTATGCAGGGCACTGATCCTAGAATCACCTGCAGGAATTTTGTGCTTCTTTAATGAGCTATGCCCGAAAAGAAAATGCTTATTTGTTTAAAGTTCAAAGCACATTTAAAAATGTGTGCATTCAGAGTCTAAATCCATTTGCATTGCAGAATAGAATCACATAATTCATTTAGGTTGGAAAAGACCTCTAGGATCATTGAGTCCAACTGTTAACACAGCACTACCAACTCCACCATTAAACCATGTCTCTAAGTACAACATTTACACATCTTTTAAACACCTTCAGGGATGGTGACTCCACCACTCCACTGAGCAGCCTGTTCAAGTGCTTGACAACTGTTTCAGAGAATAAATTTCTCCTAAATCAAAACCTTCTCTGGCACAACTTGAGGCCATTTCCTCTTGTCCTGTCATTTGTTACCTCAGACAAGAGTCTGACCCCCAGCTTGTTACAGCCTCCTTTCAGGTAGTTATAGAGTGATGAGATCCCCTCTGAACTTCCTTTTCTCCAGGTTAAACAACCCTGACTCCCTTATAATGTTAAAGCCACTCCTCATAATGTTCCAGAGGCTTCATCAGTTCAGCTGCCATTCTCTGGACTCACTCCAGCAATGTCCTTAGAGATCCCTTTTTGGAAAAAATTTAAAATTAAATCTTGCCAAGCCGTGATTTGAGAGGGAATTACCTTAATAATGTCCTCCTCAATGTTGTCCCTTTTGTGAGGGTCCCAAAACCAAACACAGGATTTGAGATGTGGCCTCACCAGTGTTGAGTACAGGGGGACAATCAGTGCCCTGGTCCCGCTGGCCACACTGCTGCTGATACAAGTCCAGATGCCACTGGCTTTCTTGGCTCCCTGGCACAGCTGGCTCACATCCAGCTGCTGTTCACCTGTTGACCTGCACCCACAGGTCCTTTTCCACCAAGCAGCTTTGCAGACACTGCCCCAGCCTGTGGTGCTGCCTGGGGTAGTTGTGGCCAAAGTGCAGCACTCAGCCTTGTCACACAATTGACCTCAGCCCATCAATCCTGTCCAGATCCCTCTGCAGAAACTTCCTGCCCTCCAGCAGATCACCACTGCCACTCAACTTCGTGTCATCTCCAGACTCATGGAGGAAACACTCGATCCCCCTGTCCAGATCATTGATAATGATATTAAACAGGACTGGCCCCAGTACTGAGTTCTGGGGAACCCCACTGGGCACCAGCCACCAGCTGGCTGTGACTGCATTCACCACTCTCTGGGCCCAGCTCTCCAGCCAGTTTTATCCCCAGTGAACAGTGCTCCCATCCAGGCCATGATCAGCCAGTTTCTCCAGGAGAATGCTGTGGGAATGGTGTCAAAGGCTTTACTAAAGTCCAGGTAAACAACACCCAGAGCCTTTCCCTCATCCACTGTGTGGGTCACCTCCCATGTGGGTCATAGAAGGAGCTCAGGCTGGTCAAGCAGGACCTGCCTTTCACAAACCCTTGTTGGCTGGGTCTGATCCCTGGTTGGCCTGCATGCTGGCACTTAAGTGTTATGGCACTCAAGATGTGCTCCATAACTTTCCACAGCAACGACGTATTGTTTTTGCCATAAATCACAGTTTTAAAACAGGCTACAGTAATTTTTCATACAATATTCTGAATTGGAAGGGAGTCACAAAGATCATCAAATCCAACTCTTAAGTGCATTGCTCATATGAGTATTGAACCCACAACATTGGTGTTATTAGCACAATACTCCAAACAACTTTTGGTAAAAGGAAATCCCCAACCCAAATGTAAAATAAAACAAAAGTATGAATATACATTGATTTCACCCAAGTATTAGCTCATTGATTAATTAAGAAGTTAAAGATAACAAGGAACTGTTTCAGTACTCTTTATTCTAACTAATAATGGTCAACTAAATTCAATTTACCACCAACAAGATGCTATTATAACAAATGGTTAAATTTATTTACTAATTTAGCCTGGTGTAGTAGATACACCAATTATTTTTGTTAGCCCAAATAGGGGCACTTAAGAATGTTTATTCCTATTAGAAGAAAAGTGAGCTACACAATGAGGGACAGAGCCACAAAGCAGTCCTACAATTTGTTAAGTTCTGATGGTCAGGAGTCATGACTGTAGAGTACAGTACTTGTTCTGCAGCCTTAGAAGAAGGGATAATTATTGTGCTTGCTGTGTTAAGTTATCTAGAAGCATGGAATTTAAAAAATAACAAAAAATCCAAGTCCCCAAAAGAGTTTACAGATCTGGATTCCAGCCAGACACAACAGTGAGTGAAGCAAGCAGATGGGAGAATAAGGGCTAGGATAAGGAGCAAGTTTCTCCTGCTAAGTAGTAGTCACAGCGTAACACCTGCCTACTGCCATCCTCTTATCACTGCAGAAAGCCAAGTGTTAGTAGTAACAAACACTGTCAAGTGCCATGCTTTTTCAAAAAGGAGTGAGCTCCCAAAGTGTAAGCACTCGTAACAGTCAAAATCGCTGCTAGAATCACAATTTCTAGAATCATAAAAAGCGCCTGTGATTCAGAACAAAAATACAAGCAGCTACATTCTTTGTAAAAAATTTATGTTGCTTTCTACATCTCCAGCAATTATCCTAGAAAATAATCCACTTTTCAAATGACAAACTAGACTTATAACTACTCAATGGCAACATTTACATGTCAAACTAAAGGTAAACTGTGGGATATATGTACATATAGTAGAATACTGAAGTTCAAAATAAATCATTAAGAACAGAAATTCAAGTTTATTTTAACTCTTTTTCGCACCAGGATTAAAGTGAGCCTCTTTATATTCACACAGACTTTGTTTTGATAATTAATTATAACATACATATATGCAAATCAATTCAATGGAGTTTAATGCTGTCATATTTACACCTAGAAGAAGTGTAAATTACTTTACTTGTTCTTTTTGGCTGTAAGAGACTCGCTATTTCTAAATCACAAAATTGACTTATTTCCTTCAAATGTATAAAAAACAAACAAACCTTGAAAAGGTTCAATTCTGACCTATTTTTTATCTGTTTGGTTATTGCTGTCTAAGAAACAAGGTGACTTCTTGCTCCCTTGCAATGACTGATAACATGATCCTCAAGGAGACTTCTGTATAAGATGCTGAAAATTCTAGTCTAATTCTTTCTTTGCTCTGGATTTTTTTTTTTTTCTAACAATAAACTGGCTAGCTTGAGAAGACAGTTTCAATACTAATGTCTTAGATTTTGCCATGGTACAATCCAAGAGCAACAACTTTCAACATTTTTTTTAATGTACAAAAATAACTAAAAAAAATCTGACTAACTTTATTTCTTTTGAAGATAGTGCTAAAATGATGGACTTCAGTAGAAGCCAAGGTCCACCAGTGTGCAGATCTGCTTTAGGAAGATCATTGCATAGACAAAATCTGCAGGTGGAAACCTGTGTACTTTCTGAGAGAAGGGCATCCTGAGGTTACTGAATACCAAAATTGAAGGAGCAATAACAGGAAAACAATTAAGTACTTCAGAAAATAATAATGTTAATTGAGTAGGTCAGATGTTTTCTTATACTAAAACTGAATGGAAACAGCTGCCAGTGCAGCAGTCATTTTTTAAGTGCAAGCAGCAAGGACAAAAGATTTGCTTCAGTGACACTTAAAAATGCATACCCAAAAATTAAATCACATAATAAATGCAGCACTATGTGGGTCCCACTGAAAATTTGGTTTCACCTGAAAATAAATAAAAAAATTATTAATTATTAGCTTATGTCTGTAGGATAGTGCACTATCCAGCACTCCTTTCTAAAGTGTATCCCACAAGAGAAAAAATCCTGTCAAATGAACAATTTGTCATTTTCTCTCATCACTGGGAGAAATCAGTTTCAATCTGAGACCAGCTGAACTAATACCAATTGCACCCATTTAGTATTGTAGGAATGCCAATATAGAAACCCAGTAAACACATTATTAATTCATTCAGGGCTCCTAGGTTTGTAAATTAAGAGGGTTATCAGTCTGGGTTTGGAAGTGTCTTAATAGTGTCAATTAATTTTTAAATTGAATTGCAGACTAAGAGCTTAACCTTCAGGTCAAGAGGTGCTCAGAAGCCAATTTAATATAAAAGTCAATGGGACAATTGCTACGAAGGAGTACTTCTCAATCTAATAATTGCAGAACTGGTCTCCATCCACAATATTGCTTTCATACAACTTTATGGCAAAGATGATGTGTCTCAATGAACAGCTGTGTCAGAAGACTCCAGGGATGCAGGTCTGGTTGGCACACAACCACACAGAATTACTGAATTGCTGAGATAAGACGTGACCTCTGGAGGTCACCAAGTCCAACCCAATGCCCAGAGCAGGGTCAAGTAGAGAATGTTGCTCAGGGCTGAGCCCTATTGGATCTTATCTACAGTGAGTCAACCTCTCAGCAGAGTTTATTCCAGTGTTCAGTCACCCTCAACAACTCTTATATGCTCAGAAAGTCATCATGGAACTATGTGATCTTGCCTGCTTTTACCCCTATTATCCATGATATCTGTATTCAAATCTGTTCAGAGCATAATCCCTGATTTATGATGTAAATACATAGCCCACAGCTCATAGTGATGGTAGGAGTCTGTAATGGCATCTGACAAGAAGTTCATTTAATTTAAAATCTAAAGTGAAAACAAGACACATCTCAAACCAATATATATCACAAAGTCTTCGGGAAGTAATATAATTCTTTTAAAAGTTCTTTCTAATTACAGTAGTTCTTTCCTTCTTCCTCTCCACTCTTTTAAAACCTCTTTTTAAATAAATCTCAGCACTGGTGTTAGACTCCTTACTTACCTATGGTATGTTCATTATTCTACTACTTCATTATTAACCTTGGGGTGAAAAAGAATGGAGTGAAGAACTGTGGATTAGAGTCACCAATGCCTGCATCATTAACTGAAAGGGACAAAAGAGCAAGTGTTAACTGGCCTCAGACACAACAACCCAGGCACTGGCTATGACAGAAAAGAACAAGACACACAAATAAAGAATCCTTATGAGAATAAAATATCATGATAACATGAAGGTTATGAGAGCTCCAATATTATTCAGATGGAAGAAAGCTAAAAAACTGTCCTTGAATAAAGTCTCTCACATTAATTAAATAATATGTAAGAACTTGCAAAAAGAATCTAATTGCCCATGTAGTGTTTCTTCTTCATGTGTGTTTCTAACTACACAGTGACTGAGAACATTTTTTCCGTTTAGTGATAAAAAATTCAACACCTAGCAAACACAGTTTCTTTCATTTCCAGCTATCATATAACAAGGCAATGATAAAGTACGGTATCTTTTCCTCTCAGCTCAAGAAAACACATTTCCAAAGTCAAAATAAGAATAATTTGACTACTGAAATTTTTAAAATCTATTTTTATATGCTATGTGTTCAACACAAACCTCTCAACTGCTCGCAGTAAGGGCTAACTTGCACCTGTCTTGCTTCTTGAGGGCAAGCATGCTTCCTTCTTCAGATTCAATGGAGGTGTCTAACTGGGAGTTTTCCCCAGGATAAGCAAGATTTCTGGTCAAGTGTCAAATATTCCTGGAGACTGTGGCCTTGACCTACAATTTACAGGAGCAAAAATGTTGAAGTCTTGATTGAAGGTTCTGTCTTCAAATCATTAGATTTAGGTCATTACATCAGCTGAAGCTTTTTTTTCTCCTGAAAACGTCATCTAAGAAGAGCATCAGTGACCTGACAGTACAGTGCAGTTCCGTCAGTGAGCTGCTATTGATGGAAGCACCTGTGCAGAAATGTTCTTACTGAGAAAAATGGACAGCCACCAGCATGACAGAGCATGGAGCCATATCCTAATAACACCAAAACTGCACAGTAACGTGATTCAGCTTCCTTGAAAGCACCTTTGTTTATCATCCCGAAAACACAGCAAAGCCCATCTTGTGTTCTAAGCATGCATGGACCAATTCCAGGACTACATACACAAAATTGACTAAAACCTCAGGGAGTGCAAATGGTGTAAATCCCCTTATGTCACATCATCTGGGGCACACACACTCTGGTTGTGGAGCAGAGACAAGGGCTCTAGGGTTACCCAGCTACTCAAGTTTTGAGTATTTACATATCACTCTGAAATTAAGCCCTGCTAATTCAAAATAATTTTTGTCACTAACCTCAGTGTGATGATACTTTTACTTAAACGTGTCTTCATCACCAGATAATCTTGCAATACAACCAGCAAGTGAAAGCAATCCAAATGTTTCTGCAGCTGTGAAAAACATTGACAGCAGGCAGTGAAGACCAGCTGGATCCTGATTCTCAGCACCCCCTGATCAGAAAAGGGATACCCTGTCCTTCAGCTGTCATGAGGCAGCACAAATCAGGAACACTGCTGAATTTAGAAGTGTGGTAGAGCAATGGAAATCAGACATCATCCTCCCCAACTGAATTCATTAAAGCTTCAGGCTTACTAAGGTAAAAACATTGAGGATTTGGCCAGTTCAGTGCTTCAGCACCACTTGCACCGAAGCGCTAAATTGACTGAGGTGTCTTTCCTACTCAGTTTGGCTCATGCACGGCCTCTGAGCAGTGACAAGCATTGGGTGAGCTTCTGCAGGCATTATTTTAGAGTCATTTTCTCCAAACTCCTCTCTGCACCATGCTTTAATATTTATGGAAATGTATCTACAAAACATGTAACCTCTTAAAAATTTCCATGGTGATGTCTGTGTGAATACTTCTAACTTCAGAAGTATTTGTTAATTTTCATGACAAAAAGACTTCACAATCACATTAAGTGCTAGAATTTTGACATGGAGAAGTTATTCCTCTCAAAGATGAGAGAGATGTGCAAATAAGGTTCTGAATGGACATGCTGTCACAATTTTACATGGAACATCAACAATACATCCCTAGAATAATATGCTTTCATTTTATCTTTTATAAGTTCATAAAATATTCATCTCCTTTCCCAGCCACGCTGTGAGATCAATCTCAGCAGCACTGTTAGTTCATATGAAATGTAAAATGAAACCGATTATAAACATGAAAGAGGAAAGTCTCATTTTGTCTAATCCAAGGGGAATGAAAATAAGGCAAGGAAAAAAGAATTCAGAGAATAGGTCCACCGTAGTTTGCTAATCTAAGATATCATCACATACCAGAAATAGCCAAATGTTAATGGATATTGTAATGGTGAGGTAGATCACTGAATACTAAATATTAAAACTGGAAAATGAAGAGACTAGACACAGGGTAACTTTAACTATCAAGTGCACAAACTGGTGCCATGGCAGTAGAGAAGTCATCAATTCAAACCCAGGCTCTTACTGAGCCACTTTATCTGCTATTTTTCAGAATACCAGCCACCACTCAGCAGCAGTAATTCACAGTGAGCCTCACACTTCTCTATCATTTCACTGTAACAGATACTTGTTGGTTTGCTATCTTTCTACTGTCAGGACAAATTTAAAGGATTATTTTTTGATGGGGTGTTGTGTGCAGTTTTGCTTCTGTCTTATTCTGTCTTCTACTGTGGATATTTACTGGGATGCAATTCAAACTCACATTGCTGTAGAAAGAGGCTATCATTTGTTTATTTCAATGGCTCTTTTCAAATTTATTTTGACAGACTGTCTCCAGAACTTTCTCCCTGAGGAAGTTTTTGACCTCTAACAAATTTTCTATATCTCACCTTAATCAACTCATGAGCAGCTAGCAAGAGCAGCATGGGAAGTATACAATACCAAGGTTTGACAGGAAGTGTACAATATCAAAATTTGATAGCAAAAGAGAAAGGTAACTGGGAAAGATCACATTTAAAACAAAAGCCAATACAGAGATGAGAAGGAGAGAACAAAATGTTTCCTGCAATCTTATAAACCTGTTGTAAACAATACTATTTAGTTGAACTTCAGTCTTTGATTTTTCTCCGCTCCCAAAAGCAGCATTTATCTTTCAGTATAGCCATAGAGACTATATTCTTCACAGGCAGAAGTGACCAGATTTACCCTCTGCAAGAGCTATTGCCAAAACAGAAATCCTCCAATGGCTTGAGATAGCTGAGTATTACCATCGCTTTCCATTTTTGCCAGATGTATGATTTACAAAACGTTGAAGTTTAAAATTAAATAACAAATTATTTTGAAGCACTGATGGCCAAAGCTATGGAACATTTTGGTGTAAGACAAATAAAAACCCAACCAAACACACACAATAATTCTTTTGATCTGTAGTATAATAAAACATATTTTTTATCAAACTTGAGAATTTTGAGGACTTGGGGAAAGGTTTTTAGACAAATACCCTGAGGTTTTAGCCTTTCTGAAACAAGTGTTCTCAAAAGCTGAAGCCAGGAAATGGGAAAAGATTATACTAGAAATAATTCTAGGCTCATACTAGTAAAACTAAGCTCATAGAAGACATGTGTGACTGTAGTAAATGTGGTAACAAATGTCTAGTGGGGTTTTTTGTGAAATTTACAGCTGAGAAGGTTTGGAATTTTAAACTTTTATCCACAGAAATAAAGGATTCGGAATTTTCTCAGATTCCCATAGGGAACATTTAGACCTCAAGGCAGAAGAAATCAGCTACGACACTCTGGAGCTCCACTGATGGCAAGATTATCTATTACAAACTTTTCAGACAGCTAAGGGTATAGGGAAAATATTTGTGAATTTAGATTTAATCATCTGAATTCCTGGTCCTAGATGAATACATGTCTTGTGGTGAATCTATATTGTAGTGTTGAGAAGCTTATTTAAGAATAACTGTTGGGTGGCTGACATGCTGAACAGAAAACTGTAGAGAGAAGAGGAATTATGCCCATACTAAAATGGAAAAAATAAGAGATAGCAATATCATGTAGTTATCATCCAGTCACAAGGAAGCATGTGCCGAAGAAGGAAATTTAATGTCTTCTGAGTTCAAGCCTAACATTACAAACACAATTACAAGGCAGAGAACTCCATTCCTGCATAAATAATAGAAGGTAATGGATGTATTTTCTTTTTATCCCCTTTGGCATGTGCAATACATCATTTTCTGTTTGAGGAATTCACTTATCTAAAAACACGGCATACTGAAAATAAAACCAGAATTCAGTTACTTTTTACTGAATCTGTAATGTTACAGTAGAAAGGATTCCTTTCCAGCTACCAAATATAATTATTTATGAAGTCTCACACTTCAGCTTACTCATGTGCTCAACTTTACTCCCAAATGTACAGTGACTTGCTCCTGTGTTTACAGGCTCAGATTTAAAGGAATAATAAAGGCATTTGTGTTGTTTGGCGAATGTGTTTCATTATGTGCTGTTGTTACTTTTGCTCACAGGAAATCCCTTGTGTTAGATACCCTTACATTCACAGTCAGGACCAGTTCTCATGCGCTCCTGGGATGAACCAATGGAAGGGACTAACAGAAAGATCTAGGCAGATCATAAAGTCCTTTTTAAGCTTTTCAGGGACCAGGCAGTAAATCTGCTCACTCAGCCCCTCAGCCACATGTCGGGACACTTGCCCTGTCAGAGACAAGAATAATTTTGTTGCACAGATACCCCTCTACCCCTGTAAAAATTGAACAAAATTAGCTGAAATTGTGCAAGGCAAACTACGCAGATCTGGTATTACTGCCCCAGGCTCAAAGCACTGAAGCCAGTTATATGATGACAAAATTGTACCCATACACAGTCAAGTCAAAACTCTAAAATCATATGCCTCCTGTAAGAAAATGCTGCAGAGAAACACTGAATTCTTCAGCCATCTTTTACTCTCTCCTGATCTTAACAGTTATGACCTGCCATTGTACTCAACAAGTTTTCTTGGTCTCTGAACCCAAAATCCATCCTTTCCTGACATGAGGATCAACTGATCTCATGATCTGATAACACACAGAACTGCTTTGGGAAGACTCTTAAGGCTCCTTTCATCTAATCTCCCACTTCTCTGCCAAACTGCAGATGCCTATGATGGGGTCTGTCTGGCTCACATTGCTGCCCACCTCCAGAAGGCATACTTAGTGCCCCTGGAACACCAATCCCACCACCTGTACATTTTAATTAATCTCTCAATTTTAATTACTAAAACTGCAGTTAGACATGAAGGGTTTATTCAGCTGGATTTGTCCATAGCACATGTGAAATCAGAAATGCTCTACCAGTTGCCTACTGGTAATGTCATCTATCTTAGAATTGTAATGAGCACTTAAAAAACTCTGATCAATAAATTACTAGGGACTCCTAAGAAATAGAAAAAATAACACCCACAGGATGCCCTTCCCCCATCTAGGGGTATTTCCAATATTTCTTGACATATTTATTAAAAGCTGCATTTTGGGAAGATGTCCTAGTGTTGTACATATATTGTAGTAAACATAGAGTTACTTAAAATTTATTTTAATTAGAAAACAAATCAACAACCACAATCCTATACTAGCAGAATGACTACAAACTATAAACTAAGAAATGGTGACTGCTTTAGTAGAGTGAACTTTTCTAGTAGAGTAAAGCAGATTTGGCATACTCAGCAAAGAAGTGATTGTGGTAAAATTTGTGAAACTGATGGATAATGAGAGGTCTTGTATTCCTCTTTTCAATTATTTGCTTCCTACACCATTTCTGAACTAAAAACCAAGATAAATTGAAAAGGCAGGGCTACAGAGAGACAAACCTACCTATTCTCTTGCTTTCTTTCCAATCGCTTTAACCTCTTTTTGTCCAGACCAGAGACCCTGCTCCCTAGTGACAACAGGGCACTCATGATGGTCTTTGGAAAAGGAGACCATTACATAAGTGAAAACATCTTAGTACCTTCCAGTCAAGGCACCTCTCCAGCTCCCCTCCCATCTCCAGCTGTCTGTACTCATGCGTTCCATGTTTCCAGATATGCGGGGTCTTGGATTTGTTTATCCTTTGAGCCTACTTTTGTGAAACCACTCACACACAGAGTTTTGCACGTCTGACCAGGGTGCCCCAGCAAAACAGGTGAAATAACTTGCAGAATAGAGATGTCAGTAATTTCTCAATGTTTTCTTCCCCTCTGCATGTGTCTGTTCCACCTCTGGAACACAAGTAATTCTGAGGGAAAATGACCTGAAGAGCCCTGGTTTCCCACAGACTTATAGTGAGGCTGATAATGAGCTGTAATTGAAACTTTTCTCATTACCAAGACATTTATATGGTCTCTCAGCCATGTGAATCACAGTTTAATAAGAGGCAAGTTCATGTTACAGCCTTTGGGACATTTACAGGATCTCTCAGCCTTACCCAGCTGCCTGTTTTCATGAAATAGCTTAATTATATTTGAGATAGATTTGGGTGAAACTGCCCAACAGCTTCAAAAGTTATTGGAGAAGTAAAGGAGACACAGCCAAGCATGATCACATAAAGGCCTGTTTCCATAGAAACCAAGAGGAAAAACAGCAGTACAATTTGAAAAATTTCATTGCAGAGTCACTTTAATTGAAATTTTAAAAATATCTGACCGTCTTTAAATCACATGCCACAACACAAAATACATTTCTCCTGCCTTATCCCATTCAATACCCCATCTGCAGACCCCTGCTTTCGTGTATGCCGCTCTCCTATATCCTGCAGGCACAGAAACTACGCTTCTTAAAGTTAACCATCTCAGGATGTTGTTCTGAGCGTATTTTGTCAACCTCCGCTTTGGATGAAAAGTACTTTTTTAGTCAAGGCAAGTTTCCCAGAAAGACAGGCCAATTGGTACACTCCATGGCTCTCATACATGAGGCACAGGACAGAACTAATAAAGGGGGAGCTCACAGGAGAAGTGAGCCACAGAATCACCTGCTGAACAGTCTATCTCGCTGCTGGGGCTCTAGGGAGGATCTGCAGGTTGGAGTGTGAGATTTTGGCCACCAAGGACAAGTATCAGAAGGCAACCTATGTGAGGGTGGTGAACACCTGCTGGGTGACAGTCAGGAAATTTCTTCGGACGAACTGCCACCCCTCTTTGTCATACCTTCTTCAGGTGTAGCATGCACCTGAGCCACCAGTTCTGGCCCCAGCACCCAGTGTAAACAATAATGCCCATGTACAACTCGATAAACTGAGACCACCGAGTGGTGTGAAGCCACTCCGCAAACGCCCTTGACACGGACAGCCTCGAAGCAAACAGGTGTCGCTTGGTTTTGTAGCCACAGCCCGAAGCCCAGCTGCTTTTGGTCCTTCCCGGCTGCGAGCAGAGCTCCTCGACCGCAGGACCCTTCTCTGCCCCGGCTCGGGCAGCTCCCCCAGCGACCGATGGGTTCGAGGAGCTGCCGGTCCCCTCGCGGCTGCAGTGTCCGGCCGGAGCGGTGCTGGACAGTGTCCGGCCGGGGCCGGAGCGGTGCTGGGCAGTGACCGGCCGGGCCCGGAGCGGTGCTGGGCAGTGTCCGGCCGGAGCGGTGCTGGGCAGTGTCCGGCCGGGGCCGGAGCGGTGCTGGGCAGTGTCCGGCCGGAGCGGTGCTGGGCAGTGTCCGGCCGGGGCCGGAGCCGGAGCGGTGCTGGCCAGTGTCCGGCCGGGGCCGGAGCGGTGCTGGGCAGTGTCCGGCCGGGGCCGGAGCGGTGCTGGGCAGTGTCCGGCCGGGGCCGGAGCGGTGCTGGGCAGTGTCCGGCCGGGGCCGGAGCGGTGCTGGGCAGTGTCCGGGGGGTCGCGGCAGGCAGCGGGGCCAGCACCATCGCTCCCCCCAGCGCCCCTTCCCGGCCAGGGCCGCGCTGGGGCCGGGCGGGGGTCGCCGCTCTCTCTGCTGCCCGCCGAGAGCCCTCGCCCCCCCGCCAGGGCCGTTCTCCGCCTTCTGCCGGCCGTGCCAGGCAGCCTCTCTCTCGGCCTTCACTACCGGGTCAGGCGAGGCGGGAGCGGCGAAGCAGCGCCCGCCTCGCTCCGGCTCCGGCACCGACACCCCTCCTCCTCCTCCCCGCGCCGCTGCCGTCCCCTCCCTCCCTCTGCCTCCCTCCCTCCTCCCTCCTCCCTCCTGCCAGTTTCTCTACAACTAGTGCATCCACGCGCAGGCAGGGTCCGGCCGCCGCGGCTGCCATGGATATCAGCTAAAGCCGGGAGGAGCGGGCACAGAGGCGCTCCCCGACCCAGCTCGCAGCCCGCGGGGCCGCCGGCCGGCACTGCCGCGGCCGCTGCCGCCCGCCCCGAGCCTGCCCGGAGAGCGCGGCTGCCCCGGGGAGTGGGGGCAGACAGGGAGGGGGGGAAGAAGCACGGACTGCAGGGAGGGAGTCGGGCAGAGCATCCCCACGGCAATGTCCAAGGGCTTGAAGAAGAAAAGCCACTGGACGAGCAGAGTCCACGAGATCGTGATCGTGAGGAACCCGGAGGGACAGCTGGGCTTCGAGCTGAAGGGGGGCGCCGAGAATGGGCAGTTCCCCTACCTGGGGGAAGTGAAGCCTGGCAAGGTGGCCTATGAGGGCGGCAGCAAGTTGGTGCCGGAGGAACTGCTGCTGGAGGTGAACGAGACCCCCGTGGCCGGGCTCACCATCAGGGATGTGCTGGCCGTGATCAAGCACTGCAAGGACCCCATCCGCCTCAAGTGCGTCAAGCAAGGTAAGGCGGGCACGGGCCCCCCTCTCTGCCCACCCCCTGGGGGCCGGGGCAGGTCTGGGGGAGCAACTTTGTTGCTGCAGTTTGACTTTCCCCCCTCCCCGGCGGAGCCGCCCCCTCCCCGGCGGCGGGGGGAGGATGCGAGCGGCGCTGCGCGGTACCCGCAGCCGGGCGAATTAAATGTGCGTCAGTGACAGCGCTTCGCCATGCCGGGGGGGGCGGCGGCGGCACCCCCTGCAGCCCCGGGCTCAGGGGGACGGGTCCCCGCCCGACCCGACCCGACCCGACCCACCGGCCCCGGTCCCCGCCGGCCTCCGGCTGCTGCCGCCGGCGCTGCCGGGGCTGGAGCGGCGGCCGGGGCCGGGCTTGCCCTTGGCTTCGCCTCGCTCCTGGAGCCTTGGCGTGGGAACAGGGGCTGCAGCCCCGCGCCGGGTCCCTGGTGGCGCCCAGGGTGGCTTTAGCATCTCTTAAGTGTCATTAGCGGAAAAGTCATTCATTTGATCCCTGGTGAAAAGGATCGCTAATCCCAGGGAACGGCGTGCTCAGAGCAAGTGAGAGGACAGGCAGAAAGAAACTTTTGGGAGAGAACGGTATACTCTTGCCTCGCCTCTGTTTCGCTTATTTATTTTGAAGTACTGTAATAGGTTAATGCGTTTCCAGGAAAGTCAGTAGAGAAGAGGCGCCACAGATGCTGTTTACATGTTTGTTTCTGTCCTCTTTAAACTATGCTGAGTTGAGTTCTCTGCAGCTGAACGCTTGCGAGGAGGTTTCTGTTAGCCCAGCAGCGTTTCTGGAGCACAGGAGCTGCTCTGGGAGCCGAGTCTGTAGGTGCTCCTTGGCGATGGGTGGTGCAGCGGCTGTAGGCGGATCACTAAAGTACGCATTCCAGCCGGGCAGCGAGCCCAGCCATTGAAAACTTGGGAATTTCTGCGGTGCGAAGTTTTTAGATACCATGCATCAGAGGCGCTTGTGCTCTGCAACTACAGCCATCAGCCTGTGCTCAGAGGACACAGAGGAGAATCTCTCTGACACTGGGTATAATTTGGCAATTTTACTTCCTCTTTGTAATTGACGGTTTATTGTTTAAAGTATAATTTGCGATACTTCTGAATGCTTGAAGAGTATGCTAATTATTAGTTTATCCAAACATGGCAGAACCAGCAGAAAGAATCTGATTTCCACTTAGGCCTTCAGAATATACTTTATTGTATATTCAGTTATCTCCATGAGGTCAAGCCTCTATGTACAGATATAATCTCTGAGTTTTTTTATTAGTCCTTATGGTTAAATTGTGCAATATGCTGTAGATCATATCTTGATAGTTGGGCTGTGCAGGGAGACACAATAGTTCATGTGATAAGTGAAGATCAAAAATGAGTATAGTGGATTCTGTCATGGCAGTGTAGTGTCATCTCTGGGCACCTGAATTCCAGGAAAGGTGCTCTGTACTGTCCTCTTTTTATTAATAATTTTAGTGTGAGTGGTCTTACTGTGAGTGGATTCAAAAAGAAGCAGCAGTTGAAGTGTCAAGAAGATAAGGGTAGATTGTCTGTAATCCAGTTGTTACTTTTTTCTTTTTTTTTTCAGAAATGCCGTAGATTCTTTACAATAAGGCTAATTTGAGGTTACTTTGAGTTGCTGTGTGAAACATATATCCTATCTCTTCACTGTTTTTCTAATATTTCTCTTGAAATCAAAGCAACCACCGGTGATTCATTAATGTGTGCACCCTTAATAAATTACCTGTCATACCTGAATTAGGGACATTAGTCAGGCTTTTAGTCTGGGAATTACTGCAAGCTTTTGCATGAGACATAAGGGATAGATTCTGAATTCTACCTAATTCTGTGTATCTGTACCTGTATCTATACCTCTCTGAGGAGTTTCAGTTCAGTATGTTAACTCACTACAGTTTTAATGCAAGTTCTCAAAGCACTGGCCACATGACTGTGTTTGGAAATGACAGTTCAGCACAGATTCTTGGACTGAGAAAGACTTCCTGGCTGGAATGATCTTTCATGTGTTCCAGCATCCTTTACGCCAAAGAGAGAGGCCTTCTGGATCCAACTCCCTATTTGAAGGAAAAAAAAAAAAAGAGGTCAATGGTTTGTGCATTTTACATTTTACTACCTGACTCCTCCTTCAAGTGTAAGGCAGCGTATCCCTGCGCCCCTCGGTGACAAAGCACAGCAGCCACGTTACAGCAATATTACTATTCCCTGACAGTGCTTTGCAGCATTGTGTAGGAGAGAAAGGGCTGGGCAATAAAATCTTTATATGTTTTTGTAACTTTTGTACTCCTTCTGATTATAAAGCACCTTTAGTGTGCTGGAACAAGGTTAATGACTCCATTATCATTGTTTCCGCATAATTTATCAATGCTATCTCTGTCAATTAGAATAGCATGACCTTGAATGCACCATGTGACTGTAGCTGCTTCTTCAGTGCTGCCTAGGAATGAAGTCAGAGAGAGAAATGTGGAGGTAGGACATGACTATTTATAATGTGATCTTTAAGAGACTGCAAGTATTTCTCTTGTTTGGAAGTTTTGACAATTCAGCAGTGAAAATTCATTTGTAGATGAAATCAGAGAATGGGTAATTCAAGAATTAGCTGTTTTGAAGCATAGAAAAGGTGCTTTCATGATTTTTCCTTATGTTTGATTAAACACCTCTCTCTCTGAAATAATTAAATACTTCATCATTTATCACATTACTAGATGAAATACTTCTTTTGAAAAGTTGGATAGAATATTGTTGTTATGTGTTAGCTAAACGTCTTGAGTTATAAAAACCCCAAACATATAATGTAGGAGTTGATGCATATTATGAAGAGGAGTAAACTTCATGAGAAACTGATTTGCAGTTCCATGATACGATTCAACATAAATTCTCCTAGGTATGGCACCTGATAAATAGGATTTTAATGCAGGGCATTGTGCCTGGGTTTGCATGGGAAGAAATGACTGTAAGAATTATTACTATTACTATTACTATTACTATTATTGTGTCTTATTTGTAAGAGTTCACAAAGAAATATTCCTTGGAGATTATTTCCTGTTTGGTTTTTTTTGTTAGTTTTTTTTTGCAAGCCACTTGTTGTGCTACTGTTGATCTCTGGAAACACATGGGATGGTCTTGGCCCAGATGAAGTCAAAGGCAAATCTGTCCTTGACATCAGATAAAGAAGGCAGGGTTTCCTCTGCAAACCCCATGCTTTTTTAAATATATACCCTTCAAATGAGAGAATCGTATACAGCAATTTCATTAGTTGGGTGTATTGCAAATGTACATTCTGACCTTCTGCTCTCTTGGGTGAGGATAACAGCCTTGTACTGTTTCTTAAAGAAATACTTCTGAATTTCAAATATGTTTGTTTTTACATGTGGAACAGTTTGGATTAAGTGCTGTCTTCTTCCCACACATGTACAGATGCGTAGTTGTAAAAGTAGCAGTGTGTTAAGGAAAGGCATCTTAATTTGGATAAGTAATCACATGGGGAAGAGTCATACGGGGAGCAGTGTTGCCTCCAGTTCCATTCTCTGTTCATCACTGCCGTCTCAGATCCACAGTAATTCCCACCAGTGGCTGACACAGGTCTGTGCTGTGCACACTCACTCCTTGAAGGGTAGCACAAACAGCCCAGTTGTATAAACCAGGATCTTTATTCTTTGTTATAAACTTCCACAGATGCCCTCAGCAGAATCCCAATGAGCAGTCTGAAAACATGAATTTCAGAACTCAGGAGCATTGCAACATATTTTGTCCTGGAGCTCTTTCCTGATGCATCTCTTTCTCAAGGAAAATGGTTTGGATGTATTAAGTAACCAGGTGATCTGACCAACTGAGCAATTTAATTTATTTTTAGAAGTATTTAGTGGCCTGACTATATTAAATATGAATAAAACAGACACTTTTTACGGACACTTTCTAATGGCTCATATCCTACTCTAAATAGTTAGACTTTAAGCATCAACCCCTTATTCTTTAGCTCCTTAAGCAAAAAAAGGCATTTAGTACACATAATGTAAAGAGGAACTAAAAAACGGTTTAATTTTTGCAGTCCAATAATTTTCTTAATAGTGAGTGCATGCTAGAATGTTTTGCTGACTATAGCTATACTTGGGCATATTTTCAAGTGCTTTCCCAGTCTGGAGAAGATTTGGACCCTCATTAGGATGGATACAAGGGCAGACTGGATCCTCCAATCCTATTCCTGGTGGCTGCCACTGTGGTTGCTGAGCAAAGACTAAAAGGACAGTGTGGTACTGTCCCAACACCCACTGATTCGTGGCTAAGGGGTTTAGTAGCCTTGTAGTGCTTTTTCTTAATGGGTTCATCCATAAGCTTTGCAATTAAGACCTGGTCTAAGTTTTAAAATTTCTTTAAAAGTCTATGACAAGCCTTTTGACAGAGAAATGCAGGAATGTTGTGATTTTCCAAAGTTTTGCCTGGATGTATAAACATATTAACTAGTTAAAATATTAATATTTTACTACAGACTTTTTCAAACACATATTTCTATGTATAGTTATGTTTTTAAATTTTTTTCTAGTTATTTAAGGTCATAAATAATTCTCTTCTACATTCATTAAGACACTCTGTGCATATAGTTAGTCTTTGGGTGATCTTTTATTCCTGGATATCACTATATACTATGTTCCAAGATGGGAATGTTGGATATGTTGGACATAGTTATCTTCACAAGAAGAACAGTATTTTGCAACAGAAGGCTGCATGATTTTCCAGAATAAAAAAAAAAAAAATAAATAAATCACAGGGGTCTTTGAAAAGCCAGACCCAAAGAACCCTGAAAACCTGTGTGGCTGTACATTTCTTTATGACTTTTGCATAGGTAGTATTTGAAAATAAACTGGGTTTCAGACCTTCTCCTTTTTCCTAATTTGTGCTCCTTAGGATTTTACTAACTCCTGAAATTAAATTCAGAGTTCTTTTTTTACCATTACTTTATGTTATTCTTATGCTTGTCCATCTTAATTTAAAGACCATTGAAGCTGACTTCTGACTCATGTAGCTTGTGATTTATTCTTCAGCTCCTCCAGAGAGCTTGTGATGTTTCATGTCAGGGACTCTGTTCACCGGCAGTAGAATTATATTCATCAGTCTTTTTCCTTCCCTGAGAATTACAAATGTGCCATTAAAGGATGGGGCTGTGACTTTGTTAGTGCATCATTTCCTTGAAGAAATTAAATAATTGAGAGTGCTCTGCTTAGTTCTGTTTAGTCACATAAGGTAAAGTTAATTTTACGGTAAGACTTGTCCATCTGCTGATGCTGTTGACATCAAAGGAAGGTACTGGTGTGAGGGGGTAGAATTGTGTCTCACTTCCTTTATGCATCCTATAACCTCACCCGCATTAATTCAACATTTCATGAAAAATATGGATTCTGAGCTTTTGCTTGCAGTGTTCTTGATCTTCTCCTTGCTCTTTATAGATGAGGAGCTCCTTTCATGGCATGAAAGATTCTATAAGTTATTCATCTACATATTTTGTATACAAGAAGTGGTGTATACATGGAAAAAGTACCCCTTCAAAAGGGATTTATGGGAGGAGCTGGTCAGAACTGTGATTTAGAAAGGGTGATGGAGAGGAAAGTGCTGCATTAGTTGTAGAAGCAGATGTTTTTTGTTCTTCTCTTCCTCATGGTGTTATAAACAAATAAAAAAAAAGTTTTTTTTAAAATTTATTTACTGGGGAGGATCAAAGGAAAGTTCCAAGAACATAGTGATATTCCTTGACTGTGTTAACATTCTGGAACTAATTTTTTTGCTTATGTACTTAGGTGTTTATAAGACTATACATAAAAATTTATACAATATTTGGGGTTTTTTTGAGACTGGTAGGAATTTTCATCTGTAGGTTGAAATTGTGTAAGAATTTTTATAGTACTGCTATACAAGTATTGATACAGTACTACTCTGTATTCTATATTTTTCATTCAAGTTTTGGTACAAATATATATATATATGATAGTTACAATGAACCTAGTCTCTGGTAGCCAAGCAATGTACAGAATGGCACAGGATTCTGCAGTAGGAAATAAAATAAACTTTAGAATAAGATTGAGTAGATGTCTATCCAGGTAGGTGCGGTCTAGATCAGAGTTGGAAGATAATGATTTCAGTGGCAAAGTGCCTGTCATTGGGTTTTGTTGCTGAATGCCATTGTAATTCTGGCCTTAACTGAATTTTCTATAACCACAGGGGCTGTGTGATCCCAACAGTATCTCTT
This sequence comes from Poecile atricapillus, assembly GCF_030490865.1. Taxonomy (NCBI): domain Eukaryota; kingdom Metazoa; phylum Chordata; class Aves; order Passeriformes; family Paridae; genus Poecile; species Poecile atricapillus. The sequence goes on from NC_081289.1 coordinate 11,029,777, forward strand.
CAGCACATCTAATTTGTTAAAAATCAGCTTTTCTTCAACCTCATAGAAATCTATCCAGTAAGAAGGTGTCATAGTTTTCTGGCCATTTATTTATCTTTGTAGCTGTAGGCTGAAACTACCCAATGAAAAGTGGAATTGTGGGCAGAAGCGAGAGAAAAGAAAGATACCTAAGGGCTTCAACAAAAATTATTTAGCATTCCTAAACTGGACAGAAATCCTCATTGGTAAATGATAATCTCACAAACAGTACTTGTGGTTTGAATGTTCCTTTAATGTTAACCTAAAATCTCTCATTTATTCAAACCTGCTATCCACAATTTGGAGACTTCACTAGAAGCTGAGCTGAAAAAAAGCTGTTGTGTGTATCTGCCATGTATTTATCCTTTTCACATTATTCTTGAACTCCTAGTCAGTACCTTCAGATTGCTAGAATCCAGAAGGCTTAATCAAAAGGTAGTTTGCTGTCAACACAGCAGTACCAGGTGTCTTCTCATTCATACATACATTATGATTAGTAATATATGAATAATACTGTTTTGCTCTGCTTATCAGCTTCAGATGTTTCTCCTGGGTGTCTTTGATGATTTCCACAGTGTATGAATTTGAGATGAAGGAAAGTAAGACAAGGAACAACATGGAGAAAGTAAAATTGTGTGAAAGTTCCAGGAAAAAAATTTAGAGATTATTAAAGTACATTACTGGTTTTAGAATTTACATGTTCTGTCATATTCAAGAGAGTATATGGCCCTGTACCTCCAGCACAGGAAAAATCAGCATAGGGAACATGTGTTTCCTAGGTCTGTCTTAGTTTCTCAAAACATGCTGAAATCATAGAATCATTTAGTTTGGAAAAGACCTTTAAGATCATAGACTCCAGCTGTTAACCCCACACTTTCAAGTCCACCATTAACCTGAAACTCTTAAGTGCCACACCTCCAGGGTTGGGTGGTTCAACCACTTCCCTGGGCAGCTTGTTCCAAGTGTTTGAAAATGCTTTCAGAGAAGAAATTTTTTCCTAATATCCAATCTAAACCTCGCCTGTGCAGCTTGAGGCCATTTCTTCTTGTCCTATTATTTGCAGCTTGTGAGAAAAGGCTGACCCCCACCCAGCTTCAATCTCCTTTCAGGCAGTTGTAGAGAGAAATAAGGTCTCCCCTGAGCCTCTTTTTCTCCAGGCTGAACATCCCTCCGCTCCCTCAGGGGCTCCTCATCAGACTTGTGCTTCAGACCCTTCCCTCCCTTGCCCTTCTCTGGACTCGCTCCAGCACCTCAGTGTCTGGTTTGTGGCCCAGAACCGAAAACACATCATTGATAAAGATATTAAGCAGGGCTGGCCCAAACCCTGAGCCCTGAGGAGCCCCACTGGTGGCTGCCCACTGGCAGGACTGAGCTCCATTCCCTGCTCTCTAGGCCCAGCCATCCACTCAGTTTTGTGTGCAGCAAACGGTGCACCAGTCCAAGCTGTGACCAGCTGGTTTCTCCAGAAGCATTCTGGTGTAAAATAGGCACAATTAACTCATTCCAAAGGAAAAAATAGCATTCCTGCTTCTTCAGATGAAAACAGAGTTCTTGTTAGCATGTCTGTGCTTCTGTCCCAAGTTCTGATGAAAGTATGGTGAAACAACGGGGCTGTCTGAGAAGAATATGTGCCTGGAGAAACACATACTTATGTAGGGTGACTGTCCTATGTGTGTGATGTTCCTACAAAAAAAGAGATTTACCAGGCAGTGTTTTGTTATGGACAGAACTGCATACTGGGTTCTTTGCTGCTGAGGCAGCACCTCAGCCTCCCTGGCTCTATTTCTGCATCCTTCTTCTCTGGCGCCAGCACAGTTGTGGAGTCACAACCATAAACACTAAGTAGTGGTAGTGCAGTACCATAAACACTAAGTCATTACTGTGCCTTTCTTTCCAGACCTCTAACCTTTGGAAGCAAGTGCAACAGTTCAGGTATTCAACATCATGTGAAAATGGAATTGAAATACCAAATGTGCATGTGTTTTACAGTTTTCCAACAAGACAAACTGGCTGTCTGCTGCCACGCACTCAGATGAAATAGCACTTTTCTAGGTACCTTTCTATTATAATATTTTTGTTACTTTCTTGAGCCATCCTTGGTTCAGATCAGTGTACTTTGTGGAGGCCCCCGTACATTTGTAAACCATGGAGCCCTATCTGCTATCAACATTCTTTCTTGCCCGCTCCAAGGCTTTTGTGCTACTGAAGCACCTTCCTGTGTCACTGGAATTCATCTTGAGCCTTTCAGGTAGTGCATCTTTCAGGTCTGGCATTAGCACCAACTAGTTTATTCTGCCAGTTAGATATATCTACCCTCTGTGCTTGAGTTCACTTCAGAAAGCATACAGAAACTTGTTTTGACACAGAATTCTGGTATTCCATGATTCCAGATCATGCCTGTTCTAATAGGAGAAAGCCTGGTATAACAATCTCCCATTGTGCCTGGTCTGGGAGATACGTGACATGGCCTTGACAACATATGGTAGTCTCTGTAGCCAGTGATGGCAGTCGTTTCATTGAATTATCCAGAATTATTAAATTGTTCTCAGAGTTCCCAGATTACTACACTGGGGGACAGGGTTTCTCTTTGACAGTCTGTGTCAGACACTGAGGATAGAATGGGGATCACTCACTCTCTGCAGAGTCATAGTGTGTTTGTTTTTAAAAACACTAAAGAAATACTGTGTCCTCATTATGCAGGAAAAAAAGAAACAAAATCCCTAGAAATAGACTTCATCATTGTGAGTAGTGTTCATAGATTCACTATACTTAGCAGAACAATGGAAAACAGTGGTAGAGTATAATGAGGAAAATTTTCTACACTATACTAGCAAGTACATTGTGTAGTTCTGTTAATGTAACAGTATTCCAGAGTGTAAATCCCTCCTGCAAACAGGTACAAATCGTCTCTTATTTCTTATCTATTTATTGCTATCTTTGTATCTCATGTTGTCCTTGCATTTCTCAAGATTAAATGTGCAAAATGATTTTTTAAATTGCACATTTTAGAGTTATTTTTGTAATATAAAATAAAAAAAAGTCTTCCAGATTTGTTCCCATCATGTCAGTAATGAATTAATCTGCATGTTTGTGATAAAATATTGCCATTTCATAAAACAACACCTAACCTGTCCTACAGAAGCTGAAAGGAAACAGAATTGGGGCATCGGTCTCATTCCAGGACATCCATTTCACATGTAAGTTCTTATAACACACACCATTTTTTTTCTACTTGAACTTCGACTGAAAAGTGATGAACAGTCCTATTTGAACCCCATATGAGTTGTACTGAATAGTTTCTATCATGTTACATTCTCACAGCTGATTCCTTAACTAGTATGAAATGGAGTGGCTGTGTTCATTTTTGTTATTCCCTTACCAAGTCCTTCTTTGTGCTAAATCTGCATTAATAATAAATGTCACATAAGCCTCTCACATGCTTCCAAAATGGTATGTTAGTATAAACAAGTATTAATCCCATTATATTTGAATTCTCTGTCCTTGGTTTGTTTTTTTTTTTTTTTAATAGGAGCAGCAATTTATATTTCAAAGTGTTGCAGAGTCCTGTTGCTAGCTTAAAAAACTAAAAGATCATGCAGGTGCTCCTATCATGGAATTGAAATCCTTGTGAAGTGGGAAAGGGAGCAGCTGCTGAACTCTTGTATCAGACTGATGGAGAAGCTGAACATTTCTGCAGATTAAACTATGGAGTGCTTTGCCTAGGTAAAGTGTAATTACCCCCCAGATTCACTGTTCAGCCTCTACACTACTCATTTTGAAAACTCTCCTTGAAGCTCAGCTCCACTGGGATGCCTGTTCTGCACTTGATGATGCTAGGTGGTTTGCTCTGACCCCTCTTCATTTGAGTATATATATAGTAATTATATAGTCATTATTTTTACTGGTATTTCTGATTTCTCTTTCCATGTGGGCTTGTTATATCTGCCTGTTGTCTCACGCATAAAATCTGAAAACTCTTGGTGAGAGAAACTGCTTTTTTGTTGTAGCAACTAGCATGGCAATTTCAAGTTGAGAGTCTCTTGTTTCTATGGCAATGTAAGGAAGTATTCACATTAAATTCAGAGTCTAACATAATGAATTTCTTGGAATTAGTTGCTGGAAATGTTCTGTATCTTTTTAACATAGGATCTGTAACTCAAATTGATCATCATTCAGTCTTGATGATAGAAGATTTACAGTGGATAAAAGTTCAGCAATATTTTTGGATTTAAGAGAATATAGTGGTTGTTACTAGTGTGGAGCTTCTATTACTGATAGCGCTGGTCTGTTGTCTCATATTTTTTCCATTACAGCTACTGCTAGTGAAGCCTATTCAAAAAATCTTTGTTATACTGTGTACAGAGAGTATGTTTCCTGAAGAATTTGGTTTTTCATTTTATCTACTTGATTACAGATGTGGAAGAACATTTCTCCCCTGTAAACGTCTAGAAGAATTACTGGAATTTCTGATAAGCTAGTAAAAAGAGCTTTTTCAACACTCACTCTATTTGGTCATTTGCCTGTAAAAATAGTATAAAAGATTGCAGGAAAATAATCCATCACAGTACTGGAGGTTTTGTTAAGAAAATAAAGTGAAATCAGATGTTGGGTTTGCTTAATTAAAATTAAAATTTGGTAATTGAAATATCAATTAAAAGTTCTTCTGGATTCATATTTATGTTAAACCTGTGACAGTTATGTACTAAAATAGTCCTCAGAACAGATGAACCCATAAAACTTAAATATGCCACTTTTAAATATGTGTGAAATATCGTATGGGTTTGTATACAGTTAATCTGACTTGCAGAAGTGTAGCAGCTGCTTTGCCTTGATAGGGATTTATGTCTGTGCCTGTGCTTTAAGGGTAGTGAAATTAATATTTCTTAGTGTAAAAGTCAGAAAAGCTGAAGGTTTCATTTTGGTTTTGGTTTTTTGCATATGTGAGAAAGCACTTCCTGCATGTGGCGAGAGCAGTTCCAGTTCTAGAAAAGTAGTAAATCCAAAAAGTATTGTTTTGGGGTCAATATTAAGAAGATTTCTGGTAAGTAGTAAGCACCAATTGCTGTAGGAACAGGTTGCATGAGCTGCAGAATTCCTCCCTCTGTATCTGCACTGCTGGCCAGCTAGTGAGGATGCTGCTGCTGGGAAAGAGATTTACTGGGACATTGAACCAGGAGTCTTCACTTGTATGCCTTTAGACACTAATATTGGCCTTGTTATTAGACTACCTGAATAGCTCCCAGATTCTTAAAATAATTTACAAAAAAACTTATTCAGAGTTCCCAGACAGGGAGTTGTTCTTGATATCTTCAGCTACCTCTGTGAATTTCAGTGTGAGAAGGGAAACTTCCCTCTTTGCTATCCTGACTTAGAGTTCTTAGAAACCATTGGGAAATTATTGAGTTTTACAATCATAATGATTTTTGTCCTCTGTGCTCTCTTTTTATGGTTTTGTTTGTTTTTTATTTTTTTAATTAAGTTTATTTCATTATTAAAGCCTGCCCTTCTTTTTAGGAAGAAAGGATCTTTCTAAATACATCTGGTTTGCCCATAGAACTGGTATTGTAGTTCTCCAATATAATTGCTTAGTTTATTCCTTTTATTCTCTAAAAAATTAACTCTTAGAACATGAACGTTGTTATTAGCCTATCAAGCCAACTGCAATAAGATCCCATGGTGACAGGTACTAAAAACTGGCAGTGAAAAACACTTGCTGGCCCAAAGGGTTTATACAGGCAAATTAGACACAGAGGATAGGTAGGAATTGACAGAACTGCACAGTGGTGAAATGGCTTGCCAAAAATCTCAGCTCGATCAATAACTGAGAGGAGAGCACTGCAATGTAATTTAAAAGTCTATGCAAGCAGTACTGCATCCAAGTAAAGGCACACAAACCACACAAAAACCCCTCTCCTGTTCAATGAGGGTTTCTATTGATTGCTCGAGTAAAACATTTTTGTAGGTATTTATTTTATATTTTACATGACAAATCTCTTGTAAAGCAGAAGCTTTTTTAATAACAAAGAAGCACAATCATGCAGAGGTATCTGCAGATGAGAGAGTGTGATGGAGTGTTTTCTCCTGATATGAAATGCATTTCAGAAATATATTGGAAGTGGTAAAGTGTAGGAAACCAAAGTTATATACATTTATTTATTTTAATAAGCTGTTTATGTTTGTTTGAACTGCTAATTGGACAAGTAGGTATGCCAGTCACACCATATGAGACATTTACTAAAATTCTTTTGGCCTGTTAAAGCCACTGTTTGACAAGTAACTAATTTAGTTTGGTGGGGTTTCTTTTAGGGTGTTTATTCCTCTACCCACTCCCTTTGTCTTTTTGTTTGAATACCTTTTAGAAAAAGGAGAAGTCCTATAAATGTCACCATAGGTAGAGTTTGGTTTGCTGAGTGAAACGTACAAAACACTAATTAAGATTCCTGTGGGAGCCTCTAACTTTTCACAGTGGTTGGGGATTTCACATTGGCTTCCCTGGGTGGTGGCTCCTTTCAGAGCCCTGGTGTTGCTACCTTTTGAGCCAAACTGGATGAGGTTATTGGCAGAATCTTTGATTTAGCCCAACTTGACATCCAATCAAATTAATAAGGAATTGTGGAGAAGTGAGTCTACCCTGATATTAAAAGAGACCTGGTAATCCCAGGCAGAGCTCTGTTGTTGCTGTGTCAGTTGTGGTTACACCAAAGATTTCCTTTGTGCCTCTGTGCTTCTGTCCCTCTGTGAAGAGCTGTTGGTGCCTCTTCCGCTTTCACCTCCTCTTTGGCATTGGTTTCCCATTTCTCACTGGAGAAACTTTTCTCCCACTCCCCTTGGAAAGGCTGGTGCAAAGGAATGTGTTGCCTGCCCTGCTGGAGTAGGTTTCACTGTCTAGAGGGTCTCTCTGTTCTCCTCCTTCAGTGCCAGGGGCAGCTGTGGAGTTAAAGCAGTGATCAGTGAGAGGTCAGGGTAGGATTTAGCTTTGCACAAGGCTGCTTAGGTCTTGCTGAATCCACCCTTTGTTTCCAGGAGAAAGGAGCAGCGTAACATTAAGATGGCATCTTGCTGAGGTTCTGCAATCCTTCTTTTAATCCCCTTCTATGTACCACAGTACTTCTAGATCCTTTAAACAGAGCTTGCACAAGCCAATGCAGCACATCCCTGTTTTTTAATTCTGTTGAAGCATTCATGTGTCCTTTTGACATCTGTGCAGTCCTGTTCGATCTGTGGCACCCATTATTATATAGATAGGACTTTGGTCCTGAGGTTGATCATGAGCATACTTGTTTGTTGTCTTGTTTGCATTATTAATTCATCAGGCTTTTACAGGTGCAGTCATTGGTAGGTCTGAGGACAGAGGAAACCCTGAAAAGCTGATGTCTCCAGCTGGTGAGTGAGGGCAGCTGGTTCACAGTGCATGGTGAAACTGCTCAACAATTTGCTGCAGAAAATGTGTAATGTTCTGTGTGGCCAGTATCACTAGGGAATAGGTGAGATGGGCTAGACTTTGGGTCAGGCACCAGTCTGTACTCCTGTAAAACAAAAGTCCAAGCAGTACTTGATGAAATAGCACTGGCATCATTACCCTGGACCAGGTGTCCTGAATTCAGCCTGAGATCAGGCTGTTGAGGCATACCAGGTGTCCTCATAGCAGAAGGTAAAAACACCTGTGTTTAAAGGGTGCTGGGTGATTCTGCACTGGTGAATACTCATTTTCTTTTTCTTATGCCTCTGTATGTGTCTCCCAGTGTCCTCAGAAAGATGGGATAGCTGAAGCTGCACAGAGTGCTGGGCCCAACCACATTCCAGAGTAGATGATGGAACAGTGCATTGCTGTCTTGGTGAGAGGGAACCTGAGCTTGCCCTCTGGGAATGTTGTGGGGCACCATAAAGATGATGCTAAAGACAGACTTGCAAGCAGGTCACCTGGATGGGCGCCAGTTTGAACTGTGGAGCAGGTCTGTACAATAATGTACAGACTATATGTGCAGGACTATACTTGGGTATAAATTCCTCAATAAATGTTTGAAATATTGCCTTCTTTTTCCTCCATTTTTTTAAAGCACAAAATGAAACCATATTTCAGTGCTTTATTATTTTTTTTTTAAGCAGAATCCTTGTTTTCTGTCTTTTTTAGCATAGTTTTATCTGTTTTACTCAAGAGCAAGTGCTTCCTGCTGCTTTGCCTGGCCATATGTTATGCACATTTTTAAGTGTCCTATCCACTCCATCACCAACTAGTTGCAGCTTTCCAGTTGCCTTTCTAGCAAGAGATGACCCCATCGCATCATGTTTATCTTCTAAGATCTGATGGATCACAGAACTAGTGTGTCATTGCTCTGAATCAAAACTTTATGCACATGTTTATTCAAGTTTTGCCTGAAAACAGTTTTAAGTGTCACTGTTGAGAAGCGATTTCTGATCAAATGCAGGAGGAGACAGGCCTCTGTAAGTCTATAGCCTTTTTAATTTTTCCCCTCTCTGGCTGGTAGCTACAGATAAATGCTGTCTCTAGAAAACATCTGTAGTTAAGGTGGGTGAACCTGAAGAGTATGATTTACACAGGAGATTTTCAGGAAGCGGAAAAAGTCCCTCACAAGATGTCACCCAGATTGGCAATTCAAGGATCTCTCTTTATAGTTTAGATTTTTTTACATGTATTTTTCTGTTACAAGGAGCATATCTGTTGAACTTATTATACTGTTGAACTGCTGTAATTATTTTGTAAATCAAATATTTAAATTTTATTATAATGTAGAAATGACTTTATGAAGATCAGATATTTTTTTCGGACTCTTTTTTTTTCACTTTATTACCCTAACCAGCACACTGCAAAGGCTTCAGCCTTTGTGTTCAGCCTTCGAACTGTATGTAAAATATAACTTCAATAGTAAATGGGACCTGTAGCAGAGTGGCTCCATTTTTAGCAACTAAAGGTATTTTACACATACGGGGTTTTGTATAAAACACAAAGAAATCCCTGCAGAGGAATTTTTTACAAGAGCGTATAGTGATAGGACAAGGAGTAAAAGTTTCAGACTGAAGGAAGGTAGGTTTAGATTAGAAATGAGGAAGAAATGACTTACTGTGAGGGTGGTGATGTGCTGGAGCAGGTTGTCCAGAGAAGCTGTGGGTGCTCCATCCCTAGAAGCATTCAAGGCCAGGTTGGGTGGGGCTCAGAGGAACCTGGGCTAGGCAAAGGTGTCCCTGCCTGGACAGGGCAGAGGATTGTAACAAGATGATCTTTGTTATGATTAACAGTATCATAAGTCATATAACATTAAAATTTGGCTTTGCGGGGCTAGAAACTGCAGTTTTCTCAGAGAATATAAATTGCAGGTGTTCCATAGCTTTCAGTGTGAGGTGCACATTTCTTGGAATATCGGAGCCAAATGGAGCTGCCCATGCTGAGCAGCCCAGCAAGTGGCTCAGCTGGAAGTGGCTCTCATCCCCCAAAATGCTTCTCAAGCCTGCTGGAGCCAGCTCCTGCTTCCCATGGGAGCAGCCTGTTTCCAGTGCCATCCTAGCACAAACAATAGCTTCTGACTGCTCCAGCCCAGGAGTGGTCATAACTGTTTCCACCTGGGTTTTTTCATTTGTCAGCTTTGAGGTCTTCCTTCGGCTCATTTTCCTTTGAAAAAGTTCGCCTGTTAACAATCAGCTGGGCCTCATGTTTGCTCGCAAAACACCTGCAACAACACATAATTTCTGCTTCACTTATGTCAAACGAGATCCAAGAATTACATGCCCATGCTGATTTATGCTATACTGTTTAGAATTACATTGGAAATGCATGAATTTCACGAGTCCTGCTGAGCTTTACTTTATTTTCACATGCCAATATCAACTACTCAGGGAAATTTCATATCAGTTTTATCAAGTTCACAGTACAACATGGAATATTTTGTATTTCTCTTATAGGAGATTTCCCAATCAACTGCTTTCAGATACTGCATTTCTGTATGTTGGGGCTGTGTTTTAAAGGTTTATAATTGAGTTTTGGTTACTAAAGCTGTCTGTAAGCAATGCCTGTAATTTGTTTCTGTCTTACAACTGTTTATGAAACCAGAAAATTTCTGATTGTCTTTGTTTTTCAGAGATGATTGTATTTTCTATAATTGTTTATTATACATACAAGGAATAATCTGGTCAGCAAAGAAAAGTGAGGGAAGGGGAAGAAAGGTAGGAGTGGTTTGCCTAAGAGGCTACAAAGATTTGTCAGTCTGTAGTGCTGATGCTATTGCCTGAGAATTTCCATCGTTTCAGATGACATATTCTTGCACAGGGCTCTTCAATTGTTGTTTTTTTAGAGGAAAAGAGCATCTAATTCAGAGCTGGAAAGTTTCACTGGGAACTGGAGATGTCCTTCCTTTGGAGTCCTGTCTGTGATGTGCAGGAAGGACTGTTCTACAGCTCAGCTTGGGAAGTGGAAGAGGCCTGGAGCAGATGCCCTGACTGACTACAAGAGTGGAAAAGGGAGAGAGATTGCTCTCCCCAGTGAGACAATTGTGTTTGTTGGAAATGATGGGAGACCAAGGGGGTTGTGCTTTTAGTTGTGCTTTGTGCATGGGGCAGAAGCCAGTGCCCTTGGCAGGCTTCTCCATGGTGCCTCATGAGCCAGAATCCCCATGCAGACATCAAGTGGAAGAGTTTCAGTGTAACAGATCATTAGAGCTGTTCGTTGTCCTTCACTGTACAACTCACATCAACAGAGGAAATGAATGCACTTGGTCTGAAAAAATTCTGTGTTCTTCCCAATTTTTATGAGTGTGTATAACAAGAACCTTTGGAAAAGCCGCATGTTAATGTGTAAGTGGTTAAGTTATTAAGGATTTGATTTAAACCAGCAGATTCAAGGATTTCTGATAAAACCAAAAATCTGTCTTTTTATCCAAATCTTGTTAAGCATGTTGTGTATGTAAAATATCCTCTTTTTGTGATTGTTTTCATGGACATGCTTTTTTCATTTTGTCAGTGGAAGAAGTTCAGTTTTTCTGTACTACATTAAAGCAGATCCAGAGCAACTAACTGATCCCGTCTGTTTGAATCCTTACTGGTGTGTTGGAGCATGTTCAGCATCAATCAGATAAACATTCTTCTCTATCACAGTCTTTGATCCTGTGATTTGATAGGAGTTCTGTGCATAATCTCACTGTGTTCCAAACATCTTGGCGCTCTTGTCTCTTTTCACACTTCCACCCTGTGTTTTAACTGTGCTTTATTATATGGCTCTGACACTAGAACACTCAATATACAGAACCATAGAAATAGTTTAGAAAAGACTGCCAAGATTGAGTCCAGCCCTTAACTGAGCACCTTGTCAAGCAGACCTCAGCTCTAAGTGCCACATCCAGTAGTTTCTTGAATACCTCTGAGGACGATGACCGTGAAGTATTGTGTTGCTATCATAGAATCACAGAATGGTTTGGGTTGGCAGCAACCCAGGAAAGTTCCAAGTCCTCTGCCCTGGGCAGGGACATGTTTCATGAGACCAGGTTGCTGAAATCCCCATTCAGCCTGGCCTTGAACTCTGGGGATGGAGCATCCACAACTGTTCTGAGTAACCTGTTCCAGTGTCTCCAGTCTTCATTTACCCTCACTGTAAAGAATTTATTCTTAATATCTAATATAAACCTACTCTCTTTTCTTCTGAAACCATTTCCCCTTGTCCTGTCACTGCATGTAGTCCTTTTCCTCCTCTCTTGTAGCCTTTTAGGTACTGAAGGATGCTCCAGGGTCTCTGGAGCCTTCTCATCTCCAGTCAGAGCAATCCCATCTCTCCCAGCTTGTCTTCATAAGGAGGTGCTCCAGACCTCTGATCACTCTGGCCCTTCTCTAGACTCACTCCAGCAGGTCCATGTCCTTCTCATTGGGGGCCCCAGAGCTGGACACAGCACTGCAGATGGGGTCTCACAAGAGTGGAGTAAAAGGCAGAATTACCTCCCTTGGCCTGTTTGTTGGTCATGCTCCTTTTGATGCCACTCAGAGTATAGTTGGCATGTTTAATGGCCTTGAGTGTGGCTTCTAAAGTATTCAGGAAGATGCTATCTTAAGGGGTAAACCAAAACTAACAAATAGACCAAATGAACAAATAAACAACCCCCCAAAACAACAAAACAAAAAACTCCAAACCCTAAGAATAAAAAGAGCAAACAGAAAGGAAATTAAAGTAAAAAACCAGATCATCCAGAAGATGCTTTGTAGACTCCAGAATTTAAAACCAGCGATAATCCATTTGAAGTGATGTGATGATTCAAAAAAGAAAGCATACAGCTTACAGCTGTTCTAGAGTGGGGCTATCTTTGCTGCAGTTCATCAGTCCCATGGCCAGGGGAAGGATACCAGGGTGCCACTGCTCGGGGTGTCAGAGCAAACTTGGCAGGGCCAGCAACTGCTGGGAAGGGGACAGCAGTGCTGGGGCCATCTCAGCCTTTAGTGGTGATGTTTGGGTGGATGGAGAGAAGATTGGAGGTAACTACAACCACTTCTTGCTATCCATGCCAGACCAGTGCATCTCTTTTTGAGGATTCCTGTAGTTAGTTATATGCAGCTGTGCATGTGAAGGATCTTATACTGAAGTCATGACAAAAGAACAGTTTATAGTATCAATGTCACTTGATACAGTGCTGAGATAAAATAATGCCATTATTATGGTTGTTACCTGTTTTAAAGTGGCAAATCTACTGGTAGTTTCAGTATTGTGAGACGTTTGAAATGTGCAGTGGTGTAGATTTTAAGATGCTTAAGTAGATTAAACAATGGGCAGGCACTCAAGAGATCTGGGCTCTGTCTGATTCTCTAGAGACCTTAAATAAATTTCTCAGTTTCTCTACCTTAGTTCCCCAATGATTACAAAATCACATAGATTATTAAACTAATAATAGGTCTGTTCCTCAGAAAGACTTCTGAGGGAACTCAATTAATGATTGTGATGCATTTGTCTGCAATAGCGGTAAGGGTAGCATACTAATCTGACTTACAGACATGTAATTGCTAATTATTCAATATTGACCTCATCCTTGAAAAGTAAACTCTGAAAGCTGAATCAGATATAGTGTACATATGATATAAGTTATAATTACTTTTTTCTTAATTTAAGGGTATGTTTTTTGTCCATTTTCTCTGCATATAATGCAGTGGCTCAAGATGCTTTCCATATCAGTTTTGAGAAAATTCTCTGATCAAGTCAGTCATGTTTTTTATTATGTCTTCCTATGTTTTATTTTTTATTTTAGCTGAACATATGGGCTTTTCTCTTTAGCTAAAAAGTAACTTTTCTGCTATTATTATTTTCCCAGAGGGTTAGTCTCTTTTTGCTGGAGATAGTTAATGTAGGATGTTCACAGAGTACATTACACTTCTCCTTTCATCATGATATCCTGTGTGCTAAAGGTTTTATTTAAGCATTTAAAGCAGTTTATGTAAAACTGACAGTTAAATGTTTGGACTGTGGGGCAGTTCCAGAGAGATTAAGTCTTACTTTCCAACAGAACTGTAGTAGTAGAAGTGTATATTTGTGAGTCTTACCATGAACACTTGCCAGATCTGACCAAAAATATCTCTGTTAGTTTGTTATTCTTCTTCTGCATTGTTATCATTCTATGATTTGTCTGTTTTATTTCTTCATATAAGGAATCTACATTCTGCATTATATTTCCTTTCTTTTCTAATGTTTTGTACTTTATTTTCATCCAGAATCATACTTGTGGTCATTCTCATGTTGGCTGTAGATGCACCATTGAAAGTGAAGAGAGTTACAAAAACCTCAGTCTCAGAGTCAATACTAAAGCTAACTGGGCTGAACCCTTTGTCTGTATTTGCTGGATTCTAATTGCCCAAATCCTACAGGCTGGTTGCAATATTTCAGTAAACTTTGGGAGTACTAGGTGCATAAAAAAATAAGTCAAGGAAAAGATAAGGCCACACTTGACAACCAAGTATTAAACTTGATTCCAAATGAAGGTGGCTTAGAAAAGAAAAAAAGTTGGAGTTATTCCTTTCATCTCTATTTGATATTAAAGAATTTATTTATTTATTTATTTATTTATTTTAACATACTGATTCCCATTTCCGAACTGTTTGGAATTTTTTAGGTAGCTTGTCAGGTATCCTACATACCAAGCCTGGGGCTGTTTATTGTTCTCAGATGTCAAGGAAGAGAGGGTATCATCGTCTTTTCTTTTTCCTCAAAATGATCTTACAAAACTGTGGTTAGTTTATTAGCATAGTCTTGAAAGGATGATTATTTTAAAAGAAGGTAGTTCATCTGCATAAACAAATAAAAGATGTAAACAGACTGAATTAGTTTCTTTTTATTTGAGATTTTTTTTTTGTAAAATTTGGGGACAAAATCTGCTGTCTGTTAAAACACTGTACATCCTGATTATATTTGCTGTGGACCTGCCCTGTGTGCCTGGAAGAAATGAAAACACAATATGCATCACTATGTTCCTTTTGTTTTAAGGTACCACAGACTGTCATTACTCCACTTATAGGGGCTGATGTCAACTTAGTTGACTGATGTCAACTAAGATAGATTATTCCTAAACTTACTTTTTAAATTACTATTTATCCACCATAAGTTAGTTTATATTCACTATATTGAGTAAAAAGGGCCAAAATGTCTGGCTTTGATGCATAGGAAACTATTATGCACCAGAACATTAAATTTAAGGCATTCCATATCCTTGCTTTATATTTCAGGTTTACTGTTTATCATAGTGTCCAGTGTGACAAGCTGTATGGGAAGGATTTGTTGTTCATTTTTATGGAGCTTGAAAAGCTGAGCTGTGGCTTGAAATGATCTTTGATTCTATCCCTCTATGCAATTACAAATATCTTAATATCTCAAATATTCAAACCATTCACATGTAAAGCAAGAACCAATAATTCAAGTTCTCATCATCTTTAGTTTTGTATAATCTGCTGCCCACAAAGCAATTGAGATGGATGGGATGAAGTCACATTGCTCTTCCTCAGCTGAAGCTCTTAACCAATACATAAATTGTAGATTTTTTTATGGTAAATTGTTGTGGCAAAACTGTATTCTGAAGGGATCTGTACTGCTCCCTAGCTGACCTAAGAACAAAAACTGCAAGTTAGGTGGCTGCATCACAGTGGCTGAAAAAGCAGTTCATTGTAGGTGAAACATTTGCTTAAGGCTGATATCATGATCTAGGAACAAAGCAGTAATGTGCACATTTTTTTTTTTTTTTCATTCTCAGCAAAATTCAAACTCTCTTTTCAGATTTGAGTTTTAAAAATCCTTCATCAGCTGTGATGCAGATAAATAGGCAGATTTTTCCAAACAGCTACGTAAGCCTTTTGAACAGTTTTGTATTTTAATTATAAATTTCTCATATGAGAATTCTCTTACATGTTTTAATATAAACCCTTAAGTTTAGTAGTAATAAGAAGTTACTACAGGTTAATTCATAGGGTAGTTAAAATTAGTATCAGGTTTACCTTGTGTGAAAGAGAAGTAATTTTATTAATAAATGAAAGAATTAAGTATGTGATAATTAGCACTTTTACCCAATCAAATTTATCAAAGGCCACTGGAAACTGAATTTTTCTTTTTATAATCCTTCCTGGGATTCACCTGGTAATTGGAAGTATTTTGGAAATTTTTAAAAATTGTTTTGATTATTTGTCTTTGAGTAGTTCTAGCTTTTATTGATTCTAGATTTATGGATGCTTGACTTTCTGGATAGTAAGCTTTGGTATCAAAGATCTAAATGCATTTGATCTAAAGCTGAGCTGGAATGGCTTTTCATAGCCTATCTCATTATTCTCAGCCCGTAATGGTTAATCATCATTAATCTCACTAGGAAATATGGATATGTAATGATTTTTGGAAAACCATATTACAATTTCAGGCAGCACACACCATTGAAAATCAAAGAAAAAATAGGTTTTGAAATAGAATATTCACTGTTGGGATACTAAAGCATGTAAGTCTACAGAAAAACATGTCAAGGCTGGGATTTCAGAAGGACACAAGGGAGCGGGAAATCACTGAGATAGAATAGCCCTCATGAAACTTCTCTAAGAGAGTAAAGTTGCAATACAGTCTTGGTTTCCTCGAATGATTTTATGATCTCAGGGACCCTGAGAGAGCTGTGTTGAGCATTGATGATCACTGGGGATTGAGGCCAAAGCTTGTCTGGTATTGACAATAAATGCAACTTGGCCTCAGCCAGTATCACAGCTGTCTTTTGTTCTCCAGGATTCCAGTGCAGGAACTAAAACTGGTAGGGTTATTAGTGAGACTGGCTTCTGCTGTCCTGTAGTGCATGATTTAGTTTAGTAATTTGTTTAAAAGAGCCATCTGATAATTTTAGCCATTGATTGCATTTGGTGCAGTAATATACAGTAATATACAGGTCTTTATTTCTGCAGAGTCCATTATTCAAGGGGAGGAATCATATCTTATTCCTTCATTGTATACACATAAAAAATGAGAATCATTATTTACAGAAAGGGAAAAGGAAGTAGCCATAGACCTTGAAGATAATAATTGATTATCATTTTAATTTATGTGGAAGAGACAAGTAACTGGATGATGCAAAGAGGAAATGAGAAATTGTGTTAGTTTGCCTTTTTTTTTTTCTACTGGCATTTCATACATTCTCAATAAAAAATTGAGTGATCATGGTGGAGTCACGTGTTTTAGCTCTTGGTAAAACACACTGATTTTTCCAGGATAAATAACACCTCAGAAGTGGTAACTTGGGAGGTGCCTGTAATGCCACATTTACAGAGCAGTGTGAATTCCTTCATACCAAGAATACAACAGCTCACCTCCTTCTGAGAAGGTCACCTGGTGGCTTTCATGGTGTGGATTCTGCTCTGTGGGAACTAGGAATGAAGTAGAAAAAACACTTTTTGGTAGGTCACTACCCAGAGATGCTTGTGTCAGATGTGGGCAGTGCCCAGGGCAGCAGCTCTGGGGAGCCCAGGGCTGCATGTGTTGAGTGCATGTGGAGAGAGTGGTGTCACTGAGCTGTGTCTGGTCTACCCTGCAGTAATTCTTCAACAGCTTTGGTAACGTGTACAGTCAGGGTGTTCTTTCCATCTCCTGCAGCCACTCATGCAGAATTTCTCTATCAGTTGCCATAAGAGTTCAAAGACTTCATGGATGTCTTGTAAAAGAGCAGATTACTGGTGTATATGTGATAGATTTGGGAGGTATCAGCGACAGCTGTCATGTAAATTTACTGCAATTTCCAATAATTTGCACTCCTTAGCAGCTGTAGGCTGCATTTCACCACCTGATACAGAAAGATAAGTTTGGGTTTTTGAAGAAATCTGTATTATATTTCTGGAATGACTAGGAATGGTCTGTGAAAGTGGAATATGTAAAAGATGTCCTTACAACCCAAAGATTAGTTTTGTGTTTCAGTATCTGCATACTTTTCTAGGAGTGCAAAAAAAAAAAAAAAGAAAAACAAAACCAAAACCAAAAAGTTTAAATTAGCTAAATCTGGTTTTATTGTGTATTAATGGGGGAAGAGCAAAATTATGTTCTTCAGTAGCATGATGAGATGCCTCAATATTCACTGAAACAATGTAAAACTAGTGGAGGAGAAAAGTAAAATCACCCTGTTAACTACAATAAATAAGTAGCTAGGTTTTAACACATAAGGATAAATCAGGGAAGTAATGCCAAAGATGTGTCAGAACTCAAATTATTATCTATGTTTATAACTCTATCATGAAATTTTGTGGGAAATGCACTTTATCTGCAGAATTGTTGCCCAGAATTCTCTAACTCTGACAATCTTAAAATAAATGGAATTTAAAAAATACAAATCCATTCAAAAGGACACTTTCTAAAAAGTATATTTCAAGTGAGTTTCAGTAAAAAGAACACAGAAGCAGAGACTCAATTTATATCTGACTGAATTTACTAATTTTTTTACTGGATGGTAAATATCCCTTTCGCTGAACTCCTGTCTGACCACTGAGGATAAAATTTACATCATTGTGTATTGATTCACACGTTGGAAAAATCTTTAGTACAAAAGAAAAGCAGATTTGGTCTCTTATTTGTGATGTGCTCAGAATCATGTGACTTAATCACTTTGGGTAGTAGCTGGAACAGATAATCCCCTTGGAGCTTAAGGAAGTGGTCCAAAATCAGGGTACAATCTTGCAGTCCTCAATTACTTGATTACTTGACCAAAGACCATCAGCCCTATTTTTAAAAATGTTTGTTGAAATGTATAAAAGTAGCTAGTGGAGTTTTCAGGTGGTTGAGGTATTTAGGAAAACTTTGCTTACCAGCTGGATCTTTATATGCTCACAGGCCTTTCTTTATGTTTTAATATGGGATTATGAATGGGAACCCTTATTTTATTCTAGCCTAAATATGCTCTTGATTAAATGTCAGAATGTAGATCAACCAGTTTTAATTCCTAAATGGATTAAGAGAAGGGGAGTGGACCTCCTCTTTAAAAAGCGGAGGGGATTTCTTCTTCAGTGGTTTGAGTGGGTGTCCTCTCCTCTCTTTGGCTTGTTCACTGAGCCTGTATGGTTGCAGGAGAGAGGAAAAAGCTGTTACTCAGCCAACTTCCAGCTTTTTGGCTTGTTGGCTGGAACAGTCCTACCCCCTAAAGATGACTGATAAAGGTTTTTGGGGTTTTTTTATGTTTTTTGCTTCCCTACCTGGGTACCTGCTGCTAAAGAGGAAATGCCAGTTTTCCGTTTTGAAGAATTGTTGTAGTAGTTTGTAGTAGCTGTGATGTTCAGTTCACCAACCCCAGCCAATGTAGTGGCCCTTTACAGTTCCTTCCTTCCCCCAAACAACAGGCCAGGGGCACAGGGAGTGGGTTTGGGCTTCGTGGTTTCTCTGTCTCTGCTCGCATTGGTCGGGCCATGAATCCCCCTGCTCTTCAGCTCATCACACGCCCCTCTGTCCTGTTCTTCCCAGTGCTGTGTGCCACTGTTTTAGGAAAGACCATCTCTTTAATGCTGTACATTAGGCCTTTGTTTACATTGTAAAACTTTTGTTACATTTGCACAAATGGGGAAATTTGTGGATGTACATTCTTAAACCAGGGAACAGGTTGTGGAAAATAGTTGTGTTGAGATCAAAGCTCACAGGCTATTGTGTGAAGAGAGTGGTGCTTCATGGATGTTGAGTCCCTGTGAGGAAGAAAGGTTGATGGTGACAGTTGAGGGTTTTTTCTAGAAACTGTAGGCAATCTGAATTTTAATTTTCTTTTTTTTTTATCATTTGTGGACAAAGTATTTGAAACTGTTTGAAGATAACTCCTAATCTAATTATTGCAGAATCTGAATACCTGAACATAAATAAAAAAAAAATCTATACAGGATTTTTCTTTGCTTAGGCTGCTTAACAGCTTATGTTTGAAGAATGATTTAAGCATCTCAGTTCTAGAATAGAATACCAATAACCTGTTCAGACTGAAGAATGGTGCTTTCACTGTCTTTTAGTGAACAGCAGCAGCCTGAAAATTCAAAGCATCTGTGCCATCTTCCCCATAGGAGGATGTGCAACCACTGTGCAGTAGTTTGCATGCAAAAATACATATTGCCCAAACTAGGTGAACAGTTTTGTAGGTTGCCTCCATACATATTTATATGAATGAATGATTAGTATCTTGCTTCTCCTTGAACTTCATAGTTGAAATTTATTCCTATATGATCAGGTATCCATTACATTATGATATTTCACTGCCAAGTCACTTTCCCAGAGGATCATTTACTTATTCTTTTTATCTGCTTGCTTATAAAACTGGTATAATAAGGAGTTTTACATAAGGGAAAATGAGGGTTTGGCTGTAGGGAGGAAATAAGGAGCCTAAGAGAATAGCTAGAAACCCTGCAGGCAAAGAGGATGGTCTGTTTCATGGTGCTGTTACATCCTTCAGGGGTACATCAATACTATATTATGTCGGAAGCAACCCCTGCAGTTTCCCAGCCAGAGTGTCTTGTGAAGTCTCTGAGTCAGCAGATAATGGAGACAAACTTGGGATTTGAGAGTCTTTTTAAAGACTATTCTTTTCTTTAAATTGACATAAAAAACAAACAAAGCTTCCTAAAACCACTTTCTTGGTCTTTCTATATTTAATTTTTTTTTGTTCTTATGAGTTATTTTTGTAACACTTCTTTTCAGTCTGGTCTGTTTAGGTTTTTATGCCATTCTCATCACTATTGTTTCTGAGTGCATTTGAATACTATATAAAATGACATGACAAACATCTGTCACATGTTGCTCTTTCATCCTCTCCCCGGGGGAAGAGCCATGCCTGCAGTGCTGCATTTTTGTAAGACCTTTGTTGTTGCTTGGGGTTGGATTTTTTTAGCTGTATACATGCTGCTGTAAGTTTATGTTAGAGCAGGATGGCTCAGGAGAGAATCCTTTGTACTTGGAGGAAAAGGAGAGGAAGATTTAGAGTTGCTATCTGAATGTCTTCCCCATAAATATGGGAAAGGGTGGCAATACTCAGGCACTTGTCTCTGCTTTCAAAACCTGCTGATATTTTTGTGGTGCTTTTTGAGTCATGCTGTAAGATTATGGTGGGCAAGTTAAAGCAGAGGACTTAGGTATGCCTTTGGTTCAGCATGTGGTAAAGTCAGGGCCGTCCTGTCTTGTGTTTGTGATCCACTTAGAGCTCCTCTGAGGTTTTGTCTCTTGGACAAGCCTTCTCCCTGGACAAGTGACAAGCAGATACAGTCTGCAGGTACATTCAGGTGCCCTGAGCACTGTGTGGTAGCACAAACCTTCACTGTGGTGGTGCTGGTACTTCTGGGAGGGTTGTCTAGTTGAGGAAAGGGAGATAATAATGACCTTCTGCTTGCTGGAGTATGACATTATGTCAGCAGTGGATCAAGACAAATACTCTTGCAGACAGAGTTGCCTGGATGGCCCTGCTGCAGTGGCTGTTTTGGTAGGAGCCTAAGTCTGCCAAGTCACATTATTGGGTAGAGAGAGATCACTGCAAGTGAGTTCCTATGGTCTCAAAGCACCTGGCTGAAACCCTGGCTTGTTCAGGTCAAGCCAATGACTCTTAGTTGCCAAGGGAGACATGAAAATGGTTACTTGAGTGAAGAAGCTACTGGAGCGGGCAATTCTTCCATCTCCTTTTAAAAAATGTATGGAAAATATATGGTGCACCTTTAACAGAAACAGCTTTAATTTTTCTCACCAATTACATGATTTCAGAGCTACAATTAAATTACTTTTTCATTTCCTTCACTTTATTTCAGGACTGCATAGGATGTATGGTAACAATACTGATTTGTGGGTGAAGGTTACTTTTACTCAGTAAAGTGATGGGTGACTGTGCAAGACCGTGCCTGGAGTCACAGAGGCATCTGTTCTGGACATGTGGATCAGGAAAGGTTCAGCTGAGGCTGGCTTAACTTGCATTACATCTTCCACTCTGTTTCATTTCAGGATTTGCAATTTTTCAGTCTAGCAAGACCATTACCATCACAACAATTGATTCCACCTCATACTCACCATGCAATTTCTAATAGATGGGTTTTTAATGAAGACCATAAGGTTTGGAGGTTTTGAATGTTGTTTTGTAGCTCAAGCATATCTCTTAGAAATATGCACCCTCTTGATTTAAGGGCCTTAAAGGATAAGAAATTAATGATAGGTGAAGTATTCCATAGCTAATTATTCAAACTCTTAAAAAATCTTAATTATTTCTAGTATATATTTCTAGTTTCAGCTTCCAGTTGTTGAACTTTGTTAGGCATTTGAATGAACATTAACTCAAAAATGCCCTCGTACTTAAATCTGGAGAAGAAAACTAAATTGCTTCTTAACCTTCTATGTATAAACTACACACCTGAAGTTTATTGAGTAATATCCATTTTCCAGCTCTCCAGTTGTTTCTATAGCTCCTTTTTAACTCTAATTTATCAACAGCTGCTTAAAATACAGACACCAAAGCTTAGCCCAGTATTCCACTAATGGTTTTATAAAGCCAGAATAGTACTGCCAATTCTGAGCACTGTTTGCATGCTTACCTCATTATCCATGCAGTGATCTTTTTCACATTAGATCACCTTTTTTAATCTACCACTTATTATAACTATAACATTTCTTATTCTGAGACACAGAGAGTGATAGGATTTATTCTCTGTTAGGCAATAAATCTGTGTGAACAGAGCTATGAATTGTGAAACTAGGCTTTGTCTCCTTGCATGCCTCAGAATGTGTGTGTATCTTGCAATTACTTTCAATGTCATAAGTGTGACATGTGAAAGTAAGCATTCTGACAGTTGCAGTGGGGAAAAGGGCATAGGTCAAATATCTAACTTTTTTTTTCAGTGAAAAAAAATAATTCCATAAGAGGCATCTATCAGAAAACAGAATTATGTCATTGCTAAGTGATGCCCTTTATTAGTAACCCAGCCATTAGTGGGGACTTAAGCTACTCTTAGGCATAGGCAATTCTGTGAGGTATGGTAGGAAAGGAAGAAAAAATGTTAAAAGATTAAATAATTAATGAGTCAACAAGATTAGGTAGGGCTCTTAATCACAGTTCCCCAGTTACAATTTTGAGAGGGTAGTGAAGCAGTCAGTTTGCTGTGTTACATTCAGATGCCATAGCTGGTAAAGGAAAAAAAGGAAAAGACAAAGTCCATGTTCTTCCCAAAAGGACAGAATGTATCTGGCAATAACCACTCACAGAAGTGAGGGGCATACAGCTATCAGAGCACTTGGGAAACCCATGCTGTAATTCTTGGGTCACTGCTGATGATGTCTTGGACTTCAGCCTTGCAGGTCAAGCTTGGTTTTAGCTGGATTCTTTGGGCTGCCCTTTTCCCACCTTAGATGTATCTGATCCTTTTGGACAGCTTTTTACAGCATAAACACATGTGTCAGGTTTCAGCTATCATGGGAGATAATGTGAGATCTGATCTCATAGCTCACATGGATGCACTTGCTGGCTGGCCGGCTCTGGGGGCAGCTGTGTGCTCAAGGTAATCGAGCAGGTCTCGATTGCCTCCCCATATCTGAGCTCATCAAGATCAAACAGGAGGAGACACAAGGGGGGATGGTAGATGAGGGAACAAGTATATGGGTCTGCCACTTGTGAAAAGTATGAATGGGTAGCACTGAGAAGATGTAGAAGAGAAAATGCAGCCAAGGGAGTACTTGAAAGAATACAGGGGGTAATAGGGAGAGATTTGAAGAATAGTGGGGATTTTCAGAGGGCAAAAAGGAAATGTGGACAGATGCGTGGGGAGGTGGTTGGTGAGACACAGGGAGGGTGTAGCGGCAGATGGGAGTGTGAACTTCAGTTTGCTAAACTGCAAATCATTAAATACCAACTCCATCTGATCAGCACCCTACCTGCCTTGGGCATCATTTGCATGGCTTATGTACCAAGAGGAAGTGATTTTCTGGGAAAAGTGATTTAATCTATAAAAACCAATTTAAGAAGCAGGCTATTCAGAAGGTTCTTAGGGCATGAAGGATGGTATGGCAGATAGGAGTACAGTGACATAGAAACATAAATAAGAGCAACTTAGCAGCATTATTTGCATTTCTAAAGGTTTTACTAGAGCATGTGTCAGTATGACAAGTAATGTTTTTATGTCTTATCACAGTAATGCTCAGCACATTTATTCTACTGAGGAAAGAGTAAACATTAACTATAAATAACTAGGGCTGCAGATAGTGTGGGGTTTTTTCCTCTGACTTTTCAGATAAGATACAAAAATTGGCTCAGCAGGGCCCTGCTGGAACATGTCTGATTGTTCCTATTTCCCTCCCTTCTTCAATTTGGGAGTAGTCTCTTTTATTGTCTTGGGTCTACTGATCCTTGAGACTAAAGTTTAGTACCCTAAAGTTATCATCTGCATTATGAAGGGGGACTTAGGAACCCCAGTCCTTTCAAAAGATACCTAATAAAAGGTGGCATTTACATACATGTGTATGTATCTGTATATACATTAGCCTGTATCATTTATATGTAATAACCTAATGACTAGATCCCTTGCCAGAAGTGGGAGGTCCATGATGCAAATCTTCTCCCTGATGAGATCTAAAATGTAATTTGCTTTCTTCTAAGTAGATATCTTCACCCCAGATACCCAGCACACTTATATGGTATAAGAGCTGCTCTACACAGTCCTTTTGAAATTACACAGCTTTGAAGAACTGAATGCAGGCTGGTCTGATTTCTCATTGTGTAATTTTCTTAATTTTGCCCTTAGAGAGTAAAGTCATTGAGTTTCCTACAGTTGTTCATCACATACAATGGGGGCGTCATCTCATTTGAGATGTTCAGATTCTGAATCATTTATTTGGGCAGTTAAACAATTTGTTTGCTATATGAACTTACCAAAAGCCTAAACTTAAATGTTTAACATCATCCAACCCACTGGATGTATATGTATATATGTAAATCAACATAAGAGTGTTTTACTAAATTGAGCCTGGTGGGTGGTTACTCTTCTGCTATTTGGCAATAGGTCTAAATTTGCTGAATGTAATTTGTCATGGACAGAAATAACACAATATCTGTGAGGAAACCTAAACTGTGGTTATTTTTTATTCTTTTATTATATTAATTTTTTCAGCATATCACTAAAGAAATATCAGAAGTATATGTTTAAGATTAAACCTTTTTGGGTGTTAGCAAGGATTGCAAAATTTAATTTTGATTAGCAAATCAGAATTTTTCCCTTACACAATTGGAGTGAAATCATTCAGCAATCCTTTTTCCTCTGAGATATGTCAGCATTACAGTCAGCTCCATTCCTTTTGTTCTGTGACTTCCGTGTGAACTGAGGTCACGCTGTCATTCTCTGTGGTGAGTTCCTCTCTGACTGTAAGGTCAGATGAAGAGTCACACAGAACCTTGGCCACTGGTGGCCAAATGTATCAGGGGTCTTTCACATCCCTCTGGTCTTACTTGGAGAGTCCTTACTGAATGAGGCATCATCTTCTCCATTTGACGTGGTCTGGCAAGAATGCTGGGGAGCTGGCCAGAGTGGTGAATTAGCCTTGATCTATGGCTGATATCTCCTGAATCTGGTAAATAACCAGCCTGGGCACAGCACATGACTCCTATTAGCATTCCATACCTGGATTAAGATTTACAGTAAGCTCATTGACCATGCTGTTGTACGTTTGCTGTAGTTGAGGGTTTATGCAAACGGATCTGTAGAGAGTGGCACAAAAACCATTGTCCATGGGGGAATGGCCAGTGTAGAGCTGCTTGGTGAACTTCTGGGGTGGGGAAATCACTGCCATATTTCAACACTTTTTGCACAGTTTACCAGGCATGCCATGTTTATGTAGCTAATAAAGTTATAGCAAGTAATTTAGTTCTTACTCCAAAGTTATGATTACTGTTTAAACTCCAAATTAGGGTGTTTAAAGTACTTTGTGTTCCCAAGTAGCACAAAGAATTATATAAATATGGACAGTTCTGAATTTTCTTCATTTCTGGCAAATGTGAATTCTCTTGTAACTCTGCTGTGTGCTGCTAAGTGCTCAGGTTATATTAGGTCAGATTTTGGAATGTAGTGTCTTTCACTGTGGGAAATAAGCAGTATAAAAGGAACTTAAAATTTCAGGAAAATTGAGCCTTACTGGACAAAGCTATGTTTTCTATTGCTGCTGCAAACTGAACGACAACACATGAAGAATTGTTTGGATGTTGAGACTTAGGTTCAGTTTCATGCCCACATCTTTTTTATGGGTAGAATACTTTATAAAAAAAATTAATAGCTTAAATGCCATGCAGACTGAGTTCACACCATAGGCAATAAGCTCCTTAAAATACAGGCTTTTTTTTTTCACACAGCAGCAATCATTATGGGCCTTGATCTCAGGGCTGTTTTGTGCAGAGTTCTGTACAGTCCATAATAATACCTGAAAAGCCGTGCCAGTTAGTGAAACTCCTTTCTATGACACTGTAAAATATCTTATGCTGGAAGTCTTCTATGTATAGAACTCTGAAGTGTTTAAAAATGAGCTCAGAAACTGCCTTGTGTGGGTGTGGAGTGTCCCCATTTATTTTCTTTACAGTTGGAATGCACCTGGTTGGCTTAGACCTGGTCGATTTAGGCTTTTTTTCATATGACTAAATCTTTTTCTTTTGTAACACACATTCATTTTGGAAACTTACTGTAACTGTTTAATTACATTTTGCAATTCAGTAGTTGATTCTTGACTATATACCAGAAAATATATAGATTTTAAGAGAGGTAGGATGCTAAAATGGATGGCTAATTATCTGTGCTATTTCTAAAATGCTGTTTTCTGAATGGCTACTTTATCAGCAGCGCATCAAAGCATTCTTCTAGAAAGAAAAAAATAAGTTTGCTCATGAAGGCTGTCTGCAGCCAAAAATGCCTATCAGCTTTAAACTTGATAAGTCAATGAATCAAAAGAATATACTACTAATCTAAACACTCAGCATTTTATGAAATTTTTGAGAGTTAAGGGTACATAAAATATTTTAGAACTGGTCTTTAATTAGAAGTTTTAATATCCAAAGTTTTGTTCTTGGGTAGACTTCATTTCTGTGAAAGATGGCTGATTTGGTTAGTTTTTAACATATGGCAATTTCTTAATATGTAACTTACATTTTACTGTAATATATATAAATAAAAATAAAAATAAGGGTTGCATAGTTTCTTTTAAATCTGGTAATGTTGGTTGAGATGTAAAAATAATGAGGCAGATGAAATTAATTTATTTCTACTTAGGCACCCTCTGTGGTTTCTATTCAGTCAGTAAGCCTTACAATGTGTAATCATGTTTAAGCAATCACAGATGCATAGTTCAGGCCTGTACAGGGTAAGAAGTTCTGGAAATGTTCTGCTTTGCAGCAGTTATCTCACCTCTGGTTCTCTAGCACGTGGTGTCTAGTTTTGGACATCACATGGGGAATTTGATAGAGTTAAAAACTTGTTCTCCAGTAATTTGTCTGTAGGGATCTTTCTTGCTCCCATCAAGCTAAGAGGGGTCACTCACTTAAATTCAGGCAGAGTGTGTCTAGCTGTTTGTAGACAAAAAAGGAAGCAAAAATATGAAGTTTGTCTTTTCAGTTTCTTCTTCATCCTGTGAAATGAGAACCTCATACTCACTAAAAGAAAAACAAGCTGGTGTACAAAGAAAAATGCCCATCCCCTTCCTGAGATTCACATGCCGGAGGGTCCTGAGAGTTCTCAGTTTCTCGGAGCTGTATAAGGCTTGGCAGCTTTTAGTCTCACACAGTGAAACTTATTGCAATATGAAGTCATCCAAAGAGGCAGCATGTTTGCACTTCAAGAGATTTTATAATCTGTAAAATATGAAGAAAATATTTAGCAACTCAAGGGAATGAAAGAGCTGCCAATGAGTTGCTGTGTAAGCTGACCACGAGGATAGTCTCTGGAGAGAATTCCCACTGCTCTCTCTGCACCTGCATTGCAGTAGTACCTAGATAGACAGTTTTTAATTGCTTCCCTCTAAAAGTCCCTTTGGTTCCTCCTGGAAGCAGTATTCCAGGTGGTACAGGCAATTGATATAATTTGCTGTAAGAAGCGTTTTACTTTATTTACTTTATTTATGAAGGTAAATATAAATAGTGAGAATAAGGTAACAAAATGAGTGATACAAATAACCAACCGAAAAAAAATTAAAAAAAAACCACACTAATTTAGCATGGCATGTGACCAGTCAAATCTAGACAAGAAAGAGTACAGCTGTACAAAACAGAAGTGTCCCTTGTGATGAGAGATGAGCAATGCGTATCGGGCGTGCTACTGATTTTGAGAACAATCATTCTATTTTTGGACTGTTGTGGCCAACTGTGGCACAATATCTTGTAGGGAAGGCTATTACAGAACTACCCATTATTTCAGCTATACTTAAAATTCTACCGGCATTTGCATGATAAATGTATTTCTAAAGGCTACAGCGAGGCGGTAAATGTTCATTCAGCAACAATGACAGCTGCGATTAGCCATTTTAAACATATAGAAATAGAAGTAGAAGTTAACACAAACAAGCTCACATTCTGGCATTTGTTTACAGGAATTCGGAAGGTGGACAAGCACTGCAGGGATGGGATGTCACTGGTGTGAGGTTGTACAGAACACAGAGCAGCAGCTCTGTCTACTGTTTTGCAGGAAAGCTACCATGTGGTTTTAAGACCCCAAACCTTTGATAATCCAATTTCTGTGAGCCATTAGAAGTTCCAGATGAAGTGCCATAAGTGATAATTGTGGACCAAGTCAAGGTTCGAATTACCAAAAATGCCAGGAAGAACCTGATTTCTGTGAGGCTGAAAGACAGATGCCATAACCTTTCCCCCTGTGTCTCTACACTCTCTTGTTGGCTTTTTTCAAGACTTTCCTTGGCACAGATGACCCAATATCAACTGGTCTCAGACGACATCTGTGTCTATTCTTCCCATGGGAAGAGTGCAGTTGGCACCACAACTTTGCCAAAGCCTCACTTGTGTAATGAACTCATTACCTTGGAATTTTCTAGCAAACAGGTCACCAGTGCTACATCCAGGCAGAAAACTGGGGGAGGTTACGTGGTTGAGTACAGCTGCTCTTGCTTATGGGTGATACCTGCTTCTGCATATAGAGCTTGCTGGTTTTGCCATCCAGTTCATATTCTTAGGTCAGACTGTCTGTGGGATGGAGAAGGACAATTCTCACCTCTCTGCAGAGGACAGAGTAGGTTCAGGTTTCACCTCTGATGGAAGTGTCCATGTAGGTTTAGGCTTCACCTTTGGTAGGCTTGCAGTGTGATAGTCACATTGTACCAAGAGTGTGAGATCAGCCCCTTCCCAGAAACATTGTCCGATCTTTCTTGGCATGGTCCTCAAAATGCAGCAGGCCCCACGTATGCCCACAGACTAAAACACTCTAGTCTGTAGTCTTTGCATTTGGACAGTCCTCCTGTTCCTCCTTTTGCCAGCAGGATCCATCTCACAAACATGACTCAACTATCTTCAGGCCATCACCTCCTGATGGTTTCCTGAGAGCCCTCTGACTGGACTGTACATGTTTGCCAGCAGACGTGGAGCAGTGCTTGTTCTAGGCAGCCAGCCCAGATCATGCAGGAGAAAGTTCTTCCTCACTCCTGCTGGACAACAGTCAGGATTAGGATATTGGTTGGTCTGGGTTTTGGGTCATTTTTGGGAGAGGGAGGATAGGTTTAGATACCTTTAGGCAATTTTACAGGGGGGAGCTCTGGGGCCGTAGTGTCATGAAGGCAAGCACAAGCAGGCCTCTGAGAAATGGGTATTTTGCATGAACTGGACTTAGCACATTACAAGTTTTTTGGTTCAGAGAAAGAGCAGGTTGTTCAGATTCCCCAGGAAGAAATGTACCTGTTCAGCTACTGCCAGTGTAAGTCTGACCCACCTCTGGTCAGGATGGCCACTTAGGAGTGACAGCCTTGTCCCTTGCTTTCTTCACAGAGTCATCAGGCAGAGTGTCTCGGTGTGATGGGTTTTCCTGTGCCCCACTACCTATCCAGCAGAAGTCCAGGCTGCAGAGGGCACACCAACCGTGTGACATCCCAGATCTTCTGGCTCCAGTAGACCTGTACGATGCCACCAGGCCATTACAAAGCTTACCAAGAGTGTAGATGAGGAAGAACAGCTGCAGCAGGATCGAGTAGGGTGGAGGTCTGGTGCAGCTGTGAGCCCATAAAGTGGAAGAACTTGGTGGGGCGTGAGGAGTTCCTCACATCAGATATGAGAGTTTGACTGCCTATTTCCTTGAAAATTACATAATCACCTGTCAAGTGGAGACACCCAGGCATCCTACTCCACTTCCAAGCAAGTTTACAATGACTGGTCTGCTGCCTCACTTTTGAGCCCCTGTATTCTCAAGTCTAGGAATTCTACTCACATAGCTGGATTGATGAGTGATGCATCTTTGGAGGGCACACCTGCAAACTCATCGATGCCAGTAGTGTAATGTCCATAGCCTTTGATGGGACTTAGGCTCATAGTATTCTTTGTTTATTAAAATGTTACTGTTGTTGGCTTTGACTTTGACATTTGCAGCTGCCCTGTCACAGACTAGTAACTCTAATTAAAATGGCATAAATTGATCTAATGAGGAAGTGGACAGACTGGGCCATAATAATAGGGCAGAAAATACTAGAAATCTTCATATTTTTAGTAGTATTTCAACAGACATATGCTGGTACTGTAGATACCTTTTTATCAGGTTGCCCTTAAGATCACAGAGTATTTTAATTCTATTTTTCTTTTTCATCTCATTCAGAGGGATAAAGTCCTAAGAGTGGTCCTTGGTACGTGTAATTTTTCTGGACTTCAGGCCTCACTCACTAAGGATGGCCAGTTTCTCAGACTTGTGTGGCAAGGCTGTGCCTGATCTCATCTGGTCCTAGTAAACAAGGGTGGCCTGTATGAAAATATGTATGGGACAGTTCAACTGCTGGGCTCTGAGTGTGCTGGCTGCAACAAGAACAGCTGCCTCATTTTGAAATGTCTCCTATATTTGCTTACTGGTGTCCCATTGTGGTAGATAATCCACAGAGTTAAATATTGGTTGACTTTCAGGTCTGCTCCTTGCCAGTGGCTCTTCTATATAAGGTTAATACAGTTGCCTTGCACTTGTCAAACCGGAAAACAAATGTGTTAACAATTAAAGCTCATTTTGCACTGTACACTATGTGACTGTTCTCTGCACTCAGTGTCCTTTGGGAAGATTTGGAGCTTTATGACTCCCTCAGCCTCCTGTGGCGTTTAATTGCCACTTGTCCTAGGGTAGGGGGGTGGTTTTGGGATGAACCCCTATTTTCTTACAGAGGGAAATGGGGAACTTGACATGGTCTGAGGGGACCTGAACCTGCAGCAAAACTGCTGTACAGAAGAAAGAATGAATGTTGGCAAATTCATGACTAGTATTTTCTGGGCAAACCTGTGGACTTGGCAGGCACCTGGGACATTTGCTGCTCTTCCTTATGTTGATTGCTGAGTAACCCTGTAGTTTCCCACAACCCTTGTGATGGATCAAGCTTCCCTAACTTGTGTCTACAGAGCTGAAACAAGAACTTTCCTCCATTAAAAATGTGTTTTGGGTGAGTTCAGGGAAGTCTGACATTGTCTAACTCTTAGCAAATCTCCTGTCTATTTTCATGGCAGAGGAAGAAGGTTCTATTGTTTCCAAGCCTTCTCCAGTAATAGTCTGTGTCTGTTGTATGAGAAAGAAAAAATGTGAAAAAAAAAATCCAAACAGGGGAAGAACTTTTTACAAAATCAGAGGTATTTGAAAAGATTGGTAAAACAGGTGAGCCTGAAGTTGCAAAATCAAGCTGATGCAGCATGCTGTCATAGGAGGATATTGGTAGTGCAGGGGAGCCTTTGCATATCACCCTTGCTTGCAATTGCTGTGTTACTACGGCTGTGTTCAGGGTTGCTGCTGGGCAAGAGCTGCAGTATCTCATCCTCAGACAGCCCCAGCAGAATTTTTAAGGGCTCCCTGCTGTCTTTGCACATATTTGCATCAATACCATTGGCAGTGCCACGTAGCAGAAGCTAGTGACTCTTTGGAGCTCCTGGGCACTGTGGTTGTTGGGAGGGATCAAGCATGCTGCTGATGGCACTAGAGAATGGATGGATAGCTTTGCCAGTGTGACTTTCTGTTCTTTAGCAGGAGCAGG
The DNA here is from genome assembly GCF_030490865.1 of Poecile atricapillus. Lineage (NCBI taxonomy): Eukaryota > Metazoa > Chordata > Aves > Passeriformes > Paridae > Poecile > Poecile atricapillus. The sequence continues at coordinate 11,061,437 of NC_081289.1, forward strand.
ATACCAGCATGTCCCAAGAAGTACATGCTGGAGCTCTGATTGTGTGTGAGGGGTACTAGGTTTTACCTGTGGACTTTGTACATCACCATGGTGATTTCTGAAGCCTGAGCATGTGGTGGGTTTATATTCCTTGCCATCATAATGATCATGTGTTTCCTTCTGTAGTATTGAAGAGGAAAATATATCACATTTGGACCCTACATCTCTTGTCTTTGCACATCTTCAGTGGGGAATTACAATCAGTACAGCAATGGCCTTGCCAGCCTGACAGCTCTGCTGACAGTGTAAGAATTAAGAAGCCCTTAAAAAAAACCCAGTGCCTGCTACTGCAGCACTGATGATTGCACTTTTCCATTTGCCTGGCCCTCCATGGAGCCTTTAGCTCCCTCCTGCTTTTGCTGAACCTTGCAAGTGTTCACCTGTCATAGCAGGGCTGTGCAGCAAGACCAGTGCGAAGGCAGGAGGCCAGTGACAAACTGAGCCCTTCTGAGTGGATAATTGATTGCCTGTGGAACAGGTAGAAGCTAAAAGATCTGGGAGGAGCATGCTGGAGTATCTGGAGATTTGGAAAGTCTCTCCTCTGATAGAGTACTGAGGCACCAAACACAAGGTCAGTAATTTGGACACTGGTGGGCAGTGGTAACTCACAGCTCTCCCCTGGTCCTTGGGAGGCTGCACCTACCAATCCAGGCAGGTCCAGGCAGTTTACTCCTGGAGCTTTATTGGTCTGCTCAATATTTCAGCTTCAGTAAGGATGGTAGAAATTTTAGAGAATTAGGTAGGTAGTAGGTTTTGTTACCTTTTCTGTGTGAGTTATCTTTACACTTTACAGTCACAAGTCTTTAAGTTTTTAGAATAAGAGGTGCATAAGGCCTAAAGGGAGCCTAAGAGCTTCATCTGTGATGGGGGGAGGTGTCAAATTAATGTTCTCAAGGTGTTCACTTAGACCAGTTCTTCCAGTTTCTGGTTGAATGGCTTAAACACTACTTTATGTTAAATATTTAATATTTTCTTATAAGTTAAAAATGGGTAATGGCCAAGTTGCTTCTTCCTTTGAAAGAATGTGGCTCTCTCTTTTCAACTGGACTGAAGGTGGTATTTTTGTGCCATAGTAGGTGAGTGACCTAACAAATTAGACACCTGTGGGGATGTCAGAAGTTATTGCCAGAGTACATATTAGTGCAGAGACTTCTGGATGCTTTTTTGGTTTCCCTGTGCTAAGATGCCTGTGAGATGTCAGGAAGCTGTGCAGTCAAATTGGATTTCCATGGCTTGTTCATATGGATTTATTAAACTGCCTGTTTGTAGCAAGTAGGTAGTAGGACATCTGTACTTGACAAAGGGATTTTGAGGACAGACTGTTAGTAACTGTTGAGTGTTTATATAGAGTCTTCCATATGAATGTCTTCTTAAATGTAAAAGCATCCAAATACTTGGGATTTATCAATTATTATTAAAATGTACTTAAAGAAAACACTGGTAGTGGGGCAACTCCGTCAGCTTTTAGTGTGGCTGTAGTATTAGATCAATAGTTTTTTTTAGAAGAAAAGGGAAAAAATCTGGCCAAGTTTGTACAAGATAGTTACCATGAGAACAGAATAAAAAATCTCAGGCCTAAATACAGGGATAGCAATATTTTATAGTGCCAATGGCTATTCTTTATGGCTAGTTTTTTCTAATCAAAGTCTAGACTCAGTTCTGGTCACTGATACATGCAAACCAAAAACTAACATTTAGATTAAAATTCCTACAATCACATTATGCTAAGTAATGCTAAGTAGTGTGGATTTACTGAATTTTCCTTGTAAGTGCCCTTTAGAAAGTACCTAAAGTTCAGATAATTTACTACAATAGTTCTGATAATTTTCTGAGTAAATATTCCATGTCTGAAAATTTCCATACAAGGTAGTTTAGCTGCAACCACGTGGAATTAGGTAGCAAGAAGTTCATACGTGTAGTTTGTAGAACTTTTTGAAGTGTAATACCATCTTAATCAGAATCTATAAATAAGAACGCTTTAAAGTGAGAAATGTTTCCCTTCTTTAGGATGCCCCAACTAAACCCACCTTAGGCAGCCTCACAGCACAGCATGAAATGGGATCTGCCTCAGGTATTGAGTTATATTTGCTTTAAAAACACATCCATAAAGAGCACTACAGAAGATCATTTGTGCTAAAAAGGAAAGGCTGTCCAAAGTTAAGGCTCTGTGGGAGATCTTTCCTAGGGCGCACTCAGACACAAAACTTCCATCTCACTGCTCAGTGACCCTGATGCTATCAGGTGCTGAGTGCCTTCAGCTTCCCTTGCTGTCAGTGGGAAAAGACCTCCACACCTCCAGATCAGGCCCTTGGCCTTCAGTATTTGCACACTCATGCTGGCACTGTGTGCACTGGGGTGGGTATTTAATGCTGGCACCAAAGACTGACACTGCAGGTGTCCTGGAAATACTTGTGATAGAAGCTGAAGGAGCATTTGCCTTGCTTACAGCGTAAGAAGAACTTTAAAGCTGCTCTAGTATTTGCTTTGGAGATTTCATGCTAATATTTATGGCTTTCTGCTTCTTTCTGTGCTTAACATTTCCTAGCTTGCAGTTGAGTTACTAGTTACAGCTAGTTATCTCTTGGAGACTGGAGACACCTCCCCCATCTCTTCTTCTCACAGAAAGGTTTCACAGCCTCCAGTTTCCCCCAGTGCTGTGACCCCCAGGCTCCCTTCAGTGCCCAGAGCCCACAGGTCTTGTGCTGGCTGCCCCGAGCATCAGCCCCTGCTGGGCTCTCCCTCCATGGGCACAGCCTGCCCAGGGTACCAGAGCCCAAAAACAGGGCTGGAGATGTTACACTGTGTTACAATGTTCTCTGCACTGATCTGCTGGAGATTTCTCTGCTAATTGTATTTTCTATAATGTATTCTGCAATGTTTTCTGTAATGTATTTTCTTCTTTCTGGATGATCAGTAAGTGTGGCAATTCCTATTACTAATTCAGTGACTTTAAACAAATCCTAGGAAACTACTGAGGCTTTTCTCAAGGGGGAGTGTACAGAAAAAGATAAATGGTATTTTCCCCTTTGGTATTTTCTTTGCTGAGTATACCTATGCATTTACATAATCATAAAGCCAGTACTGCATGTATTTTTGTTACATTTTGAGTTTTTTGTTTTTTTTTTAAACCCATCACAAATTGTGTTACTGGAAACAAGATGTACATCTGGACTGTAACTAACATGATTGTAGTTTTATTGGCTAAGTGTGGATCTCTATATGAAATGTTTTCACGTGTCTTGAACTCAAACAAGAATGTTACTTTCATTGATGCATGGATTTCATGGTCTTTCAGAATTAAATGGAAAAGACAACCTTTCAGAAAGCCTTAATTCCTTTCCATATGGAGGCAGTGCCTTGTTGTGCACATGGTCTTTGATTTCTTTTCAATTCTGAAATTTCTTACCTTATCATCTATGTTACTTTATTATTTTTTATTATTTTATTTATTTATTTATTTTTCTTTTAATAAGTGAAATTTAGCTTTATTGAACTTGATGTATTTATAATGCTGGAACTTTTCTTGTTTAGTGGGAGAAGTTGCAAATACAATTATTCCATACTAGGAGAAGAGGTTGCTATATGAAATTGGAAAGCTTTGTTGTAAGGCCTGTTTCTGTCCAGAGAATAATAATATAGAATTGTAGATTTGTATAATATAAGAAATACAGAACATGAAAAAAATACTACTACACACTTTTTTTGTGTGCTGGGTGTGATTAGCTTTTCTGGTCTAGAAATTAAATTAGAATGAACAAACTTAAATGGAGTTTTCTGAACTGTAAGGTTAAATTGAAAAACTCATGTCAGGTTTACAGAATGTTAATTTGACTGGGGTTACCTTTTCTCTCTGTTAGGGAATTTGATTTCCTCAACTTTAAACAACTGTCTGGTAATCAGATGCTAGGATCCAAAGTCAAATCCAGTGCACTAAAATCCTTGGAGGCTGAAAACCCACCAACCCAGACAGCAATCCAGCAAATTTACTTTCCAGGACTTCGTAACTTAGTAAACATCTCCTTTCCTTACCTGAAAGCTTCCAGGATTCCTGTTATGAGGAGATAAGCACTCAACTCCTGCCTAGACTGTATTAGCAATTGGATTTAAGGAGGGAATAATTTATACCTCAGCTGAGTCCCTTGAGAAGCCCCAGAAAGTCCAGAATTTAAATTACTATTTCAGGCTAAATTCCTGTCCATCTTTTCATGCTCTCTAAATAGTACCCACAGTGCTCAGCTCCCGTGTAGTGTAAGGGTGAGGACTATATGAAGGCTGATGCCATGATAAATTAGCATTTCTTCTAGTACATCCCTAAAAATAGCTCTTGATGAAATTATATTAGCCATGAAGGGAATCCCTCGCTCTCTGGGCTGCTGTTCATGGAGGAGCTTTCACCAGATGTGAAATGAGGGCAGACAGTGTTGTCAGAATCCAGATGAACATTTCAGAGGTGGGTGCTGATCCTTTGGGCTTGAAGTGTCCTGTTGAGAGAGGGGGCAATGTGGAACGGAGATGCTTTTGCCTTTTTCCTGTTTTTCAGCAGTATCTCTTAGAAACTCTGAAAAATCTGACTAGTGCACTCAAATTCTGTATTCCCTGTAGCTCCCAACCAATGTACCACACCATTTGCACATAGGAGTGATTATGTGATAAAATTTCAAGAAGAATGCTATGCCAAGCTTCTTATCCTTTTTCCTGTTGCTAGTATTGTCATTGATTAATCCTTTTGTACAACATACCACTATCCACTCATATTCATCTGAATTTTGTATTTTCCTAGTATTTCATCTCCTCTGCTGTAAGTGTTCAGTTGTTGGCCTGATTGTGAGCATTGAATCAGTTCCTGAAGTGATGGAAATAATCTACAGTGCCTCTGCAATTTGAGACCAGGAGTCCTGCTTCATCTGTAGTGCCCATATTAATTTGAGATATCCCACCTATACATTTTCAACATAAAGCCTTTTCATTTGTGTTTAACATAAGCAGTGCTGTCAGATATATCTCTCCTACAAAAGATGGAGAACAAGAGGGTTTTTTCATCAGTATACTTCCAAATGTTCTTAATAAAACTGAGTAACTTCAGCTTTAAGTCTGGTGGCACATGTATGTAATGTTAACAAAACCAGCTGGAAACCAGACTCTTATTGTTACTTTAGCAGAAAATTAGAAAGGTTTGATCCAGCTGAGCAATGTTCTCAAAGTGCTGAGTGCCCTTATCTTCCAGGAACTTTAATGAAGTTGAAAGCAGTGAATTAACTAGATTGACCTGGCATGAATTAATCAAGACATCCCATCAGCCATTTAGCAGAGTAAAGCTGAGCAGTGTTTGAGTGGTCAGATCTCATTGTGTAAGATAGTGCTCCAGTTCTCAATAGGAAAGTTATGTATCTGGGGTAGGACATGATGGTTTCCTGCTTGATGGATGAGTAACCTGCAGGATGATGAAATAACTGGTGAAAAAGGCTTTAATTCAGCTTGCTTTTATAAAATTTTAGGGTTTTTTTTTTTGATGAACAGCATGTATTATTTAGCTAATTGCTACTTTAGTCCTTTTTATGGACACTAATTATGGTAGTTTGAAAAGTGCATTGGAAAGAAATATACATCCTGCTTATCATTGTCATGTGCATTCTAGGATAAGAAAATGGAGACAAATACACCATTTTATTTGAAACTACTCTGAGAATCCTGCAGCTGCTGGAGTTCTGAGAAAATGACGACCTGTACTCACCAAGTCAATGAGAGCTGACTCATGCTTATGTAGCAAATAGCTGCTGCACTTAAAGGGTACGATCAGCCCTATAATATAAATGTGGATTGCATATGCCCACACCTTCAGTCACAGCAGTAAAAATCTGCCATTGTATCTCAAATACACTTTTATCAATGTTCTGCATGTGCTTGGAAAGAAACTATGTTATAGTGGGGTTGAATCCAGATGGTGTAGGAGGAGGGCTAGGACATCTTCTGCAGTAGATCTTGGGCCTTGCAACCCCATCCCAGAAGAGGTCCCAGAGCCCATATGAATTTAGGAACAGGATACAAAGTTTTAATACAATTATACTACTGTATGTGCTTTACAGTATATATGGATTGTAATGTACTGAGAAGAGGAATAGGAAACTATTTTTTTTTTCTCTGGTGAAAATCATATTGCTTTATAATTTTGTTTGTCGTTTATGTACCTGCTTCATTGCTGAAAATACAGGTTAGCATTTGGATGGCACAAGCTTTTCATTTAGGTGTAAACACAGGCATATGCAAAAGCCTGTGCAGACTGTGTCAGAGTGTCTCAGATTCACACCTGCTCCCTCCATATTCCTGCAGCTCTTGTGTTGCTTGGTTTAGGCAGCAGCTCTTGAAGCATTATTCGTGTCCCTGTGTCCAGCCAGGACCTCCCTCCAGCTGACCAACCTTCCAGGTACGTGCTGAGCATGTGGCCAGATGTGCTTGGAAATTGCTGATGGTCCTAAGACATCCATGAGTTAACAGACAGGAGCTGCTCCTTGTGACTGCTTCTTTGCAGCTGCATAGGCACAGCCAGGGACTTTGAGAGGAAATGCTTGGGGTTTGGATTGGTTCCCTGAATTTTCCATTAGTTCCTAAGGAGCTAGAGCTGTACCTACAAAAGGTAAAACTATTTGACTCTTCAGAATATTTGCTGAACCACATAACAGAATAATCTGACATATTTCTGTTGAATCGTGGTTTTTATGGGCAAAGACGTTATAAATTCTTATTAAAAGAAGACTCACACAGAAATGGAGATTACATTGGAGATAGTATGTTCAAAATTCTGCATGCTTGACAGTGATAAATTATACCATTTAGCATATCATAAATTCAGTGAAACAATATTTCAAGGGAATCCCTAAAACCAGTAAGTTCTATAAATTAATGAAGACACATAGGAACTGGAGTGCAAAACTCAATTAAAAAAAGAATGTATTTTTAAAGAAAAGCAAGAGAATATGGTTTATAAATGTAGTCCATGTATTCTCCCATGAATAAAGTATATTTTCAGGTTATGGTCACTCCCATAAGTTGTTTGAATTTATTCATCATAAAATATGTCATGAGAAAATGCATGGCACCCGTTGCTTCTACTGTTGGCAAGACTAGAAAGGAGGCTGCATGTTATATACTGAGGAATGCCACTTCTGAGACTAATATTGAGTCTAATGCCTTTTCACACACTGGAAAAGAGTGCAGAAACTACTCTGCTCATGTGAGGTACTGTTTCCTCACATGATTTCTGGTTTTGTTGTTAGAGAGCCTCTGGCAGAAGTCATGCTAACTATAAAAAATTGGTGACAGGGACTTAGCTCTTTGCATCACAAGCAGCAAAAGTTCTTGACATTTCTTCTCATCTGCACCAAACATGCCTTCACCAGGTATTAAAAATTAACCTTATCCTGCAGCTGTGCGTGTTCTGGGAGTTTGTGTGCCTTTGGGAGTTCTGTAGTGGCAGAGGAAAAAGAAAAAATCTGGGAAAAACAACAAGAACAAAAAAGCAATCAGCCTTGACTCAGAAGACTCAGAAGTAAGTTTCTCTTCCTCTAAGACTATTGGAAACTTCTCAGTTTGCTTTATAGAATTGTGGAATTATTTAGGTTGGAAAGGACCTTTGAATCTAGCCATTAACTGCACTGCCAAGTCCCCCACTAAAACATGTCCCTTGGTGCCACATCTACATGATTTTGAAATACCAGGACTGGAAGTAAAGTCTTGGCAATAGCAGCTCACAATTCAGGCTGTTGCTCTGAGTACTGTGCTTTGGCATCATCAAAGTTTACCTAGGGAACATGAAACTTCAGAATTCTGATGCACCCTCAATATTCAGTGAGTCCTGGTTCCTTGCTTTTTATACCCTTCCCCAGAGCTCTTTGGACTGTCAGGGACTCTTTTCTAGTGTCTGGTATGTGTGGTGATCATCACTCTGGCTTCTGGAACTTTGTCTACAAGACAGCATTTTGCTATAAGCATTTTGCAATTGTCAGTTCACAAAGTCTTTTATAATACAAGGCTGTTGTTATAAAATCTCTAGGTACAAATATAGATATACAGATAGTTTAATGGCATTTTTCTGACCAGGGATTCTGTCACCCACTGTTGCCACAGCAGTGTGTGCAGTAGTCAGGGTGTCACTGCAGCAGCAGTGCTGAACAAAGGTACCACACAGACACAAAGATGCAATGGATCTTCCCAGTGCAGTCATCTGTCACTGATGGCTTATCTCCAAAGCAGCACATGGTGCCTGAACAGCGTCTTATCCCATTCCCACCATCATTTGCAGTACTCAGCTGTGGTGTTACGTGTCCTGCCTCAGCTCTGATTCTTTATTCATCAGCCTAGGCTCAACAGAGAGACACAGAGATGGCAGAAAATAGTACCAAAAAAGGCAGGGTTTAGTTGCGTTTTTCTTTCCTCTTGGGAAATTCGCCTGAAAGATTCAAGAGGAGGCAGCAGGACTCACAGTGAACACATGTAACAAAATACACTCTGCATCCTCACTGTCCTTACAAACTTCAGCTGTTGCCAGAAAACATCTACCCTGCTTGTGAGATCTGAAAACATATCACAGATCTGAGAAGCATTAAGGTAAATGAGCTAAAACTCCTTCCTAGTTGTTAGATACAAATAAAGGAAGTTGTCTCAGAACTCTGCTCTTTTCCCCATTTTCACCTATTTTTTTTAAGGCATCGTCCATACCTGAGGGAATAATGGGTGAAGACAACCAACCTGGATCAGGATAAGAAGGCCCGTAGAGTTAAATTATCCTTTGAACCTGAACTTCAGTAGAGCCTTTCTGTAAGTGCTAGAAGGAACTGAAAACACAAAGAAAATAGTTAAAATAAAAATATGGTCAAATTCCTTAAGAAAATGAGATTAGAAGAGTTTAACAGTGAAAATTATAGGAATCATGACAAAAAGAAAGGTGTTAACTTTTTCTCTTTTTTCCTACATTTACTAACCATTAAGCTCTGACAAAAACCTTCAGATATCATACAGCCCCATACCAGACACTGAAAAAATTAACTGTGCCTCAGCCAAAACAAGCACACTTCCCCACCTGTATTAGAGTTTCTCTCCTATCTTAATTTTTTTATTAGTTGTTGATTCAACTCTCATCCACAGTTGATAAGAACAGGTAGGTTCAGAAGGTGGTTTGTAAGCCAGATCTGGACTCCAATTTGTGTCATAAACATCATCATCTTTTCTATTTTCGGTACACTTACAGATCCAAAGATCTTTGTCTTTCTTGCCTACCTTTATCTAACAGTTACAGTGAGGCAGGCTGGTGACCAATTGCTGACCCTTAGTCAGTGGCCACAGGTCAACATTTAGACACTGAACCCACTCAGTGCATGGAAATTTTTCTTTTATCATCATCTTCCTTGTTCTTCTAAATACTCATTTGATAGGACAGTTCAGGTTTATCTGAATGAAGGCAGAAAACAACACAAGGACAATCTTTAGAAGAGTGGGAGACCTCTGCCTGGTGTACCATGAAGTTTTCTCTTGCATTTTCATTGTTGTACCTTTAATAAAGTGGCAGTTTTAATTAAAACTTTTTTGAGTAGTTTAGGAATTCATAATGGCTCCCAGATATCTTGGTTTTTGTCAGAGAAAGCATTTGAGCAGCTTTTCAAACTCAGCATTAATATGTATTGTGTTTTCTATTGCAGTTACTTTTTCTATCTCATGTAGTCAGTATTTTCAGAACTAGATCTCAAAGAATGTCCCTGTCCTTTAAATTTTATTAAAATCAACTGGTAGACTTAAAGGTATTTAGAAAGGCTTGTTGGACAACAAACATGTTGCTTAGGTTTCATTTTATGCATTTTAAATTTTCAATGGAAATTTTGAATAGAATGAATTTAATTGGTCATCTTTCCTTGGACAGAAGCATATCAGGAAATGGAAGCTGTTGGAGCCAGTTTTACAGTGGATGGGGATGAACCAGTTCCATGACATCACCCCATCCCTTCATGGAATTTGATAATTGCGAAAGACTCAGGTCCATGGATTTGTGGTTCTCACGCTTTTGAGACTTGGTGGAAAGGAAAGGGAACTTCAATTTACCTTTTCTCTTTTGTCAAGAACATCCAACCAGGAAAGAATGTGAAGAAGTTATCTTATTACCACTGTCAATATGCACAAAGTCTGCAGCCCTCTATGCTCTGCATCTTCCAAATCCAGAGACTTGCACAGCCTCCCCAAAGGAGGTGTTGAAGGAGTCCTTCCAGGTGCATGGGGATCAAAAGCAAGAGGAAGAGTAGAAATTTTGTCAATACCCATTTTAGTTCAGTATTGCACACAGGCATCAGCTGATGCCTAACAAATGCAAAAAAAAAAATAAATTGTATTTCTATCATTACTGAAGTCAATTTGGCTGTCATACTGTTTTCATCTAGATAAAAGGAAGTGCTCTGAGAATGTCCATCATTATAAGAATGATGACTGCATTACTATAATACATTTCAGCTCAAAGCACTTCACAAAGCACAGAGCATAAGCACAAGCATAGATATATAAGCCTCTACAGATAGAGAAAAAGTAATGGTCATATTAAAGCACAATCTGCAGATGTGGAAAGAATACACAGTGCATAGAAATTTATTGTAATAAAAAAAAATATAGATAGAAGGGGTGCTTTGTGGTCTACATGCCATTTAATATCCTGCATTCAATTTGCTACAATGTAAATCAAAAAAAACCCCACTCAAATTCCAAAAATGCCTCTTCCAGATTTACCTTCATTTACAGCAAAATTTATCACCTCATTGACCTCTTGTTAAATTTAGCTTTAACAGTTGTTTTCTTCAGCAGTCTGTAATTAACTGTTCTTGTTTTCAACTTATATGAGAGTCTACGTTGCTGAACTGGTAAGGAAGATCTGGCCCTCTGTACTTAAGGTATACAAAATCCTTGTCATAATTATTTTTGACACTTCAATCTCTCAGACTGAAAGGCCCATGAAATGCAATTCCGGTTTTGACACTTCCCTACTGTAACAGCGAAAACCACAAGAGTGTTCTGAACTTGAGTTTTCACTGTTCATACTGTGCTGGTCATGTTTGATGTACTTGAGAAATGAATTGGTAAACTCTTGCATTGATTTTTAGGGAATTGTAAAAAGAAATATAAATTTACTCTTAATTTTTGCTGGGAAAGACTAGTTGAAACACTTGGAAATTAGAGCACCTTCTGCTGAATATAATTGCAAACAGCCATAGGTGAGAGGATTAGTTTTTATTTTTGATGCTTACCTTGCATTATTTGGTTTAGCTTGGTCTGATGTAATATCTTGTCACATACATGATGTGACAGATACAATTAAAACCAGTTTCATTTCACATCTTGAACAACTGATAGAAGGAGCATAGCTTGTTTGTGAAAGAAATAGTTTATCATCAAAAAACTTCAAATTATGCTTGTTTTCATCATTTATTTTATGAAACTCAATAATTAAAACAATCTGCAGCACTAACAATTGTTTTTAAAGGTTGCCTCAGTAAGTACATTATTTTCTAATTTGATAATAGATATCTTGATTTCTAGCCTAAACGACCTTCACTGCCTTGAAGGAATATTGGTTGAACACCTTATGAAGTTGTTGCTATTATAAATTTTACCCATCATTTAAATCTATGTGAAGAAATACAGCATCATTGGAATGTTGCAATGGAATCTGGCCAACTAGATATTGTCTGTCTCATCTCTCACTATGTCTCAGCCTTTCCAACTTGGTGATCTCTATACAAAGTAAAGAATTTTCACACTCTTCTAGATCTAGTATTAAAGTAAGAGTTAAAAAAAGAAGAAATATTAATACTGATAAAGCTGTGTAAATTATTGGTGTGTGTGTTTTGAAAAGCTAATGCATAATATTCAGCCTTGAAGGATAGAAGCATTATGGAATAAGCTGTTCAGTTCTTTATATTGTATTTCAGTATCTAGCACCTTGCACTTTCTTCTAGGTATGTTTATGTAATCCATGGGAACTCTAGAAAACCTCCAGGGTTCATGAATTGCAGCTGTGAAGTGTTTGTAAAAATAATATACCAGATATTTAGAAAGAATTAAAATGTTCAGATTTTAATTCAGGCTGAGTTATATCTTTGTCACAGGGTCTGCGTAAAGGGATGCAGACACTGCCAGACACCTAGGCCAGTATCCAAAAAGAAGTTGATAAATTGCTCCCAAGAACTGTATCTTAGTAAGAATAACTCTGTGGAAAGTGGAACTCTCTGTTTTATGAGCACGTAGTGAAGACATTGTCCTTTTTTATTGAAACTCAAAAATTTTAACCTGAGAATTTACGCAATGACTGGGAGAAACTGTAAAACACTAGAGTTTACAGAAATCCAGTCCAAGACTTGTTCAGATTGACTGGATTCTGAAAGCAGAACATGGACCTCAGCTTTGGTTTGATCCTCCCAGAGAGATTACTGCCTTGTGTGACTGAGGAACGTAATGTACCGGCGATAAACTGACAAGGAATAATGATGTATAAAAGATGAATAATTAGTTGGGACAAAGCACCAGAAGGCATACTGCTGAGAATTTAAATAAAATAATAAAATCCTAGTACAGTGTATTTGTGTGATTAAAGAGCAGTGGTGAGACAGGCAAGATGTAAAAGAATGGAAATGGTAATTGGAAAAGGGAAAGAGAGGTTCTTGTCAGTAGGTTTTCTTCCAGTTGTTCCTAAGAGGCTGGACTAACTTTGCCTCTGCAGATTGGAAAATTATTCAAGATCCAGTGGTATTTCACTACATATCATGCACCCCAGCTATTTGTGTCAGATTAGGCTTCAGTTTATTTCCAAATTTAAGCCACTTAAAATACAGGAACTATGATTCCAAAATTGCAACCAAATTAGCACATATAACTGCAGAATTTTTTTGTGGGGGTTTAGGAAGTCTCAAGACAAGAAAAAAAATTATCTTCAAGTCCATGTTTCCATCTTCTTTCCCTTTTCTGTGAAGTTGGTGTGTTCTATAAGTGTTGTGGGAAAGGAACACTGGACCACAGAGACAAATGCCTTTCTCTGTGCAGGGGCACTGTACATGGAGAATCCTTTAAGATAGATGGAAATTGTTCCTTCTCCCTCCTAAGCACACTTGCATCAGCTGCATAGGTTGTAAAATATGCAGCTCATTCATGAGCACTCTAGTAAATTTCCATCACCAGATTTGAACTTTTCTTCAACAGTGGATAATCAGAAGAGATAAATACTTCCCTGCCTCCCTGCAGTGCAGGACAAAGATAGCCATCAGCACCCAAAATGAGGACAAAGAGAAGGAGCTCTGCCTTTTTATGTGGCTGCTCAAATTACTAAGAAGCAAAAAATCTTTAAAAGAAAGTTATTTTTGTAGATTAGGATCAATAAATATAACCAAAAGAGCTGGTTTTAAAGTGATAAATCTCTAAAGCTTAGCATAAAACCTCAAAAAAGGCAATTTGTACTGTGGGCATCAGCCATAATTTTCTTTCTTTATGTGCAAATCAGTCTAAGAAGTTTAATACATAATTCATGCGTGTGAGTAAATTTATTTATTTTCTTGGCATGGAATGATATTGTCTAAATAGAAAAGGATGTGAAAGCACAGCTATTCAGTAGGATCATAAGATAGGATTCATTATCTTCAAATGTATTCTGTGTGTGATGCCGATGAATGATTTAATATAATGCACAGCCCCATTGCCAGTATTCTTTATGCCACACAAGCTTTAAAAGGCATTATCTGGCTAAATGGCAGAGATGGCCTTATTTAGAGCTCTACTTATTATCTGAGCCCTAAAAGTGAAGGAAGAAAAGGTCCACAGACTTTAGTGGTTTTTCATGTTAAAGAGAGATATTGAAACCCATTAACTTAAAGCTGAGACTTCTTCCAGTTGTCATGGGATGTTGAGATGATATATAAAGGGACAACTTTGTAATTTAAATTCCTACCTACTGTTACTATTTTGCCAACAATATTTTCAGCCTACTTTGTATAAATTCCTATTTTCCTTACTTCACAGGAGACTGTGCTTCAGGCATACCAGCAAGTCAGAGATAGGTATCTAGATAAAAGTAATGCTATATATCCTGAGCAAGACCACTTCCTTAAAAAAAGCAGTCCAAGGTAAGTGTTCAATGGATGTTACAGTAACACCAAAGGATCAGAGGTTCAGTCTTTATCCATTCCTAGGGTTGCAAAGCCAGAAATCATCCTGCAGACCTTGAGAGCTTAAACCTCCCAGCTCTGGTGGAGAGGGTCTGAGTGGAAATTGCCCAAAACATCTTGTGTTTCATACACAGGGCATCCTGTTTCTCAAAGTGATCACAGCTTCTCATCACCCAAGTGATGCACTGGTAGTCTTTTCTACATTGGACAGAACTCAGCTGCTTCATTTGTTCCAGAAAAATATTGTCTGATGGTTCAAGGACAAGAAACTTTGGATTCCAGGTAGGGAAAAGCAGAGTTGCAGGGCAATGTTGTTTACTGAAGCCTAGGAGAGATGCAATTTTTATTTTTTTTTTAGATTCTTTTGGAAGGCAGATAGTCAGGCCAGCCATATCTTGCCATGATTACATGAATTTTCATCCTTCCCTAAAATTGTTGCTAACTTCTGAGATTTGTTTGGTTGTCTTGTATGAAGCATCTTGTATGAGTTACATACTTGGCTATTTCACACATGGTAAGAATGGAGGACTGTTCATTTAAAAGATTCAGGGCTTTGTTACAGACTCATAGTTTTGGTACATTTAATGCAGAATTTGGCTAGAGTGGAGTTATTTCGGGTTTTTTATTGAAGATGTTTGCCACAAACAAAAAATGTGGTGTTCTGTAACAGGTCTATTTCTTGCTCAGTGCTAATTCATTGTATCCAGAAGCTGATATCTGAGCTGAAAATACAGAAGTCAACATTATTTGAGGCTGTTTTGATCTCCATGACATTGTTTGGCTGTAACTTCTTATCCCAGTAGTATTGTCATTGAGGGTACAGGAATGACCTCCTGGAGAATTTCCAAATAGGCTTGTGCTTGTGATTCATTATTCATTAAAGGAGACAATCTATACAAGGTTTTTAGGGTAGTCTAGTATGATGTGATGCTTTCTTCTTCATCCCTTGTTCTCTTCTCTGCTGATTAGAAACAGAGTCTGAGTTTTCTGGGATAGAAGGACAGCTTGATTAAAACAAAAGGCAAGAATATGACTTTTAAAAATAAAGGCCTTGTTTCACAAGAAGTTAGTGATGTGTAGAATGAGTTTAAGTGACAGGAGTCAACCCAAGAGCCATGTCCTCAGCATGCAGATTCTTACTTGATGGCACTTGTTCTCGCTCAGCACCAAGGCAGAGGTGGTCCTGGAAGGGCTTTTCTCCTTGCCCTTGGATGAAGGGCAGAGCCCTGGAAGGTGATATTTGATTCCCCAGGTGGAAAAAAACCCAGATGACTCTGAATTGACAAGGACAAAGGGGGCACCGCTGTTGGGCAAATCTCCCAGTAAAATAACTGGATTATTTATGAGGATGATGAATATTGTAAAGTGAAAAGCATGATTAGTGGAAAAATATTAATAAACAAATTATTAAAGGAAAATGAACTAGTGAGATAGAAAATTATAAAGTAAAAGAAATGAACTTTCTACAATTATTAAAGGTATTCTGATGTCTTTATTTTGTACTTGAATATCCCTATAACAGCAAAAGAGCTAAAGAGGGACATTCCTTCTCTCATACTAAGCATCTCTCAGACAAACAAATGTAATAAGTGATGTGAGTCAGCACTTCATTCACTGTCCAAAATTTAAGAATGTGAGCTACTCAGTTGCTTTTGATTAGTCATAAGAGTGTGGCAAATGCATAATTTTAATATAAATATTTAATGTTTGTGCTCTGTAAGTAGTGAATAGTGATACTGAATGTCAAATTTTGGATAATACAGATCTCATTTTCTGGAGGGTAGGGCATCTGTGACTTTTTACAAATGCTTTCATTTGTCCCACGCAAAGACTAGTTCAACAAATTACCTACATGCGTGCATAGTTTAATGTGTGGATACTCATGGATTTAAGCTTAAAAATTTGATCTTTAAAGCCTTTATTTGTTTAATTGCATTACTGAATTAATGCATGAGATGTTTAAAAATGTCTTGAACTGAACTCTTCGGGATGTTATGACATTCAATTAAAATTTGTAAACCACTTCCTATAGCATCAGCCATTACCCATTAATTTGTACTTTATTTACTGACAAGCGCAGGATGAAAGTCTCTTTACCAAAAGTGGAACACACTGCTTTGCAGTGATTCCACTGTGTACCACCCAAGGAGGAAATGAAGTTTTGAGGCCTTTTCCTATGGCAGAGTTTTCCATCATCAGTAGAACACAGGCCTGTCCCACAGCCAGAATGTTGAAAGAGGGAAATACAGGCTAAAACAGAGGAAGAAAGCATTCACAGACTGAAGGGGGAGAAAAGACAATTGTAGAAGAGGGATGTGATGTGATTTTCCTAGGTTGTTTTTTCATGTTTTTTGTTTGTGTTTGTTGGTTTGGTGTTTTTTAATGTAAACAGCTCCCTTGAGATCGTTTTATCTAAAATTGTAAATAAGCTGTGCATAGGACTGAAGTAGCTCTCTAGGGTCAAGTCAATAACTAGTCAGAGTTTATTTAAGTCAGGAGAGTTACAACAGAGCTTTGGCACATGGAGGTTTAGTTAGTCAGAAATGTCTGCTCTGATGGAAAGCAAAAGAAAACCAGCTTGAAAGATACTGCACCCTTTGAGGGTCAGTATAATCCTGTCAGTATTTAAAATGGATTTCAGAACTGGTAATGTGACTGAAGTTGGGTCTGCACCAGATTCCTGGTTCAGTGAACAAAACTTAAGAGTGTGTGTCACTTTGAAGATAAAATAATCCCTCTCAGGACATACTGTCAAAAGTCTGATGAGATGAAGTGCTGCAGCTTTGACTGATTCTTTAGTTGTGCTTTGACTTCAGTGTCCTTTGGGTTATTCTTTATTAATCTAAAGAAATCACACCTTCTGGCTATTTCACACTGTTTGAATTGCTAAACAGGTTTGGCTCCTTGATTTCTAATTCCAAAGGAGTTCTCTAGATCATATGAATGACCTCGGGCAATATTGCTAGTACCTGAAAACAATTCTCTGGATTTAGTTACTAGCAGTGTAGTCAATATTACACAGGCTTATTTCAGGAATTTCTTTGGGTGCAGAAAAGTCACAGTAGCAGTACTTGACATTGAGACTCCAACTGCAGTTCTGGGCTTCCTCCACAGTTCTGGACTTAATATTCCATTCTGCATGCTCTTCATCTATACTAGCAACACACTGAAATTAGTGACTGTTCCAAATTAATTATAGTCACTGGGTTTCTTTGATGTTTAAATATCATTGCAGAGCCTCCAACTTCCCACATGGACCCTCTAAAACCCTATGTACAGTTGAAAAATTCTTCTTACAGAGAACAAAGGAGGACGTGACTTTTTTATTGGTTTCTTACTCTCTATGTAGCACAGAGGCCTTGAGTCACTTCCTGTCCCAAAATACCAAACAAATAATAGTATTGGTAAGTGCTAATGATTTATGGGGTCTAGATCTTAATAGTCATGGGATTTTTAAAGGAGTTTTGAATTTACTTCATATCACTGTGTTGACTGTAAGCTGCCACAGCCAAGTATGAAGACTTAGTCCTCATCCTAATGAATGGTTGGTTGGTCTTTTTAATTTATATTATTTCACTTGTGCTTATTGAATGTTGAAGTTATTTAATGGCTTAGAAGGCAATGTATTTTGTCTAGATCTATTCATCCCAGAGGCAGAGGTTTTGATTTCCTTCTTTTTATGCTTCTCAGTACAGAGTAAAAGCAGACTGAGGAAGAATTCAAGAGGCTGACAGTGTATATTCCCTTGAGAGTAATTTTTTCTCAGGTTGGAGACATTTGGCTCAAGTTCCTTTATTTTAAAGTTCTTTTCTGTTTTCTTCTTTTTCTTCCTTTAACATTTAAATTCTACTGAGTAATTGTACTCTGATAATAACTTCTCTGAAAAGAGATGTTATTTCTTCTGACTTTATTAGCAGTCATTCCTGATGAAAACATTGTGGAGAATGAGAAATTTGCAACACAATAGATTATTCATTAGCTGTTCCAGTAGATAAGTTTGGCGCAAAACCATTTCAATCTACTGATTATATGTTTTGAGTAAAATGAGTTTAACGTTTTTTAAAAAATCCTAGTTGATCTGAATATTTTTTATTCTTCTATAAAGGATTTCTGTGAAACATATTTTTTTTAAAGGTAATATTTGCAAGATGTGGAAAAATACTTCCATTCTCTCCATCCCTGCTCTGTAGCTTTGTTTCCCTAAAGCCACTGTCCTAGCCTTGGATCCCCCAGGTCCTTGACGTCACTTTGATGGACTCTCAATCCACTGAGTTGTCCTTTTGATTTCTTAATACCTGCGAATTCTCATAGCACAAGCTTTTCCTACTTCACTAGTGCCTGTTACCCCATTGTCCTGCTGGTGCTGATGTCTCAAGTCCTCCTGATGAAGCCTTTTAAATTCAGGGCTGCCAGCAGGATGCAAAGAAATGGGGCAGCACTTCAGGCTCTTGGAAATCTGGAGCAAATCACTCAAATCAAACTGCAAATGCAAATTTCAGTCGGAGTGTAGAGGCAGACCTGACCTGCACAAGTAAATCCTTAGTTATTGTGGATATTTTTGGGCCATGTAGACCCTTCATGGCATGTAGTGCTTAACCTGGGTCTGACACTGCACTGAGCCCCACAGTCCCAAACCCCAAAGCTGACTGAAGGCTCCTGTGTACATCTTTGTGGGCAAGGGAAGTAGAATAGATGTGTCCTAAGGCTGTCAAGACTTTTCTGTAAGGATCATCAGAAAATGGTGGGAAAATGCTGTCTAAGGGAAATTTCTGTTCTCTGTGACAAAAAGTCAATATTTTTCACTGAAAAATCTAATGAGAATGAAACCTTGTATTCTGGGAAAAGATCTGCAGGGCAAAAATAAATTCTAATAAACTTTCTGAGTTTTATTCAAACATTAATTTGCTTCTCTTGCACCTATTTTCACTCATTTCTTTCTCATTTTTCCTCACGCCAACTGTGCCACTTATGACCCTCTCATTCCCTTATCATATTCTTTCAGTTCTTTTGTTACCTCCTCTGGTAGCACCAAACACATTTTTTCTCGCCGTATTTTTGCATGTTATCTCCTGCCACAAAATCAACTCCCCCTGTTTGTGAAAGATTTACACAATCTCCTATTTTCTCAGTTCTTTCTGAATCGTCACTTTATGCTTAATCTCTTCAGACTTACACCTTTGGCAAAAAACCCCATTTATTCCTTCATTTATTAGATTCTTCTCATCCCCTGGGTAATCCTGTTCTTTGTCTTTCCTTTGCATTGTAAATTCCTTTTGTATTGGTTCTCCAAGAATTTATAGTGCATCTGTTGCTCTGACTCTGTGCCTGACTTTCTGTTAATGATATTGAGATACTTTATTTAAATTATGGCAGTGAACAACTGTATGACCTTCAGACATGCTTTGAAATTGGGGAGTAAACATTCTGGGTAATCAACAGTTTTCACTGGAATCATCAGAAGATTACATTATTTGTTGTGTAAGGGAAGAATGTGATTGAACCACAAGTTCATGAATCTTGAACATGAATCTTGATCCAAAAAAGTTAATTCCACTCTAATGTCACATCTATGACCATCCCCCTGCTAAATCAAAGGCTGTTGGTATTGTTCTCGAGAGGAAATACTGCTTATGTAGATTCATTTTTTTCTGAGTATGAAAGGCCACAAATATTTCCAGAATGCTAATGACATTTAACACTGTCTAGTTGTTGTGTTGCCTCATACACTGTGCTGATATTTTTTGTCTTCTTTCATTCTTCTCTTTTTCTTTCTTCAGAGCTTAGAAAATAAAATTTAAAAAATTTAAAGCTTGATGACTTGTCTTGTCAGAGGCGAACCAGACCCTAGATGGAAGAGAATTGTTTCCTGATTGAATAATACTCTGTAACTGAGGTGTTTGAAGTATTTAAAATTGTGGCTAAAACAAATATGGGACTCCCCTCTAAATTTCTTTTATAGTGAAAATGTTTCATGAAGCATAGACCATGAGATGCAGAAGGAGAAAACAGAAGGAAGACATGTCTGGGGCTTGTTTCATTCATTTGATGGCACTTAGGTACCCTAAAGACATGGGTTTGAGAGCTTACATTTCTTTTCCACTATGCAAGATTTACTGGAAGTCCACTACATATTAAAATCATATATTTTCATTTACTAATATCAGAATTTTATGCTTTGTGTTGCACACTCCTGATTTTTCAAAAGTTGATAGGAAATGGAAAAATATTTCACCAGATCTCAGAAATTATTATGTGAAAATGTGAAAATAGTATTTTGGGGCTAATTGTCTATTTTCAGAAGTGTGCAGACTATCCCTATATATTTTCATTAAAAATGTACCAAAATTTTAATTTGTGCTTTTGAATTTCTCTAGGTTTAATACTATTTGAGATGACAAGAATACTATAAACCTTCACCACCTCACTGAGGAGGTTTCAGTATTCTGTTGAGTGTTCACATGAAGCTGTGGATACAAATGAGAGAATGGAGTCCCTGTTTCATGCCTGCAAGCTCTCTTTATGCACAGCTTAATAATCAGCAGTGTGATTCTTCAGAGGACAACAATAGGCTTTGATTTTGAATTTTTTTCATCAGAGCTACCATTGGAAACTCATGTCCAAAAGGAGGGTATTTTTTTCCCTGACCTTGCTATTGTTTTTAAAATGCAAAAAATAAGTATTGGTTAATAAATTTATTTTCTAGACATGCCTGCCCACTAAGTCTTCTTTGAATCATTCTTCACCATTACTTGCTGTCTCTTAGTTGGTGTTTCTGGCTTTCAGTGCTGAAATGAATGGGGGTTATGACAAAGGCATGGGGAGTATTAGGTGGTTTGTGCCACTCTTGAGCAGCTCTTGCAGCTCTTAATGGTTCCTTTGTAAATAGTAAACAGGATTGTTCTCAGTGCTTTATTTAACAATATATGATTCACTCCATCCAGATGATTTTCTTAACTATAAGAACTCCCTACACTGGGAGCCATTTAGAGACCTTGGTTAAAGAACAGTCTTCAGCTGAGTCAGATGGAGTTCTCTAAGCAGCATGGATGTTGGGATATAATTGATTTCCTTGCAAGCCAGGTGCAAAGCTAATTTCTGTCTATACCAATATTTGGAAGAGAATGGCAGCAAGACTGTGGTGGCAGGGATATAACTCTGTGTTGGGTAATGGAGAAGCATGGTTAATGAGAAAGTATCTGACATACTTAGATGGCTAAAGGAGGACAGGTGAGGAAATCCTCCTCCCTTGACATCTGGTGGAGACACACCCAGCAGGAGTAAAGATTTGTATTCATTTTGGCAGATGCAGCATGCCATGTGACAGTGCTCTTTTGACTCACAAGCAGCTATAATGAAAATACATGGCAGTTGTAATTGCTCAACACTGCAAGTGATAATTTAAATATTGAGGTACTCTGCTGTATGAGTTTTTAAGACTGTGCTTCTCTGTGAGTGCTTTGGGTTTCAGCTGTGTGCAGCTCAAAAGAGTAGTAGTAGACTAATTCTCTTTCCAGGAAAAATAGATTCTTGAACCTTGATACTTTTAAATATTCAAACTTTCCAACTTTCCGATAATTGTAATTGCAATGTTTGTTTATGTAATGCCACAACCTTGATTTGAGGTTTAATAATTTTAATTGAAGGTGGTATTTCAATCTAAACTTGCAAATAAGAGTATTGTCAGAAAGTACAGTGAGTTCTTTGACATCATTGATACCACTGAGTTTGACATTTATCATGTGGGAAAAAACCTGCTATTGATGGAGTTTTTCTTGTTTATGTTGTTTTTAAACCCAAGGAAGTTGTATTTTGCCAGTGTAAGTTCTCTGTGAGTGTGCTGAGTGGCAATGAGAGCACTTTCTGTGTCTGCAAGGGCCAACTGTGTTAAGTGATGCCACTTAGAGAGTGACCACAGATTCCACTGACAGTGTGTTCATGTGGTGAGAGGCTGGGAGTTTGTAGAGTCTTTTCACAGCCTCAGCTTAGCCTGAATTCCTGTCAGTTTTCACATAGGCTACTTCTTCCCTGTTAGTCATTTCAGTTATGCTATTTGTGAAGAAAAGTCAATATTCTGCTCTAGGAATATGGTCCTTGTGTCTCTCTCATTTCAGGCTGATGGCCTAATAGTCCTGGGTGGCCACGCTGCTTTTTGGCTTCTGCACAACACATCTCTCACTGGTTTGAGTGGGCACACGTCGATCCATCTGTGATTCCTTTTGCATACTGCTGACTCCCTTGGGTCAGACCTGACTCTCCTGGGTCAGTTTATCTCAGTCCTGATCCTTTGACCCTATCCTGTTGCACAATTTAGTTCCCTGCCGACCCTGTTTGGTTATTTTCTATTCCTGCTCCATTGACAGTGTCATTAGGAGATGTAAGAGAAGATATGTTGTCCAAATGGATTGTTTAAATCTTAGGAAAAATAATTGAGACAAGTCAGGAATGATATTTATGTTTATAGTGATAAGAGATTTAAAGCTAATGTGGCCCATTTGATTATGTTATATGACATTCTCTACCTCACAAACTTGTATTTTTTACAACTTTTTCTCTCTTAATCCTAGTTTAAAAAGTAGACTTACAAATATTCCAAATATGATTTGACATCTCTTTTTACTGCAATGTCCAGCTATTTTTATTCCCAGTAATAGAAACTGAAAAGAATATTTTAAAATTTATTTTTCATATTTAATATTTGTACGCTTCTTTGTTTTCTGGAGAGCTGAGGTGAATCTTTTCAGTGTTGTCTGGACACACTTTCAAAAAAGTTGCTTGGCATTGTGCAGTGAGCTGAAGAAGAATCTCTCCAACTGTTCCACAGCCTGCTCTAGCTGTCTTTCTGATAGGTATTGATAATAACAGGAAGACTTTAATGTAAACAAATTAGGGTGCTCCAAAATTATTTTGATCTTTTTTCACCCTGATAGCTGGGTATCTGGTAGTGTTTGAAACCCAAATTCAAATAAACTTGCTGTTGTTTGTACCTGCATCACCTGGTGTCCTCAGATTTGGAGGGGATTCTTTAGCAGAAATTCCTACTGCATGTTACATCAATTCCCAAACCATATAAAATTTTCTCTTACGCCATGTGTGACTTCTTTCTATCTTCATGATTAGAAGTTTAATACTTACATTTTCCTGTTCTGTCAAATACTGTTGTCATAAAACCTCATTATATCCTCTGTACCTGGTGACTACAGCATATTGCAAATATATTTGCTATTTGCCTATTGCTTATTTATGAAACATATGCAAAGTGTTTGTCCAATACTCTGGAACACTTCATGGGAGGCAACACATGGCACCTGTTCTTAGTCAAGGAAAATGTTGCTGAATCAGAAACTGATTAAGGATTCCTTTGCTGCACATGCAAAATTCCATTGCCTGAAGGAGGGAAAAAAAAATAAACTGAATAACTTTGACTGAAAGCACCATTCTGTTGACAAATGTCTGCCTAGCTGCTATGTTGTGCTCATTCAAATCCTTCCTCAGAGTTTCCCACCATGCTGCTGCACTTTCACAGAGTTCAGTAGCAGCCAGAAATCTGCTAGCTGCTTATGAAGCTAGTCATAAATTTATCCTTTCACAAGTATTTGTGGTTTCCATTATTTTTTTTCCTCTCATGCAGTTAATATGATTGTAAAATCATTGTTTTAAACTTTTTTCCTATCTGAGTCAGTAGTACTTAGTATGTATGGGTGTATACATAATTCAAGTAAATAACTTTTAATAAATTTCCAGCTTGCTGCAAGAGGATTTAATCTATGGAGAGCTGTTGGTTTCATTCACAGGAAATATTTACCTATCCATCCCCTCAGGCTATGCAGGAGATATACTTTAAATAAGAGAGCAGGCTCTGTGCAAATAAACTTGAGATTATTCTCTACCTTGAGATAGCAAACAGATCATTGCCTGAAGAGCTCCCATGGACTCATGGAAGTGGGAATTTCCCTCTCTCTGGTTTTATTTAGGATCTTCTGCAACTTTTATGGCCTCATTTTCCCTTCTGTCCCAGTCAGAAACAAAACAGTCTGACCATTGATTTTCAGTTAGCAGTAATATTTTTATTAATTATTAATATCTGTATTATATATAATATTAATTAGATATGATATATTATTAATTTATTAATATAAATTAAGCAGTAATTATTTTAATAAATGTGTGTGATTTTTCCCAAGATTCTTCAAAGGGATGTGAAATATTCTTAATATTGGTGCTTTCACCACTAAATTGCTGGAGAAGTAGAGCTTTATTTATAAAAAAATATTTTTTTCCATTGAAAAAAGAAAAAAAAAATATTTACCAGGTAATTGCATGTGAGACTAGCATGGTATTATGCATGAAAAACATTGAGCTCAATGCAAGTTAATGTAAGTAAAGTAGTCTAAACTCATTGAAACTTATGTCCCTTTCTGTACTGGACTAACCATCATTGTTGAGAATGTAAGTAGGGATTTGAGAGGGTCTTTTGTTGTTTTGTGCATTCTCTTTTATATTTTGAGCTATCTCTTAATTTGCAATTTCTTTCTTATCTAAATCCTTGCCTTTCCTTACCACAAGCATAAATAATCTGTTGTCTTTCTGATCCCACAATACCCATTGACTCCATCTGAATTTTCCATATAAAACAATTTTAAGATAAGGTGTCAAATATTAAATCTACAACAATAATTTTCATTATTTGCTTGAAGTGCTGTTGAATTGATACAATGGGCAAAGCTGAGCAGGCAGCAGAGAAAAACTGTTCATAAAGTCAAAGAGTATGATGTACAGAGATGAAGGACAGAGAATCTGCATTAATCAACCTGCCAGGAAGAGACCCTGAGTAGCCAATTAGAGCAGGTTGTTCTCACATAAAGACTAAATGCCACATTATAACATTGATCCACACCTTAAACACTCATTGATTTTTACTAGGTGTTTCATCTGTAAAAAGGTGGTAAAAGATACAGATTTTAATGAAAATTCAGTTGAATAAGGTTAATTAAAGTATAATCATACCATTTCAAATCACTTCAGATCTTCATTTTGGGAACAAGGACATTATATTGGCACGTGCTGTATCCAGAGCTGGGCTGCCCAGTACATGGACTGACTGCAGAAAGTCCAAGGAAGAGACACAGAAACACAGAACTTAGAGAATCTCCTGTTTAAGGAGATTCTTAGGGAGCTGGGAAGAGAGAAATGCCACGTGGATCTCAGCAATGCATGAAGTGAGTGGGGAGAGAAGACTCTTTTCTCTAACCAGGCTCTTACCAGTGGTGCCCACTGAAAGGACAGCAGGCAAAGAAATTTCATTTAAGCATCAGAAAAAAAAAACTTTTACTGTTAGAGTGGACAAAAACTGGGAAAGGTTACACGGGGAGGTTGTGGATATTATATCCCTGGATATAATACAATGGACACAGCCCTGAGCAAACAGCTCTGACCCTTTTCTGAGCAGGAGGCTTGATGAGACAGTCTCCAGAGATGTGTGCCAACCTCATCTGTGCTCTGATTGTGCAATTCTGTCACACTGGGCAGTTTTCTTATTCGGGAAAATTTTTATAGGAGCTCAGATTTTCTCCAGCTTCTGCAAGGCCAAGATTATTGTTAGATTTTTTAAGGTATGTATAGGAGAAACATGTTTTTCATGGTCACATTGATGGATTTTATTGCAAAGAAAAATGTTGTTGTTCTTCCGTAGACTAAGTGGGTCTGAAAGACCATAGAATATTTGCAAAGAAGAAAATACTTTTCAGGGGGTGGAAAACACAAAGAGTTCACTTTGAAAAAAGTGAGGTATTTTTGAAAAACTGTGTAACGTTAGTTCAGGGTAAACGTCTGCAGAATGATAGCCTGTATTATAATGTCTGGATGCTTAAAATTTCTACATGAAATAATTACTCTTTTAGTTTTTATCTTGAAAATGAGTAAACTGAGCAACAAAGAATATAAAGAAACAATGCAGTAACACTTTGTTATACACAGAAATAAAAACCTATCTAGGAAGTGTAATTTCTAGACTCTGATTTAATATTCCATTGCATTAATTGAAATGACATTGTGTTATTCAGTAAGTTCTGTAATAAGGAAATTCTGATTATTATAATAAATCCATCAGAAGTTAAAATCAGTAGCTTACTGTTTAAGTGACATTGTAGAGAGCAAGTTTGTTCTTGTTCTGTCAAACAGCTGGTTTTTGGGAGACCCATAAAGGTGAAATCACAGCTGCAATTGAAATTTAATAAAACCCAAGATCCTGAGTTCCACAAGTGCTTTCAAAAATTGTACCTTCTATGTCTAACAAACATTTCTATAAACTTGCAGAAAAGTTGCTGGAAAATAGTGTGAAAAAGATGTTTGCATAAATATTAAGTTGGGTACAGCTGTTCTGAGAAAGCATGAAGCTAAAATAGCATAGGAAATGGAAGCAAGGAATTCTTTTATGTTTAAAATATGAGCCTACATAAGAAGAGATTAATGAGAATAGTTGGAAAATGAATTCATTTAAATATGAGCATTTTCCTTTTTTGGACCTGCTAAGTTATGGTTTCATGAATATTTGTCAAAGTTAATGTTGTGAAGCTGAGCTGTTGCTTTTTCTTGGAGAATAATTCTTGTTGTCTTCCTTTGTGTTACATATTCTCTTTAGGAAAATGAAGAGAATGCATTGATTAATATATATGCTGCTAAATCCTCATGCATAGCTTGATTCAGTTATGGAACAAAAACATTTTGCTTCTTGTGAAAAAGTAATGAACTGTATAAATACAGGAATCAAAGCTTAAAGTTGGCTGATACTGATGAAGGGCTCTTCTCCATGGAAACTTAATCTTTGTTCCGTTTCTTGATGTTCAGATAAGCGCCATCAGGTTTTTCCAGACTTGCTCATGCAGGGTCACATCCATTATGGTGCTGACAGTCTCAAGGGAAGAACAATGCTTTGTCCAGTTGTGAGGTGATGTACTTGGAAATAATGCAGCTGCTGCTGCAGATGTAAAAACAAACAAACCAGCCAACCTCTTCATGGTATACTACAGTGAAACAATAAAGCAAAACTTTTCTTAAATGCAGTTTGCATATGTATAAAAATATTATTATTATTATTATTAGTTTCTAAATTATAATTGCATGAAGAGCCTCAGATATATGCTTAATCTTGATTTTTAAGAAGCCAGTATAATCATGCATGTGGGATCAGTGAAGGTATTCTGGCTCTAGTAAGGGAAGTACTCTGAAGCACAGCTGAGTGGTCAGTCACAGTCACGATTGTTCACACTAATACCCTTCAACATTCAAACACAAGGAGCTGCATTCTGATAGGTCTCCAAGTCGATGTCTTCTGGGTACACCTGGTCTGTGTGCTTGTAGCATGGGACTTTAAATACTTGGAAAAAAAGTCCCTAGCATATTTAAGTCAAATAAAGCATTGCCATTGCCTTAAATGGATTTTTTTTTTTCCCTGTAATTTGGTTGCATGTTGAAAACTTGCTTATAGTGTTGTTTATTCCTAAATATTCTCCTGAGGCAGGTAGGTTTTGCCCTGTAGAGATACTTTTGAAAGTTCAAATAAAGGCTTCTGCAGTTTCTAGTCTCATTAAGGAGAAATTCTCCCTCGTGTATTGAAGTTGTCTCTTGAGTACTCAAAAATTGGCTTACACATATATCTCTAGTGCCAGCCAGATGGCATAGTCTGTGGTATGGAATGTCTAGGAAAGAAGTGTGCTAGAGCATAGGATGATAGAACTCCTGAACTCTTGGGACCACAGGAAGGACATCCAACTATTGCTCAACTATTGCTGGAAACAGTTTAGGCAGTTAAACTCTGGGCCCAGGTTATGTGTAGATACCAAAATGTAGATTCTTATTCTGGATCTGTATCTCTGCCTCATGCCTTTACTCACTTAGTGTAAAGGAGTAAAAGGACACTATATTGCCTTCTAACCACATTCCCTACTTTAAATGTGTTCTTATATGTGTGTGTATATATATATATAACTGTAAATGAATAGTCACACATGGTGCATTGGTTTTGGTATACATATGAGATCTCTCATCCTTGGAGATACTCAAAAGCCAGCTGGACATAGTCCTGTGAATTCTTCTGTAGTGACCCTGCTTGAGCAGAGGGGTTGGACCAGGTGGCCTCCAGAGGTCCCTTCCAACCTCAGCCCTTCTGTGGCTCTGTGTGATGTTTGCTTATAGGCAAATTTTGAGCTAATAGGAATATGCCAGTAGATGGTGCTCATGAATATATAGCTTTGTTCTCACATAATTAGCAATTTTTTGGTAATGAATGTTACCAGGATTCCAGCATATTGTTTATGTGGCTCTTTTAACAGCTGCATAATTGAAGTTCAGCACATACATAATTGTTTGCAAGGTAAGAGCCTAAATTATGCCAGAAGGTTGTAGATGAAACTGATCCTATAATAATTTCCTCAGCTGCCTTCATGCTAGCATGAGTCCTCCAAAACCAAATTATTTCTAATCTGTTTGAATTTCCCACTACAGAATGACATTGTTCCTTGGCTCTGGAATTATCCCAAATCAAAGAATTTTGAGCATGTCAGGGAATGCTGAACATGAGCTACTGGCCTCAGTGCTTTATCACAGATAAATTAGGATAATAGCATCTTCTGTTTGCTCAGGCTGCTGGAACTGACCTGAGAACTGTATTGGACTCGACTCTGTTGAACAGATGTTGTAACAAGATGATAAAAAAATCCAATTTGTTCCACAGAAAAAAAGAAAAGTGTTTTATTTACATGAAGGGCATAACCACATTAAAACAGTTTGATGATTATACATTTCAGAAAATTGTTGCTGTTAGAGTTAGGACTAGGGATTATGAAAGACACATTTACAAGTCATTATGTCAGTGGCTGCTGTAGACATAATGACCCCCTGAAAATGCTGCAGTTGGAACTGCAGTGGGAACTGGGTGCCTAAGCTGAATGGTAAAACCAGAAACTCAAAGAGGGAACTTGAAAACCTGAAGCTGAGTGAAAAGCCACAAGAAGTTAACTGTAAATGTGTAAGAATGGTATCTGAATTCCTACCCCATGGCAAGAGCTAATCTCTGTCCTTGGATCCTGTGAAGGGATGCAGTTTGGAGTCTAGCCACTTCCAGATTTATTTTTATGGAACAAGGGAACAGAACCTACTAATGTCACTGTAAGGAAACACTGATAGCATGATAATAGCTGATTTTCATAGGCCACAGTAAGTGGGTAGACACTTCCAGGAGGCAGGAGAAAGCTGTCTTCTGCAGCCTGCACTCACCTGTCTCCCAGGTGAGAACTTCCACCACCCCATGGCTGCCTGATGCAGGTGGGCACTCTCTGCCCAGCCCAGCAAACATTGGGACTTGACTGAACTGAGAGGGCAAAACAGAGCCTGACCCTGCAGCTTGGCACCCTGGCATGCACTGGTGAGCTGTGCAGACATAGGCAGGTCACATTAGTCTCTAGTAAAAATGCAGAAACTCTCCAGAGACCAGGCACCATTCTAGATGATTTTTGTGTGTACTTAAGAGCCTGTTCCTCCATGCCTTGTTCTCCTGTGTCCCCACAAGGCCTGCTCTCCTGCCCACACAATGCCTCTGCTCCAACAGCACCAGGGTATTCCTCCACTTGGGCCAGCCTGCAGCCTGCTCCTTCACACATTATTGGCAAAGTGGCTTTTGTTCACCTCCAGCTAAGGAGGAGTTTGGTCCAAAGTCATTTTTGTCCCAGCAGAGGGTTCTCTTGTGTAGAGCAGGGTTTTTTCTCAGCTGTTGAAAAAATTTCCATGCAGGTTTCCAGGCATGTGACCTATAATGGAGTTGGTGATTTGGGAAATTTCTCATATTGACTGAATCCCACACTGAAGAGCTTTCTTGCTTAGGTCTTACAGAGAACTTGAGTGTGCCCATGCAGCTCAAGTGCCAGTGCAGTGCAGGGGGAAGAGCATCTTCCTGGTGAAGAGCAGAGGGAAGAGCATCTTCCTGGCATCTTCTTGGCATGGACTGAGTGCAGCCCACCAGGAAATTGGCCAAGCTGTTTTTGGATTTGACTCATTCTGAAACAAATGCTAAAATTATTACTAGCTCATGTGAGTAAATTCATGCTTTTAAATGGTAGGAAAATGGGGGTGTATAAACTTGACACAGAAAAACATACCCTTATTTTAGTGCAGGATAAGGCAAAAGCTGAAAGTTTTGTGTTAATGGATTCACATATTGTTTACATTTTATTTGTATTATTTTGTTGGTCCTTAAATACAAAAACATCATTATAAATATTTTAGATATTTTCAGCTTGTAAGTTCTTTTGCCACAGCTGGTGGTCTGTTTTGCCAATTTGGATTAAAGGAACGAGTTGGAAATCTAATCCATTTTACAGAGTTAAAAGGAGAATAACTTACAACACCTGCTAATAACTCCCCAGCCAGTTTCCGTTTCTTTTTGAGTTTTTTTTCCCCCCCCCTACTTTTCCATAACTGTGCCAGGGTTTGATCATTGACTCACTGCTGTTAAAGGCAGCATTGCCACCGACTTTGGGTGCAGACTTTGAAGCTCTAGAGGTGGCTGCAAGGCTTGGTGTGCTGTGGAAAGCTGCAAAGCTGCAGCTGTGTTGCATGATGGGCTGCCTGGAGCCACTGTGGGGCCACCCCCCACACATCAGCACTCTCATACCAGCACTGCAGAGGCTGCTCTCAATTCTGGCATTATCTTTAAGCCAGCCAGCTCAGTCTGCATGTGGCAGAGCAAAGCTCGGGGCAGGCTGTTTTGATGTGCATGTGCCCTTGGAGAGACAGGGAGCAACTGAAGGAACTGACTGTGGAGGGAACCAAACAACTGTGCCCAAAGGACCAAAATATGCACAAAGCTGTAAATTAAGGGGAGAGGAGGAACAGAAATGCTCATGAATAAATTTATAGCTTCTGTTGTGTGCTTGTAAAATTCATTTTATAGCACACAGGCTCTCAAGTGCATCATCTTCCATGAGGTACCTAGAAAATTTGTGAATGTGAGAACACTACCAGCAGATGGAAAGCTACTACGATGAGTTTACACAAAATTCCCTGTCAGTCTGACTCATCCACCCACCTGGTCTGTGCTGCCAGTGAGGTCAGACTTCACAGGCGCTTTGCTTTCTGTGCCTTGTGTGGATTCCCATTCCTATGCCAGCACATGGGATACCTCCCCAGCAGACGGACAGGGACACTGGACCACCCTTCCCTGTTCTGCTCCCTTCCCATCTGGGTTTGTCCTGAGATGCCTGAAGTAAATGAGGCAATCAGGAATGGGAAAATATCCAGACAATTGGGTAGAGCATGGGTATCTGACAAAATAATTTCATTTCTTTACCAGTAGTACATTAGATTTCCCAGCAGTTTCTTGCTAGAACATGTCCTCATCTGCCCCTTTCTCTTTCCACACTTGTACACATAACCTCTTGGCAGCCAGACCTCCCTCCCACTTACTGTTTTGGAGGCAGGATAGTGGCTGAACTGCCTGACACTCATTCACAATTCCCAAGATCACCAACCACTGCCACAGTGCATCAGTAAACCATTCATCTCCTACAACATCTTGCAACAATCACTTCCAAATACTGTTCAAAAATGTCTTACTCTCCCTCAGCAGAGTACTCTCCTACAAGTATTGGAGGAGAATTTTTTTTTAACCTCAGGCATCATAGCATCTAACTTTCCCTGTTGATATTTTTTTCTCCACGCCAGAAGGATGATTTTGTTTGTCACATGCATACATTTTCCAGCTTCATTAATATAAAGGTCTTAATAAAAATGACTTTTTTTTCCAGACCATCTCAGCCAAGAAATGTCTATGTCCTCTGACATGAATCAGTAAAACCCTGTTCCTGTGCTGCATAAAAAAAGCCACCTTCAGCACTAAAGTAATCTTTAATTTATGCAATGTTTGAATGGTTTTCATCAGTTACTAGATACAATGATTTGATCTTCTTGTACAATCATTTCATCTTAGATATCTCATTTGCCAAAAAGTGTGACAGATCTAATGTGAACACTATTCTTTATTAGAATAAATTACTTTGTATCCAGATTTTTTACATTTTGATACTTGATTACCTTAAGAGATAATTCAAAATAATTATAATTTATTTTCATTTTGAAGTCTCATTCTTTTAAATGAGTCACTGATAAGCCTGTTAATTCCCTATTGCAATTCAGAATCCGGTCTGCTATTTTAAATAACCAGTTACTTCACAAGGAGCACAATTCCATATTCATATGGTTCACTCTGCCAACCATAATTTTATTTTTTCTCTTTTGTATTCAACATAAGAACTTCTGAAGATGTACAGGATCCAGTCTGCCTCATTTTAATCCTCACTGCTCTCCTTTGACTGTGTGGGGTTTTTCAGCACCTTGAGAGTCTAATTCAGATTTTGTGCCAAGCACCTTTATAGAAATGGGGGGAAACAGTACAAGTGTTAGAGAAATAGGTTTGACACCCAGTCAGCCCAACCTTTTTTTGGCAGTGTGTAGTAGCATGCCAGCAGCCACCCTATGCATTATGACGAGGATACTTTTCCAACCATGGGGATCTATAGGCTCATAAGGAACCAGTGAAAAGGAATGAGGACAAGACAGATAATTCTGGTCATCTTGAAATCACTGTGCAGAACCCTGAACTTCTGTATGAATTAAGATTATAGTCATTTCTCCATGGAACTTTCGGTTTTTTACATCATATTGCTGTTGTATCAAAATCTCTCACTGGTACAAGAAGCAATGCTTAGGTCTCTTCAGTGATTCCAGACTTCAGTGTACTTTTCCTTAGGATTTCAGCACTCACCTCTGGGGTAGCTGCCCTGCTTATGGCATGCTCAGGATTTCAGGAATGGATGCTCAGGCAACATCTGGCAGCATAAAATGCTGTATCAATTTGCAAACACAGAAAAACTGATATTGAATCACCTCATACTTGGTTGATCAAATTAAGGCAGGCAAGGAATTTTCAGACTAACTGGGGAGGTATCTAATTAAATTTTCTAGAAAGCAGACAATGGACCAACATGTAGAAATTTGAATGGGCTGTATAGGCCCACCTCCCTACTGAAACAAAAACTTCCCCTTGGTTTGCCCTTTAGTAGAAATAGATTAGTGCAAATGGCATTGCAAGGTTCAAACTGGCCTTTTGAACTTGACACCAAGGAAGGTCAGGAGATTATCTGAACGCTAACACTGGCGTGGTTTGTACCTTCCCTACCTTCATTAACACCTTAATTGGGGTGTAAAGCCCACATCCTGGCTGATGGTTGACCTTTCTGTTAGGCTTCCTGGGCAGGAGGTGTGTAGGAATAAGAGGAATAGAAGCAGAAACCCTCAGAACAGATGTTTGCCTAAGTGTACCATTTCTGAATGAGACATAAATTAAAATACATGTAATTTATACATCACGGTTTTGATCCTTCCACAAAATCAGTCATTTACTTACTTCTGTGAGTAGTCTCAATAAACATAGTTTCCAGAATGAGATACTGAGTAGAAAATTTGATGTATTGCCTGTTTACACAGGGATCAGCTTCAGTTAGGCCTGTAATATTAATACACACATCTACAGATCAAAATTTCCCATTACTTTTTCTTCTAGGGGAGAAATATTTTTGCCTATATCAAAGAAAAAACAGTAATTACTACAGCATTTAGTCCTCAGTATTAACTGTGTATGCTTTTTTAAAAGCAAAAGTTTTTGCATATTTGTGAGCATGTCCTTATAATAATTAAACTTAGATGTATTCATAATCTGACTAGGAATAATTTATTTATGAACTATTTGAGACTTAATTTCTTCTTAATGTTGTTTTGGAGACATGCAATATACAAGTCTCTTGACACTCATAGAAAAAAGAACAAAGCTTTCTCTTCAAAGAGAGTAAAATAGAAAAGGATATTCCTTTTTTGGCTAATCTTTAAGATGTTTCAGGTTTGTTTGGGCTTTTTGTTTCAATATTTATCCTATTTTTAACTCATCAGCAAAGGCAACTTTTATTACTTTACCCATTCCAGTTAATACTTCCCTAAATAGCAATGCTGAGACACTCTCGGCAAATTTTTACATGAATTTCATCAAATACATATTTGGGCAACTACTTCAGCATTTGATGCTACCCCAGGAGCAAGAAGAACATAATTTCCCTGAACTAAGTGTCCGCAGTCTCACAGAGTCACAGAACAGCTGGGGTTGGAAGGGGCCTCTGGAAATCACCTTGTCCAACCTCCTGTTAAAGCAGATTCCCCTAGATCAGGTTCCACAGGAATGTGGTTTTGAGTATCTCCAGACAATGAGACTCCACAGCCTCTCTGGGCAGCCTGTTCCTCTGTCACCCTCACAGTACAAAGTTTTACCTCCATATTCAGATGGAATTTCCTGTGTTTCAGTCTGTGCCCATTGACCCTTCTGTCACTGGGCAGCACTGAAAAGAATCTGACTCCATCCTCTTAACACCTGCCCTTCAGATATTTGTATGGATATTTCCTCTAAGCTTTATCATCTTGAGACTAAACAGGCCCAGCTCCCTAATCCTTTCCTGGTATGGGAGCTGCTCCAGTCCCCTAAGCATCTTTGTAGCCCTCCACTGCACAGCCCTCTCCATCTGGCAATAAACTTAACAAAAAAAACGCCAACCAAACAAAAAAACAAACAAACAAACAAAATTTTGATTTGCACAAAATGACATACTTTTCCAAAACATTGGCCCTTCTGGCGCAAGTTATGCATCTCTTCTCTCCCTCCACCCAAAAATACCAAAATTCCACATCCTCCAGCCCTAAGTTCTTCACAGAGCTGCACTGCTCACAAATTAACTCCACCAACAGCAATCCCACAGAACCCACTCTGCAGCCTCTGCTCTTTCACAGACACACATGCAGCTCTTCCCTGCCTGCCCCAGGATGCTTCCTCATTACCCAGCCAGATTCAGGAGTGCTTTATCTCCCCCAGCTTCAGCACAGGGCCCTGGGAGAGATGGAAGGTTGGAAGGACCAGACAGTAGCAAGGTGACAAAGGAATTAGCTGTTTAGCCAAAGCCACTAACACTACCTGTATCTTTGTGTGTACTGACTGAGAGATGTGTATACTTGAGAGAGGACACCGGTATGAGCTGCTTTTCAATTATTTACCTGAGATCATAGTGCACATCCTATTGACTTCTAACTGGTTGGACTCTTTTTCACCAGGTAACTCTGCAGGAGTGGTCCTGATTCCCCTCATATTCCCTTGATGTATCAGAGCCAGGGAAATACTTCTCTCTGTTGTAGGACAGGAAAGAGAAGCAGGCATTTCTCTGCCACTCTTCCAAGAAGTAAATTGGATTCTTAATCATATAGAGAGTGTGAAGATTGGACGTGCTCTTGGTGGCAGAAGAGCATTCAGAGATGACTTTGGTGCTTGATCTGGTCTGTGGTGGGGAAGCAGTTAGAAGGTTTTGGTATGATACTCATTTGGAGGGGCTAACCTCAGCTTAGACACAAGTGTGATTATGAATCTATAATGTTCAAACCCTGCATATAACTCAAGTTCCTAAGAAAAGGTTAGATAGTTGCCATGAGTTCCAGATCCTGTCTATGTGTTCAGCCTGGAAGAACTGGAAAACAATGAAAAGCATTTCAAAGAAATGCATGGTTGGTGCTCTATTGGGAACGGCGAGAAGAACGACACAGACTCTTGTGAGTTGAACAGGAGAGTTCTTTCTCTTCTAGGTTTATTACTTCAGATCTTCTTTTATAGACCGATATGTGGAAGTACAGAAAAGTAAAACTCTTATTGTTTAGTAAACTAACACATCACCATCATTGGTCAGTGGGGCTCACCACCCCTCGACCTTCTCTTGCAAGAAAACAAGAAGGTGACAAACAGCACCTGCCAGGCTGTTTTCTATCTCTGAGGACTGTTTTAATTCCTCCTTATGATTTCCCAGGCCACTTTCCCAGGCGAGAATGAGAAAGTTATGCGGCCTGCTATTCCATATATGTCTATGTGTAAAGATTTAATTGGTTAAAAATTTTTAAATCAATTTTTGTGTTGAAGGATGGGCTAGAAAACTACAGGGAGGTAAAACTCAAGTCACATTTTAGCCACTTGAGTTGAAATGTAGTCTGTGTTACATAATGCCCATCATGAAAAGCCCATGAATTCTTAAATATGTACTTTGATACTGCCTGACAGATTGATTTACTGTACATGGACTCCTTTGCAGGCGTGCACCCATCTCTTTGTACCAGAGCTCTGCAGAGAGGGCCAGGGGAATCTGTCTCCTGGAATGATTCTAGGTTGTAGTAATTCCATTTTTTGTTGAGACCTAGTGTCCGTGGCCTAGATTTTTCTTCCTTTTTTTTTTTCTTTCCATCCTTTCCCTTTTTTATTCTTTAAAGCATTGTACTTTTAATTAGATGCAATTTTTGCTTACAGATGGGAAAGACAGTTGTGTTACATAACAGACTTGGTGAAATCCATCTTCTTTTCAAGGCGTTTCTGTGTAACATGTGCTAACAAATCTTTCATGATTAAGGAATGGAGAATTTTTTTCTTTATTCACTTTCCTTAAATGTTCTTACCCATCCTAGTTCAGTTGAACTAAAACTTTTCTAGAGGACTTTTGTAAGTCTTGCACTGAAATTCCTTGTATTTTTACTAAAGAAAAACAAGTTAATGTACTAAACTTTTAACTTGTACTGAGTCTCCTGATCTTACTGCAGCCTAAGGATGTTACTATGGAACAACAATAACAACAACAAGAAAATACCTTAATTTTATTGTTCTTCCTGCAAAACCTGTTCAGTGAAGTACCTGTTCACTCTTAAATCTGTTGTGTAACATTTCATAAAGAATGAAGTGTATTCTTGGGCACATGTCATAAATGATTGCTGCCCTTGTTGAATGCATAATACTCCTTGGCGGAGAACCTTAAGGTAAGAAATACTGTTTATTGTCTCCCCACAATATGTTAGTCCCTGTAGAGCAGCATAATCATCAACATCCCTAAATATCATGTGGCAAGTTCCAATGTTTAAAACTTAGTTTTGCCACATTTAGAGATTTTAGTGTTTCTCAAGCCGCAATTGCATCTCTTGCTACTGCTTTGCTAATTCTCCACATTTTGACATGCACTGCTTTATAAGATTTTTCAATTGTTAAGAGATTTGTAAGCTACTTAAACAGATATGTAAGAACTATCAAAATTACCAAAATACGTTGTAAGCATGTTAGTTTTTCTTTTACTCTTGATTATTAATTAATTTTCAATAGAGAGGAAAATATATATTCAGAAGGATGCAAATATTAACTTGCTCCCAGTCTAGTTCCTTGAACCTGTCTCCTTCCTGTCCTTGAATGCAGTCCTTGAATCAAATAAACTTGTAAGTCCTCTTTCTATGCCAGAACTGTCCTCTCTCAGGAACTAAATCACTCCCAAGGATCGCTGCTCTATGTAACATGAAGTGGTGTACATATATCTGCCATACAGAAATTGAAGGTTTGATCACTGAGCATTCAGCTGGGATATTTCTGTTGTGAATACTTTATAAGCTAGAAAGTGCCAATTTAAAATTTTCAAGAAAGGGCAAAACTTCCTTGTGTCTCAGTACTTATGTTTGCATAAATAACATGGTCTAGATGTTGACTCTGATATATTGATTTAAAATGAAGCTACTCTATTCTAGAAATATATTTTTCCCCAGAGACACAATTAAATTGGAATAATCTCATGAACTTTGTTTTATTGTGTCTTTTAGGAATAGCTGCAGATGTTTGTGAATCTGAATAGTCTGGTTACCAGGTCAAACTCACTATTTTTAATTTATTTTTACTTTTATCTAGAACATGCTGGTAAAGGGTTACAATTTTTTAATTAAATTTCTCATATCTCACTGTAATTCATCTTATTGGTGTGTTTCAGGTTTTTTTGTATTCACTGAGTATGCATATCATAAATTGTTGTAATTATGAAAAGTAAACAATGGTGTTCCTTAGAAGCAATATAATTTCTTATTATCCTGTTTTAAGCTGTGCCAAATGACAAACAACACTACTGTGCAGTGCTCAGAACACTACAGCAAACAAAACTTTAGGGATAAATAAAAGGCTTCTGTAGAATATGTCAAACGGAATTTGCTCCAGTCCTTTTGGAATACCAAACTTGTTCATCATCATTTAAATAAAGAACTGGAAAAGAGAAATGCAAACAATACATGAAATTTATGGCATGGAATTTATGCTATGGAAGTAATTAGGTTATTCTTCTTACAAATCAGTTCAAATAAATTCTTTAAATTGTTTTCCCCCACAACAAAAGGTTTATAAAAATCTTCAGGAAATCAATGGCATGTATGCAACAGAAAATGGCTTTTAGAGACTGCAATATTTGCAGATCTTTGTACTAAAGCAATGATCTAATAACTAGGAAAGACTGAGGCTTCTGCATAAACATTGCTACATATCTAACAAATACTTCAGCTTTTTAAAAAGTCTTCTAAATATATTTTTTCTTTCAGTATGATTGGACTAGAACACATCTTTTGTTTATAAATGACCATGTACAACTGCACCACTAAGACTTCTATTAGTAATTAGGTCAATAAAATTCCCATTTAAAATCCCTTAGTTATCTATGTAAGTGACAGATTAACCCTCAGAAGAAACCAGATAGACTCATCAGACCTGTAATACACACTTAAAGGAAATCTCTAAAATTGATCAGTAGTAGACCCTAATAGAGAAAGCAGATAAAAGGGAAATCATGTTATCAAATAAATCTCCCTTATCTTTACTTAAAATGAACTAGACAAGATTTATACTTGCTATCTTTAGAGTTATATTGTCATGTTTCTTGGATGGACTTGCTTTCATGTGTAGAGCTGCCCTGTCCCACATAAAATGCTTCAACTCTTCTCCATTGATCTACTTTAGTAATAGAAATTATATTGAGCCCTCCAGAATAACTTTTATACATTGTCAAAAAAAAAAAAAAAAAAAAAAAAAAAAAAGCTCTGTTTTTTGAGTTGGTTATTGAAAACATTTCTTGTTTCTTGTGAGTTGCTTAAAAGCCCATTGAGAAGCCAGTTGGTTCTCTTTTATATCTCAAAACTTTTCTTTATAGCTAAGGAACTATTCTCTGTGCAACATTGTCTGCCTCAGTGCTGTCATCAGTGCTCTAGGGTGTGCTGTACCCCATGTCAATCTCTCTCATTAATTTCTCCTGCAAAGCTGTCCTTTCAGATCAAGTGTTCCTCCACTTTTAATGCAGTTACTGAAAGCAATTACCTTGCCAGACAAGGTGAGAATAGAAAAACAGCTTCTCTTCTTCTCCTTAAGCTGGCCACAGATTTCCCTCTGAGGTCATAAGAGTCACAAGCGTATTGCATTTTCTGCAGTAGAAATCTGGGACTGTGTTCCCTTGTCAGCACTTTGATGAGATCAGCTGGGATACTGCTACTACAAGGATCAGTGCTGTGTCCACTGAGAGACAATTAGTTTGTTGCTGGGTACACTTCTTGTTTTCTGAGCATACTTTGTATTACTTGGGTATTTTTTTTCCCTGAAATATGCATGTATGATAATGATTTTGCTCCTGAGAGATTACTATTTATTTTATGGGTCTTAATATTTAGGTCTGGCAAAAGATTCCCACCAAACTTACACTTTATCATCTTTGGCAAAGAGCATTATCTGTTGTTGTTTTTATTATCTCTCTCTGTACTTACATTCTATCTTAATTTACTTTCCATGTTGTCTTTGTGTATTTGAAAGAAGATCTGCTTTTATTTGAGAACTCTCAAGAATATGTTCACTGAACTTCAATTATTTGATTTACCTGGGGGGAATATTCTAAAATGGCATTTGATTCTTCTGTGAAAACACTGTAGTCGTGCAACTTTAATTTGGATGTAAATATTTCACAGATTGAGGTCATAAAGACTGTATAAATTTATGTGCATAAATTAGCATAATAAAATATATTATTGCCATACACTTTGTGTATGAGTTTAAGGACTTGTGGGTTTTTCACTAATGTCAGTTTATTTATGTCTTTCCCTTTCTACCCACTGGATTTCTTTTTCTCTTCCCTTTATAAATTTGTCTTTATTTGCCTTTGGAAAATCAAAATGCTATACTATAGTAGGAAATTTGTCTTTCTTTTCATCCTGGGAACAAGGACTTAACACTACAGTTGGATGACATACCAGCTTTTACTTTGTGTTTTTGGCATGAGTATAATAAATCCTGATTAAAAAGCCTATCTAAATTTATTAATATTTTAGGCTGAAATGGAATGGAGGGAAACTTCTTCAAGATGATGAAGATAGAATCCCCTAGGCTGTGAGGCTGGGTAGTCCTGCTGCAGTTAAATTCATTGTCTGAGCAGTGAAGGCCAGCACTCAAACTGGGAACAGACTCAGGAGCACAGACTATGGCATTAGGTGCTATTAATTAGCAATTAGATATTGCTATTAATAAATAATTGCTATTAATTAGCTATTAAATACCTGTGATGAGAGATCCTAAAGTCATTGAGGGTTTTACTGTCATAAAGCTTCATTGGAGGTACAGGGTGCCCTGGTCCTCTTCTGAGTCCACATACTTACCACATATGTACCTTAGGGAACAAACATGCTTTGGAACCATCACACTTGCCTGATTCCAAGTGTGGAATCTCAGCAGCTTGGGCACTCTCACAGCTGATGTACATGTGTTTGTTAAGTGGACACAATGCATTTTTGACTCGTGTTCATTGACATGGTGTTTAAATGAGGTCTTAACATCTTAGAAGCATCTTGTTGAGATAATGTGTGCATGCTCCAGCAGCTTAATTCCTGCTGCTCTACTTTGATGTCATGACTGGATAAAATGTCTGGTGAGTCTTCTTATTTTAAACATGGCACAGTTTAGGAATTAGAGGGAAAGAAATACTCAAGAATAGAGAGGGTGAAATGAAGCTCATTATGAAACTTTCAATAAGTTACTATGCTGCCAGACAGACACATAGACAACCATTTTCTTACAGAGAAGCCTTTCTCTGAGGGCTGTGAAGAGACATATGAGGAGCAGCTGAGGGCACTTGGTCTCTTCAGCCTGGGGGGACTGAGGGGAGACCTCACTGTGATTACACCTTCCTTGTGAGGGGAAGAGGAGGGGCAGGCACTGATCTCTTCTGTGGTGACCAGTGACAGGACCTGAGGGCCTGAAGTTGTTGTGGGGGAGGTTTAGGCTGGCCACAAGGAGAAGGTTCTTCACCCAGGGGGTGGTTGGGCGCCAGAACAGGCTCCCCAGGGCAGTGGTCACTGCACCAGCCTGACAGAGTTCAGGAAGTGTTTGGAAAATGCTCTCAGGCACAGGGTGTGACTCTTGGGGATGGGGCTGTGCGGAGACAGCAGTTGAACCTGATGATACTTATGAGTTCCTTCCAACTTTTCAGACTCTGTGATCTGAGGTAAGTTTGCTTTATGCCTTTTTAAAGTAAAATAAAGGTACTTTGAGGAGATTGAGGCTTCAGAATGTATTGAGTGTATTCCTGCCTTGCTGCCTGACTTGGCTACACCTTGAGTCTTGCTAAAGTCTGTTTTCAAGTCACTTACCCTTGCTTGCAGTATTTGCAGGAAGACTGTTGTGTTCTAGTTGTCATTTCTCTCCTCTGGCAAGTCAAAACACAGTGCCAGCAATCTGCTTTGCAACCTGTCAGCTCTCCAAGGTTGTCTCTGCTCATGCTGCTTGAACAGATTTTTTGAGCCAGTGTTTTTGGGTGCTGAGTTTTGGGGTTTTTTTCTCTCCTTTTATTTTGGAGTCATATTCCCTTTCACTTCTGCTGTTGCTTTAACTTCTTGCTTTTTTAGCTACCCAATGGTAATGTGCAAAGCTAGAATCTGTGAGTTGGAATTTGTTATTCTGAAATCCTGGAAAGCCTGTGAGCAGACTACAGATTTGTAGTCAGACTACTTTTTATGGAGGATTGGCATGTGTATGTTTTTCATCTTACAAATATCATAGTATTTTCTGGTTAAGAGAATTTTCATGATCAAAAGTGTGATTCTTTGGGAGGCTGTGGACAAGAAAGTCTGTTTCACCATGACAAGTGCTTCCAATGCACATGGAAAGGAGTCTTCTCAAAGCTGCCTTTGGACCAAGTCCCAAACTAACATGGTGGTAAAGCTGGGGCTGTCACTGAGCCTTCAAAAATCTTAAAATGCAATTATTATGATGGAAGTGAACAGAAGGATATGGAAACACATTAATTGAAATTTACACTTTTTAGATGAACATTTGGATTGCTTTGTTCTTTTAAAGTTAATCTTCTTAATATTCCAAAGACCTGATGTTTAGGGTCATGTCCTTGTGGCATAAGTCAGCCATGGTGCAGGCCTTCTCAAGGGCTTGTGGCACACAATGTATCTGTGATATTTGTTAACTCAAAAAAATTAGCACTAACTAAACTCTGAATTTTCTTGGGTAGGAAATATTTCCTACTTGTGGTTTTCAGCTACTGATGTGTCCAACAGAGACTGCAAACCCAGTCTTCCCATTTTCACCCAAATGTCCCATGCAGACTCAAGCCTAAGCTTGGTGCCTTTTTGTGCCAGCAGTTCACAAAGTATGGCCACTCTGTGAGAGCACTTGAAACTGAGGCAGTTCCTGGGCCAGACTTCTCTATACCACAATATTCAGTCAATGCCTTTAAAAGAGGAATTTGCATCCCTTGAAATGAGGAACTTATCAAATTTGAAGTTATCAGTGGTATAATGCTCTGAGAAAATGCTGGATAAAATTGGGGCAACTAACTTCAACTTAAAACAAAATGATGACTCCTGGCCTTCCTTGAAAAAAGACTTTTGAGTGTCTGGTGCTGATCTATGAGTATAGAAAAGAATTCCTAAGACTTTCTGATTAATATTAAAGGTGCACCGCTATCCTCTCCCTGTTTGTAGTAACTGAAATAAATGCCTCCCTGTTCAAGCAGTTTTGTCTTTCTGTCACCTCAGCCCCTGGAGATGCTATTATAAGAAGTTAAGACAAATCATTTAGAAGTGCCTGATTCTCTCCCCAGTGAGTAGGTGAACTCAGGGTGACCAGCTTTAACTTAGATACCTGAATTTTAGCTTCCTAGAGTGGAAAAATGTTAATCTCCTCTTTTTCTGCTAAATGGAAGCCACATTGCTTAAATGTCTCAGAGTAAGTGAATGGCCCTTTCTTTTTTAAATGTCTCAGAGTAAGTGAATGTCCCCTTCTTTTTTACTTATCAGCACAATTTATAATATTTTTACTCTTTTCAAGGTTTTGTGTAAACCTTACGTAACACTAGTTTAAGTAAAATTAGTTATACTATTCTTCTGCTTCTCCAGGGCACAGTTGCCTAGAATTGTCCACACTGTCTCATGGTACTGTTAAATACCATGATTGTGAACTTTAGGTCACATAATTTTTTGTGAGTGCATTTGTGCATTTTCCTCTTTTTTAAAACTTCCTGTTTATTATTACCTGATCTAGATAGCTACTGTACATCTTACTCTAAGTAGTATAACTAGAGAATAGGGATAAAGAGTTGGCCAAACAGTCCCTTTCTGATGGATGATCCTGCTAATTGTGACAAGTGGTTTTCTTAGAATGGTTTGATCAATAAAATTACCCTGAATTTAAGATCTCCGTGTCTTTGTTTCCTTGAAAAGTAGTAGTGATGTTCTTGTAGGCTTGGTCAAGCATTTGATTTCTCAGGCAAAATTTTCTGCTTTGCCCAGTTGAGACTGTCACTAAAAGGTTTTGCAATTTTTAAAGTTATATGATTTCTTATTTCAGATCGGGCACAGAATTTATCCAAATGACAACTGAGGGAAATCTAGCCTACAAAAAACCACTTGTCTGTAAAGGGAGGAAAGGTGGCTTTGTAGACAGATGGAGGTTAAGGTTACCTAACTGTACAGGTCTGTAAGCAATCAAATACATCAAGTGACGTCCCTGAGGCGTTGGTACTGGCACTGGTGCTGTTTAATATTTTTGTTGGTGCTCACGGTCCTGAAAGCCAACTGTGTCCTGGGCTGTGTCACAAGCAGTGTGGCCAGAAGGTTGAGGGGGGTGATTCTCCTCTTGTACTTCACTCATGTGGAACCTCACCTGGAGTTCCAGGTCCAGTTCTGGGACATCAACAGAAGAAGGATGTGAACCTGTTGGAGTGAATTCCA
The DNA here is from genome assembly GCF_030490865.1 of Poecile atricapillus. NCBI lineage: Eukaryota > Metazoa > Chordata > Aves > Passeriformes > Paridae > Poecile > Poecile atricapillus. Next base: position 11,105,836 of record NC_081289.1, read on the forward strand.
AAGAGTCCCTGAAGGTGATCAGAGGGCTGGAACACCTCTCCTGGGAAGACAGACTGGGGGAATTGGGGTTGTGTAGACTGGAGGAGAGAAGGCTCTGGAAAGACCTCGCACCAGCCATACAGTTTCTAATGCAGACCTAGAAGAGAGCTGAGGATTTACAAGGGCATGTGGCCATAGGACTTGGGGGCTTTGAACTTAAAGAAAGTAGGTTTAGATTAAATATGAAGAAGAAATTCTTTACTGTGAGGGTGGTGAGGTGCTGGAACAGGTTTCCCAGAGAAGCTGTGGATGCCCCTGGAAGTGTTTGAGACCAGAGCTGATGCAGCCTGCTGTAGTGGAAGATATCCTTCTCCATGGCAGAGGGATTAGAACTAGATGATCTCTAAGGTCACTTCCAACCCAACCCATTCTAGGATTCTTCTACATGACAAAACAGTTAATGCCAGAAAATACACTTACACATCACAGTGATCTTGTAGCTCTTGACCAAAGGAAAATGTGCCAAGAATTCCCTTTAAATGAAATTAACTAGTTGTGCTAGTTGCACTTTATCTGCTAGATAAAGCAGAATACTTTATCTTAGTTTTTCTAGATGGATATCAGAACTTTATAGAAAAAAGCCTAATTTCTCATAAATGCTGGCCATAAACATATATACACAATTAATGCAGAGTTATTTTGTGGGAGTTAGAGGAGTAGGGGAGTTAATATTTATTGGTACAATGTACTAGGAATGCAGCCAGATATCCTCTGATGCAGGCTGTGCTCAGTAGCAGTGAATATAAGATTAGCAGCACATGGAGTGAAAGACTGGCAAAGACAGGACTCTAATTTAGAAACAGAGAAGTTGGATTTATGCATTAAAGTTGTTATTGTGCAACACTGTACAAAAGGCAGCACTGGAGAGACCATTTGCTTTGACTTTCCCCCTACTTAACTAATTGCTTCCTCCTAGCTGCTGCTGTTACACATACAAACCTCAGCATAAATGCCTCCAGGTTTCACTATAATTGATCATAACAAATCTTTTGCCGTCAAAGCTCAGCTGAACCTTCTCAGTTCAGTTTACTAACAGTTATTCTCACTGGTCTCTCTCCTAAGATTGACATATCTTTAACTTAATGTTAGTCTAAAGAGGCCTGAGCTTGTCCAGATTATTTACATAAATCTTGAATGTCTTTTTTTTTTTTTTCCCCCAGAGACATTTTTAAGATCTCTTGCTTTTACCTGGGCAGTACAGGAGACCAGATAAATATATTCCATAAGCTTGAAATACCTTTTCTTTTTAAGGAAAAAAGAAATTTCAACCCAGAGGGGCCTTTGGATATAAAGATTGAATTTATGCTCTTAATAGAAAAAAAAAAATCAACCAAATGGCCTGTGGGCTTGCCTAGCAGTTATAGGACCTGCATGTATGGGAAATGGACTGATTTGGATTTTGGCTGTTCCTCCTACAGGAAGGAGCTTCAGTGAGGGGCAAGGCTAAGGAAGGATGCCTGTTCCTTGCTAAATGATACTCTTGCTTTGTGTCTGTGCAAACAGTTTTCTTGCTAAAAACATCATGAAAGTAATAGAAAAGGATAAATTATTGGGATTATCGAATTAGAAAACAGAACCAGAAAGATAATTAATCTTTACACAGTAGGGCAAATTATTTACACAGTGTGTCTTCAGTACTGTTCAAGTGGCAGCTCTTTCTATTGGTGTGGATGGGCCTGTTCTTTTGGTCCAGGGCTTGTGCTACACAGCACCATTTATGCTGGAGAGAAGGACTTCCTATAAGGAAATGTCCTTCATTGTAGGCACTTGTTTTATTAATGGGGCCACAACTTTTTCATTTCTACATCAACACATCTTGATTCTTTAAAGGATTCCACTCCTTTTCTTGACTTTGTTTCCTCTTGAAATGATGATCTACAGTTGGATTCATTAATAAGTACCAATGGGTTTTACAGCAAGGACAATTTAGAGACATATTAGCATGGCAGTTGTCTGTGGGGTTATCCAGCCAAGAAGGGCACACAGCCTTTGTGTTTTGCCCAAAGAAGAGCTCACAGGACTTGCAGAAAATCCATTTGTGCTCTCACTGTAGGGCTTGCTTAAAATACTTGTACTTAAGTATGAAATGCTGAAGTTTTACCTCAGTGTGGCTGTCTTGCCTGTCTCATCAAATATCTATGACTTCTTTCATTTTCATTTCTTCTTCTTTAGCTTTTATAAGGTACTGTGTATAATGTGATAGTAATGTGCACCAACAGGTGAAACAGAAGATAAAATCTCAGGCCTTTCTTAAAGTCAGCTATGTAATTTGCATGGTGTCACATGGTATGGTGGATCTGGTGAGGTGTCTGTTTGGAATTAAAACGTATTTTAATTTTACCTCTTCAGGGATAAAAAAGCAAAGTCTTTTTCAGTTCCTCTAATAGGAAATTTTCAAGTTTATTGCTGAGGATTGCAGAAGTTTTTTATTCTTTGTGTTTGGGGCTGATTTTTGTATTAGTACTTGAAACACTTTGACTTTCATTTTACTGTTTGGATGGAACTGCCAGGCTTTCAGTGAATGTCTTGCAGTATTAGTTCTATTTGCTGACATTAAATGTCTAGGTACTTTTCTTTCAGAACATCTAGGTTTTTCTTTGTGTAGTGGAGGGATTTGAAGTTTATAGTCTGGATATGCTGTTTTTACTACGCCTGTAAAAATCCACTCACATTTGGCAAAGTTATGAACATTTGAAAAACTGCATTTCACACATTCCTGGTCAAGTTTTATTAGATTTCTTTGCAGCTGCATTTGCAAAAGATTACATATGTTTTGGTTGTTTGCCTCCCTTAAGACGGGACTTTCCTTGAATTTGCTGCTCTGAGTTGAACAGGTCAAACCAGTACAACCGGAGGAGCTGAGACAGAGGAATTTGCTTGTCATGTTTTCTAGTGAGCATCCTGATATGATCAGTTAACACAGCAATATGAATTCAACATTAGGGATTAAACTTCAGAAGGGATAGGAACTGGGCAGGAGGATGGGAGTGATTATTAGTTAAGTAGTAAGTAAAAGTGTTGTATTTGCAGGGCTAAACAGGAGTGGGGACAGGCCTAAGATGAGATGAGGATCACAGAAAGGAGCTCTGGTTGGCCAAGGGACAGGGGATGAACTGATGGTTGGATTGCTTGAAGAGACTATGCTGAAGTTGGAGATAAACCTGAGAGGGGAGAGAGGTTGCGTGGGATGGCCTTGAAAAGGGGAGAGACAGCCTGAATGTGCTGGATAAAATCTCCTGTGTGACTTCAGTCTGAGTTCTGCCAGGAGATAAAGTACTTCAAGTGTGCAGGATGTGTGCTTGAGAACAAATCATGTGACACCAAGGATAAGTGCAATAAAAACTTTTTATTACAAAATTAATGCATTAAAATGCATTAAAATGCTGATATTGATTAACCCAGTGTCCTCCAACAATACTTGCATGTGTTGATGAAGAGCTTCTCAGTCATTCAGTTATGTTGGCTGCTCCTTATAGCCAAGACTTTTGTGATCACTCTACCCCATATTTTTGTCTAGACCATATTTCCTTTTGTTTTGCATTGTAAAAAATCCTTCTGTCGATTGGCCAAGATCCTGAAATTGTTTTTCTATAACATCCAACTACATTTACCACCTGCAATCAGAGAAGAGACAGCAGATTGTCCTTGGTGTCAGCAGAGAAGCTTTATGCAGCAGAATTTATGAGTTTCCAAGATTTAAAAAAGAATTTGTTTATCTATTGATTTAGTTCTCTTAGGAGGTCATGCATTCTGTCTACTGTAAATGGAGACTACATGCCTTCCTTGGTTATTCTGCCTGAAGCCCAGGGTATGGTAACCCTCAGTATCTTCAGTTTTCTTGGGAACATTGCTGTAGTTGTTTAGTGTTCTCTTGACCTGTTGAAATCCGCTATAAGACAAGAGTGACTTTCACATAAATTTAGCATTCCTTCTGTAGTCACCCAGCAAGAACAAATTCTCATCTCTATTTTCTTTTCTTTTTTGCTCTACGTAAGTGTACAGGTTTTATAGGCCTTTTATTTTTTCCTGTCTTTCAAATAGTTTTTACATAAAGAAAAAAAACCAACTGTCTGGCAGAAGTGAAAATCAGATGTCAGCAGAACCTGTCAGGTGTGTCAGCAGAACCTGAAACCTCCTGAAATAAATTCTGAGCCCTGACCCACTGAACTGAAGCTGATTGATACAGCTCAGCATAATTGTTTCAAGCAAAAACATGGGGAAGCAAAGTGAGCATTAAACAGATATCTCCTCAGTGACTCAATGTGTAGCTTGAGAAAGAAAACCATTTCATGACTTTAGGAAGTACACCTTTTCCTCTATGGATCAGTATCATTGTATTTTTGGCCCATCTGCAGTTGAGGAGGTCCCAGTCAGAGGAAGCTTCTCTAAAAACAGAAGTTCTATGCACCTACATCTACACCTTGCATAGCAGTTCATGGTCTGAAGCAAGAATACCTGTTTTTTGGCTTATATATTCCTTCTGAATGTCAATTGAATGATAGCATTCTGGAAGGCAGAATAGCCAAAGTATAGCAAAGACTGATTTCTGTATTAAGTGATGACTTTTCGACCGTGACAGAATTTTTTTTTTAAAAAATAGGATAATACTGCAGCACCCTACCAAAATTTTCGATGCCTCTTTTCTAATAGCATTCAGTTGTTTGTTTCAAAGCAAATGGGAAAGAAAGAGCCAGAAATTGCTGAATTTATTAGATGTTTTGATTTACTTTTTCCAGGCTAAGACAAGAAATCAAGTAAATATTCAAAACTATACAACTTTCTATAGTTGCTTACTTTCTCCTGATTATAATGTGTTCTTTATGTTTTGGAAGAAAAAATGGTTTATAACCATGCAGCAAAATTCTTTTGAGATGTATATAGTGTAAAATCAGTTAATCACCAACAGAAAGGAGATCCAGGGTAGAATTACTGGGCTTCTCCCAGGGCACATGATGAAAGTTTGACCTCATGTTTAAAAAGTAATTTAGACCCAATTCAAATTGCATTGAATTGAGTGGGAAGCTGTTGTACTTTTAATGGAAAAAGAGTTGGGGCCTTTATTAGTAACTTTAATATAGTGCTGTCTCAAGAGGTTGCATTCTGCTGCATTTTATGTTTGAATATGACTGCCTTCCTGCAAATGTGATGGTTATTGCGATTTCAGCAGCAGCAGACAATTTCTTGAACAGATTACCATTACAAGTAATGACAAGAGGGAGAAAAGTTTATTGCCTGCTTGAATTTTTTTGTGGATGAAGCACTAGAAAAACAAAGGTTTAAAGAGGAGTTGCATTCCTTAGTTTTAGTGCACACTGCTGTGTTACAGAAAAAGGGGAGGTAAGGGAAAATACATGTACATATGGAAAATACGTCATGAAATAGCTGTTTCACTGACAGCTGGAGCTGAGGTGCTACAAAACATCCCAAGAAAACAGTTACAAAACTTTGACAAGCATTGTCTCGAGGCAGTGGAGCAAAACTTCTTCCATTCTAGTAGGATAAATGTGGATGTGTCTCCTTGCTTTACTTGTGAATGAAGCATCTAAATGCCACTGAGCAGTGCTGCTCTGCAGGAGTTGCTCCATGGCTGGAGGTGATGCTGTGGTGCTGATGCTGGGCTGTGGTAGAGCTATTTTATACTGGTGGACCCATCTAAGCTCTGGGCAGGGCATCCAATGGGACAGCAAATATATTGCCTACAAACTTTTGCAGGGATTAGCTTCTTATTTTGCCCCTTCATCCATCCTGGGAAAGATCATGGACCTTAGTAGACTCTGCCCAGCTTTCCTCCTGCCATGCTGGAATAAATTGGAATAGTTCCCAACTCCAGATGTGTATTTCACATTGTACAGGATATCTGCATGTAGGCTCTAGCTCTCACCTGAATGGCTTCTGTTTTTTAAATTTAGAGCGTTGGGAAGCAAATTGCATGGATCTAGATGATTCTGTACCGTCAATTCTAAGTAATGCCTTTCTGAAGCTTACTTCAATTTTGGCTCCTGGAAGTTGGGTATATTTCTGGGTTACTTATATTTCCCTTTAAAAGCAAAATTTTTCATTTCTGTAAATCAGTAAACAATAAAAAGTTAGGTAAATCATACCCAGGTGGTTTTTCTGACAATTTTATTGTCACAGACATAGAAAGTACAGCATTGATTAGAAAACAGGAAAAGTTTTAATTTTTTTTAAGCAAAGAAATGCAAGATCTACTCAAAATTTACTTTTTATGTCACTGCCCTTATCTTTATAAAAGCATAGCATTATGAGGTGCTGAAATAATAAAAAATAAAATTTGTTTTTCTTTCCTAATTTCAATGCTGATTTGAGGCGGCCCTGTAATGAAATAGTAGAAAACAAGTTCCTTAAACTTGTTGAAGTGTCGTCTTCTCAACATTTAGGAAAACAGGTAATGTCACAAAGACATTAGTTTTAAATATTGTCCCATAAATCTGTCAGGAACCTATGTTAATATCACTGTGTATATTGAATTTTCTTCAAAGAAGTTGACCCACCTTCCTTTATGCAAAGCAAATTTCTGAAAGCAGGATAGTGTCTAAGTAAGGAGATGGAAGTGGGCTGTGTTACAGTGCTAACAACTTTCCTCTTGTAATCTTTCAGAAAAGTTTTTTTGTGACCACACCCAATTCTATTTTTACTCTTCTGTCTTTATCAAGGTCTTAGGTTGTTTGATCAACTCAGTCCAGATCTCAGTTGATGCCACATAAGGATCTTGTTTGACACCCCACAAAGGACTTGGATGTTGGGCATGGAAGGATAAGAGATGCAGATTGCTAGGTTAGCATCATCCCAAAGCAGGAGGATCTGCCAATGCATGGGTCACAGGAGGAGGCAGCTGCTGCTTTGGAGTGTTGAGCATTTACTGCTGCATCCATTGGCTGGGTGAAAGAGAACATTGTTTGGCCCTGACACCAATTTTGTGTCCCTAATTTTCAGCAGTTTGCATGGGCTTAAATACTTACAGATATATATTTACTAATTAGCTGTGTGAATGTTGTTTGACTCCGTTTTACTTCAGATCTATGTAATTCCTGCTTTCATTTACTCATTCTAACAATGTGCATTACCCAAAACTGCCCTTCATGCTTAGGCAGAGTACAAGTTTCTTTCCAGAGCAGTGCCAATGAACCTCCTTTTCATCAGCTATTCTAGTGCTTGATTTCCAATCAGTTTATTATTTCAAGCCAAAATGTCCATTACTCTAGCTTCCAGATAATCACAAACCAGAGTCTAGACTGAATTTCTGCCTTTGTTTCCCTTGCAAGGGTTTGTATCTATGGTTTTTAGAATGGAGAACTGATGTTCAGATGCAGTGATTTTTCTGCAGTATATATTATAAAAGGGGCTAAAATAGTTTAGCATTGATGTTTCCATTAAGTAAAAAATATGGAAACTCTCTGAAGGAAGCAACATTAAATTAGCACAATTATATATCACTCTAATCTCAACAAAGAGCCTTATTATTAGTTGTATTTCTTCTAACCACTGTGGACATGATGTAATAATAAAAAAAATAAATAAATCAGAAAATATAGAGAAAAACAAAAGCAGGGACATGTATATGCCCATTTTTGTTTTTTCCTGAAATGAGCAAGTGGTGGGAGAGTAAGAACAGGCTTGTAAGAAAGAGACTAAAGGCTAAAAAAGCCCTGGGTAAAAATTCTTCAAATATCTGGAGACCTGTTTTCTTTGACTTGGTGGTGTAGAAAGAACACTATTTTTTGGGGGTGGGGAGTGAGTTTGGGGGGTGGGTAGGGTTTCTTACATTTTTTTGTTTGTTTGTTTTTGGGTTTTTTTGGTTTTGTTTTTTTTTTTAATAGTAATTGAATCAATATTCATTATAATAACCTTGCAACTTCTGTGACAAAATAAGGCCACAGGAGTCTGGGGGGAGACCATCAGCCTTTTCTTTCATCATGCTACTAGCTGCTTCTGTCCAGGTTGGCACTTCCCTTGGTTACATGTGCCAAATATTCAGGATTATTTGTTTGGCCACAGAGCAACCCTGCATGGATTTTTAACACTTTGGTCAGTGACCTTTAATGCCCCTCCTTTGGTTTTCTTTTCTAACACCGTTTTGGATTTTGCCCAATGGTTGCTCATTTCTTTCAATTAAAAGTAACCCTTTTCCAGTGCTGAAATATTTCACTTGTTACTCTGTTCTATGTAGAATTTAAAGATTTTCAGTATTTTTAATATTTTTTGATTTAGGATGGGATTTCAAGTCTGCATATGACAGGTTTTAATTTTTCTTATTTTTTTCATTTACAGTACCCTGAATTCAGAAAATAGGCATAAAAAGAATAAATTATCCAGCACGTTTAAAGTTGAGAATAGCTACATAGGAATGGTGCTCATCTCTTGCGAGAAGGTATCGAAAAACTTACATGAGCTGAGAAATTAGAATTTGTTCTTGGAAAGAAATTAACTTAAATTTTCATCCAATAACAAATATGATCAGAGAGAGATTTTCTTTTTTTTTTTTTAAAAAAAGTAATTTAAATAGTTTGTTTATCAAAATTATTTATTTATTTATATATGTATCCATTTATTTATTAACTTAGTTATCAAAATTATTTGCATCCCTAGTTGATCAAAAATAGCTATTATTTTACAGTTCATTCTATATTTGGATTGTTGTTTCAAGCAAAACAATAAAACATTATTTAAGTGAAAAATGTTAAGTCATTGAACAGGCACTCTCTAGTGAAGATTAAAGTTCTGGTATGTGCTGCAGAATCTTGTACAGCTTGTGGCTGTAAAGGTATCTGTATTAAATTTTGTAGATATTCCTGTAACCCCCTTCTCATTTTACATTAGTGCTCAAGTTTTTCCAAAACTTGATTTTTTTTTCCAAATTCATCACCCTTTTGCTTTTAGGTTCATATATAGGAGAGTGATCAATAGTATTTTCATAAATCCCATTGAACCTCGAGAATACTGTTCAGTCTTTGCAGAATTAGGTCCAATAATAATGAAGAGAGAATTCACAAATGCCAGTTTTGTGGTTCAGACTACCCAAAGCCATTTATTCAGATGCTGTTAGTGGGCAGAAGGAAACACTGATTGGGCTAGTAGGAAACTGCAGAGGAAAATCTGAAGGATTTGGATATATCTATGTAACAGTAATTATATCTTCTGCTTATCCTTCCATCAAGGGAAGCATTTGTGACTTTTGCTTAGTGAAGTGCTCAAACACCTTGTGGAATGTTTCTTTCCTTCTCTTTTTTATTTTTTTCTTGAAACAATGCATTGGAGAATTTTATAATTCTGTGATTCAGTATTTAGGTTTCATTTTGAAACCTCAGGATTCAGAATACACACAGATTTATGGTATGTACTACTGAGGAAATGCTTTCTTGCATTCCCTTTCGGTGATACTAAATTGAGGAAGTGGACTTGATTTGAAGCATAACTCAATCACTTGATTCTTTCATCATAATTTTGAACTGTGAGTCTTAAATAGACACATAGGCATATTTCCATCATTGGGCCAGATGGAAATAACCTTTTCACTTAGCAGAACCCAGTTTGACTTGAGCCTGTCTTTTCTCTTATTTATTTTAATGCATTCCATTTCATGTCTCCAAATGGTTTTATTTTTACCCAGCTCTATGGGTCAGTTCCAAAATTTACACGCTACAACCATTCCTCTCCCCACCTCTACCAGAATGAGCAATCATATTTTATTCCTTATTCTCCCAAGTGAGCTACTTCTGCCAGACTTGTGTTTGTTTTGTTTGCCTGCCAAACTCCACCAAATGTCTTGTTTTGAAGATGATGGGCCTGTCTCCACATGGATTCAGATTGTTCTGCAGATTTTTTGAGGGTTTATTTTGGTGAGAATTTTTTTCTTGTCTTTTGCTTTTGGGCCTCTTTGTTTTAATTTTTACTTTTAGGTTTTTTAATCTGTAAGACATTGCAGCTAAAAGGATCTTCAGCTAAGGAGTGAGTTTTGTTCTGTTCTTCCAGGATGATACATGTTCAAATATACTTTAAAGCAATCTTGAATTCAGAGACTTGCATGGCAAGATCATTCACTCATTTATGAAAGAACTAGCACCTATCCAGGAATTTGTGGTTTAAACACAGTATTTACAGCTAGTACACTTGAATAGCTCTTCACTTTGTTTACATGACCTGTTAAGGGCAAAACTTATGTTCATTCATATTCTTCTACAATCAGTGTAATCCTGAAAACTGCCATGAAAGTTCCATTTCAGTAGTTCCCTACTGACATTTTTATGGAAGTCCTCTGGGATGTGAATTTTTATTTCACTGCAGTGGGTAATGCCTATGTAAATATGTCTGGGAGAATAAATCTAATTACATGCAAGGCTGAATTTTTTTTTTTTCCTGAACAATTTATCAATTCTATTCCACTCCAGAAAATGATAATGATGTGGCTGTCCCAGCTGTCATTAGAATATTACAATGGGAGTGGGATATTTTCCACACAGTTGAGAGCTCAGCCAGAAGAAATACCTATGTTTGAAATATTTTTGGTTTGCTTTTTTAACATTTTATTTTTAATGTGAATTAAAACCCTTGAGTTCCATGGTGCTGTAACTGCCTGCATAGGAGAGATTCTATATTGATGTCTCATATTCCCAGGGAGGCCATACAAGTCCCTGGGGACAAGTTTTGGGTGTGGTTGTGTGGCCCCTCTCCTAAAATGCTGCTGTCACTTGCACTGTTTTAGGGAATGGCTCTGAGTGGGCTCTGAAGAGCAACAGGGAATCCTAAGAATGTGTGCTGATGTCAGCAGTGGTTTTCCTCATTAAAACTCTCCTGCTATGGCTGGAGAGGAGAAACAGACAGTGAGAAGGAACTCAGTGCAGGGAATGTGTTGTAATCTGTGTCCTCTTCCTCTGGTAGAGGTGTCTGAGAAGGACTGAGAGAGGTGTCATGACCAATACTGAGCCAAATTAATACCTAAGAGAGTATATTTTTTCACAATTAAGTCATTACATGAGTCCTTTCTTCTACTACTCCCTATCATCTTAGTTTTTTCCTGCTTCCTTGATGGTAAATTGAAGGAGAAAACCATTGCTGTTAATCCCAGGCAATAAACACATAGAGGGAAGCTGAAAAATGAGCAATTTCCACCAGTTTTCCTACTCCTGTCCTGTGAAATTTTACATCACAAACTAGTTATCAGAAAAGGCAAGGGAGGGAGAAAACAAGACATATAAAATAATTTCCTTATCCAGTTTTGCAGACTCATAACAGTGAAATGAAAAGTGGGATTTAGCATTTGTGAATTGCCTGTGGATTTAGCACTTTTAGGCTGCCTGTATTTTGGAGGAGTTTATCCTGATTGAGTCTGCTGTCACTCAAGCAAAATAATGTAGGAGAGAAAAACTTTGTGGATGTTTTGATCCCAAAGTAAAAGTAACTGGTACTTTTGTCTGTCTTGAAATCTGTGCAGTCGTTTACAGCCATGGCATGAGACCAGGTCATTTTGGTATTATTTTGGTCTCACTCCAGAAAATGTATAAAATATCTGTAAGACAGTAGGTAGCAGAACACCTGACCCTCTCTTCTCCAGGGACCAATGTTAGTGTGTTAATTTAATGTTATCAGTATGAGAAATGGCTGTTTAACATATATTAAGTGCATAGAATCATTCAGGTTGGAAAAGATCATTAGGATAATGGAGTCTCAGCTGTAGATTTGAAGTTGTTGATTTGAAGTTTACATATACTCTTCTTCAAGGAATGGATGAGGAGCTCTGTATGCTTTCCTGGGGTCATGTGGTTGGTTGGTTGGTTGCGTTTTCCCACTTGTCTTGGTTTGTTTGTTGTTTTTTTTTCTTATAAAGGAGCAAAACATAATGAAACAAGAGTGATGTACCACAAATATAAATCTTGAATGGGTCAGTGAAATTTTTACCTTCTTCTCAGCAAACCTGAAGAAGCTAGAGTTAGAAAATTCTGGTCAAATATTTTATTTTTTTTTAAAAATTGAGTAAGACCTTTCTTTGGCCCTTCAGTTTTTTTCACAGACTCATAGAATATGCTGAGTTTGAAGGGACCCATGATGAACATTGAGTCCAGCTCCTGCTGGCCTGCACAGGTCAGCCCAAGACTCACACTGTGTGACGTGAATACTTTTTGTATTCTGACAAGTTTGGTGCTGCGACCACTCCCCTGAAGAGTTTGGGTGTTTTGTTTCTTTGTTATAAAAAAGCATATATTAATCATTGCCTCTGAGGTGTCCTTTCCAGAGAGTTAAATTTTGGACTGTGAGAGTCAGTTTTGTTTATCTCTAGGTAGCAGTGTGTAGAGGATGCTTTGTGGAAATTTTATTCTATGGTGATTATTCCTTGAACATTAGCACCATGGAAAAAACAAATCTCCAGCATTTCTGACACAAGAATTTTAGAGACCAGAATTTTAAGGCCATTTAAAGACTACAATAGAGAGAACAGTGATGCAACTTGGTGCCACTAGTAGATCATTAAAGAGAGGAAAATACAAGAGTCAAAACAAAGGAATACAAGAGAGAAATGGGATCCTACCTCTGCATACAATAACTGGACTAGGAGACACTCTAAGATCAGTGAGGCGATGACAAGTCATGAAGTTTGAAGATGCAAAATATGTCTTCAGTGCTATTTTCTTCATGATGAAGATAATGGGAGACTCGGAAGTATTTTACCATCCTCTGTTACCAAAGAGTGGATTAAAATAGAAGTGCATCAATTAGATTGATCCTTCAGGGCTTTGTATGTGCTGATTTCCTGTGGCAATGTTTGCCTGCTTCCAGGGAATTGTTTGTAGAGACTTTAAACCAGGTGAAACATTAGACCAAGAGATCAAATAGCATCTTTCCGTTTCTAAGGTGCACTGGAATACGATGAAACTGTGGATTTCGAGCACTCTTATAATAGCAAATGATGATAAATTAGTTTAGAGACAACCTTTGAACAGGACTAGGATTTCAGTGAACTACCACAGAAACAGAAATAACTCATCTGCAATTTCATTTGGCTGCGTGATGCACAATGGAAAAGTTACAAATGGTGTTATTTACCACAAGGCTATTTTTAAGGGCATGTACCAAGCCTGCAATGCAAAATTTATAGCTGGGTAATTCTACTTAGTGACTGAAGCTTGCACACACCCTATAGGAGACCATAACATACCATGGATATTTAATCTAGAAGAAAAATTATGTTAAAAATCAAGAAAGGAAAAGTGTACCTCACATGCCCTCTCTTGCTATTTTTACTCTTACTAAGATGGACTGTGCCAGCATGAAAATATTAAGGCTTGTCCTCAGAATAAATTTCGAGCCAACCAGCTAATAAATCATTACTTGAGGAGAAGCTGTTTGTGTGTGTGTGCATGTGTGTGTTTTTCAAGAAAAAGCCAACATGCACACAAAGATGTGACACAATATTCCTTCAGACAGATTTCAGGACACAAAAAGAACAAACAGAAGTCACTGAACTGCATGTTTGAGGCAGACTTTTGCAGACATGCACTACATGGGGTCTGCATGCCAGCTCTCCCATCCTCACAGCAGAGGCTGCTGCAGAGCCTGAGCTGTGGCTCTCAAGGCACATTGTCCTGCTGAAGTGTCTGGAACAGGGCCTTTTCCAGGGCATGTGATGTCATAGAGATAAAGCCTTATTTTGGCATACAAATGTGCAATTCTATTGTATTTAGTTTAAAGATGTTTCACTTGTCAAAAGAAACACAGTGAGCAGTTAGACATTAAATGCATAGGAGGGGTGAAGAGATAAGAAAACCCAAACCCAGCTATATGGTGATAAATACTTTCTGGTATGGTCCTGGTTACCTGAAGGTAAAGGATTTGATTTTAAACTCTCAAATTCTCAGAAGCGCAGCTTTGTTGTGTAATATCTGTCTGGTTTTTGCCTTTTTCTGAAAGGAAAATCAAATCCTTAATTATTCTTTTTTTTTTTTTTTTACTTTCTTACTGACTAAAATACATCATGGTAGAGGACATTGGAATCACTGGAACTTCTATCCATTGATGGTGGCTGTAACCTGACTACTCCAATAACGATGTGAAAATGCCAGACTTGTAGGAACTTGTTATTTCAGTGCATCCTTATCTGTAAAGGCCGGATTTATTACTAGGCCTATTTCTGTATCTCCTATAACTGGGTTAGAATAGTTGTCACTGAAGCTTTAATAGACTCACACATCAGACAAGCAGAAAGAAGAGGAGAGTGGCAAAAGCTTTTTAATACTTCATCAAAATTTTATTTCTTTGCTTTTAATAAAATCTAGTTAGGGAAATTTATTTATAGGACTTCTAGTATATTTATGAATTCTGAAATATAAGGGGAAAAGTCCCTCATGCTTGCATGGCTCTTAACCAAAACATTGCTCTTCAGACACTTTTTTCTCTCTTCTGTTTTGGGTAACATGTTAGTGAATGCATAACAAACTGTGCTAACTCCCACAGTCTGTCACTCTGTACCGCAGCCTCTTCTGTGCCATGCTGGATCGAGCCTGCACCCTTGGCTTTTCCAGGCTGCACTTTGCACTTTTGAGTGGAGTTGTTGATCCTTGTCTGGCATTGGCTTTGTTGGGCAGCTCTCCCCATCCACGCAGTCAGATCACATTGGGGCGCGCGTACCGCAATACCCGCGACCCTGTTTTGTCAGGTCTGTCTGGCTTGTTCTGCTTTGCTCTCATCTCATCCTCCCTCCTGGCTGCCAGGAGTGCAGGAGGACAGGGTGTTGACAGAGGTCTCCACCTGACATTTCCAGGTGTCAGGCAAAGAGATCCACTCTTCCCTCTGCTTCCCATGCCTGCCTCTTGCTGCCTGCCAGCACGGGCCCCAGCCTGGTGGAGGGATGCTCAGCTGCTCCCACTGGAACACACAAGGTGTAGTGGGTGCTCAGCTGCTCCCACTGGAACACACAAGGTGTACAAGGTGTTGTGGGTGCTCAGCTGCTCCCACTGGAACACACAAGGTGTACAAGGTGTTGTGGGTGCATGTGAAGCAGTGAATTTCCCTCGTGTTCTTGTTCCAGTCCTTAATTCTCAGCGACATGAACACTCTGCATCCTCCTCATCTCAGCCATCTCTGATTAAGCAAAAGCTGCAGTGGGGCTGCTGAGCTCTTCTCTTCCCAAGAGTTAAGGTCTACCAATATATAACCCTGAGTGCTCTTGAAGAACTCAGCATGTAAATGTAGAATAAATTATATTATAAACATATATATATGTTCTTTTATAAACATGTCTTCATAGAAAATTTAGAAGCGTTTTCTTCTGGATAAGGGATTGCTTGCCACGTCTAACAAGAAATCATGAAGAATGAGGCACTTAATGTCAAGAAGTTATTTATGATTAAACAGTCATGATACTAATTACATTTTGTATTTTGCTCACTGAAAAAAAAGCAAAAATAAGGAAGTTATAGCTTGGCTTTTTCCCTACTTTTTGCTTATATTTTTTAAAGTAAGTGAAATAGTTCATTATTTGACTTCCCAGGATTTCCTGAAATGGTTTTCACTCACTCACTTCCTTTTAAATTTTGGTTGCTTGCTTGCTTATAATAAGTTTCAAAAGGTCTAAACTGCTTTCTAGAAATAACATCTGCACATAAGCTTTGTTTTTAAATGAAGGTGTCAGTCTGAGAGTGTTTGACAAGAGTCTCTACAATTCTGATCTTGCTCTTTCTCAACTAAGTTGTGTTGGGAAAGGTTAATTATAAAATAAGGCAGGCTGAAGGAGCAAATTCAGCATTTCATCAAGAATGTGCGTGCTGGTTTTCAGGGGTGGTTTTTCGATTTTAATTTTTTTGAAATGATTTTTTAAGTGCTTCATAATTAAATATCCATGCTTCATTTTATTTGACTTGTAATTTGGTCACATGCTTCTGGAAGAGAAGATTGCCAGGCATGACTGAACTGTTGGATCTTCCTCAGTGTTGGTCCATTTCTGTTTTACAGATTTAATTGACTCCAGATTCCTTCTGCACACTAAATACAAACGTATTGTTTGCTTTAAATCCTGGAATGCAAATCAGACAAAGGTCCCCCTGACTCAAAGGGATATCATTCCTGAGAGTTGTAGGACTGAATGAGCTGAACCTGTTGTGCCTCAAGGAATCAAAAGCAGTATTAATGTCTTTCATATCAGAATTGCATAGAAAAATATTATCAGTCTCTGAGTTAAGCAGCAACAGCAGATCTTCAAGTTTTCACTCCAGTTTTACTTCTTTTGCAGTTACACAAAAGTCCCCTTGAGTGGGGTGGGGTACGGCTCTGTGAAGACAGATTGAGCGAGCTCTTGCAGGTTTTTCTCTGTGTTTCCCAAGTCCTTCACACAGATATTTTCCTTTATTGGTTTATTTGGTTTGCCTCATCCCAAGGAAGCCAGGCTGGAGCCAGGGAAGTGTATCAGGCAGGCCAGGCAGTTGATCTGGCTCGTGGGAAGGCGCAGCAGTGACGTGCCCCGAGTGCTGCTCCGAGCTGTCCTGGCACGGACGGCAGCGAACTCAGAACCCATCACACCGTGGGAGCTGCTTCTGGCTCAGCTGGCAGGCACAGGTCAGTCACACTGGGTAACACTCCTGAATGCAGAGTCACAGCTGAGCTATCTCATGTTGATCTGGAAATTAAAAGCTATTTACATGTAAGCAGAAAGGTCATATCCTGGCTTATTTCTTCCCACAAGTCTGCAGAAACAAGTTAATATAACAAAAGGCATTTGAATTCAGTGGGAATAAATCGAATTAATATCTTTGTTAATGCCAAATACAGTTACAGGTTCTCGCTAGGTATATTTCCCCAAAATTTGGCAAAAATATGACAATAATTAAGGGTAAAAATCAGGATTGCATTAACTATACGCTGATAGCAAAATCACTAAAACCTCATTAAAATTCTCATGTAAAACTTCTAAAGTGTTCATAACTACTTTCTTAAATAAGAGCACAAGCTTGTCATTTAGATGATCACTGAAAGGAATTATTTTAAAATATAGTATACAGCAAGGGCCTGAAAAGGATTCCCCAGTCAGAGTAACTCTGATAAGGTACACTCTTACATTGTGAGCAAGGTGTTGTAGTAAATAAAATAATTTGAGAATTTTAATTTTGGTGCTGTGGTAGTTGATAAGATGCACAATGGTCTTTTTATGTCTATGGGCTTTAATATCTAGCAGTTTCCCAGGAGAACTAATTCAGTGTCAGGACTAATGCTACAGTTACTAAGTGTTACAAGAGGATGAGAAGAGCTGCTGCTGCCCATTGCCCTCAGTTTCAGAGGGTTTCTGTAGGTTATTTTCCTAAAGAAGAAAAAGCTTCAGCCTAACTGTATTAATTCAATTGTGGCTGAGGACAGGGAAGAATTAGCTGGGATCAGGTTGCCACAGTAAAACCTTTGCTGGAACAGCCAGGTCTTGGAGAACGATGCTTCCAAGGTCTCATGTCGTGGAGAGGAAGAAACTGGAAGTAAAAGTGCTTCTCCAGTTGTAGGGTGACTTGCTGCTACAGGGCTTCCATGCCAAAGTCAGTTTTTCAGAGCAGTGCACTTCACAGACTTACTGCCATGTGTCATACTGAACAGAACCAACCATGTCTCCTGAGGAAAAAGGGAAATGAAAGGATTAACTGGTGATGGGACTTTTCTCCCTCTCTAATTAAATAAATCACTTTTATTCTGGAATGGAATTCTGACTGCATCTCAGCAGTTCTGGTGATTGGCCAATCTACACCTGGTTTGGACAATTCAATTTAAGCACATTTTTGTGAAACTGAATGTTAAGGAGTCTCCACATTCCTCTGAAATTTGGCTCAGCTGTGACTTGCTTTTCCCGTTTTGGGAGAGGGGAAGAGTCATAGATTTGAATGTTACCAGGAATATATGGCTTGGGAAAAAAAGGGTGCAATCTCTGCTCCAAAAAAAAAACCATCAACTGCTTGAAATGAGAGGAGAAAAAAAAAAAAAAAGGAAAAAAAAAAGAAGAGGAATGTTGGGAAGAGTCCAAATCCATAAACCTCACAGACGTTCCCCATCAGTAAATGCCTTTTGTTTTTGATGATGTTGTAAATTATATATTGGGGGTAGACATAGCAGATTTTTCCACATAAATGCAGATGATGGCTGCATGAAGAAAAGTGAATGTGTAAATAGTGATGTCGTTGAGAGAGGGTGATAAAGGTCTAATGCCAGGTAACCAAAAAGAAATATTTTAAATGTGTAGAAAATTGCTGGGTCTCACTCCTTAGTCCCATATTTGTGCTATAGACACAAGTAAGGAGCTACTGACTGGGTCTCACACATATTTCATACAGGTTGTGATCCAGCAGGACTGGTGTGTGTGCCTGACACACACAAACACAAGTGGTGTTTACCTGATAGGATTTTTCACATTCTTGAGCTTCCTGAGAGGCTGCAGTGTTTAAAGCAGGCATTCTATTTTCCCTCACATGGGTGATGAGCTGAACAGCACTGGGCAGAAACCAGCTCTGTGTGTACCCCCTAAAATTCAGTGTAAGGACAAGTCTCAGGTACAAGACACGGTCTAACCCATGCAGTTGTATGAGTGCATGTGAACATGTGTATGTTGTTTGGCAAAGAAATAGGAAAACACATTCTCTGTTTTGACACATTCATGCTATAAAGTTCCAGTCCGTTAGATAAAATTATCTGTAAAATGGGATCTCCTTCACTAGCTTTTTGTCATTAAGGGAAACTGTTACATCAGCATCAAAGATCAAATCAATCCCATTTTATTTATAATATACCTAATTTTGGCTGGTAGATTAGTGCCTATATTCTGCAAATAGTATTTTGATTAAAATGTTAAATGATAAAAGTTATTGCAGAAAAATTGATTGTAAGACTTTATTGGAGGTTTGAGGTTTTTTATTTTGAGGGGTAGAAAAAGAAAATTTCGTGTCGTCTGAGTTCTTCAGTGAAAGCATACCAGAAGTTTCTGCTAAAATAATTTAGAAATGAGTAATACAGTTACTTTATCATTTTGGTGATTACTAAAAATATAGAAATTGTATTTATGTTACTTAGAATTAAAATAAGGAGAGGGTTGCCTGGGAACTTGGGAACACATCCAACTCCTCTCTTATCTGGAGGCTGGATCAACCATACCTGTGTACTACCTGAGAGATGTTTATCTGGCTCTTTCTTAAAGATTTGCAGTAATGGAAGTTCCACAGTGTTTGTAGCCAGGCAGTCCGTTCTGGTGCCTCTCTTATACCAGAAATGGTTTTTTTCAGCTCTGTTACTTGAATGTGCCATAATGCAGTTTAAGGTCATTCTGTAGATGAGGAGGAGAGATTCTTTCATTTTTAGCAGCAACTGCCATATATTTATTTAAGGAGTTATTATTATCCTTCCAAGTCTTCTGTAAGTTAAACACTATTCATTCTTCACTTAACATTTATCCCAGGATTATACCGAAATTTAGAGTCTGTAGTGTAGGGGTTATAACTGCACTTACTGTGAGACTGATTTGGAGTGCTTTAATTACAGCTCTTAATTATACCTGCTTATTCCAGCAGATAGCTGTGCTGCCACCAATGATTGTCATGCCAGAATGGGAAGAACAGAAACTGTGTAGAATATCAAGAGCTTTTTACCTTTTGGTTTGAGGCTGTGATTGTAGAATTTTGTTACCATGGCATTTCTGTACTACTCTGTACTGCTACTCTGGATATTGTATTGATGTTACAAGTTTTTTGTATCATAGGGAAACAAAGCAGAGACTATAAATCCAAACATATTAATTGTATAAATTATATTATTTTGGGCAATTTTTTTATAGAAACAATGTCAGATATGGGATTTTTTTCTGTTCTTATTAAGTGTAAAATTATAAGGAACATATTAGGAGGTTGAAGGGGACTCAATTAAAATATTGCAACAAACATTAAGATTCATTTGTAATGAATTGCAAGCACTAGGCAGACTTTTGTAGTTCTTACTGGTCTTGATTTCATTTATTTTAGTAATGCTGCAATTCCAAAAGCCGGAAAATTTCATTTTTCCTTTTTTGAAAATGCAGAGGAAATTGCAGCTTCAAGTTAGATGTTCTGAATTATATTGAATGCCTCAAATTTGCATTTGCTTTTTGCTGCTTGATTGGTTTTGTTTTCTTTTTTGTTTTCATGTGGGAATAAAAGGAGAAAATATTATTGAAATGAGGGACCACAAATACAGTATAAGATGGGAGCAGAAAGATCTCCAACAATGCTGTTTTGCAGAGTATCCTGGGAAGGGTTTTAACAATGGAGACTTGATCAGCTTGAAAATTCATTTATATGAAAAAAAACCAAAAACAAATCAAACTAAAAGAGAGGCAAAAAAACCCCTCGAGCTTGTTCCAAATGGGAAATGTGTGTGCAAACATATTTTATTTTTTTCTGCCAGATTCAGGGCTAGGGATATCCATGAGTGGAACAAAGGAGAGAGGAGAAGGGTGAAGGGGGATGTCCATGGCCCTGAAGGACATGCTGAGCGAGACCTCCAGCCCGAGCAGCACATCACTGTCAATGCAGCCACCCCTCCTGCGCAGACATCACCTGAACACCAGCTGCCTGTAGACTGTACATTAATACCTCTGATCATTTTTAGACTCTCTGCAAATCAACCAATGTTTAAAGCAGTCTTTTCTCTAGATGTGACATGGATTTCTGTTAATTTAGTTCTAGGAGCAGTACAGCTACAAGCAACTTCCTCATGCTCTCCTGCCTTTGAGGTCAGCCTGCTGGAGTGGGCTGATACACAGTTCAGAGACACTCCTCAGTAAAGGCTCATAGCTTATCACCCACCATCTCCTTGCTCTTAATGTTTTAAAAGAAAACTTTTTTTTTTTTTTTTTTTTCCATCTGCTTCCTTTCCCCTGAAGGCATAGACCAGTAGAAAATATCTGCTTTAACTTCTGGTCTATGCAAGCTCTTGAAAGCCTCATGAGCTTCACAGCTGTGGTGTTCAGCTGCCTTTTATCTAATTCACTGTCATTGTGTGGTATCTCAGTGACCATGACTATTTGCAAACATATTTTTCTCTTTCTGTGGGGGTGGCAGATTCTTCACATGAAGACCTGGACACAAGTCATTCTCACACCAACAGGAACTTGGGGATCATTAGTTGAGGGTGGGAGTGGGGTCAAACATCAACTTTGTACGGATGTCGGATGTTGTGGATCATAGAGAAAGGAAACCCATTGATCTGAATGCTGTTAAGTGCCTGCTTGGACGTGTTCTTGAGATGCAGGAAGCCTATTGATCTCTGAACTCAATAGGTCAGCAATCCATTTCTGTAGGTCAGAGGGACAGCCTTCCTTTTAGATTTGTGATGATTTTACCCAATGCACTGGAATGTTTTCTTCATGGTGAATATTTAAATGATGGTTCCAAAGAATCATCTCTTTTTAATCTTTCCTGTTTGTGGCATTGTTCCTTGCTATCTATGTTGGCAGATAGATATATATATATAGGGATAGATTATTGATATAGATTGTATAGATGATATAGATAGGAACGTATGTAGTAACCCAAATTACGATTTCATCTCCGGTGAAGTGAAGGTTGTTGCAAAAATTAATCAAAAATTTGGTAAGTTAATAATAAATTTATTTTGAAAAATATGAAATTAAAGGTGGAATTCATCTGACCAAATGTACTCAGCTAAAATAGAACCTGAAAGTGTTTTCATATTTCTACAGAAAATGAAAGGAACTTATTATGAACTAAATATATTCAACTAAATATATGCATCTTCAATAGAAATTCTAGGGATGGTTTAGGGAGGAATAGAATTTGGGGGGAATAGAATGATCTCTAGGTCTCTTGCTATAATTCATTCCTTGTGTAGAAGTGTGTGTGTTTATTTTTATATATATGCATTTTCATTTCTAAATATATATATATATATATATATAAAATTCTGATGCAACTGGGTTAGTATAATTAAGCTTATGACTGAATAGTGCAAATAAGTGTGAGCCTGTAGATAAATACAAGGGCAAAAGGATACCTTGACCCAAGCACCAGCAGAACAGAGCTGCTGCTTAGTTTCTGCATTTTAAATGTATAAGCTAAACAAATAAGCTAACATGATTGTGAAACATTTAAATTGTGTTACATTTCTTCTTTGAAAATAAGAATATTGCTAGCAGAAATTCAAGTTTCCATTATTAAATTAATGCAATTTCAAGAATGTAATTAAAAATCCAAGTTTCAGTTATTGAATTAATGCAATTTTAGTGAAGTAATTAAAGTTAAAGCAGAAAATTACTGTTTTGGCATTGTATCAAACTATAGTTTTAGGTGGTATTATCCTAAACATGTGAATAACAAGCAGATACTTAAATGAAGCACATGCCAATAAATTAAGACTTTCACAACTATAATTTTTTTATGGTGACTAATTAAAAAAACCTCATAGAATACATTCAGGAAAATATAACCATGGAAGTTAAACCAACAACAAAACCCCTTGGTATTGTCATGAATATAGAATTTGCTGGTGCCATCTACTGTTGGCAAAATAGAGATGACAGAAAGATGTTAAAAAAGTGGTGAATATGAGCATAAGAGAGGTAAAATAATTCCACTTCTTAATATCAAACTGAAGAAAAAAATGATAGAAAGGTCAGATTAGTTTTTCATCTTTCTGAGTTTTTACCAAGGAAAAAAAGAGAAATAGAAATAAGTGAGACTGTATATGAAAATGTCAGACTTTTTAAACCACTCAAACTCCATGATTGTTCATCAAGGAAAGCCAGAACCAGATATGTGCAATTCAACTATTTTGGGATTGGAGTTTGTCTTGATAGCTTTATCCTGTTTTTCTTTAGCTTTTAAATCCAATGGGGTCAGTTCTTCAGCTTGTACAAACAGGTGTTGTTTAATTAATGTTAGTGTTGGAATGCCATAATAAAACGTGACTGTGAGGAATGCTCTTCCCCCCCTGCTGCCCCCCACTCCCTTTTCCCGTTTGTCAGGAGCAAATTTCCTTCTTTGGCTTCAAAGGAAGTAGATAAATGTTGGAGTAGTTTGAAAAGTTTCAGCAAAAATAGCACAGAGATCAAAAGGATAACTGCAATAGAAATAATTCAAGTTTTTCATAATAAAACAACAGTAAAGGACAAGTCTCTCAACATAAGAAAACATGCTAGGAATTTAAGAAATTCAACTGCTTGTGCTTTCCAAGTGCACTTGAAGCAGTGACAGGCAAGCACAAGATGTCTGCTTGTGTGCAGAGAACTTTGAGGGCTCTCCTCCTGGAGATTTAATGTCTGTCATTATGGGCTGGGCTGGTTCTTTTTTCCCTTTTAAAACTAAACCCTGTTTGCATTGAAATCAACATTAAAGGTCTTGATTACTTTAGCCAAGTGTACTTTCAGCCACAAGTGACCCTGAAATAGGAAACTTGTCCATCCCCTGGACAGAACTATGTCCTGGATTGTAAGCTGTTGTTCCCTTCCAGTGTACCTTTGGAATATGTGAGATGACTCTGAATGTGAATAGGATTTAATTTAATGTTCAAGGTCAAGTAGATGACCACTCTGTCAGTAGCCAGACTGAGATATTAATTTAGAGGCCAAATATTTTTTCCTTCATGTTGCATGGAGCTTGCCTGTAAAACTCAACAGGACTTTAAACACCATTGATGAAACATAAATACCACACAGAAACACAGAGGTAATACATTGAATCTGTTCTAGGAAGACCTTGAAGACTTCATTTTATTTCAGGTGGACAAAAAGCACAAAAAGAACCAAAATGTAAATTTGCTCTCTCATAGTTCATACATGACTTAAATTCAGGACAGCTCCCCAGCAAAGCAGAAGTGTGAACTGTTGCTCAAGCTCCTTTGGAGATGGTGGGTGAGAATGAAGCAGCTCTGGTTGCTTATCTGGAAAGCTGTGTCTGGAGCTGGGAACTGCTGGGTGTCTCCTGTTCACTGGCTCCTGGGCCTGAGGGAGGATTTGAAGGGCTCCACACTGACTCAAGGCATCTGCAGTGAACGTGGTTAGAAATGGTACAGATGAGCTGTGGGTACCAGTGGCCTTCACTGGTCTTCACTGGCCTTCTGCAAGGCCAGTGAAGTGAAATGATGAAAGTGAATGATGAAAACTTCCCACATAAAGGGATTCAAGCCAGTGTTTCAGACTCCAGAGCTCAGGCCTGCCTTCTCGGGATGAGGCGCATCATCCTCCTGTTTACCAGCTGTCTGCTGAAGGTGGCTGTGGTGCAATGACCCTGGAATGAGGTTATGACAGAGACACCTGTCCTGACATTGCCAGACTTACACATTTCACATTATGCAGCCATTTGGTTACCAGCCACTGCCGTGGGCCACGTCTGGCTGGAACTGTGCTGTCTCAGTGCCCAGTGTCAAGGTGTTGGTTGGTGACACAGCAAGCTGTCCTTGCCTGCCAGAAGGAGCTTGGGAATGTGTAGATGTTGGTACACTTGCAATAATGCCTTCACTTACTTGGGATGTACGCAGTGCAGAGTTGATCCTCTCCTGCCTAAAATGCCAGAGGGGTTTGTCCACTTCCTTATGGTGCCGTTTGATGCACCACTGGGGTCAGGATGGAGGGGATTTAGGTGGAAGGGTTCCTGCATATAGGGAGAGAAGGAAATTGGAAGCTTGAGAACGCTTACAGACAAGTCCAAAATCACTCTTTATACATAGAAACAGTGAGATTCATGGGTGCTGTGATTCACCATGAATGATTTTTGCAACTTCGCTTCATTTCATGCAGAAACAAACTTCACATGTGGAGTGAATCAAACTGGAAGGTACAAAGAGAAGGGATTGCCTTCTGTTTGAAAAAGTTCAGTGCTGCTGTGAAGGACTGGATTATAGCAATGCCACTGAAGTCCTATATTGTTTTGATCAATTTGTTTAAATGTGCATTTTCACAGAAAAGAGAAGCTGGGATTGCAGTTACAGGCACGCTGAGCACTCAGAATTGACAGAGAAATTGAATGCTTTGGATATGCAACCCAACAAATATGAAGAGTACACATTGTATTCCTTGCTAACCAAGTCACTAAATATGTGCTTCAAGAACTGTCTTGAAGTTCTTAATCTTAAAACTTCAGATAATAGAATTCTCTTCCTAGAAAGAATCTGATGAAAATGAACTAATATTTCTGATGTTTGAGATCATATCAAGAAAGATTAGAAAAAAATCTATTAACAAATTTACTGCTTCTGTTTGCAGAGCATGTTTGAATGGGGCATGGTAAACTAAAGCATATGGTCACACAGTGAACACTGAGGAGAAAGCCAGATTTTAAATATCTGTTCATTGAATGAACTTTGCCATCCATCTTTTATATTAAAATGAGCAGAGGTTTTGCAGAAAAGTTTGGATAAGGTCATGCAGATAAGAATGACATCATATTGCAGACACATGGAAGTCTATCCCTTAAGTATGGCTTTCTGTAAGTTTTTGAATGTTTGTTGAGATATAGCTGAAGTTGCTGTAAGCAACTGTGGTTTTTTTGATGTACCTTTTGCTTTTACAGCCCCTACTCATTTAGTTTGTACATGCTCTGTGTTGTGGCTCCTTTGCAAACACTGTTCTCTGTTAAACTGCTGCTTCAAGAATGAATCAATATATATCAATGCATATAGACTGAAATTGCATCTTAAAATAATTTAAGGCAAACTTAGGGAAAAAAATTAAAAATCTTTCACTAAATATGATTTCCTTTCCTAGATAATTGGTGATCAGATATATTTTAAGTCTGTGCCAGAAGTACTAATCACTGCATAGATGTTTCTCTGCTGTGAAATTGCTCAACCCATCCAAAGTCCAGCAGAAACCCTCCACTACTTAAAGTATTGAGTATTAAATATATTTTCACCTGTGTGTAAAATCTGAATAACAGCACTGTACCTTCTTGCTACTTTTCAAGGTTTTTCCACAGATTAATTCCCATCTAGGACTTTGGTAATGCAGATAAAAAAACACAGTTAATCCTTTTGCTGTGAATGCTTTAGTTTTAGTATATGTTGCAACAAAACCTTTCCTGTGCTGTGTGGGTATGGCTTTTGTTTGAACATTTCTAGCATTAGCTATTGTTCAGTTTTTGTTCGTGTTAGATTAATGCTGCAGCACTGCTGTAAAGCCATGGTGATGCAAAGGCACAGCACTGATCTGTGTGTATGGGTAGGGACAGGCTTCCTCTTCGGTTCCTTTTTTTGGAGTGTATGTGTTTATTTGTATTTTAGGGGGGTTTTATTTGATTATGATTTTTTTTTTCCTGTTCTGGGGTGGGTTTTGTTTTGTTTCATTTTGGTTTTGTGTGTTAATGCTTTAGGATTAGTCAGTCTATTGTCTGCTGCAGAAGTACTTGTTTGTCCTTGGGGAGATGAGAAGTATTTTCAGAAGCATATTGTACAGACTCTGAATAAGTGATTTGTGCCAATATCTTCCCTTCGAAGTGGATGGCTACCATTCTTGATTGGAGTGAAAAGTGATTTCTACTGTATGACTCAATGATTTGATAGCATCTCTAAACCTGGATGGGTCAGGGGGAGAAGTCTGTGTGAAGGTTAAAACTTGGCATGAATCCAGGTTAAAGTCTTCAGCAGATACTCTTAAATGAGCAGGGTGACTGCAGGTGCACTGCCCTAATAGCAGTGCTTTGTCCCTGGGCAAAGTTCAGGTTTACCCTTATCTAAAAAACCATTTTGAATTGTTTAGTGGTTTAGTATTTAATCACTGCTTGTTGGTAATGCAAAGTCTCAGATGTAATATATTACCAGACTTTCCTTTCGAAATGTTCCCATACAAACTTCATAATGATGTGTGAGCCAGATGGGTAGAATTGGAAACTTAAGTCATTTTTACCCTAATTATGTTAAAGGTACTTTGCCAACAGGTACACTAACCAAGCACATCACAGTAATGTATGGGTTTTTATCAGCTTATGAATCTAAATTATAGCTTTATTTTATTATAACACTGGTAGAAATCTGTTCTACATCCAAGTATCAATCATGTAAATTTACATCCCTTCTCTTCCTGTCCGGAGAAGGTTCCTTAGCTGTTCTGGTGACTGCATCTGGCTACACATTTAAATAGCAATAATTTTTCTCAAGTGTGAGAAACTCTGGAAACTGTCAGTTTTAAGTTATTATAGTAGATATGCATATTTCAAACTCTGGAATTGAGGTAGCAGCAGCCAAAGTCAGTGTACATGTTTTTTTAAATGTAGCTTTCTCAAATTATTTCTATTCTGGTCTAACTTGAGTGAAATAATTTAAAATCAAAATATCTAGGTTTCATTTTAGTGTATTCAATATGTTTTTTTAAGGCTTTGCATTTGAGTTTCAGATCCCATCAGAAGATAAACTTGATAACACTTCTGGCCTTCTGGTTCAGGAAGTCTTTTGTTGCAGAATGCTTCCTTGCTTTTTGTTAAGCAATTTTTCTTTTTCAGTCATTAGAAATTTGTTCTGGTGGGGTGGAGGGAGGAAAAGATCAAATTAAGATTTACAATATGTTATTGTGAGAAAGCAAAGTGATTTTAGACGATTTGGTACCCCTGGTGAACGAGCTGTTCCTTGCAGTGACTACTTTGTGGTGACTTGGCTGTCAGTGTATTTTCCAATAGCAAGGTGACACTGCCATGAGGAGATTTGTCAGATTTGGCAATAATTAGCATCACTGGAGGCTTAGAAGAAAGCTCAAGGTCGAACTGTTTCCTTGCACTATTTCTTTTTTCCTCTTCTAGGGATGTGATCCTTTCAGAGAGGGGTTGAGGCATTCCTCGGGTTAAATGGGAAAGGATAGATTTTTTCACTTTTCTAGATAATTAGAGGCCTTTAGTCTCTGAAGTTCTCATTCTGCAGCTTTCATGAGCATTGATTTTTCACTGGAAAAGAATTGGGGAAGGGAGAGAAAGAGAGAAAGCAGAGGAGGCTGCAGGACATTTAATTTATGAGAACTTAAGCTAAAATCTCAAACATATGCAAAGAGAAAATGTGCTTAGTGGACTTGGTATTTTTTAAGTCGTTTTTTTCCCTCAGAAGACCAGCCTGCCACTGGGTTGTTTTAGCAGTGTCCAGTCAGCAGAGTCCCAGCCATGAAACAGCAGTGACCTTGCCAGTGCAGGGATATTTCTTTAGCAGTGTTTGAGCACTGTTCAGATCCTTCCCTCTCTGTGATCGTGCTCAGGTTAGTGATTTTATTTCATTTTTTTTCTTTTGAGAGCCTAATGTTGCATTTTTAAAATGGAAAATGTAAATGAAGAAAGTAGATTGAAGAAAGAGATATATTTTGGACTCCTCAATTTAAAAATATTACTTTAAATGCAAAGACTGAAATTAAGCCTGTTAATCTTTTCTTAGAGTCAAGAAAAGATTTCCTCACTCTTCACTGCCAGAATAGCAGCAGAGCTGTTCCCACCATTGCTGTCTGGATGGTGTGTAAAGGAAGGAGGTGATATTGCAAGTAATTATGTTGGTCTGGAAAATTATTTATTTAAATGTAATTAAAAAAGCTTTAGGATAAAGAACTGAGTAAGATCTATTATTCTATGATATTAACTACCCTCTGAAAAACCATCTGTTTCTGAAGTCATCTTGGTAAAGAGTCTTGGCAGTTTCTGCCTTGCTCATGAGTTCTCATGAGTGGTCTGTTCACTACATACAAGGTTAATTTTTTAAAAATATTGATGAGAAATGATCAGCCACTGATTTTATTTTTTCTTTTTTCAATGTAGAATACTGTAATAAAACAGTAAAATACAGAAAACATGGTGGTTTCTTATTGTTGAGATAGAAAAAGTCAAATAATCAATTAGAGCATCTAATATATAACCCTTAAATTTATCTCTTGGTTTAGAGCATTCTCACTTATTGGCAAACAGAAGCATTTGGAAGCAGATCAGGCCACTGCCCCTCTGCTCTTTTTGACTGTTTAGAAGCTGTTTCCAGCTCTTTTTCCAAAGAAAAGAGAAATTAGATGGGCTCAGTTTTATATGTAGACTGGTAGTTCTGGGCTCACATGTTCAAACCTGATGTTCTCCAAGTGTGGATTATTTACACACACTCAAAATTTAGTGTATACAAAAACTGCAGCATTTACTGCCAGGGGGATCCTGGGGCCAGTGGGTGAGGAACAGGATCAGACCTAGAGAGAGGAGCAGCAATCAGAGCCAGCCAAGAGTGGATGGGCACGGCTGTGGGGACAGGGATGGGCCAGGACAGGGGTGTCTGCTTTGGTGGGGTGGGATTTGCAAGCTGACATCTTAATTCCTGCCATTGATAAGTGAAATGTAACATAATGGGCAGTATTAACTCTGGCAAACTCAGAGCCATTAGCTGACACGGTGCACCACAAAAGCTTAAGATGAGTTTTAGGAGCTGAGGCCAACTCCATACAACACATTTTTACCTGATATTGAAATAATTGACAGTATATGTGCCCACTGGCTGACAAATGTGCAGTCTTGTGACTTTCTCTTTTCTCTGAAACACGTGAGGATGTCACAGGGAAGGGTGGGCTTGGAGGACACCTGAATGAGAGATACAGTAGCTGTGGCAGTGGCTGTGCTGAAAGTGGACTGGAGGTTTCCTTTTTGCTGGTCAAGTAATAAAGCTCCCAGTTGGGTTCCAGCTGTGCTGAATTGGAAAGAAGAGGCTCAGAAGAGCTGAGTGCTGAGTGTATTAACTTCAATGTATACTGAAAGTTGAAGAATATGTTACAGAGCCTTTTAGGTTTAAATGTTTATTTCAGAATTTGATAACCTCTGCTAGCTCTGTAAACTGTGTGTTTGTCTAAATAGCATCATTTTAGTCTCTATATATCACTGATTTCTAAATACAGAAACACTTGACTAAAACAACAGGGGGAATAAAAAACCTTATTTAGTAATTTATAATTCGTACCTTCCTATTTTGAGCTCCACAGTGTCTTCTAAAACCTAAGATATGTAATTACTATAAATGTTCTGTATTGTCTTACCGAGCTCTATGATTCATATCAGAGTCTCAGAGAACTTGCTTTAAGAAAACCTGGCATTATTCTCTTCCTTAGTATTGCTGTGCTTGAGTAGACTTGTGTCTTGTCCAGCAGTTCTTGCACAGAACAGGCCATCAGACACAGTCTGTGCTTCTTCCTGTGCAGCAGGAAAACAACCCAAACAGTGTCTGAAAGTTGACTGGACTACAGGGCAGAAACTGGCTGGAAGAATTTGATCTGAAATGAAAATCTGTGCTCTGAGGAGCATCTCAGTGTGCTTGATGGAACCTGCTTTATGTCTCTCAGGTTGTCTAATAAAGAAAACAGTCTATAAGTAACATTATTGTGCAAAATGTAAAGTAAGAGTAATGAAGATAAATCAAATAGATTAAAAAATTACCTAGTGTAATAGTTCTAATATAATAGCATTGACAGTTGCTTTAAAAATATAAAAAACTCACTTTTCTAGTTTTAAGTGGATTACAAATATACTTTGTCATTAATTTGAGTTGCAAAGAGAATAACCTTATACTGTTATTGGAATCCTTATCACCACTGGCGAGATCTTCATCTTCATGCAGTGTTCTCCAAATTATTCTAAATAAAACACTGCAATGTCTCTTTATTTATTCCTTTATCTCATCTGGTCCACTGGAATTTGTGGCCCCAAGCTGTGTAATGGCAAAGTTTGGCTATTGATTTATTGCTCAGTGCCTCCTTGCTGGCACACTGAACTCATGGGCATGATTCCCTTTTGAATCCCACTGGGAACAGAGTTCAAGAGCTGCATTGTTTGCCTAAAATATCCTAATTACAGAGTGGTCATCGATCACAGGTTTGGCTGTGTGCAGTCCCTCCCACTGGTAGCTCTAACAGGGTTTGTCCTGCTGGCTGTGAATGGATTCGGTCTTCTGCTTGTTCAGAGGTCTTTCAGTTCATTTCCCTGCCCTCACTGGAAACCATATCAGTTTATAAAAAAACTAAGATCCTTTCCAACCCAAAAAATCTAGGATTTTGAATATGTTAACAAAGTTTTCTATAAAATCATCTCACGATGAAGCAGATATTCTGTTCTATGATATTTGAATTCATTAAAGATGAATAGTGCAGCTTTTGTTGAACATTAGAGAGTGTTCAAGTAATATAAAAGCAGGGGACCTTTTGGCCTCAGAGTTATTGGAGAAGTAATTACTGTAATTGTACTACACTGTTTCTTTTCATCACAGCTTGATGCAAATACCGTATATTTTGCTTAATACTTGTGTAAAACCTGTAATCTTAAATAACACATGCTGTTCTTTGGCACATGAAGGTCTACAGTCTGTTTAAAAGGAAAAATCTGATGTACTTCATGGTTGGAGAGATGCAGCATGAGCAGTGACAGCAGACAGAAAGATGGATCAGAGCTACCAATCATTACCATTAGGGAATTCTTGATGAAAGCTCTCTGTGCTTTGTGAAAACTCGACGGGTCAGCTTCAAAAGTTCTAACACTTTGGTAATAATCTCAATTAGTCATCCAAGTCTAGATCTTCCTTTTCCCTGAGTCTTTCTGCCTGGATGCTGACAGCACTGTTTTCAAATGGAGGAGAGAGCCAGAAGGAAAAGCAGATACCTACTGAAGTAGCTTTTCATAGCACACAGAGTAGCTTTGGGCCAGGAGAGAAAGAACACAGTTTGGTAGCTGCTGGCCCAGGTGTGAAAGCTTCAGGTGTGAAAGGTTCCCTGCTTCCTTTCCCTGAAGAGATTCACTCTGCCAGTGGGCAGTGAAGAGCCACGTGTGTCCTGACAGCTGTCCTGGAAATCTTTCATCTGGCTGGAGAACTCAGCTTTCTGTACTCTGTACTTGAGCAAGCTGTCATAGAGCTCAGTGCTGCCTTCCTTTTCCATGCCAGCCTTCTCAGGAAATCAGTGCTGGTATCTCAGTCCTTCAGGGACAAAGCTGATCAGAGGGTTTGGGTCTTGATTTTATACCATTTCCTGACCTTCAAGTGTATCAAGAGTTGTTTGAAGAAAAATGAATTCCTAGAAATGTCTGCATTCAGTTTTTCTCATCTTTCCACAAGAGAATCGTAAGAACAGATTTCCCCAAAGTATACAAACAGGTGGTCTAAAAGATAATCTGTTGGCACAGTTTTTTCTTACATTTTGCAATCCAGTAGGGAGGGCTAATCTTTGGCCTTCAGTTCCCCTTCTGCCCTCCCAATGAATGATGGAGAAGAAAGAATAAGGCACAAATCTAAGCTGATTTGCCAAAAGATTTTTGGATTTTGTTGGTTGTTTTTTTTTCCTTTCTACAGGGAAAAAAGCCACCTATCTGAACTGGGAGATTTAAGTGTCTAAGTAGTGGAATTCCGAGTGTAAATATATTCTTAAAAGGACTATGAGTATAGCTGCCCCAGAAAAGTGTTAGCCACTCCTGTGTTTAATGCTGCTGGAAGCTGGAACTTAAGGAAGAAGACTTTATTCCACTTGTGGAAGTCCAAACCAGTATCCAGGTGTTTCCACAAAATAGAGGTACCACTGTGAGTTTCTGTGCCCTTATGTCTGCAGCTGAAAAGTACAATGTTTTAGTCCTGCTTCAGGTAACAATGTTTTATTCCTGCTTCTTTCTTCCCATGACAAAAAGGAAAAAACCTAATACAGAGGAATAAGTGCCCCCTTGCTAATTACACATTTACTAGCCTACTGTCCTGCCTGCTTCAACCCCGAGACAAAATCTTCCCTTTATTTTGTGAGGCTATGGAATTCATCATTCCTAATAATGGTCTGATGTACATGACTGTCTGAAAAGGGTTTGTACCCTGTTTTTAACGTGGAGATGTTTGTCCTTTTCCTTGTTAACAATTTCCAGACTGTAAATCAAAGATATAACTTAAGCTTCCATGTCTGTGCATTAAAAAAAGCTTCAAAACCAAATTTTTGTTACTTAATACCAAAGTAGATAAAAGCCCGAAAGGTCATGTAACACTGTGCCCTTGCTTTCCCCAGTGATCTAACACTGGTGCTTAGTGTATGATTTCTGCCCCTTTTAAATTAAAAAAATGAAACCATTTTAATAGAAGTGAGATACAGCTCTGTCAGCATGTTTTGCACAGCCCTCTGCATCCCCTCTTCCAGAGGTTTATCTGTGAAAGTGATACATGGGCACTGAAGTTAGATGCCTTGGAAAATCCCAGCTCTCAGTGCCAGAGCAGAAAATTGTGCTGAAAACTTGACACTAACCAGAATCCATCACAGTTTTTCGTGAGCTTTTTAGTTTATTTTTTTCCTTTTCTGTCAGAATCCACAGAAAGGACTAAGTGTTGAGTGGCAAGTCTGAGACAGTCCCCAAAGCAAAACAAGAGGGAGTATCACTTTGCAAGCGGTTTCTGGAATATCTCCAGACCTTAGAGCAGGCTGTATGGCTCCTAACCCGCCCTTCCTGGACTCAGTCCTTGCAATTAGCAAGGGACTTTCAGCCTGGGAAATGACAGCCAGCTATAGCTTTAGACAGAAGGAGAATAATAGGCATTGTCCAGAGGGGGAAACTAGTGGGGCTGTACAAGAGCCTTCCTGCAAAGTTGTCTATGGGGTAGAAATCACAAAACATGGATGTTGGATCCTAATGATGTGGGATCTTTGATCATCTTTGGATAAAGCCATGAGAAACAATTTATAGATTCCCTCTAGAAATGCCTCCAAAGCAGGTGCTGTTGTTAGATCCCCACTCACTGTCCACATCCCCTGTAGTACACAGGTGATTTTATTAATTTAGGACATTGGCTTTTCTTTGCTAAATCTGAATCTAAATCTGTTTCATTTTATCTTTAAAATATTTCTATTTATTGAAATGCCTTCTGGGTTACAGAAATATTAAAGTCAGTGTTTAGAGAAACAGAGGATGGAAATGCATTCTGCTGATCATTCCCTCCAGAGACAGCAAAAAACCTATATGCTCTTTTATGCAGTACCATGATTTGTGATTAAAAACAGACCTCTTGTAGTAAGTGGTATACTAGGAAGCCCGGATGGAATATGCAGCCTCATTTTGTAGAAACTGATTTTGGAAGGATGTTAGCTGATCTTGAAAAGATAGTCATTAAAGATATGTCTCTGTCAGAAAAAAAAAAACAACTCTAGCTGCTAGGGAAATCATCTGTGAACCATGATTTTATTTGTAAGTGTGCCTCTGTGACTTGGTGCTCATGTTAATCCTCTCCAGTAATTTCTCTACACTGCATCATGTCACCCTGCTGTTAGAAGTCAAGATCCTAAATTTCATTAATTTATAAGGGATTCACCTGTTTAGCTGGTGAATGATCCTTAACCATATGCTATCAGGAATAGGGAAGTGAAATAGTTTGGGGACTGGATAGCTAATAGAGAAGGTGTAATATCCCCTGAATCTCAAAGGACCATTGTCATCTCTCATGAATAACTGCTTTGTTCCTGCTAGGACAGCTGCTGTGTGTGGCAGACTTTGTGCAAAGAAATTGGAAGACATATAATAGTACCTTGCGGCTTAAAAAAACCAGCATCTTTTGTGGACTAGGTAGGAGTACCAAGGAGAAAACTCGCCTCAAGGTTTACAGGGTCAATAGCATGGAGAAAAACTTGTCCCTAGAATATCCTTCTCCATTTGTCCTTTTTTTATATATTTTTTTTTTCACTTTATACCAGTTATGAAACACCTTGTAGTCTCTTCAAGTGTCTGAACTTGTCTGAGCTGGTGATAAATGATGTCTTGCAGATTGGAAATGTTGCTGCTATATATCTTCAAAGAGCTCTTCAGAGCCAGGTAAAATACATGACAGAAGCAACAGAAGCAATATTCATGCCTTTTTGCCAAGAAAAATTACCATAAGAGGAGGATTTTAAACATACTTCTTTCTTCATTAGGATGTTTCGAGTTATCAAATTCAGCAACTCAAGTAGGTACCAGCATGAAAGGGTGGTGACTTTCCTGAACTTCATAGCAAAGCTAGAAAATCTGTCTAATTCTTCTGTTGAAGTCAAAGCTTGACTGTGAATTTATTGTCTCTCGGATCTTAGTACCTGCATGGTTTTGGTTCTGTTGCTGCCTTTGGTGCATTTTTCTTACATTCATTAAAATGATCATTTTAAGAAAGTCTAGGTTTAGCCTATTAAGGGAAGAGAATCTGCCTAAAAGGTTAATACATCCTGGTGGAAACCATTCTGGCAGTGTTAGCTATCTGGATATACAGATGAAGCATTCATTCTCTTTGGTCCTAAGTTAAAACATTGATTATTTTGGTCATTTTTTTAAGTTGGAAGCCTTCTTGGATGAGGCCCAGAATGATACTTGTACTTTGGAAAAGTGATCCTAATAGCCATAACCAAAATTTTCTTCTGTAAATATGATAAATATTTATTTTTCCTTTCAAGCATAAACATTAAGAACATTAGTACTGTTACTGTTACAACAAAGGTTGTATGGAAATTGCATTTCCTCTAATGAGATCTGCTTGTTAAATGCCATGGTGTACTGAAAACATTAATATAGGCTTTTGCCAAGTAATTTATGATAGACATTTGGTGGCTGATTTGAGTAGGTATCTTTCTCAGTGGTCAGAAATAAATAAAAACATGTTCTTAATTCTGAGCTGTCCATATTTAAAGATTAATTAATTACATTTCGTGCACTGGAGTTGACAATGCAGCAAAAATCTTCTTTTGATAATTCTCATAGAATCATTACAATAAAGAATACACAGATTCCCCTCTCTTTCTCCCTCTGCTTTTGTCTTTCCTTTTCCTTCTCTGATCCAGAAAGACGTATTTGCTTGGTCATCACAGAGAATATTTTCCAGGTTTAAAAATGTAATTTTCTATCAGAAGTTTTCATTATATTGAATTGGAGACCTGGCGCGCGTGTGATCTGTGATAAGAGGCACTAAGGAAAAACACCAGGTAGGCATAACTCCTCTGTAATTGAGGAAAGCAGAGTGAAATAATGGTTATAAAAGTTGTGCCAGCAGATTAATTTCCAGGGGTGCTTATTATTATCAGAAAAATGTGACAGTTATTTTTATGATGGAAAGCTGCCATCCATTTTAATGGATCTATACACATTATTAAAGAGCATAGGAAGAAAAGCAAGGAGTTTACAGTTGGGGTAAGGTAGATGTTTTAGTCTGCTATTTTGTGAAGCTTTGACTGCTGACAAAACTTCCAAGTAAAATGAATGTAGTACTGTGGATTTGCCAACACTATGAGCAAGAGGAAAAAAAAAAAAAAGTTGTTTCCTCAGAGAAAAAAACCTTTAGAGTTTTTCTGATAATTTGGCCCCTTTTGATGCTAAATGTTAATGATCCTTAGTGGCTTATTTCTATTCATCTCCCCAGGGGAAATCAGACTTTTGCAGTCACTGGATCTCTGAATGCAGGTGATAGGTTCAAAATCAATTGTCCGATTTAAGCCAGGTTTGACAGAAAAATGAAATTCTGGTGATTGTGGTACTGAAGGCTTTGGAAAAGGAAGAGTCAGATGTAGTTCTGTTTAATCACAGGAATATTAGATACCGGAGAATTCACATGGGAAAGAACTGGTGGAAAGGGCCCATGCTGGATTGGTGCATTTACCAGTACTTTTCTTATTCTGTTTTTTGTAAATAAAAAGTTGTCAAATAAAGATCAGAACAACCTCATAAGCTTCTGTTTTGTTCCTGTGTCTGATCTAGTTCTAGGAGGATTCACACTGGCCACACAGGGAGCCAGAAACAGGTCTGCATGCAGCATCATGTTCTGCCTAGTTTCTTTCAGACACAACCTTGTTTCTAACATTGCTTCTGATGTTTGTAATTATTGCTCCTATTGTTTGTAGATTTTTTGAGGAAAAAAATAGAGGCTTATTTTTCAAAATGTGATTTGACTTAAGGCTTATGCAATAACGTCAAGACAAGAAACACCTTTTACCTTTACACTGTCCCTAGAAGTTTTTAAGAAGGTGTGTCCTTTATAAAGTATCTTGGGAGTCTTATTCCAGCCTGAGAGTAGGTTGGTTCCACAGTATGCACTGCCTCATCTTCCATGCCTCACAGTTTCTGCAGCAGGGAAGACAGGCAAATTCCAGAAAAATCCCACCCAAGGAACACTGGAGGATTTCACAGCTTCGACACAGTCAATGAATGCTGTCCCTTTAGTTGACCTTCATCAGAAGAACAAAAATACTTTTTGCCAGTATTTGTGTCAATTCAAATGTCTTTTATAGAGTTTTACAGATGTATGAAGCCATTTCTTTTTCTTCTTCCAACTACTCCTATATTCACGTCTGTACCTCCCTTAATTGCATTGGATGCAGAAATCTCTCTAACAGAATGAGCACCACATTTTTCAGTGTCACCGCAGTCCCATCCATCAAGAACTTTATCCGTCATCTAATTGTATTAACCTTGAGTGATTTGACTAGGTCAGCAGAACACAGAAAGGGAAAAGGCTTTACCAGTTCTGTCTCTATACTTTAAATGTAGAAACTGCTCAGATGTATAGGCAAATAAGCAGTCTGTCATATGGGAAATCAGTCGTTAGACTGTTACCCCATTACAGTGGGCAACAAAAAGAAATTATATCCTTCTCAGACCCCTTTTGACCTCTCCCTAGAACATACTTTCAGAAGCCATCTCAGCATTAGTGTTAATCATATTGAAGATACTAAACAAGGAAACTTATATATTTCTTTGATAAAATCCGAGGCTAGTTAAGTCCATGTAGAAAACTGCAGTCCCCACTAGCTTCTCTTTCACCATGAGATCCAGTATCATCTAAGAAATTTAAAATAAAAGGCCATGAAAGTTTCTGGACGTAAGATGATTCAGTGACTTTTCTTTGCATAAAAGACAGAAATGTGTTATTTGGGCACAGATTTGGAGGAAAAAATAAAAATTTAGTAAGAAGTTTTTTGGGGCAGGGACTGGTGATGTACTTCTTATGATCCAGAAATATGTTGCCTTATGTCATCTCAGTCTGCTTTTGACACAAAACAATAATTGAAAAGAACTCTATTCCTTTGCAAAAACATGTTCTATCATCAGATTTTGCTGAAAACTTTGTATTTTTTGAAGAGTCTGTTTTAAAAACCCAGACAAACCATTAGCAGGACTTACAGAGCCTTAGAATCTCAATTTAAAGACTTTAGTTCTTAATTTGACCCAGCTTTGATGTACTTATGTCAAGAGTGGTGCAAGATGTGGCTATCACACAATACTGTAGCAGACAGAAAGAAGCAAGTGAAAAATTCCCTTCATGTACACAAAGGTCACTTCTCAGGATCATTCAGTCCTGGGGTTATAGCAGGAAAATGTTTTGCTGTCTGCCATGTTATAATTTCTGCTGCTTGTTAAATACAATGGATGAGGAAATTTATAAAAATTCAGGTTTGTTGTAAGTGCTTTTAAGTAAACTGTGACAGTAGTTGTCTGTGTTTATTCTAGACATCCTAAGTGCTTAGGGTAAGGCATTTTGCAATATAAACTTCTGCATCTTCTGCCTTTGCCTTTGATGGAGAAGGTGAGCTTTACATGAAATATCTTTCATTTCTTACTTGCAGCTACTGTTCAGAAAGTAGAAACTGGTATTTGCCTTTTGAATAAAGACATTGAAAAGAATAAATAATTTTATTAAAAATGGTCTAGGCATATAATTTGTTTATTTGTCTTCACAGTGCCACCGTGTATGTATTTATTTTCTGCATGATAGTTGATTAATCTGTTTTGACATCAACTTAATTTACTAGCTAAGAGATAGGGCTGAGCATCTATTAGCAAGTATTTCTTGTGAGGCACTTGCCTGAGGCTAGTTTCTTATTTAAATTAAGAACCTTCTAAAGCACATCAGCTAAGTAAATGTACCTGAGTGTGTTTGAAATACTATGCATGTCTCTGTTACTAATCAGAGAACAGCATAAAAATGAGACTGAAAATCAGTGTGTGAAAACCAGTTTTAAGATGGGGTTCTTCTCTTCTTCTTATGAGGAGGAACTAATTAGTATTTGCTCCTTTCTCCTTTTATTATAATATTTTTCTTCTTCTAGGATGCTCTTACTTTAGCTATCCCCATACGTATTAAAACATTTGAATATTGGTAACGTACTATAATTTTAAAAGTGGCAACACTTGTGCAAGTGTTACACGTTCTGGCTGATCAAAGGTGGACTGATGAGGAATCCTAGCATTTGAAAGGAGCAAGAACCAGCAGCCTCTCCTGTCCACATCTTTGTCCCAAGCAGGTAAATTAAGGGTAAAGTCTGAAGTAGCGCTCGAGGGTGTAAATGTAACAGGAGTGAAGGGTGCAACATCCCAGGGACAGCTCTGTGTCACTGTCACACCCATTGCACCCAGAGCAGCCCAGGGACAGCTCTGTGTCACTGTCACACTGCACGCACAGCAGCCCAGGGACAGCTCTGTGCCACTGTCACACTGCACCCACAGCAGCCCAGGGACAGCTCTGTGTCACTGTCACACTTCACCCACAGCAGCCCAGGGACAGCTCTGTGTCACTGTCACACCCATTGCACCCACAGCAGGCCAGGGACAGCTCTGTGTCACTGTCACACCCATTGCACCCACAGCAGCCCAGGGACAGCTCTGTGCCACTGTCACACTGCACGCACAGCAGCCCAGGGACAGCTCTGTGCCACTGTCACACTGCACCCACAGCAGCCCAGGGACAGCTCTGTGTCACTGTCACACTTCACCCACAGCAGCCCAGGGACAGCTCTGTGTCACTGTCACACCCATTGCACCCACAGGAGCCCAGGGACAGCTCTGTGTCACTGTCACACTGACTGCACCCACAGCAGCCCAGGGACAGCTCTGTGTCACTGTCACACTGCACCCAGAGCAGCCCAGGGACAGCTCTGTGTCACTGTCACACTTCACCCACAGCAGCCCAGGGACAGCTCTGTGTCACTGTCACACCCATTGCACCCACAGCAGGCCAGGGACAGCTCTGTGTCACTGTCACACTGCACCCACAGGAGCCCAGGGACAGCTCTGTGTCACTGTCACACTGACTGCACCCACAGGAGCCCAGGGACAGCTCTGTGTCACTGTCACACTCAGTGCACCCACAGCAGCCCAGGGACAGCTCTGTGTCACTGTCACACCCATTGCACCCACAGCAGGCCAGGGACAGCTCTGTGCCACTGTCACACTGCACGCACGGCAGCCCAGGGACAGCTCTGTGTCACTGTCACACCCACTGCACCCACAGCAGCCCAGGGACAGCTCTGTGCCACTGTCACACTGCACGCACAGCAGCCCAGGGACAGCTCTGTGTCACTGTCACACTCAGTGCACCCACAGGAGCCCAGGGACAGCTCTGTGTCACTGTCACACCCACTGCACCCACAGCAGCCCAGGGACAGCTCTGTGACACTGTCACACTCAGTGCACCCACAGGAGCCCAGGGACAGCTCTGTGTCACTGTCACACTGACTGCACCCACAGGAGCCCAGGGACAGCTCTGTGTCACTGTCACACTGCACCCACAGCAGCCCAGGGACAGCTCTGTGTCACTGTCACACCCATTGCACCCACAGCTGCCTCTTGCACACAGCCAGGGCCCCCCAGGTTTCTCGGGAAAATCTGTGCAGGTTCAACTACAGCTGATTAAATAAGAAGAGTTGCTCCATGTGCCAGGGAGAGATTAAATTATTTTGTATACAGGTGATGTTCTAGTCTGCTGCAGTTGAAGGCATTTTTAATATTTTTCAGTGCTCAAATGAAGCCAGAAATGTGTTGATCTCATTCTGGGGAAAAAACACCCACAAGCAAACCTATCAAGCAAACAAAAAATGCAAGCAACCAAAAAGAAAAAAACAAAAACAAAACCAAAAACAAGCCCAGAAAACAAAAAAAAACAAAAACAAAAAACCAAGCAAAACCCAAACAAAACTCAAAAAAGGGGCAATGTTTTCCTTCTGATCATAATTTACCTGCTAGAAATAAAAAGATAACAATTTATTAAAGAAAGAAGTCCTTGGAAGCTGACCTCTAAGCCTATTTTTGATCTTTCTTTTTTATCCTTATTTTCTAACAGATTAAAGGTTAAAGAGCCATCTTATTTCTTACTGAAATACTTTATTTCCCTTCAATTTGCTTTCTGTCTTAAAATGACTATTCCTCATCCCGACCTTGTGGCATTTAAATAAAATGGAACAAAATGTGTGTATTATGTGAACAGAAGTCACAAGAAAGGACAGCCATAAGGAGAAGCACATTTGTGTCAAATGGGTTGAGCTGTGATGTTCTTTTGCACTGCATAACCAAATGCAAATATTGCGTTGAATGAAAAATGCTAAAGGGAGCCACAAAGACTGAGGAATAACTGAAAAAACTGTAAAGGCACATGAGGTAAAAACTAAAAAAATAAAATAAAATAAAAAAGTGAATTCTGGCAGGGCATATGTGACACCAGTGATGAAATATACAGAAGGGAGCAGTGTGTGCAGAAGAGGACAAGAAAAGTGAAAGTAACAGAGATTAAAGGGAACAAAATAAAAAACTGGAAGAAAGGGAAACAGAAAGATGAAGAAAAAAATCATAATATTTGAAATAAGATTAAATTGAGTTTTAAGTGGCTAAATGGGGAATTAAAGCAATAAGAAAATATAATCCAGAATTGGGGTAAACTGCTATCTTTAGCAGTTGATTCTCTATAAACTTTGACTGTTTCATGTAAATTTTCTCAAATACTGTGTTAATCTGGTGGCACTAATATTATTTATCCTTGTAAAAATTGCTAGTCTCAGGGAACACTTACCACAAAAGTAATTTACTGGACAAGCCCAGCAATTTTGAGTTTTAGTAAATAAAAAGCTACAAGCAATTAATAAAACTGCTAAGTACTTGCTAGCAAAAATCCGGTTTAAAATAGTGTTTCTAGGATTATGCCCCCTGTAGTTTTTTAAATATCCCAGAAGTGGTAGAGTTCCCACAACTCCCCTCAAGCAATTATTTCACAGTTTAAGAAAGCTGTGGAGATAACTTCTGAGCTCAGCTTCAGTCTTTGTCTTTTACTCGGTTAATTGCACAGACAGGACTAATGAGAAACAACTTGCTCAGTATTAGCTTTTGTCCTTTGGAAAACTGTTCCCAAGTCCCTTCACAAGCTGTTGTTTTGCTGGATTACAGATGTATTTAAAACTACTTTCTTAGCTCTTCTTCCATTTCCCAGATCATGCTGTAGCTCTCCTGTGGTTCTTTTCTGGACTCTGCAGTTTTTCCTTCCTTCCCCTTCACTCTTCAAAATTGAGTCTAGATTTTATTTGGGTGCCATGGGGTGGTACAATTATTGTTGTGTCTTTAACTGCATTGTCTCTAACATTTAATGTGAAGGTCAGAATTCAGTACAAGTAATCAAGGTTTG
Source organism: Poecile atricapillus (assembly GCF_030490865.1). Lineage (NCBI taxonomy): Eukaryota > Metazoa > Chordata > Aves > Passeriformes > Paridae > Poecile > Poecile atricapillus. Next base: position 11,148,214 of record NC_081289.1, read on the forward strand.
ATCAGATCTGGGGGACTTTTTGTTAGTCAGGTGTTGGATAGTGTTGGGTTTTTTCTTTTTTCTTTTTCTTTTTTTTTTTTTTTTTTTTCAATTCTAGCAGTTCCCCCACCTTTGCCCTGAAGAAAACCCAAACAAAATGCTTTACAGCAACACTGCTGAAACTGAGGACATGGCCCCCAGATTTGTTCCCACAGGTCTCCAGTGCTTGCAGCCAGGGAAAAGATGGAGGGCTCTCACAGCAAGCCCTGTGCTGCTCCAGTGCTTCCTCCAGCATGGATGTGAGCAAAGGTTGCAGTCTGCCCATGGATTCTTTAAGCATCCCCATGTGGAATATGCTTGGAAGTGGTGTCAGCAAGGCCCAAGGCTGGATGTGGTCCAGGCCTGGCAGGCTGTGGAGGGAATGTGTGGGTCCCAGAGCCTGGAGCCCCGGGATGTGGCAGCTCCTCTGCCTCCAGGCTCGAGCATACGGTCAGGGAGGGCCTAAGGAGGCAGGAATGAGGCAGAAGACAAGCTGGATCTGTCAGTCAAGAGCTTGACTACATAAATGAGTATTTGGTTTGTATGAGCATGCAAGTCTCTAATTCCAGTTCCACATCTCCAGCATTCCAGTTGCAAAAACACTTCTTGTTCTTTCAGTGCAAGTTATGCTCCAATCTTCTTGTATTCTAAGCAAACACTTAATTACCATATCCATTCAGCAAGGAACACAAGTAGGTAATTTTTACCTGAGTGACCTGACTTTAGTTGTACTAAACTGAGACCTGAGGTCTGTCCACACCCTCAGCAGTGCCTGGCTCAGGTGTTTACGAAGGCCTTTAAGACAGGATTGTCTGGTTGTGAGACTTCTCTAGAACACTTCAGTGGCTTCCAGCCATCACTATCACAGATTTCATAAAGTTTAAGAGAGGACTTGATATTCAATACTTGTCAATGGATTTTTCTTCCATAAAGTTGTCCAGCTGTTTTGTGAACTGAGGCAAATATTGTAAATCCTTTGGGAAGTAATATCATAACATCTTTACAGTGAGATACATAGAGAAAAGCCTTTTGTTCCAATGTGCTAAATGATGCTATTTTTTGATGGTCCCTAATCCTTCTTTAAGAGGGCAGTAAGCAGATATTACTTATCCATTCATCATTCCAGATTTTTTTGATTTCTTTCCTGTCCCACTCCAATTTTTATCTTTTCAGTTCAAAAGTCCCATTGTATACAGTCTATGTCCTCTGCTGTAATATTTTCTATTTTGCTTTACTTCGGTTTGGGTTACTGTGCCTAATGGACTTTGCATTCATTCCATCAGTACTTTGTAACTGTCGATATGGTCAATGAGTTTCTTTCTCTGAAACCCTAACCTTGAGATCTCATTCCTTTGTGGTGATAACTATTTCAAACCCAACCACAGCATAGTTTTCTTTCCTTACATACATCACGTCGTTTTAATTTATATTTCATTTTGTCTTTCTTTCCACTCAGTGCCTTGAAGCTCTTCTGCAGCATATCGAGTTGGCCTTTGTCTTTACTCCATGGAATAGTTTTTATTATAACACACATTTGGTGCTGCACTGTTCATTCCCTCATCCAGAGGGAACTTGCCCTTTTTCTATTTTTTTCCCCCTTTCTTTTTTGCTGTTCTGGCTTTAAATATGCAAGAGAAAATAAAATTGAGATCTCTCTCAGTCTTGAATAGGTTTCCTAATGCTTCATGCAAATGTGACTCAAGCCTGTGGGTAAACCTTAACAGCTCTAAAAATAACAGCTTTACCTTCTCCTATCACTGACAGGAGATTCCACCTGTCCAACTAAGATAAACTCTCTGCCTAAAGGAGGCCCAGCAAAGGCAAGAGCAGATACTGCAGAGGCATTTAGCAGAAGAGGTATTCACTTCAGAAAGCACAGAAGAGGCAAATGCCACAAAGCTGCAGGCAGAGAGGACTGGGGAATTGGCAGCCAGGATAACAGCAGAGCAGTCAGACCTGGTTTTTCCTCCAGGTTTTGCTGAGCTGACAGTGATCTCAGTTTTCACAAGGTTTTGAAGAGCTCAGAGGCCCTGGCTTTTCCCAAAACCATGGTGGTGGTAGTTGCACTCCAAGGGTTTTAACAAGTTAGTTCGTATGAACTGATAGTTTATAGATCAGTGTCTGTAAATTCATTACCCACTACTTGAATCTTTTAGAGAATTATTATGAGTGTGGAAAACAGTGTCAGTTTGACCATTTGAAACTTCTTGAAAGGTTTATGATTAATGCAGTCACTTAACATTTTCTGTCATGATGTTTGCTCTTTTTCCCCACTTCCAGACTCTATGTACAGCTCATTAAGCACACCTGTGGCCACACAACTATAAAATATTTTGTTATTCAAGATGCATCCTTCTGGTATTAAACTAGTGCTCATGCCCTACAGGGCTTGTTTTCTCTATTAAGAAAATAGCCAGAAATGTGCTTTTTAAAGAAATACTACAGGGAGCTCTACTGTTCCCACCTTGCTCACCAAATGGACATTGTGTACTGCAAGGAATGGAAGCAATCAAATTCACTGAAGTCAGAAATTTTCGTATTTCTCTTTCCCATTCACAAAAAACAACTGACTATTTATTGTCCAGATATTATTTGTGTAATTTACTTTTCTAAAGGACCAGTAGAAATGTTATTTCTACTGAAAGTGAAATAACCATTTAAAGCAATGTTTGGCTTAACAGTGAATTTACTGATTAAGCATTTGATTGTTCACTTTCAGGGTTAGTTCAAGAAACACCATAGAAACATCATAGAATGGTTTGGGTTGGAAGGGACCATAAAAATTATCCAGTACCAGGCCCCCTTCCAGGGGGTGTTTAAGTCCTTTGCTTCCCAAAGTAACCAGTAATATGTAATTTGCTTTAATTACTGTTATTAATTATCCTGTGCTTCTCTGTACTGTTTTGAACAACTTAGGCTGTATTTGGCTAAATAAAAAATATTATTTCTAAGTAAATACTCCTTTACTCCAAAGGAAGCCAAACAGTGTGTGAACTTGGAATATGCACAGTGTAGTGGTTTGATTTAGCTGACAATTTAAAAAGTATCTGTCTTCAAGAATAGCAGCTGTTCTTTACATATAATTGAAATTATTGTTATTATGGAAAAACAACACAGAACAATTTACTTTTCCATTCAAGGTCTGTTCTTTATGGGGTTGGTTTGTGGGTTGATTTCTTGCTTTCTTGGTTTTGTTTTTTGTTTATTTGTTTTCCTTAAGATACCTAAAGCAATTCAATCTGAAAAAGAGTGCTTAGTAAATTTAAGTTAAAGAAAATTACCAGGCTATAATTTTGGTGGATGCATCCCACACTTATTTGTCAGAAAGCCTTAGAGTCCAACAGGTCACAATGTCTTGTTGCTCAAACTATTCTGAGCATCTTTCTCTGTCATACCCAGGAGGTTCGGTTTAAAATTGTTGCTTTCTTCTATTAAAATTTGGACAATCTGAGTCCCCTAAATGCTGGCAGTGGCTTTTTTACCAATAATCCTAGATATATGAAAAATCAGAATATTATGACAAGATTGATTACTCAAGTCAATAATCTACAAAAAGTGCAGCAAAGCTTGTACAATAAGACCTGTTGATTATGTTCCTGAACAGATGAAGGAGAATTTGAGCTTCTTAACCAGGGCAGTAGTTTACTATCCACAGTGGGCTATATAAGAACATTTGCTGGATGTTATCGTAGATTTTCCAGTATTTTTTCAATCATTAAAATTATTTGTATTTGTCTTAATAATGCCTTTAAAATTAGTAAATTCAACTGCAACAAATATATCTTTAGTTTTTAAGGATCAAAATCATGCCCTGTTTGCACCTGTCTTCTAAAACCAGAAGAGAACAAATACTCAGTTTTCCTAACAGAGCCTCTTAGCTTGTGTCTGGCAGGACTGCTGGCAGCAGCCCAAGGTATTCCTAGAGCATGCTGTTAAGGCTTTGCACCAGGTGACAGGCAGAAAAGGTACCAAAGCCTACAGGTAGCATTTAGCTCCCAGCAGGCAATTCCCAGCTGTGCTGCTTTGTGTGTCAACCATAAAATGTGTGTTGTCTTTCTGAAGCCTGACTAAGCAGCTTTGGATATTACAAAGGCTCTCCTGCATGTTTTAATTTACATAGATTAGTCTTTCTCTTTTTTTATTACATTGACTAATCAGGAGAATATCTTAGCCTAGACATGTTTATAACTCTGTCTGGCTGTGTTTGGCTACATAGATAAAATATCCTCTCATTTGCATGATTATTGCATGAAAGCAGTACTCTTAGAAGGCCAAAACACTGATTTAATAGTCTTTCCCCGCCTCTCTTTTTATTTTAGATCCCAATTGTCCAAATCCTCACCTTCTTCCACTTCTTTGCTTTGGTGAAACCTTTTCATGGCACAGGCTGAACAGCTTGGCTCAATTCTCAGGCTCAAAACATTGGATGTGGATTTGTCAGGGATGGGGTTTGCTGTGGCTGGAAGTTTTGCTGCTCAGCATTTGCCCTTCCCCAGGTTGTCCTGGGCAAACAGGACAATCCAGGTGTGAGGAAGGAGGTGAAGCCAGGGTAGGGTGGAAAGAGAGAAAGGGAAATATGGAGCAGTAGTTTACTGTAGGGAAAGTCTTGGGAAAACTGAGGACAACCTTTGGGCATTTGAAGGCCCACCACTGAGTGGCTTTTGTGGCTGGCTGCAGCTGCTTCACAGGGGCTGGCAGGCAGGAGGAAACACCTCAACACTCAACTGCTGCTCCATCCTCAAAACATAAACTGCTCTGAGTAGAAAAAGAAACAATTAGTTTCACATAAAAGTCAGTAAAATAATAGTTTCATGTCTTTTTATTTCAGGAAACAAAATTGTGTCAGAGTGCTACCAAATCTGCAGAAATACAGCTATAGTAGTTGACTCACAGAATTTTACAAATGTGGGATAAATTCTCAAAGAAACATCTGGTCTTTCAATTTTTCTATCAGATGGATAAGAGAATGGCACAAATTCAGGCTTGAATACTCCTTCCAATTTTTTTTGAGATGTGTATTAGCAGATTTAAGCTTTAGCATTTCATATCAAGTATCATTTCAAATCTTTCTAATGAAAACAGAAGACATTTCAGATTCCAATAATAAGGAGTGAAGAAAATCACTTAGAAATAATAAATCAGTCAAAAGAGAAGCAAATTTAAGGATGTCATGTATAAACCAATCTGTCATCTTAGTTTTGTAAGATTTTCATAAAGCATATTGGATAAACTTCCAGCAATGACTACTAACACAGTTTTGGGAGATGAGAAAATGCCATTTGAAAATGTGGGATTTTCTCATCTTGTTTGGAATATGGGAATTTTTATTGTGGAAATAGAAATGATGTGTGAGTTTAACCTAAACTCAACAAATAATTATGTAAATTAATTGAAAATGCTTTGAAAAAGCTTTGGAAAAGTGATGACTTATAAAATCTAGAAATTCCCAAATCTGTGGGAATAGATATGAGAATTTTTCAAAACAGTGCTTAAATTTAAATGAATTTAACCTAAATGTTGCTTAACTTACTGAATTTCAAACTTTTTTTTTTCTTTTTTTTTTTTTATTTCACCAGAAAATGTAAGACACTCCTCTTCCCAATGAGTGATCTAGTTACAGCAACTGCCTGAGCAACTGGGAAGAGCAGCAGTGACTCTCTTAAGTGTTTTGGGGGGACACATCTGTCACAGCCTCAACTTATCACATCTAACCCCATTACAAACCAGCATTGGCCACTTGCTCCCAGTGCTGTCGTAAACAATTCACTTAGTTTTCTTATACAGTCATCTAAACATTGTTCCTAGCAAAGAAAACAGAATAAACTGTCTTCACAGATGGATGACTACACTCTGATTTATTCTATCGATTCTGCAAAAACAGCTGTTTGACTTAAAGCATTGACCGTGAACTGCAGGCCAAGAGGCCATGAGAGAGCAAAGGAGAATGGCTGATGATTTCAGAGACAGGTAGTTGTCCTTGTCCTTATGCTGTCACAGTAAAATCCAGTCAGCATGAGGTGGTTTTGTGCACTCATGTACATTCTTGCTGTTCACGAGGGTTTTGAAATTTATTTCGTAGCTCTGTCAATGTGAGTGTTGTTACCAGTTCCAGTGCTGACACATTCAGGCCTTCCAAGTGAAGGCATCGGATCATGGAGCCCTCATTTGCTCCAAACTACTTGTATTTGAAATAACTACAGTGCACAGTAGAAGGGTTAACTGCAGAAATGTACCAACACTTGTTGCTTTCCTCTGCTTTTCCTTCTCTCTTGTCTTTTATTTTGGGATGAAAAATGCACATTTTACCAGCCTAACGTCTTTCCCTTTGTATACCTATTACCTTTCACAGTAGGATCTCAGTTCTAAGCTGAGCATCTGTGCACTGCCAAAGTACAAATGCTTGCAGACGTGTCCTAGATGAGTGGGGAAGTGCATCACTGTACCAGAACACCCATTAATAGCTCTCTTAATAATGGTTTCCTGAAAATGTTTCCTAATAGCTATAAAGATTCATTCTTTACCCTTAGTTTCACCTACATTCAGAGCCTTTTTGCTAGAGCTTGTGTGGTAAAGTGTCTGATATTATTATTGATACTTATTTAAAAGATGGTTATGAGAAGCCAAATGTAGAATTTTGTATTCATGGCTTTTAACAGATTTCTGATGTCTTTTCTGATCCTACTTTGTCTAGTATTGTACAAACCATCTGAGCTTGTCTGGAAAACTAATTTTGTTACTTCTTGTTTAGAACAGTAAGTTCTAATGTGTATGCAAGTGGAGTTTCTTACCACAATTTTTGGGAGAAAAATGAAACAGCAGGGGTAATGACTTGTGTCTGGATTTCCTATGCCTCTTGTTCTTTAATTTCCTTAGGGCATGGTGAATTGTGGAGAACACTGTAATGATTGGGACATGTTTGGTTGTTTTGTTTTGGTTTTTTTTTTGTTTGTTTGTTTTTTGGTTTTTGGGGTTTTTTGTTCATTATATTTAAATTGTAGAAATGGAGACAGCTTTTCAAGAGACAGGAACTGTCAGTCTAGGCTGGGCAGTCAGTGCTGCATTGAAATTCATACTCATATTACTGTGATGGTAATAGTTTATAATCAAATTTATTGACACTTAATCATGTGACTATCAGTATCTGTAAGAATTAAGTTTGATGAACACGTGAAAAATGTTGACATTGCCCAATCTGTCTGTGTCATCATAAAGTAGAGTATTTACCAAGTAAGTGTACCTAGGCTTGGAAGTCTTTTCCACATTCTGAGTCTTGCAGATTATTCCATTTCAAATCACATTAATATGTTGCAGGATCAAGCTCTCAGATTTCTGTTTCACTTATTGTTATAAACTGTTTAATATTACAAGTAAATCAGAAAATTTAAGGCAACACCCCTTAGGGTTGTCTTAAGCTGCTTATATTTCAAATCAGTTGATTTGCATAAATCTATCTTTCTTCCTTCTTAATCAGCAAAAATAATCTTTATATTCCTAGAAAACATAGATAGGACTGGGAAGTACTTCACAGAAGTTGAATAGTGAGTGGTTTTTCATAAATTCCTGTTTCATGGTGAAGCAATTGGAAATTTTATTGTACGTGACCCCTTTAAGCACCAGTGACACAGCTGTGCTCCTCTTAGGACATGCAGCATCAAGCATTCTGTGTGATAGCTTTTGTGACATTAATCCTGAAAATTGATTTACCTTTGTCAAAATAAATGATACAATCACCCAAATAAATAACACAACTAATAAATTAGAGTTTGACAATATTCTCTAGTCAGTGATTCAAAAAAGTGATTTGCTTATGATTCATTCATGTACATCTGTGATGGCCTGTCAAACCACCTGACTAAAAATGACTCATTAAAATACAGAGGTGTGTCAAATGCATCTCAGTGAACGTTCCTAAATGTTTTCATTTTGGTCTCTCAGTTTCTGCAGTGTGTAAGAGAGATGTTTCCTACCTTCCATGTGGCTGGAAGCCAATCTGATTGATGTCTAGTTCCTTCAGTACTGTCTTGGATACTGTCAGATCTAACTTTGAGTTCCTTCCTGCTTTTGGCTCACTTTACACAGGGGATGTTGTGCCTGAAGTGTTGATGTTGATCTCTGTGTTTAATCCCTTTATTGAGCGGAATTTTGCAAATCTGTGTTGTGCAATTATTCTTTTTTCTATCACCAACTTTAATCATGACTGTGAGTAATTAGAGTCAGGATGTCAGACTAGATTTCCACTTTAAAGGTGTACCCAGTAATCATGCTGATCTCAGATGATAAAAAAGATTAATTACTGTACTCATCCTGGCTACTGCTGGATATTTTGCTAGAAGGAACAGTGAGAAAGAGTGCAAAGCAATTAATTAATTGAGCTGTATGCTTGCTCTCTTACTGCTTTTAATACTTTTGAGTGCTATTATCATTTCTGAAGCTTTTATGAACTCTTGTGCGTATTTGAGCACTTTTGAAAAATTACCTAACAAATATAATCTGTGGCATTCAAATCCATTATAGTCTTCTCTCTCTCCAGATTGTGTGAGATTAGTAAATCACATTGTAAAGAAAATAAAATGGCTATTAGCCTTTTCCCTCCACATCAGATGTGGTATCTTATACATGGCAGCAGTTGAGAGCAATTTTAGCTGGAAATATAAATCCACGAGCAAACATTAATATAGAAAGAATTTCCAGTGATTTATCTACCCTTTTTATGAAGAGTAAAACAGGTGTGAAACGTGCCCAGGATTTTGTATGTGACTAATTTTATTTGACTGGCATTTCTCACAACCAACCTCACCACACACCGATTTTACACAGTGCCTGTAGACCATGAGAGATCCATGCATTTCCTACTCTTTAAGTTCACCTCTGAGGAATGAAGGTATCAGTTTAAGTAGAAACTGATCAGAGAAGGTGCAGGAAGTGAAGGAAACATGAAGCAGTTCAAGCCCATGCAGAAGGGCCCTCCCAACTTGCTGCTGCCTCCCCAGGGGTGTGAGTGGGTCCCTGGGGGTTTGATGGAGTCAGGGTGATGGGTAACTGAGAGTGTGTATGAGTTCCTGGATGGGGAAGCTCCTTCCTTGGGTAGCAAAATCCTCCCTCCCAGCCAGCAGCAGCAGTGGGAAGGGATACAGATGTGTCAGTGACCTGACTGGAATTCTCAGCCATTGTGGTCGATGCTTCTCTGCACTGCCTCCTCTCGTCTTGGGCTGCTACTCCTGCTTCTTGCATTTCTTGGTATTGGCATGGCACTCTTTTAACTCAGTTTCTTAAATAATGTGCAGTGGAACTCTTTGGTCTTTGAGGAGATATTTCTGTTCATGAAGGCATAGACTGCTATCATTTATTAATTGTTACAGTATGGCAATAAGCCCCTAACCAATTACGGCCCCACTATACAAGCCAGTGATTCAGCATAAAACCAGAATGTTTTTCTGGCCAATAGATTTACAGTCCTTACTTTTCTGTTTTATAGAAAGGAACTAAAGGCAGGGAATGAAGATATATCTTTTTTAATGTCACATAGCAAGACACTAACAGAATCTGGAATTTAAGACCTTATTAATCCTAGTCCACTGCTGTAACCAGAACAGCATTTTCTTGCCTTGCAGTAGCTGATATTATTTACTTAGTGTAGCTAAGTTTTCTCACTTGGTTGGTAAGAAATACTATTAAACTGTGGTATAAGAATACCATAAATTTAAAACAATTAACCTTATATTCACTTGGGCAAAGACTTTTGTGTTTTTAATATTTAGAGGATTTAAAGGTTATTTATATTTTCCTCAAAGCCAAAATATGTGTGCATGTTGTGTGCAAAAACTGCATTTGCTTGTGTTTTGCTTTTTCCCTCGAGGAATGAACCAATTACTTCTCTCAAACAGAGCATGACATACTGGAGTAAATTTTAAGAAAAAAAAAATTAGTCAAAGTTAAAATAAATAGTTATGGTAAAAACAAACGAAAATCCCTCTTTGAATTAAAGAAGTGAGACTGTAACATGTCAAGAAGAAAATTACAATAGGAATTTTCTGTATTATAAATGATGCTGCTCTCCAAGCAAGGATTATGTAGATCTTTCTACTTCATTAGGATGCATTCACCTGTGAGATGATGGGATTTCCTGCAATCCAAACGAGGATATACCCTCCCATAGGTATCTGGTTAACAGCTCTGTGGCAGTGCAGGGGGAGAGGAATGAATCTATGCAAAATAATATTGATTTTTATTACTTTTGATATATTTGTAGAGGAAGAGGAAGAGGAATTGAATGTTGTTTCTCAGACCTGATATTTACTATGCTCCTTGAATATTTTGCAGAGACACAAGCAATGAAAGTGCATTTGCTCTTAGCAATTCAAACCCAGAACTCAGCTCTGGGAGGTGTTAGAGTGTGCTCAGGTCCAGCAACCCCCCCATGGCCCAGCTCACATCACAGGGCTTTGTTAAACCTTGCAAAGTGTAACTGTGTTTTGTGAGCAGTGTTTATAGAATCACTGAATGGTTTGGGTTGGAAGGGACATATAAAGGGCCCTCTAGTCCAATCCCCCTGCCATGAACATGTTCAGCTAGACTGGGTTGCTCTGTCCAACCTGGCCTTGAATATTTTCAGGAGTTTAGAGTCTCTGAGATTCATTATACCCGAATTTTATTACTTTTGTCAAGTTTTTGTGTCAAGAAGGTCTGGTACTTAAAGACTAGGACTCCCTGTGTATGCGTGATCCATAAAAGTAAAATCTTTGTCAGGATTGTGACTGTAGACAAAAGTATCAGGAAAATCTGTTCTGGAGCATTTATAATGTTCCTGCTGAAATTCTCCTGCCCTGTATATCCATATTGTTTTCCCTGCTTCTGTATTGTGCTCACTGTGCAGAGCAGCAGGAAGGGCTGTTTAGGTACAGAGGATCCCCCATAAAACCCTTCTAAGAAAACTGGTACATGGAGGAAATATCTCAAAGGCTCATTTTTTGCTGCTGGAAATGAGTTTGAGGACAAGTGGCATCAGGTTAGAAGGGCTGGAGGTGTGAGCAGCCGTGGCTGGAGAGAGCCTATGGTGTGACAAGGGAGTGCAAGTCACTGCCACAAAGTCCCTGTGGCTCTGGACACAGGGGAGGGACTTACCAATCCGGGGGATTTGTGTTCATCTGGGAGGACACTGAGAATCAAGGACAACCTACACAGTTAGAGGTAACAGTGTGTGCTTTTGAGCAACTGTATCTCATAAAAGATATTACCTCTCCCTGAAAACTTGTCTCTGATAGTTGAGGTGGTCTCAAGATGCTACATTTAACGCAACAGCACTTCACTGTATCTGCATATTTATGTGTACAAAGACCTGGCTGTTTGATCCTCTATAAGCTTCCCTCAAAAAAACCAAATTTCATCTTTCTGAGTTTGAGACATCACAAATGAGAAGTTAATACCTCAATGATGTTTTCATAATTAATGAAATATTTAGCTAAACTAACCATATATTCTGATATAAAATGAAATAAAATTTAAAATGTCATTTCCCTGCTGATAGACTGACAAAATTTTTGACCATGGAGGGAAAGATTTTCTGGAAAAAATCAAAGCAAAAAAATGAACAACTAATCCAGAAAACTTTATTCTGCTGACTATCAGAGAAAGTTATAAGCTTTTAGTTTTTTTGTTTTTTTTTTTTTTAATTTTCCTCCCCAGCATATGAAGTCACTCTCCAAATTCAAAAGAAACGAAGAGTGATATACATGAAACTCTAGAGAATAGCTGTCTAGTTCAAATTCGATGCTATAACTGAGTGTAATTATTCTAAGGACCTAATTGAACGAATATAGCCAAGATTAAGTGGCTGTGGCACTTGCACTGTAAGCACAGAGAAACAGGAGTCCTGCTAATAAGCACAGGATGTTTGTTTATGAAAACTTACGGATGTTTTTATGTACAGCTGAACTCTGTTGCCTATATCCGATTTAAAAATGAAAAGTTTTGTATTATAGTAACCAAATTTGCAATTTTTTACTAAAACTACTAGTGAAATCAGTCACTGAATTTAGTGTAAGTTTTCATCTGGATAAAAGCTTCTGGTTTCAGTTCATAATTTCAAATGTATTCTAAATGACTGTCATTACAGTTCCATTATGGAAAGACCAGACACTATGGCTCTGATTCTGATCTTAGGGTGGGGTAAATTAGGCATGAGGTCAGTGAAGTTCCAGGTACATAAAATACAGGAGTAAAGCCTGTCCTGCCATCTCTCAGCTGGGGAGAATCAGCCTAGAAATGACTCTTCTCACAGCTCAGTGGTGGCAGAGTGTTTTATGCAAAATGGTAGGAAAACATTAATGGTCCAGGCCTAAAGTCACTTTGCTCTTGATTCATCACTCCCTGCCTGGTCTGCAGTTTACCTGAGCCCACAGGCTGCAGAACTGCTTTGTTAGTGTGTCAAATTCCTTGGAGACGAGAGCAATCCATGCACAATAGTGTCACAATAATCTTTCCAGCTGTCTTTGCATTCTGAAAGTTAGAGAAATCTATGAATTTCAAAGTCCTGCAGAGCATGTAGAGCAAAGATTAATGGAAGTTTTCACATTAATTCCCTGGGATTCTCTGACATCATCAGCCATTGTTTCTGTGGAAACTGATGTTCTTTCAGGAGACCAGTGGCTGCAATGCATGTAAGGATATCTGCTGATACTTGTAGGATTTCATTATTCTAATAAATTTCATATAAGCTTATAGAGAGAGGAAAGGCTAAGAAAATTCATTGTTTTAAAGGAAAAACCTTTAAAATTTAAAATTTTTAAAAAGTACAAAATTCTTACAGTACCTCTTGGATCCTGCTTTTTAAATAAATATCCCCTGCTTTATTGCTGGAACATTAACAGATAATGTATGGGGAGTAAATTAGGAAGCAGGAAGTATTCATTCTGCAGTTGCTTCCCTGGGTACTCTTATCCCTCATCAAGTTAAAGTATGTGCTAACTAGTACAGTCACATATCTAGCTACCTCCTTACTAACACAAACAAGACTTTCTCTATGATAGCAGGTGGCAAATTAGTTTTTAACAATCTTGCCCACCGAAAAGGTAATTATTTCTGTGTCTCATTTAAAGGTTTTGTTTTAAGGTGTTGCTTTTCATGCTGTCTTGGTTATTTTCCAAGCTTAATACTCCTTTTGTTAACTGTGATCTGTGATTGCCAGACTAAAGGCAGCCACTTGTTTTGACAAATAGAATGTAGTATTTTTCAAGTAGGTATCCATTATAAAGGATTTGTCTCTCCAAATTTTGTTATTCATAGGATATAAATGAACATTACAGTCGAATTAAAGCAGAATTATTGTTGCTCATAACAATCTCTGAATATTTCAAAATGTTATTTTCCCTCAAAATTGTTTAAAAATTTTTTAAAATCTCCAAACATTTGCAGTCAGAGTTCAGCTGTGTGTCCAAAAACCTTATCTGCAAGAAGCAGACATGCACAGTGAAAATCAGGATGAAGCATAAAGATCATTTCAATTTAAAAAAATCTAATGTAGATTAGAATATAATTAGAATATAATTAGAAAGATAGATAAAAAAATACAAAATTTAACAAAGAAGGAAAAGCCAAATTTCTCCAGTCAAAAAACATTATTTTCTAAAGTAAAGGAAATGAAGTCTGATCTGCCTGAGTTAGTAACTGTTTCTGTACCAGACCAAACTCTCTTGCAATGAAATTCTCAGATATGTAACTAAAACTGTAACCTGTGTATGGCCAACATCCAGGGAATGGCACAGTATAAGAGCTTACAAAAGGAGCATGAGTCAAACCATGAAGCTCTGTGATGGGCATTGTGAGTGAGGAAATAGTTTCCAAAATAGGAAAATGATTTTTATTATGAAAAAAAAGCTCCATTTTTATTTTTTTTTTTTTCAGAAAATAGTCCACCACACATTAGTTAAGAATTTTTTATGACTGTGGGTTAAGTCTAGTTGATGGGCTACTCTTAAGAAGTTATTTCTGTTATCTACTGCTGACCTCTATTGGCTTATTCCCACTGTATGCTGATGTTGTGGCACTGCTGTTTTCCTCCCTTGGGAGATTTGATTTAATTAAGGAAGTTTTGTAGCAGAATGACAAAAATTTGAGCATATATATTTATATATGTGTGTGTGTGTGTGTTTCTTGTCATGAACAAGTACACCCTTTAAGTTACTTTCCAGTCTCAGGTAAGTCAATGGAAAAGCCATTATCTTGGAATAATGAATTGGTAGGGGCTTCTTGTGTCCATGAATTTACAAATATGCTTAAATCATTTTATTGAGGTGTGGCCCTAGATATACTACACTATAAAAATGAAAAATAAACACCATAATTGCGGTTTTCCTTTGCCTCTGTTAGTCAAAAACTACTTTTGTTTTAGAAAGGATAATTTGGCAAATCATCAGACTGTAGCATAGTCTAATTGGTTTTGAAGCCACAACATAAAATTAAAATTGGGAAAGATATTTAACTGTGTCAAATATTCTGTTTGTTTCCTCATAGAAGTCAATGTCATAATGTAATTTCATTTCACTTGCTCTTATCACTTTTTAAGTCTATTTCTGGTTGATGAGAAGCTCAGTATGACCTGGCAGTGTTGCACTGGGCAGCCCAGAAAGCCAGAGAGATCCTGGAGTGCATCAAGTGTGGCCAGGATGTCAAGGTTCAGATTAGATATGAAGGAGAAATTCTCTCCTGTGATGGTGGCAAGACCCTGGCACAGGTTGTCCAGAGAAGCTGAGGCTGCCCCATCCCTGGGAGTGTTCAAGGCTGGGTTGGGTGGGGCTTGAAGCAACCTGGTCTCATGGAAGGTGTCCCTGCCCATGGCAGAAGGGTGGAATGACATGATCCCTTCCAACTCAAACCATTCTGCAGTTCTAGGATTCACATACTTTACATCATTTTTTCTGATATTTGTACACAGAGGCATAATTTTATTTGCTTTTGTAATAACAGTAATGTCTTGGATCAATTCATAGCCTAAAGCCACTGCAGTGACAAATGCAAGTATTAAGACATTCTAGCTCATACTTAGCCTCTCTACCCCAGTCTCATCCCCAAGATAAGACTTTTATAAGGCCATTCTTTTGATCTTTGAGAAGTGCAGATGGGAATGGAGGTTTAATTTCAAAGTTTGCTTTTATCAGAGACAGGGCCTGTGGTTAGCTCTGTGACAATGTACATAGCCCTGTGGAATGCATGCAGTAGGTAAAGTGATGCTCAGTGTGTGCTTTTTAGAAGAAACCTTGGTTTGGAATTATTTTTAAAATGAATATTTGCTTTAAAAATTAATTGTAAAAATTAATTTTTAAGTATCTCTAGGATTTTGCTGGTTAAGGTACTGTACTGGAATTTCAGATCTTAATGCCTTCCCTGTGTGGAGAGGACAATTCAAGGAAATAAATGTCTAAGAAATAGGTTTTTACATCATGGCAGTGTGTGCATGGGTTGTAAGTGCAGCCTGTAAGAGCATGATGATTCTCTATGTAAATGTTCTGTGATCACTCAAACCAGTGGGAGCAGATGTAAGAAACAGGCTTCAATGGCTACATTAGGCTTAAAATTTCAGAGATTCAGGCCCAAAATAGTTTGGGATTTTCTTGTTTAATTCTCTCCAGGGAAACATAGGAAACAGCACTGAAAGGATGAATAACAAGGCTTAGGAAATGCCATGTCCCTTTGGGTAAATTATAAAACACATGCCCACATAGGAGATTTTTTTCTTATTCTGTCTTAGAGCTGCCAGAGAAGGACTGAGAAATATCTAAACCCTTGGGATTCCTTCAGATCTAAAACTATCCCATTGTCATGTAGTCCTAAAACATGCAGGATATTCTTTTTGAAAAGGAAACTGCTGTTCTGGCTGTTCCCTACTGAAATTTCTATTGGGAAGAAGCATTTCAGAGGTCAGTTGCTCTTCCAGAGAAATGTTTCATATTTCTTGGCTTTTCTAGCGATCAAAGCTTTGCCAGTGCCTACTAAGTAAAAAATATCCCATTTGTAGCAAGCTGAATTTAACTGTATCAAAATGCTTTATAGACCATGATTATTAGTGCTCTTGCTATATCCTGAAGATTTTTCCAGCCAAGTAATCTAAGCTAGTGAAACTCTAATGATGGAGCTACTCACAGTGAAACCTTAGGTTTAGGCTTTGGGCATGTAGCCAAGATAATGAATAGCAGAGATCAGAAAGATTTGCTGTGGCTGAGGCAAGGCACAAGGTCTGGCACATGAAACATGTGTGCAGCAAGTGCAGTCAGACAGAAGGAGTAGGGACAGGTTTGGATGAGGCAGAGAACAATGCTGAAAGAGACCCAGGACTTAGATCCAGACTGATGTGAGGATCAGAAGCAAACGTTGAGCAGCACTGACTCCATGCTGGGCTGGCTGCCTCTGCTTTGGAAAACCTCATCTCCCAAAGAAGGGTGGTACCTACATTCCCATCTTCAGCAATCACTGCAGGCACTGTGCAATGTCTGCCTTTCTGGAGTTTTCTGGAAATAGGTTTGGGATAAGAATGACCCAGAGCAGGGGAGATTGTGGTGGAAGAGCCTCTGAGAGCACAGCCCAGTGTGGCTGCATTACAGTGAGTGGAGAAGAGCCACCAAAGCAGGAAATCTGGCATTCTTTTTTCATGGGCTGCATCCTTGCCTAACAGGTATCTGATGACTGAAATATCCAGGTATTTCAAGAGTTCTTTTAAATTTGGAATTAATAGCTAATTATTCACCAGATCACTGTGGGTGCAGCTAACCATTTTTATCATCATGATAAAGACTTTCAAAGTGTCTAGTTTAATCTTGCCTCAGGATGTATTTTGTGACTGTGTTAGGCATATGCTAATGACCTAAATACTGTCTTTTCTGATTTTGTTTCTTTTGCTTTTTTTTTTTTTCCATAAGAAGCTTTATATTATTATTATTATTTTCTGGGAAAAAAAATAAATTGAATAATTGCAGGAAAAATTCACTATTTATCCCTGAAAAAAAATTTAAATTAAAGTAAGAAAAGTCACTCATTTCCTTTTCTTATTTGAGTAATCAGTCTTGAAAAGCTTCAAATTAATGGAATATGAAAATCTGAAAGACTGCATTTTCAACTCAGGCTGGTTTATCTGATTATCACAAGAATTTTAGAAATTAGATTTATCAGTGTCTTAGTGAATATACAGTTTCATAATGAGAAGTACCCCTGCATTGGTTTCAGAATAAGATCAAACCCAATACTGAAAAACATCTGACAGGCTTGTGCAGTTCAGCTTGCAGGTGGGGAGAAGTCTGTTTTAGAAGGCTCTTCCCATTTCTTAGTGTTTTCTCGTGGAAAGGCAGTGAGGCATCGTACAACAGTATGGTGCTGTTAAGATACAGCTTTAGAAAGCTCTAACTGTAGTTTCCCTTAAAGCTTACATTCTTGTTTAGTCGTATTCCAGAAGTTTAGAAAAACTATTGTGCACTGAGTCTCTGTTGAGCCTTTGTCAGGAGTGTTTGATATTTTAATCTTGTAGAGAGCAGTGAGTGAATTGTGTTAATTAGCACTACGGTTCTCCTGTCTCAGTGGTAGCAAGAATGTTTCTTAAGAAAAATATCTTTTATAAGGAATCTTTTATGCATCTAATGTGCAAATTTATCCTCTTAAAATATCTATAATAGAGGGATTGTGTACCTACTCTGAGGTAGGTTTGTAAAGGGGGCAGAGCTGTGGGTTATGTGCAGTGGGTAATTGGCCAGTGGTGAGAGGGGCAGAACGCTCTTTGTGTTTCCCTGTACAACTGCCAGGGCAATGCAGTTCACGGCAAAAGCACTCAGGGGAAAAAAAATCTTCTGCATTCTCTAGGATTCAGTCTTCTACACAGGATTAAGCTTGAAGAGTATGCATTATAGCAATAGATTTGGAGGAAGCTGATTATTTAGAAATTCTGTCCCTCAGAAACAAAAGAAAAATCCAAGCATTAAATAATAAAAGTCATCCTTTCCCAAGATCCTCCCTATCGTTTGGCATAGCACTAAACAAGTCTAACCCCTGTGTGACAAGAGATGGGTAACTATATTTTTTTTCTTCAAACAGACTTTCAGTCAAAGAAATTTCTGCCAGCATTGCCCCTCACACCAAGAGTACACGAGCTCTCTGAAAAATTCCAGGGCTCCAAGTGTTTGCTGCAGTTTGTGGCTATTGGGGCTGCTTTCCTCATGCTCTGCAGAAGGCTACAGGAGTCTGATGTTTTGCCGAAAGAGCCCTGTTGTTCCAGAAATAGATTTAATGACCATTTGTTTTCACACCTTCACAGTGCACATGCCCTACATTCAGTTTCTTCTTTCTCCTTCATCTGGTCTTGGGTTATTAAATGTTGACTGGACAGCAGTGGGTGACACATCCAGAAAGCAATTAATTAGCATTAAAAGTGCTGTTGTCAGAAGTACATCCATCTGACTGGGTAAGAACATGTCCAGATTCAGTTTGTTTTATTTTTCAGTGCCATCAGCCTGATGGTTGCTTGCATCCAGTTTGTGTTGTAGGAAAGTTGGTATTTCCTTGGCAGTTTTTACAAAGACGAGAACTGTTTCAATGAAAGGCTGGCTATAAAGTACTCATTTCTACAGCATTTCAGACTTTTGTCTTAAGTTTTAGGATAAGAGGAGCTTTGCATATTTGTTTTAGCAGGCCTTTCAACTGTAATAATAATAACAACAGTTAGCACTTTTCAGTTTCAAAATGCAGTACAAATGATAATTTCACAACACCCCAATGATACAGTATTTCACTTGCTCAAGACAATGAAGGGAGTCACCACCAGCGCTATAAATGAAGTGGAAAGAAGGAGATATATATGGAGAGAAATACTTTTAAGAAAACTCTACAACAATTCTTTATTTCCTGTGGGTTCCTCTTTTTCTTCTCCTTTTCCGAAATATACATTTTAATGATGAGGTGCTGAGTGCAGTAGAACAAAACTGAGGGAGAATATTTCAGGTTTGGATTTGTTCATGGGCTTCTGACGTTCCACAGCTCATAGTACACAGAGATTGACACTTTTCTGTATGATTGCAGTATCACTCTTAAATGACAATCTGTCTTTTGGACAGGTGAGAGGGCAATCCAGTGCTTGAGATTATTTTATGTTCTGAAAACAATGTAATACTTCATGTCCTTTAGTGAATAACCCAGGGTGTAAAAGTTAGAAAGGAGTTGCAATTTCATTTTCATTGTTCCAAATCTCCAGTTTTTGCTTGTATCTAGAGAGGGCAGCAAAGAGCTGCAGTTTGAAACTTCTGCAGCAGGTAACCTGCCCTGTCTTCTTTTTCTTTGATTACAGCCTTAAAATAACTCATCATGAAGATATTTTCAAAGTGTTTTTCAGTTTTATGACTCCAAGTTTTTTGGGGGTAGCTCTACATTATGAGACAGAATGGTGAGAATTAGCAACTTGACCATAGGCAAAGGATCTTGGCAAATCAAGACAGTGTCTCATAATCACAACCTAAGTTCAGTTTATCAGTCTCAGTGCCTCCAGGTAATTTGGGATATTAGAAACAGAATTTTTATTAAACCTCTGGAAACCTATTCAAAGTCAAATGCATTTCCCTGAAAGAGCAGGCTGGATGTGTATCCCAGACTGACTTAGCAGACAAAGTGAAATTCACTGGTTTCATTGCTCTTCAAAAGGAAATCCTGCTCCCTCATGCACAAACACTGCAGGAGCAGGTGAACTGCTGGCAGAGGGGACGAGTCTTTAAAAGTGAAGGAAGGGGGGTGATCTGTGGGATATTTAGAGGGCAAATCCATGAGCATCACATCATTAAAGAAAAAGGAGTGGATTTCAGTGGGTTCAACAGAGATGACTCCTTTGGAGCAGAGATGTAAGAACAGACATTACTCTGAAATCCAGACACTTAAAACATCCGAGCTTTCCCTCCACTGTTCAATATTCCCAGCTGCCTGGCTTAGGTACAAATTTTTGTCCTAAATGAGTTAGTGGGGATTTTGCCACTAATTTCAGGAAGACTGGCACCTGAGGTTAGCAGAAGTGTGCTTACTGAATGGCCTATGTTCTCCTGTGCTCATCTACAGCATGGCTGGAATATATCATGTTCACAGCCACCCCTGATTACCAGCTTGTACATTTTGTGGTGTGCAACTGTGCCTGTCAGCCTGAAAAAGCCATGGTTTTATAGCACTTGTATTTTTCTCATATGCTGGACCTAAAGGTGCTCTATTTTTACTTGAGTGTGCCACTCACGTACTTTGATTCTTTAGACAGGCAAAGTGCTGGCCCTCACCTCATGTGCTGATTAGAATTGATTTCCATAATATCCCTCTTAAAAGAAGGGATTTATATCATCTTTAAGTGGGAATTATCTGAGGGAGGGGGTTATTTATATGTACAAATATGTAGATGGGTTGTATAAAAGGCAAAGTCAGACTGCTCAGTGACAGAGCAAAAGGCTAGAGGCACAAAAAATACAGGAAAATCTATTATGCGTAATTTGTTGTTTAAACTCTTGGGATGGATGGAAACTTGGCATGGATAGCTCAGGTATCTTATGGAATCACCTCTCATGGAGATATCCCAGAGCTGTTCACGACTCAGAACAAATAGCTGTAGGTGACCTTGCTTTGAGCAGAGGGGTTGGGTGGGAGGATATCTGGAGTTCCCTGCCTGCTTCAGCCATTCTGTGATTCTCCAAGTAGATCTTCTTATCATAAACTGCTGGAAAACAGTCAACAGTTGTGCAAATACAGTTAAAGCTACATGAAATGTTTATTTAAATATAAAAATTATCACTCATTGTAAATTAGTTTGATTATTTTCCCTAATAATTTCAAGAAATGAATGCATTCTTTTTAAAATGTCTAGTACAGTATCTGTTTTATCCTGCTGTCTGATTTCCAGAAAAGATTTTTTCCTAATGTCTGCAATGCTGTATAAAGTCCCTTTAAATATTCCATTTGATAATCTTCCTTCCAGTTTTTGAACTTCAAATGTCATTTGAAAGTCCTGAGCAGAAATAAAATACAAATTATGATGGAAATATGTCAAAGATATAAAGAAAATGGGCATGCTTTTTCTTACTCTGTTTGTTTTATAAATGTTGTGACATTTTGACTAAGAAATAAAATACAGCTTTTACAGAACTCTGGGAAAATAATGACTGAATTTTTGGTAGACGTAACTGGACATTCCTGAAAGTCAATGCATTATTTTTTTACATCCCTCTTCCAGCCTCAGTGCTGTAGAGCGAGAACTTTCCTAGTCATGAAATAATACTAAAAATAATAATTATTAAAAAGAAACACCAACAAACAACTAACAGCTAACTAAAAAAACTAACAACTCCCCCTGAAGCTCTGTGGAACATTCAAAGAGTTACCCGGCAGAGAGAAACAAAAACAATTCAGAAACAGCTACAGCATGCTGCTTGGCATCAGAGGAACTTTTCAAGTGAGCTCTTTAATAATCTCATCTCATATTAATCATTCTTAGATGTTTGGTCTATCATTTGCTAATAATCTCTACCAAACTTTACTTTCTTACTCTTGGCAGTAGCCTTTTGAGTAATTGAAGATTGTTTTCGTGCTGCCTCTTCATTGGTCATCAGATTTTAGGCTAAACTATCACGATTATTTATTGGTTTGGGGTTCCCCCCCATCCATCTGTTTGTTCTTATTGCTGCCATGTGGACTCTGTCCAGTGGTTAATGTCTCTTGTGATGTGTGGACATGCACCAACCATCCTGTCTGCCAGCCAGCAGAGGCTGCTACAACAATTTACAGTTGCAGTTTTGAAGTATATGCAATTGTTTTTTTTCAAGGAAGGGCATTTCAAAGAGCTATTCCCTATTTTACCCTTTTTAACTTGGATGCTTTTCAAGCCTTAAAGCTGGAAAGGAGATCCTGGCCCTTGTGGTGTACATGTTTATTTGTAGAAAGGAAAAGCTGCTCTTTTGTGTGCCTAAGGAGTTAATGTACTGTTTAGACTGATTAATGAGGATCACAGCTGTCCAATTGTGACAATTTACCTGGGCTGAATGGACTGAGAGAAGATATGGCTTATTATACCCACCTGGTAAGTTGTTTTCCTTCCCTACAACAGCCTAAGACAGTTGATGTTTGACAAGTAGATGGCAGAACCATGGAAATACCTGTGCCCTTTTCTATTATCAATTCAATTATTTATTTTTCTTAAGAAAATGTATAAGGAATTCTATTGTTCATTATTGATCATTCTCCTGCTTCTAATTCCCTCTTATGATCAACTTGAGTAAAAGCATTTTTTTAAAAGTGTACTTCCAGTTTGTTAAGATTGAGTGATACTCTTCAGGGTTGTGGCAGTTCCTCCCAGTTTTCCTAAAAATTTACTTTCTGGTCTATTGCCAAGGTCCTTGCTGCTTCCAGTGGTTGTTATTTTTAAGAGGGGAAAGGAGTAATGTTGACTGGAGAATATCCACTCATCCATAAATTTCTGTGTATGGAGAGAATGTACAGGTCATCTACTATCTGCGTAGCTGTTCTTTCTTCATCATCCATATTTCTATCCCAAATACCCAAACAATATAATTGAGAGCATCTTATTTACATTACAATCTATGACTGGATGTGGAGATTTCTGTTTTGAAAGGTGCTGGGTAGATCCACCATTATGTGCTGTGGAAGTTTCTCCATGTGTTTGCTCAATTGGTATAGCCATGAAAGTGCCTGTACTCTTGTAGCTTGCTTGGAGAAGACGAAGTGGGAGAGAGTTGCAGGTCACTGACCCTCTGAGGTGCCTGAAATGGTGTGACATGTTTCTGCAGGGAAAGGGTGTAAGAGAAGGGACAAATCTGCCTCCCTGGGCAGCCAGGTCAGCCTGATCTCATTAGCTCCATTCCTGAGATAGAAGTGCAAAGAAATTGGGTAGTAGTGAGAAAGAAGTTATGTGAACCTTAAATGTAAACCTTATTTAAAGACCAGCCCTGGGAGCAAAATTCAAGCTATGCATTGTTATGTTCTTAATTGGCAAGCAGAAGACAAGTCAAGAAATAAGTGGGTTAGGTTTGCTACTATAAGTGGGCTTGTTTGTGTTGAAAGTGATTTTTAAATTTTAGCTATTCATATTTCTTTGTTTGTTTTAGTTTGTTTGAAAATAGCTCAATTTTAATGAATTAGAACACCTATGTCAAAAGGAAATAATAACAGAGTGAAACATTTTATTAAGAAAACCAACTTAAACCTTCCTGAGCACTTACTTTTTCCATGAAAAATAAAAATAAATTTAAGATAAAGGATCCCAGAAGAAACTCAGACACCTTAAAGAAAGATAACTTTTTGTTTTGAATGAGTGCTATTTTTTATGTGACGTCTAAACTCTCTCAAAGAAATCGTTTTGACCCTTGTTGTGATGAAGAAACAGCTAAGGAACCAGAGGGGAACAGACATTATGAAATAAAGATTGCTTCAGTCTCAGATTTCTTTTTTTTAACTTCCTTGTTTAATGCTGCATAAAGTACCAATAAATCTCCCTCTAGGTTTTATGAGCCCTGCTTTGTAGGTGACAGATCTCAGGCACTGATAGGTAGTCAAGGATTGGAGAAAATGAATGTCATAAAAAAGTTTGGAGGAGAGAATATGCCCTGATGACACAAAAAATACATTTGTCACTGTCCAAGTTCAGTACCTGCAGATTTGGAGCCAGCTACGTTTTCCTGGCTTTCAAATACATTTCTAGTACCACTGAGTTGCCAGCAATGTATTCTGGATGGTTCTGCAAATGAGTGTTTCCCACAATGTCTTAATTATACCTTTTATTATTATTATTATTATTTCCTCCTTGATGGGATTCCACAAAGCCACAAACACGCATTTTAAGATGAACTATTAAACAGAAAGAAAACAGTCACCAAAGCTTCCCCAGTGACTAATGTTGTGTAAATACTGTCATGGTACAGTTGGATTTATTTTTAATTATTAGGCCAGCCTGGGGAAGTGCTGTCAGAGAGCAGTGATAGCCTGTCCATTGCTCGTTTGAGCAGAACAAAGGGCTTGACTTGGAGCAAGTTACAATGCAGATAGTGTTGTCTGAGTTTATTCTGCCTTTCTTGTTCTCAAGCAGCAGAAATGTAATCTAGAGCTGCAGTGGAATTTAATGCTAGGGTAGATCCCTCTGGAGTTGTAACTCAGCTATATATTTCTTAAAATAACCATAGTTTTCCATTTTATATTTTTATATGATTTTGACCATAGTTAGGAAATCATAATTCTGATCTGTCTGAAGTGTTAGTCTCATTGATCTGTTCCCTCCTTAACTTGATTTTTTTTTTTAACTTTGACTTCTTTTTTTATTCTGGGAAGTGTCTCATTTTATTCAAATTGCCATTAGACCCTATAAAACCTTAGGACTTTTTCCTGTACAGATTTGTTCACAATTTATTGCTTAGGTTTTCAGGGGGGCTACGCATATGGAAATAAAACAGAATTGGAATGAGCTGAGTGGGAATATATAACTTACACAATGCTTATCTTAATGTATTGTCTTGCATACGGTCTTTTCTTACCCTTCACTATAAATGTTGTGTTTTATAAACCCATTGTTCAGTCCCACTCAGTGCTGCTGCTTTACAAAGTAGATGTGCACTAAAGATGATGGTTATTTTTCTGTTACAGAGTTGAGACACCTGCGATTTTAGGAGTTTATTCTATTTGTTTGAAGGGAAAAATCACACACAGGAGTAGTTTATGTTGAGACAGGTTGATATTTGGGGGGAGTAGTGGAAACAATTTAAATAATCCCACAAACTCAGAGACCAGTAAATAACCAGGATACTACATCTGGAGGAGGACTTCATTGCTTGCCTATGGACACCTAATGCAATTTTACATGTCCTGCAATACCTGAGGTATTTGCAGAGCATATATTGACATGGCACAGGAGCTAATGAAGACCTGTGCTGCTCTGGATGTGCAGCTTGGAGGCCAAGTGTCCAAAAACCATATAAGGTAGCCCTAGATGTCTTCTTTATTTTGGTAGGCAATGAAAAACTGACCTTGCACTTTAAGACAGCAGAACAGTCTTGCAGTGAGAGGTGTATCCCAGATGTTTTGCTGTCTTTATTTCATCTTTTTTCCCTGGATATTGCCCCTTTATGGGTGGGTTTGATTGTGTTTTTTTTCCCCACGCAGTACTGACAAGCTGGAAGCCATTTGTAAGGGAATACTTTCAGACCATGTGAAACTTAAACTAGTTTTATGTATACATTTATATATATAGATTATCTTAAGTTTTAGGAACCTAGATATGGACTCCTTAGTCTACATATTGGATCTTGAGCCCACACCCTTCCTGCAGAGGTGATTTATGGCTTTATGCAGGGAAGTTCAGCACACTGGATGGAGCAGTGCACTTGTAGCATGTGTGGGTGCTGAGATATTGGGACAACCAAATTCATCTCGAGCTCAATGAATTCAGAGGATTAACTGTGGCATAAGCTGTATTTAGTGTCTAAAGGAGCTGTGCCGTATTGAAAACTCTGTCAGATGAAATCTTCTCCTCCAGCAGGCTTAAGTACATACATTTGAAATGGTTAGGATCAACAGCAAACAAAAAAATATTCAGAACTTTATTCTTAGGGTCCTGATGAGGAATGAAAGTCATGAAACCACACTGCATTATGTCAGTTTTTGACCTTCTGTACTAGAAAGGAAGCATGGAAATACTTTGACCAGTCTGGTGCACACAAATATTGTCTAACATCTGGATAGCAGAGCAGTTTTGAGTGAATGGGAAAAGACTGTAAACCCAGTAGAGACAGATAAGCAGAATTATTTTAACTGTACCTTTTGAACCAATTTTGAAGATTTTGGGGATTCAGGATGGGAACACAGCAAATATTGGCACTCACTCCTTGCAGAGCATCAGGGTATTCTCATAGTGTAAAGAAGATCTCTAAGCAGCTGTAAAAAATATTAGAACTTCAAATGCTAATGTGTTTAATTGCAGAAAGTTCAAGGAAGGTTGAAAATGTCATGTACAACTTACTTTTCATTCTTCCTAGGCAGAATTATCCAACTCATCACTGCAGCCATTTTAGTGAGTGTCAGCTCTAATCCCCTTGAGAGTAGTCAGTTCTCATTTTATAAAGGAACAGAATGGCAGAAAGGCTAAAATACTGTTGTTCAGAGGAATGGGTGAGAAGAATCTGTTTTTTGAGTCTCTGTATACAAATAATAAAGGTATATTCATAAAAGGACAAATGACCAAGGTAGCTTCTCCCTCATCTGAGAACCCTTAGCTGAGAAATGGTTACTGCATGTACTCTCCCTGTCACTTGGCAAAAACCCTACGTGAGCTGATCTGCTGTCACGGCTGAAGGAAGATACAGGGTGTTGGTTTGAACTTGAGTGAAATCTCCTGTTCATGTTCGGCTATAGACGCACATGTGGTGACTTGAGCTGACAGGATCTTGGTTAATCTCAGTACCTAGAGGGTGGGCTTTCAGCCCAGAGAGATAAATAGAGCTGCCATCCCCTTGTCTGTCTGGAGAGCTGAGGAAGCCTGTGAGAGCCTGAAGTGCAACCCCCTGTTCCCAGCCAAAGCCTCTATCCACCTTCCATATCCTTCACAATCTGAAAAATCCTCAAAAGCTTTAATAAAGATTTCAGTTTTCAGCATTTGAGATGGAAATGCCAGGGTTTGTTGTTGATGAAGTCTTGAACTCAGAAGTCTTGTAGTTATCTCAGAGAAATGTAATGGAAATCAAAATACAGTCTCTAAAAAAACTGATAATGCTGTCCTAGAGTTTGTTTTTATTATCCCTTCAATTTCCTTCACTTTTAGTCGTGCATATAAAATGAATAAATCTATTTGCATTAACTACTTGATGCTGCCCAACTACTGAAAACTGGAAATTATATGAGGAAATATTTACTTATCTGCGAGTTAGATTAAATTAGGCCAAATTAGGCCATATGTTCTGGAGTTTGTTCTTGTGATGCAATTGTATTTGCTGTGAAGACATTGTCACAATCTTTCTTCCCAGAAGGCATAACTGTTGAAAACCCCTTTTTTTACGAGACCTCTTTTGTGTAACAGGTTAGAAATATAAAGACAATGTCATGTGAAAAGCATGTGTGCAATAATACTGACAGCTTTATCCTTTCTATTCCTATTTAGACTTCATTCACTGCTTTAGTCAAGCACCTTTTTAAAAATCTACTGTTTCATGATTTCTATTTGGATGAGAAAGTAGTATTAAGCATTTACAGCAGGTAGGGTTTTTTTGGGTTTTTTTTATTCTTGACTGACATTGTAATGATAGAAAATTGGTAACTATCCCCAGGTTTTTATCTACAGCCATCTACAAGCTTCCTTCTATTCAGAAAGGTTCTGAGTAAAATGTAAAGCAAATTCACAAAAATTTGTTCAAATGAAAGTAAAACATATAATTTGATCTCAGTCTTTCCTCTATTGTGATGATATTATATAAATGTTCTAGTGAAAAAGTTAAACATCGAGTTCTGCTCTTGAAGCTATTAATTCTCATTGAAAATTGCCTAGCCTGAACTTGAATTAACTAACCTAATGCAGGAATGGGGACGTCCCTAGTTAATCTGTGCTGAATTACATGTCAGGAGCAGCCTGTGATTCACCAAACTAGAATTGTGTTCCCAACATGTAACTTAAACAGAGACCTCTACACTTACTCTTCTTTTACTTTCTTTTACTTTCACTTACTCTAATTTAAATATTAGAAATGGAAATGGAAATCATAGACAAAATCAGTATTTGGCATAGATGCAACTAGATGAGTAACAGGAATATAAACAGGAATATCTTCTCTGGCTCCTATCGAAAAATTTTTGTTTATACCTTAGGAGAATGGAAACATGTTAAGTTCAGCTGTTATATTTTGTAAATTTAAAACAAATCTTTGCTATTTTATAAAATATTAAAAAGAAAACAGTAAAAGTGAATGGCATGTATAAAAATAGTCATAATCACATAACAAAAAACCCCACATGACTGATACAAGTGCTCCTGGCTGTTGACAAGGACTGCAGAAAACAGCAAAAATTCTTGGTTGCTTATCCTGAAATTCCATTCTTATTACATGCAGAAATTAAGTGCCAAAGTCTTGGTTTCTCACTTCCTTTCTCTTTCCCTGTCATTATTTTTATCCTTATATTTCTCCTCCCTTGGCTCTGTAATCCCCTGAAACATTTCACAGTCCTGATTTTCCCATTCCAGCTCTCCATATTTCCTGTGCCCAGTCAGCTTTGTGTCCTTCATAATCTTTCCTGCTTTCATGCACATGTGTTTATCTCTCTGCATCCCCTTATCTATTCCCTCTCAAATCTCCTTATCCTAGATTCAGAACATACCCTAACCTTGCTCATGCTGCAATCTCCCCTTGCTTTGATGATACATATGGCTCTCAGCTGCCCAGCCCTATGTACACGTCAGTTTGCTTTTCCTCTGCTACAACTCTTTCTGCCCCACTTGGGTATAGTGTGAGCAGGAAAGCTTGAATGACTTCTGAGTATCAGTGTAAAAATCCCCTTTTTGTCACTTCCTACCTGGTGACAAAACTAGTATGCTGTGGATCCCTGCAGGAAGCTGAAGAAGAATAAATTTTGCTGCAAGAAATGCATATCACCCCTCTTTCAAACCCTGGTCCCTAAAATCTTTGAAAAAACGTAATTATTTTTGTAGTAGGAGTATTGTTAATTCATTAACTAGATGCAGATTGTGGAAGTTCATAAGGACACAAAAAGAGCATAGATCTTTTGGGTTTAATCAATTAAGTACCCTGAAAAATCTCATGTCAGTACTTAGGAATAACACGCTGTCACAGTGTTCTGGTGCTCTAGTTACAGTTTATGTGGAGTGGCCCCAGCAGGAGCTCCAACAAAGGATCTCCGAACCATCTCCCACCACTTGGAAATGTGTCTTTACCAGATACTGGTAGTTGTTGTCTCTTAGACTCCCACTAGTTAATAGATATGTGACTTTTTAACACAATAATGTGTCCTAAGCTTCTTGCTGATTTCTTGATTTATTATAGTATGTTGGCTCTATTCTTTTCCAGTATTGAAGTAGAATGATTTGGTGGAGAATGTGCTGAAACTATGTAAGTTACGTGAAAGAAAGCTGGTGCTGAACTGACATGATCAACAGGTAGAGAGCATCTGCCATCAGTGAGAAAGAGTATGATGCATTTATCAAATTTCTGTTTATTCTGAAATTAACATAGGAAGGCCACTGAGCTTTCAGGTGGGACTGAATTCTGTCCTATGTTCTGGCAGTCAGGAGCAGATAACAGGAGAGCTGAAATGTGCCTTTTTTTCCTGCCTTGTTCCTCCCCTCTTAGCCTTCTCTGCAGAGAAGTGGCACTGACTGGATGATACAGCAACAAGGAAGGGGAATTTGATTTCTTCTGATGCTTGTGAAAATGCTGCTTCTTTCTTAATAGGAATCTCTGTTCTCTTAGAGATGAACAATTTAATTCACATGGGCACACTTTGCACTGATGGTTTATATAATATAGTTTAGATGCTGGGTATCATTTCCATTGAATTCAGAGGCTCTGCCGATGCAGATGTACAAATATCCTGTGTCCTGGGATGCCTTTGTAAATGGATTTTTCTTCCTTTTTTTTTGTCCTGTCTTCAGTGGCTGATTTGTGTTATTCAACATCTGTTGCCTTTTATCACAGTGAATTTCAGCAATAGGCAGGGTGATTCTTCTCAGTTTATATATCATTTTTAGTGCAGTTATGGAAGGAGCAAGAACGAAACGCTATACAAATATTGTTAAGAGAAAAAACCCAGCTAAATCAGGGAAAAAACCTCACACCTCAACCAACCAAGCAAACCACACTATCGCTGTGAGAAAAAATACGTAAAATATGTTGAGTTTCTGTTTCTTCTTTTGATAGTTTTAATCTGATGAGTGGTTATACAGATATATTGAATTCTGCATGATAAAAATAAGTAATTTGATTTATAAGACTATTCACCATGTTTTTGCAAATGGTCAAGACTGCATTGCATTTAATCAGCTTTTGAAAGAAAATGAAGATTTTGTATAAAAAAGACCAAATATGACATGAAGGTGCCTCGTGTCAAGTGGATGGTTTAGACCTCCTTTACTCTTTTGTCTAAAGCTGAACAGTTGCTTTGAATTTTTTTGATCACTGAGATTCAGTGGGAGGTTAGTGAAAATAACTTGTGGAAAGCTATCAACAGGCATAGGATCAGAGCTGGGTAAGCAAAAATTGAGTTACCGCGCTAAAGGACTCTCTTCAGGTTTCTTTAGAGAGAAAACTTCCTTTTTTAACATTCAAGAAACTGAAATCTTTCATTAAGATCTGGCAGTCTCAAAGGGGTCAAGTATTTAATTATTTCCTACGAGTCAGGTTATTTCATTAGCATCTTAAGGCTTATGAAGCACAGCACATGTATGGAAGCTGAGTAAGCAGGAAAGAGAAGCAAAGGCTCTGCTTGTGTCCTGCAGAGGTGTACAGTGTTTGGAACATGCTGTAAGACTCAACTTGCAGGTGCAAGACTGAAGATGCCAATGAGGAAAGGGTACAGGAGACATCCTTCGAGTTCTAGAACCTTATTTTCTAGGAGTTAAAGCAGCATGCAAGGTTGATAAGATTAATGAGGTAATTATTTTTTTTTAATGGCCTCCTTCACAGAGACAGGGGATCTGCCTCAAGTTGAGGTGACAGTAGACAATGTTACAGAAAATAAGGAAAGAGAAAGATGCAAGAGAACATGCTTGCACTGCCTAAAAACATTCAGGAAACAGGACAGGAATATGATATTTATATTAGAGGGTATTCAGTGGCAGATTTTTTTTAAAAATTGTGGGTTTTCACCTGGTCATGAATCATCTGGAAAATTACAGTGAAACTTGCTGATGATAGTAAATTATTCTGTATAGCAAAGACAAATGCCAGCTTGAAAAGCTTCACTGAATAATTGAGAAATGCAATGGCAGAGGACAGGATGTTCAGTATCGAAAAAGAATTGATAGAGAGAGAGAGAGATAAGAGAGAATGAGAGAGAAACATTTCCTACTTTTTGCTCAGCAGTGAGAAGTGCGATAACGCCATTCTGGTTTCTATGCCTATAAAACATCCGGGTGCTTTCCCTGTTTTCTTTTTTTTTTTTTTTTTAATCTTTTTGATAATTTGAGAGCTGAAGTTACCAGCTGGTGGTTTTCCCTAAAAATAGTTTTAGAGTGAGCACAGTATATGCATTTTCTTTCACTGATTTTGTAAAGGTACATTACTAGTGGTACAAAATAGCCATAATTTGCTTTTGGATACTAGAACTACACAAAAACATGAATGGGGCATACATGTACTGTATAGACAGCTTTCCTTTTGTTGCTTTGGGCAATCATATAGTTAAGTGATAATGCTCCTGGAGATTGAGTCCATGAAGCAATAAATGGCTTTTATAGTTTATTAAATGCTGAAGTGCAGCTGGAGCTACAAAAGCCATCTCAAGCAGTAAGTATGTTATTACCATTATGGAAAGATAAGAGGAGAATATCATGGGAATAGGAATTTTTAAAATTTTGAGGCAGGTTTAAGAACCGAAAAGATAATATTTTCATTAAAATTATTTACACTTATAATATCCCACATTAAAAATATACTAAAATCCCACTTATTATGGGGTAGATATGAACCAATGCTGTCTCTAACCTTTGAAATTTCAAACAAATCCAGATCCATAATATGTAACTGAGCACTGATAACATTATCTGTAAAATTTTGAAGCAACAGAGTGAAAAAGAGTTAAATTTGAGCTCGTTTGGATCTGAACTGAGCTGCTCTTTTCTCAAAAATAAAGCACTGAGAAGGGAGACCAGTGGGTTTTGCAGCAAGAGTAGTTTTGCACAATTTTCCTCAATCAGTATGAGTACCAAATTATGCTGGTATTAGAAGCTACCCTGTTAATTTTTTTTTTGTAATCTCTGGCTTCCTAAGACATGTCCCTGCCCCTGGCAAATGTCTGTTATTATTACAGAAGGTTTGCAAAGGAAGCAACTGTGGAAAGGACAGTGCTAAGTTCTTTCTGACTCAGTCTCTAGTTAAACAGAGGAAAGTCCTGCAGCAGCTGAACACATCCATTCCTGGTTCAAACCTGCAGCAGAAGTGAGGTTGCAGCTCCTTTTCTCAGGACATGGGTACCAAACTTTATCAAGCCAGGACTGAAGTGAACAGAGGCTTCTTGTGTGGGTGCTATGACTGGGACCCTGGTCATCAAGTGGTCATTCTGGAAAAGGCCTTGATGGATTTTGCCAAAAATTTAATATCACTAAGCAATTGTGCTTTACCCTAAATAAATTTGAAGTGATTAATTTTCTCTCCTTCTTTGACCCAGTGAAAGAGATAAGAATAGCTGCATGATATGAATCAAGCCATAATTGTGTTGAAAATTATCAAAAATACAAAATAAATCTTCGCCAGTATTTACATTAAAATCATATCTTCACTTTTGAACCATCTCTTCAGGACTGGGGAAGCAAATACTTCAGTACCTAAGTGCATGAACTGAATGGTGACACATTCTCTGTCCCCGTCCTTTTCAGTCATTGCCATTGTTTTATCCAGGAAAGCAAATGGATTTACACTGGAGTACTAAGAGTTTAAAACTGTAGTCATTGGCTGCTGGCACCTGGATGAGTGATTTTATGTCACATTTAGCCAACTATCTTGTGAGCTCAGACTTTATAATCAGAGTTAAACCACCAGCAGCTATGGCCCAGTGTATGTGCCCCTGAATTTAAGACCTAAATACAAGTCAACACACAAACAGTGGGCTGAGCAGAACTGCTTCTTCATCACATCTCCATTTCCTCAGATGCTTGATGATCTCCAGGACAACAGCTCAGGAGTCTTCCGTTTTAGAATAATAGGTATGTCTCCTTTCCACATATTTTAAGATTCGTAATGAAGGCCCAATCTGTTCCCATAAAGTCAACAAAATTTCTGTCAGTGACTTACATGGAAGCAGACCTGAGTCCAATAAAAAATCACCCTGTCACTAGAAAAGCAAACTGCAAAAAACTCAATTTAACCAGGAATACTTTGGGTATTGTATTGTTTAGATCAGGTTGTCTACAAACATGTATTTGTAGTCTGTACTGTTGTTTTAGCTTTAAATCTCCATTGAGCTTGACATATATTTATTATAAATAATATTGAAAAGCAGTTATTTTCACTAGATCTTGTATGTAGATCTCAAATGCATTATGTGACAATTCCTGGCAGCTGTCTTTCTATAATGTGATCCTGATGAACAAAATCTCCCAGGGTCTGAATGCCAACTTTATCCTGAACTATAGTTGTTTCACATCTCTTTTTTCAGCCATTTATTTAAATCCTTGCCTTGTTTCTTTAAGGAATTTTTAAAGCCTTGGGAGGAAAGCAGTTTTTATATCACATTACTCTCTTTATGTAGAAACTAATATACGTGTTATCTTCTTTTGCCTTTGCTAAAGGCACAAGAAGAAAAAACCTGCGCTTTTCTCATCTAAGTGTATTCTTCTGGCTATCCCTTGAACAGACTGCAGTTCTTGGCTGAAAACTGTAACTTCATCAGGTAATTATAGCAGCAGATATTCACCCAGGTGGGAAAGGTCTCAAGAGTCCATGTGCTCAAAGCAGAAGCAACACTGAATTCAGTGCAGGTTGCTCAAGGCTTGCCCAAATGGGTCTTGGAAAGTCCGAGAATGGGAACCTACAGCCTCTGGGAATTCTGCTCCAGTGCTTAATTATCCTCACAGTGATTTTATTTTCCTCTTATATCCAGTAGGATCTCCCTGTTTCAAGTCATGCCCATCACCTCCCTTTTGCACTTCAGTAGAGAGGTCTCTTTTTGACCACTCTTTTGGTATTCATAGGCAGGATGAGGTAGCTGTCCCTGAAGCCGTCTCTTCTCTGGACTTAAAAAAGCCCTTATATCATGCTTGTTGAATTATATATGTTCTGTTATACCTATAGTGTCTTTAGCTGCAAAGCACATAATTAATTGCATATTCTGCTCTGTTTTTCCTGAGGTCAGATCATTTTTAGCATTATTCATTACAAGTTTGAATGTCTTTTCAAAGTGGTAACTAAGCAAATGGTTTATGGCTATTAGAGATTAGTCATAGACAATGTCTGTCTTAAATTATTTGTACCCATAATTGCATTTTCATTCAATGGAGTCCATTATGAGGGTGTGTTTTTTTAAAAAATGAGATGCATACCTTTATACTTCATGTGCTTCAATCCTTAAAACATGAACTGTATAAGGAAGTGTCAGATTTCTTCAGCCTGCTTTCAAATAGACATTTTAATATAGGATGCATACAAACACATCCTTTTTGGAGCAGGACAAGAATTGAACATCTATCTGCTGACACACACACCAGAGATCTTGTTTTTGTGCCAGTCCTATGGCCATCTTCAGAGGCAGCAGATCTACTGATGACAGGCAAAGGCAAGCCTTGCCTTCATGCTTTTATCACTTCAGAATTACCAGCTCTACCCAAATGAGGCACAAAAGTTCTTTCATTATTAAATTAGTAACAGAAATCTCAAGTGAAAGCCATGAAAATTTTAGTGTTCAAATTAACTGTGTATCACATCAGTGCTTCAACATGACAGCTTAGAGATTTCTCAGCAGGCCTTGTTCCTGTAGCATCTCCGTGAGCTGTCGGGAGCTGTTGAAACAGTCAAGTTCATGCTGTAGGACCCATGTTTGAGACTAAATTATGTCCATTTTTTCTCTGCTGCAAATATGTGGATGGACATTCATATGGTATATGACTTTGGTAGCTATCCACAAGATTTTCACATTCAGTTAAAGGGAGTGTAAACACATCTGTTTGCTTGTTTCCTATTCTTGCGGCTGTAATTGAAGCAATGGAAAGTTTTCACTTTTCAGCAAGTGACATAGGCCTCCATTGCTGACATTTCAGCTAATGACAGGAAATGCTCCTATTCTAACCTGAGTTCCACTTGAGTTGGTATGGTTTGCAGAATTTCAAAAACACAAAATTAGTTTGTATTTTTTTTTCCCAATAGCTAAGTTTAAAATAAAAATGGAAGAAAAAAAACCCAAATAAATCAACTGATCATGCTTATTTTCCACAAAGATTGACATCTGACTTGTAGCAAAATAGGACTTTATATTTTATTTTGTGTTTCACCCATGGAAGCAACTGTTAGCTAAGTTAGACTGCTTTTGATGAAAGTGAAGGTGTTCAGGGTAAATGGGATTTCATATGTCCCTGCATTTGAAGATATAGGATCATTGGGTTCCTGATTCATGGAAACAATTGTAGGGAATCAACAGGCATATGAACAAGATCTTCCTAGTTGCTTGAAATATTTATAGACATCCTACTATATCTGGAATATTTAAATTATTTAAATGACACAGACCCTGTGCAGTTCTAACATGAAGGTTACATGTTTCTGGTAAAATATGCAATTTACATTTCTTTAAGGAATTGTGAAGTGTAGATTTATAGCACTTGATGACCTTTGGCAATGCAGTATATATGCAATAAATAATCCTCTTGGGGATGCATGAATCATTTTTCTCCATTATTTAATCCAGTGGTTACACAGCAGGTCATTCTGTCATTAGATGGTGTATTTCTGTCTGGTAAACAGAGATAAGTTTGGTAGGCATGAGAAATGAGAAGTATTTCACCTGCTCTTGACATTATTATTAATTATATGTATGGCCCACAAAAATATGCTAAGAACTTGGAAGAACCATTTAAGCAATTTAATGCATTTTGTAGTGGTCCAATAACCATGGATTTTTTTACACATATATTTCTCCTTATGTAGATAATTTTACAAGATGTTTTGCAAGCTATTGACCTGCCAGCTCCATGTGTCACTGTCATGTGTGATGTGAAGGCCCTGCTGATTTTTCCTGCTGTCTTGTTCTTTCCATTTCACAAAGGGATGCTGGGATTCTCGTTTATATTGTCACAGTACTTTATATCTTAGTGTTATAGTTAATTTGTATTTATTCAAATATAAGTTTACATTCTGTCCGTAATAATGCCTGTATGTGTTGAACCTGTGGAGGTACCCAGAGAGAGAAGCTGAGGCCAGCAGGTGTTCTTATGAGCCCACACTTGCTTGAGTTGTACCCTGATGGACAGTTTGTTTCAAATGAGAATGAGACTGCCTGATTCTTTTTGCTCAAAGTTAGCTCTGGTTTTCTTACATGTGGTGAGGGCATGTAAGAGAAACAGCCCTGCAGGCACCCAGGTCAGTGCAGAAGGAGGGGCAGGAGGTGCTCCAGGTGCCAGAGCAGATTCCCCTGCAGCCCCTGGAGAGGCAGCTGTGCCCCTTCTGCCCAGGGAGGTCCATGGGGGAACAGAGATCCGCCTGCAACCCCTGGAGGACTCCACCCTGGAGCAGGTGGGTGTCCAAGGGAGGCTGTGACCCCAGGGGAGGCTTTTGCTGGAGCAGGCTCCTGGCAGGGCCTGTGGTGCCATGGAAAGAAGGGCCCATGCTGGAGCAGCTTTTCTGGAAGGATTCCTTGGAAGGGACCCTCACTGGAATAGTTCAAGATTGACATCCTGTGGGAAGAACTGGCCCAGGAGAAGTTCATGGAGAATTGTTTCCTGTGGGAGGGACTCCACACTGGAGCAGGGGAAGAGTGAGAGGAGTCTTCCCCCTGGGAAGGAAACTGTAGCAGGGACAGTGTGGGATGAACTGACCACACTGCCATTCCCCATCCTCCTGTGCTGCTGAGGAGCCAGAGAGTTCAGCATGAGGCTCAGCCCAGGAAGAATGCAAGGGTGGAGGGAAGGTGTTTTTAAGACTGGGGTTTATTTCTCATTACCCTATTCAGAATTGATTTGTAATAAATTTAACTAATTTCCTCAAATCAAATTTGTTTCGTTGAAGATGGTAACTCGTGACCAATCTCTCTCTGGCCATATCTCAGACCATGAGCCTCTCATTATATTTTCTCTCTGTCCAGCTGAGGAGAAGACAGATAGAACAGCTTTAGTGGGCACCTGTTATCCAGGCAGGGTTAATGTCTTGTTTTGAAAAGAGAGGTATCTGCTAAGGAAGGCAGAAACCTGCCTTGAAATGGAAAAATGTAAACCACTCTCCCCCACCCCCTCCAATTATTATAATCTTGAAATCAAGGGGCTCTCAGACAAAGATATGGGAATAGGAATAATAGTTCTTGCCTAAGAAAATTAAAATAAAAATGCAGTAGTACAAAAAACAAAACAAAATAAACCAAACCCGTTGACAGTCAGAATACAACTGTTGGTCAGGATACAGTCTGATTAAATGGTGGCTGCAGTCTGCCTGGAGTGACAGATGTGGTTCTGTTGAAGCAGTGATCCTGTAGAAGGGTGCAGTTTTCCTCTGAAGGTCCAGTGGTTTAAATGTGTCCTGTTCCCTCTGGGAATCCAGTGGAGAAAGGCTGCTTGTGGTGTTCCAAGATTACCAGATTATATCCAGGTAGGAATGCTTGGCTCCTCCCACTGGATGGAGCATCTCCCAGGGGGATGGTGTAATTTTATCAGACATGCAGTGAGACTCAATAGGCCATTAGCAGAAAATATCCCCCAGGAGTTATGAGGGAAGGGTCATGGAAGAGATAAAGGACACTGCCACACCTGGTTTTAACAGCTGGTAATAGAATACATCCTTTTGGTTACATCTTGCATTGCAACCCAAGACAGTTAAACCACCACATCTTTGTACAATTCTATCTTTGGACCAATCTCATTCACATTTTTTCTACATAATTTGTGACAAGGATTCATCATTATGTTGTTAAACCAAACGAGGATGTTTTCACATGTGATATCAAATCTTGCATGCTTAAGCAGCCATCCAGAATGTAAAAAACAGATGGACTGTCACCATCTCTTTTCATTCCTAAGCAAACCTAAATCACATCTTCTTAATTAAAATGTAACATTTTCCTTCATTTGTGTTGACATGGAATGAACTGTAATAAAGAGGAAATGCTGCTAGGTTTGATAAGAATGAAACTTATATTGAGCATCCAAGTGGGGTCTTGGAAGCAGATCTGGTTAATCAGAATGGGAGCATTATATTTGACATTGTAAAGAGGTGCAGTAGCAAAAGACCATTGAGTACTATTTGGAATAGAAGTGTGCCATTTCTAATTGTATATGAGTTTTTGAAACCACACATATGCTAGGTCCAAACAAATTTGAACTGCAACAAATATTTAAAAGGCACCCAAAATTCATAAGATATGGAAACCAACCTATTAATTTGAGACAGTTCTACTAAGTAAAGAAAAAAATGAGAGGGAGAAAAAAGGAGCTCAGTGAAGCATAACTGATTCCATTTATGTGCTGAAATAAAATCATGGTGATAAAGATTTGTTCAAACAGCAGCTCAGGGCAGATTGGAAGTTGTTTTAGAAACAAGTGTATGTTTTTTAGTGCAGGTTTTTAATGGTAGAGCTGCTATATTAGTATTTTTCTTTTCAGTTACAGAAAGACAGTGTGTGTTTATGAGTGCATGCATCCTCTTGGCATTTAACATCATTTCCCTGGAGGGGGGATTACAGCAGTTTGTTTAAAAGATCTGGAATACAGAGACAATATTTTGTGGATATCCAGAGAGTAGAGTTTGAGTATATTTTTATAATAATAGAGATATCTTATAGTACTCTTCATCATATCACAGCCCAGAGAGCTCTGCAAGGTTGTGAAACACAAATCTACCTACCTGGAGGTGTTTATTGCAGCCTCTTGCAGGTGAAATAGAAAATGCTTATTAGTGCTTTGCAGCAGCACATGCCTCCATCAGAGAGGGACAGGGAAATTTCTTACAAGATTATCTACCCTAAGACATGCTTTATTATTATTTTAATACCAAAGTTGTCCTTGAGTCTATCCAACTTGTATAAAAATGTTAGGGGGTTGTTTTGTTACCTAAATGTTCCACGTGGTGTCACTTGCTTTTCCATCTTCCTGCTATGGGCAGTTCTGTTTGGGGACACACATGCAAGTGCTTTCAGAGCCCCCACCATGCAGGCTCCTTCTTTTGAGCTTGGTTCAAAAGTGTTCGGAATTGGAAAACGAATCATAAATGACTGAATTATTGTAGTAAATTAAAAAACCTCTTCTGACAAAAGTTAATTAATTGATTTGTCCATAAAAAATCTTGCTGTGGAAATGGGGAGAGCTTTGACCCCAGTGTGAGGGAGCTGTGTAGAAGTGGCAAAGGCCCATGGGCTGTTAGCTCTGGTGTTGTGGTGATCCAGCTCAGCGCTGAGCCCCAGCCCCGTGCCACTGGCAGAAGCATCACCATTGCTTTCATAGTTGGGCAGGGTAGCGTTTCCTAGAATTAATAATGGCTGCAGAAATGTTCTTCTGCCTTTGGAGGGCAAAGACCTTTCTTTGAAAAACATTATTAGCTGTCAAGTGCCCTTCTATTTTTTTCTTTATTTTGCTTCTGTCAGAAATAGACAAAAACCCATGTTGAAATCCATTAAATTAAAACCTTGTATTTTAAAGGTCTTGGAATTAATTTCATTACTAAAGCTTGCAGAATATCATTATTCAGCATTTTTTATGTCCTATTCCAATTGCAGGGGCTTAGGAGTTGTTTGCACTTTCAAATGTAAAGATTGCTTAGAGAGATTTGATGCTTCACAAATAAATTGCTCCATATTTATTGCTATAAGGATAATCTTCCAAACATGAATTGATGCCACTCTGACTTCCTGGGAGTTTAACACTTCTACTGCAGAAAACCTTCCCAATCAACAAAAGAGGGTAGCTGCTGATTACTTATATAAGATTTGCTACCTGAAAGCCTGAAGGACACAGATGGTGTGATATTACCATATGTACTTAAATATTCACAGAGTGTTAAAAATCACATTGATAGTTGGTGGCTAGGAAATTGTTCTGAGCATTTAACAAAATACATTTTCTCACTAAACCAGTTTCTGTATGCCTTTAGTAGGTCTAATGGTTGCAATTCCTCAACTGAGACATAAGCTGCACTCCTGTATTTGGTCAAGTTGGCTTAATGAAATTTGAAAAAATAAATTTTTACTATGAATTTACCACTCCACTTCCTTGCAATTTTTTTTTTTTTTGCCCCTGTTGTCTTGGAGATTCTTTGCACATTGGGATGAAACAAATGATGGAAAATAAGATAATCTCATAAAAATAATTCCTGCCTTCCTGTTGTGCCAGTCTCCAGGAGAGCAGATCAGTTTGGGCGCCTGTTGTATGTAATATATATTTTATATTTTTCTTTAAACAACTATGGTGCTAAAGAGTTGAGAAATTAGGAATTTTAGACACTGTAGGTGCTGAACAAACGAATTCAGAGATGGAATACAAGTCAGAAATGTCTGCAAGATGAATTGCTAAAGGAACAGGATGCCTGGGTCAAGATTAATAGTTTGTTTCATCTTGACTTTTCTAGACTTGCAACATGGGGCTTGTGAAGGCAGAGGTAGATAAAAAGGATGTGCTTGGACAAAAATTTGGGGGAAAGTGGATCAAACCATTAAGTAGCAAAGTTAAAAAAATCCCAAGAAACAAAAATTTGTTTTACAAACTTATTTTCAATTTAAGTGCAAAAATGTAGCAGCCTCAGACTAGACAGAAACTGTTTAATGTTTTTTATTGGATGAATGCATTATCTTTGAATGAGAAAATCGATGCATTGTTCATGTAATTGGCAAAGATTTGTGCTCCTCAAGATTGCTCCTGATGGATTAATTTTCAGGATTTAGGTGCCATTGTTTGGAGTAGTGTGTGACATATTTTTGTGCTTTCAAATTACTGAAATCACTGCCTTAGGAAAGAGAAGAAAACCCAAGATATTTCCTCTGAATGCAAGTGTACAACATGTTCCTTTGCCTTCTAGGACCCAACCTTTGCCTTCCATTACAGGCTTTTTCTATAGGTGTGTTGAACTGAGTCACATGTGACATGACAGTCACATTTCTTACATGTGTGACAAAACCAAAGCTATATTAAAAATGTAATTATTTTGGTTTTTTTGAAGACACAATCTAGGTATTTTGAACTACAACATACACATATTTCAGATATGTAATTACATTATTGTCTAGTCAGTGTCTCTTAAAGCTGAAATTATCTATTTCCATTCTTTTAAGGATATTATCCACTTCTATTGAAGTGAAAAGTGAAAATTTGTTTGATTTCATTGGTGTTGGGGTGCCACTGGCAGTGGGAAAGGATATTCTAGAATCGATAGCTTTCTTGCTTCTTCGTCATTTCAATTTAAACTTTAGAATCAGAAAAGATGAGCTACATAAAACCCATTCATAATCAGAGATTGTATTTCACTGCAGTTATTCAGCACGACAGAAGCACACACCACAATTTCATCTCTCTTGTTAAGATTTAGAAACTGTTCCAGTGCTGAATAACTTCTAGAAGTGAATAAGCCACCAGCTTCTTTTCTTTTGTGAGTTCTATAATCCACTCCAACCCATTTAAAATGTGGAAGTGATACTGGTGAAATGTAGGCTCCACAGAGCTCCTGGGATCTCCACAGAGATCAGTTGTCTTTCATGTTGCTAGAAGGTACCTCATTATCTAATAAAATCAGAAATTTTACATTAACTGTTCTTATCTTTTGTTAGAACAGATAGTGTCATTGGGTCTAAGTGACATGTTTTGATGTTCCTTTACCTTGTCTTTGTGTGTGTTGTGCACATATTTTGTTCTGCACTGTCTTGATGGAAAAGCAGCTCAGCTTACTGCCAATTTTTGACTGCAGTAAAAGAATTAGAAACATCAGGTTGCCCTGTGATAACATCCTTTAAATATTTGTACAGGTTTATAAAAAATCATCTGTTGTTGTCAAGCTGAGAAGATCAAAGATGGAAAATTATGTTATTAAATATAATACATGTGACATTTACATACTCCCTAAATCAATAACAAATTTTTGAGATTGTGGGGCATATTTGGATGTTAATGTCCACAATAATAAAATATAGGGCTAGATCTATAGAAATCTTCTCTACTATTAATCAAGTTCTTTAGCAACGATGCTTTCCAAATTGCCTTGGACCATGTTTTTCTCAGTAGAATAGAAATAATTCTAATTGATTAATTGATTACAAATTGAAGAAGTCTTACATGATGTTCAGAGTAAAGTTCAAAGTCTTCTGGAGTATAGCACCAAGTTCAGTCTGTTCTCTGATGCCTGGAGCAGCTGGCAGAGTCTGGCTCACTCCCTACTGCTGTTCTCTTCTATAATCAGAGACAGTGGCAGGAGCACTGCAGGAAAACATCATTATCTTATCCCTTACACTTTTTCTTTCCCTTACACTGGAAAATTTCTTCAATTCAGATATGTTTTTCCTAAATTTAATCCTTATTTTGGGGCTTGAGAAGATTTTCAAGTCAGTAATCTACACCTTCTTACCTATGTTTGCAGGCATCTTTAAAAGTGGTTTATACAATTCCTTGTGGGAATTTTCAGTTAAATTTTCATTCTGGTTTACTTTGTAATCTACTTTGTTCCCAAGATTCTAGCCTGCTATTTAAAGATTAGAGCCACACATCTTTTTCTAAATGTCAACAGGAGCTGCATCTAATACTTTTTTCTAAATGTTCTGGTCATCTGTGAGTGTTTTCTGCTACATGAAGGTCCCAAACAGTTAAACCAAATCAGTTGGTACATGGACACCGTGGTGTTGGTCATGCTCTGCTTTTCTGCTTAGAAATCTGTGGTATAAGAAGGCAGCCCAGGGAGCAAATACATGAGGAGCTGTAGTGCCCAGTGAGGCCTTCAAGGTGAGAACAACAACCTGGAATTTCATGTTGTGCTAAAGAAGCTGATGGGATTTATGATTTTGGCTCTCTTCCAGCAGTGTACTTAAAGCCAAATCATAGTCCCATTAGATAAATCTATTTATGGAGGTAGATAGAGCCTCTTTAATGAATGCAAGCAACCATCAACATTAATAAAATTTGTGAATAAAAAGTAAGAAGAACAATTAGTTCATAACAATTAGTTTGTACGATTCTTTTGGGTTTTATTTTTGGAGCTTTTTTTTTTTTTGGAAATAACATTTACACTTTGTCCACGAAAAAAAAAATAAAATAAAAAAGATCTACACCTTAGGTTCATTCACATATCTCTGAGAATCAGATCCTTTTGGCACACAGAGAGCATACTGTCAGTCACATTCGTTATTTCACCTGCAGCTTTTGATATACAGCTTTTATTTAAAGAACCCAAACAAGCAGAATTGTAAATGAAATTATTCAAACCATAAGAAAATGTAGCGCAGCATCCACAAGTATGCTTATTTTGTAAGAATGGAAACCCACTGACAGTCCCCCTTCCACAGTGTCTTTTAAGAAACCATTCTCACAAAATGAAAGTCATTGATGCATCATTTATTACAGGATCCTGCAATTATT
This sequence comes from Poecile atricapillus, assembly GCF_030490865.1. Classification (NCBI taxonomy): domain Eukaryota; kingdom Metazoa; phylum Chordata; class Aves; order Passeriformes; family Paridae; genus Poecile; species Poecile atricapillus. The sequence goes on from NC_081289.1 coordinate 11,191,679, forward strand.
GATGAAAGTTCAGAAGATTAATGTCTAGAGGTTGAAATAAGCATGAAAAATTCTCATTCAACAGGCTCTGGAAGGAGCAAAGGGATTATTTGATATAAAGGTAGAAAGGACTACAGGCAACTAAAGTTTTGACAATACATATTGTGGAGTTACCTTAGAAAAGAAGTAAGAAGCAGCAGAATGTTATCTGTGCTTTGGATTCAAGTTCAGCCAAGTACTGCCTATTACAAAACTGCTTTTAGGTTGCTGAACCATAATAATAGTTTCAAACATGACCCACCTGGGAGTTCAGAGTCTGTGGGGAAACACTGCTTGGGGATTGGCAGAGAGCAGTGAAGGCAGGAGATGCTTCCGAAGACCCAATGGAAAAGGAAAGAATTTCTTCAAGATACAATGAAAGGTTTAGCAGAGGTGGAAAGGAAACAGGAGTCAAAACATAGTGAGAAAGGAACTTGATGTAAGGCTGGAAGATTCACAAGCCTGGGGTAAGGGATGCAGAGAGCAAAGAGCCAGGGGTGATACAGCAGAATCATGTGCTGTGGATAGGCCAGACTTAACTGTGATCCCTAGGCCAGGATCTGCTACTTCTCAGCATTACTGGTAATGGAAAATGTTCATCATCAGAACCAGCTCAATGCTGCTTCAGAATTCTGACAAAACTGGGTATTTTTGGCTTTAAGTGCAAAAGAAAAATCTCTCTCTGGATGCTGCAGTGTGGATCAAGAGTGGGAACACTGGCTCTGTTTCCACTGCCCTGTCCCAGACACACAGGCTGCTGCTGGTGGCAGTAATAATAGCAAGGTCATTACCTCAGGACCGAGCTCTTGGGGAGAGCTGGCAGCCAGGACATCTCCTACTAGGACAGTCTGCCAGTGTGGACATCCACTTATTTTGCCTCTGCCTGAAGCTGGCCTTATATTCCTCTCTGGGTGGTAAATCCACATAGAAAGAATGTCTTCTTACTGCCAGCCCCTACTCTTTCTTTCAAACAACCTATCTTAGCCTGGGCCATGTCCATAAATAGCACCATAAGAATTTATTTATTTATTTATTTATTTATTTTAAATACATGAAATTACTTACAGTTTCCTACCTCCTTCTTTTTTCCTCAGTGCCCCTGAACCCTTGTTTTCTCCACAAAATTGTTGTCTCAGTCAGAGCAAGGGATAAGTGGTGATCACTGAACCAGTAACTACTCAATATTTCTTTTTAACATCAGCCATATGGTAAGTCTGTGATCATTGCTGAAGTCGGTCAGGGGCTTAGAGACACAAAGCTTCTTATGCCTTTGTTAGGCCAGCTGTTTCAATTGGGAGGCTGAATATCAAACATCCATGGTGCTGAATTTATCTAAAAAAATCTTACTATGTAGGGAAGGATTAAAAAAAAACCTGACCCTAATATGTGCTGAGGATTCTTACCTAAGAATTCTTACCAACTATCCAAGGCTAGCCAGAACATGACATTCCTTCTTTCTTATCCTAGTTGCTGTTTTTCTCCTGTTCTTAATCATAATACCAACCATCCATGTCTTTTATTTTAACTGATTTTAGCAGCATCAGAGAGGGAAACAAGAATATTTCATTTCCAGTTTTATTTTGAGCAGAGTTCAAAAGTTTCCATAACAGCTGGTGGTAATGCAAAAAACATTTTCTGCCATATTAGTTTAAAATAAACTTTTCAGCAATATCATAAAAGCAGTAACATTTTGATAAAATTAATTAATGACAGTGCAATTACATGACAGATGCCTAGTAACTTCTCACTTTGCTGCAGATTGTAATCAGATGTTTTTTAAATGCACCTTATCAAATAAGACTGTCTTTAAAGCTCTTCAGAACATTAATAAAATTCCTGGTAATGCCATTGCTGGGAATGGGAAGGAAAAAGGGTTATTACCTAAAAAAAAAAAAAAAAGGAAAAAAAGTTTGTATTTTTCAGGTATATATAATGGTTTTACACTGAGAATGGAGCCGAGTGCTGGGTTGGCTGTGGGTGTATGCTGTGGTCCCAGACAGAGCCTGCTCAGCTCTTGCTTTTGGCTTGCCTCAAAGCTATCCTGTCAGCTGATCCCATTCCCACAGCTCTCTCCTGCTAGTGTAAATTGAAGCAATTGTTGAATTGACAGAAGTTATGCTCATCATGTGCTTGAAAGAGGAAGAAGAATTGTTGAAAACAACTTATCTGCCTATCCTCCTCAGCTTAGGAATTGTGTTAGAGCCAGAAGGCTTCTATGGGTATGTTAACCATGAAAGAATGGTCAGTGAAAGTGTACACCCCTTCATCCTCACCCTGCCCCCCAGTAAACAGTGCTGGTAAACTGGGAATGGATGAGGAGGAGGTTGAGGTATTCAGCAAATTCAGGCTTCAATGGCAATGGGAGCCTGCTGGATGAGAGGCTGGACCCAGCAATGTGCAAAGCCAGTCGTGTCCCAGCCTGCCTCCAAAGCAGCGAGGGCAGCTGGGGGGAAAGGGGATTCTGCCCCTCTGCTCTGCTTTGATCCCACCTGAGCTGCATCCAGCTCTGGGACCCTCAGCATAGGAAGGACATTGACCTGTTGGAGCAAGTCCAGAGGAGTGGAACAAAGATGATTAAAGGGATGGAGTGGATGGAGTGTCACTTACAAGGGAAGGCTGAGAGAACTGGAATTGTTCCGCCTGGAGAAGAGAAGGCTCCAGGATGACCAAATTGCAGCTTTCCAGTACTGGATGGAGGCTACAAGGAAAATGGAGAGAAACATTTTACATGGGACATTTTACAGGACAAGGAGGAATGGCTTCAAACTGAAAAAGTGTAGGTTTAGATTAGTTGCTAGGAATAAATTTTTTGCTGTGAGGGTGGCGAGGCACTGGAACAGGCTGTCCAGGGAAGTTGTGGATGCTCCATTCCTGGAAGCTGGCCAGGTTGGATGGAACTCTGAGCAACCTGGTCTCATGGAAGGTATCCCTGTCCATGGCAGAGGGGGATGGAATGAGGTGATCTTTGCAGTCTCTTCCAGCCCAAACCATTCTGTGATTCTTCTGTGAATTTGTCAATCAAAAAGTCCCGTTCATTAGTCCAAATCCCCAACTAGAAGAAATCAAATGGATCATTCAAGACCAAAATTACAGAGCCATTCCTGTTGCAGAGTCTTCACAGAGGGTTTTTTGTCCCCTGGAACAGGAGAAAGAGGAGTTGCAATCCAATAAGCAGAGCTGCAGTATCAGCTACTCCTCATTGAAACTTTCCGCAGTATCTCACAACACATGCTTCAATAACTGCTGGCAAGTATTGGCTTTTGGAACACTAATCTCCCTGCCAGCTTGTTGTGGTACCAGGGTTGCTACTGACTGTGTGTCAGCAGTTGTAGTTACTGCCTCCAGGTTAAGAGGCATTTCCCATGCTCTGTAATTACCAGCCAAACACCAAAGAATTAACTCTGTCCATCTGACAGATTCAGTGATACTGTGTGATTGCTCCCGCTGAAGCAATAACCATTCACTGACCAACTGGTTCCAACAAGGAGACTTGTTTTATAGCTCCATTCAAACAAATTTAAGAAAACAAGAATCTGAGGAAAGACTCTATGGCCTGATAAAAGTAAAGCTAAGATGTTGTAGCTTACACACTGACATTTTCAGAGCTTTGATTTCAGGCACCAAATTTCAGAGTCATCAAAGCAATCTATTTAGAAATGACAGAAAACATTCACATAAACACAAAATAATCTATTGCATAAATAAAGGTATGGAATAAAAAAGAAAACCAGATGAGTTTGATAATGGAAGGAAACAAATGAAAAGCCTGTCTGTAGAAAAAAAACAGAAATAAAAATAGAGTGAAGGAGAGGTTCTGTCCAAAAAAGCTGTTTATAATGTGCAGTCATTTCAGTTTAGCACCACAAGGAATGAAAAGTATAAACCAGCATCCAGGGCTTCAGGCCAAACCTAGTGTTCTGGTTGTCAGCAAATGGTGAAAATGCTGTCAATTAGCAAAAAATCGTTCTCTGTCCTCTCACATCAAAGCAGTGATAATGTGCCTTTTGATCGCCTGGCAGCGCTGGGATGGGAGAAGGCAGCCTGCTGATGGGAAAGGACCCACACAAAGATGAACACCCTGTGTAAGTGTAGCTGGGTACCTGCAGAGCAGGGGATGGCTGATGGGCTAAGTGGGAGCAGCACGTGCCAGGGGCCTGGAAAATGTGAAAACCTCTGTTTTCTGCTTATTTACGTCACTGGGTAATGCAGCTGAGTCCTCCCCACTGCTGAAGGAGTAAGGAAAAGGAGACTGGTGGTAGACATGAATGACTTTTCATTAGGTGTTCAACATTTCAGGTGTATGCAATCTGTCTTGGTTCTGAGATGGAGAGTGAGACATTAAGAAAATCAGATCCAGTGCCAAAATACCATCAAGACTTATTTAGGAATCATAGATACAGGGGTACAATTTTTATTTTGTTTAGGAAAATGGCTTCACAGGCACTGAAGTGAAATCTGATCTTGATTATATACCTATAAACTGGTAGTAAACATAGCTGAGAGCAGAAATAGATCAATAAAAGTCAGTCATAAAACTGAAAATAGAGAGAGGCATTAGGAGTTTGTTAAAGTGAAAAAGAATATGGACATAGCATGCGAGAGCCAAACCCTTTAGCTGGAGATTCAAATTTGGTTCTACTAATCACAAAGTGATCCTGCAGAGCTTCATGCTGCACAAGGGCAAAGAAACTGAAGACTTGAAACTGGTCACCTTTTGCTTCAAACTGTGGTAAATGGGAAGCAATTTTTCATGATCTTGTTCTTTGAAGTTCTCAGATCATTGAGTTCAACAATAAAAATGACATCAGCAGCATAAAGTTTAAAGTAGTGAATTGATTTTTAAGCTCAGACAGCCAAAGGCAAAAGTTCTCAGTAACATAAAAATGTTAAGCCATGGGGTTCTGGGTCTAAACGTTGCTGTAGATCATTCCCACTTGTAATGCAGTGTGTATACGAAAAATCTGTATCTTGGTAAATGCCTTGCTTTGGATTTCTCTACCACAAATACATTAAAATCATTCACACTGATAGCATCTGGGTAAAAGGCCTGAATGTGAAATAATTTTCTGAATCCTCTAAGTCACTGTAGGTGAAAATTCTGTACTACTGAAAGGAAAACAGTTGATAATAGATACTAAATATGCTATTTAAAAATGTAAAAGACCTAGCTGATTAGGCAGTGCATGGCTTGTCCATGTCAGAAGTACTGTCCTGTGGTGACATCCTTGGCTGGATGCTTCTTTTAACTCCAAAGTTCTGTGTTGCTAATTGCACCTTTTTGTTGTCCTTCTTGCAGTTTTTGTGAAGGTTTTCAGCCTTCAGAGCTGAGCCTTTTTCTGCTACAGGCAGCCAATACTGCATGGCACAGTGCTGTGCTCTGCTCACTTGCCACAGTTGCTGGTAATGCAGAAGAAGAGAATTGTAATGCAGGTTGCATCTGCCTGTTCAGTACATTTGGAACATAATAGAAAAATCAAAATATTTTGTTATTTGGAAATTGAAAAGACAATACTCAATTAAATTGAAGTTAACAGCAAAGCCTGAAATTACTGCTGATACTAGGAACTGTATGATGTAAGTTTCCTTGCATTTTGCCTCTGTGATTTCATTGAAAATTTCAGGCTGCTGAGCAAGGTTTAATTTGTTCTTAATATTTCTGGATGCCAGCTTGCATCTGTGTGTTTTGAAAAACAATACTTTTGTGCATTTGGGAGTATTTTTATAATAGAAAAGATTTCAATAGGAAAAAAATGTGTCTCTTTAACTTCAGGATGTTTTTTTCCTGCTGTTGCAAATAAACTTGGGGAGAGCTGAGGTTTTCCTGAGTGCTGAAAATATTATTCCATGTTTGTACTGCATGAGGATGCTTTAGACTTTCCCATTTCAAAGCCCAGAAGTTTCTAACCCTTTTCTGCCATCCACTTTTACCTTAAATCAATGTATAGGGTTTTCGATTGTGGGGTTTACAATTTACAAGATTATGGTTAGTTTGTATTTAATGTTTTTTTTTATATTGAAGAGGAAAGTAGGAAAGGACATGGTCTCACCTCTGTTGATACTTTGGTGGCAAAAGTGATAAAATTGTTTCCATCTTAACATTTGATACTTTGTGAAATTTCAGTGGGATGTTTGTGATAGTGTTTCTTTCAGCAATAGTCATGTAGTTACTGATTTTTATAAAACTGCCTGAGCTAATGATGGCAGCAGTGAACAGGGATGTGCACCACGCTTGTATCTATCCCAGGCTTAATTTTGACCTTGCAGATTCTTTCGCTGTGGGGACAAACCTGCCAGGCCTCTCTAGAGATAATAAGGTGTGAGAAGTCTCATATGAAAATATGATAATAAACAAGCTAAAGTAATGTTGAGCAGTTGGAGTAAAAACAGCATAAAAATTAAAACTAATTCTAACAGATGATCAGTGAAATTAATGACTTTAAAGATTTATCCATTATTTTGCCCATTGGGCATTTCTAAAGTGTAGGTAAATAGTTACAAGGCAAAATGTCGTATGAACCTTTTCTCCTTATTTTTAATTCACACAATTTAAACACAGCCCTTACAGAGGAGCACAGATAGTTCCAAAAGACAGTTATTCAGCTGGAGGAAACATTAGTCTTTAAATATAAGGTGGTTCACTTTATATTCTGTTATGGATTATTTAGTGCTTTTCATATACTATAGCTCAAAGTGTTTTACTAAGCAATGAACTATGGTAGAGATGTGCTCTGAATGCAGAACTCAACAGAACTGCAGATACAAATGAATTAGAGTTATTTTTTGTGTCTGAATGCTGTCACTTGGATCTATACAGATGATGCATTGGGATGAGTCCTCTGCAAAATAGATGTCTGCTTTTATGGACTAACCAGAAAATGTGAATCCAGGGGTAATATTTGCAAAGAGGAGAGGTGTCTTTGAGATAAAAGAATTTTTCCACCCCATGAAAACACAATTGAATATATATTAAAAGTACAGGCAGAAAAAAAAATTAGTAAATATTCTACATTATTCTACATATTGTTTATCTCTTTTTTTTTTTTTTCCTTTTTAATGATTTACAGTTGTATAATAAATTAATGCTGAGTAGCTGCTGAACAATGCACATAATTTTAACCTCTTCAGGTATGAGGTCATAGTTACGTGCTTCATCATCCTTCACTGGAAAGGCAGGTGAGTCCTGGCCACTGGTGATACTTGCTTGACTGCTCTGAAGTGACTTTGTTCACTACTGTAAATTGATGTTGTTTGGTTATTTGCCTACATCCTCAGTCACATAGAGATTGGAGTGGTTTGCACCTTCTTTGATATTTGAATCTTGCTATTTCTATTCCTCTTTCCAGTATTTTGAACCCTCTTATGGAAGTCCCCTGTCTCTTACTGTATTTATTGAAGCTTATGAAAAGACAAAGAGTTAGAATAGAATTTAGAAAGTAAAGAGAATATTTTATTATATATCTACTGTGCTTCCTTTACATCTCATCCTTCTGTAGCACAACAGTGTACTCTAAGGCAGTACTCTAAGACTCTGGGAATAAGAAAAGAAAGGTATCTTCAAAATTAGGTACTACAATTAATGTGTCTCCAGTCACATGATGTGTTACATTTCTCAATGAATACCTGGGCAAAGTGAGTATCTTCAGTGCTTACTGCTCTTATTGGTCATCACAGAAAAGAAGCAATCTGAAGATTGTTTCAAATGAGAGAAACAACATTACACTGAAGAAACTACAGATTATTTTTTCTCTCTCTTCTCATTCTTCCTGTTGTCTTTGTTCAGAAGAGTTTGGAAGATCACTGAAGTCAAATTATAATAATTTTTAGAACTAAAGTTTTTTTCTTATTCTAGAAGAACAGAATCCCATTTTTTTCTGTGTATCTCATGCTCATGTAAATGCTATTGTACAAAAAGCACAATTATATATATATTCAATTAATATAATAATTGGCATGAATGACATAAGCGGCAGAAAACCAAAAGAACATTGCCTTTTGGAAGAAATGGACTATGGTCGAAGTAGCTCACTTTTGGAGTATCAGTTCTTCATGTCCTGCTGCAGGTAACAGTCCAGTGCCTTATCCTTTAGACTGGAATGCTCAACATTGGGGTTTGAGTGGGGTTTTATTTTGTTTTGTTGTATTTTTGCATCTGTGCAGGAAGATTGTGGGGTACGTCTCCTTCAGGCCTTGGGCAAAGTTAATTTTTTCTATGGTTATAGATTGTGTCTAGTTATTCGGTGTCTCTAGTTATGACTCTGGAGTTACCTGATTTAAAAAGACATTAAACTCTTTATTTCAATTAATCTTTTTATGCTAAGGAATGGCTAATCTAGTTAGGTGAGCTATGAAACTTGGGCATAAATGCTCCAAGCAGATTGAATAGACCAGACCCATTTCTTTCAAAATCTTTCATGTTTTTTTCTGTGCCACCAGGGGAGGTCAGCTCTGATGCCCTACATGATCTCCCCTGGCAGGTCATTGGAACAAACACAATTTTCTCTGTGGTTATGTTCTTTTGCCGTGGGGGTTTAATAGTCTCTCTCTTCTTTGAGTTGGTTCTCTTGTCTTTCGATGAGTTGGTTGGTTCTTGCTACAAGCACACCAGTACATTATTATTAATAAAAAAAAAAAAAATATTAATGGCCTGTTAGCATGGGGTCTTGGTTCAATGTGAAGCACAATTTTTATGTAAGAACACCGGCTATGGCTTAAGATACCAAGATCTGTGTTCTGAACCTCACTCTCTAACAGCTTCTTCAGAGCCCCGAGCAAGTCACTTTAACTTCTCTGAGAACTCTGGGTGACAACAAATATTTCAATATCTCACAGGGTGCCAGAAAACAAAAATTCTTCTAGATAATCTGCAAGGAGAAGGTAGTATGGCAAAGGAAAGCCATAAGTTAAAACCAAATGTGATTAAAATATCAATAGAATTGTATGTGTTTCAGGGAAATGTACCTTCTGAGTAGCTAACAGAAAACAGCAGCTATTACATGCTGTCAGGAGTGGAGAATCAAAATGTCAAATGTTCTCTGCTTTGCCACAGTTTTTGTTGCACTTGCTGTGTGCCCCAGCTCTCAGATTGTCTTCATGTCCCTCTCTGGACTGGGTGTGTCTGGCTCGTGCTGGAGGCCCCCAGCCAGAGCATACTCCAGGGCTCCAGCTGTACCCTCACCTGTGCCAAAGTGAGCTGGGAATCACTTCCCATCAGAAAGTCACAGTGCAGAAAGTCATGTAGTCCAGAAATAGCTGCTACCTCCCCAGGTTACTATCTTCCAGAGCTTAGCACGTGATTTCTCCCCTTAAAAACACTGGAGAGGTCTCAAAACACCTTAGGATTGGAGCTATATTAATTCAGCATTCTTTTGCCATAAGGATTCTGTAGTATCTTATATGCAGAAAGCCCCAGGGTAGATTTCTTTGCTATTAACTGCTAAGGACCAGTCTCTCTGTGGAAAAATTTGTTTCATGTTCTTGCAGTGCATCTGATATATTAGTTGCCAGAGAAATGAAATCGTCTGACTCTTCTCATGCATAACTTTTATTGTTGTTAATATTAAAAGTTTTCTAGCAGAGACAAAACTGCTGTCAGGAGTGGTATGGTGAGGGAAAAATGCTTTCCAGCTATGCCTGGCAGCTTTATTGGAAAATAACTGTGGGAGAAGTCACCTATAAAACAAATGAAATGGCTTGGCATTGATAAATACCATGGCAGTTATGTAGAACTTAGGAGTGGTAGTAAATGGGAAAATATGAAAGCTCATTTACTGAAATGTATGAACATTGTAACGAAAAGAGTAAGACCCTGTTTGTTACTACTGTTACACATCAGTTTGTGATACAAAACAGCAGGGCAATATTCCAGTATTTGGTGTGCTGATTACAGCAAAAGGAAATGAAATCTGTTGCTTTGCAACTTGTCCAACAGCTATGTAAAATGTGGAACTAATGTAATGGCTTATTTTTTCTTACTGATAATGAGGCACAATTGATGTTAAAACATGCACATTTATATAAATAAGTCTTCAGTCACCTTAGAAGAATACCTATAGTGGTAAAAATCTGTATTTCTTTGGTTATGCTCTGGTTTGGTGAAAAACTATTTTCATGGAAGGGGCAGCAATCAGATCTTAAAGTACATAAGCAATCTCTTGTACTTGACTAACATTTAAAGCTGTCTTATGGAATCTGTTTCTTGCTTTGCTCTTAGCCATTTGAACTTTCCTGTTGTCAGTAAAATCTATAAAAAATGACAAGGGGATTCTGGTTTATACAAATGTGAACTTTTAGCTCTTCTGAGACAGTGGTCCACAAGCAAAACCTAAACATTTCAGAATTATTATTATTATTATTATTATTATTATTATTATTATTATTATTACTGCTACTATTATTAATTCAGAAAGAACCAGTGTCTGATGTTTTAGTGCACTTGATTTTCAACTCATCCAGCAAGATTCCAAAAACAAATACCTGTACTGCAAAAATTATCCTCAAGTAACTGGTTTCTGGAATGGGAGATAGGGTGTTAAGTTTCATGCTTATTTACCCAGCAGTGTGTTTTGGACAGCAAACTGAGTAGATCAGTTTTAGTTACTGTTTGGTAGCGTTCTATATGCAAACATGTCTAATGGTTCTGTGGTCTTCAGCTATTAAGACTGTCAAAATATTTCTGCAGGAAAAAACCTCATAAGAAAGTCATGGCTTCACCTTTGAACCACAGCAAGATGTTTTTCCTTAGTCAATACCATACTGTTGTCTTAGTAAATTATTGCTTGTTTTGTGTTTATCTGCATCTGTTTCTAATGCATTAGCTGTTTAAATTTAAAAAAAAATTATTTTTTGCACTTTTTGGAGAGTACTTAGTGTGGCTTTTTAAAATATTTTCATTGCATTAATTTCCTGGGGTAAGTATCCAAGGCATGGTCTGGAAACGTGTTCTGTGAATGCCTAAATCAGTATTGAGGTTTTAGGTAAAATTCTAGCATTTATCATATATTTGTAAGAAATTACTTTCAAATGTCAATTGCATTTGACATTTCCTTCAATTCTCAGTAGTTTAGAAGGGGGCATCCAGTATGAAGTATGTCCAGAGACTCTGGACTCAGGACTTAAAATAAAATTGCTTTCCTGATTCCATGGCATGCTTTATGGAAGCTTTATGAAAATGCAGATATGAGGTTTTCTTTCTCTGGTGGTATATGGAACTTCTTTTATCTAAAGGTTTACCTGTTAGAGTATTAGTAAGTGACTTCCTGTTTAGAAACTATATACAAGATTTGCATAAGTGAACATCATTTATATTAAGGAGGCTGCTCCTTTCACTGCAGATGTCTGAAAGTGCTGTTCAAATGGATAAAAAAGAAAAGCAATTTCTTAGGCATATTTTGTTTATTTAATAATTTTCAATATATCTGAGGCAGCACTGCTGTGTTTAAACCAAAATTTAAGACAAAAATTTCATATCCACATATAATAAATGTATGGTGCAGAATAAATCGTAGGTGGTGTATGCGAAATGGCTGGGTCTGAACAGTAAAGGCAACAGTTTTGCTGTTTGATTCCTGACATCTTTAAATATGAAAATAAATGTATAATTCTGCTTGGAGAAAAAGCAGCAGGGGCTGGTTAGACTGCTGCACAGCTTTCTGCTTTCAGCTGTAGGACTTGGTAGGCTTCACCAAAGGTCAGGGAGGATATCTGGGGGATTATGGATCCCCTTTGTTGGCAGATGTTACCTGATAACTCTTGTTACCAGCACCAACTCAAGAGGCTGTGCAGGTTTTCACCAGCCAATTTGCCAAAGCACTAAGGAAGGGCAAAATTTACCTGCAATTATCCTGACCAAGCAAGTCCAGTCTAGAGAACCTCAAGCTAAAGCCAGTTATTCTCGTGGATGAAAATGTCATCATGTGATATCCAGGGAGTTTGTTGTATTGTTACTTTTGTTATATTTTTCAGTATTCTTTAATATCAGATATGACAGCTTTGCTTTTTCTCTTCTGTTTCTGAGTGCATATAAAACCCAATATAAATATATGTGGAAAAAAATGTCAAAATAATGGAGCTGAACAGAGCTACAGGGATAGCCAAGGTTCTCTGTTAAAAAGATATATTTTGAATTGTCTTTATTTCTGTGTCACAAAGGTTCACATCCTCCAAAGTGTATTATTAAAAGTTTTATGACCATGCTCAGACAATTTATACCAAATAAGTCCAATGAAAAAAAATTATTGAGCTAGAAAGAACTATGTAGCTATGATAAGCAATACTTTATGTCCTTGCTAATTAAGAAGTGGAGTAATAAAATATTTCACTCATTTTTTCTACAGTAATGGGTTTCTAATTTTTTTGAAAAAAAACTTAACTAAATTACAGAAAACCAGTCTACTTTCTTTATGTCTCTGAAATATTCTATTAAAACCTTCTAATTTCTTTAAAAGTAAAAGAAATTGTAAAACAAATTGATAGTTACATTGTCACAAAGTATCAGAAATATGTTTAGAATAGGTAATTTAATAATAAAACATTTATTGTGCCTCTTTGCAAAGGCAAAATGAGTTGGCAATTATAAGCATATAAAAAAGGTATGCTTAGACATACAAACAAAAATAATACTGCTCTTAAGCAAAGAATGAACTACAGTAACTTTTACTACATCCAGTTTTGAAATACTTAATTTAAATCCTTAATAAACTTTACATAATTTTAAGTTAGCTGCCCCAATATCCACCCAAAATGAAATTGTTCGTAGGCAAGTGCAGACCTTTGCATCCCCTGCAACTGGTAGCACTAAACAAAATTAGATTAAATAAGAAAGAGAATGATCAACAGTCTGAAGAAAATTGACTCAGTGCTGATGACCACCCTCTAAGAAAGAGATTATATAAGTGATCACATAACCAAGCCAACCAAGAGGGGTTCCACAGTAAAGCAAAGTAAGTGATGTGGGACTTTTAGGAAACAATTCTTATGGGAAAAAAGTTGTTAATAAGACTGAGATTGCTTTTTTTTTCCTAGAAAGGTAAATAATATTAAATGTATATTGGAGTTGACCTAATAATATGAAAAATAACACATTTATCTTCAGAATTTTTGATCATAATTAATTTCATTTTTTAAATTATTTTGTTTTTAAAACTGTGAAGATGTCCATATCACAGCTTGTCCTAACCTCTACTCTTAGAAATAAATATTCATCAAGTGTTACTGCACATAACTATGATATGGGCTTCTTGCACCTGTTTTTGAAACATCTGTTACTGTTAGAAACAATTTACAAAGCCAATTAACAATTTGTGTAGAAACAGACTTGTATTTCCTTCTGATTATGATAAACTCAAATCTCACAAATCTAAGCTCACTGCTGTCCCAAACCAAGAATATCTTTCAGTATCTATAGTTTTGCATCCCATGTTCGTAAAAATAATCCAAGTTTCAGTTTTTCTGATTCTCCAAGGAATTAATCTTGCTGTCCAAAGGATCCATTTAGAAATGAGCTGCTGTTTGTTTGATTTTTGTTGTTTAGTAGCTCAGTACAATGCACTTGAAATGCAGCAATGGCCATGAGTAGTTTGAAGACTTCGTTACTCTTCCTGTTAAGTTCCTCAGCAATGGGATCAGTGGATATTCTGGTTTTAACTTGCATTGTAAAATGCCTTATGGGCTTTGTATTACATTAGAAAATAATATTAGTGTACTGTGATTCCCTGTGAAAGAAAAAAAAAAAAAGGATAATAAATTATCAACATTTTTTAGTTAAAATTTAACATTTTGAAGTTAAAGTTTTCCCCTTGCTCACATGCTGGGGACTATCCTGGCAAAGGAGGTAAACACCGGGGGTTCATCTATTGCCTACTCAACAGGCCTGCACAGAAAACTGACTCTTGAGGTTCCTGCCCTTGGAGGCTCGTAGCTTGTTTGATCACACCTACACACAGTTGTTTCTGAAGTGCATCAGCTCCCCGCTATGTCAGTGGAAACAGAGAAGGGTGATTCCAGATGGAAATTCATCTTACTGATTTCCCTGAGGAGCTTGCCCCTTTCTTTTGTTGTGTGTAGACACAGTTTATGGTAATTATGGTGTAATTATGTTCACCTAATTTTAGATCTCTGCAGGCATTTGTAGAGTCTGGTTGGTGTGGCATATACTAAAGCAGCTGCTTTAGGGTGAGATGAATCATGTCTAAAAATGCTCATTCCTCCCCATTTACTGTAAGGGAAGTCCGTGTAACTATCTCTTAAGTAAATGTCTCAGTTTTCCATGCAGGAGAATAATTAGGCCATCAGCATTTTTTGTGATGAAGAGTGTCATCTAAATTCATAAGGGCTGCTCCATTTGACCTAAACAATTAAGATCCATCAATTAAAAAAAAAAGAATGTTAATGAACATTAACATTAAAAAAAAACAGAAGGAAAATTGGATTGTAACAGTTAATTAGCCATACCACTGAGGAGCACTAGGTTCAGGAAGTGCTGAGCAAAAAGGTCCAACAAGGATTGAAAGTCGGAACTACCATCACAGATAAATGCCCTAAAACTAAGCCTTGAGCTGAATCTTTCTTTCCCAGCAAATATTTATGCAAGATGGAAATGAGGAATGATTTAATGTTGCCTGCAGGACCCCTGGAATATCTTAGACTTGTGCTTGGCAAACCATGTTAGTTGGGCTGAACCTGGATGGGTTTGAATCACGTTCTGCAGAAGAAGGATTTGAGTGCAGGTGTCCTCACATTTCTGAGCATATTCCTTAAAAGCTGAAAGGCAGAGAAGTATCACTGGGGAAACAATCATCATTCATGCCCTTCAGCAGTGTTTTGAAGGACAGTTCTCATTTCCCCCGACTTCTGAAGGACCAGGCTCATGGACCAGGCTTCTACCTGCAAATGTTGCGCCAGGTGCCACTGTGCCTGTGTGGTGTAGAGTACAGGCTGGTTTTGAGGAAGGGGTTTCCTATTCCTTACCATGTGGAATTTCACATCCAGTAGATCTATTGCAACCACCTTGTATTTTGTGCAATCCAACTCTTCTCAGCTTTGCCATCAGCCTCTCTCAGTACTGTGGATTCTGTCTGGGAAACGGGAAAAGTCTGTGTTGCTTTGTTCCTTCAGTGCTGAACCTTTCCAGCCCTTTTCCTATATGACCAGACCTCTTGAACCATAAGGGACATACCTTCTGTTCACAGAGGCATTTCAATCTCAGCTGAAAGTCTGAAGGTTATTAAGGTAAATGGAAATAGAGTATGCATATGTGCAAATTACTTTTTCACAGAGCAAAAGACAGCTCCAAACTTGTTCCTTCCTTATATTGTTTTCATTACTTAATGTGCTGTTTGTGTGAGATCTGTGTCATCCTTCAGGCATATAGTCTACCCTCAAAGTAAATGGTAGAGGACACTATATTCTATGCAATAGTTCTGATGCTGTAACTAAAAAAAAACATTAAAAAAAAATAGATAAACCCAGACACTTCCAATGCACCAATACACTTGACAAAAATACAGAATAATTTTACTGTTCAGTCTAGAATAAGTTTGATAGTAAGATCTTACAATTATATAGAACTTTTCATTTCTAACAATCTGTATGTGGTCTGTAAAGAGACAGTGAGTTCACGTGCAACCTTCAAACAAACAATGAGATAGAACAGTGAGAGAGTAGGAATCACCTGACCAAAACCAAAATTTTTCCAGACACTGGAATTAGTTCCTTATTGCTTCTTGATGATTTTTGCCTTTTGTTTAATCTGAATGAATGGACCTGTAAAATACCACATCGTATTTAAATGCTGCCACTGTGCTTTTTTGACTGCCAGTTTGCCATGTTAATGAGTGTACTTTCATAAGCAGACATTACCATTGCATTTCTTAATGCTAAAGTTTATCAAAATAAAAATATGCACACTATTGTCACACGGGTGTTAAATTAGATACTTTCATTTATTGGTGGAATGAACCAAACAGTAATGAAACCCAGAAAGAATCAAGGATAACACTAAAGATGAAGCTAAAAATTTCAGATGTTTTAGTAATTGTATAATGTATAATTTTAAGTTACATTTTCTTTTAATTGACAAGCTTCTTTTTTAAGAATTTTCCTACTAGTTTTATTATTTTTTGTTAATTTTTTTACAATTCCAAAAGGAATTGCAGTCTGTCATACTTCATGTGTGAAGTATGCAATTAAATATTAATATGCAGCTATGAAATTTAGGCACACATAAAATCAGGTAATATTTAATATCTATTCTGTCTTTATTTCACTTTTCTTTGAAACATCTAGATTAGCTACAGCCAAGAGTTCACTTGGACTAAGTGAACTTGAACTCTGAAAGCAACCCCATTTTTTCATGTCTGGAAAGAATTATTTTGATTTTTTAATTGTTATTTTTCCTATGAATAAGTTTTAATAATGCATGCACCATAAGTAAAAAAAATAGTTCTTTAGATTTCTTGTTGAAGCTTCTATATATTTTCTATATAACCTGAATGAAAAAAAAAAAGGAAAATAAATGAATTCTGTCTAGAAGCATTTGTGGTTTGTGATCACTTACTGGTTTTCTCAGAAATCATTGTAATTATGGTGTCATTTGTAACAGAACATGTAAAAATATCTCTTCATTAGCTGGCACTTATTTCAAGCTGCACAGACCCTTGTAAATGTAGTTTACAATGAACTACCCATGAATCATCATATTTTCTAGTGAGTGTTATGAGGCTGTACATAAAAAAACCCCAAACAATCTTTCTCAGGTGTGTTGGGACCTGTCAGGGTAAACATTTTGGTATTTATAACACAGTAAATGTCATGTAGCTTTCTGAGCCACACTAAAAGATATGATTTGTCATCCAGAGGATTAAAATTACATTAATTTTTGGAAATTATTTTTGGAAAAACGTTTTGCATGGACTCATTCTTCTGCACTGAACAAAAGTAACTAGTATTTACACTAAACATACTTTATTCAAATGGAAATTTAGAACATAAAAAGCTGATTAAACTTAACTCTAAATAATGTGTATATAGTTAAGACCTGAAACATTTTCTGTGTGCAATTTTTTTTCACTCTCTAAAGAACAATGATAAAATGTTGGCCTGAGACTTGGATTAGAGGACACATGAGTCACCAACATGCCATGAGAATATCCAGTTGTCATATCAAATTTGTCATTTGTGTTAGCAGACTTGTGTAAGTAGAAATAATTATTTCACATTAGACTTCAGACAATTAGGTCAAAACTGTATTTAAAAATGGAGAAAAAATAAACTGCCATTCTACACAGTGACCACACTACTCCAGGTCCTACCTGAAACTTCTGTCTTGGTGAGAGAAATCATTGTTTTCTAAAAGAATTTATGAGTAAAGAAGAAATTACCAGATACTTCAACAAACAAGTAGGTTAAGATTATGTATAATGTGCAAAACATTAATATTCTCATAATGAATAATTGAAGTTTGTTCACTTACATAAATGCACAGACATCTCAGTTTAGGTGAACCCATTACAAGCAGAAATATAACTGTACCGGTGTTTAAACTTTTCTAAGCTAACATATTCTATTTTCCAGGGGAAGTATGCCTCTTCAAACTGTTTCTTGCAATTTCTAAGTAGCTTAGATAAAATAGCTTCTAGATTTTGCTGTTCTCATGATTCCTGGAACCAAGGCTGTAAGAGCTACAAAACAAAACCACAAAAACACCCCCAAAAAACAAAACAGTAGAACCAAAACCCAACAGCAAACAGAAAACCACTAAAATAGACTAAATGCCATTTTGCAAAGGAACAACCATTATATTTATATTCCACATACCACAGCTGATAACAGTGGAATAACTGTTTCTTCACCATTTAAATGTGGTTGTTCTCAGTGGAGATCCCAGTAGAGTTTCTGGAAAGAGAGCAAAGACCTGTTCCTCAGGGTCAGACCTTTTCTTGCAGAAATTTTCCTTTTCTGCATTGACCACATAGGGTGTCCAAGGCAGCCAGTGCCCTGCAGCAAGAGCTGTGGATCTGGCAGTGGCTGGGCAAGAGGGGCAGCAATGACTTTGTCTTTGCAGCATCCAAACTGATTCCAGTTTATTAGCACTAATAACGAGCCTTTAGCATCCACTCTTACCTTGGATGTCTTTTGACTCAGATACAGAGATAAAACTGAAAGCATTCTTGGAGATCTAAAGAACTGCCATCCAGAATCAGGAATAAACTGCTTAACCAATACCAGCTTTTAGCTTCTCTGAGCAGCTGCTGATATCTTAAGCAATTACATAGCTCTACAAAAGACTGCATTTCAATGTGTTGTGGGGGGAGTCTGTATTGAGTTCATTTACCCTGAACAGCTGAGATAGGAAGCTATCCCTTGTCTTTTTTGTCTCTGTTTAGTGTATAATTATGATTTCCTAATTGCATTTTAATATCATCTGATTTTTAATTCTACATGTGCCCTCTCAGTACACTATAATTCATGCACAAGGTGAATGTATTTTTTTTATTTTAACATTTTTGCAAATAGGTATTTTTGTTCACTTTTTAATTACAAAATGTATTTTAAATTATTTAAAATTTCCTAGATCAATTGTTCTTATATGTTTCAGCATTGTAATTAAAACTTTCTAATTCAGAAGAAAAAATTAAAAATTCTTATGACTACATGGCAGGTCATTGAGTGGTAAAAATCACAATTAAAAATCTCATCTTGAAAGTTATCTGCTTCTCCACAATGTACTGCTATCAAAAGAAGTCACAGAAAGGTTTTTAAATTAAAAAAAAAAAAAAAAGTAAGAGCCAAACTTCACTTGATTTCTTGTGAAAATGTCTGGGAAAAGCCTCTTCCTGTAGGCTTTGTGCTGTACTGCCCAGTTATGTTACCAGTTTAAGAATAGCCCACAGTACCTATATTGAGTTTTCATTTTTGAAATGTGAATTACCTGTATTTTCCAATTCCTATTACCTACTTATGCAGCATCTGTGCAGTTTGGTTGACTTCAGGGCAGTTATTTTTGATAAAGAGTGGACTTTGGGTGCAAACTTTTCCAGCTCTACACAAACCTTAGAAAATACAATATTGTCAGCAGAATATCCTCCATGAGGAGTGAGGAATCCTATCAAGAGGACCTTCCTTCCAGGAAAAAATCACTGGTAGAAATCTGGGCAAGCAGAAAGCTTGGTGCTTCTTCTTAATGACAGGATGACGGTGAGGAATGTCTGTTGCTTTGTATTGAGAGGCAATTAATTGTGTAAATGCAATCCAGGAATAAAATTAGCCCATTGGTAATGTGTTGGGGACAAAGCAAGAAAGGAAAGTCACCCATAAACAGGTGATTGAAGTAGAAGGTCTTACAGATACAACATAAGAAGTTACTGAAAAATCTCAGTAGGTCTGTTTTCCTTTTGTAAGGCCAAGCTTCATTAGATTTTTTTATTTTCATATTCATTAAAGGCTTTAAGTAGTTGCAGGTTGAGAACAGTAGTGTTCACATTTTAGTCCCCTGATCCCAAGAGGGGAATGTGAGGACAGAGTAGAGCAACCAAATTGTATAAGAAGGATATGTAAGAAGGGAATGTGAGAAGGAAGAACTACTTCAAGTGGTCATTATTTTAATCTCTAAAACGTGAAAGATGAAGGTACACTTGTGGATTAGACACATCTGAGTAAGAGGATTTTATTCTCATCCATTTTCTAAATTTAGATGTAGTTTGGTCAGAATCTTGGGGTCCTCTGCTGAGTCATAACCATACTGGTCATTAAACAAATGTACGTGCCTGAGGAATTTTCAAACCATGAAGCCAAGAATCCCATTTGGGGCTTTTTGGACCTAAAGTGTAACATACCTAGAGTCAGCTAAAAGACAACAAGGACCTGTACATGGTTTAAAGTAGTTCTTTGTG
This sequence comes from Poecile atricapillus, assembly GCF_030490865.1. Classification (NCBI taxonomy): domain Eukaryota; kingdom Metazoa; phylum Chordata; class Aves; order Passeriformes; family Paridae; genus Poecile; species Poecile atricapillus. Next base: position 11,211,583 of record NC_081289.1, read on the forward strand.
GTGTGAGGTGTACATGTTCTCCTTGGGAGCACCAGCTAGAAAAAGGGACACCAGGAGAAGGGTCAAGTGATGTCAGTCAGAAGTGGAATTGATATGTTTCATCTCCATTCACAGGACTCTGTTTTATGCATTAATGAATAGTCTCACACTTCTGTCTGACTTGAAAATTCTTTGCAAGTAGTCACTCATTTTTTTACAGTTTAAGAAAGTTACCAGTGTTTTGTGCTTGTGCCTAAAAATTAAGATTTTTTATAAGGCATTCAGTTAAGTACTTGCTGAAAGAAAGGGTTAGGATGTAGTTAAGCATTGGACAGGTCATGCTGGGCACCCATGAAATATAAAGGACATAAATAAAAAGGCTAATATAAAGGATATAGCTGTTGTGATTGACTGTTCAGAAAGTAGAAAGCAACAAATGAAGCAAGGATTTTAGTAAATCTTCAACAGGTTTTCTGTGTGCTGATATGTACAGTAATCTGAATAAGTCTTCCTAGTGCAGCAGACCGCGAACTGAGGTTGTTCCTGTTAACTTAAACTGGGTCATCCAACTCACCGTTCTCCTGCCAGAAGCACGCTGTAATAATCATAGAACCCTAGAATGGTTTAGATTGGAAGAGAAATTAAAGTTCATCTCATTCCAGTCCCCCTGTCATGGGTAGGGACACTTCACTAGACCTGTTTGCTCAAAGCCCCATCCAACCTGGCCTTGAACTCCCAGAGGATGGGGAACCCACAACTTCTCTGGGCAGCCTGTTCCCAGTGCCTCACCACCCTCACAGGAAAGAATTTCTTCCTTATCTCTAATCTACATCCACCCTCTTCCCTGAGCCTTCTCTCCTCCAGGCTGAACAGCCCCAACTCTCTGAGCCTGCTTTCAAAGCAGAGGTGCTCCAGACCTCGGATCATCCTCATGACCCTCACTGGGATCATTCCAGCAGATCCTTTTCCTCCTTATGCTGGAGGCCCCTGAGCCATGTGCAGCTCTGAAAATAGTTTTGCAATAAAGGAGCTATTTTTGAGTCATACATGGGTCACTACAGAAAGACTTTTAAAAAATGTTACCAGCTAATGGTAGTAGTGCAGAACACCTTGATTTTAAGGTAATTCTTTCAGCTGGAAACTTCTGTAGAAAAAAAAGTCTGGGTTTAAGATTTGAAAAGGTTAGAAGTTAAGGAACTGGAGAACTGACTTACTAGAATTCATACATATTTTATTTCTTTTAATACTTCACTTTTCACCCCACCAAAACAGGTTCTAATGGATTCTCAAGTCTCTAGAGATGATTTCAAACATTATTTTTTGATGGCATAAAATGCATCCATATGTCTTCTTTATTGAATGTTCCTAGTGCTCTGTGGAAAAAAGAACTTCCGTTTACAGCAATACCTTTTTTTTTTTTTTTTTTTTTTCCCAATTAAACATTTTGGAAGACCAGTCAATACAGATTTAGCCTTAAATTCTGATTCTGGTTGCACCGCTATATAATGTGCAGATTTGACATTTCAATAAATGCCTGAATAGAATGAATGAAAAGATCCTAGTTTCTGTGTCACTTAGTCAATGTTGTGTCCTTAGTTAGATAAGGAATCAAAGTGATATTCTTAGCAAAATACAAGAAAAACTTTATAAGCTTATTCACTTCCCATGTGGCATTGTAAAATGAAGTTTAAAATGAAGCTTGATGGATACTTTAGCAAATTTTTGTTGACAGTTTGGCTAGGAAGTTAACTGTCCCAGCATGAAATCTAAATAAGAATTATGCCAAAATGTTTGGGATGGAGGGAAATGCATGGGAAGGAAAGATTGTTGGTGCAAAGTTCGCAAGTGGACTGCAGGCAGTCTTATCAGACACCATGTTCTAAATGCTAGTGTCGTGTTTTCCTGCATCAGTCTAGGATTTTTTTTTTCTTCTTCTTTCTCCTTTATGATTTGCCGTAGGAATCAGCTCACAGAAGTGTCACTTTAGTTGGGCAGGTCAGCAGTTTTTCAGATGCAGGAAGACATCAGAACACCTGTTTATCCTAGAAGACCTTGGCTGTGAAAAAGGTTTAAATTATGGAAAAGGTGTGAGAGCTGTACCACACCCATCACTATAGAAATGTGCCATAGCTTAGGGCATGATCTAGGAAAAGCAGAGAAAGGTTATTATTACTCTAAACTGAGAGAATTTGTGAGAAAACTAATTATCACACTGGATAATCTATGATCTGCTCTGTGGACACTGACTGCTGTATCTTCCATTTTTGAGGGACTTACATGTACAGGAAAATAAATGTGAAAATGAAATTATACTTCATTTGAAAAATCGTGTTAAGTGGAAGGACCAATACAATCCTGTCCAGAAAAATGGTGTCCTGTCTTCTGTGGTGTGCCAAAAGGAGTTTGGAAATTTCAACATACATCTTGTGTTCATCAGAATAGTTTTCTCATTGTTTTGTCCTGCTCATCAGCAATACATATTTTCCTCTGTAAGTGCAGCAGCTATTTAGCCATCAACAGAGTGCTTTGGGGATAGGGAGGGACAAGCAACCTAGCTGCAATAACATTTGCCTTAGCTAAAGGAGTGGTGTAAAGAACATCCCTTGAGTGCAATAAGAATGTTAATGTCAGACAATTAAGCCTTCAGAAGCAGTGAAATGCCAGTTAATATGGCATTATTAACTATTGAATAGTGTTAACTGTCCCTTGTGCACAGGTATCTCCTGGTATTCGTTAATGGTATAATTGTTTACAGTTTTTCACTCAATATTGTATAACATCACATATTTTTTATCTGCAGCATCAGATCAGTCCCTGTTATTAAACATGGGCAATAACAGAAGAATTATTAATAATAAAAAGGAGATAATTTTCTATTGGCCTTCCCATATGTATACAACTAAAAGTAAAACTTTAAATATTTTTATTCTCATTTTAAATTTGTTCAAATATCTACTAGAGAAAAAAAAAAAACAACAAAAAGAACAAATTGGGGATAGGGAATCTCAGTGACAGCACATCTGAAAATATTTTTTTCTCATCAAATTGCAGTTCCTTATTTTCCTAAATTTCAAAGATTTAAGAAAATGAGTTTTTTCAGTAATAACAATAAATGTAAATCTACCATAGCATCTTTGTGCTGTTAAATTCAGAGTTTCTTTTGTGTCATAAGCCACTTCACCATTTAGGGATATCAGTACCTACAAACTTTAGGCAAGTAGGTGAAAACTATGAAACTATATCAGTAAGTGCAAATTAGAATTTTTAGAGGTGTTTGTGCAGAAAAACGAAAGTTCAGTTTTCATGCAGGAAATAATGTTTAAGACTTTATTGTTATTTCTTGCAAGCATTTTTCTTCTTTGTTTTGAAATACTCCCATCTCCTATTTTAGTGGCTGACTTTGAAATCATAGTAAATACCTTTGTCTTTTCAAACAGAGCATATTTCTTACTGGTCACCTGTGCCATTGAATGCCATGAATTATGGTTTTAATAAAATAATTCCTATTGTATTGCAGTTTTCCTATTTGTCCTAAGTAGTTGTGTTGAATCCTCTCTTTTTCTGTGTCCTGTGGCAGCCTATTTCATTATCATTACAAGCTTTCTTGTTCTGATACTGAAATACTATTAAATACACAGGGTTCTATTGGCTCTGTGAACAAATGAGAGGCTTTTCAGAAGAGCCATGAGTTCATTTCATTTGATTCCTCTCAAGTACCATCAGATTTCCTTCAGTTCCAGTGGTGGTGCAGTCATGGGTCCTGTGGCTCTTGGTGAGGTAGTGAGGGGTCTGTGTTAGTTCTGTTCTTATCTTTGTATGTGTTGTAGACAAATTAGAAATCAGCTGCAGGGAAAATCTCCAAGAGATAAAAACAGAGAAATTTGTTCCCTCAGTTTGTTCAGCTCAACATTAACAGGAAAAAAGGAAAAAAAAAAAAAAAAAAAAAAAGAACAGGGAAAGGAAGAGGATGAAGGAGAAAGAAAGTGGTTTAATTTGTAACATAAACTTTTCATGGAGCAGTTATGGGTATTTAATTATTGAAGGGAGAGAGGGGTATTGTAAGGCAAGGACTGGAAACAGAAGTCAGAGACATTCAAATTAAAATTAAGGCATACATTTTTAAGAGTAAGGCAAATGAATTCACCACAAAAAAAGGGAAGGGTCTCTAGCTTTTCTCATCTTCAAGCCTGTAAATGTTTCTGGAAACAGCAGCAGCAACATGAATTAATAGGCTTAGTACAGGGGTCACTGTACTGGTTGAAATAGAATATCCTGCAACATGTGGGAGGTCAGACTAAAGGACCTAAAGGGTTTTGCTGAACTTGAACATCAAGTACTAGTATCTGTAATCCTAAAATACAGCTGCATACCTTTGTTCATGTTTGGGGTGGTTTTTGATCTTTCTAAATCGGCAGCCACCAAATGACAGATATGACTTCTCTGCGTTATACTTTTAAATTCCCCATGTTTTCGATGCAGAAATTCAAAAAATGTAGTTTGCCTTAAAACAGAAAAGAAGTAATCTTAAGGCTGTTTCATGCTCAGTTCCATGTTTAGAGACATAAATATTGCTCAGTGACATTTTTCTAACCCAATCATTGTTTCAGTAGCCTTTGGCAGCCTGGCTAGTTTGAATCTGAAGCTCTGAATAAATTATTTCTAATATCCAGCATTTTTCAGTATAATTTTTTTCTTGTTTGTGCTGTAGTAGTTGGCTGCTATCCCAAAATGCATCTTTTTTCCCTTTGTGGTGTTCTATTTTTGTCACAGATTAATACAGGCATTAATATTAATAATAATGGTAATGATGATGATGATGAAAGTAGCAATAGTAATGAGTGTGTTTTGGGGTACTTGTTAGGGCAACAGATAGTTGTTAGGCTTGCAGAAGAGCAGCCAAAACAAGACACATAGCATAAGTTAGTATAGCATGAAAAGAAGGAATTTCTAGCAGGAAAACATTTGCAGTGAGAAATTAATTTTATACTTGAGTTCATCCTCCAGATCAGTATCACAAAATGCAGGCTGGATTCATTTTGGCTGAAGATAAAATAGCCAACTCTGACAGGCCCACCATGAGTACATGGGCTTAGACTAGTTGGTACTTTTTAGGAGATGCTATAGTGCTGGCAGCATCCTCAGAAGTTAGCTTTCCTCTTGGTTTTCCTTGATGTATAGCATTCCTTTGTTGCTGAAATATCTCCAACCAAAATAAGTTGATAGCTTCATACACTGACTATTCCCTTTCTGAATAAGGGCATCTGCCAGTTCTTCTTTGACAACTGGTGAATTAGTACATCTTTTATATGTTCCTTAAGAACAAAACTCAGATCCCCTTTTCATGGTGTCTTTGGTCTATTGCTGATTAAAAGATGCCTCCAGACTGCAGTACAGGACAGACTGCTCTACTCAATTTTCTTTGAAATGTCTTTCCTCTATTTGTTTAATTAAAGCACCAAAAATCAGATGCCTTTGTGGAATACTTCTGAATTCACCTCAGGAATATGATCATAGCTTTAACTGAAGTCAGTCTCTAAACAGCCAGCCATTGATGCTCTGCTCCAAGCTTCAACCAACATCAACACATTCATAACTTTTTGAAATATTTTGGTTTCTTTCTTTTTTCTGGGATCAATGTGACTTTCACTCCCCTCACTGTGTCAGTAGAGTTCCCCTGCTCTAGATGTTCCCCCTTAGGAGTTCACTATTTTGATGTAGAGACTAGTTCTGAATCGGAGTTAAACTGACATTCTGACACCATTGCAACTTGTTATTTGTGCAAATAAAAAAATCTGATCATTAGCAGGAAGTCTCTATTTTGTTTATAATATTCTTTGACTGCTAGCACAAATATTTCTTCCCCTTAGTATTACAGAGTCTGAAGGTCCTTAGGGCAGTTGGCTTGTGCTATACTTATACAGACATGTATAGATTTTTCCTTTTTTATGAGGCATTTCTTTAAATCTGACATCTCTTGCAAGAAAGAGGTATAAAGATGCAGATGTGTTAGGTTCATGCAGGTTTATACAGACCCAATACTTGCTTGTTTGGGACAGCAAGAGCCTTGGTCCTGTGGAGTTCACTTCTCCTGAGGACTCAGCGTGGCTGGCAGGGCCAGCAGGACCTGTTCTCTATTAATACTGATCCCCAAGCTGCACTATTTTTTCAGTTTCTGAGTTTCTGAGAAATTACATTGATCAAGTCCAATGCAATCTTTGAGTTCTTCTACCATGTAAACTAACTTACAGTTTTGGGGCATCATTTGGCAGCTCAAGGAGCCTTCAGAAGCAACCTCAACATTCAAATTGAGCCCTTAGCATGTTTTAGTCTGAAGGGATTCCTGAAACAAAAAACTCCTTCCTAATGTGCAGTGGATAATATGGCTTATTTTTTGCATTAAATATGCATTTTAAAGTCATTGTTTCATCCTGTGCCATCATCCTTTTCTTGTCTTCCTAAAGCAAGAGACGCTTGTAGAGTCCCTAAATGTAACCATGTGCTTTTTCTGCTCTGACACCTTATATCCAAAAATCTGAATGCAGACCTACTCTAGCATTAGCATTATTTGAGCTTGTTATTATAGGATGAGTAAACAATCTGACTTGCACACTAGCACTGTTCTGCATATGAGGCCCAAGTTCACCAGTATTTGTCCATGAGGCCTCACAATAATGTTTCCAAATGGATAAAAGTAAAATACTTCAAGCCAAATACTGAAGTTATTCTGTTTCCTTTCAGTCTCCAAGTGTGTAGAAGAGAATACATGAGATGAACAAAAATTTTCTTTAATATAGCTGTGCAAGCGTCCAAGAATCTGGCCTTTTATTGTTTTAATTTCCTTTTTTATTGCAGTCTTAGAGAAACAGAAAATTTTTACTAGCTTTCTGATTTAAAACCATAAAACTCTCCATTATCTCTGCATGCTAGTTTAATACTGTCAAGCATGTTAAAAATAGAAAAAGGTAAATTGACTGCTAGCATTTCTTATATGGTGTAATATTTACTTACAGTATATTAGGTCTGTAGCTCTAAATGAAGGAAATGGCATTAGGAAAGTACAGCTCTAATACTTTATGGGGTATGCATCAAAATCTCACCAGAGAAAGGCAGGTGAAATTACAGGCACATCCTGCTTGATAATGTTCGTGTTTGAGGCTCTTGAAATGGCTTTGTACCATATGCAGACTGATATTGACCTTAACATGCACAGATAGAACTGGAAATGTGTAACTATTAATCCACACCTCAGTGGCTTGCCAAATTCTTTATTGTCCCATGATTTTAGCCCTCCAGTTTTCTCTTTTAATTAAGTAACAACTGTGAAAATGTAATAAATTCTGTGCAAAACAACTAAGCATACTCCTGAACTACAGACTGTATTGATTTCAGTCCAGTAGATCATAGCCATGGGGACAATGTGCCTGAAGGGTAACAAAATGAACCTACAGCTCTGTCATCTCATTTTTGTCCCCTGTTGTGACACCTTTCTGCTTCTGGGGATGCAGAGTGAGCAATTTTAGTCCGGCTGTAATTGTGTGTTTTGCTCTGTGGCTCAGCAGACTGGGGTATTAGAGAAATGCAGCAGCAGTCTCTTCCCCAGAGGTTGAGGGCATTGTGTCTCTGCAGGCAGAGTGCATGATCTTGCTGGAGTGCCCACCATCTGCCTGCCTACAGCTCTGGGAACAGGAGCATTTTATTTCTCTGTTGAAACATATTATGTAAGCACACATTTTTCACAATCTAATTTTGCACAATACACAGTGTCTCTTTTGGTCATTTGCATTTTCCAGCAGTGCTAATTAAATCAGCACGAGGGGACTCAGCTAACCAAGTGAGACTGTCCCAGAATATAGCAGCCTCTTCATGCACTGAGTAGCTGGTTCAGTGCTCCAAGACCAAGTGCTGTCTTTCATGCTAAAGCACCATTCTGCACAAAAGGTATCTTTGATGGCAAAAAGACATTGCTCTATTGGCAGCACATACAGTAATTTTGAAGGGTCTTTTGAGTGGCATAAAAAATATATATATATATATTTTTTTTTGTTTTAAAAATGAGTTCTGTTTTTGTAGGTTTTTGGGAACAGGCTAATTTGAAGCTTCATTGTGTTTGTGTGCTGGGGATCTACTATTTTTGTCTGACCCAGAGACATGGGCTCATGGTCTGGCTGTGCCTAGAAGTGAAGAACAGTGTTGCAATGCTTAGAAAACTCTTTCATCAGTAAGTACATGGCAATCATTTGTTTTGTCAACTACAAATCTCTATGTTGTATTTTGTGGTTATTTATTTGCTTTCATTTCATCCTGCCAGCTTATCTCTGAGACAAGTAGGAAGATTTTTCCTTTCCATATGGGTAAAAAAAAAAAAGCGACTGTAGGAATTGCATCCTCAGTGGGAGTGATTCAGAGGCAGAATTAGAGAGGGTGTCTGCCCTGCCACGTTGCAAGAGCCAGAACAACCAGACTATGATGTTTCTTTTTTTGCCTTGACAAAATGTTTCTCAGAGACAGACCACCAAACATAATGACCCAGAGTGTGATCCTGTGCAATAGTTCTCTGATGTGAAATGTTCTGGTACCTGGAGCTGAGTGCTTTTATGACAAATATTGTTATATTTAATTAACACCTAAGTAGGGTGTTAATTCCCTTTCAGTGGAATTTACAGTATGGTCTTCTTGTAAATCTCCAAATAGTACATCTACTGTTAGTCTAGTTTGATTTGTTTTTAAGCCTAATAATGACCTATTCCACTAGTAGAGCAGAACTTGTTACAGGTGACCTGAGGCACTCCAGTGTCTTCACTCTCTTCTGTCTTGTCTGAAGAGCAGGTTTCTTAGTGTGCAGAACATATCAGTGCTTCAGTGTTTTCCTACAAGGGCTCAACACTGCATCCACCGGTCCTGTGGCCTCTCAACACACCGAGGCACTCACCTGCTCTTGGCTTGGGGACCTTCCTCAGTTTCCAGCATGACTTGTTTTGGTTTTGTGTGCTGAGAAATGTTCTGACTGTCCTGGTTAACTCGACAGTAACTGCGAGGTGGTGCCACTGTGGGCTGCAGGCTGAGAGGAACATCCCACACAAGCGAAATACAGAGGGCTGAGACACTTAACTGAGTATTGTGGTGTTTATAAAACTGGAGGATGCCTTCTCAGCCTCAGGCTTATTTGTATGTTTTGTGTTGCCTTAATTTCCCATTGCCAAATAACAGCTGCAAAGCATCTCCTCTTTTAATTTTTTCTCAGCTTTTTACTTTTGTTTTGACTTGATATGAGTGCCATGTCCCTTGATTCTTGAAAATAGCATTTTCAGAAAAGGAGACACATTTGGTAACATATATGCAATTCAAAGATTATCAATAATTTTGTGAACTCTGAAAAATTCAGATTATCTATTGCAAAATTGAGTTTGCAATCGACAAGTTTCTTGAGTATAAAGTCTGCAAAATGCTGTTGTGCTATTTATGACTATCTGAAAGCAAGACAGTAATGTATTATGGTAGTGTTTTTTAATGGTACATTGTGAGTTCAGACTGAGATGCTACAAAGACTTTAAAAAACTGGGCTGCCATGATTCAGATACCAACCTAAATCATATTTTTAAACTATTATTAGAACTCCTACAGTGGTAACCTCTGTGAGCTTACTTCCCTCATAAATTGTGTATTACTGGGATTCTTTTACCCAGATTAATTTTTTCTTTTTACAAAATGTCAGCACATAATTCACAGCCTATTAATATGGCAATATTATTTCCAGAAGTAAGGAAAATAAGTCTCTATCTCAAGCAATTAAAATTGTGCAGCTACGATTTAAGTAAAATACCTTTCAAATAATTCAAGTCTGGTAAAATAATGCCACTATTCCAATTCAGCCTTCCATATTTTATTTAAATACATGTCAGACCTCAAAGCTCCATCACAGTTGTCTTCCACAAAGATAAAATGAAAAGAGTATTAGAGAAAAAGAATATTTGTGTCCCTAGTAGATGAACAGTTGTACTGATGTATTAATAGAAAAAGAGTATTAGACAGAACAGTAATTTTCCATTAAAGGTGAGGAGCAGATTCTGTCTACTTTTGCGAGGAGCTGGCTTTTCCCATTGCAAAGCAAGGACAGGAGAATGTTTGTCCACTGGAAGAGAAATTTGAACATACAAGTTCTGCTTTAGGGTGGGTAATAGAAGTTGTAGGACAGAATCTTCACAAGGAGTGTCAGTCTCTCCATGTGGCTCCCAGCACAGGCTCCTGGGTGGCCCAGAATGGAGCTCAGAGGGGACTGCAGGGGCTCTGGATGTGCACAGCAGAGGTGACACAAGGGACATGGGTGTGGCTGCTCCTGAGCAATATTGTCTGAGCAGGCCCTTCTTCCAGGTGCTCTGGGCATTCACCAGCTGACCCCAAGGGAGCTTGCAGGGTTTTGGTGCTGGGTGAGTCACCCTTAAAGCACAGAGATTTCCACTGACACAGGCATAATTTGTATCCAGCCAGAACAAACCAGGCCCCCATTATCTCCATTACTGTGTATTACAAATTAATGCTGCATTTTTCAGAGAAATCAATTTGTCTCTTTTTTTCTAATGAGCATCTCAATAAACATCACTTAGGTTTTTTTTTTTCTTCCAAGTGAACATATAAAAAATATTTTGCTACAGTTTGATAAAAATAAAATTCTTACAACTTTATGTCATTTTTTTCCTCATTAATTAAATTTGTCTGTTGGACATTTTTGACTAATATAGAACTTCTCAGAATAGAAATATATTTCCTGGAAATATATACAACTCAAATAACAATGTAAGTGTTTTTCTGAAGCAAAAACCAGCCTTAGTAGTCTGTTCAAATGTTTTTAGTCCAATACAGTCAATCTCTGGTTAAACCTATTCTGTGCATTTTCATCTTTATGAGCCATCAGTTTGCAAAGAGGCTTTGTCTTTAGAAGAATACCAATAAGATGTATTATTTCCTTTTTTCAACTGGCTTCTTCAAGTCAGTTTCTAGAACTTTCTTTGGGAGCTGTATTTGAGAGCTTGGTTACATAGCAAACATTGGTGTTAGCAAATTTCATACTCTGTTGTGACACCCTTTGACCAAATAGAAGATTTTCTGGAGTGGGAGCATCTGAATGCCAGGTAGTGTTTGACTGCTAGTAAAGGCTCCTGTAAATATGTACAAATTTCAAGAGAAACCTATCTGTGCAAATATTGCTGGCTTCTATATGACTGCACAGGTTGAGTGTGGGTTTTGACATTCTCATTTTGTGAGCAAATGTATAATCTCTTACAATTTTATGTTTGTCAAAAACATTTGTAAGGATAATTATTTGCCTTGTAGTAAGTCTTGTAGGAACAATATGATTCTTTTAAATATCTCAGGAGCAGTCATTAAAATTTTTGTGTAAGTTAAAAATCAAATCATTGATAAACAGGAGGCATCTACAAACAGCTGGTTCATAATTAGCTTTAGCAAATTTGCAAAACTGGAGTTAAAGGCAGTTCATTTCCAGACAGTCTTTGCAGAGAACAGCAGCATTATTTGAACATCACTTTATTTATGCACCTATTAACACCAAATAAAAGATGAGTATTCTGAAAGCAAAGTGCCCCAAACTGTCCTCTCTGTTACAGGAATGACAGCTGGACAGTTTTTTTACCAGCCAGTTAAATCGTGGCATTTCCCAGCAACTTCAACCTAGAACTGTGCTGAACAGTAAATTAACTGAAGAAAACAAAACAAAGTACCTCTAAATAGAATAGGTACAAAATTATTTTACTGGGTAAATAACCATATTTTGAGGTTGACTTGGGGTAACTTTGATATTAGAAAGTCCACATTGCATGCTGCTAGCAGCCTTTGGAAGGTGCTGCAGCTGCCTTTGCAATGGAAAACTCTGTGGCCACGAGGAGTGGAGCTCTCTATTGTAATAAGAGCTGAAGTTCAGCAATCTGAGGTAAAGTACAAAATGCAGATGTGTTTGGCAGTTGATTCTCCTGCTGACACAGCCTCTCTGTATCATTAAAAACCACATTTTTGCTTCCAGCACACTGCACACTTGTGTCTTCACATTTCAAACAGAGGCTTGAGGCTAGCCACAAAAACTAAGAAAATAAACCAGGGAATGATACGCTTTTACAGTGTTCCTAGAATCAGTCTTCCCCCGTGGTGCTGGTCTTATTTGTGGCTGCTCCAGGGTATCCTGTTTATCTGGTCCTCAGACTACCCCAGAAGGTACAACAAAGGCAGGTAACACAGTGGTGAGCTGGACCCAGGGTGTCCTTAGGCAGTGAGGACTCCTCTTTTCTCAGAAACAAAGTGGAAACTTTCTCTTCTGAGAAGATCAAAGAGTGCAAACCTCAGCCTGTCATTTGGTCTGAGGAGAGCAGGTGGAATATGTCATCTCTAGAGATTAGGGAATTACGTATTTGTACAGGGACATTCATCCAAATATGAATTCTCATAGTGGAGAAAATCACTCATTGGCTAGAATTTATTGCAGTTTTTTTAATAGAGTCTGTATGTAGTGCTATCCCCATCCAGTTTAATCTGTAAATCCTACAATCTTGTATTTTAAAATTTTGAATTTAAAATGCTAGGAGAAAGAAATCAAAGGATAAAGCTATGGATGCAAGTCTAATGGTTAAAAATATGATACATGTGTATGATATATAATATAAAAGATCTATAAGCAAAAATATTAGTAATATAATCCATACCCAAAGAGAAAGACTACAAAATAGCAGGCTATGAAAGAGAAGGCCATTTCCCATCAATAAATTATATCTTAAAATGTTTTCATTGTATATAGCACATAGAAGAATACAAAGATCTATTTTTTTTTCCAAAACCTTGAAATTTATTTAGATCTCCATTAAAGGATCAGGGAATACAATTTATTGCAGTAGCCTCAAATATGAAAGAAATTAATTTTCTCCATGAGGATTTTCTTGCATAATTTCCACTTGGTTCTCTGTCACACACATTCCACAGAGCTCATAGCTCATATCTCACCCCAAATGTTTGAGGCTTTGCAGATAAGTCAGGTGGCAGACTTGGCTGAAGGTAGTGGTGAAAGTCAGGCAGAAGTGTTCACAGTTTAATTGAGGAATAGAAAGGCTTTAACCTAAAATGCACCTTCAGCTGATGTCTGGCATTGTAAAAACTGCTTCTCATAATTGACTAATTTTTTTTTGGTTTTTTTACTGTTATGGTGTTTACATGTTTTACGTGAATTCCTGAAGGAACATCCCTTGTTGAATATGCTCATTATACCATGACTAGTTAAATGCCAACACTCATCTTCATACTAATCTGAGCACTAGATAAGTTTGTTGAGAATAATTTCCCTTAAATAATAATAGGCTTAGCTACAGGCTGTATTTTAATAATGAACACTTATAAAATCCAACCAAGATGTTTCATATTGCTTGGAATTTTCTTATTCTCTCTTAAAAGTGATTTTTTTTTGGTTAACTGTTGCCCGTTAAAGAAACTATTAAAAGTAAAGCATCTTACACTGACTCATAAGTTTTAAATGCTTGAGATCTTCATTAATCAAGTACTAAAATAAGACATATTTAATTTGTTAAAAAGTACCATTTGTACTACAAACAGAAGGAATTCAGATCAGTAGTGGTAATCATAATTTTTTTCTTTAATGAAGGCTTTCTTAAGGATTTTTTTTTAAGTTTGTTACAATAAAATATCACTGAACTTGTGGAAGGGAAAAAGGAATTTTGGTGCTCTTCTTCTGAGAGGATCATACAGCGAAAAACCTGGGAATACAGCAGAAAATTTTGGTTTATGCTTAAAATCTTTCAGGGTATAAATGGATGGAGTGTTTGGGAGCTGTGGCTGATGTGGGCTTTCTCACAGCTGTGTGGTGCCCATCCCTCACTGATGCTCATTGCTGATTTTTGTGCATCAGCCTGGAGTTGTGTGGGTCTGCAGAAGAAGACAGGAAGAGGGGAATTATAGGACACCTCACATTAGGTTGTATATGACAGAATGAAAGAAAATGATAGAAATGTTTAAAGTTAAAAAGGATTTTTCACTAAAAGGATTGGAATGACTAAGATGGGTTCTATAGGGTAATTTCAGGTATTCTGGATTCTTACTGGACCATTTAAAAAGACATTCAGAAATGAGCCATTAGACCATGCACACAGCTTTTTACCTGTGATGACTATGAGTTTCATGTTATATCCCAGAGAGTCACAAAAAATATTCTTGCACTCACCTTCCTGGGTAAAAGAAATTTCTATCTCATTGGTAGAGAAAATAACTAACAAATCAGATATTCCTGATATAGCTGATTTAAAGAATTTAGGTCATCATTTAGGCTGCTTATAGAAAGGTCAATTAGATTATCTGTGAACAGTGAAGGATAAATTAATGCAGCAGGCACCAAATTGCATGTATTGTACTGAAGAGGTGCAGAAGAAACTTGAGCTGTTGTCAGATGGCCATGGACCCACACCATGGTATAGATATAAAGCTCCAGGTACCACCTGAATAAATAATTTGGATGAGACTCTCCAGCAGAATGCTCCTGCTGAAGCTGATGAAAGCCAGGTCGTTCAAGGCATTTGATTTTGCCAGATATATGGCTAATGTTTACAGTCAGAAGCAGAAGCCTGTTAAAAACAAAGGGAGAGCCAGTCTGATTAAAGTAGGGCAGTAGAAGAGAGGGGGTAGTTTATACTGAAAGTTTATGAGGTTGTCTGCTTTATCATTACAGAGCAACGATACTAAGATATTTCCTTTAGTTTCCCCAGACATAGATCATGTACAGATGCAAATATAGATCTAAAAGTCTTGCTTGCACATAGATATTTCTAACCAGGAATATTTATAGAAGCCAGGGAAACCGAAATATTTTAAATTTTAATCCCAGCCAATAAAATATCTAAGGCAGGTTATTCTCAGATGAGATGCAATTGATTGTATTGTTAAAAAATTCCAAATAAATTACCACACCACATTTTGGGAAGCCAATTAAATGAGAGATTATGAATGATACAAGATGAGCAAATACGAATGGGTGAATAGTCAGAAGTGTTTGTTGAAAATTTACACCAATAAAAATATGTTATGGGTAAAACAAAGTTACCATTGAAGGAACAAGAGGGATGTTCATGTTTACATATTCTTCAAGGAAAGTATAATGCAAGTGCAGACATCAGCTTGAGCATCAGTGAGTTAGCACACAGGAACTTACAAAAAAATGTTATAATATATTAGAATTAGAGAAAATTATAAACCTTTATCCCTGCCATTTTCTTGGAAATGGCAATTATCTTCAGGTTTGAATCTTCTACTGAGCTAGAAACTATTCAGTACCCTTTTGTCTGTGTGTTCCTTATTGTACTTTTCTGATTGGACTTTTCTACTAAATTTTATAAAGACAAACAAACATGAGAGAAATACATTAGAATACTGTAAAAAGTTATACCTTGCTTATTAAATTCATAAGTACTACATGCAAACAGAGCAGTTTTTAGTTCAGCCAAGTGTGTCTTATTTTATAATGTCTGGAATCAACTTCAGTCATGGTTATGAGTTTGCTGTCATGATTGGTAGCTGTACCTAAACCACACATACATTATGCAAGAGATCATTACTGGAAGTATTTAATTCACATCCTATGTTTCTCAGCTAGCAAAGCAAAGGGAGTCATTGGAGTGAAATGAAACTGAAACAGAGCACAGGCCCCAAGCCAGCAAAAAGGGAAAATAAAAACCCATAAAAGCACTGCATGGCTGCAAGCCAGTGAATGCTCCATCATGCAGTTGTCAGCCTCCTCCTGTGGCAGCGGCCAAAGAGCCCTTTAAATTATGGTCTCTGGGTTGGGTTCCTAAAGCTTGAGCTGTGTAATCCCTCTGACACACAACAGTGCTTCCTGCTGCTGTCACATGCAGTGAGCAGGATGTGGCTGGGGAGCTCCTTCCCTCCGAGCTCCAGCTTGGGAGCCACGGGGCAGCGCCGCGGGATTTGTGGAACGGCGCGATGGGCACCAGTGGTCCCTGAGCACCAGCCCAAACTCCTCCACTCTGGGTGGCCTGGGAATAAGAGAAAAGAAGGGGGTTAGGTTCATGTCAGGAATTTCTCAACATGTCAGTAATTTTCAGTGTTCTACAAAAAAGAGAAAATAAATGGAAGTTGAATTCTACAGAAACCAAGTCAGTCACTTGTCTAACTGGGCTGGATGGGACCATTAAATAGTAGTTACTGACTGTAAAAATGCTTTTTCCCTGCTTCTTCTTCTATGAACTTACTGTTAATGCCACTGTTCATCTTTTCCTCCAAAGTAAACCAAATGCTAACAATTTCTGTGTCTTATTTTCAGCATTTTGGAGGGCATAGTCCTATTATTATTATTATTATTATTATTATTATTATTATTGTTCTTGATTTATAAAGCCTGCAACACAAACTGTGATTCAATGCTGATGAATCAAGGCTGGTTTACATATTTGCAATTCACTATAGTTTTCTTGCAAAAAGTCCTATGAACCCATTAGTGCACATGCAGGATGTTGTCCTGATTGTACTTCAAAAAGATCAGGCTGCTCCAGAGTTCAGGTACTATAAATACCACAAAAGCAAGTCAATATGCTTTTAACAAGCATCAGGTAAAACTACAGAACTTTTTAGGGGAGAAAAGCAGAAGAATGACAATTGATAGGATGAACTAAAAATACACTGCATCTATTTTTCAGGGTTCTAGAACTATTTTATTTTTTTACAATTTCCAGGAGGAAAAATTCATTTTTATACCAGATTTTAAAAAAAAGGTAGCTTATGCCCAAAGAATTGAAAAACATTAATTAGTTCAGGAATGGAATGGCTTTTTACGAAGAAAATCTGTACTTTTACATGTGTTGACTGTAGTTAATCTGACTGCTCTTTGAAATCAACAAAATTCTACAGTATATACTCAGATGTTAAGAAAATTATATTGTTTCCATTGTGTTTGGAAGCTGCTACGTTTTATTTCCTCTACACCAAGGTTTAATTTCTGTTTATTTCTGTTAGAAATTTGCTTTTGAATTGCATGTAACAAATGCAAGGCTGTAGGCATTTCTTCCTGTAAATACCCATTTTTATATCTAGTTTGAAATATGCAATTTGCTATAAATACAGGTGACTCTCTTTAGGAAGTGGTTAGGAGGTTTTAGTGCATTCATTGCACATGTTGAAGTAAATGAACTAAATATGTTTCAAACAAATGTGTTTGAAACAAGAGACTGTAAATAAAAGTGCACTTTGAGGGTCAGAAATCTGTGTAGGTTCCTAAACTTACTGATGTTATAAGTTGAATGATTTGGGTTTGTCAGTGGGCAGGCTACAGCTGTTCTCGAGCTGGCATTTTCTCAGGCTGCCAAAAAGCATCTGCATCACTGGGCATGTTCTGTACATTGGAGCAAGAGCTGCAGGACCTTTACTCTCTGCAGCTGATCATGAAGGACAGCAGACTCAGAGAATTTCTCTACAGCCTCATCAGAAATCTCAAAAGAAATTAGAAGGATGCTCTTGTCTGCAAACTGAACCTATTGCAAGAAACAGGGTTAGCAGTACAAAGCAGGAGATCAGTTAGAGCTTGGGGATCCTGGAAGAAAAGAGATCCATATGGAAGTTCTCAGCCTCAGGGAACCAGGCATACAGGTATTTTGTGCTTTATAAGCTGGGGTGCTTTTTTTCCCCCTTCTTTTGATTATGAAAGTGTGCTGGGTCTTTTGGCATTAGCTAAAGAGAGAAATTATTTATAAGCTTTTTATAAACCTGGAACAAAAGGTTTTGAAGTCACTGACAAAGAGCAGCAGTAACGACATTATGGAGTTATAATAGGCAGAAAAATAGGAATAGCTGTAAGAAGAAACATATTTTAATTTATAACCATTTGTGCTCTGCAGTGACTTTTAAATAATTAGATAGGGATGTTATGTGTTCCTATTTTCAGGAAAATCTTTATATAGTCTAAGTCAATAAGACTTTTGGCAGAGGGTTCAATAACAAATGCCATTTGAAAAAAAATGTTTTAAGGTTGCATGTGTGAAGCAACAGGTTAAGGATCTATCCACCTGCAATTTTTCATCTTAGGAATATATGTCAGAACTCAATATAGAAATGATTCTCTACATTTTTCCTATGTCAGAATTTCAGAGAGAGAAGAAATTGAGTTATTTATAGACTTCTCCATAATTATAAATGGGATCCCTATTCAAGGTTAAAAGAAATGGGGAGGAACTATATTGGGAAATGCTTATTAATCATGTTGGATTAGATTTATAGATATGCCTTTCATAGAAGAACATGATACACCAGTCAGTGGCTAAACAGTAGTTTAAATTGTTTTGTCCTAAAGTTATAGTAAAAGTGGCAAATACAAGGTTTTTTACTCAGTTTTTTCCACATTTTCACTACTTTGCTGAGATGTTATAATGACATTTTTGATAGTGGAAATAAAATATGAACCCTTGTTTTTGATAGTGTGTCTTTCAATTGTGAGTTCTATCAGAAATAAATAAAAGAAAATGTATAACATTTATATAATTGCCTAGTACAGCCACATTTTATTGTGGTTACACAAGGACTAAAACCACTAAACACTGCAGAGAGACTTTGAACGAAGATTTTTGTTTTAATAAGAAATGGGAAATTGGTATAAGGTCCTGGGAAACATAATATCTAATACTTTATTATTTAGATACATAGGTAGGTAGTTGTATAATAATAATACGTTCAAGTTTTGTGTGGAAAGAAAATTGACAGCTCTGTCCATAATCCTATATGTGTTTTCTGAACTGTACAGATTTAGCCAGTTGTCATTAACTGTTTTTAACCTTTACAAGTATCAATAGTAAAAAATACTGTACCAACCACATGCTTTGACCAGAAAGCTCTGCATGCTTTTGTTCTCCCTCATGACAGAAACATGAAGGAAAATGAGCCACAAAGATTTACAAGTGATTAATTGCTTCCATCAAAGCAATATAATTTTAAATTGTACTTTCATTTGTCTTTTCCCTGACAGGAGGCATTGTTGATAAGGACCTTCGTCACTACCTCAATCTCCGATTCCAGAAAGGTTCGGTGGACCATGAGCTCCAGCAGATCATAAGAGACAATCTCTACCTCCGCACAGTGCCATGTAAGTAGGGTGCAGATGGACAAACCTGGCATTTTAGTGGCAATAGACCATCTGGGTGAATGCTGCTGAGGCCCTTTGCCATGAATGAAGAGGTGGTCTGTGGATAAAACAGACTTCTTGTTAATAGATTTGTGGTTTGGTTCTAGTCTTCCACATAACTGCTGAGAAATTCAGCTGTGCAATGGTGATGTTTTCAAAGTTGTAATTTCATGAAGTCTGGCTCTAGAATAATAATAATCTTATTTCTTCTGTAGTTTTAGAAAGCACAAATTTAAAGAGAAAAACAACAGTTTTCTGGGCTGGTTCAGTGGATATCCATTGGATTTATAAAGCAATAGGACAACAGAAGAAATGTGTATACCAGATTTTATTTGAATGCAACAGGAATGGCAATGGAAGTTTGTAGTGTCTTGCATATGTGTTTGTTGCTACGTAAGCCAATATTCAAAATATTCTGAAATCTCTAAAATAGTTTTCATTGTATTGACAAGATTCAGCTATTTCACCAATAGACATGAAATTAAGCAGAGTCACACAAGCCATGTCCAAATGTCAGGGCCATGCCTTTCAGAACAGATCCACTTGGCTGACAGACAACATATCATTTTACATGGACTGAAGTTCCATTATTCTTCCCTCATAAAATAATTGCTTAGCAGACATAAAAAGGGTCTTCTGGTTTTGGCAAAAAAGGGGTGCACTTTTGAACTTACAGGCTTGACACTGGAATGATAGGCAGAGGGAGGTATACTGTGCTATTTCTATGGTAGTGGGTGGATGCCCTTTGAAAGCTGAGTTTTGTGAATGGTACTGTATGTTTTTTCTTTCATAATATTAAAGAATGGAGCTTTGAAAAGCTCCTCCTAAAAAAATAAATATAAATGCCTAATTTCTAATGTTCCATTTGCAACTGATCAGAAGGGAAGGTGGAGAAAAACATTTAGAAGTTATTACCTGTATGCAGAAAACAAAAAATGTTATATTTATGTGAGATTTGTGATAAATTAGGTTTGTCTGAAAATGCTGAGAAACATTACAGCTGTATTGGAAATGTAATTACAAAAAAGTTTTGAGACTAAATCTCACTTCCAAGGATGTCTGGGAGCATCATTAGCCTAAGTGTATTCTTATTATTACCCCAGTCCATGCTCATTAGTGCCACAGGTCCAGGTCAAAGAAGAATAAAAATACAACAATATTGCAATTACTGCACACACATCGTGTATGACAGACACCATCTGTCAGTGATATGGGCACAATGAGTATTTTTTGAGGTTGTTTTGTTTTCATTCAAGGCAATAATAAAGTGTTCTCATGCCTCAAGTAAGATTCCATAATCACAGAAGCAAATTTGTCATTCAAAATGCAATACTACAACCACAAAGACTAATTTGGTCTGTAAACAGCACAACCTTTCCTTATTGCTGTGACTTCTCCATCTTCTGTGTCACCTTAGGCTGTTAAATTCTTAGGTCATTATTGTATTATATAATGAGCATATTTGACTAAGTAAAATCTGCAGTTTGAAATATACTGTAGTGTTGTAAATGGCAGGTGCTGATTTGCTGGGTAACCTGGTGTGTTCTTACGTTCTTGGAGAGTGGAGGACTCTTTTCAGTAGTAGAGGTAGCGATAAAACCCAACAAAAACAAACAAACAAAAATACCCCAACCAAACAAAACAAAAACAAAACAACACAAAAAATCCCCCATAGTGCTTAATTGGTATATTTTTTTCGAAATGTTATTGAAAATTCTATGAAAGTAATCCTTCTTAAAAGTGAGTATTAAAAAAAAATGAAATGTTCAAATGCAGATAGGATGATTTATGGTTAGCTAAAGGATTTTTCATAATCAGTCAAATAAGAAGAACACCATCACATAGTTTTCAACCCAAATTTTCTCTAAATCATAATTGTGGCGAATCTTTTTTTAATGCAATTTTACTCTGTCCCTAGAATTTATTCCTAGGAGGGAAAATGTTCTCACCTGATCGTTTATTTTCATATAACTTAACTAATTTTTGAATCACAAACTTACCTTTAAATAACACTAGTATTCAAAATCTTCTGCTCTGGGCAGTATTTTGTTTTTAAGCTCTGTACATAATCTAAGAGTACTGGTTGGTTGTCCTAACACTGTCCTTAGTATACAGTGGTAATGTTTACCTGACTGTACCACTGCCCACAAGTTCACTTCATGAATGCACCTAACCATGAGCTTATTACAGATATTGCAACAGATGCCAACATGGCAAAAGCAGCACCCATATTTTTCAAATTCTTGTGCAGAAAAGTAGAGAGGGAAACCCAGCTGTAGGCAGCATTGACTTAATTTCCAATGACAAGGTTGTAACACGAAGAGGAAAAAAAAAAGAAAAATATGTGACAACAAAATTTCATCTACAATCTTTGCTGTTACAGAGGCATGATTGCCAGTAAAACCATAAGAGGGTTTGTAGAGTTTTTACCTTGGGTTTTTCTGTTCACACTGGCAGCACTGGCCCCAGCAGTGGAGTGGGCATGAACATGGGTTTCTCAGCCTTCTAGATTAGATTAAGTCATCTTTCACTTGCATTTATGAGTGAGTATTCTCTGTGAAACCAGGAAGCAGAGAACGAATCCATACCTGTTTTAAATCAGGATAAGCCAGCTCAAGTTAGACAACTGAACTAGTATTTACTAGAAACTGGGTAAGGTTTAGCCTTGGACTCAACCCTGGCAGTGTTAAAAGCCAGGCTGGATAAGTCTTTAAACAACCAGCTCTAGGGGCAGGTGTCCCAGCCCATTGTGAGGGGATTCTGGGACTTGATGATCTTCCAATCCCATACCATCCAATAACTCAGTGATTCTAGGTAAGACTTTGAATTGTCTATTATACAAGTGTACATCCCTGTGTACACCAAAGAGTAGATGGGCCAGAATCACATGATGTGAGGATAATGGGTCAATTCTGCCCTCAGAAATTGTATCCCCTGGGAATGGGATGAATTGGTTGGGTTCGTGATCCTTACATTTCTCTATTTTTGCTAGTGCAGTGCCCCTTTCTACTAAATTAGAAATGACCGTGTAACCCTGAGAGTCAAATGCTGCCTTCCACAAGGGTTGCAGTTCTCAGTGCATATGAAATTGATTTTCCCAGCATTGCCAGCAGGAATGATATGCATACATCCCAGGGTGAGATGTACAATGGTATTTGCAGCAGTCAGCATGCAGACATTAACAAGGCAGTTTTGGGGGAAAGAAAAGTTCCTCATTTTCCACTTTCAGAAGACCTAGATGAAGTCTGTGTCCTGCATTTTCTTCCCCTTTTCCTGTTGTGTAGAATTTTAGCACTTTTCATATCCTAAACTTGCTCCTGAAGATATTTAGGAGCGCTATTGTGGTTGTCCTGCAATACAGAAAAGCAGGGAGAGAAGCTCATTGATATCTTCTGGGATATAACCTCATACTGACAGTAGCTCAGATTAGCTGGTCTTTCCTGCTGCACCATAGGAGGATGCAGCCCATGAATGCTTTCTGAACAGTGAAAATGGGGGAAAATAGCTTTAAAAACATTATGGGGATGAAGAAGCTTCCCTCCTAGTCTTTGAGTTGACAAAAAAAAAAAAAGGAATGATGTAAGAATGGAGAGGTTTGGAGCCTTACAGCACTGGATATTTCAGTATTACCATTAGCACAGAAATTGAAGGGAGGATGTTTTATTTAAGACATTTATCAGCAGCATAGGAAAAAAAATTAATTTTGTGACTGAGCCATATGCTGTATGTGAGTGACTAGGGGCAAAAAATGGAATCATTATGAGCAGCTGTTTCCCACATACCAAATCATGATAACAGATCCTCCTTTTTGTCACTTCCCTGTTGATGCCATGGGTGCTTTGTGTTAGGTGAATATAATTAACACTGCATTGCAAATATCACACCTATGAACACTTAATAAGTCACATAAGTCACTTCTGCTGTGACTTATTTTTTTCCATCTTCTGTGAATATTTAGATTTAGGTCATTTTGAGTCAATATAAATTAGAGCCTCATTTTCAAATATAGTTCTGTTGTATTGCATTTTAATATAGTCTGGTCTATATATAAATTTAACCCACGTGCTGCAATATTGTCTGTGTACTGTTGAAATGTTATATCTTGCAGCATGCTTATGTTTGTTGTCTGGTCCTCTTCCCAGAAGAAAATGTACATGGAGTGATACATTTTCTGGGTGTTGGTTTATTTATCATATATAGTAAAAGTAGAGCAATTAGCTTATATTTTGGTGATACTAAAGTCAATAAAATATGTTTATACTTGAGGCTGCAGGGGAATTTACACTTTCAGACCTGAAGAAATCTCCATCTGCAAAACAGTGCAAAACAAACAAGGTCTTTCCCACTGTCAGAGAACTGTCATAGATTGGCAAACCTTAGTCATTTATAGTCTACTTTGTGGATACCCATCAGAAATAAAGAACTTCTGGGAGTCTGTAAGACTTTCCTTTCCCAATGATAGGTGACTCATAGTTTGTGTTTCTTCTAAAACCTTTTATTTTGGTCACAATAATTGGTAAATACTGAATTAAATCCATATTACATGCTTAGGTTTTCATATGAGGTTTCTAATTTCCAAGCTGAGAAAAGAGTTGCAGAATTCAAGTGAGCAATAACTCTGTACTTGTTGAGGGTAGCCCAAACTCAGAAGCTCCCTGTGCATTGTTCTGCTGCTCTGGATAAAGTTGTGAGGTATACCTGACAAATCCATATTTGAACAAATATGAAGCCTTTCAATTTTTTTTTGAAAAATACTTTTTTTCTTCTAAAAAGTATATAGCCAAGAAAATTCAAAGGGAAATGTGTGAACACATTCATGAGACTTTCTCCAATGGTATATTTTTCCTTACAAATTTGTTCATGTCAAAAGTATCTTACAAGAGGTACTGTCAGTGAAAGAGCTGCCAGTTTGACGTCATATGGAGCTATTGGTAGGATAAAATAACCTGTACTTAGCATACCATGCTGCCAAGAAATGTCTGCATCACTGGGAATAACATTACCTTACTTCAGTGACTTCTTTATTCTTCCATTGTTAGCTATTGCTTAGACTGTGATGGCTCAGAACAGAGCAATGCAGAGCTCTTTAAAAATGTTTTTGTTGTTATGTATCTCATGGACCACACCTCCAAAGTGTACTTAAAGTTAAATCATTGGCATCTTGAGTAAAATCAGGTAATTATGTGAAATGAGAGCCGCACTGTGCTGGTTGCAGCACAACCATGTGTACCAGAAGATGAGAAGGATGCCACTGCTTCCTATGACAGACAGCCTAAACAGAAAAGGAAAAGAACAGCTGACAAAAAGCCACAGAGCACCAACAATGCCTAAGCTGTCCTGCATGAGGTGGAGTGGTGGTTAAGCTGTTGCCTATAGACTGTACTTTCTTTTCCACTGCTGCATTCAGTATTCCTAATTATCCACTGAAAACACAGACAGGACAATGACCTGTTTTTCTGAGGACACTGGGAATGCCTGGTAAAAAGAGTTTGGCTTATGCATCTTTGTGTTGACTTTTCATGTTATTTTATGGGGTCTTTTGTCTGTTTCAGAGCATGGTAGTAGAGGCTGGAGTCAGAACTCGTGCTTCTTCTCTATCAGTTTGTACAGAGCCTTGCCTGTGCTCAGAGCATCTTTGGGTTGCAGGCACTGACTTGCCTTCAGCAGGAAGTGGATAAAAATAAAACCAGGAAAAAAATAATTTTTAAAGTTTATTCATCAAAGTGAACCACAGTTTTAATTGAGGTCTAGGGTAAAAAGATGTCCAAACTATATCTACAAATAACAACACTGATAGAAAATACTATACTATCAGTCATGAGAGAGAAAATGTACATAATTTCTGTCTTTTTTCATCACAAATTTTTCATTTCTACATCTTGGGGGCATCAGCTTTTCATAATCAGGTATTCAGTGACTAAGTGCTTACCTTAAAATAACATGTATGTAAAGAAAATACAGTTCAAGAAGGAAGTGGGAAGGAATGTGTCTGATGTGGTATAACTGCTGTAGGGAGTGAGAAGAGTTGTAACAAAATGAAGAGCAGTAGCTATGTACCACTTCTGCAAAATTGCAACTTACATGTTCCATAAAGACTGTATGAAGACAGTAGGATGCTTTCACTGGCTGTACAGTTACAACAGTCCTGTTTCTCAGAGATCTTTGCATCCATATCACATCTCAGCAAGACACTGAGGCTGATAACTCTGTCCCTTACTCCCATTCTTCCCACTCCTGTATTCTCTCCTTTCTGTTCTTTTAAAAACCATGCTTCTCTCCCATTTTAAAAACCAAATCATCAAAAATCAGTATTTTTTTAATAAAACACTACCAGTATAAATTATTTTTCTAACAGTTAATCCCTGCCAACTGGAAAGTTGATACAATACCACTAAAGTTACTAAAAGTTTTAGCACTGAAAAAAAAGGATAAGAAAATGTCCAGAAATTGCAAACCCAATCTTTCTAAGGCTGTTTTCCTACAGAATTGTATCACATATCTTCTTTAACTGATGTTAGCTGGCATGCATAACTCCAGATGAGAGTTTAGTTACAATATTTGTGCTGGTTGTCCCCAGGAGTCAATACATGCTGATTTGAATTTTGGGGAGGCTCTCTAGTGTTGCAAAATGGGTTCTCTAAATCACGTGATACCAAAAGGATAAAGGATAGTGGCAGTTTTAAATGAATTTTGATGACAGCCCTAATTTTATTGATTACTAGCAGCAAACTAGATGGACAGTAGCATGAATCTGATGAAGTACATTGCCTCAGCAGAACAAGAATAGCAAACAATAAGAGAGGCCACAAATAACTGATTTCACAAGTACAAGTCACAATTCTTGAGTGGCCTAAAGCAGCTTGAAGTTTGTGTAGAGTTTGTATCTCCCTATGACAGTCGGCTTTTCAAGCCTGAAGGTCTTAGATATACTACTGACCTTTCTCCTTAAATAACCAAAGTATCTTAGAAATTTAAGAATTACAAATATGATGAACAAAGCTTGCAACATTGAATGTAAGCATTCCTATGATTTCTGAAGCATTTTTTATTTCTTACATGATCTTTCCAAATTGCCTTTTGATGCTACAAGATTTTAAAATATATCCTCTAGATAAATTTAGCCTCCATCTTCAGTCAAATAGGTTAAAAATTGATTTTTTTCTTAAGGTAAGCTGAGCTGCTCTAAATATCTGTGTTTTCTCTCAGTCTAGAGAAAATAAGCTGTCAGAGACAGTGGATACCAATCTTTACTTAGTGATTTTTAACTGAAGAAAAACTGAACAGTGAGCATGGAACACCAGCAGCTGTCCTTAGAAATCCAGAATAACAACAACAACAAAAAAATTAAAATAAAATAATTGTGTAAAAGAATCAATAGTCTTAATTGAATGACAAATTAAACTACTAAATCTATATCTGCATCATTGTATAAAAAGGTCCAATATCAATTTTGGGAAGATGTGCTTCTTTTGTTTTTTTCTGTCTTCTGGGGCTTTCAGCTACAGCCATACAAAAGCAAATGTGTGGTAGTGATGATGGGCATCCTCATGAATAGATCATCTGGTGCATACTGAGAAATTTATGTGAATTGGTAAACACTTGGCCAAGTTCACCAAATAACCAGTTTCTCATGTTTATGTCTCTGAAGTGCACCTGCAGTTCAGGAGCCTCCTCAGACCCGCTGCACCCCAGTCCTTCTTGGGTTGTTTAGACACTGCTCTGTGCCACCACTCCCTTCATTTAAAAAGGTCAATAATTACATCAATGAGACTATACAAAATTAGATCTTTTCTCAAGATTTAAGGTTTTCCCACCTGTACAGAAGAAGGCACGCCTTTCTGCATATTTTCTGTGTCTTAAAAAAAAAAAAGAATTTCAACCTTCTGTGCATAATAAGCCCAGGTCAATGGACAAGTGTCTCTAGTGGCACCATGTTTTAGATTCACAAGTACCCTGACCAGAATAAATCCCTTTGAGAAGAAAAACCATCAGAGAATAAAGATTACATAGGTGCTGTAACACCTGAAGAGATGCTTAAGACCTAAGAGTGAATAAAACTTTGGTTTCATCAATAGGGGTGAGATTAATTTGTAATTTACTGGCTAAAAAACTGTTATGAGGAAACTCCTTTTCTGCATTTCCTTTTATTTTCATGTATCCTGAGGATTCTGCTGTCCTGTTTTGACCCATGACAGTTTGTCAAAACTTTTTATTTCTCCTTTATCTCCAGGTTTTTATTCTACCTAATGCATTTTTCTTTTTCTAACGTATTACCGTTATTAACACATCAACCTCTTGACTAGCTATCAATCTATTTTGGATTATTCAAATAATTCTGTCAAATTTATTCCATTGAATCTGAATAGAGAAACTTTCTTACTGTGGAGATGGCAGAAATATATTTTGATTGGAAAAGAAATAATTAGAATAATGCAGAGGTTCCAGACCTCTGTATTTCAAATGAATGTAGGGATCTGGATTTAAATGCAGAGCAGTGTTGTAATTTTGGCTTTTAAATTCTTGTCTTTGAATTTTAAAAGCTTGCATGGACTTATATTATAGGGTCTAGAAAACACTATCCTTTTCAGTTAAGAGACCAAATTTTTTACCACTAAATTTCACAATAAATTACGTTTGCTAGTATTTTATCAATGCATCTTTGTTGAAACTAATCAATAATACCTGTTATACATTGCTAAGATATTTTCACATTGCTCACAAAAATAGTGGATCGTTTTTTATGCAGGAAAACATGAAATTTTTCTCAAGGATGCTGAAGGTCAGACTCCACATGTGTTGTAGTGGCCTTTAGCTTGTGACAAAATGTACACCAGCACTCAGTTTAGCTCATCTGTAATTTCTGAGTCCCATTTTTGATTTTGACTGGTTATTGAGCTTTCTTTTTCAACTTGGTACTGCTATGTTTTCTTCAACTCTTGTTGGTACTGACTTGAGTAGATGCTTGACCAGTTATTTCATCTGACATTTGTTAATACAGAGAAACTTAGAAACATTTGTTTTGGTTTGGTTTGGTTTGGTTTAGAGCTTTAAATCAAAGTTTAAAAATCAGTTTTCTTACAAAAACTGATGCTTTTTTTCTCCAGAAGAATCTGTGGAGCCCTTCCTGATCATAGGTGTGTCAGAAATCTTGCAGTAAAGTTCTGCCCTGTTATGATTCATTTATTTCACAGAACACTTCATTTAATTGAGAAATGCATGTTGCGTTGTACTCCTTCTTGAAGAGCTCTTAGAACCCAGAGAGCAGGCTGTTGTTTAATTACCTTTAATTCATTGGGAATTGTATGCTATGGAGGCACTCAAAATGGTGATTTGGCAAGATTTCCTTTCTTACGAAAAAGTAGAAGTCACTTTTATATACAATATCCTCATAGTAGCAGCATCTATAAAAAAATTCTCTTGTTCCCTTAGAGATATCCTGCTTTGACTTTCACTAAAATGCTGAGTGGTTCTGAGCCTCTGCACGCTGTTGGCTCCATATTTCTAATCCCTGTCTGAGTCCCTGCTCACAAAGCTCATGGTTTGGTGTCTGACTCCGAGTCTGCCGTAACTGGTCAGGGACAGGAAGCTTGTGACTTCAGGCTGTCGGTTTTACACAGGTTAAAGAAGCTGGCTTTAACCAAAGTTGATGCTTAGGGCATGGACCTTTGTAACTTTAGTCCATACAACAAGAAAGGCACATTGCCAAATATACTTCAAGGTTTATGTCCTCTAGATAAGCTAGTGCAGCTACCTTCTCAAGAACAGGATAAAAATCAGGCTGGTTTCATATTTCTCTCTTTCTCTCTTCTGAGTCCTGTGAGGACATGGTGAAAGATACAGCTGAGTAGTGAGTCATTCTACTGTTCAGGGTTTCATTCAAGGAATATGTGAAATGTAAAGTTCCCCATCAATTACCAAGACAAAGATTATTCCCCCATGCATATCATGTATAATGAGGTTAACTGTCATATATATTATCTAATCTTCAGCTTATCTTTGTGTACTTCAAAAATAATTATTATTTTCTATAAAGCTTCAAAACTTGCCGTGAGATCATCAGTCATTTCTATCTACAATGCAAACGCATCTGTACTTGTATTAAGAGTCGGGCACCAACAAACTATTATTTAAATACACAATTAAAATTGCACTGACTCAGAAACATGGCACTTGGAGCCAGAAACAATTTTATAATCTGGACTGTAAACTGTCAGAGAATAGTTGTTGTTCTGTTTTTGTACTTTATAATGCAATGTCCTGGAAGAAAGTGATGAATTTTGGAGAAAATCCTTCCTTTCATCATCTTCACAAAAAGAGAGCATCTAATTACTCCTTTCCTGTCATTATCCTCAATTTGTATCTCTCAGCTCTGGTATGTCTAGTGGTTTTTTGCAGAGAGTTTTAATTTTCAGAATCTTCTGAGTAAGATAAAAGGTTATTTCTGTCCTGGAACAGAACTGTTCAGTCTGAACTGAAAAAAATCCCCAAGACATCGGAAGGATTTAGTGGGACCTTGCTTCCACTAGCTTATGCATTTAAAAACCATATTAGAAGCTCACATGGCAGTGTGTTTCTACAAGCATTTTTCCCTACACACTTGAGGGAAGTAACCAGGCTCTAAGTATAAAAAAAATACTATTTCTGTTAAGTTGTTCCTACTTTATTGAAATTATTTTAAAATTCTGAAAAAGCAGTAAAGTCTAAAAAAAAGAGGCAGCTTCTGCAAGATCCAATTATATTGTCTCTCTTTGTCCATCTTTATGAAGTGTGGAAGATTTGAGCAACAATAATAAACATGAGAAAATATTAGTTCTTGTATAATCCTCCATTAGCATCATAAAAGAGAATTCTGAATAAAGATTAAAGGTTTATTTTTTAAAAAGAAAAAGGCTTCCGATTTAAGTTCTCTCTTCTACGAATCAAGGAAGCTTGAAAGATGAACATAAAGGAAAATGGAAAAGCAAAGCAGAAGGGTTTGTTCAGCAAGGGAAAGTGACAGAATCTGCACAACGGATGGGGCAACCTTGGATGTACAGACAGGCTGGGGAACGAGATGATGGACAGCAGTGCCACAGAAAGGACCTAGGGTCCTGGTTGATGCAAAGTGAAACGTGAGTCAGCTCATTAGTCACTGCACCCTTCTAATGGTGATTTTTACTGAGTTTAGAACACGGAGGGTTGCTGAGGGTGTGTGTTTAACTGCATTATGGCCAGAGGCCAGATCATGCTTTCATAGGAAGGCAAAAGCTTTCCTGACTTGGGTGAGAGCTTCCTGAGGATCACAGCATTGTTGCCATTGTTAGCAACACAATATGTCATAGACTGCAAAGAGCAGTAACGAGTTGTGGTTTTTTTCTGCTTTGGAAATGTCTGTGCTCATAACCTGTTACCAAAGACTAGGCAGAAGTTTTAAACATTTTGAAAGGATAATGATGGATTTGGAGAGACAGTAAGCTCTGACCAAAAAATGCACCTTCTGTGCTCCTATGGAGTGACACCTCACAGGTCTCAGGTACATGACACAGTATCAGACAATGAGGCAGTCATCTGTGAAGCCATTTGGGTGGTGGAGGGAATAGCAAAGGTAGCTGTAGAAGGTGCATTTATAAACATTTGTGTGATAAATTAAATACTTTTTACAGTTTCCTGACTTTTGTTAATACTCAGTCTGAAACTAGATAATTGTTTTAGACTTAAGGTCATCTTAAATTCAGTTAAAAATATACTTGAAGTTGGAAAGAAAAGGCTTTGTATTTCATTTATTGGAGTTTTTCTGATGTGATTACTATTTATTTACCCATTTGTGCTCTGACCAGTCTTAAAGGAAGGAAACTATCACCTGAGCTTGGCTTAAGCAGTGAAAACAAGCTGTAAGTCACTTGAGGGATGATTTTAACCCACTGGGTAAGAACATAAGGAAAATTGTGTAGGAAGTGTACAGAGGAACAGTCATAACTTGGAGCACAATTTTTACTGTTCAAGTGAAATATCATCATGAACTTTCATTGAGTTGAAGTGAGAATTAATTTCATTCTCTATGTCTCCTGTGGAGTTTTGCTAAATTATTTCAGGCCTTAACTTTCTGCAGGTTGGAAAATAATGCATCTCTTCCCCAGATAATACAGTGAGGTTTATAGCAGCTTAATTTTCTTTCATTGTATGAGTCCATGTAGGACTTATAAAGATGTGATCTGCACAACACTAACAATCCTTCAAAGCTAAAGCTTGAACAAATTGATGTCTTTAGGTCCATTAAACTCAAGCACAAAGCACATCACGTTCATGGACAGAAGGATTAATAAAGGTGTAGTAGTACACAGAAATAAAAAGAAACAGTGAATAATTACGGAAACAAGACTCAATCTGATTGTTCCAGAAGTCATTCACAGGAGGCTCTTTAGTGCTCTGGCACTGCATTCTTCCACTCCACTTTTATTCTGATGCAGATCGTGTCACAAGATAGAAAATATCTTTTCTTCCTCTTATGTGGTCCAGCAGAGGTGTTTTAAACGGGTTCACAGCAACTGCTTCTAATTTAGTATTGTATCAGTGCAAAAAGAGAAGGGATTTTAGTGAGAGAGAGGAACATGTAAAATGGTGATCTGTTTCTTTGGGTCAGACCATGTGTGTACCTCACTGTGCAGAGCTGCTGTGTTCCCCGTGGCTGTGTTCTGTCCCTGTTCAGACAGTATTGTGCAGTGCTGCAGCATGTGACAGAGGAATCTGTCCCCATGCAACACTCCACAGGGTGCTGGAGTCTCCCTTCATATCCCAAAGAGACATCAGAGAAAATGTGGAATACGAGTTCCTTGGCCAGTATGGAGTGTCTTCATTAACAGTGCACAGTCCTAGAGCATTTCAAGGTGGTGTCTGTGTCTGTGCCAGAAAAAAACAGACGGAGATGAATGGAAAATAGTGAAGCTCTAGGCTGCTGGGAAGGGATTTCTTTCCCTTCACCTCCACTTTTAAAAACATGATGTAGTTAAATGTTCCATTTGTTTGTCTCCACTACTCCATACATCTCCTACAAAAGTTACTTCCAAGCTTATTTAGCAGTGACGTGTGCTTCCAAGTTTATATCTGAATGATATAGCCCAGTTTTCACTTCTGGAAGTTGAAAAACTACAGCAACTTGGCAAATATTATTCTGCAGTATTATATCAGGGCAATATTTTATATATGTCTCTTAGCACAGATTTTTTGAAGGGATTTTGGGAGTTTGGGTGTTTTGGTTTTGTTTTTGTTTGTTCAGTTGTTTGGGGTTTTGCTGTTGTGGTTGTCTATTTTGGTATGGTTTGTGGGTTTTGTTTGGGTTTTTTTGTTGTGAGGGTTTTTTGTTTTGTTTTGTTTTTTCTTTTGTTCTTTTTGTTCATGCTGTATGTAGCATTATTTATAATATTAGGAGCCAGAGTTTTGGTTTTATTCTCATTGTCCTTGTTAATTTGGGATTCTGGCCTGCTGCTGTTAAATCTGGGCAATATACTGCTCCTTCTGTGTCACTAAAAAGCTTTAGCAGAAGAAACCAGTCACAGCCCTAAAGTGTGGAAGAGACTAGCAGTAAAGAGTTCACCCTCACCTTCCTCTCACCCTCTAGCTCCTCAATAAATTCTGCAGCAGGGGAGAGACGAGTACTGATAATCAGTCTGCTCTCACCTCATGGGTTCCCTCATCAAGGCCAAAATTATGTGAGCATCACCTGCCTGTTCCTTCTCTGCAGGCACCAGTGCCACTCTGCTGGGAGTTTCAGCTTGTTTGCTGTCCACAGAGGTGAGGATTTGGTTGTCTAAATGTCACTGTATCCAGTAATGCTGCAGTAATACTGTTGATTTGGTATCCTGCTATCATGTATTGTTCATGGCTAACACCTGAATGATGGGCCAGGATCCTGTAAGATACTTCAGATGAGTAATGCCAGGAAAGTGAAAATAATTATTAGAGCAGTTTGGTGATTTGAGGAAGCAGACTATTTTACATGAATGCAAAGTAAAGGGTTTGCAATCAGATAAACCCCTTCTTAACTTCTTAATATTCTTTTCTGTTTCATCTGGTTTGTCTGGTGGGTTTTTTTCTGCTAAATTGTATTATTAAAATGAAAATTCAGTGCCTGACAACTAAAGCATGCCTAACAATTATATTTCTTTTCTAAAAAGGCTGAATTTTCTATTTATCCCCTGGTGCTTCAATCTATGAAAATGTTATATTAATTATGATACATGCTGTTCCCTGTTGATAGTGCCTGGAGTTATGCAGTTGTTGTATTCCTGCACATTGAGACAATGCAATGCCTGCATGGATTGCAGATGTGAAGGGATCCATACGTCCTTGCTGGGCCACACACAGCACCTTGCAAGATCAAGGTTTAAAGTGTAGTGTTCACAGGGACTTTGGTGGAACAGGGGTCAAAAGCTGTGCCTTGCTGATGTAACAGCTGAATTAGATGTGCAGGTAGAGCTCTTCTCATCCTCTTCTGCAACTTATTCTGTACAATGAATTTTAAGTTACTATTCTTGAGTTTCCAGTAGTCTGAATATACCAGGAACAATTTCTCTGCTGATGTCAATCAGTATAACTTCATTATTGTGGTGGATTTTCAGAAATGAGCATCATTTCAGGCTTTAACCTTGTTATGATAGCCAGGAAGCATCAAGTTCCTTTTCTGAATGATTATTCTGCCCCAGCAGAGTAATCCAGCATCCAGTTCTCTGGATGTTACTGGTGTAGATTGGCACATCTTTATTCAATGTTGAGCTAAATATGTTCCTGAAATATCAAAATAATTAAAGTTTTGTAGCATTTTTCTGTAGAGACTTGTAAATTGTTTTGTTCTTTTCAATTACAAAAGAAACTAACTTAAAGTTTAAGCATAGATCTGTAAAAAGTTGCAAATCTGAAAAGCAGGAGCAGCTTTATTGTTTTCTTTACATAATGTACTGTTATTATGATTGTCATAGTTTAAAAACAAACAAAAAAAGCCCAAAACCCAGTGCTCACCCCGATGTTTAAATTAAGAGAACTGTATTAATTCATTTTTACGGTTTTGAAATAATTCACTTTGCAGGCTAATTTTGCAGCATGGTGGAGACTGTCATGATTTCTGCCTTGGAAGGGATACCTTTGCCAAGGTTGTTTCTGTTGCTTCTCCTTATTTATTTCTTTGGCCTTTACCTCTGAGAATAAAAGTCATGTTGTGGCTTAAGCACTATAATAAGCAATAGCATGCCTGAGTGCCGCTGGAATTGAGGATGTACCTATTCTTACCTTTGCAAAACTGGTGCAGGCTTCACAGCTAAACCCAGGTGCTCTGATCACAATTAAAGGCAATTTGGAAACTGAAATTCTGTGTGGTCTCGTTTTCATAAACAGTATTTTGATGGGGCTGTTTTAGTCCAGATGTGTTTCTGAAAACAGAAGTGGAGCAGTGAGACCCTGGGCCAGTCCTGTTCACATAGGAAAGATGTTTCTATTTCCTCCAAAGAAAGAACAGCAGATACTGGAGAAACAGTGGTTTTTTTTATGCTGGTTTTTGCTGGGGTTTTGGGGTTTTTTTAATGCTTGTTCATGCTGGTTTTCTGCATAAGGACTAAGAATGTGTGAGATGAGGCTGCACAGTGATCATGGGTTCAGAGACAGCAGCAGGGAAGATGGAAAAGGAGAGCACTTGGTTCTCTAAGGAAAATCAAAATAAGAGGTTATGTTTTTCACTAGACTGAAGGAGAAAAGCTGTGGGGAAAGTAATGTGTGACAGAATTATTAAAGATTTCATTATAAGAGAAATAAGAAAGAACATGAGTTAAGACAAAACTATGACATTTTCCTAATTTTTGGTGCTGTGGTTTATAAGTTACAGTGTAGATATAGTCGCAAACCACTTATAATTTATTTTTTTTCCTCACAGGAAATTATAACATTTTAAGGGTGATTTTTAAAAAATTAGACTTTTTACTTACTTTGCTTCTGTTTATTTTTATCCTACCTTTTCTGCTAAACAGTATATGGGAAAAAAAATGAAGTTTTCAAGCTCCCTTTAATGTGAAATAAATACAGCTCTCAGTAAATGTGAAGACTGAAGCAATTTCTTTATGGAAAGCCCAGTATTGCTTTAAATATTAAAAGAAAAAATTTAGTTGTCATGCTCAGAGAGACTTTCTTCCCATAAATTTACACTTTTTCAAATTGTTAATTAATTTTATGCAATCATTTGGATTTTGCTGGAGGGAAGAAAAATAATAAAATAGGTGTTGGCAGTTTCAGCTAGAAACCTTGAGTGAGACAGAAAACAAAGATAAATAAAGATTCTGAAACAGCAAGAGCTTGCTAGGAGCATATCTAGCCCAGTGTTCATAAAATTGAGATTATATTTATTTACAGCAGTTCTGTCAAGCTTATGTGAGTCATGAAATAATAACATATGAGAGAAATAGTTCCTGATCTTTGTGCCAAGCAGGTGTTTAGGTATCAACTGGAAAAGTCAGTAGCATTCTTTAAAAAATACAGAGAAGCTATGTCAAAGGAGAAGGAAAAAGAAATTAATTTTTTTGCTGTCAGCTGATGTGAATTATGCTCTTTTAATCCCAGACATTTCTCCAGGGTTTCTCTTAAACTCAGAAGCATTTGAGATGCATCATGAGTCCTGGGGTAGCTCAGAAATGCATTGCACTGATATCCTTTTTAATGTGAGAGATGTTTTTGTCTAAATGATAGTGTGAACTGAGCATTCAAGGAGTTTTATCCAAGCAGCAGTACTAGACAGTGTTCCTTACCAAAAAATGCCCATGAATTTACAATCAGAGATGCTCAGATATATCCTGGTTCTGTATGGCTCTCATGAGGAACCAGGAATGACTCCAGACTCCTCAGGAGGGAAAGAAGTGGGATATAGGAGATGCTCCTGATGAGAAATTAGATGGTTTTGACCAAATTGTTGCAGTAAAGAAGACTGCTGCTACAAAGCAAACAAAAAAGGTTTTATATTTAGTTTCTTTTATCTTTAGAGGCTTAAAACTTTCTAGATTGGGTAAACATTTATGACAAAATTAATGTTGAATCTTAATCATTCATTGGCATTTACCTTTGGTTCTAATATATGTGTCTCTATTTTTATTGACTCAAGATATTAGCATTTGAGCAAAATAAGAATGTACATGTGAATGAATAGCTTCTTGGTTTTCTTTTGGGATTTTTTTTTTTGTTTGGGGTTTTTTATTATTATTTTTTATTTTTATTCAATGAGTTTTTTTAGTCTCACCTTTACAAGTTCTAACCAGGAGTTGGAACAGCTTCTTTTTATTGACATGTCAGAAGACCCAATAGAAGAATGTTCTTGAAAAAGTATTTTGTGTTCATTTTAGCCACAGAATGACTGAT
Source organism: Poecile atricapillus (assembly GCF_030490865.1). NCBI lineage: Eukaryota > Metazoa > Chordata > Aves > Passeriformes > Paridae > Poecile > Poecile atricapillus. The sequence goes on from NC_081289.1 coordinate 11,248,109, forward strand.
GTGCCAAGGGTGTGCAAACTAATGAATAGTGAAATGATTTAAACACGTTTAATTTAATTTAGTTTAATTTGAACACAAATAAGTGATCATGAGAGTGGTGGTTTCTGTTACTGGCAAAATGCAAGCATCAGTTTAGTGCAAGAAAGGCAAAGTAGGGGCAAATGGAAATATGCTGATTTCAAATGCCAAAAATGAAACACGAATTTGACCAAGAATTTTATGCTGAATCTAGAGATACATGCTGTAGAAAATCAAGGCCACCCTGTAATTAGAAGGGAAAGTTATTTAGGGTTCAAAAGTATTTGCTTTCATTTTAGCATGCCTCTTTCTTCCTGTGCAAACTTAATAAAGTCACTAAACTTTTGCTGCAAAATCATTTTTTTCATATACAAACTAAGAGAAATAACAGTCTTTGTAGGTCTCTTGTGAATGAAGATTAATAAAGACTCTTTAAATAATTTCATATTACCAAATGTAGTGTGAAATGGAACATACTATCAAGTAAAATGTATTTAGTTAGTATTATCAAAATCAAAATCTAAAAAATTACTCAGATCTGAAAAAAAAAAGCATCTCCAGGTAGACTTCATATAATGACAGATTTCAACACCCAGTTGTTTTAGGTTTTGTTTCTGCCTTCTTTCTGTAATAATTTCTTGGTGTGTGTTTTAGTGTAAGTCACAATACATATGCACTATAATCCTTGAGCAGGGTGTTTTTGTTAAACCCTAAATTTGTAAGACTCCATAATATTGTGAGAGGACAGGGGGTTTTTTTTATTCTTTTTGAATTAAAAACATGACTTTTACTATAATGGTTATGGCTAATAAACATATCATTTCATATCTTTCAAGAGGGAGAACATTTATTGAGAAAAATGCTAAAACATTCTTTATATGAGTAATTTCTTCATCTTAATGGTACTCTAATGCCATGAAGAGAGCTTTGGGGAGGAGGTATTTCAGGCTTATATTAGGTAGTTGATTTTGATTATTTTCATAGAAGGATGGTGAAAAAAGAGATAAGGAGTAAAAAAAAATATCAAAAATTTCAGACTCACTATCAATACAGATATAAGTCCATGAATAATCCATAGTTCAATATTAGTTTTGGCTTATAGAGGTTCACTGAGATGGAAGTTCTGCCATACATTTGACCAAGATCTAGTTCCTATCTCTTACTCAATTCTGACATAAAGATTTGAATTAAATTTGCTGATTGTAAGTTTATTACAGGCCTTAGTGGGTTTCCACTTCAGCTGAGAGTATCTCTGATTATTATGCATTTAATTTATTGTTTATAATTTTAAATATGTAAACAGAGGTTGACAGAACTGTAAGAAGTGTTATTAATTCATTGTGTGTTCATTGCCCTGAGAACTGTTTCATGAAGTATCCAGTAATTGTCACTTGCACATGCAAGCACATTTTATATGAATAAAAAGAATTTCAGTTTCATTTTGATAATCTGCATTGAAAAATAATGCTTAATTTGTGGTTAAAAAACATCTTCAGTTGGGCCATGGCACAAAAAGCATTATAACTAACTCAGTGACTTAGATGTCAGGGCCCTCAATTACACTTTTATGCTCCAGGAGGAAGTAACAGCTAAGGAGAATATGAAGTATCATTTCAATGGTGAACCACATATATGTGAATTAAGCTCAAAACATCAATTTTCAGATAATGTCTCATAGCTTTCAGCAAGCACTGAGATAATAGTGTTTTGATCAGTGGGGTAAGAGAAATGCCAGTCAATTCCACAAAGAAAGTTTGCCTTTCATATTTTTCCAGTTTTTTCTCCTTTGATAAGAGAAGGTAAGAGTGCATGACTCAGCTGAACACAAATAAAGCTAAAACACAAATAAAGTAAAACGAGGCTGAAGGATGCTTTAACAAATAAGCACAGAGACAGGCCATGTATGTTCACACATTAAAGTGTATACTTTCATTATTTACACGTTTATCAAAAGATGTTCTTTCTGGAAAAAGTGAGGAGCTTTACTGAATCCATTGACTTGGGAAACTTCACAGCCAAGGGTAAAGCTTCTGTAAGATGAATATGTAAATCCATCCAGAATCTTCTTCCAGGAAAAGGTAAAAGAAAATAAAAAAGAGTTTCAATGTTTAGCTAAAAAAAAATAAATATATAGATATATATAAATAGTAAGTGAAGAATCTACAAGGAACAGGAAAGATGTTTATCAGACAGGAGAGTAAGATCTGTTCTAGTGGTTGAAAACTAAGACTGAGAAAAATAGAGATGAATTAGAACTCCAGAGAACAAAATGAAACAAAATTAATTATTTGATCACCTAAATAGAAATTGAATAAGGAAAGAAGAGAGGTGATTCCTTAAGAGGATATGATTAGGATTTGCTATATTTTAAACAAAACAAAAAAAAAAAAAAATCAGTAGGGATCATTTAGAACCTAGACACAGAGAAAAAATGACAAATGAGGAAGTGTGTAAATTTGGAGGTTTTGTTTCTAGGGGTTTTTTTTTGGTTGGGTTTTGTGGGTGGTTTTGTTTTGTTTTGTTTTTTTAATAAACAACCTTATTTCATCTGAGATATGGGCAAAACCAAAAACTTGACTTGGGATGTAGGGGAGCAGATTACCTCCATAACAGAATATCTGTAGAATTTAAATATGAAATTGCAAATTTGATATCCAGAATGTTTAGTTCATTTATAACATCACAAGTAACACTAATAATAGCAAATATAGCTCATTTTAGTAGAAAAACATATTTCAGGAAACTATTTCTTTATTTGCTCACCTCTTTCAAAAGCAAAACTTAAAATGGTTTGAAGTGTTGACAAAGAGAAGTCAGAGAAATAAATAGAAAATAAGAAAAAGTACAGCAGAAAGGGTTTAAAAGGTCAAGCTAATCTGATAGTTCTTCTATGAAATAATTGATTATATCAGATGAGGAAGTGCACCACAGAATTAATTGGTCTATTTCATGGTGATGTTTAGTATGGAGAGATAAGAAAGAGTAAAGCTGCTATATGGTAGATTGGAAGACCTCATCTGAAATTTTCTGTATTATTTTGTATGTCCAAGAAGGATGTAAAATTGGAAGAAGCACTTAGAAGACATACAGAGCTGCTCAGCAGAGCGAAGTTCTTGTCTTACTGGAATAGCTTTGCCTAATTACTTCAGCAAAGTAAAGATCAATACATAAGAAGAGTTTTATTCTCTCTCTATAGAAAGTCTCAGGAATGTATACCAGAGTGATAAAAAGAAATTTTAAGATAAAAGAAATTAAGCAAGGGATAAAACCTGAATATGAATCTATTAAGACTGGAAATTAATGGCACTTTTGAAAATCTGATGGATTTTGGTTTTAAGGGAGCAAATTGAAACTAATTTTAAATATGTGAATGAGGTTAGTTTGTATTTTCCCTGGGATTGTAAACTGAACTTGGTGATAAAAAGGCTATTGTTTTAGCTGATCATTCCTATCCTGTATGTGATACAGCCATTCACCTTCAGTGATGTGTTTGTGTGCTACAGCCCCATTGACAGGACTGGGATTCTTGATAGGAGTTTGTTTTAGTCCAGATTAGCAAAGCATGTCAGTATGTACCTCAGTGCCAGTGAAGTCATGAGTTACTGAATTTAATTACTAAAACATACATCCCCATATAAAAGAAACTTCCTTTTTTTTGTTTGTTGTTTTTTTATTTTTTTGTTTAAGACTGGACATAGATAATTCTGTTGATATTTTAACACTTTAAAGATAGAATTTTAACCATGCAAACTCTGAGAAACAATGAAAAATTTCTCAGGTGTTCTTAAAAAAAAGCTTTTTCTCAGACCTAATTCAGTCAGTTTTGTGATTGTCATCAGTTCATGCCAGCCAACAAAACAGTGCTGATGTTAATCCATTATATAAAGGCATTATTACAGTATCAGAGGTGTAAGTATCTCTGTGAGCTGAGTGTGTATATGCTGATATGATATGTATAGAGAATTATGGGCAATTACTCTCAGTGTAGTCACTTCTGTAATTTTATGTGTGTCTAATGTAAGTGAGAAATAGAGGAAGCAATACACAGATGTATTTACTTTAATGTTTTAGCAGTTCCTGTTAAAAACAGGGACCTCTTCAGATTAGGGTAATCAGTGGTATACTCAGTGGAAAATAAAAGGATAAATGTGCCTTTTCTCTGAAGCCTTCATTTTACAACATGGTAAATTTATTTTGCTATCTCTTAGATTTTTAGTAGTTCATTGCTCCATAAAGGATCGTCATGTACAAAGTGTCATTCAAACTGTTATTTAAAGGCTATTGTTGATTTAAAAGCATTATAAGTAGAGTAAAAATATAACAAATCTAGAGAATGGAGTGAAAGGTATGTTCCAGAATTCGGGAGTATTCATAAACACAAGCAGCTTTTCTTTCCCATATCAACTGTTTCTAGTGAAGAAAGGCCTTTGCAGAAAAAGAAAAAAAAAAATTAAAAAAAGACTGATATGTTAAGCCTTTTCTGACACCAGAGGAGAAATTATGTTTATTCTATTTCACTCCCGCTTCCTCATGTGTGTCTAAATTAATTTAGAACAGGACTGTACAAGTTAATTGTTAATAACTTCTTTTATTTATAAGAAATGAGCTCTACAAAGCAGATCAAGCACACTTCTGCTGTTTAATGTCATCCCATCAGTACAGCAGTGCAGAAGGTCACCCACCCAATGCACTGAGTATCCTCGGGGAAAGAGACATTTTGCAAAACACAAGTACCTTCAAACACATATTCTGTGTAAAACAAATCATGTACAGTAAAAGGAATGTGACTGCAGTCCTCAAATACATTGCATAAATATTCTCACATCTCCAAAAGGTTGTTTTCACAAAGGTAGTCATTGCCAAAAAAGAAAACAAAAATTTATCAATGTAATCATACAAGAGATAAGTACCTTGGTAGTTTAATAGGCTGAAGCTTTTTTTAATTTTGAATAGAAGCCTTTTTACCCAGAACTCAAGAGCAATAAGGAATATTTAATTGACAATGTTGAATTAGGTGTCTACTCCTACAGTTTCAGATGCAAAAGTCTCAAGAGAGAATTTAAAGTAGTGGTTCTCTTTAGGAGTAACTGATGGATGGGGTGACGAAGTATTTTGAGGCTGTTTAGGTCGTCAACATCATCCACAGGGTGTACATCACCCAACATAATTACTTTCCTTTTCTCTATGGAATGGTCAGTAGTAAAACTTGTTCATTTCAATCTCTGTAACTCTGTTTCTGGTTATTGAAAATTAAAAGCCTTTGGGTTTCATATTTATTTTCAAAAATAGTTTTTATGTTGGCTACATTGTTACCTGCCATCAAAAACATTAATTTCCCAATAGTATTTTTGGGAAGACTTTACATTAGCACAAGGTGAATGCTAACCCCTGCACCTAAGTGCAAAAGAGCCCCAGATATATCAAGAAATGGACTTGATTGCAGAATCTATTCACAGGAAATTTTACATTCTGTCTTGTGAGAAAGTGGCAGCACTTCTTCTGAATTACAATTGTGCATATTAAACCATTCTGTTAAAGATGTGTATCTTTGAATAGTAAATTTTGGACATATTGTGGCATCATAGTGTTTTACTAAGAAAACCAATCTAGAAAATCAGCAATGTCACACCTCTTTAACCTCATTTTAACTTTTATATTGACTATGCTCTAGATGTTCTTCTGATTTGGGATTTTAGAATTTCTCAATTATTACTGAAAATTCTCAAAAATAATGCCTCCATTTATGACAGTCTTTCAAAGGAAAACATCTAAAATTTCTTTAAAAGCTATCTAGGGGGCCTTCTAATGGTCTTTGCACTATGTGTGTCTTTCATATAGATTCAGAAAGATACTCAATGAGTTAAGCAGGAATTTCTAGATTATCTATCGCTGTTATCACCCACCAATGGCAGTGACAGCTGCTGTCATTGCAGATCTACATTTATGCACAGAAAGAGAAGTGTAATCTCCCTTCTCACTTTCTCAACTGGAACCTACATATTATTGTCTTCTCATTTCCCTTATGCTCTTCTCACTCTCCCTCAGATTTTTCCTCATTCCTGAAGGAGCCCTTTATTGCTTTAAGGGACATCCAGTCAAAGTCACAGTATAATCATCTTGATACAGGCAGAGCTAAAAGCTGTTGCATTTTCACCTGGTTATAAGCATGTCACATTGACCTGTTTCTACACCTCACCCAAAGAACTAGCCTTTCTAGGTAATAAAAATTTTGTTCCAAGTCACACAACCAAGATGATGCAAACATCTAGTGAGCAGATTTCCTTACAAGAACTTCTCATCTATGTAAATGTTAATACATGTGGAATTTATTTATTACCAGCTTTGAACTTGTAATGAATACTGCATTCACGGTCTGCCTTCTTAGTGTCTTTAGCTTTACATATCACACACTACTAGGACTTTCCTTTCTTTATATTTTGCTTACCACTACCATAATAATCCTTTCCCTCAAAACATCATTTTGGGATTCCAAATCTCGGTGAGTACTGCTTCCATCAGTACCAAAATATTTCTTTGGTCACATCCCATTAAATGGTGATGGGAACTCTAATGTTGCTTTCATCTCACTTGTGGCCAACAAGGCTGCCCCACTGTAGAGCTGTGGTTTTGCTTTGATCTCTTTTTGAGTGTATTCCAAGCCATGCATTTGATCTATTCTGACATCTACCCTGGGAAAAAAACGTTCTTTTCTTTCCAACATTTATACACACAGGCCAAATAAGCATTTTAAACACAGATGTCTAGGTACATAAAGTCGGAGTTCCCTTCCAGAATCACTATTCTGTTCATTCACCTCTTGCATTCATGGTGCTAATTTTGCTTTTCCTTTGTGAATGTTCATCTTTTCCTTTAGCTAGTATTTTAAAATCTTTGACAAAGGTAGTTTTTTCCAAATATTTTATGCACCAAATTATCAAGGAAACCTAATTCACTTTGAAGTATGTATGAAGGAAATGCATTACAATTGATTTTTCTTTAGAATATTTTTCTCTAAGGTGAGGCTGGACATACAAAAGAAACCCTGCAGCAAAGGGGTCCCAGCAGTGTCTCACTTGTAGTGATTTTTGCATTCAACATTTTATATGGAACCTTTTGTATATATTCTGTGAGTGATCTTCAACTGTTTCTAATTCCAAAAGGGGCTGAAGGCAACCTATGGAAAAGGAGCAGCACTGATGTTAAAAAACAAGCAAGGACTGAACTGCATGCAGCCCTACCAAACGCAGATGAGAGCAGGCAGAGCTATTTTGTGGCTAATTCCTCACTCACACCTCACCACCACTTCCCTGCCCCAATGAGGTGTAAAAAAATGGAAAAAATGGAAAAATCATCACTAGTGCTGCTTTCCATTGACTCTTGTTCAATGGAAAGTGCAACTACCTGCAGTAGAAATTAATGGAGTTTGTCTGCTCTCACACACAGCCACTCAAACTCCATGGCTCATACTTAACTTATTTTACATTTCTTCATAGCTCCCAAAATGTGATAAAGATACAAAGCTACAAAACCCAAGGTAAACTCTCCCTTTAAGTCTGGCTTTTTGTGAGATATGCTCTTTGCAGAGACATCCATTTTATGTGTCAGAAAACACCCTATAGATAAAGAGACTTTGACAAAACCTATTTGTCATATTCAAGTAAAAAGAAATTGTCATCCTTTTACCGTCAGGTAGAAATGAACAAGAGAAAAAGCTGAGTTAAGTATCTTATTGTACACTAATGAAAGCCTGAGACTGCAAATATTTCAGTTATGGCTCTGAGACATTTTTTTCTTTCCTAGTGAAGATGTGAAGAACATATCAAGCTGTTTCTGTCCAACCAAATCCCTTTTGTGCTCATACAGAACTTATAACAGGACATTGACATTTATTACATCATCTGAAGTCCACTGTACACAGATAATCATAAAGATTACACTGCCAAAATTATAACTAATATTATCCTGATTTTTTCTGCACATACCCTGATTTACTGCTGCTATTTTCTTTGAATCAAATGAAAAGAGAATGCTTGAAATAGTTTAAATAATCTAAAGTTATGTACAGCTGTTTTTTATTAAGTGTTTGCCAGCCTGAATAATGACATGTTTTTTTTGGCATGTCATAATAAGGCTGTGGTAAAATATATGCATTATGATTACATGAGTTAGTAACCAAGGAAACTAAATTGGTATTGTACCAGTGTCCTCCAGGACATATATAATTGAGAGCCTGTCAGGTTTTCTGAGGAAGATGTCAGGACTTAACAACATCCTTGTGAAATTCTGATATAAAGACTGAAATGTATGAGGTGAGAGAGCAGGTACTGCATCAACTGCAACACACTTGTCTTTGTCTGGAAAGGTGTTCATCAGCAGACTATATACACACTTTTTTATTTTTCAGTGGCATTTTTGATGTCTTCTCAGTTGCTCACTGAAACCAAATGCCTCAAAAAAAAAGCCTTCCATTAAATTGGAGCCCACAATTTCACTGAAATCAGAAGCTGTTGAAAACATTGGACAACTTCCTGCTAGATAAGATTGTATCTTTAGAATTATTTTAGACATTCTCTACATTAAGACCTTCATTACTTTCACCTAACCTTAGGTGAAAAGCCAGTCGAGTTTTACATGTATCCAACTTGATTCTCACTCCTATGGGCACCTTTTGTCAAGTCAGAAAGGAGAAGTATCCCAGGTAAGGTTAAATTGGATGTCTCTTCAAAGACCTTCAGAAAAAAATCATATCCACTTGAATACCTGAACCTAAATTAAACAGGAAGTGCCTTTTTCCACTTTTGTTTTACACTTCTTTAAAGCTGATACCTTTTTTGTTTTGAAAGCCCCTTTAACTCCCCCCATTTCAGATTAATCCAACTATTGGTCATCTTCCTCTTTAAGATAATTTTAAAAGAACACCTGCTTAGATATTTCTAACAGCCCTTGTTACCCATTTTGCCAAGAGTTATCCTTGAAAGTTCTCCACAGATATCCCCTTGTTAAGGTCCTATAATAGCTGGGGACAGCTATGTAACAGTGAATACTTCTAATTCTACCCATGGAGTTCTCAAATTTTATTGTCTTAGTTTTATGAAATCTTGCATTTTTTTTCTTTGTTTTTTTTTGTCATGCACTAGGGCTGTATCCTGATAGTACACTTAAAACAGTGACTTAACACTTCCCTCAAAGCAAGCAGTTGCAGCTTGACAGCTTCATAGTATTTCTTATAATTTTAAAAGAGTGCATACTGCAACTCAGAATTAGTTTGCTGTGAGCCACAAATAAATTTTTTATGAAATATGCTCATAATAAGAAATCTGAGAACATCGCTTTTGTCTGACTGGAAAGGATAAGTGGTTTCCCACTTATCTATGTCACTCGGTAAGTTTGGGTAGTATGCAAAACTCCTCCTGCACTAAGGAGCAAATTATCTGATATTGCATCTATTTATCAAACATATGGGTGCAGAGGAAGACTTCAGAGCACTGGAAAAGAAAACACAGCTTTTCCTCAAGGTGCTCATGTGTTTAAACAACAGCAAACTCTGCTTTATTTTCCTAATATTTTCAATGATCAAAAATGGTATCCTGGTATGAAACGTAACATGGAATTACTGAACACACAAAATGCCCAAAGTCAGAGCTCCTAAACTGATGTGTGTGGAATAACCCCTTCTCTTGCCCAAGTGTGAGGCAGGACGCCCAGAGTTTGCTGCCAGTAAGTTTAAGTGATTTCTCCAATCAGTTCCTAAAAAGGTAGAGGCATAACATAAATAGATGTAATGTTTGTAATTTGAAATATCAAAAATAAATACAATGATCGAATAGCTCTCATGTTGTCACATAGGGAAATCGTTCATACTTTTCACAGGTGTGTAATTCCATAGTTTTGGGACCTTCTGTCAATTTGCATTTAAATAAAGTGTTGTTTTTTGTAAAGAACTCATTTGGTTTTGAGGTATTTAGACAATTGGTTCTGTTATGAACTTTCTACTCTCTGTTAACTAGCCATGATGGGAGTTGCACATCTAAAATCAAATAGTACAGAGCAAAATCAAGGTCACTTCTGACCTGCAGCAGAGACCAACACAAAAAAGAAAGGTGATTGTTATTTCCACACACTGTATTATAAAGATCCAGGCACTTTAATATTTTTCTGTCTGCATGCTCCACAGTTGCATGAAAATAATATGGCACAGCACAAAAACTGTATCATAAAATCATTCTGAAACCTCCTCCAAGCTGTTGTCATGGCAAAGGAGTCTAATGAGAATGCTTTTAATTCAACGATGTTTCAGTGGGCCTTAAAAAATGTGAGTTAGAGCCAGATAGAAAATGTTTGTGATTGAATTACAACCTGGAATCATCTCTGTGTGTTTTAGATACTGGTTATCATCATAACCCCAGTACTAGGAATATTGGAGGGTGAGATCCTTCTGCTTTATACATTGTCAGAGGTAATAGATGGACAATTTGCAGTGTAATAGTGGTGAGGAGGGAATCACTCCACTGATACCCCCAGTCCTTATATAGTGTGTGGAAAATGTCACCACACTGGGAGGCTTATTCTTTACATCTCTCAACCTGAAAGATGTAAAATTATCTTTCTTTGGACTCTCTTATGGAACAGCTGGAGAAATTTTGAATTACTTCTGCTTATGATTTCAATTTAGGAATAATTTCAAAATATTCTCCTTGGAAAAAAGTTGAGAGCATTAATTTTCTGTGTAATTTTCACTGTTTCTAAGGAAGAAAATAAAGAGATGATTGGTCATTCATCTGTTCGGTGTGGCGGCTGGCATCTCTGTGCCAGCAAACACAATTAGGGAACAGATTTATTATATGAGCATTTCAGAATCAGTAATAACACTAATTAGTTTTATCTTTTCCTGGAGAGAAACCCAAGTAACCCATCTTTGTGTCTGTGCAAAAAAAAAAAAAAAACAACAAAAAAAACCAAACCAGTTTAAGATCCAACTGCTGAAAATAGAAATCTGAAATATTCAGATTGGAAATAAAATGCTGATTCCTAACAATGAAGGCAATATGCCACTGTAAATTTGTTAGAATAATGATTAGAGAAAACAAGAAATTCGTCTTTACTCGCAGTCAATAGTAGCAGAATCACAGAATGGATTGGTTGGAAGTGACTTCATGGAGGTCATCTCCTCCGATGCTCCTGCTGAGGCAAGGCAATCTGGATCCAGCTGTCCAGGGCTCTGTCCAGACTTCCCCACCTGGAGTCCTGCAGGTCCTCTCCTGCCCAGCTGCTTTCCAGATGGGTGTGCCCCAGCATTTGTGCATGGGGTTGTTCTTCTGCACTTCTTATTAGCCACCTACAGAAACTGGAAAGGTTTTTAAATTTTTTTAAGTGCAAGATGGTATTTAATTTTATAATTGGAAAGAATAAGTCTTTTTTCTGTAAATTAAATTGTTTGCTGAAGGTGCACTGTATAGGTTTGGCAGTACCAGATTACTTGTTCTGGCCTAACAAATGCCAAAAATGCGGGATGCCCAACAAGAATCAGCAAGCATAGTTTGACTTTTAGAAATACAACTGCATTCTAATACTATTCTGATTTATTGTTTTCATTCATGTTCAAAAAATAGATCAAGTAGATATTAGCAGTTAACCAAATCTCTAAATTAGCTTAGCATTTTATGTCATGAAGTTCAAAGAAGAATAATGACAGAATAATGGTTAGGTATTGCTATGTTTTAAATGGTTGTTAACCATTAATTGGCTTATCACTTTAAACAAGCTGTTTATAGAAAAATGTATATTAAAAAAAATAAAGTAGGTTTCAGTTTTTTATTATGTTAATTATATATCACAAAATAAGTAAATGCTCCTATTATAGTTGACTCATGCTTTTATTTTTTTAATTTCAATTTTAATTAAAATTTATCCATCAGATGGAAATCAAGATATGTTACCCTGACTATTTCCTTCCAGGAGACTGGAAAGGTTGAAGACAAATATAGAAGTTCTCATTCTAAAAGCAGAAATTTATGATTTACACCTAGTTTATAAGTAGTGTGAGTCTTAGCCTCCTGATTTTATGTAAGAATATGTAATCCACTGTGAAACAGAAGGATGTCAGGTTTAGCTATTTAATAAAAGCAGAAATTATCAGAAACATTCTAGATCTTAATTACTGATGATCCCATTACTGACATGGACAGTAATTACAAGAAAAATAGTACTCTGCTTTCTAATCTGAACCCTAGTTGAAATGCCACAGAGTGCCTGGCAGAGGGAACCGGCAATTTTTTGAGTGAGGAACTGGATTTTGACAACAACGGTGGCTCTTCCAGGTCAGCAAAAGATGTCTACTAGACGTGTATAAAGAAAATCCTGTCACCAGGAAAGTGAAAAATAAATATGAACAGAATGGGGAGCAGGACAGTTTGAAATTGAATGCATGTAAGAGCAGTGAAAGCAGTGAGAGAATAGGTAAGTGAAGAAGAAAAAAAGACAAACTTGTAAAATCCAGTTATTTTACCTGAGAGAGAAAGCAACTTAGAAGTGTGGTAAGGGCATTATCTCAGCTAGCTGCATGTCAAAAAGTTCTCCCAGTCCTTGTGATACAATAGTACATCTTTTCTTGATTTTCCATTGGAATGGTGCCTGGCCTTGGACAAAAGAAGGTGAGGTAAAGGGATGCCCCGGGAGATCATGATGAAATGAACCCTGGAATGGGTTTAATGATCAACCTGTGTGTGTGTGATGTAACCTTTGATTACAAAGTGAGCTGCTGAAACACATTAAATTGTAAATGAGCAGTACTAAGAGTCTCTTTGTTGCAACAGAAATAGAATTTATTGGTGTGGTGTATCTGTGCTTATGTGTATAAAAATCACAAACCAGAAGAATATGTGCTCCAAGTACCCCAGTTGCACACTAATAGGGGCAAGGAGAGTGTGGTGCAGGATAGAAAAGAGATTATTGAGTTTGTAAAAAAGCAGTTCTATCATGCCTTAAGTGACTTAGAACACCTGATTTCTACAATACATCAGAAGAAAAGTTAGTATTGACTTAATCCTAATAAAAATGCAAGCCTTGGAAAATAATTGAGTGTGAGGAATAGTATCCGTAAAATAATTAACTTCACTTTATGATGAATCACAAGTTAAAACTTCCTATCTGCCACCTCATTTTTAAAAATAGGGATGTCAAAGAAATGGGGGAAGAGTTAAAAATTATACTAGAAATGAGAACTCAGTTTAGTGTTTAGTTAATCATAGTCACAGAAATGTCACAACTGAGCAAACTTTTGAATGGTCACGAAGGTAAGAACAGGAACATATCCATGTGGAAAGGACAACATCGTTTTGAGTGGGGGCGTTATTTGCTTTCTCCTAAGTTAAGAGGACTTAATGAACTCTAAATAAACTCATCTACACTGAGTCATTTATCATTTTAAGTTTCTTCCTTAGGAAAATTAACAAAATGTTTGACAGTTTTGAGATGTTAAAATGTCTTGTTGTCTGACATGTCTGACATAATTTTTTGTTCTTGCATTTCTGCAAAGTTATAGCTACTTGGAGGAAAAAAAGTGTGGTGAAGTATTTTATTTATAATTTCCCATAATTCTGGTAGTGAGGCATGATATTTAATAAGATTTTTAAGGCTTCCTGGTCCTTTATGTCCTTCTCAACTCTATTACCAAGATGTATACTAATTAGTAAAGTGACTCTTATCCCTTCATCAAAAGTAGGGTGAAGGTTCATTTAAGGGCCATGGGATCACAGAAGCAGTGATATTATCAGGGGAGCTGATGATCAGGATCAGTGGATATGGGGATTCCATGGTGTTCTGGGTAGGGTTCCCTTCCAAAAATACCCAGACCCACTCTTTGGTCTGCTGGCATTGGTACCTTGAATGGAGGCTGCAGTATCTCTGTCCTCTCCAGATGTCATGCAATTTTAGATGGTTTTTTCCTCACAGAAATGTACAGTTCCCCTTAGAGAGCACTTTGCCTTTTTTCTTTTCTTGTGTGCCTATGACATTTCTAGGGAGCTTTTAACAGCTTGAATTCTGCTTTCAGCTATGTCTGAGAAAGCCTTATTCAAAGGGGCAATTACATGTGTGGCAATTGTCTGCTCTCAGTAGTTCCTAAATAGGCCACCAGGAAAATCTAAAAGCCATGCATGGGAACAGCATTTATCCCAACATTATTTCTATGAAAACTGTGTTTAAAACTACTGTTTTCTAGAAATGTCTGGAGTACAGAATTGTAGAATGTATAGCTTTTTGTATTTTCCCATTTAAAATGTCTCTTAAGGTAAAGTGTTCCAATTGTGGAAATGCTCCCTTGATTTCCCACCTCAGACTTTGCTAGAGAAATGTGAGACAAAGGATACCTTGACAGTTAAAGGGAATAGCACTGCCTTCTAGATGAAATATCACAGAACAGTGATGCTACCAGACAGTTTTTGTAGGTCTCTTGCTTTTTGGCCCAAATAGTAAAGTTAGGCAGGCTGGTGCCTACCCTCCTCGTGATAAGACCCAGTATTGTCATAATCACTGTGCATAAAATAGTGCAGAAAAAAAACAAGCAGTAAAGAGAATTATAAAACTTTTGGGTGATAAGGAAAAAAAAAAACAACAAAAAATCAGGTTTGTACCAAAAACACTTTTATTAAAGCCAATGGAATAGCTACAGAATTTTTTGGAAAGAAAAATCAGTGAAAAATCTTAAGTTCTAAGATAAAGCCTTCAGTAATGTCACTTTTATTTGGTTTTAAACTGAACAGGTTTTTTATAGGCTCCACTAGAAGATTAAATGAAGTATTCAATTTAAAATGTTCTTTTAATAAATGTTTATTTTGGGGTTAGTTTGCAATCTGTTAAAAAGAGCAACTTTTCCAAAACTGTCAGAGTAGATCATGCAGGAATGTGAAAGATGCAGAATATTTACTTAAGAGGAAATGGCCTAAGGAATTATTGCTAATTTTAATTAAGTTTTTTGCCTACCCAATTGGTCTGCTATATCTGGACATCCTTAGAACTACTCTTTTCCTGCAGAACACATTGTTTCATGGCTGCATCAGAACCTTCCGGTAATTCATTCACAAAGATTGCTTGTCATTTGATCTTTATTAATGCAAAAGTAGAAGGAACAATTTATTTACAGTATGATTAAGAAAAAGTATTTGGTGAAAAACTAATTATGTGTGATACTGTGTCTTCACTTATTACATTCATAATTTTTTGCACTTTGCTGCTTGTGTAGCAAATGAAGTATCCTGAAAATTTATCAGTAGGAAATTCTACATGTTTTTCCTTTCCTGTAGGAAGTAATTGACCATTTGAGACTATTGAACCACAGAAATTTTTCTTCAGTCACCTGCATAGCCCAAGCTGCACTCGAAGTCAGCTTGCTAACTGACCCATGAAGTTTATGAAGGACATGAACTTGCTTAACATGCCCTGTAATAACCACTAATGGTCTCTTCAAGGTAGCTAAGGTGTTCTCCTCTTGTCCATCTTTTTTCTTGCATCACTGACCCTTTTTAGAAAATTGCTAAGACCTAAAGATTAGTTTAGTGGTCCTATTAAAAAAAAAAAAAAAAAAAAAAAAAAAGGCCCATTTCTTACCCAAAAAAACCCCCACAAACAAGCCAAAAATGCCAACAACCTCCCTCCCCAAAAAAACCCTCACCAAAACAAGCCAAAACTTCTGTACCCCTTTGCTAAAGCTGTATTTTAGTCAACTAAAATGACTTAGTAATGATACAAAATAACAACAGTCCAAACTGGGTTGTTCTGTTGTGGTTTTTCTGTACATATGCATAGTCTGTGCACTAAAAATCCATAATCCAAAGAGTAACAAAACCACAGGTGCAGGGAGATTATGAGAAGTCTCTGGGTAATTACCCAAAGCATCGGGTTTTGGGTTTTCTGTTGTCTTCATTCGGTAGCTGTAATTAAACTATGTATTTTACAAAAAAGCTTTTTAATGAGTTCCCCATTCCAGTTTACCTGGGAGGTATCCAGTTTATCCCAATAGATTTCTAATTACCTCCAGTGAGTTGAAGGGAAGTCACTTGCCAAAACTACCCCCATTCTCTGACCAGGAAACCATTTTAACTCAATAAAGATAAGTTATTTAGAGATCAAGTTTCTTAAAAGAGCTTAAAATTCACAACTACAAATGATTCCTTCTGTTGGTGAGGAGCCCTTCCTGGACACCAGGAAATTGCTAGATACCTTATAGTTCCTCACAGGTTGATTGTAAGGAGTTCATTGCCATGGCAATCACCAATTCCTTTTCACAAGTGAGATGCTGTTTGTTATAGTCTGGTACCAGCAGCCAGTGAAGGTCATTTCAGAGAACCAAGTGGGGAATAAAGTACACAGTTCTTTGGGTATAATGCCTTTGATATAATGTCTTTACTCAGATCTTTTCCTTCTTTCTTGCCAGCTTAGGTGGAAAAATATCACTTCTTTCAAAGAAATGGTTTTAACTTAGTGTTCAGAACTTGAACTGGATTATTTTTATTTGAAAAGAATGTCTGATTGATAAGAGCAGTGTGCAGTCGGAGGTCTTTGGATCAGAAGAAGGCCAATCAGCACAAAATTTTTTGGGGTCAAAAGTATTGATTCCATGGATACATTTGTTGTGCAGTATTCTCTGTGTCCATGACAATGCAGCTTTCTGGTTTTCGTGTTTATAGGGATCTGGCTGAAAGATTTAGAAAAATTCTACCTCCACATGACTGAATAACTGGACCTGCAAATTCTAGTCTTCCACAGGAGGTTTTACTTCAGGTAAAACAGCTGCAAATTTTGGCAAACTCAGGCATGAACCTACTCTAAATGAATTAATACATGCAGAGACATCAGCTTCATTGAAGCCGATACATAAGCATTTCACCTCAGAAAAATGAAAATCCTGTAATTACAACAAGTCATTAAAAATGCCGTTCCACAGAAGGATTTTGGTCACAGCTGTCCTGAATCCTGCAGCACAGTTGTCATGGGCACTCACATGTGATCAAACTATTCAGCACCATGAGCAAGAGTTTGGCTGTTGATGATCAGAAAGTGCCTTTGTGGATAAAGCAGCATTTTCATCTATCTCTCAAGATTCTCATCTCTGTGCTCTCAAGAAAACTAGACAGAGCAGGATATCTCTACAGGTGAGAGTATTTTCATTTAAAGAAACAGCAATTTCATTAATGAACATTTTTTGTTCTGATGCAAAGCTAAGTGACATTGATAGTGACCTTATAACATTGAAATATAACTTGCTCTTTAAATCACAAGTAGATTTAGAACCAACACAAAGAGAAGGTGGGTCTGTAGTTAGGATTTTTTTTTTTCTATCTGTGCTATTGATTGCATATTTCTTAAAAATATGCTAATGTATATAGTGCTTGCACAGTGCAGTGAAGGGTGTGTCTTTAATGACCCCTTAACTTTAGATATACTTTACAGTTTCAAAGAGTTGAAGTGTCTGGAAGCAAGTTGTTTAAAGAAACAACTCTCTCCCCACTTGCTCTCATCCAGCTCTTTCCTCACTGCTATCCTATCTAACACATGCTGTGCATCCCAGAATAATTTCAGTTGGCATGATATGCAAAACTCATCAAAAATTAATAGGGCAGTATCCACAGATCTTCTTTTCACTTAAAGTACTTGTTAGATATTTTCCCTAAGGATGACCTGATCTATCTTAAGGTAAAGTGTTTCAACTGTGAGAGTGCTCCCTTGGTAATAAAGACTGGTAACAAATCATGAAACCAGTTAGGACATTAATGCAAACAAGTTATGTTAAAGCTGGGGACTAACTCTTCATGCCACCAAAGTGAATGTCTGTGAGAGGAGCACTTTTGTCTGCTCTTCCTGGCTGCACACAGAGACACACTCTCACTCACTCCAGCATCCTGGCCAGCACTGCTAGGAAGGTAAATAATATTCCCTTTAGGAAATAAAAATAGGATTATAGGTAGCACTCAGATTTTGTCTGGACTAATGAACCAGTGTCCATTTTGGCATTCCTAAATCCAGGTGGGAATTTAATATTGTCAAAATACCATGTTAGGGCAAGGCCTAGGCAGGCAGACATTCCTCCTCTAATTTACTTTTGGTGTGAAGGATGCCCAAGAGCATAACCTAGAAGGGAATTGTTGATCTCTGGTTGGGATGGACAAGACCCCAGGGCTGACCATGGTGTGCATCTGTATTTCAGCCTGTGTGTAGGCAATCTGTGCTAGCCAGGGTGTCCTTTCCTCTATGGGATATGTTGGATGGCAAGCCTGCCTCTGGTGTACCCTTGCTTCTGCAAGGGCTTCTTTCATCTTTTTGTTCTAAGTAATGAGGGATTAAAAGTCATTGAGACAAAAATAAGGTCAGCTGAAAGAGCCTTTTTATGACTGTACTTCTTGGTTGTACAAAACCTTAAATAAAGCGTCTGACTTGGCATAAGAGCTCAGTGTCACGAAAGTTAATATCTGAGAAATATATTCATGTTTCCTGAGAAGTTAAGGGTGCAGTTGTAATTTCTTTCCTTTTAGATCTAGGTCAAAAATGTCAGTACCTATCAAAGACATGAAGTCTGTAAAAGAGAAAAAAAAAAAAAAGAAAAGAAAAGAATCACTACAGAGTGTGTGAATACTTCTAGGGATACCATCACTGCCAGTCCCAAACAGGAGAGAGGTTCACACCAAAAGGGTGTGAGCATATGTCATGGAAAAGTATTTTTCAAATGAAAATCAGTAGAGGGAAAATGCAGAGGTAAATTTCACTATCCAGCCAAAGTTCAAATATAATTTAATGTTTCATTCTTTTTTATTTCCTGAGAGGAAACAGTTCAAGTTCTTCATTTGAGACAATGGAATAAAAACAGCTTTTAGCCTAAGGTAATTGCTCATTTTCATAATCTTCACAAGAACTTCCTCAGATGGACATAAGTGTACCTGGGGATCTTTAATCAAGTTGAATGGATATTTTCCTTTTGCTAATTAAAGCTAGGAAGTTTGGTGTGAAGTAAATTAGCAGAATCTGGTTGTTCTGTGAAATGTTAGTACAGTACTAACGCATCTTGATCCAATTGAAACCCAGTATGTCATACATCATAGATTCTCTAGAAATGCACATGGAAAAAGAGTAGCATTTTGAGGACTGTAAAGTATTATATTTCATTTAGAAGGTGAAAACTCAGGCTGATACTGCAGAAAGCCATATATCACTACCTGTTTTGAATAAATGTCAAAAATATTCATGTTTCATAAAACACTACCAAAAATATCCATGAAATTATATTTACTCGTTGTGGTTATATACACCATAGATTTCCCAGGAGAGAGAGGTTTCAATGCAGTTGTAGTTCCTTCTCCCACAGCCACTGGCCTCAAAGACAATGCATGTACTGGGTGCCAAATGTTTTAGGAGCGTCTCCTCTGCGGGTCAGCATATCCAGTGAAGGTGGGTGTCTGGTTCAGCCGTTCAGTTGCATTTTTTTTTTCAGATTTTCTCCTAATTAAATGTTTAGACTAACGTATCTGAATCCATGCATATGGAAACTCAGCTTAGATGAGCCTCTGCTTTTCCTCTGGTGTTTTTTTATTCCATTTGTCACATGCAGCAAACTTAGCTTTAGACAATAGTTTAATTTCAGAAACCTAAGCATCAAGATTAATAAAGCATAAGGCATTTTTGTTTTAATGTTAGAAGGATTGCCTCCACAGAGGACTGTGTGAATTTAACTCCACCTGAAAGGATAGGCATATCTAAGTAAAATCAATTCAGCAGATAAGATTAACATTGGGTTGTTTAATTCATGCTCTACTAATGTTAAGGTGAACCAAACCCTGAAAAAATATATCAATCCTTTAAAAAAGCTAGGTAAGGTCTTAATGTAGCAGAAGCAGTTCAATGGAGATTGAGCTTAAATGTGAGTTATGCTATTGTTATTAGTGAAACCATGTACAAATACATGGAGAATATTCTTAAATAGTTTTCATGGATAAAGTCTGTAAAAAATGTATGGTTATGTGTGAGGTATACAACCACCTTCATCAACGAGGACTTCATTTAAGATCTTAAAAATGCAAAACCCTACATAATATCTTC
This sequence comes from Poecile atricapillus, assembly GCF_030490865.1. Taxonomy (NCBI): domain Eukaryota; kingdom Metazoa; phylum Chordata; class Aves; order Passeriformes; family Paridae; genus Poecile; species Poecile atricapillus. Next base: position 11,268,209 of record NC_081289.1, read on the forward strand.
ATTAATTATTCTTAAGATATGAGCTCTCACATGTGACATAAATAGTCAGGAGAGATTGACTCAGTTGCAGGTATGAGCATAATGTGTTACTTTGTCAGTATTTAAACATGCAGCTCAAATAGATTTGGAAATCTGCTGCAGCATGTTTATTTTAAAAGCACACCCAGCCTGAGGAAAAATCTTCTTACATGCAACTCTAGAAATCTATCCTTTCTTCAGTCAGGCCACAGGAATGACACAGCCTCATTGATGCTCTGCATTCTTTTGCTGGTGTGTAATTCCTGTGCAGCTCCTTCTCACCTCTGCTTCTCCCCGTAGATACTTGACATTCAAACTGTGTGAATGTCCTCCTATGGAGGAGTTGGGCATGGAAACACATAAAGCTCTAAAATTAGGCCATGATGTTCAAACTCCCTAAGATAAGGCAGTAGATTTCAACTGGTGTATGAAATAGAAATTGAACCTAGTTTCAATTTAATTGTCTCATTTCAATGCTGAATGAAAAATTAGCAGCAGAATGAGAACGGACTGCCTGGTATTTTACAGTTTTCCAGTAGTTAATATTCAAAGCAGGATATTTATTGTCACTAATAAGTGGGTTTTTCCTGCTAATGTGGCAGTGGTTCTCATATGCCTTTGAAAATTATAAGCATGCTCATGTATTGTCAACATTCAGGTACCAGATGAAGTTCCAACAAGTTTAGTAATTCATCCACCATCATAAGGCACAATGAACTGTGATTGAGGAAGTGATGAATACTGCAAAGCTTGTGAGCATCATCTGGCTCGCTCTTTATTTTGAATTCCAGTTAAACAATTGTCACAATATGTTCTGAAAGTGGTGAAGTGCTACTAAAGATCAGAGATGAGTAATAGCAGAGGATCTGAAACCTTAAACTGTAAAATACCATGGCCAAGAAATTAGTCTTCATATTATAATGTATGTAGACAAGGCCTAATTAAACTTGCAGATTTCTTCAAAGAAATCAGATTTTAAATCTTCCTTTACCTCAATGAATCTTGTGCGACAACTAAAACCAACATAACTTTCTACATTGTTGACTAAGCAGTTATCTGTGCATATAAAACCTAGACATCACTGACATTTAAGATACTGTTTCCATTTAAAATCCTGACACTTTCCTGAGGCTTTCAGATTATGGAATTTCCTTAAGCTTCTATTGTGAAGTACATTCCCTGGACAATACTTTTTGTGTTGAACTGTGAACATTTACTGAACTGAACAATACATTCCTTCAAAGACAACTGATCAGGGAAATCTGTCATTGTTTATATGTGGTTTGGTCTTCTAGTTCAATATTTTCACCAAGAGAAGACTTCAGTTTTTCAGCATAAGAACTTCAGGTCAGTAAACAGACTGAACAAAAAAAAAGCAAATTGAAAGTTTATTTTTCAAACTCTTAAGGAACAGCTTCAGTCACTCATCCAGTAGAGGGAACTCTAATACAGTGCATGGCAGGTGACCTGGGACTGCTAGAGAGTAGAATCACAAATACAAGGCAAAGTATAAAATGTATTTATGCTATATATCATCTGTAAAGCAAAGTGCCTACCTCATATGTGCTATTAATTTTTTTAGTGAGCTTATTCCAGTTTGTTTATTTCCCTTTCTTCCTTTCTTTATATTCTGTGGTAACAGTTCATATATGTCTAGCAGATTTAAGGCATGAATTGCCAGTGACAGTGTCACATTTCTAATAGTTCATAAATTTTACAGATCATGTGCCATTGACCATTTAGTTGAAAACTGGCCAGAAGGAAAAAAAAAGTTGTTAATTTTTTAAGATGCCACAATTATGTGTCAAAGTGGCAGATAGGATTCTCTCTTGGAATGACTGGCACACATCCTTTGGAGGAAAGAGGAGCAGTTTACAACCCTAAGACACAGTAGTCACCAAAAAAACCCAATGTTGTATTAAGCTGCTTTTCTATAGAAAGTACCAAAAAAAAAAAAAAATCACTCATCTTCTATTTTCTCTTTTTTTTTGACCTTTATTACCTGAATATGCTTTCAGCTGGTGTAACACTGTTTCACTGTTTTTAAGGCTTGGTGTCTTCACTCAGTCATCATTCTGTCATTTACTGCTTTCTTCTTCTTGTTGTTGTTGTCCTTAGAGACAAAATGTCACCACATTGGTTGATCACTAAATAGGCTTCTTAGGGAAAATTGTTTCTTGTTTCTTCAAAACTGCTAAAAGTCAGAAATAGATGTAACATTTCTCTGTTGCAATTTAAACTTAAGATCTTTCCCAGGTCTGTCTTCTCCAAAGAGCTTTAGTTCTTCTCCTACACTATGTTGAGACATTTGGTTATTTCTACACATAGAGGTATTCTGTGGTCTTCTATAAAAGATAAAGAAACATTAGAAAAATGCAAAACCTGCTGACATCACTGAACATTTTTCAAAGCTTTCAAAGCAGAAAAATTTGTGCACCTAGGGCAGGATATTCCATATTAAGTTCTCACATGGAAAGGGATTGAATCATATGGTTTAAACAAGTATTTGTTCTTCTAGAAAGGAAGAATATCCCTGCACATATAATGTGTTGGCATTTCCAGCAGCAGCATTTCAGATCCTGTGCACAGCTGTGAAACAGAGCAAAAGTCTAACCCAGCATCTGCTGTGGACTTGACAAGTGCCTCGGCTGTGGCTACTCAAGCACAGAACAGTGGCCTCTGCTCTGCTGGCATGCATTTCCAAAATTAAAGTTGCAGAAGGACAGGCTTATTAGCTAGCTAATCTGCCGTTCCCATGAAGTGCCCTGACTATTGTCCTTTTCATATTAAACTCAACTTTCCCCTATATTTAAGTAGTAGCCTTTTTTGAGAGGAAATCATTATGGGTCATCTAGAAATTATTGTTAATAAAGGAAGTTTTGGGAAAGTGAATTAATTTCAGTTACAAAAAGAGGTTAGCTCAGTTGGTTAGAGCATCATGTCAATAATGCAAGGTTTCTGGGTTCTGTCTCTGTTTGGGAGACTCACTTAAGGGTTGGACCCAATTACCTTTCTAGGTACCTTCCAACTCAGAATATTCTGTGATTCTGTGAAAAGCCTGTTCTTTAATTCTGTTAAAGTTAATACAAAGCTATTTTTTAGCTTCTGCAGAACTAAGAGGCAAAAAATTGCAGGAATGCTTACAATTTTTACTACTATTTTGTAGTTGCAGGGGAGTATAAATTTTCAAGAAAAGTGGAACCAAATGAAATATGGATATCTAGTCTTTCTCATTACTCAAATCTTTTGCTGCATCCCTAGGAGTAAGTCTAAAATACTAATTCTAAGTTGTAGCATGAAACCTAGGAGAAAATGAAGCCATGCATTCCAGAGATCAGTTCAGAATGTCCTGAGGATGCCAAAAATAAGGAGGAATTAACTTCATGTTTACCTTTTAATTCATGGTCACTCTTGAATATGCATTGATACCCAGATACAGGAAAAGATATCTCTGAAGCTCCAGGCTGTGTGCCTGCATAAATTCCCTGTTTAGTATTTTGTGTTAGCTTCCTGTAGAGTATCCTCCTATGTAATGTATCCTGCATTAAATATGCTAAATGCATCAAATCTTCCTTGAAATTTGTCTAAACACAAGGGGGAGAAATAGGTGCCTCAATTCATCAGAATTCTGCAGTGGTGTCAGACTTGAGAACATCACTTGGGCTCCCTGAATGATTACACTAATGCCAGATATTTCATTATATAAATTACATGTCTAAGTGAGGCATAAAGTGGACAGTCAGAATATGCCCCTTATTCAGGATACATGTGCCATATGTTACTCCCAGGTTGGGTTTTCTATTCTCTGGTCATTCAGGATGGTAGAGCCAAATAGCTTGCTTTGTTTAGGAAAATAGTTTCAAAAATAGAAAACTGTAAATTCATATTTATCCACCTAAACAGTCTGAAAGCATGAGCCTTGACAGATATCTCTAGCTGCTGAAGTACAAATGCTAGATGATAATACTTGTGGAACCTTGACACACCATTTCTTGTGTGTGTTTATTTTGGGTTTTGTTCAGAATAATTTTTACTGAATTTTTTTTGTCCTCTGTTTTCTGATCTATCTCTAGAGGCAATTAACAAGTGTCAAACATCTCCACTGGATTTTTTTATTTTTCAAGTAAGCAGGTTTGTTCTGCAGGAAAAGGACTACCTTGAATTCAAGATGCTGTCCACTGTAAATGCTAATTGGTATTGACAGAGGTAAAAGGTATGAAGACTTATTTTCATTAATTGTTTAAAAATGGATTATTCTTTGTAAGAGTAGTGTTATAATGAGGCAAGATTGCTTGTGTGGCTCTTGAATTTTCAGAACATTTCCCTTTTCTTGGCATTTGCACCAATTGCAAAAAAGCTGGTTTGTTTGGTTTTTTTTTGGTGATACTTCTGTGTATATACAGTGCAAAGCAGGTCTGTGCAAATAGATTGCCAAATTATGTTCCAGTTTCCCTGATACTGCTGGCAACTAAAATATTTCTCATTTAGCATGTTAGAATTTGATCTGGATTGTTAATACATTAAGTGATGGAATGGATAATAATTTCCTAAAGTAAATGCAGGACATATCATACAATATTAAAATGTGTAGAGGGCCACATGTATAAGATGGGAAGGTAATTTGATCTCGGTTAAATTATTTAGAACACATTTCCATTTAAGTAAAGAGCTAATGATAAGCAACAGGTTATGCAGGTGAAGATTTGCACATTGTCTTACAGATTTGTATTAAAGATTTCACATGGTTGATTACATTTCAGCAAATTTGCAGAGTTTCTCTTGTAAATAGACCATGTTTTATTCTGAGTATTGAAATGAGAGTTGGTGTTTAGGTTTCCAGTGTAAACATGTGTAACAGGACACATGTGAAAGTGCAAAAGGACAGTTACTAAAATACTAGATTTCTTTTCTTATTGGTACTACTCTATCATATACAGTGCTAGCAGAACCTCAGGAATGATGGATTTCTTTAATGAATTTCTTCACTACATCAATATGCTATATTTGAACAAAACATTGAGATGTTTTAAAAGTATCTATTATCTTGAGTTGTTTAGAATTATATTAGTTGGTAGGTTGTACTGTATCTAATATAAAGTGGTTGCAAGTGAAACAGACAGCAGGATGGCTGGACCTGATTTATTGGAAAATATTCAGTAAGCTTTTTTAAAACTGATACTTTTAGCAGATTCAATTTGTCACTGAATCCAAAACTAAATCCAATGTATTAATCCATATTATCATCTTTTATCAAATGTATCATTACTAACTTGAAGGGGTTTATTTTCTGCATTATATTTGTAATATAATATTCATTGAATGTTCTGCATCAAAAGATAACTGATGCTGGCCAAAGAACAGGTCCACAATTCTCTTCTTTTTGCAGTGCAAGATGGGAGAGAAACCAAGTGCTTGTCTGGCCTTGTGCCTTGGTGTCTGCAGTACCTAAACCTGATAGAGTGAATTTCCTGATTAAGGAACAGTTTTGCCTATGATTTGCTGACCTCACTTGGAGAGTGTAGACTGGGTGTTCCAAAAAGCAGCTCAAAAACAGTTCTTGGTGTTTGGTATCCATTTGCAGCCATTCTTAGTATTCACTTTGAATGCTCCCCCTACACAGAAAGATGCACTTAAACTTCAAGGTAAATTTGTGATACCTTGAGCAATGCACCTGCTCAAATAGAAAATTCAGAGTATGTATCTGCTCCCCACAACCCTTAAAAAAGACACCATAACCCCAGGATCAGTGGGTCTAGAATTCTGCAAGTACAACTGGTGGGGAATGCTTTATCATGATGCTCCATAATCTCTAGCTGATATAATCTATGTCTTTAACCATTAGTGTAAAATTATTTTCTTCCATGTGCAATGGGATTACTCTTTTGCATAACAGATGAGAAAGAGTTCAGAAATCTTTAATCTCTGCCAGTTGGTTCAACCAAGCAGCCTAAAGAGGTGTGCAAATTTCCTATATATAAAATAGGAAGAAGGAAATCAGCATTTGATCAATGAATTGTGAACATCAAAAGGGCATTTGTAAAAATAGCTGATTACATTCACTTTATCTGCTTGCCAGTCTGCTTGCTCCCAAATGTTGGCGTTATGGAAGATGATAAATACACTGAATTTTCTAGGCATGTATGTGCAGACTTGTGCCTTAGCAGAAAGCAAAAATATGCGTATAAAAGATTAAATTTTTTCATTTTTCCACTTCTGACCTTAAATGTTTACTATGTTCACCCTCAGCATCGTGATATAGTAGAGGGGATTTATTTAATTCCATTTTTCACCTTTACAAGATCATATACAGGTAGTGCTTTATACATCTCTCCCAAGTACTCAGATGATTCCACTATTGTGTTATCTGGGTATTTCACAATTTTTATTCTGTAAATTTATGGCACCTTTGCAAGCAAGGAAATGTAATTGGACCTATTATTCAATTAGGAACTTAGGCACACCATTAGGGAATGGTAAAGGAAATAACAGTTAGTGGGTTTAGCATGCTTCAAAGTGGTTTTTTTTTTCCTTTTTCTGGCATTTTTTGAAGTGACTTTTAAATTCAGATAAAAGGGAAACTCTTTATATCTAGTCTGTCTAGTCTAGACAGATCTCTAATGCAGAACAAGATTACTCTCACCTATGTTTGTACTTTTATAATGCAAATTTTGCATTTGAAATAGTTGCTAAATTCATGTTGTAGGCCCTCAGTGGGAACTGGGTGTTGAGGGCATGAGTTGTCTTATTAACCACACAGGGAGTCTGTGAAGATGAAAATCAAGTCTGTGACAAGAAGATGGCTAATTACACTAAATCTAGCTTATAGCAGCTAGATATCTTGGTCAAGACAACATAAGAGCAGAACAGGAAGCTGAAGTAGTATTTCACCATTCCTAGGTCTGTGTCCTAGCCTCTGACACAATCGGTCTTTCCATGACCTTGATCACATTCTTATCTCCTGGTCTTACTACTGGTCATTGTACAGCCATAAATTATACAGTGAAATTCATCCCACTGCACTTCCAGTGCCTATGATGTGACCACCAATACAAGTACTGCTCACTTTAGACTCTGCTTATTGAAAATGTATTGTTGAGGTACTTATTCCATTGAATATCAGTGGAGATTAGAGGATTATCTCAAAAGTGAATGTTGACATTCATGGTCTCATTGTCAAAGAGTGTGAGCTTTTGTAGCCATAACGTGTTCATTTCAGACAGAACAGATGAAGACATCTGAAAAACCAGACATTTGGAAAAAAAACCCAACACTAATTAATTTCCAATATTCAGAAAAAAATGAGCAGAAGTCTCATGGCATGATTTTTTTTAAACTTTCAATTGATGACAGTGCTTGGGATTTGATCCCATTCTTTCTTCCTGAGAACAATAGTTGCTGTGAAAAAGCATTTGTGTATGGATTTTATACATATCATATACCTTCAGTTTACATTCTTGTTACTATCAATCCCTTAGATGTCACAAGTTCTGTTCTTTATGTGAAATTGAAGCACTGGGATGAAGTGATTGATAATAGGACCTATATTCCTGATGTAAGTTGAAAGAAGTAGAACTTCATGTACTCTTGAAATGATTACCCTAATTTACCCAATAAAATTAGGGCCTGTAGCATATAGAATGTTTTCTGCTTTTTGGACCACAATTTTTTACTTCACTCTCTGTTCTTTGAAAGTAAATTCTATGTAAACCTAATAGGCAGGTAGGTTTTATAGTTTTTGTGCTCCTGTCTAGTTAGAGAATCTGCTCAAGGTGATGCCAAGTCTTTTTTTTTTTCCTTTCTTTTTTTTTTTTTTTTTCTTTATTTGTAGTTCTCTAAATGATATATGAAGTCTTGAGACAAGAGATTTCGTTGTATTTCATGAAGGACCTTAGGTCAACCAAGGTGATGAATCGTGTGATCGAGAATATCTCTGGGAAGCCTCTGGTTTTCTGAGATTTACAACCTAGTGAAGGCTAGTCTTGTACAGTGACTCAAAGAACATATAAATCAACAGAGATTTAGGGTTGAGAATCCTTTTCATCCATCCAAGCCCTAAAAAGAGCAGAATTCTTTCTCTGCATCCCATTTCTATCTCTGAGTCTCACTGCAAATTCTGAGGCTTAGAAGTGTTGAGATATGACCTGCTTTTTTATTTCAAACTAGCTTTTATTTTCCCTCTGTAAAGAGCATACCAAAGACAGCTCATAAAGGTTCAGGAAATATTTTTAAAGTTTGAAAGGGGACAAGGCAGAAAACAGTGATAAGTGGAGTGATTTCCTGCACCTGGGGCTTCTGTTGAGTACTTATTAATCACCCCTATCCTCCTTGCCCTCAGAAGTCAGTGAAACTATTCAGCTGAGTAGTAGTGTAAACTTTCAGAAAAACAGATGTCAACAGGACAGAGATTACAATGAACTCAGGTAAGTTATAATACCAGTGAGTAGAAATGAAAGAGTATTAATTGCAAGGAAAACAAAAAACTTAAAGTGTGAATGATATTAAAAACAACAGAAGAGTTAACAAGGAAAGGCATGGGATTGGGATTGATGATGCTTTTACTCATTTTGAGAAAAAAGCCTAATGCTATTATCAAAATATGATAATATAAAATATAAATAAATATATTAATAAATATAAAATCTCTATTTTATAGAGAAAATCAAAGAAAAATATGGAATTTACAAGCTGTACTGTAATATTTATATTCAAAGCCTTAAAGATTTCCCTTTTCTTTGTACTTTTTCTTGTCAGTTGCTGATGAAGACACAGAGTATCTGTGTTTCTAATGAATACAACTGTCAGAATAATGTAGCTGTACAAGCAATTAGGTCTGTGTTCTGAAACAAGGTGCACACATGTTGAGTACATATGGGAAAGGGCAGGAATGAATTCAGAACTCTGGTCATACGTAGAAGCTTCATAATAAGGAGTTGATGGTGTAAGTGCAATTATATAGCCATTAAAAAAAAATAAATTTACTAGTCACTAAATATGAATCTATCAGAAACTTGAATGAAGAACTTGAGTCTTGTAGTTATCAGAAAATCCCAGTGTGCACCAAGTGCTGACTGCTGAGAACTCAAAGGAATTAAAGTGTTTAGTATTTCCTGTACTGCAATACTAGTGAAGATGCAGCAAAAGAAATTGGTATTTCATATGTGTAGTATGGGGACAGAAAAGCAAATGGAAATAAAACAGTTGTATAAAAATTGCTGTTCCTTCTATTTAGGTCAGCTTCTGTAAGCCTCATGGTTTTGACATTGTTTTGTGACATATTTTGGTATAATTGAAGTATTTTATTATTTGGCTAAGGAAATAATGTAAAATGGTCCAGTTCTGAATAGCATGCAATGATACTAAAATGTTAGCTGGAAGCAAAAGCTGCGTTGTGGTGATGGGGTAATAACAGTGTATTTAGGAAATATCACCTTTGTGGCTTGCATCTCAATAAACAGAATAGCAAGGTCAGTTATGATTCAGAGTTGAGAGAATTAGACTTTACCTGGGCAAGTGCTGGGCTTGTATCCCCTTCACAGAGGGCATGATGTGGGATCCTTGTGCTTTTCCTAAGGAATAAAACCAGGGCCTGACACTTGTGGGAACAGAAACAGCTCCGGGATTTTTGTTGTTTCTATGGAAACAAACTCCCACTTTGTTTACAAGGCAGAGGAAATGCTTTTTAATGCATGAATTAAGGGGATGAAGCACTGTGCAAAAGAGGTGAGCCTCCAAAAATCCTAGGAGTCGAGACCAGCCAAGCCAGATGGGGTAAAAGCAAGGTTTAACAAGAGCTCATCTGAGGACTTTGCTAGTTAAACAGAGGAGAAAAGCATCAGCTGCTGCTTCAGGGAGGATGGATCGCTGCTATTATACCAACGAGTGTTTCAGAGGTTCCTAAATTGTCTTCTGTCTCACACTCAAAACTGCCACATTTGAGCAGCGAAAAATATTGTTTCACTTCCAGCTAAATGCACTTTAATGGCTTCTAGACAGCTGTAAAGCTGAGCAGCAGGCATAATTCTTCCAACAGGATATAACATCCAGTGTGTTTCTTGATTATCCACCTCAGTCTGATGCTCTACAGATTTCCAGCACTTCACACTTTTGTATAAGATATATTTCTAATAGAATGGATTCATATTCCAGTTTGGATATCTTTATGTTATACTCTGAGGATTTATCAGTCCCCATCAATCTGTATTTTATCAACTTGCTCTCTGAATCTCCATAACAAGAAATGATTTTATTTCATGATTTCCATTAGCTTGAAGGTCATATTTGGCTTTCTGCAACATTTTTTTTCAACCCAGCAACTACAGGAAGTTTGGCTGCAGGTCAGTAATTTTGCTTTAGTTAGGCCCAAGTAAAAGGGAACATGAGAAAAATTATGTGGTCTATAAATTCTTTGTAGAAAGTATTTTCTTTCTTGGAGTCATTAGGAAAAAAACTCAGTAGTCAAACCTGTGCATCTACCAGTCACAAAATCTTTACTGCTATCCTGTAAATACTTTTACCTCCAAGGGTCTGCAAAAAATCTGAAAAAATTCTAATAAAGTATAATATCATAGAACATCTTGAGTTGGAAGGAACCCATAGGGATCATTGTTGTTGTTCTAGGTACTGGGTAGTAAATTAATAATTTAGAGTAATAGTGAGATAAATGTTCTTAAACAGTACCTTGCAGAAACTCACTGCACAAAATCATTTGCGTAGATGTGCTTTTACTCGTTAGTTTTAAAGTTAGTAATTCTGAGGCTGCTGTGCTGTCTGCTGCCTTCTCTGCAAGGTTCAGTCACTGAGACTGCTTGTTTGGCTTTCATTCATACTGTTTATTCCTGCATCTCCAGTGAATTGGTTAACTTTAGTGATTTTAGAGGCTTTCCTGAATGAGGTGGGATAGGTCCTTTTTCTGCAATAACTCAGAAGAATGCATGGTTATAATTTCTGGTGAATCTCAAGCATGTGACAAGAGATATAAAAAGCAGGAGATGGATAAGTATCCAAAAGAATGAGGTTAGGATTAACACTGTGGCTTTTTGTTTGATTCATTCAATCAATGACATTTGTAAGAATCTCTCATGACAGTTGTTTTTTAAAGCTACCCAGTTATCCCAAAGGCAGTGGCATTTTTGTTAGGTTCAAATACAGTTATATTTTTCTCCATTCTAGCTCTCTGACATTTTGATAGTCAAATTTAAAAAAAAAAAAACCCTGTAATCTTACTCATCATCCTAGGGTCATGCAATTTTTAGAAAATAAGATTGGATGAAACATTAGCTATTCACTTCTAGGCATATTTGTTTCTCTCAGCCTTCCAATTCAACTGGTGGGTCTTTCTGATGCATGATGAATACCCATTCAAAACCAAAATGAGGATACATTTACTGTGGTGACAGAGAAATGTATTGATACTGACTGCGATACAATAAAAGATGAAAAAGGATAAAAAGACCTGGACAGTGTGTGGTATTGTCTGATTGCCCTGAAATTTCATCATGTTGTTTGGTCCTGCATGCCATTCAGTGGCAATTAAACCTTATTAGTTTGCTTTTCTCATTATTTCTTTTCAACCCCATTTAATGCCAAGAAACATGTTGAACACTGCATGTTAGAAAAACATCTTGGCTACATTTTTGTCTTGCATAGCTAGAAATCTACTAGTTTGATGGGGATCTTACAAGTCAAAGTAAAATCACATTTATACATTGAGTTCCTTTGTTAAATTATATGCACAAGTACCCCTGGAGTTTTCCTTCCTGATGATGCTGTCTTCATTTTGAACTGCTGTTTTGACATTTGTAGAGTTTTAGCAAATGCTTCAGGAAAAGGTCAGTTTATAGCGACATTTTCCCTTTTCAAAAACCTGTGGAGAGGACACTGAATACAGGTTTACTTGATAAGCCATTACAGATTTAAAAACAAGTCCTTTTTTACTATGTTTTTGAACACTTGTTTTTCACAGTTTTTTAGTGGTTTTGAACTGTGCTCCAACCATTTACTAGAACGTTCTTTTGACAGAACTCAGTTCTGAATGTTTTCCTTGCACACTGATAACTTTAAAAGTATTTCACAGCTTGGGGGTTTTTGATAGAAAAATGAAGTGTTTAGAAGACATAGGGCTAGGGTACTAATGTGACTGACTTAAGTCCAAATACACTGAAAGTGCTCCTGCAAAAATCTCCCTGCTTGTCTGTGTGCTTGTGCAGTGTTTGCTTCTGCTCAGCTCTGCTCCAGCTATATGTGCAAATGGTTTTTTTCCCCCCATTCCACTGGATCATTTCCATCTGCCAGCCTGTTCTGTAATGGTTTGAAATCCACCAAATTAATCAGATACTGTCTAGTAACTTGAATCAATATTTCCCAACATAGCCAGAGCTTCTGTCAATGATGTCATTGAGTAATTTACTGTTTAGGGAATAAAGGCCCATTTATAAATAAGAATATGTCATCAAACTTCTTTTTTTTTCATATTTTCAAAATCAGGATATTCCAGTAATTTCTCTCTGACATATTTTTACAACAAAAAATATGGTTCTTCAAAAAAGTTCTCTAAATATTAAAGAAGAAATAGTTCGCTTTTTCAAAAATATACAGTTACAGCATGAAAAAGTATATTGTGAAATGTATTTCTGTCTGGATATATGTTCCCTGCCCCTGAGAATTCTGTGCTTTTAGCTACCAAAGAATTATACTGGTGCCTTAGTAAACACAAAATTTGTTTCTATCAAAGCAAGGCCTCTTAGCTTCAAATAGTAAACACTTAGAGAAAACTTTTAAGAAACTGTTCAACGTTCAATGTTTCTATTGCTGAGGTGGTTGTTAGGAAATAAAGATGATAGAAAAATGTCCATAAATATATGTTTTTAGCCACAGTATTAACACCATGAATGTATTTTTAATGATGTGTATGAATGTATTTTTAATGATTGAGGGAATTGGCCTTTAGTCATTATGTACTATACACTTCTTATTCAGCAATGAGACAGAATATGCAAACTGACCTTTTCTTTGAATGAATTAGAATAGAAATTCTACTGAATTCTCAGGACTGTGTGTACGGAACTCATTAGAGCTGTCAAATTACCTGTGCTCACTGAGCTGATAGGACAGAAAAGTAGCAATACTTTATGTGGCCAGATGATAGGAGTCCCACAAGCAAAATGACTCAGTTCAACTTGGATGAAAAGTCTAGTTAGGATATGGCAATGACATGTATTTAGTCAAACATTCTGTAGCCACTCCACCACCAGAAAGCAGAGAGATCTGATTAGAAATTCTTGGTGAATTTGATAGATGAGGAGGCTGAAAATACCCACACCAACATTATCCCCTTTTTGAGAGTCAGCAGACATTCATTTGAATTTTCAGTCTTTTTGTTTTCTATTTTTCAACTTTTATCGTTGTATAGGGGATTATTTTTCAGCATTTTTGTAGCATGCCCTTACTGATACACTCCAAGATATTTTTTATTCCATCAAGTCAGAGCAAATTTCCTCCCAAATTGTTTACTTCTCTTTTGACTGACCTAAATTGTATAACAAGAGTATCTTCAAATAAAATCTATGTTCATATGTAGTAAATGTGGTTATGAAACTGTTATAACAGCATTATAACTAGGCCAATGAGAATATTCATAGCATGTGCTCCTCTGAACTGCTGCTTTACAGCTGTTTTTGATAGATTCACTTTAAAAGTGGTAATATTCATGGTAGAACACTTCTCCAGATCTTAAGTAGAAATAGCATAGATGTTTCATTAATAGATTCTTTACTCTAAAGGAAATAAATATATTTACAAGATATTAATAGCTGTCATGGGGTAGCTTCACCTTTAAGACAGAGTAAAAAGAGGGGAAGTTAAAGCTACTGGTGGCTGATGGGAGTTTTTCCTCCAGACCAGTTATCAGTCATTTCCATGAATTGACAGCCGTTCTGACCAGTAGAAAAGTGAATTCAACTTGTAAACACCTCCTTAAGAAGTACATTCCGAGCTGTCTCGTGCCCTTTGATTTCCGGCTTTTGACGAGGTAACGAGGTCTGTCTTGGCCTTCGCCCCCCCTCCAGGCTGGACAAGGCCGCGGGGGGGGGGGGGGGAAGAAGCAGAGCCGGCCAGCCGAGCTTGGTTTTCGGTTTCTGCTGCTGGACTGAAACCTGACACCATGAACTCTTGCAGCTTTTCTAAGGCTTTAATTCTTTTATTACCTGAATAGATGTACAGATTACTCTTTTTTCTCAGAAAGACAAAGCAAGAGAGACAATCAACATGCAAAAGACATCATAGAACTACTAAAAACAGTGAGGAAAAGAGTTAAGTTTAAATAAGAAAGAGGGAATAAGAAGATGCTTTACAGCTGAAATATCTTTCTGTTACAGCTATGGAGATGGACAATAGTAGTTTAAAAGACTCCTTTAATTCATGACTAGAGTATGGGAGGAATAGAGTATTCAAAGTGTGGACTTCAGAGAAAAGAGAGAGTGGTTGTGATACTGTGAGTTGCTGGAATTTATGAGTAAAGTGAAGATTTTAAAGCCTTGAGGGGGCAAGGGGATGGCTGTTTTCCAGGAAGGCTCACAGAAACAAATGAAGAAGATTTCTGCCTTTGAATAACTTATCCTTAAAAATAGCATCCCTGGACTCACTTGACCCATGCACACCTCAGAATAGTGTGGGATGGGAGGAGTGGACTCTAGAAACTCCATAGATTGGCAGAAAGAGACTTCTGTTTCTCTACGGGGACTGATGAAAAGACTCTAGAAATTGAGACTGTTTTTGACCACCAAGATTCTAAAATTTTTTGTTTCTATGTTGTTATGTGTACAAAGAAATAGTTGAGTAGTGAAAAATAAAAGGGTTTTCTGAAAGTTTATTCTGGTATTCTTATTCTAGTAGTTTGTTAATAAACTGTCTTTATTCCTTATAAGTTTTAAGCCTGTTTTGCTCTTATTTTAATCCATATCTCACAGCAAAAAATAAGTAATTTTTTGGTACTGGTTTAAAACCACGACAATAGCTTTTACCCTTTAGCTTTTGGTTGTTGTCTTGGACTGAAAATTGCAGGAAAATGGCAGTGCGAGTGATATGCTATGTAACATTCAAGCATTAATGTTATGTGCAATATTGAATTTTTCATATCTTTCTCAAAAAAAAAATCAACTGATCCAGAAGAACTTTAAAAGAGTTTTCCTTGCAATATTATCCACGTTTTTTAAAAGCATGTTTTATAATATTTGTTCTATTTTCATCCAATTTGACTCAACATTGTTTCATGGGTTTCTTTGGGTAATCTCTTCAACTATAATAATTTATTACCTTTCACTTTCTGTGTTCAAGCCAAATGAACAGGTTGCATTAATTATTTCTTTTCCATATGAACTAAATTATTCCATCAGATGTTTTTGAAGAGTTTTTTTTTTCATTTTTCAGCTCAAAGTAGTGAAACTTTCAAAACTTCCCAGTTTATGCTCTATCAATGAAAATCTCTTTCCTCTCTCTCTTTTCTTGTTTCTCCGTGAAAATTCAGTAGTGGAGAGAAATCTGCCAGCAGAGGAATTGCCCATCTGACCTAGTTCACTCAATCTGAGTCATAGTCCATCCTGTTCATAATTGACTATGATTATTTGGGGAATTTAAATCTTCTGTCTCTTATGAAAAGGCCTAACTGAACTTTTTAGCCTAAATATCCAGCATCAGAAGGTTTCAGGTTAGATTTGATGCTCATAAACATATGTGTAGGAATTAAATGCTAAATGCTGAGAATGCAATTTAGTTTTATTTTGATTTTGAGGTGGTGATTCAAAACTATATCCTTACCATATCCATACCTGCTGGGGTTAGGGCATGAGTGGCCCTACTGAAATTTTTGAAATTAAGTATACATAGAATTAAACATACGACTTTTTGTTTTCCCAGTCCATGCAAATGCAAAAATTAAAAAAAAGTTTAATGAGGCTTGTAAGCAACCTGAAACAAAATAGAAGAGTTAACCATGCTTTTTTTATGCCACTGGATTTTCCAAAGCCTTTAACAGTTGTCAGCTGGAGTTACTTGGAAAGCATAATTCTGAGTTTTCAGTAGTGTGAGAAAATAGAAGTTTCATTACAGAAGAGATATATCCTGTTCAGTAAAGTCTTCATATTTGGAAAGCGTTCAGAAAATAACAGTAAAATAAGACTGACTCTAATTCTAGAAAAGCTGAGAGAATCCAAATAATCTGAACATGTATAGTACAAAGAAAAAAAGGGAAATGAAGATCTGACTTGATCATGCGAGAAAGTACTTCAGAGGTAGTAATGGAAAAAGTAGTTTCTGAGAGCAGAAGCATTTTACTTTTAAAGACAAAGACTAATAAAATAATAAAGCTATAGCTGGGAACTGGGTGTAGAGAAATGCGGAAAGAAATGAAGGAGAGCAGGTGGCACTGCAGCTCACTCTGGAGATCTGTGGATTGTTCACTTGATTGTTCAGACTTCTGTAGTCTTTTACAGGGTTGAATTGATTTCTGTTGGACATAATGGTAGTTAAAGCACTGGGTTTAAGTGGAGACACCTGTATTCAGGTTTCTTAAAGCAAGTCATTCCCTTCGTGTTTTTCTTAGGAAGAGTCTCTAGATCAATGAGACGCGATTGATACAGGATTCACCGTATGAAATCCTGTGTGGGCCATGCCTTTGAAAAGGTCAGATTAATCTATCACATCACCCTGTGAAAGGCATTTTCTTACAGCCTGGAGCTTTCCTTAATTGCTTGCTGTGCCTATATCAGTAGTAGAAATAATGAAGAATTTTCTAGATGCTTTGTCCAATATATCAGCCGAGCTTTTGGGTTATTCTCTGTATTTCTGGATGAATTTGGTAATGATCATGCATTTCTGCACTTATTTAAAGAAAGGAAATTTGTGATTTGTCCTGTAGCTAAGTACTGACCCTTGCACATGATTCAGATGTCTCTTGTTGAGCAGGAAGGGAGGTGCACTTGTGTGTGCCCCATGGGGAATGCACCCACACACGTGGGAATGCACACACATGGGAATGCACACCCACACACACATGTGGGAATGCACAGCGTAGTTTTAAGGACCTGCTGGAGCTCCTGAGTGCTGATGCATCAAGTGAGATTGTATAAAAGTCATATGCTGCTCTGATGTTCCACCTGGGTGATGGTGTGGAAGTCAAACACAATGACATGAGTTTGTAAGCCGATTAGAAGTGGTAAAGGTTGCTTCTGCATTAGAGTTTAGCATCTAAAATGCAGCTGAAAGAGTTTGAGAGAGATTTAGGCATAAAATATGTATCACATAATTCACATCTGGTCTTTTAACCTGAAAAAAAATTCTACTTTTAAAAGGCTAAAAAGTTTTAAAATAAAAAGTACTAAAGAAGCCATTTCATTTGTATATTTTTGCATTATGCAAATGTTGATTTCAATATGCCAAGTAATCAGAGAATTACATATCTAAATATTTCTAATTATTTTAAAAGTAATGGTGCATATTCTTTCATGCTAATGCAGTCCTCTGCCATTTTCACTATCTGTGAATAGTAGTATTTTCTTCTAGCTGATTTGCAGTAAACTTCAAAATTTGTTGCTCTAGTTTGGTCATGCCAGAGTGCACTTATATTCTTCGTGGTATCAAAAAATATATTTCTTTTTCTATTCAGTCACTTAAAACTTAGTGTTTTGTAAAAAGTGTAAGTATTATAAAAAAAATCAATTTGGGGTCAAATATATATTGAATGTGTTTTCTGCAAGGCTATAAAATATTTCAGAGACTAAATGAGTGCTAAATTTTACATTTAGTTAAGAAGTTCATCACCTTTTAAAGTTTCATATCATCTCTCTGAGACATGTAATCACTTCCACTGGAGCACTAAATGATTGTAGTCCACTGCAGCAGTGGTGGATATTTTTTGGAAACTGCTTGGTCAGTTTTGTTGTATTACTGTGTAAAGTGCTTTGAAATACCATCAGTATTAAAGAAATGTTTTTAAAAAGTTATAATCTGTTATGTGTAATTCTGTGCACACATTTCCTAAGCTGTTGCAAAGATTATCGAGGAGGTCAGACTGGCTAATCACAATGGTTCCCTTGGGCTGTAAAAAAAAAAATTCAGACTAAATAACTAGTAGCAATATTCTGTGATTAGGTGAAAAGATAAACAGTAGCTTAGTACTTGAAAAGTATTGCATGGGTTTGGTTTTTTTTTTATTTCTAATAAAGTTAGAGAGAAATTGCAGTTCTCTTTTAACTTAGGACATCTCTTATGTATTAATCTCTTTGAATTTTATTTATTCTGTTTTTGGAGGGTAAGTGAATAATTTCATCAATTTTGTATTACTTCAGTATGTTTATTCTCATTTTAAAGAAAACCACCGTACTGCTCCCTAATCATTTACGTAACGTTTTTACAGCAGAAAGAAAAACATTCTCAAGCTCTGTTTTCTACTGTGAAATTACTAGTATTTATTCAGAGTCACAGGTCTGAAGGATATGGTCAAAAATATTATCACAAGAGATTATCAGATGATCAAAATTTACTTGGATTAAAAATTTAGAAGTGGCTTACCTGAAAAAGGACTGAATCCTTCTCTCAGATGTAAATGCTCTAAAACCTAGGCTACAACTTAACTTTGCAAAGATGGGCATATATATTTTAAATGCTACTTCACAGTGTAGGGTTTTTTCATTCATGTTTTTATCAGGAAGTTTCTAGGTTTGTTGGTTTAAAATAGGTACCCTGATTAAAATTAAAGAATCCAACACTTTCCTCCATTACAGCAATATTAAATGTAGCTACATTTTAAAAAGTTAAGGTAGACAAACTTTTTCAGCCATCTAAAATACAAGGAGAACCTGCTGTTTCCTTCACATTCCTTGTGTTTTATACAAAAGGCAACATGTGCAGCTGAACTGAAAGCAAAGAGCTTGTTGTGATATTTACAGTACTACTATTGCCCTTCTGAGGAAAGGTAAAAGATATCAAGGACCTGTAAACTATTTCAGTGAATAAAAGGAGAGTTGTGTATAGGGTATTCTAATTTGCTGAGATTTCTTGACTTTTTTTTTTTTTTTTTTGCCAACAGTCCTCCAATAAAGATTCTTGCAAGCTTGGGACAGGTACATCTTACCTTCCAGAGATCTCTGTCTAACCTGGCTCTCAGAATGAGTTTCTCCTGATGAAGGAAATTTCAGAGGAGCTGGAAGACCAAGGCAACTAATGATTATCTTTGCTGCTCGCAACAGCTCCTCCTAGTTCAGTTTTTTGCACATTAATGAAGTCAGGGAACTTTCCCCCCAGCTTTGGCAGAAAGACTCTTCTAGAAAGATTAGCTAAATAGATTAAGAACAGAACCATGCCATTCACAATGCAATATGACTACAGTCATATTTATATACATACATACACATATATAAGTATATATATAGATACAATATTTGAACCCACAGCAAGAAATCCCTTCCTGCACTTTCTCAGCATGGTTTAAGGCAGTTTAATGGGGCGTAGAAAGAATATAAAGCCATTTGAAGGAATAAAGACTGCCCTAATTACATGAAATTCTAACCAGAATTTTGCTGTAGAGTAGGAGCTTAGGCAAAAAGACCACCACTACATGATAGGCAGAAAAAAAAAAAGTCAAAAATCCAGATCATTACAATAAGTATTTAAGAATTATAAGACTCCACCACAGTCACACTTATCATGCTTAAGAGTCTGTTTCCTGCTTGAGACAATCTTTCTCATAACATGATAGGAACTGATGGAAAAAAGATATCAGAAACATTGTCAGTTTTGCTTATAGTTAGTAAACCTATCTTTTACTGACAGAATTTTGTCTCACAAAAGTGAGATCTGTCCCTTTAATGCTAAGAATACATGAATTAAAGAATCGTCTGTTTGAGTTTTTGTGTATATGAAAAATAAAACTGCCAACAAAAGTGTCTGTTGTGCATGTAGCTGCTCAAGTCATGAAAGATAGGTTTGTGACCTCTGAATCCTGAACTGCAGGTGTGTTCAGAGAGGATAAGACCTAAGCATAATATTTGAACATTATTTTAACTAATTATAAATGACCATATGCCAGATTTCATCAGTATTATGCATTGGTTAGAAGACATATTCATGTCTAACGCATGTTTGAAAAATCTTGTTCCAAATATAACCACTTAGATAGCAACAGGACCTAGCAAACCGTGGTAAAAGCCTGTATACAATGTGTTTTTTCTTGTAGTCCTGGCTGTTCCTTGAATTGGCTTTGAAGACTCATAAACCCATCCTCCCTTAGCCAAACATAAGGTAGCTTGATTTGGAAACAACTATCTTTCATGCTATTTACCTTTCTTATGCTGCACCCAGAGTATCTTGCAGGCTGGTTTTTACACTAATAAAACCCAGTGGAAGGCATGATTGGGGACCATTAACCTTTAGAACACAAAAAGCTTAAGCTCAGGGAGCATTTCTGAGCTGCCTCTTAGGGCTTTGAAGCCACTGCTTCCATCCTTCTTCTAAATTGCCTGAATTCATTTTCAGGGCTGATAAACTGTCAAGTGAATTATGAGACATGGGCCTTGGGTTAATTTATAGAAATGCTCCTGCACCAGTGCTGAAAAAACTCACCTTTCTTTGTTGATTATACCTGCTTCAGCTTTCAGAACTTATTTTGCCTCTTTACAATGTCTGCATTTCAAACTCTCTTCATTTTAAAAAAAATTACAAAATGGATTATTAGGGAGGGGCATTTTTCTATCTCATCTTTCACACTCCTTCAGATACAATACAAAGTACTGTAAAGTAACAATACATGTATGTAAAGCAGCAAAGAGTATGTAAACAGATGGTCAAGTTGGCTCATTAATTATTTTTTTTAATAAGATGAGGGATTCTATCTCAGTATACTGCCAGCACTTCACCCGTCAAAAATGAGTTCAAAGGAATAATTCACCTTTTATCTTCCTATATTCAATGGCTAGACAGACTGCAGGTTATGCTTATCTGGCTAGCTGAGTTTAGAGGGAATTACAAGGAAATCCTGTACTTGCCAGTTACCTTTCAGTGTTGGGTTTTGGCTCTTTATTTCCATATGTATTCAATATAGGTAATGTGGAACTGGAAATAACTTAATTGTCCTTTCTTGATTAACTATTTTGTATATTTTTTAGATGGAGACAAGTACCTCAAACTGAGATATTTAGGTTGTATTCCCATGAAAATTGCTAACAAAAACAATTAATCACTGCCATGTTTTGCTTGCCTTTGGGTAGCTCTCAGATTGACGTTAATGTTCATTTCTAAATATTTGTATGATTGGACATTCAAATATATCATAAAAACTACAGTATAAATTGTCTTACTGAGAGAAAAGTTGTGAACATATTTCTTTGCAAAAACAGACAAAAGTAAACTATTCACACTAGTTTGGGGTTTCTTTGCATATATCATTGTCCTCTCAGCACTTCAGTTTGGGTAAAATCTATTTATGCTTCAATCTTTATAGTATATGCCTGATTAGTTCTCAAATCCTGTATCAACAATATCCTTTTCATGGTAATGGTTGTAAAGACCTTGCATGTATAGCAATTATATATAATATGCCCCAAGAGAACACTTACATTTCTTAGTACTGTGTAAGCATCTTGTCATGGTTTAACCCCAGCTGGCAACTGAGCTGCATACAGCTGCTCACTCACTGCCCCTGGAGGGGATGGGGAGAGCATCAGAAGAGTGAGAAAACTCAGGGGCTGGGATGGAGACAGTTTGGTAGGTAAGGAAAAATCACTGTGTGTGCAAGCAAAGCAAAACAAGGAATTCATTCACCGATTCCCATGGGCAGGCAGGTGTTCCTGCCTCCTTGAAAGCAGGGCTCCATCATGCACACTGGTGACTTGGGAAGAGAAATGCCACCACACCCAAAGCCTCCTGCTTTCCCCTCTGTCCCCTGCTTTGTGCTGAGCATGAGGCCGTGGTGTCTGTTGGGGTGAGCTGTCCCAGTTGTGTCCCCTCCCAGCTCCTTGTGCAACCCTGCCCAATTGCTGGTGTGGTGGGGTGAGGAGCAGAGAAGACCTTGACTGTGTGTGAGCTCTACGTAGCAATAACTAAAATATCCCTGAATTATCGACACTCTTCCAGCACAAATCCAAAAGATAGCCCATAACAGCTACTGTGAAGAAAATTGTATCCCAAGCAAGAGCAGCACACATCTGGAAACCTCAAAGTCCTGTGAATGAACAGAGTTTACCAGGCAGTCACGAGCTGTACATGGGGCTGGTTGAACGTATTTCTTGCTCAGAGAAGAGGTACTATAACTATCACCATTTTGGTCGCTTCTCTACCAAGAAATCTTCATCATGTCTGCACCTATTACAATTGTTTTCAGTAATGTAATAAGGATTAGTAAATACGAATCCTGTTTCCTGCAGCATCTCTTACTAAAAAAGCACCACATTGCTATGACATACTGCAAGCAAAATGCAAAGAATGGTAGCATAAACCCAATAGAGTTTTTAGCTTCAGAGATCTTTAAACTTTGTTATATATTTGGCACAAAGAGCTGTGAAGATCTGCAAGGAGAATGATTTGATTTTTTTCTTTTTTCAATTATAATACTTTGAAGCAAGTTACTTTTTTTGCTCTGAGATTTTTCCTGACCTGAATAATTAGAATGGTAATGTGTTCATAGATCAGAAGTGTATTCTGAAACTTAATTCCCTCAGCACCATAGACAATGAGTATTGAAACGGTAAGCATTATTTTCTGAGGTCCTGATCTTACAAAGAGTACCATGTAAAAACATGGAAAGAGCAAAGTCACTGTGTGTGGGGAAGGGATGTGAAAGGAGATGAGGAAGGTGAAAGAGGTTGTGGTTGATTGGCACCACTTTCATCCCTACTATGGAAACGGCTGTGCTAGTAGGCACTTCCCACTCCTTCCATACATGCACAGGGGTTGTCAGCTGTCCTGAATTTCTCCACTTTTCTTCCTGTACATCATCAGGGAGACGTTCTGTCCAAACGCGGAAGCCTTCAGACTTTATTGTAGGGCCTCGATAGCCCCACGTAGAGATGTTCTCCCAGTCATAACACAAAGTTCTTTACCCACAGAATTACCCAGCTCAGCTGCACATCCATGCAGCATTTCCATCCAGTGCAAACAAAAGTGGCTTTACCAAGGTCACAGCCTCAGAGGAAGGACTGCTCTCTAGATTTTATGTTGCTCTCACTGTAGCGTCCAAGCTTAATAAACAGAATGTAATAAGAAAAATTACAAAATATACAAGAATTAAGCTGATCAGACATTCTTATTGTAGGAATGCATTTTTTTCTATTATTTACCTTTGGAAGGTATATTTGGGTTATAAAGACCAAATTGATTGTGTTTTCTAATTATGAAGAAAATGAGGAAAGAGGCTGAATATTTATTTCAGAATTGCAGTCTACAGTATTTAAAATGCATGACGAGCTACAGTCTTGCTTCCTAATTACTTAGTCCCTGTCACTTCTCATTAACATGTAAATCATGTTATAAACATAGTAAAGGTGGAGTAAAATATGTCCTGAGGGGAGGGGGCATACTGGAAAATTGCTTTGGGCAGTGTGGTGATGAGAGTGTTTCATTTGCAGCTCATCTGTATTCCACTCCTATGGGAAGATGCATATATGAGATTTAAGCAATCATATTTTCTTTGTCCTAGGCTGGAGTGGCTGTTGCACTTAAACAAATTGATCTCAAGGTTCTAAATTATCTACAAGGAAATTAGCATACAAAATATAAGACTATCAAAAAATATTGAGAATACATTTAAGGAGTAATTGTATTCTTCTTTAAAAAGAAATAAAATTTGCTTAAGATTTTTAGTGATAGCCCTGAAAATAAGAACATTGTTAATAAGATGTTTTGATTCATAGCAATCCACCAACAAAAGCCTCTTGGCTGCTTACTATATAAAAATGGATTATACATAAATTAGACAACATTCAGAATATGCAGAATTACTTGCCTTTTAGTATATAATATTTAATATTTGCAAGAATAATTGTTTCAAAACAAATTCATGTAATATTATTAACACTTCTTACTTACTCAGAAGAGTCTGCTTCTGAAAAGATATCAAGGCCTATAATTTTAATGAGAAAATCAGTTTATATGTATGATTTTGCTCTTAATTTACTTACCTATCACTGACTGAATGATGAATAAGGTAGAAGGCCTCCTTCTAAAACAATGCACTCAAACATGAGGCAAAAATACATACTATTGAAAAAATATAATTTAGGTGCTTTTTACTCTATGGACAACTACTTTGGAGTCCTTTATCTGAATGAGAAAACTGAATTTGAAAATTTCACCTTCTCCATGTAGTCAAATTTTGCAGTGGCTTATGAAGAAAAATATTTGGGCTAAATATTTAGTGAGATAAATATATTTTATATATAAATATAATTTATATTATGTTATAAATATAAGGAGTGAGCGGCTTATATGTATTTAGCATACTTAGTAACTTGATTTAGCTCAAATTTTGGTGAGCTGATGTAACCAAAATAAAGGTTCTAGAAAGACCAAAAAGTGAAATGGGCATGTTATTGTTTCATTAAAATTAGCCTACAGATCATAATTATATATGTTATGTGTATAATATGTTATACTGTACTTTTTAGCACTTTCCATATGAATATGACAGCATATTTAAAAAAGAGATATTGGCAAGTGATTAGGGGACAGCTGGGACTTTTGGCATGAAGGATGTGTATTTCACACATCTAGAGCTTACTGAAACATTTAATATTGAGGAAAAGATGAATTTTCTGTCCCATCTTGAGAAAGGGGAAACAATTTTCTTTATTCTGGGAAGGATTGTCTCATTCCCCAGATTCTGCAGATTTTCATGATATCTGGTTTCCCTAGACAGTGCCCTGCTATCTGCCATTACATCCACTTACAAAGCATCAGTTCAATCATTCATTTAAAACGATGTGTGATGGTTAGCAGCACTGTGAGTGGAAGTAGCAGCTTTGATTAGAACAATTTGCTTGCCTCTGAGTCTTCTTATTTCAGGAAGCCAGTACTCTCAGGAAGACATTGTACTCCGGTTTAGTGTTTTCTTCACTGACAAAAGAGTTGGAGATATATATATATTTAGTGAATTAATTGAAATTTTTCTGTGCAGTGTATCTTTTTTAATTAGATGTCAATGACACTACAATAACTGCTTCCTCATCTTGGCTTGTGGTTTACTGGACATATAAGGCTCTCAAGCAAAAAGGAGATAATGGTTTCAGCCAACAGTAAGTGAACTTTAAACTTCCTGAGTTAAGAAAAATTGAAAAGACATTTCAGAAGATGAAAATGAGATGAGACTTTTGATGAAAGGAGAAAGAAAAGGGATGTTTCACAGGATGACTGTATGCAGGGATATAGGCTGAAATGAGGCTGTCATCACATTTTTTGGTAGAAGTTGGTGTTTAAAAAAATCTGTTGATTGTTACAAGAAGAAGTTAAAAGTAAGAAAGGTAATGTATCATCAGCTAAAAGAACCTGCACACTGGCTTGCCTCAGCATACCAGGAGGTAAATTAAAATGGGGTTAATCCTTGCATTGTGATTTTTTTTTTTTCCCTAAAAAGAGGGAAGGGTCAGAATCTGTAATTTCTCAACAAACTGATAATCAAGTGGATTTACAGACCCTGGTAAACTTTTGTGCTTGAGCCCCACAGGAGGAAATGTCTTTGCTCAGAGTGGTAGGAAGAGGAAGGAGGGGGGGAGTGACAGGTTTGGGTCTCTCAGTGGTTGTGTGAGGCAGCGGCAGGGCAGGGGGAGCTGAGGCTCAGTGGCCTGGCTGCCTGGGAACTCAGCAGCAGCAAAGCCTCCCTGGGGCTGACAGGACAGGTAGCCCTTGCTCTTCCCATCTGCAAGGGCAGAAGGGTCACAAATGCTGAAGAAGTTGCAATTCAGCCCCTTTCTGAGCCTCCTGGGGGCTCTGGGTCACGAGGGACAGTACCTTCTGTAGAAAAAATGCTCTTTCACAAGGGTGGTAAAAGGAATTCACAAAAGCCCGAGCTTTGTCCTCTGGCACTGCTATCCTTTAGTTACTCCAGCCCAAAGACAGTTCCCAGATAGGTCAGAGGACCCTGAGTGCTGGTCGCCCATTTCCTTAAGCCACAACTAGTTACCTGCCATCTCAGCAGCATTTCACCCTGCCTGCTTCGTTGGTTTGTAAGAGAGTGTGACTCTAGGAACAGACCCTTAACCTTCCTTTGCCCCATGCCCAGCCCAATTTCCTGAGGGCACTTTTGCTCCCACAGTGTTATTCCCCAGCCACCAGCCTTGCAGGACTAGAAGGCTGCAAACTCATTCAAAGGTTTTGCACAGTGTCATGTATGGACCAGCAGGAGTCTGTGATCTGCTGGAAAGTAACAGGAAAGCACTGAAAAGGTGACTGTTTTCTCCAAAATAGAAATGAGAATCTGGAGGAGTTAGCACAGAGGTAAAAGGTCCTAAAATGCCTCATGTACAGAGGGCAAAAATGTAGAGGGAAAAAAAGATTAGCACCAAAAGCTCCCTTTGGAGGACTGCAATAAAGAAAGGGTGGTAAAAGAACCATTACAAGATGTGGGTGGGCATTATAGTGAATAGGTTCTCAATGATGTTCTACAAAAAATAATTATCTTTTCTTCAGTACTTGTCTTTTATTATCTGTGTGGTTTCTTAGTAGTTATTTGAAATATCAAAAGATAAAGTTGTGTAAGAAACGTCAAGAAAAACTGTTAATTTTACTTAACAGTAACTAGAGAGGAAGAGTTAAGTGAACCAGAAAATGGACAGTTAAGAATAGTTTCCTGGTAACAAAAAAATTGTGTGAAGCACAAAGCAGAAAACAAAAATTGAAATAGAAGTTGGGAAGAAGCTATGTACTTTGGTTAAATTTTTCCATTTGAATTCTGACCTGTTATTAAAATTTTCTGAGCCAGGCAAAAAACTGAAGGCAGCCTGGGAACAGTGCTCAATGACAGTGACATTTCCTGACAGAGCAATTCTTTGCATATCACTTGTACTAATTGTATTCAATCTGACAGCAACAGTTTAACCCATTCACCAGGGGAATTGTCTTGCTGCGAGACCAGTGATCTATGTTTTCATTTAGATGTCAATCTAGCCTTGTGCTGTGTATTTTAAAGGTAGAATTAGCCTTAAATGATTGTACTAATATGATAAACATCATCTGCCCTTGAATTGTTGCACAACAGAATCTTAAAAAAGCAACTTGTTTTCTCCTGCAGAAAAACTTAGAAAACTAAGGGGTTTTGCCTCTTTCAAAGCCAGGCTGAATGAAATCACTTATTTCCTAAGGCAGTTTACTTTATTTGACCATAAAGGAAAATAATTTTGGGCATCAGAAAGTGTTTTGCCTCCAAATATATCCAGGGTGCTTCATACAGTTCCAACGACTAAAATCCAAGTGCCTGTGCCATTTTCTTCCAGTATGAGTGGGTTTTTATTTTTCAAATGAGAGGCAGGAGACCCTATCAGTCTGGAAGAGAGAAGCATTAGATGAAAATCAGTTAAATACATCCATTCATTGTGGAAATTATGCTGCCCATAGAAAACTTAATCGTGGGTGGAAATGGAGAGAGATGAAAATCCTGTATGACTGGCCAAGCTCAGAGGGTTGGAAGCTGCTTTAGATGCACATTCAGTTGTCCTTTGAAAACTGTCATGCCTTATAAATGCTTCCCAGGCCTGTTTCTCTGCTCCTACAACACTGCTAGCTGCAGCAGAAAATATCACCAGAATAAATCTTCAGAAATTACACCCTGCCAATGGGTTGTACTGAAGATGATGGGTGCCTGAATAGACTTTTGAAATACAGCTAAAGTAGTCACTAAATGCAGTTACGGTGTGAAAAACTCACCAATACAGGATGGTCTATTAATAAAAGGTGTGAGCTTAATTACAAAAGGGAAGAGAAGAGGAGATGTAGGGAGAGCATTGTAGGTAACCTTCAGGACCTGAAGACCTGTAGCTTTTAATATATGGCTGTTTTCTGTGTGGTGCTATTGGCTTGGGTGGTTAATTGTTTATATACCATGTTAAGAATTATGGGAATGGCCCACTCTTCTAAGAGACTGGGAAAGAGAACAAACAGAAAGTTTGACTACAGTTGCAGATAAAAAACAAAATCAAAATTAAAAAAAAGTAATTTTAAGAGAAAGAAGAAAAGTTTTATAGAGAGGTTACAGAAAGAAGGAAAAAAGAGATGGGGAAAAATAATGAAGATAGTTTGTGTTTTGCAGAAAATTGATATATGTTAACTTTAAAAAAAATCTAATAAATTGTTTGATATAGCACAGAAAGCTACAGTACATCTATCAATGGACAGCTTTTGCAAAGCCATGCTATGAAGGCAACATTTAAATGGTAGCCCTTGCTCAATTGGTGTGGTGAAATTTTTTGTTTGCATAATGTCTGACCTCTCTTTCCTTTGAGAAATAAAGGCTGTAGAGCACTCCTTTAGTGGAGATACGTCAAAATTTTCCTTGCAGAGAGATAAGGAAAAACTTAAAACTAAGTAAATAACCAACATGATGGTGAATGAATGTTTAACTGAAAGTAATAGACATTGATCCAATACCAAGTTCTTTTAATAGACCTTGTTTGCAGGGTCAACCTTTACTTGATCAATGTATTTACACCCAGGTAAGGGATCTGTGCATTACTTATAGAATGCAATGAGACATCATGTTAATGTTTAACATTATTATTTTAGACATTAATGTTTAATGTCTAAAAATCCCTGTAGATATAGAAATAAATACAGTAAAATGCAAGTATTCCTGTGCCAATCCTTAAATGAAAGACAGATGATTTGAGCAGGTTTAATTGTATATAACTTCAGTCCTGTTAAAGAGAGTTGTCTAATTTCATGCTAGTCACAAAGGCTTCCTTTCCAGTAAATGGAATAAATAGGCATAGCTGAAAGATAAATAATCTGGCCTACTTTAGAAGCTATTTTAGGATGAAGCGTATTATCTTTTGGAGGTGCTTGTTTCTCTTTGACAATGATGAAGAGAACCGACTGTGACAGACCTAGAGTAATAGGTTTAACTTTTAGACCCCTCAAACATGCCAAATCAGTTACATTCTTTGTCATATGAAGGAGGGTCAGAGTAAAACACTGGTCTGCCACCAAGAAGAGTTTTAATTTTTTTCACAAAACATGAGTTGTTGTCTTAGTAATTCGGATATGCAGTAATTCAAGAATCCTTTTGTTCTGCTTTTGTTTTCTCACTGTTACCCACAGCTCTTGTTGGTCTGTGCTTCAGAAGCTGTTTCATAGAAGTTTGTGAGGAGTCCGAATATGATGTATTATTTTTAAAAATACAAGAATATTTTGTGGAGGATTTTTATTTCCATATTTTGTATGCTCCTCTGAATAGCATAGTAAAGTTAAAAATATCTTCCAGTATGAATTTTTCAACAAAAAAAGTCTGTAGTTGTTTCTGAAAATTGTATAAAAATAGAACAGAAAAAAATATCAAATACAGAACAGCACATAGGAATGCAGCTTATTTTGATAGATGACTACAGATTGCATATTTTTTGCCTTCACATGGTGAAACCTTAGTGCAGGTTAGCAGCAGTTTCCCAGAAACTGTACTGAACATTTGTACCTGTATTGAGTCGTGTGCTTCTCATTCTACCACACTAAAGTTGATGTTGTGCTCATCTTCTGGATATTTTCCCGGTGTTATGTGGAAGCATGCTTGTACATGGATCAAAATATGGTATTTCCATAAAATATACACAGTCATCTATTTTCCTTTGAATGTTTGGAGCTTGCTGTTGTGAAACACTGATTATAATGAGCCCTGTTGTTTTAAGTAAATATTTGAGGTTCCATCTGAGCAGATCTCTTCTTGTGTGGTAAATGGCCTTGTTACAAACTGCTGACGAGATGCAGTGCAGAGCACGCACAGTTGTGGTCCAAATACATACAGCTGCATGTAACTCCCTGCAGAAACTGAAAACCTGACAATGTCGTTTGCATGACATCATTTTTCTCATGATATTAATCTCTTTTATACCATTTTGAAGTTACAGATTCCAGCTAAGTTAACTGTTGACTATTTTATTCTTTTTTTAAGGATTTTTTCTGTTTACTGAAAGGGTTTTAAAAACAGTTGCCACTCTTAGTAGAGTTACTGTGATATTAAAGCTGTCAAGGACACGAAATAGCATCATAACATTTTGACAGAGTATAAGTGACTGTGCTGTAGTTTTGAGATTGCGGTTTGCAAGTCAAGGTCAGTGGAGGTAACTCATTAGCAACAAGGCTTTCAGAAAATGACCATGTAGTGGATTGGCAGTCATGTAATGTTCAGCTGTATCTTCACAAGTGGGGAGGGGAACACAGTTTCTCAAAAGGTTTGTTTCTAGGTAAGCAAATGTGTTTTGGGTCCCTAGACTTCAATCTCTTTCTTATTAATACCACCAATGGAAGACTGTTACATTTTTCAGAGTACGATGAACCATCATCTTGCGTAAAGTTTCAAAATGTATAATTGTCCTGGGACTTTCTGGTCACTTTTTCTAGACCCAGTGTAAGCAGAGCAGTGGGCTATAATGAGGACCATATGGATGGGTAAAGATGCTGTGCCTTATACACTGGAATGTCCGAAGGCACCTGAGGAATCATGAGAGGCTGTTGTGGAGGCAGGGAGTTCCAGTGTGTGTATGGCACAACTCATATGACAAGTTGGTGCAGTGAAGGCAATGAACATCCAAGATTGAAGCTGTTTAAAAAGGGTGACATATGCCTGTGAATTGGTCAAAGTCAGATTCATCATTTCTGTTCAGATAGAAAAATAGGAAGAATAAGAAGGATAGAAGATGAGGAAGGGCTGTTTATCTGCCCTGACATTAAAAAGGATAAAAAAAATAATAGAAAAGAAGAATGACAACAAACATATATGCACAAACATTACCCCCTACCCCACCCCAATAATAAGATTTCACAGTTAATGATCAGAGGAAAACACAACCATATACTGACTGCTTTGCTCTGGACAGTCATCATTTGTGTAGAACACCTGATATTACTGCTGTTTTGAACTGATGTTTGACACTTTTTTGTTTTAAACATGGTTTCAGATAATATTTTCTTCTGATGTTGAACCTCACCTGTATTTAAAATAGAAGAGGAAATAGAGCATCTCACATAAGAGATATCTTAATAAAGAACATGAGCAACTTCAGCTCTCTCCAGTCATTAAGGGTGTTGATTAAGAGTACATTTTCTCACCCTCTCTTTGGACTCTTGTGTCAATCATCTGGAGAAAAGCTAATAATGTCAGAAAGGTAACAAAGTTTCTTGAGAATTTTTGATGTCTAAAAAACAGACCTTTTTCTGTAAACTTCCGTCAATTCCATGTAACATGTCTTCTAGGTTCTATATTCAACAGTGAAAACAACTGCAAAAGTTTATATCAGGTTTTTCAAAGGTATTTTAGGAAAGAGAAACGAAAAGGGGATATTTTTTTCATGAACTGAAAGAATCTAGTTTGAATTACCACAAGCTTCCTCTAGACTTGATGGAAGTTTGAATAATCTTAGAGACAGTTTTAAGTGAGAGTGAAAAGGACTGTCAATAAAAAAAGCCTCCAACTAAGGGTAAAGTATTTTATGTGTGTGGTATAATATAGATGTATAAATAGTGTGAGAGCTGGAAGATGGAGGAGCTACAAGAAACTTAGTCATATAGGAAGGAGAAGAGGGCTGAGGATTTTTCAGAAATACATTGGTCTGTTTAAGAGGAAGATTCCAACAAGATCAAGAAAAATTCCCTGTTTAGATCACTTCAAATCAAATAACAATTTGATACAGGATATGAACTTCTTTGGGGTTGGGGGTTCTTTAAGTTCTTAAGAAATAAGTAACTGTTTTTAAAAAATAAGATACCAGAAGGATAGTAATATTCCCTCATTTTTTCAGATTATGATGTCAAAGACATCTAGAAAAAGTGTCCTGTGATTTTTAACTTCTTTTGTTATTGAATAGACACCACTGAAGACTTTAAGTCATTCCCATGCTTTTTAAGCAAATCAAATCTGTCTCTGTCACTCAGAGATTACAATAAGAAAACTGTGATTGCTGGGACACCACCAGCTACACCACAGGAGTCTTACTAAATCCTGGCATGGGTATCATGTGCCTCAAATCTTAAGTCATGAAATGAGTGAGCAATGGAACACACCAAACTTGAAAAGATGTGTCTCTGTGAGCCACTCATTTTGGTCCACTAAGGATATGAGACTATGGAAGGCAGAGCTCTTTCTAGCATTTTTTTTTTAATCTGTCACCCAGAACAATAGTTTTGAACATGGATGTTAAAGAAATACTGCTTACTTGAGTGTGAAAATTTGTCATTCGTAGTCAGGAAGAATCTAGTCATCTTTTAAGAGTGCACCCTCATCAGTTTTGCCGACGATACCAAGCTGTGCGATCTTGTCGACATGCTGGAGGGAAGGGATGTCATCCAGCAGGACCTTGACAGGCTTGAGAGGTGGGCCAGTGTGAACCTTGTGAAGTTCAGCAAGGCCAGGTGCAAGGTCCTGCATGCGAGTTGAAGCAATTCCAAGCATAAACAAAGGCTGGTGGAGAACAGATTGAGAGCAGTCCTGAGGACTTGAGGGTTTTGATTGAAAAGCCGGGCATGAACCAGTAATGTGCACTTGCAGCTGTGAAAACCAGCTGCATCCTGGGCTGCATCAAAAAAAGAGTGGCCAATAGGGAAAATCACCTAGGTGATTTTCTCCCTCTAGTCTGCTCTTGTGAAAACCTTCCTGGAGTTCTGAATCCAGTTCTGGAGTCATCAATGTGAGAAGGGCATGAACCTCTTGGAGTGAGTCCAGAGAAGAGAGCAAAGATGATCAGAGGTCTGGAACACCTCTCCTATGAAGGCAGGCTGAGAATGAAAGATCTGTCTAGTCTGGATAAGAGAACATTCTGGGGTGACCTTAGAGCACCTGCCAGTACTTAAAAGGGGCTTCAGGAAAGGTGGAGAGGAACACTTTGCAAGAGCATGTAATGATAGGACAAGGAACAATGATTTTAAAGAAAACTTTAAAGAAACCCTAGAAAGCTGACAGGTTTAGATTAGATATTAGAAATAAATTCTTCACTGTGAGGGTAAAAAAATACTGGAGATACTGAAACTGGTTTCCCAGAGAAGTTGCAGTTTCCCCATCCTTTGGAAGTGTTCAAGGCCAGGTTGGATGGATCTCTGAGCAACCTGGTCTAGCGGAAGGTGTCCCTGCCCATGGCAAGGGGGTTAGAATGAGTTGTTCATTAAGTTCCCTTCAAATCCAATCCATTTTATGATTCTATGATCTTTAAAGCACAGATTGTTCAGTTTAGTTGGTGTGGAACTTTTGATTGACTGTAGTAAAGACATGGTTGTTCATTACCATAAATGAGTTATCCTTCCTATTAGTTTAAGATTATAAAACGCCTTTGCAGTGGTTTACATCCTTAGTACTGCACTTATAAAAAAAATTCAATATATTCTTCCTATCTAACTTTGCACTGAGAAATTATTTTTTGAGAATTTGACTCATTTATAGGACCTGGTTTCAAAGTAGGAAACCACTGCTAGAAGTGCCAAAGGCTAGAGATATTAAGATGATGGCAGTAGACTGTTTTAATCAGTACCTCTGAATATGAATTAAAATATAATGCAAATTACAGTGTAGAATGACCAAATGGGCCTATATAAATTTTGGGTAATGTTTCTTACAGATGGAACATCAATGACTATATATTGTAAAAGTGTTACAGTACTTCTTACAAGGAAGTAGTAATAATATGTCAACAGTGTATCAACAATAATCACAACTCCAGCAAACCGTGTTTTGACAAATCAGGTTGGCTCATTTTGTTTTGTTTTATCCTGTCTTGAATAGAAGCACTAGAAACATCTACTACAAACTGTT
Source organism: Poecile atricapillus (assembly GCF_030490865.1). NCBI lineage: Eukaryota > Metazoa > Chordata > Aves > Passeriformes > Paridae > Poecile > Poecile atricapillus. Next base: position 11,302,203 of record NC_081289.1, read on the forward strand.
AAGTCTGCTGGAAAAAGGAAAAAATATTTCCAAGATGCTTTCAAGTATGGTATAGCCAAGTCAAATGAAATATTAATGGTCTAGATATCTACTGGTACATTACAGTCACACAAACAGACATCAAAGGATTTCCTAGGTTATAAAAGAGCTATCCATGTGATTGTGGAAACTGAGATTACATCTAGAAGAAAGCCATTCTGACCTGATTCAAAAAAATAGAGATTAAATTCTCTGAGAACACCCTAATAGGGGAGCTCTACTCAAGTAACTGAAATCAGCAAGGATGTAAAATAGATTCCATATTTAAAAATAATTCACGAAATTACTGTGTGAGCTAATTAAAGAATACTAGAGGGAGTTTTATTGCTTGGGGTGTTAAAAATTAGAGTGGATGAGACACTAGGGGGCCTGTTCAAAAACCTTTGAAACCTTTTGAAGTCATCGTAAACTTGTCCCTTGAATTTCAGCAGGTTTTGAGTCAGCCACACATAGTTGTGCTAAAAGAATTGCTCTCCATTGTTAAGGTATGCAATACATCACTGCAAAGTGTTTTCATTTTTGACTTGTATGTATACTTGACAAATGTAAGTGTGGGAGAATATAAACACTTATATTTGTATCTCATATAATGGAATTTGTTGTAACAGGAATAGAAAAGAAGATAGATTTCACATTTATATGACGAAGTCATATATTTCCATATTTCTTAGCATTGGTAAGGGATACAATCTCTGCTCTTTGCTAAAACTCAGGACCTTTTCCTAACCAAGATACAAAAATAGGCATAAATTTTCCAAGCAGAAAATTACTGCTGAAGAAAATTTAGTAACTGAATTGGGAGTCAATAAAAAATGTAATTTTTCATTATCATAACTAATTAATTAGGTTGTAAAGAAGTGTGGACTCTAGCATGGAACCTAACAGGAAGGAGCCATCTATTTTCCATAAGTTTTTCATTAGGTATTCCAACATTCTAGAATAAAATTTTTAAAATACTTTAAAATGGATGAGTACATTCCACTAGACTTGCATATTCATAACTCAGTTGATTTTTTTCTTAATAAAGACCAGGAAAGTCCATGTGAAGTTTAACTTCTCTTCCTGTAAGTCTTGTAAAGCTGTATTATACGGAAGAATAAGTGTATTCAAAATTCTCTGTTTGTGCAGATATTTAAATATATTTGTACTTGCATGTGCAGGTGTGTTCATGTGCTCCCTGAAGAGGCAGGTGGGTGGAAATTACTGTTCCAGTCATTAATATAACATCAGAACTGGGTAAAAGTGTTTTTTTTGGAAATGTCTCTGTGATGAGTGTGAGTGCTGACCCTTCGCTGTGACAGATTGAGAACAAACTGGAGGAGGGCAAAAACCACTGGCCAAACACCAGCTCCTGTTCCTGTGCCAGTGTCCAAGGGGATCTGCCTGTAGGAGTTCACTCTCTGGAGCCAAACCCATGTGAAATAACAGCAAAACAAAAGTGGCTGATACCTGTTCACTTAAAATCCCTTCTGCATTAGAACTGCTACAGAATTCCTAACTATGCCACTTCTGTCTAAAGTGTCACTGATTTATATTTCTAAATAACCAAATTTCATACCTTCTAGCAATCTAAGAAACGAAAACAGAATTTTTAATGTCATAAAAAGATGGCAATTTTGGACGACTTTTCTATAACTTAGAGATCAGAGCTAAATTTGTAGTTTGGTTTTTGTTGTTGGGTTTTTTTCTTTTTGTTATTTTTCTCTATTTTCTAGATTCTGTAGAGTTAGAGCATCATCCAACTAGTTTTTGGTTAGCTGTGAATTCCATCGATTGAGCATCGTTCATTTGTATGTTCTTTACACAGAGTTATAAGGAAAAAGATTTTTATTTACCAAAGCTTGAGTACCCATTTAAAACACCTAAAAAAGTTGCAGTTTAAAAGAATTCCAAGTTCATCCATTGACATTTACAATTTCTATTGATCCCTGTATGGTGAATTTGTGTCTCTAGGTCTTAAATAATCCATTCTGTAGAATCCACTCAAGTACAACCATGTAAACAAAGAAGTGGAGCTGAAATCCAAGATAATGATGTTTTAAAAATATCTATGCACATGATTTAATTGTAAGAGTGAATTTTTACTGATCACATTTACTATACCTGTATTTCTCAGGAAGCAGTAAAAAATAGCTTTTTTTTCCCCAAGGATTAATGACATTCTGCCCATTAATTTGATTGGTTTAATCAGTAGCTTCCACAGACAAGGTATGCAGACATAAAATACCCCACCCCTAAAAACCTCCCTAATAATTTCTCTATAATGTCTGACTTGGCATAATAGGCTGTTGAAAATTAACAAAAAATTATGTAATTGATGCAATTACAGTACTATAAATTTGAAGTTAGTCAGGAAAATAACTCTTAATTTTCTGTCTTTTTATTGGAACTAAATACAGATATAAAAATATTTGCAAGTATCATTTGAAACCAACTGAAATATGGAACAACCTAAGTTCAGGTCTAGTGATCTCATATTAAAGTATCTGTTTATGTTTATAGTACAAAGAATAAAATTAAAATTCCAGTGGTGTTCATATTTTTTGGAAAGAACTCTTTCAGAATTATAACAACATGAAAAAGTTATAAGAACCTAGGATAACTCTGTAAGGGAGACCAGACACTGAGTCCTGACAAAATGGGTTGAAAGTCATTCTGATCTTTTGGCTATAAACAATCCCCAGTGAATAGGATTTGACATCAATTTTTGTCAGTGACTTGGTTTATATAACAAAACCATTACAGACTAGACAGAAATGGCATGCTCCACTCAGGGAAAGCTTAGAGGGAAAAAAGTACTATAGGCATTGCATAATTTCTCTTCAGATAAGTTACATGAAGGATGAGCCTCAAATACTTGCAAAAACCCCAGGACTGACAGTCCCAGGATTGGCAGCACCCAGTCAGAGCTTGGACAAGGCATAATTGAGTATTGACATTGAGAGACCGTGGGAAATATCACCCTTTCTTTGACCATCATAGGAAATATGTCATGATGAGCAAACTGGGATTGGTAAAACATTCATCTGTCAAAACAAACAATTTTTGCTAAAGTTCAAAGCATCACTGCACCTTCCAATATGGGAAAGATGCATACAGAATGTTCTGTGTTGTGCCTGAATACTGTTAATTGTATTTTCTTTTATGATCTATCCATAAGTAAACTAGAATGAATCTTCATTTAATATTCTGTATATATTGATATATGTTCCTGAGGCCCTATTTTCTTCCAGTGTATTTCAGTTACCTAAAAGCTACTGTTCTACTGAAAAAAAAAAAACCCAAACCACAAACAAACAAACAAAAGCAAACAGATGGAAGCCCCCAGAAAACTGCTATGAGAACAAAAATAGCAAAAGAAAATGGTAGTCATTCATAGTATCAGAAAGTTTTTACTTTTACCTAGAGTTTTTTTATCTCCAAAGATTAAGCTTAAATAATATTTTTCAAGTATTTATAGAATATTTTCTGCTTAAGCAGTCAAACTACTTTGAAAAGTTTTAAATCAGGATTTCTTTGTGAAGATGTGAACATGAAAATGTATTAAGTCACATAAATGTTCTGAGGTCACGCATAGAGCTAGTCAAAGACTTAGGAATAGACCAAGCATTTTGTTGATAGTTTAAGACCCCTTGCCAACCAGAAGTTGATTTTAAATTCGGTAGATATAGGATTTTCCCCAAATTTTGTGAAAGAAAATATTTTCTCTGTAGATGGGAAAATAATATCAATGCAATTTATGATTTTCCAAAAGTTTCTTCTTTTTTTATGAAACATGAAGATTTTTGCAGCATCATAGGAATTCTTGGATGCTATAAGGTTAAAGCAGTTTGCATATCACTACTAGCAATTTAAAGGAATCTAAATTTTAGAAAAGGCTTTCTATGGTTTATGGGCTGACAGATTTAGGTTTTATTTTTGTTAGTGTAGTTAGTGGCAGCAGAGGTATTAATAACCAGACATTTGAAGAGTAAAAGTAATTTCAAAGTTCCAGTAAGATTTAAAGATCAATTTTGTTGTTTGCTATCAAAGCACAGAAAACTTTTTACCCCAAAAAACTAATTTCTAGTAAGGTATATAAGAAAATGAGAGTAGTGTCTTAGAATATGACATCCAAACAAATAAACATAGAGATGAATTGTGTATCAAATTTCCTCCAGGGCACAAACCTATAAGCATTGAAACTTGCTAATGCAACCTGAATGATTAGGTTGTGTAACTCCCTAAGTTATTTCAAAATTTATTTTCTGTGAGGAAATGCTATTTATATATGAAACAAGTTGGATGGGAAAATCCTTATGAAGAAAGGTGGAAGCTTATTGACAAAATGAAACTTATATTTAATTATGTTATTCTTCATCCATTCTAAAATCTAAAAAACTGCAAACATAAACATTTATTTATTGCATCAAAAGTTTTAAATCAATTTTGTCAAGGAAGGTAAACTTAAATTCCAATTTCACTCTACAGAAATGTCTGTGTGATGTAGGAAAAAAAGGAAACAGAAAATAGTAGAAAATGCATTATGTCTCAGTCATCTAACATTGCTTAATGGTACTACTAGTAGTTTTATAAATTCTTTTCATATTAGATTTATGGATTGGTTGCTAGTAATTTCAGATTATATTAGGCATTTATTTCTGCAGTCTTCATTTACAGTGGGCTGTTGTCATTCACACTTAAAGATACAGTTGTCTCAAAAAATACATTTCTGTATTAACTGAGAGGTAACTGAATATTTTGTAAGATTGCAAAAATCATTGTTAGTTTCTGTTGATTATAATAATAATAGGTCTTGATAAATAAGGTGAGGAAATTTAGAAAATTACCTCCATCAAGTAAGACTGTCTTGATACACATGTAATTGGTCAGATGCTTCTAACATTATTCCTCAGCAATGTGATGTTATTTGCACAAAGATATTCTTCTAGCCTTAGACATTATCTCTCTGACAATTAGTAGCTGATAAATTAGGTGCTGATGGGGAGCCAACAGAGTGCAGTCAACTGTGAGTGTGAAGATAGCACTATTTGCATTCTTTATTATTCATAAAGAATTACAGGACGCCCACACATCTGACATGATTAGAACACATGAGCAGTAGATTAAAATCATTCTGTATTAAATATAGAAAATTAAGTAGAAATGAAAAAACATTTTGGCCATCATAAGAAAGTGATGTTTGTTCAGTACTTCCTAACTGATCTCTGTATTTCTGTCAGCTGTCTTTTCAAGCAACAGAAAGCTTTACCTTTTGCTGGAAATACTTTGCTTTATATTTCAGTACAACTTATTGCCTAGGAATTACATTAGAGTCTGTACTGTAAATCCTAAGTCACATTGGAACTGAAAACTCAGAGGTGATATTTCTTCCTGGCTTCTCTCTTGTTTTTTGGTTGGTTTTTTTTTTAATTGTGGTATTAATTATTTTCCTGTGAATTTTTAATAGGAAAGGTTATTATTGAAATTTTAAAAATCTGAAAAGGTAGCTGAATCCCTATATTCTGCTAAGCAAATGTAACATACCTGTCCTTAAATAACTGCAGACAGCAATATTCAATGTTGCAAAAAAAATAGAGAAGAGAAACCAAATCTGCCTGGAAAGAGACTCTGGAAGTTGGTGTGAAAACTCACAGGAGGCAAACAAGAATGTATTTTGGATCATCCCTGTGCTCCTGTAATCATAATATATACCCAGACGTGTGTTACTGCTTTCATTTAACTTGCAATTTTCACAAGTCTTGAGTTCCTGTGAGAGCTTTCAGGTCAGAAGAAGTTCAATGGCATTTTGTGACAGAAATCTGATTGACACAAACATATATACTATCTTTTTAATCAAAGCATCCAATCTCTACAATCAGATGCTTAAATTCCACTAGACACTTACTCTGATACTTACATTGGTATACCATAAATCAGTAATAATTACACTAAAATTCCACTGACTCAGGCATCTTTTCATGAGTAGACACAATCAATCATCTGTTCACTGCCTGCAATCCTGGTCACTGGTCAGCTGTGGTCCAGGTGCCAAGGAGCTGTATCGGAGTGCTGAGCCTGAGGTTATATACCTACCTCAAAATCACACAGCTTCTGGATCAGGAGGCTATAGAAACTGTAATTTTGTTTGATTTGACAATATCTGTCATACTGCTTGAGCAAAATTTTTAAAACTCTGTCCAGGAAAGACCAAGAGCAGCAGAGGGGATTGCAAATTAAATCACACTAGTTAAGGGTTAGGCATACTTAGCTTGTGAGAGACTTAACAAACCTTTATTACATAGTTGGCATGATAGCAGAAGAAATTTCCAGATGACAGATGTAAGGAATACTAAAATATATATTTGAATTATTTATATACCTCACTGGACCTAAAGATATTGAAATTGCTCCTGCTGAGGAACAAGGTACTATTTCAGGGAGTTTTCCTAGTAATTCTGTTTAGACCACAGGAACTTTCAAATTGACAATGATGTTTAGGGGATCAAAGACTAAGTAGAAAATAAAATGTTGAGTATTCAGTATCATCTTACCAGTTTAAATTTCCCATGACAAATTTTAATCACCTCATTTTAGAAAAATTGAAAGAATTTTGAAGAGCAAAATAAATAGGAGCAGAAGACTTTGAAAGTAATGAAGAGAGCTTGAGAAGTCTGACACTAACTTATGCAAGACATAATAGTAAGATGTAATAAATTGGAAGTACTGACATTGTAACCATAATGTATCTTTTATCATCATACCAAACAGAGGGAGTACTCTTAATTAAAATTAAAGATAGTCAATAATATTTAATGATAAAATGATTATTTTCTATTATTTTTCCTTTGTATTATGTTGAATTTGTCTTTGAATAAATTAAGTTTCAGAGTTGAAAGTATTGAAAAAAAACCAAGACATACATGTGACTGAAGAATATCCATAGTTATATGTCATGGGGTGACTTTACTTTTAAGGTGGCTTTGGGAGCTAAGGAAGTTGAAGCTGCTGATGGCTGATGGGAGTCTTCTCCTGACCAATTATCGGTCATTTCTCGTGAGAAACTCCATAGATTAGCAGAAGAAGACTTCTGTTTCTCTACAAAGACTGGTGAAAAGACTCTAGCAGAAATTGGGACTGTTTTAAACACCAAAGTTCCAAAGTTTTTTTGTCTCTATGTTGTCATGTGAACAAGGGAATAGTGGGTAGTGGGGGATAAAAGGGTTTTCTGGAAGTTTATTCTGGTGTTCTTATTCTTGTAGTTTTGTTAATAAATTTTCGTTATTCTCTTTTAAGTTTTAAGCCTGTTTTGCTCTTGTTCTAATCCATATCTCACAGCAATAAGTAATTTTTTAGTTACTGCTTTAAAACCACGACATTTATTTGGTGCATTGGCTGGGAAAATGAAATTAGCAAATCTATACCACTACATTATATCAGATAAAGCATGTCCTTTTGAGAAAGGATACAAACTCACAGATTTCTGAGTATAGGACAAAATATAAACTAATGGCATTTTTTTGCCTATGGGCTGATTGTTTCATAATTGTCAACTGCAGAGTTCCCTTCACCTTCATTTGAAGCATGAGGTGATGGCCTCTGTCAAAGATGGGATAGTGGATTAGATGGATAATTGGTCTGATTCCTCATGACAGCTCAAATGATTCTATGTAAAGTCAAAGTAAAGGAGAAGAAAATCAAGCTCATACTTTTGTCTGAAAATGAAAACAACTGTCTAGTGTGGTGGGTAGGGTTTTGTGGGGAAGCTACTTGCAAGCATTTCTGCTACACCTAAATAACACTGAAGTGAGAATTTCTGGAGATTGTTCTAAAATGCAATTCCTTGTAGAAATAGGTTGTGCTAATTTAAGTTCTGGAAAAGGTTTAAAGCTGTATGAGCATGTCCTTCTGCCTGTAGTAATACACTTTGCTATGCTGCAATCCTCATTCACCCAGGCAAAGTGCACTAGGTAGGTGTGGTAATGTTCCTTCTGGCATCTGAGCCAGCTTACCTTTGACCACTGAAATATATATGTGGGATTCTGCCACATATTCTCCTGTATTCTGCTGCATGTATTTATCCATAGACATTTTAAGCCTTTTGGGTCCATTAGATTGACAAGATAAAAATAGATGTAGCTACCTTTCAACATCTACATGATTACTAGATCTGTATAATGAAGTCATCTCTTCATTAGAGAAATAGCAGGAGCAGTTCTTTTTATGCTGAAGGGTGCTTGAAAGAAAGAAGAGTCCTTCCTTCTTGGCTTGCTTTTGGCTTTCAAGGAGAGTATGCACAAACAACCCTGAGTTATATTTAATGAATGCAGCAACAAACTTTTCCTCCATGCAATCTCTGTTGCTTACCAAGTACATCAGGACACAGAGAACATTTTGTTTTTCTTCCATGTTCTGCTGCTTTTTTTTGTGTCTGTTTTTCTGTTTTTGCACTGTTTTGGGCAACTGTGATCACTGGAAGGACAAAATGATGATCATAAGATGAGGGGAAGCTTAGAAACAGAGAAGGAGACAGCGTTTATGTGAGGAAACAGAATGTATGGTAAAAAAAGAAAATTATATTACTCATTCTTGAAACAATGGATCTCTTATTTTCAATAATTGCTAATATTGTTTTTTAATAGAGGTCAATTATCTACTTTTGACCACTTCTAAAAATTCCAGTATGATTTGGTTAGTAAAAGACTGCTGTGGAAAAATAACAGAAAAACAACATTTTATGGAAAGACTGCTTGTCAAGCGGCAAAAGGAGTAAGACGGTAGAAATATGAGGTCAAATGGTCTTGACCACCATGAATTTACTGCAGTAGCTTTTAGAGCAGCACTTATCTCCTAATTGCTAATGCCAGACATGTAGTGAGATGTTGAGCAAGTCATGAATTTCTTCTGTGCACTTCTTTATATAGCTGTGTGATGGGGGCCTTTCAACCCTGTGCTCCATGGGGCACCTGGGGCATCTTTAAACCACATCCAAGTTATACAAGTCTTCCAGGCTGTCAAACAGGGTCCACTGAATCAGCTCTTTGGTCAGCTGAACAGCAACACTCCTACTGGGGGACCAGTGAAATCAGAAACACATTAGATGGATTTTATTGTACTCAATGAAGTCTGAGAACAGTGCATGGCATGAGGAGTGATGGAGTAAATTTTATGCGTTGAGTTTTCCATCTTCTTTATGTAAAATCTGCTGGTGTTTGTTTTTCCAACACTTTGGTTAGTTGTTTGTTATGTCATATCTTTAGCTACCTAATGTACATACAAAAGTTAAAATGGTAAAGAGTCCTCTAAGCCAGAAGATGGTAGTGTTTTGATTTGCCTTGCTCAAAATGTAGCTTCTCTATTTAATTTATTTTATTCTTATCTATAAATTGGAATTATTTTCCAATACCCAAAATAGAAGCAGTTCCAAGAAGAAATTTAAGTACAAAATTTACCAATAGCTCCCTACAGAAAGGTGTCTTGGACTCATTTAATGCACTCATTTATCAGTGCTCTTATTTTAGTGTTTTCTTTATAGTGCTAGTGATTGAAACAAATCCTCCTGTTGATTTACACGTATTCTTCCATGCAGTGCGTGGGTTTTTCTGGGAAACTTTGACCAGGAATTGCTGTGATAGGGAAGGTTGCTTAGCACATGCAGTTGGCAGTGGAAATTCAAATGTCAAGCACTGAGTGAAAAACTGATTTCCACAGTTTCATAATTAAGTCCTTTCTTATGCAGCCTTGCTCATTTTGTGGTCCCAGGTGTGAGAAGCAGCTGGTTGGCTGAGCTTGCGTGGGTGACCAGCTGTGCCTGGCACGTATTCACGCAGGAGGAAAATGCAATGAAAAGGTGCATTACTAAGAGAAACATGCAGTGTCCACAGGTTGGTATCACCCCCTGCCCCACAGAGCAAGCAGATGAGCCTCTGCTTTTCAGACAAATGAATATATCAAATGTAACAGTTCCACAGACTCCTCTGCATGTCCTAGTGCAGGGATGGTGCAAACAGCAGATCACTGTTGGAACTGGGGAACCAAAATGGCATTTCATGCATAGACTGAATTAGATACCTACTTTACATATAGGTGTACACGTACATTTGTGTCTGTCTTGGTTCTAGAAGACAGGTGTCTGCTAGGGAGAGCAGGAGCCTCCCTTGGGATGAAAGAATGTAGACCCCCTCCCTCCGAATTATTATAATTTTGAAATCAAGGGGTTTTCAGGCAGAGATCTGGGGATAGGAATAACAGTTCTTTACTAGTATAACCAGGTAAACAAACAAACAATAACTACAGCAATAACAAGAACACAGAACCAGGGACCCCGGGACAGCTTTCTCGGCTGAGACGGGATGGAGGAGAGGCTTTGTTTTCACAAACCCCTCGGGCAGTCAGTCCCGGTGCTCCTGCAGGGCTCCGAGGAAACAGTCAGCTGGAACAGCAGGGATGAGTTGAGATCCTGGGCTGGTGGATGAGGTGTATCAGCAGCTCCACGGCGATGCCTGGCAGGACAGCGGGTGCGAGGCCACCAACCAAGAGGGGAGAAGGAGAAGAAGCAGCTCCACGACCCAGCGCACGAACGTCCTTCTTCCCCGAAGCCGAGGAAAAAGCCAGCCAAAAACTGTCCCCACCCTCCTTTTTCTGCCCCCTTCCCCGCCACCCTGGGCCCGGCTACTCTTTGTCCTTTGTGAGCACCCTTAAGTACCAGTAGTTAGGTTTCCCAGCACATAATGGGTAAAAATTCCCACCTAACCCTCAACAGTGTCTGAGCCACACAACTTGATGGCCATAGGTAAGTGTTAAAAATCTGGTATTTGCAGTTAGAAGCTGTTCAACATGGACCTTGGTGCTGCCCCAGGATTCACTGAGATAATAAAGTCTTCATGTGACAAGATTTAGATTTATCCTAAATGAATGAGCTGTATTTAATCTTGCATATGTAAATATGATTAGAAAAAAAAATTGTTTACGTCAATGTAGCTAAATGCCCATTTTTCAAATGATGATAAGATGTTTCCCTTGCATTTTTAGGAAAAGATACAATTATGATAAATGACAGATTCTGTATTTTTCTTCATCCTTGGTTACAAATGCTGGTAGGTATTAAAGTCCTAAAATTGACTGATGTACATTGCACAAATATGCTTTAAATATATAATATATATAATATATATTTATATATATATATATAAAGATATATATATTTTTATATATACTTTAAACTGTGGAGCAAAACATGAAGTAAACAGTTTCATGTGGCAGAGTAATGAGTAATCCTGGACAAGCACAGGCTTACCAGTAATACAATCTTTAGGCTATACAGTTTTGTGTTCTTGCTTTATTAGACAGTCTCGAAAAGAAAAAAATTTCTTCTCAGTTATTACATGCCCCAGTCAGACAACAAATGCATTGGCTGGATAAGGAGTCTGGAGAACATATTTCTATCCAATATATCTCCCCACAATCTGAGTTTTGACACTTACCAACAGTCTGTGCAAACAAAGCATTCAAATATCATTTTTCAATCACTTTTAACAAGAAACAGTTTGTGATCTTGTTTCACAAGTATACAGGATTTTCAACAGTGTTCTAATTTTAGAAAGGTAAGAGATATAATTTGAATGTTGAAGAAAAGTCATAATCGAGAATAATGGAGTAAAGGTTGTTTTGTGATAGGTAGACAAATAAACCTAAGTTGCTAAAGCAGAAAATGGGAAAAAATGAGGTTGGAAATAGTAAATTTCTGTACTGGAAAGTACTGGGCATTGATGGATCATGAGTTTACAGAGAGAGATGGAGGAGAAGAGATGATTCTGAAGGAGGTCAAATGCATCCATCGAGACATGGAAAAAGAAACAACACAGAAGGATGACAAGGTAGAGCAAGTGGTAAATGGACGAGTTGATCCATGACTGAAACTCAGTCTGGGAGGTGTGCTAAGGAGTTGAAGGGGATGTCATTGCAGCTGTACCAGCTACCCAGTATGAAAAAAAAGAGGCTTGAGTAGAGGAAGAGTCCAGTCAGAATTATTTTTCTTTTTATTTTCCTCAGTCAATGTAAGCTTTGAAATATTACATGTATACTATCTATAGGCTCTGAATTTTGGTCATGTCCATAGTGCAATAAGTACAGTTTGATTCAAAGCTCTTTTTCTTTATTTCAATACTCAGTTAAATGGATTTAGATTTATATGTCCAGATACATGTTTAAGGAGATTGAAGCAAGTAAGATCAGTTGGTCAACTGCAGTTTTTTCTTCTTATATTTAAGCATGAAAACACTGAATGCTAAACCTGTCATTATCACACAGTCAAGGTTGAGGCAGCATTGTGGAGATGTAGGCTCAGGAGCTAATCTCTTCAAGCACATAAAGAAATTAGATTAATAAATCTGATCATGAAAGAAAGTTTTTTATGTGGATGGATGGGATTTATTCATTATAGGCAGCCTCGTTTGGCTTCTGATTTTAAAGAAAATGTCCTTGTCTGAAACAGAAAGAAAATCATGTTAAAAATGTTTGTCCACCAGTGTCATTTGGCTGTAGGAAAAGATAAACTGAGTCGAAAGACTCTCTTCTCTTGGGACTCTACTTCAGGGAACTCTCAGAGACCTTGGACACAGCTGCAAAGGTGAACTTGCATTTTTTCAGAGTATACGTAGTCATTTCTACTCTCCTTCAGTGCTGTTTCATCTTTTCTATATTCCTGGATTATGGAGTGTGGATACAATTTAAACAATTTAATTTTCAATGTATAATTAGCATACCAGTATAAGTGGCCTGATGCTTTTCCTTCAGAAAGAGACAGAAAGGGGCACTTAATATTTCTTTGCAAGTTCAGGAGTTAATATCCTAAATATTGCCCTGGGAAATATCTTCCTGAAACCCACCACTCTGAGACTGCTTATGTCCCATGACCTCTTGTGCCACTGCTGTGACTGACCTCCACAAAGTCTCATCATGCATTTGTATGAGCTCAAACTACCTTTAATTTTGTTAAAATGAAAGAGATTCAGTGGGAGAAGTTACTAAAGCAAACATTTTAAAATACACAGCAGTTTATCCTGCAATGAAAGCCAGTGCCTGACAAATAAAATTACAGCAGCTATAAAAGAAAAGTGTCCCGGTTTACAAAGTTAATGATATCTTTGGTAATTAAGTTACAAAACTAATGTAAACACTGCAATTCCTTAGTTATAGCAGAGCTTGTAATGTGCTTTTGTCTGTTCTATTTTCTTTCTGAGTGAATACATAATAGGTTTATTGTTTAAGTTGAGAATAAACTGAATTACAACACTAAGCCCTTAATTATTTGACCATTTGGAGTACAATTAAATATCTCTAAAAACTGGTTGGTAGTTTAGTTAGCACTCCCAAGTTTTAAATGAAAAACTGAATGATATTTTAGATCTAATTTACTTAAACAGCCAAATCAAATCTTGCTGTGAGCACTTATCAAAGTTAATCTCCACTTGTTCGTTTTATAAATTGGGAAAACCAGCTGTTTTCAACCTCTTCTTTAAGCCTGGGTTGCTTTTAGTGGTGGTGAACAGACATCTGGTGGAATAGGTATTATCTTGAAATAGAGTAATTTTTATTTAAAGGCATGCTTGCTGTCATATGATTAAAAAAAAACTAAAAAGGTATAAAAATCTACTAAAACTTTGAAAGAACAGAGGACATTGCAGTAATCTTGTATTTAGATTTTCTTTCTTGCAAGTAAGTATGCAGACTTTTTAGCTGGATATTTGAATGATCAGTAGGCACTTTCATTTAATTGACTCTCCTGATTAAACAGTGAGACCATCTTTTTTCATCCAGATTCTATTTATTCTCCACTTTCCCTCTGGATTCATAGAAGGAAGAGAGACAAAATGTTCTGAAATATGTTCATGGGCATGTGTTTGTGATTTGGTATATTTTTGGTATAATAGCCCATTTTGATGTTACCTGATTATAGGAGAGATATACATTAGCATCTAGCTTTAATTTGATTTTATCCTGTCCCCATTTCCTATATGGTTCTATTTCAAACTTTATTTCAAACTGTGTATGCAGCAAAGTTGTCTTGCAACAAAATCCATGGAGCCAAATAGGTATTTGCTACCAGATAATTTGATACTTTACCTTCTACACCATTTTGAACTCATGTTACTTTATCATTTATACCCCACAAGCCAACATGAAAGTCACCCATATTTCCATGAACATGAATTAAAAAACAGTATTTGTCTGATGATTGAGGGAGCTATATAAACACTTACTGCATTTTATTTTTAAAGAGCATTGCATTGAATAACCTCTGAAAGATGAGAGGCTGTGGGTTTTCTTTATCTGTATAATGCTGACCAGTTTCTTTGCTGATAGTTGAATTTATTTCAATTTGTTTGAATACAGAAAAAAAAAAAAAAGCCAATATGACAATAATATTTATTCAGACCACATTGACCGTTTGGTGTTTATGTAACTCTACCCAGGATAATAGAAATATTTCAATATACCAATATGCTAAGAGTTTGACCCTACTCCATGTGAATTTTAACATTTCAATAGTTTTCTGTGTTTAAGTACAGAGACCTTAGACAATTTAGTTCCATGCCAAAGCTATGTAGGATGAAAGGGGAAAAAGTGAAAATATAAATCAAAACGCAAAAGCAAAATAAATTAATACAAAACATATAAAACTCTTTTTCAGACTGAAAATATTGGTTAGAGTTGCTATTTTAGACATGAACATATAGAAGACTGAGTAGAATAATCCTGTTTCTGAATTTTGAGTGGACAAATGTGAATAATGGTTATTTTTCCAATTTTGTCAAAGCAACCCATAGTAGTAAGAGCAGAATATCTTCTCAGTGTAAATGGCTCTGACAGCCACAAACAGGCACCCTAATGTGGTACCCACGGTTGTAGTCAACAGCTACTGCAATGTCCTCTACAACACCTCTTTTTATTTTCTATTATTTCACAGCTTAAGGCACCACCAGGCAAGTTGTTTCCTTCTCAGCAGGAGCTGCTGCAGCCTGTTGTGCCAGTGCTGTGAAGCGTGGTGAGGCTGTGAAATTGAGAGATGGGCAGAGAGAAAAGAAAAGTAGGTAGTCAGGAGGACAGAAGGGAAAATGGAACAAAATCTCATTTGTGTTGGATAGGGTTGTGTTGGTGCCCTGGTACCAATCAGAAATCCCTGGATGTGCTTGGCTAGATGTCCAAGTGATCAGGACTCACTAAAAGGGATAGAGTTTCTAGACCACAACAGAGGCTACTGATCTTTACAAAGGATTACTCCAGGAATTCTTACATCTTTCTTTTTAAATTAAAAATAAGGGGGGGAGGTGAAAAAAGGAGAGAGAGAGAGAGAGACTAGAATTTATTCTATTTATTGTAATTGTTGGTGAAGTTGCTAACAAACCATGGATTTCATTGTCCTTTGAATCTGTTTAGTTAGAGGTCTGTTGCTTTCTTGTACCCTTGCTGTCAGAATTCCACCTTACCCATTAACCTATCACTTTCTCAACTTGCTTCAGCTGAGATGATAATTGAGATAGATCTGTAGGACCCAGTACAACGATAAAACACGGACACAGTGGATACTGAGAAGCATTCTCATACAGCTTGGCTACTGTCCATCACTTTCACATCAGTTTCTCACTCACAATTCTACTTAGATGATTTTTGTGGCCAGATATTACCTGTTATGCCTGTTTGAAAAAGGCACAGAATGATACCCCATGGATCACCAGTGATTGGTTTTAGTGCTTGACCTGAAAAGCACTGAGAAAGGAATTGTTTTTCTGAGACTTGCTGGTGGAAGATTTGCTGTTATTTTAACTGAGCAGAGGAATAGGCTGCATGGTTACCATGCTGTGTCCCTCAGAGACAGCTTTAGTACCTGGAAATGTTCAGGGAAGCTGAGTGAGGGGACTTCTGATGTTCTCCATACCCATACACTGCTATGAAGCCTCTTTAGAGATACTCCCAGAGTGCTCCTGACAGAGGATTTAGACATTGCTTATATCAGCCATTTCTAAATTCATTTGAACTTGACATCACCTTTTTTCAGTTTATATGGCAAAGCACAATAATTATTTCGTTGTAATAGGTCACATCAGAAATTTTTCACTTAAGCAGATTTTATTGTTGGAACAGTCTTTTTTTTTCTTTTTTTTTTCTACTTTGCCTGTGAAAAAACATGGAAAATATTTTCCCCATTAGAATAAATATATATATATATATTTAAGCCATGTGTTTATATTTCTTTGACTCTTAGTGAATTTCTTCTTTTGTTATTGATTAAATTGACATAACTGCTACAGACAGAGTCAATAATGTCATTGTTTGTAGGAGCTTCACAGAAGGCCACTTCTACAGCTGTGGTCTTTTTTTTTTGCTTTTGCATGTCCATTTCCATTGGTATCCCCTCACACCTGCCCAAAGCTCCACACTTTTCTGTTCTAACCTTTACCTGGAGAATACCTAAAGAAAGGTAAAAAGTCTTTAGACATATTTATTGTATGTTCATTGTTTTATGATCACGGAATCATCTCTGGAGATCATCCAGTCCAATCCCTTGCCAAGGCAGGGTCCCCCAGAGCAGGTGACACAGGAATTCATCCAAGTGGGTTTGGAAAGTCTCCAAAGAGGGAGACTCTGTTGGCAACCTGTTTCAGTGCTCTGACACCCTCAGTGTAAAGAGGTCCTTCCTCATGTTGAGGTGGAATTTCTTGTGTTTAAGTTTACAGCCATTGTTCCTTTCCCTGTTGCTGGGCACCACTGAAAAGAGTCTGGCACAATCCCTTGTCACTTTGAGATATTTACATCCATGAATGTGTTCTGCAGACAAAACAGGCCCAACTCCAGCTCCCACAGTATCTCCTCATAAGAGAGAAGTTTCAGATTCCTAATTCACGTTGTGGCCCTCCACTGGACCTGCTCCAGTAGCTCCTTGTCCTTCTTGAACTGTAGAGACCAGAACTGAGCACAATACTTCAAATACACAAACACTACAAATACACAAATACTTCAAAGGGGCCTCACTAGGACAGAGTAGAACATCAGGATCACCACCCTCAACTTGCTGCCACGGTTTTCCCTCATCCTTGGGGTTTTTCCATCCCAGGTGCCAGACCTCTCACCTGCCCTTGTTGAACCTCATTATTCTCTCCAACCAAGTCTCCAGGTCTGGCATCTCCAACCAACCTGTCCAGGTCTGGCAAAATGGCAGCGCAGCCTTCAGGTCTATCAGTGACTCACCCCAGTTCCGTATCACCAACAAACTTCCTCAGAGTGCCTTCTATCCCTTCATCGGGGTCATTGATGTTGAACAAGTTGAATAAGACTGAAAACAACCTTAGTAAGACCGAAACACATTGAATGAGACTGGAAAATGATCAGTTATAGCTTTAGGTTGAATGGCTCAAAGTTTCTGCCAGCATAGAAGAGATTTTACTTTGTAGCATTATTTCTACAGGAGGCAAGGATCACCGATCCCCCCTGCCTACATATATCTATGTCTTTGTGCTCCCTTCAAAAACTTTTGAACTTGGTGCATTTTAACTGAATGTGACAGAAGTAGAGGGGTCTAATTAATTAAATAATTAGATTTTCACAGATTTTTAAATGTTGCAGTTGTACATCAAGGTCAATCAGTCACAAGACACTTCTATAAGGGATTATGTTTTATTAGTTCCAGTGACGTCAGACATTACTGATGTCTGTCATTAATCACTCAATTGCTTTGGTGCCAGAGGATGTGTAAACACACATGATAGATGTAGATGGCTGTGCAATCCATTACTTTTGAACAGTGCAGATTTTCAAACATATAAAAGCAATTATGGTGGCATTTGAGCATCCAATAAAATGTCAAACACCTAACAGGGTTTCATGTATGGAAACCTTGGGTGTTAAGTAACTAAGCATTTTTAAAAGTCTCTGTGTATCTTTGCAGGCATATGAGAGAACATCTGCTGCACTTTTTAAGTACGAGCAACAAAGGTTCCTTTTCAGTCCACTGATGTGCTCGTTTTTAGGAAACATGCTCTGGGTTCCAAATTCCTCTCTGGTTCCCTAAATTATGCATATGGACAAGGAAATTTAAGCAAAACTAACCAACCAAGCAAAAAAAAAATATGGACAAAGAATGTTTTAAAAAAAGCTTCAGATTTTTCAGTCAATTATCTGCAGACATCTTTCTTTTCTGAGGTGCATTAAAAATGTTCACAAGTAAGGTGCAATAATGTGCTAAGCATATGAACCTGAGATAGTTGCCAAGGATTTCCTAACAGTCGGCAGAAAGATTTAGGTGATGCTGGAGGCTAATTCCCCCTAAGATAAGTACTAAAGCTAAGTGGAAAACATTGCCCTGGGGTCATTCCTGTCTTTTTTTTGAAAGGCAGACTAGATGATTAGGTTCTATTTGATATCTATCATTTCTGTTGCTAAAATTAGCCAAAATTATAGCCCCATCTAGTCTCTAAATTGACATATCAATTTCTGTGAAATAAAAGTGTTCCTCAATGTGAAACAGGTAAGATTTACCCCTTAATATTCCTTCAAAATTGTCTATTGTTCTATTTCATAAGATATAGTTTTGTCATCATATTTAAAACTTGAAAAATTTGAGCCAGTATTCAAAAACTAGTATAAGTTCTGAACTATTACCTTTTCAGAGACTAAAGCAACTTCAAAATTTCCTTTATCTGTTTTAGAGCTCAGAGATTGGGCCTGGTCATGCAAGCACTTTTCCTGTTGTTTCTCATCATTCCCATTGTTTGTAGTCTTGTTAATTGAGAACTATTTGCCTAGACCAGTCTAAAATCATATTCATGCCATCGCAAATGCTCTGAAATATTTATCTTTGTCATTGATAGATAAGCTGTGAATAATCAGCTCAACATTCTGGGTGAAAGTTAAGATGAAAGATTTTTTTGTAAGTTATTAAGAAATACTAAAGATTGGAATTTCCTATGTTCTCTGTAAATATATTCTGAAGTTCTGCTAGGAAGAATTCAGACCTAGAATCACTTAGATTGTTTGGGAGGAGTTTGTGTTGTTCTCCTAATCCTGGACAAAACAACATGCCCTCTTCTGGGAAGTGTGCAATACATTTTCTCATAAAGTAATGAGATTACTTCTCATAAAGTAATCTTAGGCTTGAAAATGTGGACAAATTTTATTTTTTAAAAAAATATATTAAATTTCCCTATAAAATGTCTCAGTACAAAAGATCCCAGTAGCAATGAGCCTGCAAGCAGCTCACATGCTGCTTCTAAATAAAACTTTTATTCCAGGCTCTCTTTTTTCTCACCTTACACACACAGGCACACAAGGGACTCACTCTTGGCATTTTCTGCCACTTGGTCTCCTAAAAACAGACAATAGTGTGTCATCCTAATTGAAAGCTCTCGATGTCCTATTACACCAGTGACAATTCAGGCAAACAGAGCTTCCAAGCTTGGCAAAGGGTAAATTCTTCTCACCTGCTTCCTATTCATTCACCAGAAGTCTGTTGGAAGTGTGAGAGAAGAGGGATGCAGCTCACACAGAAACATAAATATCATTTGTAGCCGCCAGCGTGCCAGGTGGCAGCTGATCTGGCAATGCCACACTAGCCACGCTAAGGGAAAGAGCTCTAAACCTGTCAGATGTTCCTTCTTCTCCCCTGTACCATTAATCTCATGCTCATTATCAAGACATTTTCAAGGACTAACACAACCAGTTTTCTTCCACAACTGGTATTTCTGGATGACAGCACAGGAAGGGTCATCTTCAGATTCTGCTAAACAGAAGGTGGGTTTGTCTTGGTTTTAGAGGTCATTGCAGTATCTTGCAAAGCAGCAAAAATAGAAATGGGTCCCATATGTCACTAGAAATCTGCATTTCTGGAAAAAATAAAGAAAAAAATTGTAATTTACACAATATTTTATTTTTTTTTACCACAATGTATAAAAACAGAAATAAATGCCTTCTCTTTGTGAAGTGTAAATCTACTGTGACAGTATTTATTTTTATATTGCTAATTCACATTGGCTGAATTTAGTAAAGGAAAACAGTATTCATTTTGGAGGATTGTTTTGGCTTTTATAAAAACTATTCCAAGACCTGCAGAGATGTTGCAGGTATGAAAAAGAGAACTGGATCCTATTCCCTTTTTGTGCAACAGCTAGAACATAAACCAGTATCCCTTGGTCAGTCCAGGAAATGATTGCACAAACATGGGGGGAAAAGTGTGGATGCAGACGCTTTATACTGGAGTCAGTGGAAATCCTGAACACATTTGCTGTGGAAACCATGGAGAATCACAGCTGGCACCCAGAGTAATGCCCCAGACAGAGCAGGGGTGCATTACTCCCTGCAGAGTTCCATCTCTCCTGCTGACACATGCTGTTACTGATTATCAGTCCCCAGCAATTTGATTTCTCCTAACAGTGTACATCACATTCTAAAAGGTGCTTAAAGAGGAGTATCAATGGTATCTAGAAATACAGCAAGCAAAGGGCTGAAGACAGTTAAGTTGTAAACATCAGTGCATACTCAGTCTAGCAACTGTGCTTTCAGAAATGTCTTTTTTTCTTCCTTTGTATGACGTAGTATTGTTGGGAAATCAAATGCAAATAAACATTACTTTGGAAAAGATGGAGAAGGAGGACATTACCACATTCATTTAAATAAAATGAAGTGAGCACAACTGACTTTTTTTTTCCTTCACTGCTCAATGTGGTATAATAAATCATCCTTGATGTTTCCCCATTTTATTATCATTATCTGTGAACAAGCTGGAAATAAGTTGATTCTATATCAGCTATGACATTCATCTGAAAAACAAGACTAAAAATTCTGTCTTCAGAGGAAAAAATTAAAACCATTAGGGAAATATAGAACAGAATGCCTAATCAAATGATTATATTGAATGAAGGAAAACCATGATTTGGCAATGAGGCATTTTGCTTTGTAGTCAGAATTAACTTGGTAATTATGATGAATTATGAATTTTGCAATTATTATTTTTTTAGAAATGTGTAACTGTCCAAGAGAGTGGATTTCAAAACAACAGTGTTTCAACATCAAGGAAAAAAGTGTACTAAAGTATTAAATAGAATTAAAGTTTATATATACACAAAACATAACTGTAACTCTGCAAGTAACCTTAGTTTGCACCAAAACCAGTATTTACTGGTGAAAGCAGGGACACATGATTTGGGAGGAATATGGAAACACTTTACAAACATGCAGGAACAGAGTTAGAAATCTCAAAGCCCTTTTGGATTGGAATCCAGTAGGGGACAGAACAGGCAATAAGAAGGCTTCTGCAGGTACATCTGTAGGAAAAAATAAAAAAAGACAAGTGTGTTCCTGCTGCTGAACTGTGCAGAGCACCTGGTGATGAAGGATGTGGAAAAGGTGCCCAGTGCCTTCTTTGCTTTGATCTTTACCGGTGAGACTGGCTTTCAGCAATTCCAGGTCCCTGAAGCCAGTAGGAAAAGTGGAGAAAAGATTACCCTTAGGGAAGAAGGGCCAGAGGGACCATAAGGGAACACTCAAACAGGACATACAGAAGTCTGAGTGCATCCTTGAAGGTTTTTACCCATTCGTACTGAGGGAGATGGCCAGTCACCACAGGGCCACTGCTGGTTGTATTTGAAAGGTCACAAGAAAGCAAATATTATTCCTATATCTAGGAATATATCTAGGAAAAGGAGAAGGATCCAGGGAACTGCAGGCTTGCCTGCCTCACCTTAGTCCTTGAAGGGGTTGGAGAGAAAAATCTTGGCAGCCATTACTAAACACACTAAAGGACAAGAAGGTGATTGGAAATAATCAGCTTGAATTTATGAAGCAGAAATCAGGCCTGATCATGCCGTGTGCAGTAAAATAACTAGCTTGGTGCATGAGAGGAGAGCAGGAGATGTTCTTTATCTTGACTTTAGTAAGGCTTTCAGCACTGTCTCCCATACAATCCTCACAGACTAACTGATAAAGTATGGATTAGAGAAATGGACTGTGAGGTAGATTGACGACTTCTTGAACTGCTGGTGCAAAGAGTTGTGATAAGCCACCCAAAGTCCAGCATTTGAGGTAAATCTGCAATGTGCTGGGTAATAATGAAGCAACAAAAGTATCCTGTTTAGCAGGTGTCTGTGAAATTCAAAGCACACGTTATGGACAGGCTGATGCAATACAGAATAGACTTTTTGGGGGTAGATGAAACAACTATGCTTACATTCAGAGTAGTCAGATCTTAAAGAGCTTCTCCTCCTTTCTGCTGGCATGGGGATTGTGTGGCTTGTAAGAAAGCTTGGGAACTGGTTGTGGGGCAGGATTTTCCTGTAAGAGTACCTTGGTCAGCTTTGGGACAGATCAGCATCTTGAACTAGCACAATGAATGGAGGAAGAGAGAGAGGATGAAGCCACGGCAAATTAGCTCTGCACTGACATAAACTCTTGTCCCCTTCTCAATATGAAACAATGAGAATAAATCAAAGAGCAAAATTTCAGGAACTAGACCAGTATGTGGGCACAGTTGCAAAGAAGATTTTTCTCCTACTGCAAATACATTCTAAATTATCTTTCATGTATTTATAGAGTGATTATCTTTCACTGTATAAATCACTTGACACTATACAATAATGTTGAAAGGAGTAACAGTTTAGGCAACGGCACACTTCTCTCATGGAAACAGGACTGCTTTGAAATGTCCCCATTAGCTTGACTTTTCGCATATCTGTTTTAAATTTTATTGAGCAGAGAAATATTCCCTTTGAAGTAGTGCATCTAGATCTATATTTTGTTACAAACGAGGTTAGAAATATTTCATTATTGATTGTGTGATTAAATAGAATGGTAGCTAGAAGGAAACCTATATTAATGTTCAAGTGAATTTGGTTTGTTTTTCTTTTGTTGGATAAAGTACTAACTATATGAAGGGAAATTGCTTTGGTATGGTATGGATCAGCTGACTTAAAAGGGTTAACTGCATTTCTGGAAGGGCAAACCTATTTATTTCCTTATCTGTCTTGTACCAGAGAAAAGCAACTGGCATGGAAAGTATTTTATAACTGTGGCTAAGCTGTTAATTAGAACACTTCTCAGAAACAATGGATTTTGTGAACAAAATGAAACAAATCTTTGACTGAGGAGAGCAATTCAGAGAAGTTAGGTATTAATTTTGCTTACAATTTCCTGCATACTATAATTTAGGACCTTCTGGATTTTAAACTAGGTATTTGTAAAATTTGTAGATGTGTATTAAATTACGTATTTTTAGAATTTGTGTCTTAGAAAAATACACAAATCTCCAAGTGTAAGCATAAAATTGTATGAGCACAAAATCTTTTTGTTTTCTTCTTTTTCACTTAAATGTGCACATCCATAACACAAGGCAATATTAAGGCAGTGATAGTAATAGGCTTAGCTATTGGTGACTTTTTTTCTGAATAATAGTATGTTTCCTGAAAGATGTAGCTCGGGGATTAAACTCCATGTGATCTTTGCTTTAAGCTCTTAGATGAATTAGAGAGGGAAGGCAAATATCTCCTTTCGACTTTTTTGAAACTAAATATTACAGCTTTTTTATTTCAAAGTATAACATTTAGAAACTTATGTAAAAAAAATGAGATATTTTTTGGGTTAAATACACTGGAGAAAAAATACTTTGTTTTTTAGGTGACCTCAGACTTGGTGGTGATGTTACATGAATGAAAAGGAACATATAACTCAATTAATTATCACAAAAAATAAGAACTATTCATGCTAGGAGACAAACAGATGTCCAGAATTTACTTGACTTTGCCACCGTCATGTGGTACATTCTGCATGAAAGCTAAGACTGGAATGCAGTAGTTTCTACCTGAAATATTCTTCAGAATTTTAAATAGCGGGATATTGGCTTTAGGCATTCATTTGCATTCTGGAAACTGGTCTTTGTTGGAGCTAGGTAAATGAAAATACTTGAATAAAGTGCAAGTCCCCTAAAAAAATTGGACAGGTAATGTGGATAAAGTCATCATATTATAATGTATTATTATTATTATTATTATTATTATTACTGTAATGATTTTCCTTTAAAAATATGTCAGAGTCTATAAACCTTAACCATTTATTTTTCTGGTAAAATTTACTTAAAGGGGAGAATTCTACATTTGTTAACAAGGATATCAGAACAAAAATTAAATCTCAATTTTTTATTCTCAGTTATTGCTCTTAAACTAAAATCACATGATCAGTTATTGTCACACATGTGGATTGGAAATACGAAAAGATCATGAACTTTATAGACCTGGCTTGGAAGCTGAGGTGCACTTCCTCTTTATGTCAAGCAGCTTTACTCTGGCCAGATAGGAGCCAGTCTGGGGGAGCACTGTGAGGAACCATGCAACTCTTTTGGGTTTTATTCATTATGTGATGGTATGAATTATCAGAGAAAAAACAAAATAAAAACCCAAAACAAACAAAGACCCAAAAAGGCAGTAAATGCTTGATTTTGATTTTGTAAACCAAAACTGAGCATCCAAAGTGTCAGCTAAAGTCCGTGGAAAGCATTATTGCTCAGCCCCTCAGAAAACAGCTGAAGAGACCATGATGAGGCAGTGGGTGAGAGAGCCTCGCTCATAGACCTCTTGGGTTTTAAATAAAACAGCCAAATATGAGACTAAAACACCTCTTTCCTTCCTCTAATGAACCACAAATCCAAGGTGACCTATGGCACTTAAATATAAGCACATAGCTTTTAAAGAACTTTATAAAAAAAATTGTAAATTTCATGTTAATTCCTAAAAATAATTCATTTTTTTAAAAAGGGGAAAAAAGGAGAAATGTTTTTTTGATTTGAAATATAGTAAAGGAGAACTTTCAAAATCAGTCCTTTAGTTATCTCACAGTTATCTTTCACACTATATATAACTATAACTATAACTACATAACTTTCACAGTTATAATTATCTTTCTATTTGAATACACAATCATTTTAAACATTTTACACTTTATAAATTTTCCACAGAATCAAACAAAATTTTTTATTTTTTCATATCACAAAATGGGGGCTTACTGCAAATATAAACATAAATAAAGCACCTGCTCCTGATGAGTTTAACCAGTAAAACAAACTGCTTGGTACTGGTGGGCCACTTGTCATGAAAACTACAAACTGACAAAAGAAATATAATTTCTTTAGTGAAGAAGAAAAGTTTTGCAAATATTGAGATTAAATCCGTGCTGTATTGTCTGTGTACCACATGTATGCACCTAAGAATTCTCAGCTCTTTTTTGATGTGGACACTGCAAATAACAACCTCTCATATACAGGGTGAGAAAGAAAGCAAATACTGAATTTTATTCAGACTGAATAAAATAGCTGAAGAAAACAATGCAGAAAGACAATCACGGGGCATGAATTTTTATTTTATTATGCATATCATTTTATTTGAGTATTTGAGAAATAAGCTGCTTCTGGAGGTGCTTGGAGAGTAAGAAAATCAAGCATTATTTCTTATTCCAAAATAACACTATATTCTATGCTACACTAGTTTTGAAGCACCAAACATCTCAGTGAATTGATTCTCTTAAAGAAAAAGTGCATGTTCCCAGTATACATACCTGTTTTTTCACCACTCTTGGTGGCAGTATCATTAATTAAAGTAGATGCAGAGTTTTTCTTTGTGTATTCATCAAATTATGACTATAGGTTGTGGCAATCTGAAGGAAATGTGCTTTAAATAGAATTATCTCAAAATCTGAAAAGCACCCTACCTGTGGGAACTGCCTCTGGAACCAGCATTATGCTGCATCCCAACTGGTGGATTTTTGCCATCAAATGACAATCAGGCTTTTATTTCCTGTATTCATACTGTCTTGTCAGCACAGTGATGGAATGTGAGAACATCTTGAGACGTACAAGACCAGTGAAAGTGTGATTTAGGTACTCACAGTAGGTGACTGAAACGCAGTGTTGGTCTGGGTTTTTTTTATTTACCTTAAGTTCAGCATTGTCTCAAACATAAGCTGCTACATTCAATTTTTCATCATCTGTTCCTACTGATCTTAATGGGTCCTGAAGTTGCTTGATTTTAAATGGTCTCTCAAGTTCTTAAATAGTAATTTTCCACTTTTTGTTGCAGTGAGTGGGTAACAGAGCACTTCAAAGGTATGTTTCCTGTGGCATTTGCCTTCCTAGTTATGGAAAGAATTAGGAAATCCTATTCCCAAGTCATCTACTGCAAGTCTTCTAGTGATAAATTTGGAAATGTGTCACATTATGTTGTTTGACATATTGTTTGACAATCTTCCTTTCTACCACATAAACTATTAAATTCATAAGTTTACTTTATATTAACTTCAGTAATTCAATAATTGAATCCTCATCAATCAGTAATATATCATACCTGAACTGCTCGTTCACCTAACCTCACAAACTGCAATCATTCTTATCAGTATTTCTGTTTGTTAACTTACTCTGCATCACCTATCCACCTCTGTCTTTAAAGAAAGAAACAGATTTCTGTTTGTCCTTTAGTCTCTTGCCCTGTAATAAAAATTAAATCTACTCCTTTCCTTTCTTACCATTTCTCAGGTTTGGAATGCTCACTTTTGCTGAATGAGCTGATTTTTTTCCCTATAGCCAGTTTCTTCCTTCAAATCTAAATGTTTTGTTTTGCTCTTCAGAAAACTGATGTGTTTGCATGAAATTTTACACAGTAGTTTGTCAGCACTTGAAATAAGAAATACTGTACAACAAATTGTCCATACTGGAGTAATGCAGTTACAGTGTAATTAATGCAGCTTTCAAGGCTCTCCTGCCTTCATTAGTGTGTAAGAATATTTTCCATTCATAATTCTCTCCATGACAACTCATAAAATGAACAGTTTGTGCTCATTTTGTGCTAGTACTCATTTTGTTTCTCAGTCATCCAAGACCATCTGCACACTCCTTACTCTAAAGATATATATTTCCATTTCAAATCAACTTGCAGTTTGCTGAATATAGCAACCCAAATACTGTGATTGAAGACCACTTTAGATAAACTCAAATACTTTAATTTCTTCTTCTAAAATTCCTGTGAACTAGGTACTTCTTCCAATAGTATGGTCTCTCTTGAGTATGTATAGACATCTAATTTTGTCATTAATTCAGAAGGCCCATAATGATTTGCTGTTTCCCATCTTAAGTTGAATGGGTTTTAAAGCACAGATCCTGTGTTACAATTTGCACTATTTTATTTATTTTAAATAACCTTATCCCCAAATCCAGCAAAAGTAAAATGTAAAAAGAAACTAAACATTTCAGTCATAAACACAGAGGGGTGGCGGAAAATCTTGTAACATTTGTATATTTCAATGCTCCATAACATTGAGCTAAGGTTATAACTTAAATAATAAGCAGTTCATTTTTCCATGTTCAGGGACCAGGCACATTCTGTCACAAAGAACCATCAACCCAGCACACACCTTCACCATCCAGGCTTCATGCTGATCATTAAGAGCCCCCTGCAAGGAGCCTGAGGTCAGGAAGTTTTGGCCATGTACATACTCTTTCAAAACTAGAGATCTGTAAAACAGCTGCCTTCTTTTTTTCTACTTAGAAGCAGGGTAACACACAGAGATTGATGCTATTTAGGTTTGAGAAAAACTAACAATCCATCTCTCTTAGTATCTTAGTAACTCCTAGCATCCAGTGATGGGAATTACAGGAATAATGGGAACAATGATTACTCTTCTGCTGTAGTAATGTAGTCAGGAGTCAAAAAAAAAAACCAACTTCCTTCTGCCTAATTGCAGCAGTAACTCAACTTTCAACTTCTGCGACAGCTATATCCACTTAAATCAGCTTCAAAACTTGCATAAAGATGGGTTTGCTTTTACATTTTAGCTTCCACAGGTCTTCAAAAAAACCAAAATTAATGTTTATGGAAAATAGTCAAATGTATTAATTGAAATATATGAGTCACCTACACATCTATAAATTTCCCTCTGTAGCCTGATTCACAAGCTAACCACCTGTCAGATTTAAACTGTGGGAAATGAGGAAATATAAAATCAACCTTAGCTCTGCCCTTGCTAATCCATGGCCTATGATATATATTTTTCATTTTGTTTTTTGCAAATAATATAAAAGAATCATGGAGAAAGCACTTTGCTTACTTCACAGAAACACTCTATTTTCCCTTTAACTCACTATATATTTTACCACTCTGCCCTGTCATGCACTGCTTTTGGAGATGGGTTGTCACATATATTCCCAGTGGCTTTTGCAGAGGTAAAATTGGAGTGAGTTAGACTGAGCTGTCATGTACTGTAATCCTTTATTTTATGCTTTTCATAAGGTTTGATTTTTCTGAAGTGATGCTGTGTAAGAAATACTAGGGATAGTCTTAAATATGTGTTAATAAAATTTTTTTGAGAATGTAATTCCTTATGTAGGAGGATATAGATCTATATCTGACTTCTGCCATACGGGAATATTGTCTTAAGATTGAAAGCCTAACTATAACATAGAATCCTCCTAGAGCAACAAAACAAGGAAAAAGCCAACCAAAAAATCCCCACAAAGTAACCCAAACTAAGAAAAAAAAAAAAAAAGGAAGATAATAGAACTGAATTGGACTGTTTGGTAAGTCAAAGTCACCACTGACAATGGAAATTTTTTACCATCTGAATAGGCAAGGACTTTTAGAAAGGTGCTGAGGATGCAGTTGCCTCTTCAGCATGATGGAATCCAGTAAAGGATGTATCTAACAATGTTTTGAAGTTTTTATGGTAAATACTGAAATAGCTTGCTGAACTGTTTTGTTGTGATGATAACATAAATGTCATAATTAAATCTATCATTTGGCATAGGAAAAGGGATCCTATGGGAGGAAACAAGTCATGGTATGTGCCATTTGTATCATTATGAACTATGGGCTTTTAGATTTTGATGCATAACCTTGACTATCTTCCAGACAAATATCAGAAAAATGTCCTAAAAGGTTGTAGATTTTTACATGTTGGATGATGAGTGTTGGAGTCTCAGCACAATTTTAAAGTTGTCCCATTCTGTCTTAGTTTTGCTTTTTCTAATTATGTGTAATTTACTATACAATGATGGAAAAAAGCACTATCTTTACACCTCAAATCCTGCAGATTACATGTCTTTTTTTTTTCCAAAGAACTGTTGATGCAGATGTTATGCTCATAAAGATTCACATGCATATGTCTCCTGCAATGATCCCCTGTACCTTATGAGCACAATTAAGCCCTGCAGCACAGTTAAATGCCATTCTGCTTTCATAAACAGGTAAACTGAGGCATTGCAGTCATGACTTGCTTAAAATGACACCATTTTAATGATAAAATTATTGGTGCGAGCCAGCAATTATTTGATCTGAACTGCAAGAGCATACAGCATCCATTAAGCCAGACCAACTTCAGCCATTCTTCTTTATAACTTTGTACTACAAATGTTTCACTTGCATTAAGCTATAATGGTTGTTGACATTTATATTTCATCTGTTCCAAGTACCTCTTTCAGAAGGTTCAGCCTTCTAAAACCACATCATAATTCCCTTTTTAGACACTCATATTTTTCACTTATTTCTTTCCATTTAGTTTCCACCCTTCTCTGCAAAACATCATCACTCTGACCCTGCAGTGTGCTAAGCACACTTTAAAATTCCCTTTCCTTTCCTGATGATTTGTTTCATTAGTGACATTCTTCAAATCAAATGTACCTAATCCATGGTTCAGTCTACTAACAGGAAATCGGTTCAGTGAACAGGGTTTTATATAACAAAAGAAGTGCTCACTTAGAGAGTACTTTTAATACTTGTTCATTGAAAAAAATGCTGACCTTAGGATTTTTCTGGCTTTAATGCTCTGGTGTTTCAGTTTGGATTTAACTGTAAATGAAAGCCTTCAAAAGCCATATAATCCATTGATCTCATACTTGCTGAAGCATAAATTCCATGGTACATGAGTGTATTTTATTTCTTTAATTTTTTTTTTCTGTTGTAATTATGTCAGCTATGTTATTCCCAGGTATGCCTAATACTGTTGTCTGTTCTGCTGCACATTTCTTAACCAGGGTCCAAATGTCTACTTCATTTTGTATTGTTTAATTTTGAAATTACTAATTGCAATCCCAGCGTCTGAACTCATTTGATGGGAGAAGGGGGTGTCCTCTTTTTTATGTTATCAGTACTTCAGTTACTAGACTGTTGGGGGATAGGTGTTCTGCTTAGAGAATTTGTGTATCTAAAGATACAGTCATCTTGCTTGATAGATTTTTGTTGGTTTTGTTGTTTACACAGACTTTTAACTTTTCCTGAGACATTTCCTGAGACTATTTTGTGTATTCTGACAAGAATATGTTTTTATTTTTTTTTTCTTTTAGAGAGGGTATAGATATCAGAAACTACAACAGACTACAGACCATTAGATTATTTTATCATCTCTCAAATCAGTTTAACTAGCTGCACAATTCAGTGTTCTGAGGAAATACCAAAATCTACTGTGACTATCACCACTGTTAGTTTGGCTGGCTTTCAAAATTATTAATCTATTGGTAATACTCCAGAAAGGGAGAAAGATGGACATTAAGGTCAGGGAATGAAAACAAGACCAATTATGCCAAAGAAACTCTGTCTTGAAATTGTAGCAGTCTAAGGAATTGTGCCAATTAAATACATTTATTTATTAATTTGTTTCTTTCCTCAGGGAACAGTGATTCCACCGTGTTATTGATTAGAATATTTAGGTCCTAAAGTAAAAAAGCCTTTTTACTGAGGCATGTCATGCTTCTTTTATTCTTTCATTTTTAAATCTAGTAAAATAACATCTATCTCACAGAACACAAATGACCTTGTGCAGCTCAGCTATCATCAAATTATTAATATAAATTCATTTTATATTAGAAGCATGCATGGTGATCAGATTTCAAGAAAAGTAGGTTTCTAAAGAAAGGAAGTGAGAAGAACCCATCCAGAATGTGAGCAAGAATTATATAAGATTATTTTTTACTCTTAGCATATACTTGAAGAGCTTTTTCTTATGATTTGTCTCATTGGTTTTCTATTGCTCTTCAGTGGGATGCAGGTATTTGAAAATCCTAGTCACAGAATCACAAGACGTGCATATTTTCTATTACAGATCCATAGTTTTCAAAAAGGACTTCTTGTGATACTTTTTACCACTGCTCCTCGAAGTGATGGTCCACCTCATCACTCATCTCTGACTATTCTCTTCATTCCCTCTGGAATATGTATCTCATGAAATGAGATGCACAGATGCAGTTTTAACCCTGCCCCAAATATCCTCCTGATACATCCTGCTCTACCTTCTTAAAGAGAAGACAGAAGCAATCCAGCCATTCCTTCTCTAGTTTTCAGTTCAGAATGCACTTTATCTGACTGTAGCCTGGTCTAAAAAAAATTATTCCTCCCCATTTCAGTCATCTGTTTTTGCTATTGTGATGAAATGCCAATAACACTCAATAGCCTGTGCTACTGGCAATAAGATAACTGTATTGATTAAGGAACTCTTCCTTATCTAGGACTACCTGTAAAATAGAGTATTTTGCTATGACATGAAAAAGCTGAATAGCTGAAAAATAATTCCAAATGCTCAGTGTAGCATCTGCAGTATATCCCAGTACTGATGAATAGCTATTCTTCTTTATTCACAATTAAAAATACCCTTAATATTCTACATATGAAAATTGTTGCCTGTACCATCACTGGAATCAGATGCAAGGCAAAAATCCACAAGTCCTCTTATGACTCCTCTAGGGAACATGAGAGCAGCAGTAAAGATATAATCTATATAATTGACCATAATCTAGTCAAAGTTTCAGCTTTCATTTTGGAGTAACCGTGTATGAGTTCCTTCTGTTCTACTCTTTCAATGAAAAACCCTTCTGTATCATGTTTTAATGAAGTAGGAAGTTAGAGATATTTGCAATACAGTATTCTGTTTGGTTTTTTTTGCTTGCTAGGCTACAAGATTTTGGCAATACTCAGAAGTTAGTTCTTATTTTATCTAATCCCATAGAAGAAACTAGAAAGGTTGAACGAATATGTACTGAATTTTGGTATGTATAATCTTTGTTCACAAGAATTTTTTTGTCAGTGGAGAACAGTGAGGTAAACTGTGATATCAGAAATCTTGACATGTGTGTCAAAAATGGGTTTCTCTTCATGTGTGAAGGTTTTCCACAGAATACAGGAAAATACAGTAGAATAGAAAGTAAGATTAAGCTCTTGGTGTTGATTCTGACAATTGGATCCAGGCCTGACACTTTGGAAAATGAGTAGTTGCAGCTACCTACCTTCTAAGGAGACTGTAAGATGTGTGCTTGGGATGCCAACTCATAACTGTAAATCATGACACTTCCAACTAAAGTATCATTAAAGATTGGGTGTTTAGTATTTTTATTTTTTTTTAATTTCACAAATAGCAACTGCAATTGTTCCTCTGTATTTTAACTGTTTCTAATGTTTCCACAGATTCAATGAATTCACAGATGTTCTTTAAAATCTTTACTTGTCAGCTTTCTTCTGCCAAATGTGGGGCTTCTTAATTCCAGAATCCTTATAGAAAAAAAACACCACTTCTTTAAGAGGTTAAAAAAGTTGTGATTTCCATCAAAGTTAACAAAAATTCTTCTAGAGAAAAGATTTTTTATTTGTTCTAGGGGAAAAAAATAGACCTATAGAAGTCAAATATTATTTATTAAGCATACTTTATCAGTTTTGGTTTCCATTTGACAGTCAGTGTCTACAGAGTGAATGGCATTATTTGCTCTGCTTTTGAATTTGAAGGCATGGGATCTCAGTAACAATAACAGCTCCTGCCTTGCAATGAGGATGGTTTGCCTTCCTCTTTCACTGCATATGGAAGTAGGACCTGCGATTTTGTGCTGAAGGAAGAGTTTCTTCACCCCATTTCTGGAGTCTAAAATTCATCTCAGGCCTATGAAGTTTGTCTACCAGACACACTGTTCTTTATCCTCAGTTTCCAGGTTATATAATGACCTATATATTAGCCAAATTGAGTTCTGAGTGATCCAGAGTAAGGCTATGATTCAGTGATGGTGTTTGAATATGGCTGCATTTGTACACACCTTCAACTTATTCTTGTCTAAAGAATAAATATGTCCTTATTCTTGTAAGTATGTGGGGTTTACCCTTTAAGCCTCCCACTTTATATTGCATGATTTTTCTACTGTGTATTGGTAAGTGCTTTGACTGAAAGTGGATCTTTGTAAAAGGTGCCTTGGAGCCACTGTTAATAGTCCATCATGGCACTTCAATAGTTTGACTGTTTTGTTTTGAGGATTTTTTTTGTGTGTGTGTCTGAATCTTCCAAGGCACATTTCATGAATCTTTTGTTTATTATGAAGAAAGAGAGGCTATTTCTTATTCTGATAGAGCCAGTGCTGAAGATGCACTCTGAATTCCATATAGCAGAGTAAACCTGCAAGCCACATATTGAAGGAGAGACATGAAATATATTTTCTGAACTCTCATGGCTTTTAGAAAGAAAGAATGCCTCCATGATGCCAAATCCACAAAAAGGGTCTCTTATGAACCTTGTGGTTGATCTCCAGAATGTGCTCATTACTCAGGCCTTCCTGATTCCCCCTACATCTTCATATCTTCACAAAAATTATAAAAGCTTGATAGGTTGAAGATTACTATTGCATTGTATAAATCATTTGAAATTGGCCATTGTGCTCCAACATAGTCAGGGAGACTGAAGGACACACAGACAAATGTATGTTTGTGTATATGCCATTTCCTTCTTTCCTTCCTTCTTGATTCCCTCTCTTAATGCCATTACAGAAACTTGATTCTCCTTAAGAAACCAAAATAAAAAAATTCACTGAGTAACACCAGTGAGTCTGCACTGACTTTTGGGAATCACTCTTGATTTATATCTCTCTGAGAGTTAATTAAACTCTGAGGCTTAATGAGATCATTTAGGAACAAATCTGCAAGGACATATCATGGGGCTTTGTGCAGGTGAATAGGTCCAGTGAATGGACTGGGATTATTCAGCCTTATACATTTTTGCAGAATCAGGTTTTTACTTCTAATTTAAAATTTTAGTTTTTCTTTCAAGTTTTGAAAAGAATCTAAAATATTAAAATGGGTTTAATACATGAAAAGAAGATTAGTAACTACAACGCCTTTGTTATGGCCGTACTGAAATATTTTGTATGACTACAAACGTAGTAATTTCTGATTCAGTGTATCTATAAAGTATGCTTCCTAACAATACTGAGTGTAAAAGAATGCAGTGTAACCAACCAGTTACAACCAGTGTAACCAACAAAACTATAATGTTTGATACAATATTTGTACAGAATGTCCCATGATTAAAGATAAGGCACACTTAAAAAACCCAAAAAAACCCAAAAAACCTAAACCATAAAAAAAAATAAAACCCACACTTTGAAGAATAAAAGGGAGAGCAAAAAGTTGCTGCAACAGCAAATGTTACTATAAGAAAAAAGAAAAATTGAGGAAGGGAAATATGGACCAGTCATAAGAGACGCAGAATAAGAAGAGAGGATAATAATGAATGGAACGTGAGAGGGCAGGGCTGTGAGCCGCTGCCTGCGGGGCTCGGGGCACTGCTGCTCTCCAGGGTCCTGAACCTGAGAGACGCCAGGTTGGTCGGGAGGAACACGGAGAGGAGTGGTTTAATTAAGAAAATTTGAAGTGAATGGGGCCAAAATTACTGGAGAAACTTAAATGTTGGGTTATTCTTTTGTGTGCGTAAATAAGAACTTTCAGCAATTTTATTTATTAATTAATTTATTTATTTATCTACTTCTTTATTTATTTACTTATTGAAGTAGGGATTGTGTTTTGTACATCCTGTGCATTTCACTATGGTTCTTATGGAGAATTTCCATGTTTTTGCATTCTCATGCACAGTGTTTAGAAAAGAGTTTGATGTATTCTGCTGACACAAACTTCCCATTGTTGCATTCCTTGTGCATTAGATCTAATCAGAGATATGCTTCCATTCTGCTTTTCATACTGAGTTAATTCCCTCTTCCAGTGGGCAAGCACACCACAGAGTGTTTCATTTACTTGTCATGGTGAGATCAGGAAATCTAATGTTAATTATTATGGTTTCAATTCCCAACTCAGCTGCCTATGTCAGATGTGCCACTGTGTGAGTGTTTGACTATTAATGACTAGCTGGAATATTACTATGTACAGTAGGAATATGAGGCTTGCTTTCTTTTTTTTTAAAGCAAGATCTTCTAGAAAGAAAAAAATCAAAATGATACCAGAAATATATGTCCAGTAATTGATTTAAATACAAAACTATCAGTTATATGTGTGCATATAAGAATTAAGTGATACAATTCTTTGGACTTTTAAAATGCATATAACATTTAAAACACTGCATGAATACAGAGGTGAATACTATTAATCATAATAATAATACCAGATTCTTATTAATGAGTAAATTATTATTGCACCTAGCTCAAATACTGAAAGCATAAGAAAGATTAAATAAAATAATTAAAATTGTAGGTCTCATATCTCATACATGTATATAGATACAATTCTTATATATGTATTCTGAGTAATTTAATGATCGTCTTTTGTTAATAGGAAACAAAAAATCCAGAATTTCGGTTTAATCTCCTCGCCTATAGAAGCCCTATTGATTTCCCCACGTTTGAAATTTCAGAGTAGAAGAGCAATTTTATGAAAAATGCTTACCTCCTCTTCCCATACAACACAGCAGGAGGGGGAGAAAGAAAAAAATGTGTCATTATTTCCAAATGTTGGGTTTCCCTAGAACAATCATATATGAAATTTTAAATCAGCCATTTCCCAGTAAAATATTGTTGGCTTTAGAGGAGTATTATAGTCTTTGGTCAGTAATCATTAGGGGTTACAATAATGAATGTGTTCCCTTTCTGTAAATACCAAGCTTAGGATTTGGCCTATTTGTGGAAAAAGTACAGACCTTCCATTTTCTATTGCAAAGGTATTATAGCAACCCCATAAAAACATAACTTACTTTAAACAAGATATCTTAATATAGTGTATACAAGCAGAACACTCAAATGTATTTTACTTTCTTTTGTGAGTTCCTTTATTTTAATATGACATTAAATAAAAACATTTTTATATTTACAATTAATATAAA
The DNA here is from genome assembly GCF_030490865.1 of Poecile atricapillus. NCBI lineage: Eukaryota > Metazoa > Chordata > Aves > Passeriformes > Paridae > Poecile > Poecile atricapillus. The sequence continues at coordinate 11,338,365 of NC_081289.1, forward strand.
TATAATAAATTAGTAGACTAAATGCTGTAAAAATTTGTTTTCTTAATTTGTTATTAGCATTATCTTAATTCAAAATTTGCAATAAAAATTTTGAGAACTGTTTTAGAAGTGGGTTGTATCATACGTAGGGACTAGGGAGGACTGAGCAAACATGCAGTTGAGCAAATAATCTCTAGCAGATAATAACTTGGAAGCATAGTGCAATAATACTAGTCTGAGAAGGCTCAGTCAAGAGCCTTGTTATTTTGCAATATTACATCCATTCCTCTTGCAAATTTAAATTTTCTTATTCTTTCTGTTTCACTCCTACTAGAAGTAGCACACAGGATTAAAGAATGTTTGCTAAAATGTAATTTAGCTCTTCTTAAATCATGGTGAAATAACATTTAAGTAAAAACATAGTCATGGCATATTAATGTTGATACAACCACAGTGATTTTTCAAATTTACACTTTAATTGATATTTACAGATCAGGAAATTTTTCTCCCTGAAAAAGTTTTACAAAACTTATTACACTTGTCTGTTTAAGAGAGGAAAAATAAACTTGCAAAAATATTAATTTTATTTAAAACTGTATTTAATCAAGATATCATTTACATAAAAGGAGAATTGGGAAAACCTTTGACCACTTTTCATGGATTTAGGTAATTGTCTTTGCAACATACTAAGTGCTTTTAGCAAAAACATTTGGCATCTTTGTGGTTTCTTAAATTGGATGATGGAGCACTAGGGCGCAGTCAGAAAGATAGGTTAAGGATTTATTTTTATTTAATTTTTTCACATAACTTAAATATTTGAAATCTAGAAAGATTCTTTACAAACTTTTATATTTTCTCAAAAGAACAAACAATTTATTTTTTTTTTCTATCGGACAAAAGATAGTTTTGTATAATTAAAAAATGGTATCTTCCCAGTTCCAGATAGTAAAACTATCAACACATGGGCAAAGTCATAGGTGCAGGAAGACATTCCAACTCTAGCTTCAAATAAAGTAGGTTACATGCTATAAACTCAGACCAGGTAGAGCTTTAATTTTTGCAACCAGTGCCACAAGAGTTGTGTGATTATGCTCTGTTTAATAAGGAATGGGGCATCTTGGTATGATACTTATTCTCTGGGAAAGAGGGGAAGAGGTCCTCTAATAAGAGAAGTGTGCTGAGTGAGTCAGTCTAGTGCCATTGGAAGAAGAGTGAACAGTGAATAAACCAGTAATTGACATCTTGTGGTTACCCCTATTGTAATTCAATTAAACTGTATTGAGTTCCAGCAGGGGAAAGCGGTAGGGGCACAGATCCTCATTGCCATGCTACCATAGACCATCCTATGCAGGCACTGGAAACCAATTTAAAAACTTACTTAGCCAAAATAACACATTTAATGAACACACTGTCTGAAGAGGACTATAATTACCTTCTCCTTCTCCTCATGAGCCTGAGCAGGCAATATTACAAGCTCAAGGAGAAACAATTGAACTATCCCAAGAAAGTTAAATTAATATCCTCAAAAAAATAATCAGACATTTTTATGGAACTTTTTTCCCATCGCTACCCACTGGCTTCTGCCAAAGTTATTAAGGCTACTGTATTTAGCAGTTAGATGAAGACACTTAGTCTTCTCTGAAACACAAGTCTAAGAACAGATTGGCAAAGTAGTTTTGTTAAAGTTTTGCTGAAAGCTGTACATTCCATTCCCCAAATACTCCACAAGTTGAATTTTATGGAATTTAATTGAACCTTGTACAAATTTTGTACAAGGAAATTAGTTTCCTCTCTACTGAGCCCGAGTGAGGCTGCATCTGGTGTGCTGTGTCTGGGCTCCTCAGTACAAGAGAGACCTGGTGCTCCTGGAGGGGGTCCAGTGCAGGTCTGTGAAGATGACTGGGAGACTGGAGCATCTCCCATATAAGGAAAGTAAAAGCTGAGAGAGCTGGGCCTGTTCAGTCTTGAGAAAAGATGACTGAGAAGGGACCTTAAGAATGTCTGTATCTGAAGGGAGAGTATCACCAGGGTGAACCAGGCTCTTTTTGGTGGTGCTGAGCAACTGGAAAAGAGCAAAGGAAAAAAAGCAGAAACTGATTCACCAGGAAGTTCCACCTGAACACAAGGAAGAGCTTCTTCACTGTGTAGGTGACCAAACACTGGAACAGATTTCCCAGAGAGGTTGTGGAGTCTTCCTCACTAGAAATAATAAAAAATATCTGGATGCAATCCTGTGCAATGTGCAACATACCCACAAGGGAAAAAAATGCATGGGCATTCCAGCAGACTTGATGGTGAATTTCCTCCTCATTGTCAAAGGAATTTAGTTACTTCTATTTTTATCATTCATCTACTTTTTAAAGAAGGGAAAGTTTCCATAATTTCTTTTTGTGGTTTCCCGTAATTTGACAAGGAAAGGTCATGAATTCCAAAGAATATTTGTATTAATGTAGCTAATCATCTCTCAGGTCTTTCTGTCTCTTTGAAAGTCAAAGATAACAACTAATTCATTCCATGGAACAGCTTCTGTTGTGGCTTTCTCTAACATGAGTCACAGACCACACATCAAATGGCTTATTTAAAATGTGACTGGATTCAGACCACATCTTTATCTCAGCCTTCTTTTACTTTCTTCTTTGCAGTCTTTAACCTGTGATGACAAAGGACTGTAGGTAAAGCCAAAACCCAAACCAAATCTACCTCAAAATTGTTAAATTTCCTGATGATAATTTACAGTATTTTTAAGGGCAGAAGATACGTAAAATATTGTAAATGATATTTTTGTTGTGGTTTGCCCCATTGTATAAATTATGTGTGTAACTTGTATGCACTTGGATATTTTCACTCATCAATAATATTGATGTAAAGGATCTGAAGTCAATAGCTGTTTTCTTCCTTTAGCACTAATTTAGAAACGTAGACTTGCAAATTCTACATCTGAAGAGTAGTGGAAAAAGAAGCCATTTGTGCCTGTTGCACAAATTCAAAAAGACTTCATAAATACATGACATACCCGTTTCTTACTGATTGAATATAGTTTCATTTTTAAGGATATACCTTTCTGACTTGCATATAAATTAGCTGTAAAAAAGATGCAAGCTATTTCTATGGCTTCTTTTAGGAATAAATCCAGCCTTAAGGCTGCTATTATTATAACTAAAATAGGGATTTTTATTGTTATTTTATGTAGATATATGCATTTTTTTACTGTTTTGAAATTAACATTGCAAATATTGAGACTATTTCTATCACAAAGTAGACCATTAATTTATTTTTGTCATGCCTCAATAATTTGATTATGTCTGTGTTGTTGTTTGAATTAAAGCTCTAATTTTTAAAAGAGTATGATTTAAAACTTGTTATTCTTCTGGGAAACTTTCAAATTCCTCCCAAAAGATTACAGGAGATAAACTTAATGATTAAAAAAACCTGTATTTATTTCTTGAGTAAAATATCAGTTTGTACTGATTTTTATTTTGATAAATATTACTGCACACAGTTTCCAAAACATAATTTTTATCTGCATGGTTGAGAGAGGTTTTCATCCATATTTATTACGTGGTTTTATTAATTATGTATACATGTCTTTACACATGATTTACATACCTAGTTGCATGTATACATACAGCTTTTAGATGGAAGATTAGCCTCCAGTTTTTTCCAGTGGATGAGTCCTGTACTTTTTACAGCATCAACATGTAGTCTGAATGTCTTGCTCCTGTCAATGTGTATGGCAGCCCTGACATTATAGAAGGCTTTTTTTTTTTGGAAGCCTAAAATCATTGCTCTATTTCTTAGAAATAAAATTACTTTATTTTGAGAGTTGTAAACCATACTTTGCAATAGATGGGTGACCGCAGAATTTCATTGTTGAAAAGCTCTACTGTACTCAGCTTTGCTAAAGTGAACGTTTTGATGACTGTAATAAGTGTGCATAAGATGTGATCCTCTCACTTATCAAGAAACTCATCACATTCAGTGGGAGTCCTAGTAGTTGACTACATGGGAAATTTGTCGAGCAGTCTCTGATACACACTATTGTGACTACTCCTAAGCACCAGGCAGGGTAATTTGTGTCTATATGCCTTCTCAGCAATGATAGTTTAGGTCTATTTTTTTACTGAAAACAAGTCTTATGTTGACTTTGTAACAATAATAAAAGGGTTGACAGTACCCAAGTTAGAAAACACCAATATACATGCCATTCTGAGTTCTGAAGACATAGCTTGGCTGGCCCTGCTAGCCTCTCCAGGTGAGTTACTCAGCTGGCTCTCTCATATTTGACCCATTGCAGCCAGTAAACGTCGCTACTCTGCTTGCAATATTGTGGCTTCAGGAGGGTGAAAGGAAAGAGCTATTAATAGAGGAACTACATGTGGCTACACAGAGTGCCCAAAAGAACTGCTGAATTCCACCTGTAACCAGAAACTTAAGACAATTGAGATGAAACTGTTTTGCTCCTGTCTTGAGTTGGTTCATATGGCCTTCATTGCTGGGGTCATCTTAAACATGTTCTAGTGTTAAGTGTGCAGTGGTTGTTAGATACCTTTCTACAAGGATATGCTTACCTGGGCATGACAAGTGTCCCACTTCTGACTTTTTTATTCCATACATAATTAAATGAAATGTAGTAAAGCAAAAGTCCAGTGATTTTTTCTTTCTCCATGAAGACTGGTGTGAAATAATGCCTCACACACACACACACACACATATATATATATATACACATACAATAATTATGGGAATTTTACCAGCCCCTTGGAGTCAGTCTTGGCTTCTGCTAAAAGCTGTGGCAAAAAATTTTGTCTATGATAGGAATGATGTGAAGCACTCTTACTAGAGCATTACTGAAAAGGATGTGTCAGGGTTAAAAGCCTTAAGTCTCTGAAAGTCAGAGCAAGAAAGAGTTGCTAGTATCAGTCTAGTAGATATAATAATAGCCTAATGATATGGTGAAGCTAATCCATAATCTCTCATATAACTCTTTTCCCATAGTATCCTAAAAGAAACCCAGGTTGCTCCTTTGTGTACTTCTCAAAAGAATTGCCTAACATCGTAAGAGTGATAGTGTAGAAAGCAGAAGGTGGAAATTGCATTCTGCGTGTAGTGCCAGAGGAGCTGAGGTGTCTGTGGACAGATCCGCAGTTATTACAAGATGAGCAAATGGTTACTTGTTATCTTGTTGGAAATATTGGGAAGTTTTAGAAGTGCCTGTGTTGGATGGATGAGTAAGCTTTCTGATTTTAACCTGAGTCTTTAAGAATATGGTCATAGGAAAACAGGTTTAGATTTCTTCTGGAATAGATGATACCTTACATCTTCGCATCTAGTTTCTCAGAAAGATTGGTTAAATGCAGATGCCTACTTTACCCTTTGTGCCTAGTTTTGTGGATGTTTCCTGTTTGTTACCATTTTATAATGAATGCATAGGAATATTTTGGGTGAAATTGTGGTCTTATTAAACACAATATTTTTTTTTTAATGGAAACTGAGGTTAAAAGCACAGTATTTTTCAAGACTCACAGTCTGTTTCCTACAAGATTTTCTTGTAGCATATTGTTTGCAAGTAATTCTTACTTCTGCAACAATATTTGGGTATTTCTTATTACTTGGCAGTAACTAGGATTCCCACAGAATCTGAATTCTTTCAGTCCTTTAGAGCCTAAATTCTAAAGCCCTGCACCGTATGGCCGCTTTAATCAGGGTAATCCCAGGGAGCAGGACCATTGGATAGCCTACAATTCAGAAAGTCAGTTTTAAATATAATAGCCCTTACATCAAAGATACTTTGAATTGCAATATAATAATATGAATAAAGAACTAATATTTTTTTTTAGTTGAGTACAGTCCATTTGCTGATGAGAAATTAAATATGGCTCCAGCATAAATATTTAAAGATTGTATTGTAAAAAATGTACAATTGGGTACAATCTGTAAAGGGATACGGAACCAGCAGAGCATCAAAAAAATAAAATTATGTTTATTTAGTAATAAGCCTCTAATTTTAAATATTTAAGAGTGTCATGGTATCCAAACTATGTATCAGTATTGCCACTGGAAAGTTTAATTGCATATCTTTGCGCTATGCCTCCTTGTGTGGATTGCCAGCGCAGAGCTGGAAAGCAGAAGGATGCCTGGTGATCTCCTCCGAGCCCTATTTCCCTCCCTGCTTTGTAATGTAAATGGCTAGTTTGAATCCCACCACGGATCCGTGCGCTCAATCCCCGAGCATCCTCTCGGTTTTTAACCGGAAGATCACCTGACCGCCCCCTGAAGCTGCCCCTTGCCGGAGGAATCTCGGCGCTGGGCTGGGAGGTGGCGGCTGCGGGGGCCGGCGGCGGAGCCGAGCGCTCCGGCGCTGCCGGGGGCGGAGGGAGCGGGAGCGCCGGGAGCGCCGCTGCCTCAGCCCTGGAGAGAGGGAAAACAAAAGAGCTCAGCTGCAGTTTTGTGTTGCTGTGTCTGGCTTAAGCAGAAGATTCTAGACATTCGTGGCGAAAAATCAAAGCACGGCTGAGACTACATCTATCGGGAAGATAATTTTCGTCCCCAGAATGGGCTGGATCCAGTACAGGTGGTTTGCAGATCATGCGAAGACAGACGGGCTGAGAGCCATGGAAAGGTGGGATAAGGCGCTGCCTTCTCTTTCTTGCCTTTTTTTCCTTCTCTCTCTGGATTTGTAAAGCGGTACAGATGGAACCTGAGTCAGGGTCACTTAAAGAGATTAGATGGGGTTTAATCCCACAAAACAAAACCAAAATGGGAGACGCTACTGTGTTCAGACAGATGTTGAACCCAAACTTGTGCTGAGTTGGACTTGCCGTGAGCAATCCTTGTGTAGCTTTTGATGTTGTCTTTGTTTAGAATAGTTCCTTCATGAAATACAAGGCATTAGGACAAGCTGCATGCTTCTGTAACAAATTGTCAGATGACTGTTCCAATGCTAATAGATTTTTGCCTGAGAAGCTGCAAATGAAGGCTTTGGAGGTGAGTTTATGGAAATAGGAAGAGCTGTTGACTTTGAATTCCTTGTGATGCAGGCATGGTTAGAAGTTGAGCCGTGCTTCTTGTTGTACATTGTCTGAATTGTAACAATGGGCAGTTCAAGTAGAGCAAGTTTGAATGGTGTTTCTTCAGCAATACAAAATGCATTTCACCCGTATGATCTTTGGCTTTTCACAGAAGGCAAGGAATTTTGCCTTTCTTTGGAGGAAAAAGCCAACCGATTTTTTTTTTAAATATTGAAGAACAGGAGAAAATTAGCATTTTTATTTGAATGGTGGTTGTTAACACTAGCATGCCTAAACATCTAAAACATATCCCAGCAATGTCTCATTTCTTTTGCTGGGCAGATGCATTTCTTTTGTTCCTGAAAAATTTCTCTGCCTCTTTAGAACAAAAGGCATTTCCTTTTATTATTTATTTTTTTTAATGGCAGCAAGAGAGTTATATACAAATTAGCAATTTTATACAGGTTAATGCTCTGCTTCATTCTGAAGTAAACTGCCTTAAGGTATTAGGAGGAGAGGGGGTGGGCAAACCGGGGGAGGCTTGACCGATGCCCAAGAAATACTGAATTCAGATGGATTTAGATCATACAGAGAAGCATACATTTATCCGTAACTGGATTTCAGCTCCATGTCATGCAAAATCTGCAGACTATAGCAGGAAGACTCTTAGCAACCAATAAATCAGATTTGTAATGGGCCTTTAAAAATATCTGTGAGGGGTGACTGCCTGGGTCCCCTTTGGCCAAATTAAGATGCAATCTGACAGTACAGTAGCATCTGTGTGCTGACATTTTCTCGTGAACCTTGTGAAAAATGGCTCCAGATCTCTTCTTCAGTCCCCAAAAGACTGTTTCTGAATAGCCATGCATTTTTGCCTTGTATTGTTGTTTGTTATAATCACCATTCTCTCTGGTAATGTCTGACTGGCTTGTTTTGCTTTGCTTTCTTTGACTGTTTGACTGGCTGAGGGGCTATAGTGGGCAGTGGTTGTTTTACCTGAAATCAGAACCTCCTGTCAATACTACAGCTTACAAAAAAGAAATATTTTTTAAAAGTGTGTATTGCAAATGTGTTGTATAAATATTGCTAATAAAGTACCTGCTGTCAGTTCTGCTGGAATTAGGTAAGTGGGTTGAAAAACATGTGTCTTAAATAATGTGCCGCCCACGATACAGGTGAAAAAGAAATGCCAGCCAGTGGTGAGTGCAACAGACAGGTAAAACTGAAAATCCTAACAAAAGGCACTGGAATAAAGTCATCAAAGGCCAGAAGTATATGTATGGGTACAAGTGTTTGTTTATCCAAGGGAGAAGTTCACATTCAGATACTACGAGAGCGAGGGGGGAGGAGGAGCAGGGGAGGCACTCCTTTAATTGTACTACAAGTGTGCTGGGTGGAAAGAGCCCCGCATGGAATGGCCATTCAGTCTGATTCTGCAGCTCTGCTCCAGCGTTCCTGAGCAGCAGCTGCAGCCCAGAGATGGGAAAAACCTCTGTCTCTCCACATGTGGGGTGATTGCAGGGCAATGGGGAAGGGGACCGTGTTTCTCCAGAGGATTCATGGGGCAATTGGAAATTTCTCTCCGGTGAAAACCGCTTTTTAAATGTCCCTTCAGATAAGGTGGCTCCATAGCACAAAAGTAGGGCAAGCAGGAGGAAGAAGGGTAGCTGTGAGAAGTTGACAGTAGCATGGATCCTCTCCAGAAAATGTGGCCAGTGTTTTTTGTGACTACTTAATAGTGCCTACTATTTTTGTTGGTGCTTAGAAAGCATGTTGTGTGAGTACTTATAAAACCCCCAAATGTTACTTGCCAGACTTGTTACTGTCTTTTGAGATTAATTTTCATAGACCTAACTGCTTCCACTACCGCTGGAAAGGAGCAAAAAAGGAACTTTAACACTGCATGTAGATCCCATAGCTCCTTCTGTACAGGTAGATAATTTGACAGTAGTAAACACTTGCTTCATGGAAAGTGACACAATTGCACATTGGGGTTGTGAAAAAGAAAACAAACATCTTGCAAACCATCAGACAAGCAGAAATGTCAATGAGAGATGTTCAAATAAATAGAGTTTAAAAGCTTTGAGTGACAGAAAGATTCCAGATGCCTTATTCGCACTGACCATAGTTACAAAGCACTGGAATGCAGCTGCAGTTTTGGAAGGTAAACCAAAGCAGGCTGATTTTCAGGTGTGTATGTACATAATCAGAATAAAATGGCAGTCCAGTGCTGAACAGGAACAAATTCGATTTCAGAACTTTACACATTAAGAAAAACTGGATTGAAGATCACTACAGGCAGAAAAGTTTCCAGAAGAAATTAAATGAGCAAATTTAACCCTAAAGAAACACACACATCCAACTAGGAGTGCTGTCTACTGATTATGTGATTATTAACTACAACATTATTTAAAGTGGGATTTAACAGTGAAAATCTGATTTAAGAAATTAAGAATGACTTTTGACTTTTATTGTCATCACAAAATGAAAACTGCCCAGGGACATTGCTTGGAAATACACAATGTATTTCTTGTGGTGCAGCACTGGAACTCTGTAAAGGGGGAGGAGAAACAGATAAAATGGTGGCACTAGGAAAATTTCTCATCATCACTTTCTGAAAGCTGTGTAAATACATTCTGTGGATAAACATAAAAGTCAGTCTTGTCTTCTAGTTGCAATGAAAATAAATAATAAGAATTAGGTAGATTAGTATATAGTAACAGGAAAAAAGACACAGACCCAGAGTATTGAAGTCTGAGCAAATTATATTTACATTGAAGCACTCCAAGTAGGAATTGCCAGTGTTCCAGCTGACAGACTCATCAAGCAGCCCACCTATTTCCCACTTCAGTAGAAAAATGCCTATACAGAAACCATCCTGCTCTCCCTGCAAAATAAGCTTAAGAACATTAAAGGCCATATAGTATTCCCGGCTGCCCTAATGCAAGCAGTTGAAATCAAGTTTGTTGTAAATGATGTCACTATAACAGAGCTGATTGTAGCCCATAGGGCCAAGAAAAGAGTATGGTCAGTAGCATAATTTACTTTCTCCCCACCACACCCCCCCCCCCCCACTTAAGAATATCCCAGCTATTCCTATTCCTCTGTCATTGCTTCCTCACGTGTACAGCATACTCCAGACACACATCTGATAAAAGCACCAGACAAAAATTTCAGATCTCTCTGATCACTGTAGCAACTGTTCTCTGACTACGTTACGCTGTAGGATAAAGAGAAGGATGGTTCTTTTGGTGATCTTTGGTGTTTGTGTACAAAGTATACCTATGTTTAGACTGCCCACTATTTTGTAGAAAACAAAACATCAATAATAGAGTTAGCTGAAAATTGTAAACTGAAAGTTGGCTGTGTTCTTTCTCTAACCATGGAAGGTTAGGTTGACTTTTTCAACTAAATAAAGAAAACCACTCTCACCTGGAACCATGCAAGATGCTTCTAACCTGACATTGCAATCATTTTCCTGTTACCTTTCTAATTTCTTTGTATTTCTCCTCTCATACTTTTTTTTCTGACTCTCCACAAACTTCTTTATTTATGTAAACCTTCTTTGATTTAACCTTACCAAACATCTATGACTTTTCCCTTCTGGCCCAGCTCCATGTTCTGGGACAGTGAGAAGCAATTTCTGCCACCAGGCCTTTCTTTAGTCCAGGTGAAGTCAGAATTTGGTTCAGGGGAACTAGGTCATAGAGAGGTGCATATCCAGATTCCTACAGAACACAATACTCTCAATCTTATCAGTCTTCCTATGACAAAAAGGAAATTATTTTTTATCCCAACATCAGCCAAGTATACCATAAAGAATTTAGCCAATACTCCCATGGTTCAAACTTCTGAAGGGAACAATGAAAGCTGGTGGCTTTCTTGGGACAATTTTATAATCTGAATCTGTATCCTGAATACCTGTATGATCATAGGAATGGTACTAAAGGAGAGTGGGGTTTACAGCTCAGTTTTGCCTCTGCTGAAATTGGTGCCAAGTTTCACTCTAGAGATGAGACAAGAGAGCATTTAGTAGAGAAAATACAATCTTGCAGAGGGGCTCAGGTTAAATACATTTTATCACCTTCCTTGCAAAGAAAACAAGCAAATAGGATTGACAGTGGGTGATCACTGAACCTCTAACCCCCCTAACTGTTATCCCTTATGAAAATATGAATAACAGAAAAAAGTGCCTGGGAAAGATTCTTTAATCTGAAGGTATTAGGAGTTAAGTCTTTACAGCCATGACAATCTCCATTGACAGAATTGCTCATAACCCAGAGGTGATGGAATACAAATGGGCATGGATATGGGAAGCATTGCAATAGAGAGTACATCACAATAAAAGCTCTCTTTCTCGGTTATCCTTTCCTTTCCAGTCAAATAAATAAATTGCAGTGAAGTACAGTGTGAAGAATTATTGCCACTAGAGTGCTTTTCTGATGACAGAGATGATGTAAGCTATAAAAGTCTGTCCTAGATAACAGAAATTAAAGACTTCTTGAAATTAGTAAAAACTCTACGAACTTCTGGTACGTTTGTAAATATTGTGAAGTTTCTAAAGATTTAGGAATGCTTAGAGTCTGGATTGATTCAAGCAGACTAATTGGATATGGATTGTGTAACTTCAGACTTGGTCATCTGCTGAGAAAACTGCTTTGATGGGAGCACAAAGCCTTGGCACACCTGTGCTGCTCCTCCTCCATCTGTCTCTTCTCCCGAGGTCCTGGATTAAATCTTCCGGATTGCTCATGACATTGGCTAAAGTTATTGGAGTGATTGTATTCATCTCTGTGATGGCAGAAGCCATGATGAGTCCAGGAGGTGATAATATTTGTAATGAAACATTGGTGAGCAGAGCCTCTGCAAGGACAGGACCTTCAGGGCAGAGTTCCCTTTCATTAAAGGATTTTTCACCTTTAGAGTCAGCTTTTTGGAAGACATTCTGAAACGTAACTTGGCATCACCCTGTAATGCTATGCAATCCAGAATTTTCTATTTTACAGTGCATATAATCGAAAGAGGCATGAGAATCACTCCCTTTGTCACTAATTAAGGTTCTCTATCACATGGCTGAGATCAAGAACCTCTAAAAGCAAAGCTTGATTATGACACTAGCCACTGGAATATTCCATAAATCTAGAACATCTGGGGAGAATTGCAGATGGCTGAATAAAGGAGCTTGATTGGATCATAATTGTTCACTGTTTGATCACATAATTGGCTGGGGCAACTGGAAATGCGTGTGCCTCTGTCTTCAGAGCTCTGCAGCTCCTGACTGACAGAAGGAGACAGCAGTTTTGGTGTTTCTTGTTCGGATGATGTAATAAAAGAGATTCTGGAAAACACAAGTGAACAGTTTGTGGAAATGCAAGTATCATTGCATATCCACAAACCCAGAAATCCTTATGGGATGAGAGATAGCTGTCCCTCAGACAGCACTAGGAGGAATTTGCTGCACAAAAGGAAAGGGTAAGTCAAAACTTTCCTAGCTTTAAATGGCTGGATTTTAAAACCTGGAATAACTGAGGGGATAGTCTGTTCCCATTCTGTCATCGCAGCCGTCAAATGCTGTTGTCGAACCAACTGCAGCGACATAACCATCAAAAAACACCTGCCTGTGTGCCTATTGGAAAGTCCTTCTGAAAAAGGAGGAGTGTGCCAGTAGGGAGCTCTTTATTGTGTTAGGTTTTTTCCTTCTGCAGATTCAGCAGGTGCTATATATTATCCTTTACAACCTTCAGCCATTTGGAGCTAGGACACTGTAATTATGTTCCCTGTCCATGGAAGTTACTGACTATTACTGTGTGAAATACGAGCCCTGCTCAGAATTCAAAACTAAACCAAGGAAGCATGTTTGCTGCTGTTTTCATACCAACAGAATAACAATTGTTCATTTTCAGTACTGTTCATTTACACTAGTAAATGCTCTCTGCCCCTTAAATGGTGGAACCTGCATAAAAAAACTTTATTGCTGATATGTAAAGAAGTCAAATTCTCAGTGTTTAAAGTTCTCTCTTACAAGTGGTAGTTTACATTTGTGTAGTTAATTTTATAAAAAAATTCATAGAGGTTCACTCCTTTGTACATGTGCAAATAAACTGGGAGGCTGAGACAGAGAAAGTGCACAACCATTTTTAAACAGAAGTAACTTTCAGTCCTCTTTGTAGAGATAGTCAGGCTCTCAGGGCCCTTCCCAAAGAGTTGTCTTAATTACCCATTGCTCTTGCATTTGTATGTGGGTTGGTCTGTAAGTACCTGCACCTGGCTCCCCCAGTGATTCAGTAGCACAGGAGAAAACAAAGTTTGGTTTCCTATCTCCTGCTGCTCCTACTTTTGCAACCTCATCCACATCAGAATTGCCTTCTCTGAGGTTTCATCACTTTCTGACTAAAAAGATGTAACCTGTTTTTATCTTGCTCTGTTCTCTCCTGGAGTTATTCCTATATGGGGGGGTGCCTTGCACATTATTGCATTAGGATAAATAATGTATGCTGTCTATTGTGTTTCGAAGAATGCATCAAAGAAAGCTCTCCATGGCATAGTTATGATTACAAGCAGGAAAGAAATAAAAGGAGAGAGAGCACAAGAAAATGTAGGTGCTTTGGTATTGTCTGCTAGTTCAGCATTACAGCGCTTGATAATAGTGTGCTTCTTCTGCCACAGCTCTTGGCGATAGCCACAGCAGTCCATGAAAAAGATCTGTAGCCTACAGCTGCCCTAAGAACAAGGAGAAAGTTTTTGTTGCTCTGTACCTTCAGGAGATAAGGTTCAGACTGTCCTTGACAGAGGTGCACTGCAATGTGACCAGATCTTGAGTATTTTCTTGTCCTGTTCATTTCTTTTTCCCACTTTCATTTTAATGGGAAGGTCCCACATGTCCCCACAGTCTCTCAGGGAAATGACCATGGTGTTAAGAAGCATTATCTTCTCAGTTTGAGGTTCTTGGCCCACATCAGGTGAATGAGTCTGTGATAATTGCTACAAATGTTGGTGCACCAGACCCACCCACTCTGGTGTGATAACTCCAAAGTAGAGGTATAAGGTATATACAAGATATATAAATAAGATATATATTATATATATAAGATATATATAAGATATATATTATATATATAAGAGTATAAGGCAGAGGACAAATTCTTACCTCCTACCAAGCATTATTTTTTTAATGTACCCTGTTTTTCAATCACTTTTGTATATAAACCTTAGTATACATGAATTATCCACTGTAATAAGAATAGATCAGACAGTCCAGATTCCACCTCAACAGCAAATACAAAAATTACTGGCAAAATATGTTAAATGTTTGATATGGAATTTGCTTCCCCAACTGGACTAACAGCAGGTATTTGGCCCAACATCCTGCTTTTCACACTGAGAAAGAGTAGCAGCACTGGGCCATGTGGGGTAATACTTTCCTTTTATGCCTCCCAGTTTCCAATACAACTCGCCAAGATACTGGGATATTTTCCAAGTGATATGACATTCTTGTTCTAAAGCACAAATTGATATTTATGTGGCCACACAATGCAGAAGAAATGTCATTTCCAGTGCTGTTCTCATGGATACACGCTCAGTGGTGTGTATGTAACCAGACCTTTACACCTCAGTACAGGGTGACCCAGTCATGGAGGAAAATTGGTTTGTTCTGCCTTCACCTGAGCTCACTGCTGCTTTGGTGATGAGCCTTATATCTTCAAGCACATCAGACCTTCCTGCCATCATTAGAAATACTTTAAAACTTTAAAAGTCAAAAGCCTTGAGTTTTGGCTAAGTCAGCATGTAAATCTGAAAATGTGTTTCATTTGTGATAAAGATATTTCTGTGCATATGAGTCATGCCTGGAAAAGGCAATGTACAGTAATCCAAAAAGAAAAAGAAAAAAAGAAAAGGAATAAGAATAAACTCTTTTTCAGGAAATTACTATCGAAAAAATCTAGGAAAGTGTTTGATGTAGAATGTGCCTCCTCTTTTGGGATCACAGGATTTTCCATCAAATCACTTCTCTGTTACGGGAATATTTTTCCCTTTTTTTTTTTTTTTTTTTTTTTTTTGTAGGCATGCCTTTGAAATGCCAGTTCATCTTATCACTTTGCATATGAATTTGGTTTGTCTATTTGTTCATCCTTTTTAGGGTTCTCCCTTTCCCCAAAGGTGTGAGGGGAGATTGGATCGAAATAGATAGGTGTTGACGAACAAATGCATTTTGATCTTTGAGTGCAGTACAGTTGTCTGTAAGAGACAGCCTCTCTTTGCCCTTAAAATTACTGACCTTCTCTCTGAAAATGGCTGTTCTTGAGCCTTGGTGTGAACATCTTACAGTGACAGAGAGAATTGGCCATTGTCAACAAAGGTTTGTAACCAACTATCTCTGCACCAAGAAGTCAGTGGGAGGGAGAGTGTTTAACAAGCTGAGTGAGTGGCACAGAGGAAGACAGGGCATGGAGAGGAACTGAGAGCAGAGGGCTTGGAATAAAGGATCAAAAAGGAAAGAAATCCAACAATTCACAGAGAAATAGAGAAGACAACCAAAAACAAAATTAAGAGAAATGAGAAAGAAAAATTAAAATGTATGATTGCAGAAACAGGAATCCTTATGCACATCCTCCGGCTGTCATGATAAAGAATATAAGCCAAACAGCTTTTCCTTCACTTTTCCATGGAAATAAAACAATTATCAGGAAACTATTCTATTTTATTCTTCAGAGAAGTTATTTAAAAGCAGTTCCCCATTGTGGAAAGACTTGACATCAAGAAGTTATTGTCTCTCACAAGCATTCTTTACGGTTACTGTTTAACTCAAATGCCAGAAAACTGACATACCATGCTACTTAACAGAAATGGATGGGTTTGCCTTATGGAAGCTGAAGAGTAAGGAGAAAAATGTCTTTGAAAAAAAAAATAAGTGTGAGCTGGACTGTGTTCAGGGAGAGTTAAACCAGTGCTAAAGTTTCCTTCTGCAGGTCGTAAGGTTTTCAGGGCACTGAGATCCTTCACTTCCACCCCAGGCTCTCCTTGCTCCTGATGCTTATGCCATTCCCCTCTTGCTCTCAAACATCCATATCCCACCATCACAATTTCCTCCCTCCAGAAGGACCCAGTATCTGGTGTGTTGTACTGGGCTCCTCTCCACCACTGCAGTTGTGGGAGTGGTTGATGTCAGGGCTTTCACTGGGGGAAAAAGTCTTATGCAGGTTTTCAGCATCCTGGTGAACCATAGGCTGTTGAGGAAGAAGAAAGTAGAAGGGTGAAGATGGAGAAACCTAGTCATTGTGGCCTCTTCACAGCATCCCTGCTCATAAGAAAAGGCAGTGTGAGAGAAATGGTTCAAAATCCTGGGTGCTCTGTGATATAATATTATATGACAGCAAGAGAAAACTGATTTTTGACAAAAAATCACCTTCTAGCACTTTGATGCTCAGGTTCCTTGAAGCTCAGCCTGAATGAAACCTGGTTAAATGAAACTCTAAAACAAGTGCTTTATCTTGAAGTCTTTGAAGAAGTGTCTTCACTCCTGAAACACACTGAAGCTTTATTACAAGCCATAATCTGATCTGAGGCACTGTGGTGTAAATCTGCAATTACTCACTCAAATCAGTGGTATTTTCCTAGCAGTAGAAGAGAGGAAGTTCACCCCTTCCTCCCAAGCAGGGAGATGAACTCCTTCTAAATCACCGGTGCTGTAAACTTCTCCTGATATAGTGCTGGCACTTACTTTCATCTGGAAGATTAGAATTAAGTATCACCTTAATTTTACAATTATACTATATTTAAGTAAATAATTATGTTTTAAACTTTCTGTTACACTGTAGAAAATTTACTTCGGCTAAAATCCATACTTATTATTTTACTTTAAATTCTGTGCTCAGAAGTGTTTCCCAAAACCTGGGAAAGCATAGTAAAAACATGGAGAGCTAGTTGTCTCTGAAATGTTGCTACCAATATTTCTGTTTTCACAGTTAGAGAGGCATTAAATTTCAGGGTGGTCTAAGGTTTGTCAGTTTGTAATAATGACAGAAGTGCTGGGTTTATCAGAGAAGAGGTGTAGATGGTGGTAAATGAGGAGTCAGTGTTGCAATTTTTATTAAAGTGACAAGAGGCAAAGACTGAATTTGCACAAGAGAGTTCATTTGCTTAGACACTGTATTCTGCATCCCAGGTGGTTGTGTCAAACTGAGAGGATATTCCAGGAAATAATCAAAAGAGTTCTTTTCTAGGACCATTAGTCCTAATCCTCTCATCATGTTTTTTTGGTTTTTTTTTACACTAATATCATGTGCTATTTTAGTCCTCTTTACTAGTCCTTCACAAATAGATCTTTTTTCTCCTCATTAAGATGGCTATTAACTTCTTAGTGATTTCCTCTGATGCAATAGGTACTACACATCTTGATCAGTATTATTTGTGCACATTTATAAACAGAAATTCAGTGTCCACCTTAAATGGGTCATGAACATGCACTTCATTTGACATGTTCTGTAGCTGTACAACTGTATTCTACTGTTCAAGGATTTCAGAATTCTTAACATAAAAGCGTATTTTACAAAGGTTATTTTTTAGAAGTGTAAACCATGCAGTATTAAAGCATTCAAAGAACTTATTCATCCATCCAGCCATCCATAATAGAGACACTAAGAGGTTCTTATGCAAGATTATAGTTTTTCCACTGATTTTGGCATAGGAAGGACCAAACCTGAGTCCTTTCTGCATACAAATGAAAGTATTTGACAATTTCCTGCTAATGAGAAGCAAAATATTTACCACCTATTAAAATTAGTAGGGTTATAACACTGTATCAGAGATTGAATATTTCCTTTTAATTAAAGTACCTGTACCATTTTTTCAGAAGTGTAGAACTGCAAAAGACCTCTAAGGCATTGAATTCAGTCCCCCTATAACCACAGGCAGCTGTATCATAAAATCTCCTGGATAAGCAAATCAGTTTTTCTGTACTCACTGCATGGAGCACCAACTACGTTCTCATCACTTATCAATGTTTTTCATTGATTTCACTACTGTGCTCTATTCACCAATTAACTGGGCATATCACCTTCACTGACCCAAATACAGACATTTTGCAAAATAATCTCTCATCCAGCAGCCAGATTTGCTGCTTTATACCCTTCCACCTGTCTAGCTGCATTGTGATCATATTTTTTTTCTACTGAATTATTTTCCTTTTTTTTTTGTAATTTTAAAGTCATGGTCATAATATTAAGTAATGGGTGATTTTTAGATGTGTCAGTCAATACAGGGAAGAATAATTTCCAATTTATTATTTAAAAATGTATTTATTTTAAAATTTTGTTCACAATAGAAATTGGTTTAACTTTTGTTGCCACAGTGCACATCCAGTTTGTGTCAAATAAATGTAATAACACAAATCTAGTAACACAAGCAAGCATTGTCCTTGGTGCTTGAATCAAGGCATGTACTACACAAAAGAGAAGTTCATTATGCTGTTAAAAATGTTTGATGATGAGGCTTCCATTTTGCCAAATCTTCTCCTGGACTCCTGGTCGCATTTGTGGTAATGATGGATCAGTGAAACAACCCTCATGCATAAACATGATTGCTGTATTTGCTGCACAGTTCTGGATGTCTGACATTTCACTAGGTATAGCCCCTTTAACTGTGATTTTTGCTGTGTTCTTATTAAGTCTTACATGATTTTAACTTTAAAGGAGAAATGTCACACCCCTTTAATCACATCACATTTATTTATTTTATTTTTTGTGCTTCCACATTTCAACATTATGTTAAATCATTCTTCCTGTGACCTTGCTTGGTCCAGACTTTCAATAAAGGACTTTCTCTACAAAATTAATACAGACCATTTCTTTTACACAATTGTGTTGTAGGGATATAAAAATCTGTAGGTGACAATTAAAATTAATATTCCATGAGACTACTAGAATAAACTCTTGAGTATTGGGAAACAGCAATGAAGAAACAATTTTTGTCTATAGAGCACCCAACTCGTTATATTAATAGTCATCCTTTGATCTCTGCCTGGAGCTGACAAGATAGGAATCAAATTGTTAATTTTCAGAGTTTATTTCTTCTAATAAAAATAAAAAAAGAGAAAGAGATAATTGCAAAAGCATGTTTTACATCAGTATGGGACTTGCCTAGCTAAAGATACAAACAGGCAGAAAACAAAATCTGGCTTTCTAAACAGCAGTTAAGGTATTGTGCTGACAGCTAGCTGTGATAAAAAATAGTATTTCCTGCTCTTAAAATAGCAGTTTGTGACATAAATTCAATTACATAAACAAACTATTCTGTGTTGGTGAGGTAGCTTTTGTTTCTTGAATATTTATCAAGTTCTTTAGTGTTACTTTGGCCATGGTGAGCTGCTGTGACTCTGGGCTGTTACGTTTCTAGACCCTTCTGTCAAGGAGGATTCAAAGCACTTGTCTGTTTACCAGCAGCATCGCCTGCAGAGAAATTAGAGACTGAACTCAGTAGTGAAGTGGTAACTTTTAGCTATATTCACAAGTGTCTCTCAACCCTGAGATGTCGCTTGAGAAAAAGCCACATTTCAGAATGCCTTGAGATTCTGCTTTTGAAGTGCTGAGGGGAGGCTGAGAGGTGGAGAATAGGCTAAAGTCAGGTACCACAGAAGTAAGAAATGGCCACGTATGGACAACTGGGTGCTCTAGCCTTTCATGACAGAGATGAGTGACTTCGCATTTATACATAAAAGCTTTTACTGACCACAGCACTTAAGATAATCAAAGTGAAAATTCATTTATTTCCCATTTGGTTGTGAAGATATTTAGCTTCCTGAAAGACTTTTTTTTTTTTTTTTTTTTTTTTTTTTTCCTGTGAGGAATGTTGTATGACCTGTAAAGAGATGACTGAGGAATAGAAGAAGTACTGCCATGACCACTGATTTCTTTATGAGAAATGTATTTTCACATAAGAATTTCAAAAAAGAGCTTAGCTTGATAAGCCCTGGGAGGTTGCTATTTTGGTAAACACAAAATTTTACTGGGATATTTCTGTGGCTGACTTTAGAAATGGAACTGATAAAGAAGTTTAAAAAGCTCTTCACACATCTAACATGAAGCAGGAGGAGTGTGTGCTATGCTTTTTGTCCTGTGTAGCTTACTGACCAATGCTGATGTCCCAGGAGTGAACTTGTTATTGGTTCTGGCAGGCCTTGCAAAACCAATACAACAGGAAAGAAATGTGATGAAATGACAAGAAACCAAAACATAACAATCCAATAACTATACACCCACATTTATGAGTGCTGATTCAAAACTAAAAGAAATCAAAGAGGTATAAAGTCACTCCAAGATAAGTGTCAGGACCTGTGAAACAGCTTGTGGTACCCAGAGAAATAATAAAGAAAAATGTGCATTTGTTTAAAAAATAACAAATGGATTGACTTAGTAGGAAGCTGTGTAATTGCTAAAAGAAGGATGTTATTATTCTTTCGCATTAAACTGATGATGGGTTAGTACAGAAACCAAATCTGAAAAGGAAATATTGTGAAAACAAAATCTGTAAAGGTTGTTAAGCAACTGGAGGAATGAGTAGGAATTGCTTCTCCTGTTGACATGCATTTCTAAACAGGCTGAAAAAAACCCTAAAGGTTAACTCAGTATTTTGGAAATTACAAGGAAAGGATTCAGTGGCCAGCACTTTAGACTGTGTTATCTTTATATGATTGCCAAGCCCTTACTGGGGCAGTATATTTGGATATATGACCGTGTCAACTGAAACAGATCTCAGTCCAAAAAGAGAGTGGGAAGAAACAGGAGGCACCGGGATAGCTTAGCTCATCAACACTGACTCTGATCTCATTAAGATTCATATAGTTAATGAAAAAAAGAAGGCATGCTTGGGAGTTTGAGAAAGACACTTTTACTTTAAACATAATCTACATTATATAAAGCTTTCTGTGTTTACACTGTGAAAGTGCTGACACAAGCTGAGAGTCACTCATAAAGCAAGTTTATTTTTCAAATTCATCAAGTACAGAATGCACAAAAAAGCTTACAAAAGATGGAAATATATCTCAGAAAGACAGAAAAAGATTCAAAATAATTTTTATTAGCCTAGAAAAGATGCTGGTTTTCATATAAATCTATTATTTGTTTTCCTTAAAGACTTAGCCATAGTTTGGGACAGAAATTTTATAACTCTAGAGATACATCATTTTCAGATTCATTGTGAAACATCCAATATTCCTTCTTGAACTTTCATATAACCTTAGCTAGATGTTTTACTTAAGGCTAAAGCTTCTCATGAAGAATTAAGGCTGTCCCAGCTTTTCCCATTTCATTTCTTCAACCATGCAGTTGAAGAAATGAAAGCACTAATCCTTCTCAGCATGGCTTTTAGTTCCAGGCAGAACAGGAGTTCACAGAGCTGTTGGACTATCAGATTGTGTCACCCTGGAAGCCACATCCACATTGCCATGGCAATGACATGCAACAACAGTTTCTCTGAGCTGAACCTCCTCCACTGAACAGTTCCCAATAGGTGACAAACACGGGTTCAGCACTGCATCCGATTTTGGAGTTTTTATAAACCACTTCTGGTAGATTCAGGTTGTGAGATCTGTGTGTGTGTATCCTATGTAGCTATATCAGTAAAAATCTGACTTAGCACGTGTTCACATAGGCTCTGGATAGCAATAGAACTCACCAACTTTCCATACAAATAGGTTATCTTATGCTAAGTGTATTCTCCTGGATCTGGGAATTATTGTTGTTGTTGTTATTATTATTATTATTATTATCATTATTATTACTACTACTACTACTACTGATCTCAATGCACCAATACAAACACAGATATTAATGTTTATGGAAAACTTGGGGATTAGAGGCAAGTCCTTTTAATGTGCCCTTGACAGATGGCTGAGCTCTGTTGGGCTGTGACTTGACTTCCTAGAAGAAAGACAACACTGGAGACTGGGCTGGGATTCTGATGAGTTCTGGATTTGTTTGGGTTCTTTTTAATAGTGGTCTAGTCCATATTCATACCTACGTCCCTAATGCCTTTGATCTTTTGACAATGAAATACAGAGATTGGTAACTATGCCAGTCCTTCTATAGAACATACTTAAAATTAGAGATCTGATTGTGTGATTATGCATTTTTCCAAAGTAACTTGGTTTTTATTATCAATAATAAGAATTATAGCTTCTTACAGGTAAGATTTGATGTCTACCTTACCTAAATACTCATATACACATTTTTAAGGACTTGTTGCTGAATATTCTTTTGACATCTTATTTTTGTCTGTATCTTTCCTGAGAATGCTGGCACTTCTGTCAGGCGCAAGTTCCATATATATCCACCTCTGGGTGTGCAAGGGTGGGGAGAAGACAGCTTACTTATAACAAAATTGTACTCAGATTTCACATATGTTAGTTTCTTCTGCATTGGAAGGTATTGGAAAACGTGTAAGATGGAAGAAAAGGATTACACTTCTCAAATACACTCATCTTACAAGACTTGCTCTCTATTGATTTTTCCTCAGGATCTCTTTGACTCATGCTAACTTGATGGCAGAAATCCTTGCTCTGTAGGGACGAAAACACTTCAGCTGTGTAGCTTTAAAACTGATGAAAGGTTTGTTTAAACACTGAGGGAATAATCAAGTCACCTTAAAATCATCTCTGTACTTGAGATGCGCATAGTGTTGTCTCAGTTTGGGAAAATAAATGGTGCTGATATGTCTAGTACTTTTCTATAACTGCAGATACTGCATATTTAAAAAGCAACACATCAAAGTGATTTAATGCATTAATTGGATAAAAGGAAAAACAAGTAAGTCTCTAAATGAAGGAAACCTAATAAAGCTGGCAGATCTTTTGCAAATAGAGAAGTATTTTCTTTGTATAATGAAGAATTCTTCTGAAAGCGAATTTTTTCTTTGATTTAGCCTTGATTAAGTGTTTCAGGGGTAAAAAATCCAATTATGCCTAAACTCAGTGTGTTGAAAATACTCAGAAGAGAACTTAAAGCTAATTGATGTATCTGAATTCATATTCAAAGTGAGGAATTACCTAACATATGTCTGTAAAGCATTGTACCAAGGTGTTCATTTCCCTGCAGCGTCTTTCTTCTTTCAAGATACTGCCCTCAAAACTTTAAATCAAAACAAGGAAATCCAGTATCACAAATGCACTGATTGCTTTTCAAACTGTCTGAAAAGTTCAAACCACACACTGAATTAGTGGAACAGAATTCTCTAGAACTTTTCCTTGACTCCAATTAACTTGTTTTCTGACCTTGGGAAAAGTCTTTGGACATTTTTTTATCTGTATATTAATAATGTAAGGACAATGATGTTTATGAATTGATGTTTACAGGTTTTTTAAAAAAAAATAATTTATACTGAAAGACAAAAATGTGGAGTTCTACTGCTCATAACTTTCAAATCTCCTTAAACTCAAATGTGTCCAATTTGATGTTACTTTTTTATGTTTCTTACTTCATGCTCCATTACTCTGTGATTACTGGGGTGTTGGTAATGTTGCTACACCTTATAAGGGCAAAGGCATAATGTTATGTTTCAGTGGCCTACGAATACAGACACCAACAAAAGAAATTGATGAGATAGCAGTGAGTTTCCAATTCCTTGCCCTAAGGAAAGAGCACACTTTGGGCCTCTTATATGAGAAAAGTGTTATTTTTCCTTTTCCTTATGAACTGAAAGATGAACTTTTCTCAAAACTGAGAAAGATTTAGGACTACACCAGATAAGCTGGCATATTTTACTGGCAGCACTCATTTGCTTTCTTTATGCTGAGAAAGCTGACACAAATAGGCTGCAAAAAGAGGTGATAATACAATGAGAGATAGTTAAAAAGAAAATTGGGGGAAATGTAACCAGTTCATTTTCCTCTAAAATGTAATTTAGTTTTTCCAAACAGCAATAAGAATAGGTATTTAGGATAGTAAGTGGAGGTATGTATACATCCCAGATGGACTTTTAACTGGAGTAACATCATAATGATATTGGTATCTGCTAAAAAAAAACAGCAAAGATCTTTATATGTCACTTTAAAATAGTTGGAAAATTATATTTCCTGCTGCTTTTTAAATTTGTACATATGGTCAAATTTCAACATCAAGGGCAACACTGAGGTGCTTTTTATAGAGTCAAATTTTGCCTAGCAAGATTTGCCATAGCTGCAGTGTGAAATGAGTTCAGAAATGAGTCCAGTGTGGAATGAGCTTTTTTCAGGGCTGGTCCAGAGCTGGACCAGCACTGGCTGATAACTGTGCTGATAGCTGGGTACATCTGCACCAGCAGGGCACAGCCTGCAGTGGGGTGCAGGGATCCCCTGGCACTGGGTGTAGAATCACAGCAGAATCCCATGGCAATGGAATCCCATGGGTTCCCACACAGGAAGGGATGTGGTGTCAATTCCCAGCCAGGTCAGGCTCAGTGCTGCACTGGGGGATGGCTGGTGTGCTAATGTGCCTGAGCTGGTAAAGGAAAGTGAAAGCCACTGTGGAAAGTTTTGCATCTCCCTCCCATCCTCAGGGACAGCATAGATCCAGCAGATGGTGTGTTCCTCCTCAGCCCTGGCTGATGCCACCAGTGCACTGTATATTTACAGTGGTCATGTAAACAGAGGTACTTCAAAGGCATTATATGAAGGATATAGCAAAGGCTCTGGGCATCTTTCCTTTGATGCTTTGAGTTGGGGATGAAGCCTGCTATGCTAAAAGAATTTTTCTGTGTGAGGTCAGTTTAGCTCTCAGTTTAGCCCCAAAAACCTGAAAGTATGCTATTTTTTGACTTGCTGTTGTTATCAGTTTTTACACAAAGCCATAGAGCAGATAAATTTAAGAATATTTTGAACAGTTATTTCTAGTGTGCTTAATTAGAACTGAGTTAAGTGAGGACAAACCCAGACTTGGAAGTGACTGCTCCACTTAACCACAGATCACTGGTCGATGAATCTTTTTTCTACTAATATAATTGCCTCTCTCTGTTTTCAGGTCATATTGCATGGATGTCTGATTTGAAAGATGTTCTCTAATGCTTACTCTGCTTGTCTTGGGGTGTATCAATGCATTTGAAAGTGCCTAAGAGGATACAATACATGGCAGCTGCCTATTTAACTCATTGCTTTTCGTTCTCATGAATGCATCCTCAATGTCTCATAGAAGGGTTAAATGAACAAATATATTTTGTGGAATTAGCTTTATTTGCCTTGTTATTAACTTCATCCATTCAGCTTTTGTTCTTGGATGATGTGAGGGAACTTTTCAGATGTTAGAAACCCTTTTATCAGCTTTGCCAGTGACATGCATGTGCTTCTCAAAGGAAATGCACTTTTGTCCATGGCTTGCTTCAGAGAATAAAAGGGAGGTTTAGAAACTGAAATGTATTTTACAGAATGACTGTTAATTCCCTATCTGATATAGCTGGACTTTAGTCAACAGAAATGCTGTGTAGCTGATAGGATTTTTTTAACTATGGAGACTGTGATTAAAAGTAATTAAATATTGAAAAGTTTAAAAGATATCTATGAACCACAACTCAATAGAGGTATATTTAAGTATTGTTCTTAGATGAGGTACATATTTTCTTAGTACCTGATGATTTTACTAATTTCAAGTCCTGTACCAGTATTAAAATGACATCAGACAGTTCAGTTATAGAGCAGGTTATGTCATCTTTGTATGTAGCAATCTGCCTGTGTAAAATGTATGAAAATGTGTTTCAGATGCGTTAAAGGAACATTACTTCATGAGTTAGAGCATCCCTCCTTGAAGGTCTTTGCCAATGCATTGTACAAGGGTGAACCAGCAAACTGTTGATATAATTTCACTCTCCCTGTAATCTCTGATAGTTGTTGCTTCATCTTAGCAAGCAAATGAGTTCATTGTGTACTTTGGAAAACAATTCACAACTGATAAAATATAATTACTACTGAAAATCAGTAGTCAAACTTCAGGTGATTTCTACAGAGTTGGGACTGACATACTCCTGCACATATGAAACAGGACCAGCAGAAGCTGAAACATAGTTAATTTTAGGAATATCCAGAAGTTATACTTTGCCCACACCTAACACTTGTCATCTAGCAGGAGTTACACTGGTTATTCCCATTCAAAAACAGGCATGGTTTAGTCTTTGTCAGTTATCTACATGTTTTTGTTCAGCTTTGTGTGGGGGGATAAACTGATCCATGCAAGTATCCAGAGATGCCAAGCAGGCAGGTCAGGGACACTGCTCACTGCTTCACTGCAGTCACAGGCTTCTCTCCTCACCATAAACATACACTCCTTTTTTTTTTTGTTTGTTTCTCTATAGCTCAAGAACCACCACAGAAACCAGAAAGAATACTGTCTGCTCCCACTGCTTTTCAGTCTGTTGCTAATTGAGACATAGCAGTAACTCTGTGATGCTGGTGTATGTGACAACTCACACCCATTTACTGTCTATTAGTGTTATTCTTCTAGCCTTAGAAACTAAATCTGGCATCCCATTTTACAGCTTGGGAAAAGATCCTGTGAGGAACAAAGCACTAAGATGCAGTCAGAAGTGTCTAGTCACTAATACCAGTCACCATCTCAGCTCACAAAACAGCCTGGATTAGTGTTTGACAAAAGCCTATTTGTTAAAAGAACGAAAAGGTTTGTTTTAAAAGAGAATGTCTTGGTAGGATGCCTATTAAAATAACAATTACAGCCTATAGAAATGGCAGTTTTGGAAGAGTCCTGGAAATTATCTACTTGTCATCTACACATCCACTGCAAAAAACTTGTGTAGATGTGATGTCTTGAGTTCATTAAAGGGGCTTTTGCCAGGCTGACAGACCAGGAATCTGAACTCCTAAAAACACAAGCCAACCCTACAATTTTTCTCCATGTAAAAATATTGCAGTCATAGCAAACATTTCAAAGACTAGACATTTTAAAATTGCAGCGAGCAGAGGATCACTTGAAGCATTGTTCATGAACCAGTGTGTCCCTTCTTTTCTAGGGATGCTGCTTCAAATTAGGTAGTAATTTAGAAAATGTCTGTACTGCAGAGATAAATCATTGTATCCCTTCAGTGTTGCCACAATCAAAATATGCACAAAAATGCCTTCTTTGAGTGTGCTGGCATGTGAAACCTGCCCTTCCTGTCTCCTTGCTGCCCTGAGATGAACTCTTGCTGCACTACACAGGGTTGCAATGAAGATAAGCAGGTGGTCAGCCTTCCCTTTCTTGAAGCTTCCCAAACCTCCCAGGCTCACTTTGGAGTCTCTAGTTGTTTATTCCTATGTTCTGGTATGGAAATGTCTTTCAACTTTAATAAATTGTAAGTAATTTTTGGCCCAACTCTGTCCTTGCAGCATTTATATATGACTTCTATAAAGCATTTCCATCCTTCAGCCAGCTGTCTGCAAGGCAGCTGTGATCCACTGTGCTGGTCTGGTCTCAGTGATTAGGGAACTTCTTCCCTCTCTGTAAAGTCTGCTAAGTCAGATAGTCCCACGCTCAGGGATCCACATGAGGCCCTGCCACAGTTTGCTGCTATCTGAAATTAATATTTAAGCCTGACAACATATTCAAGGACCTGTGGTATAGGATTAGGAAGATTCAGGCTTCAGAGCCAAACACAAAACTTCCCCAGCATTTTCTCTCCAAAGTTAGCTGGAAAAAAACTCTACAAAATTTCTGTATTAACCATCAACTTTGGAAAAGAGAAAATCCACAATTTCTAATGCCGCACTTATCTTAAAACATACTTGCTTTATTGGGAGGCTGAACCTTTGCCTGAAGCTCTTCTGCCTGACTTGTAGAAGCTGCATCTGGAGCAGATAGTAGCACTCACTACCTCAGTGTACCTGTAAAAAGCTGCTTAGGGAGAAAGAAACCATAAAGATTAGGGAAAAATAAACATTAAAGAAAGGGGGAGAATCATATTTCTTAAAGGCAGGACAGTATGAAAGCATCGAAAGGTCAACACTGTCTGTTTAGGGCCAGGCTCTTAATTTAGTACACTAAGGGATGCTTCATGCTAGAGGGGAGGCTTTTCAAGCAGTGTCGGTTTACATTTGGCCAGAGGAAGAAGGATTATCATCTCCTTCCCAGCAATATGGAAAGGAGGCCACCATCCCACTCATCTTCAGGCATGTGGAAACAGTGGGGAAATTAAACTCACAAGAGCTCACACTCTTTCCTGTGTGCGAGTCTTTGCAAAGCAAAGACTGCTTCCCATGCAAGGACTGGCTGCAAGGACTCTGACAGACTGCAGTGAGACTCAAATCAGTGCTAACTGACAGCATTCTAACATTTAAGAAGGACAAATGGCTGAGGAAATGCTTCTGTAGCCATTGCAAAATCTTCCAACAACTTTTTTTTATATCTTTGGGAGTTCAGTTTCCACAGACTGACCAGATACAGCTGCAAAAGTGCACAGGGCCATCAGCACACTTTCTTTGGATGCCTCAACTCTAGCCTGCCTGTCTAGATACTCCAAAGTAATTTACGAGCACAGCAAGCTTCAGACAGCCCATCCGTGCTGCTCCCTGGTACGGTGTGTGCACAGGACTGTACAATGGGCCTCACACCACTTTCAGCCCATGACCCAGTCTTCACACACTGCTTCATGGCTTCACACAGAGCACTCCCACTGCTGATACAGATACCTTGTGGCTGCACAAAGGATTTCACTCTCAAGATTGTCTATTGATCATCATTTGTGAGCCCTGCAATTCCCACTATTGCTCTCCTGTGAATCATTCCAAGCTACTCTGGGAAATTTGCTGCCCTTTCTGCTCTCCTGATAAGTCACCACCTCCTTCTCATGAGCTGGCAGCTGATTGAAACGGATATGAGATTTTCAAAGCATTGGAATAATATTTAGCATTCTAATTATATTTTTGTAGGTGCTAGTAATAATAATGTAGTATTGATTCATCACATCTCAGGCTGGAAAATTCAGCCAGCAAGTCAGCAAGATTGGAAAATGCAAAATCATTTTTAAAGGCACTCTGTAATGAAATACTGACTTAAAAATTTTAATTGTGAAAAAATAGTATTTCTGCACACTCTTCCATAAGTGAAAACTTTACATTGTAAGATACAGATTTTCATAGGACAGAATTTCACTAGAGCAAGGGAAAAAACAAGGAGTTAATTCATATTAGGTTAGGATGAAAGGAGAGCTGAAAGAAATTCCACTGAATCATAAAATAAGCTGAATTGGAAGGCACCCATCAGGATCATTGAGTCCAGCTCCTGGCCCACATCACCATTCCCAAGAGTCACACCATTTGCCTGAGAGAATTGTCCAAACGCTTCTTGAACTCTGTCAGGCTGGTGCTGTGATCACTGCCCTGGGGAGCCTGTTCCAGAGCACAGCAACCCTCTGGGGGAAAAACCTTTTCCTAATATTGAACCTGAACTTCCCCCAACACAACTTCAGGCCACTCCCTCAGATTCTGTCACTGGTCACCACAGAGGAGATCAGTGCCTGCCCCTCCTCTTCCCCTCATGAGGAAGTTGTAACCGCAGTGAGGTCTCCCCTCAGTGTCCTGCAGGCTGAAGAGGCCAAGTGATCTCAGCCACTGCTCATATGGCTTCTCCTCAAAGTCCTTCACCATCTTTGTAGCCCTCCTTTGGACACTCTCTAATGTCATTTTTTATAGTGTGGTGCCCAAAACCCCCAGTACTCAAGATGAGGCTGCCCCAGTGCAGAGAACAGAGTGGGACAATGCCCTCCCTTGCCCAGCTGGCCATGCCAGATGCTCCCGAGAACACAGGTGCCCTCCTGGGTCCAGCAGGATGGTGGGGTAAACTTAGGGGTGAGCATGCAGTGCTGGAAAACAGAAGATCGAGGTGTGAATTTCTGCCTTGTTGACTGTATTTCTTTCTTTGGAATCCTTATAAGTGTTAAAATGAATTTATCTTTCTGTGGCTGCTCCTGTGAAATACATTAGCTATTCATAGGCATGGAGATCTATGGGCAGGAAGGGCACTGGGCGAGAGGAAACTTGCATTAGCCAGTGTGGCTGAGGGTTCATGTAAGCTCTGCAGTGGAGAATATGGCTCTTATTTAGTAAGCAAAATATTCCTGAGGCTGAAAAACTTCAAAAATTGGTTGGCATTCCATCCATTGTGCACACATATACCCCTCTCTGCTGGTGCTACTAAGGCAGTCCTTCAACTGAACAGCAGCTGCCAGCATAAGAGATGCTTTGGAGATCCCAAGGACAGCTTAGCTTTAGGTTTAAGATACAATCAAGGGGAAAAGGACCCGTGGAACAAGAATGCCAAAAGGTCTCAGAGAGGAAGGCCATTTCATCTGTGTTTTAACAGCTGCCACCTGCATGGGCATGATGAAGAGATGCTCAATGTCTGGAGATCCGTGTGAAGCTGCACACAGGGCACGGGGAGCTCAGTTAAATGAGTGCTCCTCACCTGAGGCAGCTCTGTAATTGCCACTGCCAGTCTGTGGCTGAATAGGTCTGGCTGCCTGAGGACTTAATATTCCCCAGGTTTCCACAGATCTCTTCCTTAATGTTCTCTAATGGATAAATGCCAGCACAATGCAGTAGATAAATATGTGCTCCTAGTACTATTGACACTGCAGATCAGGCATCCGTACTTAAAGCTTATTTTCCTCATTTTTTACTTACTTAAATAGAGAAAGAAAAGGGAAAAGGTGCAAGAGGCAAAGGGCTTTTTTTGAAGGAATAGCAGCAGTAATAACAAATCAGTCTAGTTATTGAACTGCTTAGAGCTGTCAGAAAGTAAGAACTTCCTGTTCATTTTTGATGGCAAATGGAGAAGGCAATCTATTCCCCCTTCTAGCCTCTTGTTCTTGAGAGAGCTAGTCCTTTCAGCAGAGAATTTGAGTGACAGAATTCATACGGACTTCAAGAAGATCAGATGCAGATGCCAATGGCATCACAGAGTTGGCATCCTCAAGCTGGTGAGGGCATTGTGTCTATTTAATGGGAAATCATGCAGCCACAAGACAAGCTCTAAGCAGTTGCCTCATTTGCCCTTTCCTGAAAGAGGGGCCACAGTACCTTACACCCAAAAGCTGTTCAGTGGGTTCATCAGGGATCTAACAAGCAGTTTGCAGAAATAGCATGAGCTTGATTTTAGATAGATTTATGATTTATTTGCTTTTTAAAGTTCTAGTTACTGCAGAAAAGTGCTTGACTCTTTTAATGACAGTAAGTGCATACACTTAAGAGGTTTTGCTCCCTCGTTGCCCTGTACTTTTGTTACTGCAGGCAGAGAAATAAGTGGGATATGCAAAAATCCTACAGTCATGTTCTGTGAAGTTCTCACAAAGATAGAATGTTTGAACATTTCACCTCATCACCATAATAAGAAAACAGAGCAGACAAATATGGCTGGGAAGAGCATGATGTGTATATAAATCCCAGTCTAAAACATAACCGCTTGGTCAGATTTCTGAGAACAATGACTTCAGCTCAGTATCTCTGGTAACAGCATTCATCTCTGCACACTGCTCCTAGCCTGTAGATGAGAATGGGTTTGGATGAATAAATGTTTCTTGCTTTTATACCAGATACACCAGAACAACTTTGAATTGAATAATTACAGAGCGAACTCTGTGAGCCAATAGAATGACATGAAATAACATCACTTCAGAAACCCTACATATTCTTAGTAAAAATTTCAGAATTTGTCTTCTCTCATTAGACAAAATGTCAGCAAAAGTTTGGAGGCCTTCAACTCTGGAGTTTTATTATGGTTCATACTGAACTAAGAAACTTGGTGAAGTTGTGATCAGAGTTTAAAGGGGGGAAGGGACACAGATGGCTCCTGTAAAGTTGGTTTTTCTCCAGAAGTTTTGTTTCTACACTAACTTTACAAATGTAGCTAGGATTTTATAAATAGGTATCATATGAAATGCAACATGGCCTGTGAAATTGAAGCAGCTCTTGCCTAACCTCCAAAAGACTGATTTGGTTTAGCTAAACTCTGCCAAGTCAGGAGTGGATTTGAAGGCAATTATGAAGCCATATGTTGTCCTTATCTTAACACAAACAAACCCTTTTATTATAGCAGAACTCCTGCACTGTCACGTGTTCCTTCACAGGACACAGCCCAGTCTCACACCAGTGGTTGTTTCCCTTTTGGCTGTGCCCACCTGCGCCTGCAGACCCCAGTGTGCTGCCTGGCTCCACTGCCCTCCTCTCAAACATGTTTTGGGGCTTGGCAGGCACGGCAGCCTCCGCACTCATCCAGCTCCCTGGGCAAGGTGCCACGTGAGCCATTGCTGGTAGCACAGGGAAGGGGAAGCAGGAAGGTGTGATCATGAAAATCAGCAACCACTGCGTGTGCCCATGCAGGATGAGGTCCCAGGGTGCACGTCACATGTGAACTACTAAAAAATTATAATGATGGTTAAGGGGGGATGCAAACTGGCCTATAGCCTGGAATAACCCAACAGGTGTACATGGCTTCGATTCTGCTGTGTGCTGAGCCTTAGGGACCATATACTGTTAATACTGGTTGACATAAGTGAGATGTAATGGTAGTTTTATTAATATTTTATGTGCAGGGAGTTCAGTAAATTCTGGACAAATCTTGGGAAAGAGGCAGAGAGTGTGTGTTTGTAGGAATGGAGGGAGGCAGGCAGGCAGGCAGGCAGGGAGGGAGGCAGGGAGGCAGGAAGGCAGGGAGGAAGGCAGGCGGGAGGGAGGGAGGGAGGGAGGGAGGGAGGGAGGGAGGGAGGGAGGGAGGGAGGGAGGGAGGGAGGGAGGGAGGGAGGGAGGGAGGGAGGGAGGGAGGGAGGGAGGGAGGGAGGGAGGGAGGGAGGGAGGGAGGGAGGGAGGGAGGGAGGAAGGGAGGAAGGGAGGAAGGGAGGAAGGGAGGAAGGAAGGAAGGAAGGAAGGAAGGAAGGAAGGAAGGAAGGAAGGAAGGAAGGAAGGAAGGAAGGAAGGAAGGAAGGAAGGAAGGAAGGAAGGAAGGAAGGAAGGAAGGAAGGAAGGAAGGAAGGAAGGAAGGAAGGAAGGAAGGAAGGAAGGAAGGAAGGAAGGAAGGAAGGAAGGAAGGAAGGAAGGACCCTTTCCCTAGGAAATAAATTGCTCTTCTTCAATACTGTTCATTCATTTGCAATGAGACACTTGTACTTTCCTATGACACCAGAAAGAATCCATAAACTCCCTCATTAAATACACCTTAAAAAAAAGCCCATACTATCATGATACTGCAAGACCTTAGCAGAAACACTGTGATTTCTGAAGTCTCATGCAGAATTCAGAATTGTATTTAGCAGAGGATATTGTTCCACTGCAATGTATTTCTAGAAATTAACCTGTTGGGAATAGGGACAGGTGCAGAACTTGGAGGACTAGGCTCAGCCTTCAGTATTGCCTGAATTTTCTGTCTGACCAGGAATAAATTCCAGTGTTAAGGTTTTACATTTTTAAATTGAGATTATGACAGTGCTGAAAGTCCTGCACATGCAGAGCATCAAGTGACAAAAATGGACACAAATTGGTAGCATCTCTTATCAATTCTATTTCTATCCTAACCTATCCATCTTATCCAGCCCTAACCCACCCTATTAGCAAGACCATTCTTCCTCTTCAGATGACTGCATAGATAAATGCACAGTTTGATATCATTAAATATTGCATTTTCTTTAGTACTTTACTTGTTTAAAGGTACAATTCCTTTATAGTTTTGGTAGAAGTCTCTTGGAAAGCCTGTGCCATGACTGCCAAAGTGGGATGTTAACATGAAAATAACTTATGATGCCAGATACATAATTAATTCCAAATATTATGTTATATTCTTTGGGGTTTTGTTTAAATATCTTCTTTATTTTGAGAATTTCAAGCAACAATCTTCAATATACATTGTCCTACTGATTTTAAAATGGGATGCTTTCTGTATTATTTTTTCAAAAACCTTAAATAATTTCTGTTTTAAAGGCTTTATCAATTAATCTTAGTTAGGAAAATGCATTATTTGGTCTATTTATGCTCTAGGTAGATCATAAGACATAGTTGATATATCATTATATATATATATACACATATACATATATATATATGATAGTTGAGTATAGTAGATATTTATAGCTGGGAAGGACCATTCTGGTCTAGTCCAACTTTATGCATTCCTTTAAACACAGAATTTCACCTGATAATCCCTAAAGCAGAGGGAATTATTTTTCCTTACTATATTAGCAAACCTTATTAGCCCTAAGAACCTCTGGTAGAATTTAAACATATCTTTATGAAAGGCTTTGTATCTTTATTTAAAGATGATTTGAAGATGAGGATGCATTCCTGGTGCCAGCCCATCCCAGTGCTGCAGGCAGCAGGACAGTGGACACGTAGGATAATTAGCAGAAAATACAGTGCTCCTTTCTCTTCTGTGCCACATCTTTAAATGGAGGAGCCTCTTCTGGAAGTTCAAAACCAGGCAGAAATATGCCCTTTTCTTTGTCACTCTTGCCTGTTTCTTTTCCTTAAAATGTCATTAATATGAAAATGCAATTTTTCCTTGTTCACTGCACTTGAAATGCCAGTTGTGTCATTGCCCTCTTCCACTCCATGCTCTTCACTAAAATCTCTGCATTGTTCCTACTTCCCTCAGCCCCTGTAAGCCCAGCACAGCAGAGGAAAACCTCCAGGTGAATGGACATCCAGGACATGGCAGGGTCCTCTGCCCCTCCCTGACCTCGCTGCTGTGCAGGGGACCAGACAGAAACATTTCTGTGCAGTGCTGATGCTGTGTTAGGCCACATCTGGAGTGCCAGTGGCAGCCTGTGATCCCCGGGCCAGGCTGGGGGCATCTCGCAGGCAGAGCTTTGCTCAGTGGCAGATGATGAGCTAATGAAGCTTCAGTGATGCTAAATCAGACTTTGGGGCATTTAAAGCAAGGAAGTAAGGTGTCACACAGTCGGGCTTGGGGGAGGGGAGAAAAAAATAAATCTTTCAATGATCCCAGATTAGCAAAAGGAATTGCTGAATTAAAAGTGTGGCTTTAAAATGCCACTTTGTGTGTTGCAGGCAGGAAGATGTGTCCTGCTCTCCCATCCATTTTCTAGTACAATAATCCCATTGACTTTGCTGTAGTTTTTCCTGATTTATACTCATCTGAGATAAACACAAAGCCCAGTGTCTTTCCAAGCCATCCATCTTTGTTTGTGGAGAAGTACTACTGAGAGAAACAGCTCAGCCATGCGTAAGGGGAAGTCATAATCTGACTGTACAACCTGCAGTAGGACATTGTATTATTAGCTCCTGAGTACTCTGTTTTATAGCACAAATGGACTGAGACATGCCTTTTTTTCCCAGCTTCAGAGAAACTATTTTTTAATGCAGATCCAACCATGTCAATAATCTAGTATACTAGTTTTTCTATTTTGTTCATATTTTCACAGTATGAAAACTTGTGCTGCCCTGGTGTATTTTCTGCAGTGAATTTGAGCTTGTTAAAATTGGAAAATACAT
This sequence comes from Poecile atricapillus, assembly GCF_030490865.1. NCBI lineage: Eukaryota > Metazoa > Chordata > Aves > Passeriformes > Paridae > Poecile > Poecile atricapillus. The sequence continues at coordinate 11,373,789 of NC_081289.1, forward strand.
TCCAAAGATGTGAAGCTCTCTTTCCAGAGGCCTTGATTTTTATTCCTTTCCCAAGATCCTGAGGTAGATTATAGCCTTCACTGCCTGCAAGACCTACTGTGTAAATTGTGAGCTCTTTAAGACCAGCATCTGGTTTTAGTGAATCACATTTTCTTTGGTGTGTTTCTTTTGCTTCCATTTACAAACACAGGAGGAACATAAAATTATACATCCTATGAGTGTACAGTTCTAAATTGATGCTGGTTTAGGACACACTCAAAAATAATATTTTTTCTGCTGTACACAGTGAGTGTGCAGAGCTCTGCACACACAAAAGTGAGATTAATATAATGTAGATTTCTTCTTCATTATTCTGTGCACTTTCAGTGGTGATTGCATAACGAGATGAAGAAGATATTGCATATTATTTTATTTTAATTCAAATTATTTTCTGTACATTTACCCTCAGAAAAGGTAGAAAAGTTGGATTATTCCAGTGTTCTTTGAAAAGCTTTAGATTATTTTTTTTTTTCTTTACGTGGACATTTCCAGTTAAAGAGGATGATCTGCACTGTAATTGCACTACCTCTCCTAACTCCTGGATTCAGGATTTTTTCCAATTGCTCCACACTTGCTGCAGAGAGCAAACTGGAAACAGTGTTGACCACGTATTTTCTCATGGAACTCTGATCTGTGGGACGTATCCTTCCACTGTGTTCCTGTTGTCCTCTTCCTCACTCTGTAGTCATGCTGGATTCATAACTGAGGCAGAGACTTCTTGTCTTTTCTTATCCATGCTTTGGTACAGTTGTTCTATGTTATCATCATCATATCCATAGTGAAACATATGTAGCTATGTATAGAAAGTAAATGAGAGATTAACTTACTTTAGACATTTAATTTATCCTTATACACTCACTTTGCATTTCCCTCTCTGAAGGAAATGTCATGCTGCTTGTAGCAGTTTTGTTGGAAAGCTGTACTAATAGCAGTGCTATCCACCTCCTGACAACTGATTTGTGCTATGGATTTAAAGGTTGCAACACTACAATGTCAGCTCAGTTTTCATAAAGATATTCCTTTCATCAAGAACCTTAGGGAATATCTGTAACTTTGGGGATTTGCTTTGTAATTATTTTCTGTTACAAAATAAAAGTCAAGCTATATACCTGAGAAATGGATCAAAAAAATGCCTCAAAGTAGGTAACACTGCAGTGAAATACAGGGTACAGCTCACCTCCCATGGTATTACTAGAGATGTCAATTTATACTGTACACATTTTTATTTTCAGAAATTTACTTTCTTAAAGAAATCTGAAATAAAATATACTGAGACATTCTGACAAATATTTCAAATTAAATATCAGCAGTTCTTCCTGAATGAGCCCCTGATTTTTACATATAGCAAATTTCTTTAGATTCTATAGTTGGAAAATTCTCAGAATTCTAGAAATATGTGAATGCAGACTAAGATGCCTTCCTTTAGGTGCTTAATTTTGGAAAATATGGCCATCATGTGTAAATACAGGTCATCGATATGGCACAGAGAACATATCAGCATTGTTTTATTCCTTTACTGGCTTTAGATCATGCTCTACATATCTCTTTATGTGCCAGTGCTGGTATGTTGTAATGGTAATGCTAATTATAATAATAGATGCAGTAGTGACTTTTCAGCACTGGATGGATTTTCAGAAACTTATTGAGGTCACTAATTCCTTTCATGCAGGCTATGAATAGAAGTGATTTTCCAGCACTACCCTAGAAGAAAAATACTCTGTGATCTGTTATCAATTCATAAATCTATGTCTCCTAGTTCTCACAAATGACAGATAGTCTGTTAAAAACATTAATGTAAAAAGTGATGTACTGCATGCAGTATCAAAGGTGTAGGTTATATTTATACTTCATAATAGAACATTCTGTACACTAAAAGTAGTGCTAATGATTCCCCTGTTATAATTTCCAGCTGCAGAAACTGCAAAGATATGTGTTTTATTTAAAACATATTATGCACAGAAGAAGACTCTAATCAGAATGCATTCGCCTTTGAAAAACCAAAATTAGTGGTAGTACAGACTTCTGAAAGCTTCTCTGATGGTTCAGTGCCAGCCTGTAGCTCATTTTGGTGCAGCTGGAGCTGTTTGTGTCTATTTGAGTAGGTACTGCTGTGGGTGTGCTAGAGGACAGGAGTACATGTGCATGACTTTGGTATGTGCGTGACAGTCAGTATTTGGTTTCCTAAAGAGACCAGAAGCTGTATGACATGAGGATTTCACAAAAAAAACCCCAAATGCCTATCTGTTCCAGCCAGCTGGACTATTCCTGGAAACAGTCTAAAGATTTAGATGTAACTGGCAGGGTGCCAGTTTGACACCTGCACTTTGTCTACGTTTTCTGTGCTCTTCACTTTTCAATGAGAAATATTAAGACACATAAAAGAAGATGAATTTCATGTGTTATGGTAGTGATGACTGACTAGGCAGAGCATTCCAAACCAAAGGACATTATGGCAAGGAAAAGGTCTTTCTTGTAAATCTAGGTAAGTGTGACCATACAGATTTGATTTCAGAGATTTCACTGAAAGGTACCTTAGATGGAAGGGGAAAAAGTGAGAGAAGTTAAAAAAAAAAGCATTAGGAAGCTATCTGTAATCTTGCTTCACAGGAATCTCTAGTGTCTGTTAAAGGTAGGATATTTTCTATGGGAAAGGACATTCTCTCTCCTCCCTGTCCTGTCTGGTGACCATTGCTCTTCAGTCACCACTGTCGGTGACTAAAGGGATGAATAAAGAGCATTTTAGTAATAGTAATACTTTTAATATTAGTAAGGACTATCTAAACAGGTAGTATGGGCTATTAACGTGCCTGAACTGCCTTTTGGAGGGCATATTAAAGTGGTGTTTAAAACTGGTTTTGCTGTCCATCTACATAGCCAGGTAGATCCTTGAAACAGTTACAGATTATCCTCAGAAGAAAATGTGCTTGGTTATCACCAGCAGGAAAATGTGGCAGTAAGACACTATTTAAGTGGCTTAGTGTGTATATGCAGTTGGAGCACTAAACGACGTTGCAATCCTCTTGTCTTTCTCTTCATTCAAGTTTTTGAAAGTTCTAGTAATAAAGGTGCAATATATTAATTGAATGACACTTTAAATGCTAGTTTTAAAAGGCAACTTGTGGGTTTTTTTTAATAGAAAGAAACCAAGGGCAATTAATTTTCAATAAGAAATAAATCTAAAATTCAAGTTTAACATTTGCAATGCACATATTATTGTACTGCTTGTCTTCTTAACAAAGTCGTAATTCCTTTTTACTGAGACACTAAAAATAGCTGTGGCTGTAATATATGTCATGAGTCATAAATCAATAAGAATGTTCTGCAAGACAGTCTATTGATTTAGTGCAATTAAAGTAAAACATCTATTTTGGACTTCTGGGTGCATGAAAAGGGTAGTGGTTTTGTCAATGGATTGTCTTTTGGATGAAAGGTTTATTCAGTTCTAGGCTGTTGTTATTAAAGACGGATATTTGTTATTTTGCATGTTTGCCTATCTTAGGAAATGAGGAGATTTGGTTAAGAGAAAGGCATTAAAGAGAAGTGCTTTAGGCACTGAAGGGAAGTGTTTAGTCAAACACATAATAACAAATTGTTCATTTAAAGTGCAAACATTGTTAAGGTGCATGGTATCAGTGATAAAAGCATTATCTGAGAAGTATTTACACAATCAACCTACAAGTGAAAATGTGGCACCATGGATGAGTCTGGAAATATGTTAATCTAACTTCTTATTTTCAAAAAAGTGAGAGGAGCCACTGACACCATGTGGAAAACTTGGAAAGTGCCTGTGACAAAATAATTTCCAATTTGGTAGCCTGATCTATCTTTCTTTCTGACTCATCCACTGTTAATAAGACAGGGTGAAGGAGGAATGGTTTTCCATCAGTCTGCAGTCTTTTAAAGGTGACAGTGCTGTTCCTCGTGCTTAAGGCCATGTCCATCACAAAAACCCATGGAGCAGGGATAACTGAGTTGGGTTAAAAGAATTCATGTCAGCAAAATCATACTGTGTGGTTTGCAAACCTGAGAGTCAGGGGAAGCTGTTAACAGCAGAATACACAGTGCTTTGAGGATAAAGGTGGGCAGAGTGTCTGCATGCACTCTGTGTCTGATCATAATAGCTAATGTGTCTCTTTGTGGGCCAAAGCCCCCCCTGTAGTGCCAAACCTCCATAAATAGAGACAAAAATGTTCCTTATCTTTTGGGGAGTCGGGGAAAAAAAAATATATATATACACATATATATATATTTCTTTCTAATGAGAATGTTTCTGAGTATAAATCTTCCCCCTCACCAAATTTTGCAGCAATAGATCATCACATTGCATAAAACAGAATTTAGTATTTCCTTCAGAAAGATAATCTTATCAGGTGGGAAATGAACTACAGACAATGTACAGGAGAGAAAAACTCTCTTTCAGAATTAAGCCTTTTTATTCAATATTCCTAGAGAGAAAAATGTCCCAAATAATGTACTAGGAGAGGCAAGAAGCATAAATACATGGTGAAAATGACTCAGACAATGTTTTTTTCTAAATAGAATGGTTTTGAAAGCACAGAAACACTAACAGCTTTCTAATGGTGCAGTTTCTCAAAAAAGATATTCACCATAGCCATCATAAATGAAACTTTTGTTCCTTCACTTTCTGAAAAATTATGTTTAACAGAATTATGATGTACCATTCCTATTTGTGACAAAAACATTTGAATGGGTATTTGAAAGATTCGTTAAGACATTCAGTTTGGCTGCAAAAGGAAAAGCTGTATTAAAAAATTCTTTTACTTCATTCAACTTTTTTCTTCAGTGAAATGTTTCTGTTTTGCTCCAGTGTGCTTTAAAATTAGGATTTAATTCATTTTCTGTGTAATTATTTAAATTTTCTGCTTTCACTATTGAACTCATTCATAATTAAGTGAGACCTATTAGGGTCTTCTACAGTGCTGTCATTAGCAAATCTGGATTGTTGGATCCCTTTTATGCAATTAATTTCTTACTATATATTTATGTGTCCTATGTTGCATTTAGAATTACTATTATTATTATTATGATTATTAATTATTATTCCTGAAAAAAGTGTTTAATAAAATATATGATGAAGTACCAAACATACTCACAGATACATTGACCCATTCTCATGATTTCCACTTTAGTTTTCAATAAATTTTTGTTTGTATAGGAAAACTATTTATTATATCACAGCATTATTTAAATTAAAATGCTAATTGAGTGGGAACCTGATAATTTTTATGAAGAAAGCCTGAGAAATAAATTTCATGTTTAGGTCAACATTTCACAAGTAGACCAGCAGAAACTAATAATGAAAAGTGCTTATATGCTTAAAATATGCAATCACACAATGAATAATGGCACACAGATGTTCAATATCTTATATGAGATGATTCAACATCTCTGTGTAGACTTAAGGTCTAATCAGTCTCAATGTTTTTGGTGTTTATTGCTATTCAGTGTATCTACTGCTTATTTAAAATATGTTCTATCAGTCTGTTTGTGCTCAGGTGCATGTAGCATAAAATCATAGTAGTCTCAATAAGCTTGTGATTGAAGGAGATGAGCAATAAAACAGTATCATGGTTTTTGGAGTGTATTTTTTGTAGCAGCAATAAAAGTACTGATGGAATAATCTTACAGCATTGTGAAATTCACACTATTTTCAGTGGTCGTGTTTTGTTCCCATTTGGGCTCCAGTCTTGCAAGTGATGGTTATTTGGAAGAACACCTATGCCTAATCATATCCCTTTTTAAAGACTTAAGAAGTCCTCACAGTTCCAGAAGCCTTTCCAATTGTGGGCAAATGCAGAACCAGGGCCTTGTTGAACAAACCCAGGGCTTAAATGAACACAAATAGGTTTTATGTATTTACTTCAACAATTTGAGGATTTTTTAACTGCATATATTTGTGGCATTTGGAGTTGAGAAGACTAAGGAGGAGATTATCTTCATTTTGCTGCACACATTGTTATTTATAATTATTTTGGTACATTATCTACTCTACATTCCCTGTCTTTCAAGAATATTACCTGTTGCTGACCTGATCTTCAAAACATCACCTACTTTTCATTTTCCTATAGGTTTTAACTTACATGTTGTGTTTATAGCGCTGTTAAAATACAACTTCATAGTAAATTGGAAAATGATACTGTAGTTGTTATTGAGTCCTTCTGGCATTAGAAACATTTCCTCTGTAACCTGTAAGATATGAAAGTTCTAATGACCTAGATAAGCACTTCAGTAATACCACCATTAAAGGACTCTAAAGATCTGAAGGTCTACTTGGAGACCTACTATTCATGTCTCCTTATTACTGCTTCATAACAAGTTATTCCTTGTTCTTCATTATACTTAGGGAACTTGGGCTTTTATTATAGAAACAACTAAAATGTGAGCAGGCAACCAAATGCTATGACTGCACAGAGAATTCCAGGTGCTGGTATGAAAGAAATTATGCTGAATTACTCAGGATCATGACTCCTATACCATGACATAGTATTTAAGATGTTATAACTTGTATATGAGAAAGTAATATAGTTTCAACTATTAAAAAAACAAAAAAACAAAAAACAGAGCTTTTTCCTCTTCCTGCATTAGTTGTAGCAGCATGTTTTGACCCATTAATGAAAAAAACACAGACAAAGGGTATGAAATAGTTTCTACATACCACCAATCTTATTTCCAGCTAAAAATACCTGATTAAATGGTAGGCACATAGTGTTTGGAAAAGTCTGACAATTTTTGTGTCAATTGCATGAGTTAGAGTCAGAAGATTCATGTAACTTTGTGCAGAAGACAGGGCACTACAAACCAAACAGTGACATAACTTTCTCTGTGCCCTTTGTCTGGCATAAACTGTTTTTTACATCCCCATTGCAAGCTCCAGACTCCACTGTCCTGTTCTTCAGATGCCTATAAAGCAAAATTTTGGTATTTTCTTCCTTGTGTTAGCTGCCTGTTTTGCGCAGAAAAGGAAGAGTAACTACTTTGTTCCATTTTAGCCCACAGTTCTTTTCCTTCAGCAGCTGTGCTGGGTTGACCTTGCCTGGATGCCAGGTGTCAAAGTTTGATGCTTGGAGTGGCTGTGGCTGTTGTGTCTTTCTGCATCTGTGTTGATGTGCACAGAATTTTACCCCTGGCCAGGATTTAAACACACCCTGGATTTAGGTGGCTCTGGGCTTTAATACACTTCTGTATATCAGCCCTGATAAACCACTTCCAAAGGACAGATAGCTTCTGCAGCCCAAATGAATTCTTGGAAGATTGCTAAGGAACATGAAAAACATGTGAGGAAGGAGATAACTTCTTGTCATGCTATTATTTGACCTACACATTGGAATCAAATTACTGTTCTTCATACTGAATCTAAAAAAGACATTTACAAATAAAACCAAGAAAACTGCATTAGAAAAATACGCTGGAAAGGTTTCTGAAAGTCTGTTTTCACTAGTGACTGATTTCAATAATTAGTAGCTAACATACAGATCCATATTTGTGCCTTCAGATACCCATGTTCAAGTATCAATTAATTAAAAATTAACATAATTTATCATCTTGATTTTCAGGAATATTCTCCTTATTGCATTGGTATGTAATGAGTAAAATTTGAAATGGGAATGGAAACTCCAAGACTTCTTTATTCTAATGAACTTCTTTTTACTGTTTTAAAATTGCTAGGTATCAAAATTTTGAGACACTGGAAAAACTGAGTCATGATAAACCCACTGAAATCAAGGCTCAATTTAGTATTCCTGCATACAGGTTCAGGTGTCTGAAAACCTATATTTATATTTAAATATGGCCAAATCTGTTATAATCTGATAAAGTTTCCAAATCCCATGTTTTGCCAATCATGCAGAATTGGTGATTTTTTTTGAAAATGAATGCTTAAACTAATTATTGAAAACTACTTTTTCTTTATGGGATCCTTTTAAAGCTGGCCTTTGTTTATGTAGTGAGACCTCAGCCTGCTGGTACTTGGTGTCAGTAACTCAGTGGAGATGATTGGGATGGCTCAAGTCCACAGTTTAAGCTGGTTCAAGAGGGCTTTCAAGGAAATCACTTTCTTCCTGCTGTTAGATTTGTGCTTTCCAGGTCATTTGACAGCTCATATTTGATCCAGAGGAGCTACACAACTGCATTTATGTTGATATAGCAAGAGCAAGAACTACTGAGTTTATGTGCTTTTAAAACAGGTTAGACTTATAGAAAAATACCTGGACTGCCCATGCCTAACCTGGGGGGGAAAAAAATGCATCTCCCATTATAATTAAGCTATCAAAGATATTTTGAAATGAAATTTTTGAAATTAAAATGTGTGTTAGAACAGGATCAATACTCTGTGTCGTATGGTTATGGCATCTTTGATCTGGTACTAGGAGCCCTAAAGCTGGATTTACTTTATCACTGAACCTCATCTGGGAGTCAGCAGAATCATCCACATGGGAGTTTTCTATTTGAAAACCCAGAGAAAGACACTGATATCTGGGTTTTTTTCCACTTGTAATGCCACCAGCCTTTATTTTCTAATAGCTGATTTTAACATATTTACACAGTAAGTAAAGATATTTATAGAACCTATATTTATCATATATTAAACTGAACTGAGCTGAGACCCAGCAGACTGGAATTGCTGCAAGTCATTCCAGTACATTGGATAAGTATATAATTACCTATATTATTTAAAAGACAGAGATAAACATATAGTAGAGGTATCACTGAGGAAGGTCTTTAGCTGTTGTAAATTGTTACAAATTTCTATGGAGAGCCTTTATAGTAGCTTAAGTTTTAATCAATATTATGCATGTATTTATGGTCTAGAGTGTTGTACTACTTATGTTAAATGAATAATAATGCCATTAAAGCAAATACTAAAGAGGAAATTATCTTAAATTTTATTTTGTGAAGAGCAGATCTTTACCAGTGCTTAATACTATTGATTTTAGGGAGAATATATATGAATTCAGTTATTGTTTTACTAAAATGTTTTTCAGAACTGCTTTTGTTAAATGCAACCTAAAAGAGAATGCGTAGGCTGTATGAAAGGCTTTTTTTTTTTTTTTTTTTTTTTTGGTTAAGTTTTGTTGTAATTCTGACAGTTTTGAGTCTCTACAACTAGAAATCAGCATTCTTTTCTCCTGGTGCATATTTATTGTACAAAAATAATGGGATTCAGTTAATCCTATTCATTCTCAATAGAGTTAAGAGGACTTAGTGAGTCAAGTTACTCGTTCTTTAATATGATGCTCATTAAACATGAAATGCAACAAAGTTAAAATAGACATCACTAACCATGGGTGAGATATACCCATGAACCATAGTCTTTCAAATTCTTTTTCTCCTTCTGGAGTCTTTTTCTGAGATCTTGAGGCAGCTTATGTTACCTACCATGACATGAAGTTGCTAGAATCTGAAATGAGATGAGTTAATGGCATTGCATTATCTCCTGATGACAAATCCATTAGAATATGTCACTGCTCTCACTTATAATTCTAGTCTCTGCTTGTTTGGTGCTCATTGCAAAGGAAAATATGCAAGTTTTTATACTTCCATTTCTTTACAAATGTTTTGCATATCTTTATCAGACTAAGCAATACATTCAAATGAAGGGCTAATTTGTGTGTTCTAGTGGCTATACATAGATTTGTTGTCTTAAATTATTTAAAATCCTCTTTGTCAACTAGAATGACCTACAGTATATAATTCATAATTGTATTAATTATGAATTGCATGGGTTGTTCTACTCTAAAATGAAATATTTAGATAACTATTCTATACTCTTCTTGAATAATCTGCTTTGCAGAAACTGTATGCATCATACAGAGGCAAGTTTTTATTGTTCTTTACTCTGTGTTAAATTATTTGGGATGGCAGAAAGAATCATTCTTGGTCCCCATCGTTACTGACTCTCCCAGGACAGGGGTCGAGGCAGTGCAACACTGTAGAGCCTGGGAACAGCTGTTCATTCCTGCACTCCCTAGGATGTGATGAGTTAGATTAAGTTGGCCCTTCAGGGTGGTGTCACTTATGGAAATCACTGTTCAAGCACAGGGCAGCACTGAGCTGGGAAGTAGCACAATGGGTGGCAGGCACCACAACCTGTCTGGCTGCTGGGTTTTAATTCTGTCCTTTGCCTCCTGAATTCAGTGCAATAGGCATGAAAGACTTGTACTGAGAATTAGAAAAGAGATTTGTCTGACTTTGGTAAGACAAGGGCCAGCAGTGAGGGAGGGCAGGTAATATGTTCAATGCATAATAGCTGGAAAAAGCGAAGGGAAGAAAAAGTGGGAGAAGTGAAGTCAGAAATGGATAGATAATTCTCCTGGGTGGAGGCAATAATGAAACATTGATCTTTTGAAGTGAAGATCAGGAATCTGTAAGAAGCCATAGGTGGGGAAGAAGTTATTATGGTCAGAGTCATTTTAAGCAGGGGGCATAACTGCATCAGCTTAAGAGCAGGGTATAATTGCCCCGTCAGAATACCAGTCAGTGAAAATAATTACAGAATTTCACATTAAATTTATAAAATAAATTGGTTGAATAGCAGACTTAAATAACATCTTTAAACTAACTACATCAGTGGACAAGGGAAGAGCTATCTATTCTATCTGGACTTTTGTAAGGCCTTTGACACAGTCCTCCACATCCTTCTCTCTAAATTGGAGGGATACAGACTTGATAAGTTCAGAGGAAATGGTTGGATGGTTGTATCCAGTGAGTGGTGGTCAGTGGCTCCATGTCCCAGTGGACATTGGTGATAAGTGGTGTCCCTCCCTCAGGAGTCTATTAATATCTTCATCAGTGAAGCAGACATTTGCAAATGACATGAGCTGAGTGGTGCAGTTGACAAGCCTGAAGGAAGGGATGCCACTCAGAGGCACCTGGACAAGCCTGAGGAGTGGCCCATGGGAACATTTCGCTGTTGAGCAAGGCTGAGTGCTGGTGCTGCACCTGGGTCAGGGCAACTCCAGGTTCCAATACAGGGTCGGGGAGGAAGGGATTGAGAGCAGCCCTATAAAGAAGGACTTGGGGGTGCTGGTGGATTCAGAGGTGGACATGAGACAGCAATGTGAACTCACAGCCCAGAAAGTCAACCCTGTCTTGGGCTGCATCAAAAGCAGCATGGGCAGCAGGTCGAGACGGGATTCTGCCCCTCTGCTCCTCCCTGGTACAGCTCTACCTGGAGTGCTGCACCCAGCTCTGGAGTCCTCAGCTCAGGAATGACATGGACCTTTAAGAATGGGTCCAAATTCACTCTCCCCACCTTTCTGTGTTCCAGAGAAGGGCCACAAAAGGGATCAGGGGTCTGGAGCACATCTCCTATGAGGACAGGCTGACACTTTTGTGGCTGATTCCCCTGGAGAAGAGAAGGCTCCAGGCAGACCTTATTGTGCCATTTCAACACTGAAGTCTTCATTTTAGGTGGAATAAGTTAATTTTCTGCCTAGTAGCTGTCACAGTATTGTGTTGTACATTTAGTATGAGAATAATTTTGATAACACACTGACAATTTAGTTGTTGCTCAGAACTGTTTATTCTAAGTCAAGAATTTTTCAATTTCTCAGGCTGTGCCATTATGCAGAGGTGCACTAGAATCTCAGAAAGAGCATGGCCAGGACCCCAGCTGGCCAAAGGGATATTTTATACCACAGAGCTACACCATAGCATGCCTAGAATATAAACTGTGTGGAGTTGTCTGAAAGGGGATAATCACATCTGTGTGTCACTTGTTTTTCTTAGGTTTTGTTCTTCTCCCTGTTTTTGTTATCTCCCTTTTCATTACTATTACTATTGACAGTTTTATTATTATATTTTAATTTATTTCAGTTATTAAGCTGTTCTTATCTCAACCCATGGGTTTTATCTTTTTCTGATTCTCATTCCCATCCCACTGTGGGGGCTGGGGAAGAGTGAATGAATAGCTATGCTGTACTTAGTTGTCATCTGGGGCAAAACCACGACAAGGCCTACTAGAGGGATGGGGACTGACGTTTTAGCAGAGCCTGTTGTGTGTGATAGGACAAGGGTTAATGATTTTAAACTGAAATAAGCTAGATTCAGATCTGAGAAAGGAAGAACTGTTTTACAATGAGGGTGGTGAAACGCTGGCTCAGTTTTCCCTGAGAGGTGGTAGATGTCCCACTGCTGGAAACATTCCAGGCCAAGTTGGACAGGGCTCTGAGCAACCTGATCTAGTTGAAGATGTCCCTGGTTATTGTGCAGAGGACTGGATGACCTTTAAACATTCCTTCTGACTCAAACTGTTGTATGATTCTATGAAGATTGGTGGTCTTTTTAGAACGAGATATTTATTATTTATTTTTAACTTGTTTTGAAATCTGAAGCAATATGTCCTATATTCACCCTACCTAGCTTTAAGAATTTGATTGATGCATTAAGTTAGGTTAACTACCAAAGTTAAATCATGAATTGATATTTAGTAAAGCCATCACATTCCAGGAAGTGCCTTAAGTCCTTAAAAGTATCCAAGAAATGAATGTCTTAGCAGGAAGAATTTTCCCTCCTAGCATATGTACTTCATTTTTATTGTCTTCCTAGGTATTCATATTGTATAAATTTGTCTTTTCATTATATGAATTCTTACTGAGTGTTTCCTGTTTTATAAGATTCATTGCTAAAGTTATGGTCCCATATATGTTAAATACCTACCAGCATAAAAGTTCAGCTCATTTACCCAGCTTTAGCTGTCAAATTCTAATTTACACAGCTTCAAAATTTAGCACATGCATTTCAAGTTCTTTGCCTCCCCAGTAAAGGCCTTCAGGCAGAGAGAATACAGCAGTGGGGACATTTTATTCATTATCATTCACCCATTGTTCCTTGCATTATTCTTTTATGCTTTTCTTTTTCCACTCTAGTTCTCTTTCTCTTCTTTTACAATGGGAACTGATGAGGATTCTCCATTTTAGGGAATCATGGCATGTTTTTTCAAGGCTGACCATGCAGTGTTAAAATTAATTGGCAATGGTTTATGATCTACCTTTTCTCACTTGGGTTAAAGCAATCAGCACTGCTTAATGTTATTATATAGGGCAAACACAGCACCATAAAAAGTACAAAAAATGCAAAGTGGCTTGAGACTGCAGACGTAAAGAAGATCAGGTTTCTATGTGTCTACCTCAATACCCTCAAATATTTAAATCTCTTTTTGTTTCATTTTGACTTTGGGCCACAGGTTGGGTATTTTTAATTTGTTCTTTTAAGTTAAGTTTGCATTAAATTTATTGTTACAGTTTTCTTCTTATGAGTTAAAAATATTTTCTGCTTAGGAAATAAATTGTTATTAAATATTCTACAGATATAGAATGAGTAATTAGGCTTCCCTGGAAGTATTTAACAGAGGAAGAAAGCCCTCACTGCCACCATTTTATGTAGAGACTGACAAGGTAGAAAGGTAAGTTCCCTGCTACCTCCGTATTTCCAGGCTGGAACTTTTTACATAGAACCTGAGTAACATTTTATTGCCTCAAATTTGGAAAATTGTCTGAAGAAATCTGGGAATCTTCTAATTCCATATAAAACAGGTTTATGTACCCTTGGTCGTGCGTGGTGGTGAGCAAACTCTTCATTCACTGACTTTGGTAGCTGAGAGCACTCAACATTTATTAGATGAAATCCTTTCTAATTATAAATGGGGAATGAGTCAGGCTGTTCCAGTCATGATAAATGAACCTGATTAAACATTTTGTGTCAAATATAGCACAGTAGAAAGGAAAGTTAGGAGTGAGTGGATTGAAGGGCTGCATAATTACCAGGAGCAGAGCTCATTCATTTCAGGGAGGCAGCTCAGTGCAGCAGCGTCAGTGCTGCAAACTTTGGGGGAGAATTACAGGAAATAGAGGTTCTCCATTGGAAATCAGCCTGGAAGACGTGTATTTAGCTTTCTGGCCTCCAGACACCCTCTGAGCTTTCTGTGGGTTTGCTGTACATGCCTCAAATTTTAAAGGTGAACTAAATGACTGCCAGAGGCCGGCTCAAGCCTTGACTGGAGGGTTCATGAAACTTCTGCTGAAATTTCCAGCGAGGTGCTAGTGCAGGCTTCTGAGCAAAAGCCAGCTGAAGCAGATAAATAAGAAAAGGAAATTATTAATAATTAAATACATTTAAATCTTTTCTATGTCATGCCATATTTATGCTTATTTTAATTGATTCTAAATCTTAAATGTCTGATTTTATAATTGCTGATAGTTATTAAGACAGTTTTAAAAATCTAAATAATTTCTACTTGTATTTCTGCCTGGAAGGGCTGTTTCATAGTATTTCTCTTGATTAAGAAAATGAAATTGTTTGCTTTTAAGTTTTGGAGGGAGTTCTGATATATGCTGTCAAATGAGTGGGAGAGTAAGAGAGAGAACAGATAAGTAATGCTTTAGTGTTTTCTTAAGATTTAATAAGTAGAGGATTATTTGTTACCTTGCCTAAAATTTATAGAGTTGCCAGACAATGTTTCCTACACAGGACTGGAATTTTAATTTCTTGCTGGGATTGTTTGCTGTAAGGTTTTTCACCGTAGCTACATTACAAGTTCAAATATGCAAACTAATATTAGTGTGGCCACCCTGGGAACACTGCAAAGCTAGCAGTTAGTATCTCCCATGTTTCAGATAAATATCAATAGCACAAAAATATGCAATCCAACAAGGATCCATCCATGAACCTGACTCTACATACACCATGAAAATATTGAGGCTATTCAAGGGCTGCAGAATTAAGCATTTACATCAGGATCAAACATGGGAGAATGCATAAAAGCCTCTGACATTTTGCCAGTCATGGGCACTGCAGGAATCAGTGGCAGACTTCTGTTTCAGAGCACAGCTGCATTTCTCAGAACAAATGCAAACTTCTCATCAAATTTGTATCATGAAAATGAGGATATGGCAAATCTCACCATTTTCAAAATGTTTTGTAGTTATTTTGTTTTGCATGCGGAGTTCTTGGGGTGTAAAGTAGAAATGTCTCTCATGGTTTTTTAAAATCACACAAATACAGCAAGCTGAGAACAAATAGAAATGTCGTACAAAGATATAGAATCTTTGATTAGTTTTTAAAATTATCCATTTCTGTCTCCTGATCACATTTCAAGGACACATCTTTTAATGATACCCATTCCACTAAATTTCAAAGACTTCGTGTACTCTTATATAACATAGAATATACACTATGTATTTTCAGAGGAATACTATAGGTACAAGATAAATTAAAGAGGAGTCAGTTTAGTACAGAATAAAAAGCAAACACAAAACAACAATTTTCTTTTTCTCTTAGAGAATAAATCTAAGGATGATACTTTTGGAGAAATTAAATAATCCAATTCTATATCTCTCTGGACATGCATGAACAATTTTATTTCAGAAATACAAGCAATAGTGAAAAAAAATAACATCATATTCTGCCTTCTTCAGAGCTCTATGATTTAGTAATGATCTTTTTAAGCTCTATTCATGAAACATCTTGTATTAGCAGAATCTGTGTGCTGATGTAGACTTTTGCACGAGGTGTTGTCATTACATCCTATTTAACTGCTGAATGTGTTATTAAAAACTAATTATTTCTTCTTCATCATTAGTGATTTTTTGTTTGATTTACTATGGATACAGTCATCCAGAGGCTGAAAATTTAAAGATTACATTTCTTTGTAGTAGTAACTCAATTAAGATCTTCCTGTTGCTATTGTCTAAAACAATGAGAACTATCTTCTGTGTGTTGCAGTTCCCCATAACTCAAGACTGATCACGTTTGCCATATGTCCCCCACCCTTCTTGCACTTTGTCTCATAATGTCTTCCTGGATATAGCTTCTAAATCCTCAAAAAATGAGAGCTGATTAATAAAAGGTGTGCAAAGCATAATCCTTAGAAAATTCTAAGGACCATGATGTAATAGTAAACTATGTGTGCCATCTGAAACAAAGAAGGAAGAAAACCCCAGCACATATTGTCATTAATGTCAACTAATCATTGTTCAAAGACAAGTCAACCTTCCAGTTTATTGACAGGAGTACATGATTAAAATTGTGCTTATAAAATTAACAGTCTGTAAAGGAGAAGACAGTGAATTAGGGAAGACAGGTCTGATAAGTAGCAGAAAATGAACCAGGGAATTAAGTGCATAGTATAAAATAGTATTTGGTGAACACCTATGGCATAGATTATCCCCCACTAACTAGTATGTCCTTAAAGCAAGGAAATACTCCAGCTTTACTCTCATCAAGATTTATTTTCCAGGTAATTGTGTTGGAAGCGTCATGTTCCTTGATTTCTTGGCTTGTCTAAGCATTGATTAGGTGTTGCTGCTGATTCTTATGAAGAATAAAATTTAGTCAAAGGATTAAAAGGATTAGAAGGTGGTTTTAATTATTCAAAGAATGAGGCTCTGAAATTAGCTTCCAATATAAGGGTCAGGAACTTGCTTGCTTTCATCTGAAGCCTTGATCACTTGATGTTCAGGGTTATTGGGGAGCGTGCACTCCAGCAGGACACAACTGCATTTGAGAACGTAATCAGTTTCTCTTTTGGTAGGAGTTGGTCTGACTGAAGGCCTTTTTCTCTTGAAAAAGCTCTGGAGTTCTTGCATTAGAAAAGATACAGTAGAAAATGCTGTCATGATCCTTTCCCTGTTCCTGCCTGAGAGAACCTCCCTAGATGTAGTCACACTTGCAACAATAAAGCCTCAGGCTATAGGCATATTTTGGTATAAAATTCCTGCCTCCCTGCTGAAGTTACCAAATCTAGAAAAGGCACCATTAATTACTAAGATTCACCTTTCTTTCTCAAACTTGTGCCATGACTGGTCTTGGACACCTCCAAATCTTTCCTCATTCTTTGTAAAGATCCTTTGTGGTAGCAAGATTTTTAGTCTTTTATAATGAAGAAAATCAGGCATAGAGATTTTTCAGTAGGATTTAATGCTCTGCTGTTTGTCCTGGTAAGAAAGGATTTTTGCAGTGACAACTGAACCCCGTCTCCAAAAGCAGCCAGAGTGGCAGAAGTCTCTCCTCTGTGGTAGCTACACCACAGTAGCTCATGTCAGAGGTAGTTTTGCAGAGGATAGCACTGTATGTCCATTTTTCAATGGGCATACCTGAATTTCTTGCCCAATTGTCATTAGCTTTTTTGAGTCCCCAATCCACTGCCTCATTTCAGATTTGTACCTGTGCTTTGACTATATTGAGACATTTTGCAAACATATGCCCTGAAAGCAGTGGAGAATCTGCCAGTGATTACATGGCTTCCTTACTTAGTGAAAAAATGGTGAAAAGTAACTGAGACTCCAATCAGCTGTGATTGTCAACACCTCCTTCAGTGTTAGCAACCTCCTGGCAATGCTAAAACAGTCTATAATCTGGCCATGGCTCAAGAAAATATCACTCTAAACTAGTAGTCTTGCCAACTGTTATCCTAGCTCTAATCTTTTCTACTTTAGTAAGGTAACTGCCTCACTTTTACCTCAAAAACTCAAGAACCTTTTGAATATATTTTAATTAGTGCATATTTTTTTTAACAATTAAGGACAAATATGCATACTTTTAGGTCTATAGCAGATTTCACCCTGGTTCACCAAGAGATGTTAATATGTTTAGAGGAGCAAGCAAACAAAGGTAAATTGAGCTGATTCTGTTATCTCTTCTTATCAAGATGAGTGGTTGTTTCCTCTTGCCAGGCATTCTCATGTCAGTGTCTCTTTACCAGGTCCTATTTTTCTGAAGTTTTCATCTATTGTAACCGTGAAATAGAAACTCAGGAAGTATTACTAGGAAAAAAAAGTTCATTCTTAAGCAATATTCACCTGCAAATTTGGAATGATGTATTTTTACCATTTTTTTGTATAAATATCTGCATGAATGTATGTGTGTGTCTGAATAATGTCTGTCTCTGTTTCTCTTTATCAGATGTCTGGACATAACTTCTGATTGTTTTCCTATTTTCTCCTTAGTTTTCATCCCTCTTCACCCTTGTATCTCAATATCTAAATAATTGCAACTTCCTCATAAAATCCAGTTCTGTCATCATAATTAAAATATCTCATCACTAAATGCTTTGGTTTGGTCTTCACTGATTGAAATATGATTATTTCTGCCAGGTGTATTTAAAATCTCTAATTTTCCTTCCCTCCTGAAATCCCCCAATGGGAAAGCATGTGGAAGTTTGTCTTCATTATCTCTTTTTTATCTGCCGTGCACAGTCCTGCTGTTATAATTTAAGTGTGAAGGCACCGTGAAGAATCTCTACACATTCTTGATCAAAGACAATTCAGGAACAATTTGATTTATGCACATCCAAATGTCATGGAATTTTGTGGGAAATGTCAGCAAAGTCAGGAAACCTGCTATCTGCTGAAAAATTCTGAGAAAGTGAGGAAGCTGAGCTCTGAGAGATGGGGGAGTTAAATTTAGGAGACATAAAATAAGATGCTTCTATCTTTGATTTCTGCCCACAACTTTGTTAAAGGGTATAGTTCCAGCAGCAATTGAAGCAGGAACAATATTATTGTGCTGATTCCTCAGTAGCTGCTATTCAGAGTTCTGTACTTTGCCTTAAAGCACCTTAAACTGAGGTGGTTAATATCACCCTGTGAATGGCAGTGCCTGGGAAGCCACTATGTGTTTCTTCTAACATGACAATTTTGAGACTAGTGATTGCTTTCAGAGCACAAAGTGGACTGAAAGTACTGGTATTACCTTCCCCTGTCTCAGCTGTATCCAAGACAGACTGTCAGTGTCCAGCTGCAGTCTTTAAAAGTCAAAAACAGAATTAATGGGAAATTACAGTCTTCCATTTGGCTTGAATACTTTTAAACTAGCTTTATAAGTCCCACCAGTGACTAATGTGTTTTTTCTCCATAAATAAGCTTTCAATATATGTGGCCATGCTGCCTCCATATCATCAGAACAATGATGTAACATCTCCACTTTACACAGTACAAATGTCACCCAGATTGTTTCTGATGATTTCTGTACTGTTATGACCGCTAAGAATGCTCATACATAGAAAAAGTAGTTTAGATTATGAGATTTTTGTTTTGTTCCTACTAAAATTGCACCAATTTTTTTACTAGCTGGGAGTGTCACTGTGGTGTTCCCCTTAATTACCTTGCCTGGAGAAATTGAATCACGTGCTAAAGGTCTGGTGCCTTATTGTTACATATGTGTGAACAGCTTGAAATAAATACTAATACTAAAGGATTTCACATAGCTCCTGTTTCCAAAGGAACCAGTTTCCTGTTGTCTGGGCATGTTCAAAGAGGGTAGGTCAATTGTAAGACCAGAATAAACCTTGCTGTGTTTTCGTGCTGAGAAAACAAACAAGTAAAAAACCCAAATTATGATAGAAAAGCTGATTGTAAATAGCAAAGCATTAAAGAAAATTCTTTTAACACTTAGATGGATGAATGGCTGAGAAGGTGTCTCCAGGGATAAAAGGAGAAGCTTATGGGAATGTCCTCACTTTTTTGAGTTTCTTTGATTAATTCTCTCCCTTTTTTTTTCCTTTTTCTTTCCTCTGCACAGCTATTTGAATTGGACCTAGGGAAGGGGAGCTGGGGCAGGGTGAGACATGTCTTGGGAACTTTAATGTTTATGTGTAGCCTCTTTTTTCCACACTTTCATTATGGGGGACAGCATTTTAAAAACCTTTTCTGGCATGTGTCTTGTTCTGTGAGGTTTAGATTTACATTTATCAGCGTTATGTTGCTTATTATATATGTTATATATATATATATGTGTGTGTGTGTTATATGACATGTTATATGTTTTATATATATATATGTTATATATGTTATATGTAATGTAAGTTATATATTGTATTATACCCAGATATGAAAATACCTTAACCACATAAAATCCTGGGGTTTAGATCCCTCGATTCTGCCATTCTGTCCCCAGAACAGCCAGATATTTCATCCACATGTTAACAAGGACAGCAGTGACCCAGGCCACATTTGAGTTGCACATTACAAGAGGAGGATTGCTAAATGGCAGGACATAAGCAAGGGCAAGAAAGTGTTAAAGAAATAGCTGATCTCTAAATATTTTCCTTTACTTCAGTGGGCTCAGTACAGCAGTCTACACTGCAGTGTTGCCTAACAGGTACTGTCATTAAGAGCTATTCTTCATTTTAAGGAACAACCATGAGGAAATATTAGCTCTTATGGGGAATTAGTATGGATCAGTATATATCTCTGCTGCCTAGGAGAAAAGAAATAAACAAGTTGTTCAACTGGGAGAGAGTATAAAAATCTTATTTGATCTGGATGTTTATCCTGCATTCCCAGTCAGTCTACCCCAGATATAGACACCCTTCTCTCCCTTATCCCACATTCACTCTTTCAGTACCATTAATTCTTTCAGCCCTCTGGATTGGGTATCACACCCCAGTGTGATTTCCAGTGCACTTTCCTTTCCTGGTGATGGGAAACCAAAATGAGCCTTTCCCTTTGAAGCATTTCCATTTGGGCTGAGTGGTGAAATCACTTTTAAATCTGTCTGTAATGACAGGATAGCATTGACAGAGCAGAAAATCCATGAGGAGACTTTACAAAATCAGAATTTGGAAGGGACCTCTAGAGGTCATCTGATCCAGCCCCTCTGCTCAAGCAGGACCAGCCAAGTTGTGCAGGACCATGGCCAAGTGCCTTTGACTTTCTCCAAGGATGGAGACTCCACAGCCTCCCTGGGCCACCTGTGCTGGTGCTCAAACATTGTCTGCAGGGAGGCCTGCAGCAGCAAACCAGAATTTTTAAGGTTTTATTCTGATAACAGTTAACTGTAAATCTGCTGAAGTCAAGAAAGAGACATTTCATTTATACTGGTGTTAGTAAGATCAAAATCTGCCCTGAGGCTCTTATCCTTACATAGATGTCTTGTAGGGAATGATGTATTCTTTAAACAGCCAAAATACTGGCTTGGTTGGTTTTTTTTGGTTTTTTTTGGTTTTTTTTGGTTGTGCTTTGGTGGGGGGTTAAGGGGTAGAGAAATGTAAAAGAGGTTATTTAGAATGAAGCAGCAGTAATGTACCTGGAGCACACTTCTGAGTGTAAATAAATAAATATTTATTTTCCTGATATAAAAAATAAACTTAGCAACAGGTTCCCAGCCTATTTTTTCTTCTATTGAGGAACATGAATCACTAATGGAAAGACTAATTAATTTAGCTAAACAAAAGTTCAAAACTTGTTTCCAAGTCACCATTTATTATTTTTAGGTTTGCAGGGAAAAAAAAAAAAAACAAACACAAGCCAACAAAAAACAGAATATCCAAAGTTGCTATAATAATTCAGTGGAAACTTTTTTATTGAAAAATAAAATAAATCTATTTAGGGAGGCATATTGTTTGCTGATCTGTTTTGGTTGGCTAGATAAATGGCCTAGCAATTATGAAATTGTTGTACTGCTAATCAATTCCTTATCAGTACAGACTTTCCTCTTGAGAATAATCTCATGTCTTTGGTGACATTGCAAAGTACAAAGGAGTACACTGAAGATGAGTAACATTCAGTACTAGTATGGCAATTATAATATGCCAAGTAATGCAAGCTGTATATTTTACTTGGTCTAAGTAGTATCTCAGACCTTGATGCTTCAGGCTTTCAGTAAATTCTCGAAATTTTTTTTGTCAGGAATTTGTTTTGTATCTTGATACTTTATCAACACTAACTTACATTTTCAGTAATCTAATAATTGCAAATAAAATACTGCATTATGGTAGATGAATGAAATTTTAACTCATACCACCTTTCATACTGTGTGCTTCTGCAATCCTCTACTCTGTCACTTCTGTTGCTATTTCTCATACAGTTTCCCCCCATTTTATCATTCAGCTCTTTACCAAGATTTGCTTTTATCAGTATTCCAAACAATTTGTCTAAGACAAAGCTGTATTCAGAAGAGAGCATCTTCTGAATGAAAACTTATGGGCACTTCATTGTGCCAACAGGTCTATCTAGAATAAAATTATTCCTTCTTTTTAAGGTACATTGCATTTTTTATTCTATTTTTTTAAATAATAGAAAGATACTTTTCAAATATATTTTAATAGATCATGCTAAGTACTTTCTATCAACTTAGTAACATAATTAAATCAGTGATCCTAATGCAGTAAATTTCATCTGTTTTTGAATTTGTCTTTTGAATGCTATCCAAAAAGGATTTCTGAAATCTTCTTAAAGTAGATATTATACTTATTTTAGAAACACAGATCCTTGCCAAGTTCACACAGTTAACTGGTCCTGTGCCTAGTAACAAATAATATACTATTTGCAGTTCATGTTGCAAGGCTGAATGATGTGAATGTATAGATTCATTTTTATCCCCTTGCATTTGTGCTGAAACAATGGAAGACATTCTAAGTATATTTTCTGTATGGCAGTCCCCCAAAATAAACCTTAGCTGCTTCAAGAAATGGTCCTGAAAACATGCCATTGCTCACATTTCCTTATCATCGTTAAAATTTAGATTCTGTACTTAGTTTATTTAGATTTAATACTTAAACCACTGCATGGTGGACTGGGAAACCCAAGTTTCTCTGGGGAAACTGAAGTACCAAGTACAGCAAGAGGAACTGGTGAAGCTTGAAAGGTTTATTTTGTTTTGTTTTGGTTTGGTTTTTTGGGTTTTTTTTTTGGGCGGTGGGGTTCTGGTTGGGTTTTTTGTGGGTTTTTTTGGGGTTTTGGTTTTTTTGGTTGGTTTTTTTTGTTTGTTTGTTTGGGTTTTTTTTAGGAAAAATGGAAACAGGAAATTCTCTCTCTGAAGATCTTTGCAAGAGGTTGAGGACTGGAGTGACAGACATATATGGAAGTGTCATTTCTTTGTAAACAACTTATAAGTGATAGAGCACACATTTTCAGGCACATTATTTTCCAAGACCCCTCCCTTTCTTCCTCCCATTTGTCTATATTGTGGATCCATAAGGCCGTAGGATTTCCAAGTAGATTTTTCTCCTACAAACAGAGTATTTTCCTTGGTTGTGGAGTGGTGGGCAGGAGGACAGGTCCTTGGGGGGCTCAGCACAGAGGGCACTACACCCCCATCAGATTCCCCTAGGAGAAAGCCTGAATCTTAACTTCTTCCTGAGTGGACCTCAGAGAAGATCAGCTGGAGGGACGAGGTGCACAAACACATTTCTCTCTTCCATAAACTCATTTCTCAGCTGATTTACCTCACAAAGATTCCATAAAGTTTTAACGTTCTGTTTAATTACAAGGTTTAGCAGCACAATCTTATGTTTATTTTTCACTACAATCCATAATAAGCCCCATCCAATTCAGGAGTCTTTCTTAATAAATAGCTTCTAAAGAGTCCTTAAACAACATCTGCAGAGAGTCAGGATAGCTTTTTGTTGAAAACAAAGACATCTTGGAGTTATTCTGGCTAGCTGGTTCCCTTCCAGGCTGGTGTACTGTAGGATGCAGTGTGGCAGATGACAATTTAGGGCACAGGCTTTCTGAGCAGAACAAAAGTAGCTTATTTGCAGTTACTCCATTTTTCTCAGAAATATGCTCATTGAAAGCAAAATTATTTGATACTATGGCTCAAAACAGTAATTTAGTATGTCCAATTGTAACAGTCCACATTTTAATGTATTCTGTATGAGAAGAATCTAGTGAAATGACACTACAGTATCAGTGTAAAAAGCATCTAAGTCCAAGTGTCACATACTTATTTGTTCAGTTGAAATGAAGTTATCAGCAAGATAAATTATCCTATCAAACAGCAACCTTCCTTCACTGACTTCAATGAGAGCTTAATAAGAAATCTTTTTTTTTTTAGAAAAGAGAGGAAAATTCAAGTTTCTTGTGAAGCTCATGATATTTTGCAGTCACTCTTTGATTCTTTATAACATTGTTTGAAAAAAATGTCTATTTCAGGAGTTGCTTATTCCCTCCTATACCAGTATTGTTTAGACATGCCTGCATGCATCAGGATATTATTATACATACAGTAGTTGCTCTGAAATGTACATATATTTGGAGAGAAAATTCCAAATTTTTTTTAAGAAATTAAATGAGCACAGTCAGGTAAGGACCAGGACACAGAGCTGAAGTTCTGCCATGCAATATAGGAGTGAGAACTGCAGCAGTTTTGGTCACAATGGAATATGATTAATTTCCAGCTATAGCATGTCCTTACTAACAGCAATAAACTCCAGTTATACCCCTTTGGTCACCAAATAGTCAACAACCCATGAAGAAGTTATTGCCTTTGAGCTTACTTTAAGCAAAATATTGCAGAAGTTCCTATAGAAAAATGTTCATGAGTTTATTCAGTTTAACTTGAATGGAAGGATAAACAAAATAGGTCTGCAGTTAAACACTCTAATTTTGAATATGGAACACTGAGAGATTAGGAAAACTAATTAGTGAAGTCAACTGGAATGAAGAGCTAAGAATTTTAATATAGACAAGACCTGGAATGTGGAGGAAGCTGACCTAGAGTGAATGCAAAAACTATGAACAAATTTTGAAAAGAAAGAATAATTAGGGATATAGCGGTTAAATGAGAAATGCATTATGGATTTGCTCAGGTTGATCATGCTAAGGTTGTCTGTTTCTAAGATAACTGATATTTCTGAAAAACAAAAGCAAATAATTTACTAGAAACAAAGTTAAATTTAATCTGTCAGCATCTCAGAAAAGTATTTAATATGGTGTCACGTAGGAAATTATTAGGCAAATTAGAAAATGAGAATTAATGAAAGAATTATGGGGTAGTGGTCCATAAAGGAATCTAGCTAACAACAGCAGGCTTTGATAAAAGGCCGCTGTTGGTCTGAAAGGGATTTTATAAATAGAACTAACAAGGATAATTATTAGAACAAATTGTATGTAATGATTCTTTCAGTGGTATTAGTGTAAAATACAGAATATACATTAATTTTCAGTACAAAGGATGAATGGAATATCATAGAAGAGTACAAGTAAAATGAAACCTAAGAATATTTTATTTAAAAATCACATATCTTTGCACTAAATTTTGTGCATGAAATGTTGATGGAGATAAAACAGCATGCATTAAACAGCACAGACTAATTAAACTGATGTGACCATGTCTAGAATTTTATGCATAGTTGTGGCAGTGAATATTTGAGAAGATAAATTGGAATTGTGTTAGGAATAGAAAAGGATATTGTTCTACCAGTGGTAATGAGAGACTGTTTCATGACAGGAAAGAGCTTGATACAAAGAAAAAAATGTGTGTTGATAAATGATCGCTTTGTTCCAAGGTGCAAACACAAAGGTAGTGAAAGGTACTTTACTGAAAGTGCAATCTTGGCACAAGGATAAATGGGAATAAATTGGCTATGAACAGATGTCGGCTGAAAATTGGAAAATGTGCCTTATTACTCAAAGGTGCCTGACCAGTTTTTCTGAGGGCAGTGTAGGGGTAAAATTTTAGTTTGAAATGAAGTTGGTAGAATTATGAAAGTGAATATAGGACCTGTCTTCCAGGAAGAATGGTGTGGATTTAGTTACTCTTTCAGTCATTTCTCTTGTTTTACATATGCAGCCATAAATGCAGATAGATATTGTCTGCCTTGATTTTATGCCTTGCCGGTGTTTTTATTCCAAATTGCTTTGAACTTGGCAAAGCAGAAACATTAAATTGTTCCTACAATTATTTATGCATAGTAGCTATATAATGCTTAGGTTTTCAAAGTATTCTGTTGACATGCCTGACATTCCAACAGTTTCCCCAAACACATTAACTTGCTCAAGGTTATACTACAAGCCAGTGGCAAAGAACACATTGGAGGTCCATTAGACAGAAATGGCAATTTTTAGTTGTAAACCCTAAAGTACAGTGTCATTACTTTTCCAGAATAGGGTATGAATGGTTATGAAAGATGTTGGCATGAACCCTTTTTTCCTAATAAGGGGTTCTTCCAAACAAGATTATTTCAGTTATAGTCCTTTTGTTCATTCTGTATCAGCATTACCCAAGCATTGCTCATTGTTATTCTTAGAAGGTAAGACTAAAGAGTCTATTGATAGGTAAGCAGGCAACACTAATTCCAAATAGTAATAAAATTATAGGTATGTAAACCCAAGATGATCTCATTAAAGTAATAAACTCAGAAGGATATTGAAGACCAGATGGAACTCCAAATAGGAAAATCTATAATGGGACATAAGGATGCAAATTACCCAGAGCAGAGTTTTTCCACATTTGAATGTAGTTCCTTATGTCATAAAAAGATATATACATAAAATACAATCTGTTAAAGTATTTGTATTGAAATCACAATTTCTAAATAGATATACTTCGAAGGCTTCTGAATTAATGAATATGTATGGGAATGTTTTCTTTCGTGCAAAGATTCAGTGGAAAATGTCAAACTTCGTATGATGTGTGGAATCAAAATTTCACATTTAACATGTCTGCAGCTTCTCAAAGGCTCTATACCTATTTACATGTATGCACTTGAAAGGAGTTTACTGAACAATTCATCTATAGAATGTTAAAGAACCTATGGATAACTACAGATAAATTGGAGATCTCTTGTTCAGTCAGTGTCTATTATTCTCCCTTTATCTGTCTCTGTTGAGCTTTGGTAGTAGGATCCATGCCAAAAGGATATGATCTGGCCAGAATCTGAGCAGTGAAGTGCAGAAAGAGCCATCATACTGGTTTTAGAAATCCATCTGTTCTTCTTATGCAAATAATATTGCAGTGCTGGAAAAGCTGGCTACTTTGAACATCCCTTTATGACTATCATACATCTTGCTTAATTAGTATTTTAGGATGACTATCAGAATATTTCAATGTTGGAAAAAGTCCTGTATATCTCTCACCAAAGGCTGGTAGTGTCTTTGTGTCAAATTTGAGGCTTGTGTCCATATTGATAGTCCCTCTCCAGCAGTCCATTCTGCCTTGGTGGGGTTTTTTTGGCTTTTCTGTGGAAAACACATTTGGTGTGGAAAATTATAAAGCATACTGGAAAACAGAATAAGTGGATTAGGATGCCTGTGTGAGAACAATTATTGTCTCTGAATAAGTTTCTATCATATACAGACAATATGTAAGAATTAGGCCCAAGCAGGTGTTTTCTGGGCTTTAACCCTTTGTATCCCAAAAATCAGTGGAAGGGCATGTGCAGCTCCACTCTTAACTTTTGTGAATCAAAGGAAATAGAAAACAAGCATTATGAAGTGTTATTCACTCACTGGGTACTGTGTGTGGTATCATTCTGTGGAGAGCTCCAGGGGGAAAGCAGGCATTGTTTATATTGTGTGTTTTTTCAATAAAATATTATTGATTTCTAACAGTGCAGAGACAGTGTTTAACATTTGTTTCAGTTATTAGTATGACTGAAAAACTGAGCACTTAACAATGGCCCAAGTTCCTGTGGTACGGTGACACTTGCTCTGACTTTGTTTCCTCGACGTGCTGGCCAGTCCTGGCCTGGAGATCACCCTCAATAGCACTTTGGCAGCAAAAAGGGAATAAATATTGCAGCATAGAAATGTCAGGTGAAATCTCTTTATGCTCCCTTCCCTTCTGCTACTTCTTTCCCTCAGTTACTAGTTTTAAAGAAGGCTCCTGTGGGGGTTTGGCACAAGGGAAAATAGAGCAGCTGGTGAGCCCTAAACAGCAGAACAATGCTTGCAGTCCTTTTGCATTAAATGATCTTAAGTCATTGCTTTACACTTAGGTCAGTTTGGTTTTCAGTCAGTTTGTAAATCATGCTAGCAACTAGATATTTTGCAATCAGCTTGATCTGTTGCTGTAATCTGATCTTGTTCTACTGATAAGCAGGTGGACGTGGGGAGCTGCTTCATAGTAAAAAAATAGTGAGACTATATGAAAAGGCTTGGCAACATATTTCTTAATTGTTTGGGGGCTGGAGAGCATTCTGGCAATTGAAATTAATATTTGGGATTATTATTCTGGGTGGCAGATGTTCAAAAGCACTTTTAAGCCTCACTTCAAATCTTAAGTCTGAAGCTCCAAAGCAGCTCCATCACAAAGCTTGCAGTAGACAGACAGTATTTTGTACTAGACACTGCTGACCACATTACAGTAGGGTTACTTTTAGAAAGCAGTCAGCATGTGAAGTGGATTGCATTCAATAAAGAACTGCCAGATTCTGACCTCACCCTGGTTTCACTCCGGCAGGAATCTCCAGTGGAGTTAGAATAAGTCAATGGGCCTATTTGAAATTTACACCAGAGGATATTAATTTGGAATCTTGCCCATGCCTGTGTTGCTTCTTCTGAAGCAATGTTTCTATTCTAGCAGCTCTCTAAAATTGGTATTCTTCTGGTTATGGGGGTTAGAAGATTGCCCTAACTTTATTTGGACAAAAAGTGGTTATCCAGTAAAAATGGATTTGTTATTTGTTATTATTACTTTGAGTAATAATAACATTTCATCCATTTTTAAATTTCACATACTGGACTCTTCTCTTAAGCCACAAGTGATTTTGAATCCTGTTTCAGGTTCTAAACATAGAAAAGACTAATGTCAGGCTGGGGAATGACATATAATCAGAAGTAAAAGAATTTAAAACAATATAGAGTCTAGTTTTTGTGAAAGTATGGACTAGACAAAAACACTAATATGTACAAGTTGTTAATTCTAAAAATGTTGTAGTATTAATTTCATTAACTGCATTGAATAAATAATTTTAGTCTGTTATTTCACGTGACTTTTTCCGGACTAAACAGATAGTCAAATATATATTTCCTAGAATTTTTAATTCAAGGAATATGCTAAATAACATTTCTTTACCCCATAATCCCAGGTCCTATGATTTAGGCAAATGTGACTTTATCCTATTTGTCTTATTACTATTCATAAATTTAGATTATGAGGAAAGATTGATAATTCTCATATAACAAAAATTAAGATTTTTAAATTTAAAAGTTTAAAAGGCAAGCAAAAGTACTGTAGATTTATTTTTTAAATGTAATTTTTTAAAAATACTTTTCACAGTTTGTGAAATCAAATTATTTTGTTAATTGGGACTGGTGAAGCCTGAGAAGAGGCAAAGTAGTGTCTGATGGTATGAGGTCCCCAAGTAAACAAAGCTCTTCTATGTAAAACATCTCGCATTACAGACTCATCAGGGTATTAATTCTCCTGGGAGAGAGAACAATGCCTGAGAGTAAATTCTGAGAGGTAGTCACTTTTCAGTACTCAAAAAAACATGTTAAACCCTTAAAGAGTGGAAAGTTTTTCTTTATACCTTTGTGCGGAATCATAGGAGTATGAATTCGTATTTGCCATCAAGGATGTAAGTGGGTACTTTAGACCACATGTCATTTATTTGCAGAGTTAAACTTCCCTTAGAGTCACTGGTGAGCACTTCAGAACAGATTAGCCTTACAATGATGTTTTAAATTCTGCTTTAAACCGGTTTCTTTATTCTCTATTTCTTTCTCCATCTACCTTCAGGATATTTTTAAAGCACATGTAGCCAAAACTATGATTTTCTGTCTTTAAAAAATAAATAGAGCTGGGATAATTGAACTAATTGTTTGGGTTGTTTGTAATAGCTCTTGAGAGAGAGGGCATTCATCTGAATATTGTGCTAGGATTTCATACTTCCTTGCTGAGCCACACAGTCCACTGGATATATAGAAAGAAACTTCTAAACAAAGTGAAGATATGGAAATATATATCTAATTTCACTCCTATGTATCCAGTCTCTCAATTTTAGGTGGCTGTTCTGACATGCAAGATGTCCAACTCAATAGAAATGTGTGTTCTTAGTTTCTACACACCCCAGTGTGATAATCTTCTGTTTTCCCTAACTGAACAGTAACAAAATGCTCAGGGTTTTTTCTGACACCTGCCAGGTGTGATGTCAAACTTAGTGTGACTGGATGTAGCAGAGGTGTAAGGTCCTAGTTTCCCAAAGTTTAAACTGAATAATTTTTTTCTGAAAATACAGGGTTTGTGGAGTGAAGACAGGCTTTCCTGAAGTAGTTCAGAAAACCTGTATCTTTCTTTAATAATACAGCTGGTATTTCTTCCCTGTGTAAGATCTTTTTTTAATGTCTAAGGTCAGACTGAAGGTGGGAATAAGAATGAGGGTTCTTAGAATATATTGATTCAGTTTTACTTTCTCAAATGATGCTGCATCAGGATCAGTAATTCTGTCTCTTTCTCCCTTCTCCAAACCATGGCAAAGTCTAATAATTGCACAGATTTTAGACTGCTTAGAATAGTTGACCTTTAAGCAAAAGAATATTTTCAGTCCTAGTTAGAGAGAAGATTTTACTTTGCTGTGATAATTAAGGGAATTGGGATATTAAAGTAAATTTAAACTACATTCATGGGATGGAATGCATTATTATAAGAATTTAATCATGATGTAATAGTGTGATTGGGAAATTTCATATGTGAGGAGGAAGTAAATGTCATTCATCAATACTGAGCACACTGATGGCTTAAGTTAACCCCTCCTCTTCACACTGCAACAGGCTGGGAACACCCAGACGTTCAGCTGTTGCAGGCCATCCAAGCACTGGCAGTTTTCATCTAAAAGCTGTTAATTTCTTAAGATGAGCTAACTCTACTCCTTGAAACCATGAAAGCAGAACCTGTTGGACAAATTGCACACAATTGCATGTTTTACCCTTATTACTTAGGGAGAAGCAATGGCTTTTTGGAAATAAGAAACAAAAGGGAGCATGTAACATGCTCAAAATTAAGTCAATTATTTCCTGGAACTTGATCTGTCTCCTGTATTTCCCTCAACACTAGCAGAAATAACTAAAGTGCTTAACAATGCTATTAAATAAGAAAAAGATACTTGGAAATCATAGAAGAATGGCGAGGATGGGTTTAGTTTGGTTTGGTTTGGTTTAGTTTTAATCATCTGAAATATTTGACATATCCGATACTTAAATATTTCAGACAGGCAGTGGCAGTCTTTGTCATGCATGCTTGTTGGATCCTCTGTTGGATCGTTTTCTGTGATTAAGTCCATTTGCTACAAATTTTCACAGACCCACTCTTCATTGGTCTAGAAACTAGAAGTGGTAATTTTAATCATCTGTCATGTCTGACTACATGACACAAAACACAGAGTTCTACAAATGTTTGTTTCTTGCCTGGATCTCTCATCTTCTCATAGGTATTACACCCTAATTTCATTTTGAAGTCTTCATATCAGAGAAAGCTTTCACCATGAGACTTGGTGTCTCTGCCCTGGATTTTTTATTTTTCACCCTTGAAGTACATTTAAATCAATGCTGCACATTTACTGATATTTGTCCATTTCAGTTATAACAAATATACTAAGCTATATTTGTCACAAAAAATGGCATTCATAGAGCAATATTGAAGTGAGTTTTTTCTTGAAGAAAAAAGTCTGTTAGAGCCTACTGAAGACAGAAATTAGTTATGTGATGCCATCTGACTCTTTTCCTGTAATACCAGGCTATTTAAATTTTCATTCAAGTCTACTGAAATTGATGTAAAGGTGATAAATCATTGAATGAAGCTCTCAGTTATTAGTTGAAGCCCTAAAGCAAGACCTCAGAAGCCTGCGGATTGTGATGTACATACACCCTGGTTCTACGCAGGCTGAACTCATCCTGTCTACGCACTTACATTTTATTAGCACCTGGATCAGCTTTCAAGCTTTTCTTTTGGTATTTTTTCCCCAAGTAACTGTAACCTCAGCCAGCTGACTGTCCCCAAAGTTGCTCAATGACCACAGAAGAGATTGCTGGGGTGACACTGTTTTGGATGGCAGTGACACCCAACCACATGTGCTCAGATCTGCAGCTGGAGAAAAAGATTTCCCCCCAGACCTGGCTACTTCCATTCTTCAGTCCTTCAATCTCACCCAGAGCAAACTAAAGAAGCAATGACTTACAAAATAAAAAACAGACTGTAAGAGGGGAACAGGCCCAGCAGAGGTTCTCCAATGAGACTTCTATAATTTTCCTTTTGCAAAGTTTTTCTGGTTTCAGTCTATGCCTCTTGTGGTTTGAAGATTTTGGTCAATAATCCCTGTGGTTTTCAGCCTGGCTGAGTCAGACTAAGATAGTTCTACAGCTGTGATAGACATCTCAGCTAACCCTGGACATATCACAGCTGTAATAGACATCTCATCTTACTGAGAATACTAGTCTCAGTAATACTAGATGATTTATTCATTGGCTTGTTGATTCTGAAATTATTCATCCCTGAAGTGTAAACAGGAGATGTAACTTTTGATCAACTTGTATTCAAAACTTCTTTCACATGAGACTTTATAAACCATAAAATTGCTTGTCACATTACTGCTTGGAAATATTGAAAAAGAACAAAAACCAAAAGCAAAACCAAACAAAAAACCAAACAAAAAAACCCACTAAAAAAACCCAAACCCAGCAAATATTTTTAAATGTGCTAAGACAGTTATGTAACCTTTTTAAGAAAAGAATTCTGTCCTTGTAAATGCTGTTAACACATTCAGAGAAATTTAGAAAGCCACACAATAATTATGTTTAAAATCTTTAGCTCTTCATCAAATTTTCTCAGACAATTCTCCATAGGAAAGAAATCAGAACACCTTCTTTAGTCATTCTTCTGCAGCTGCCTTGGACATTGCAGGGCTCACTTTGGCAGTTCTCACACATGCTAGACAGCACAATGAAAAATGTTGTAGCAAACTGAAAAAGAGGTTGGAATGGATTTATCTTTTTCTCCTTTCTTGTCTTTCTCCTTCCTGACTTTCTTTACTCTCCCTTCCCCTTTTTCTTCTTTTTCTTTCATCCCCTCATTTTCTTTCCATCTCTCTTACCTTCACTATCTCTTTTGTTTTTTTCTTTCTCCATGTTGGTTGGTTAGTTTTAACTGTCCTGTGGCTTAGTTCTACACAGAAAGATTCCTCTTACTTTGAAACTAGCCATTTATGAAATGACACAGAAAGATTTTAGTGTAAAAGGGAAAATAATCAACAATTTTAACTGAAAATTTGAAGGATTCTCTTCGAAAATTATGCTTATACTGAAAGAAAAACAAAAGTTAATCACAGTGATATTTTTTAAAACTATTATAAGCTTAGAGGGCAAAATTACATACTTAATTTTGATTAACAATAAGTACTCAATCCACACAATGTTAAAATGGATTATTTTACATTTATTTTTCAGATTCACCCATAAAAAGTCAATTTGTTTTCATAGCTGTAATCAGACTTCTATCTGTGCTCCCTTTCTCAACTTCCCATCCTTCCTTTCCTTCCTCCCAGAGAAATGTGCTACAGTTTTTTATACATCAATTGATCTTTAAACATTTTTCATTACGGGCTCTGTGAGCTCTGTTATGTTTCCAATTACAAAAAAAATTATCACTTTTAATCCAAAATCTGAAGGTCACTAATTAGCTCATTTCTGTTCCACAACAAGAGAAACAGTATTAACTTCCATAGCATCTAAGCTGAATATGAATGCCTCATTAATCCCAGACAAGCGAAAACAAATATCCGAGGATGGATGTCAGTGTGGAAAAATAGCCCAGGAGAGGAAGACACAGAGAGATCAGACTGAGTTTGTTACCACAAAGACATTCTTTTGTGCTCCACAGACTAAGTGATATCAGGGCACAGTGCAAGGTTCTGGAGAAGAAATGTTCTATTGAGAAAAACATCATTTGTAAACAGTGAGGTTGATTTCAGGTTCAAGAATTCCATGCCAGAAGCTCTCCCAGAGCAATACTTGGCACCTTATTCGTTTTTAAGGAAAGTGGTGGTAGTTAATATCCTCAGTCAACAGAAATCTTCCCTCAGGGACAGGGCACTTCCTCTTTGTTATCATATATTTTATTGCTCCCTTCTCACAGGCTTTTTGGGAATGCATTAGGAAGCTGCTCAAAGCCCTGCTGGACTCAGAGTCCCGATGGACTCAAAGCAGAGCCCTGAATCTGGATTTGTGCAAACACCAAACCGCCTCCCATCTGGTGGGAGCAATCTGCAGGTGGTGCAGTGTTCATTTAAATTAATTAAAATCATCAATGGATCATTTGGATTGTAAATAATCATTTATAAGTTGGAGATGAAAACGTATCCATTAAAATTGGGACCTAATTATTTGTTAGTGCTAGTGCACAGCAAGTCACAGAAGATTTAATATGTGAAACTCTAGATACTGATATTTTCATTCATTCCAGTGCTACTGAATAGTCAAAGTTGATGGGTTTGTGGGTTGTATTTGGGAATATTTCAATAGCAAATATACAATATTAAGTACATAGAATAATATTATGATGCATAAGCCAAAATGAATAAGGATGAAATAGTAAAATCCTAATGCCTCATTTCCACACATTTGTTACAATTGCTTGAGTGGACATGTTCTGACAATACACTTTGATTATAATGAAGTTGTCTTTCCAGTTGAAGAATCTTCCCCTGTAGTAATTAAGATTCTCTTAGTTTTCCAGTTAAATTACTTTAGAGAATTGTTTATTCTTTCAGAATGTTTCTTTTCAAGGAAAAGCAAAACAACCCCCAAAAAACTAACAAACAAACAAAACAAAACAAACAAACAAAAACCCCACCAAGTTCTTTTAAAAAGGGGTTTGTCTCTGTTAAATCTAACTTGGTATAAGTAATTGTTGATGAAATCAGGACGACTTCCTAATGGTTCTTAGTAAAAAACAAAACAAAGCAAACAAAAACCCAAACAAACAAAACCAAAACATAACAAACTATTCTTACCTTATCAACATCCTTCCAAAAATATTATGTGAGCATGTGAGAAACTTGAGACTGGAGAGATCTGTGGTTAAGATTTTTTTAAAGAAAATTTTAAACATAATTTAGACCTTTATATTTTATTCAATCATCTGGCTATAAAACAAATTGCCATTCACACTCTACTGGCTGTAGATGTGAAAATTTGCAAACTATGATATCCTGACTTACACATGCTTCTTTTCTAATAAGATTTTTTTTCATAAGAGAGAACTATAAATATTGAAAATAGATGAAACTAAGTACCACCACTTGAACTGAAGGAACCAAATCTTATTTCTTCACTGGTTTAACTAATTTTTCACCCTGCTCCCTGAAAGGAACTTCAAGAGACAATACTAACATTTTCTTTTCCCTTTCTAGTGCTCCTGGGAAAAATCCCTCAAAGGAGGTTAATATATGATTTCTGCAATATTAACAGGCAGTGCTGTGTCTCAGTGCTACCTTTGTCATTTGTGGGAAAGTTTTAGTTGATCACTGAAAGTTTAATCGAAAGACAGTCATTTGGATTTAAGAGGACTAACCTGTTTATAGGCAATTATACTAGAAAGCTGCATGGATAGCTTACAAATGAAAAAAATTCTTTTATTCCAGTTATATTTTTGCTTCCACAAAATGAAACATGTGTGAGAAGAGACAGCAGTCTCAGGTTCTGTTTTACAACAAAGCTGTAAAATGATGGTTGCCTAAATGAAATTGAGGAAATCTAAAAAAAAAAAATTTAAAAAAAAAAGAAGAAAGATAGTTTCTGGCATCCTACATAAACAATAGCCTTTGTCTCTTGCATCATCACATTAGATTTATTACAGCTGTATGCTCCAGGTGTAAGTGGAATATGTGATGTGAGTTTAATTGGCTTATTTGTCATTAAGCGTGCTGAGTTCACTACTGCATTAAAGCCTGCCTGGTCCTGCTGCTATTAGAAATATCTCTTGTTAAAAAAATCAGCCATTCCACCACAATCTCTCAAAAATATTCCACTGTGACCAATACCAACATTTTTTAAATTAGACTTAACCAATCAACAAAATAGCTGTTGCCTCCTGTTCTTCCCCTCCTCATCATATTTGAGAAACCTTTGTCCTTCCAGTTCCGGTGCAAAACCCGCTCATCAAAAGCACAAATTCTCTTTTTATTTCTGCCACAGGCTTCAGACTATTTCTAGCTGCTCAGAGAATGAATAACACTGGGCAGCTCTTTTCATCTCTCTGTGTCTTGATATAGCAGTTCTGTGAATAGAAGGAATAGATCTTAACCCATCTCAGAGACTGCTGAATGAGGTATAGGGCAAGAGCATAGCTTGTAATTAATGTTATGGGTACTCAGAAATAATCATATGGAGTAATGGAATAATATAATTGCCCATATTTTAGGTCTTCCAGCCTGTAGTGCTTATTCCAACCATATCAAGGTGAATTATGTCTAGGGAATTAGAATCTACAATTCAGTGGACTGAATTTGTTTCTCTTTTCCATTTACTTACAAAAAACAATTATAAGGTCTATTTTAATGTCACTAACAGTATGGATCAAACCTAAATGGGATTTAAATGAAAACAGTTAAAAATAGGGGGAAATTAATTTAAACTCAATCCAAAGAAAATGTTAATATCCAGTACAAGTTCTTATGGAGACTGAAGCCATCTGATAAACTGTATAATTTTCTTTGAGGGATCTGTTACTATTAATAACAGGTATTCACTGCATTTCCCTGCTGAGTTTTTCAAACTTCTCCTATTTATATTACATCATCTGTGCAACTTTTTTTCTACAAGTAGATACGGAGAAATACATCATAAATATAAAAATATGTATTCATATATTTAGTCTCTAAATTATTAGTGAAAAACAAGTTTTTTGTAAACACAGCCTTGCTTTTTAGAGAGAGAATTGGTGGCAATTTTCTAGTTGCAGCCCCAATTGGAATTGTATATGGGTTTTATTGTTTTGCTATCTTAGAGTGGAGGGTGACGGTGCATTTCAATCATCCAACAATAATTAACACATAAATAAATGACATTTGAATATTTGTCAGAATCTGTGAGTAATCTAGACTGAGACAGGGTCTGACATCCTGTCTGGTCAGATGAGATCATTTGAGTTGTCTTTGTGCATCCTGAGTTCAAATTTCCCTTTTGTTTGGAAACAGTAGGCTTCCATGGATAGTAAAGTCCTGTCTGCTCCCTTAGGACACCCATTATATTGAGGACTTAAAAAAACAAACAGAATTTAAGTCTTTAGTTTTGCCAGGTCACTTTATGATTGTTCAACAGTTCTCTTTGTTTCTTCTTCCTTTTTCTTAGAAAGAGAATTCTGTTGTGGTGTGGGTGAGCTCTAGACATAGAGTTGTCTAGACACAGACATTTAGTTGGGATTTTTGTTGCAGGATTTATAAAAATACATACATGTGTGTGGAGCAGATATGTTTAAAAATGCCATCCTAATCAATTATTTAAATAAGCCCACAAAATAACATGCAGACGTCTTTATTTTACAGACTCTATAAAATGCACATAAATCAAGCCCTGAAATAAAATGTAGTAATGAGAATAACCTGTTTAAAATACTCTTCTTTGCATATAACTCTTTTTAGTACTATTTTGACTAAGAGTATTCGTTGGATTTTTTCAAAAATATACTTCAAATATTTTTAAAAATACTTAAAATACACTTCAAAAGTATAGATCAAATCAAAGTCTTTGGTGCATGATGGTTTGTAGTTTTCCCTTGTCTGCTTTGTGGGTGGTATGGTATGATATTGTTTACTTCCAAAAATACAAAATTTAATAATAGAAGTATCCTACTCTTTGCTTTAGAAGGAGAGTCAATTATGTATGAAACTTGCATTGCTGTTACATGGTTTTGGGCAGAAGGTGAATTATGTTTTAAATTAAAGAGAAATCTGTGCACAAACTGAGCACATTTGTTCTTCTGAGCTCTGTAATTTTAAGGACATATTAGAAATTGGGTGGTAAAAGGAAGTTATCCCTGCTGCAAAATTTTTTGAAATTACTCTGCTGAGTGTTGCAAACAATGTCTTGATCCTGAACTGCTGAAATCATAGGAACTTTATCATTGTCTTCAGTCCATATGGGACAAAGGAAAAAGAAGAGGGTGAAGGAGTAAAGATTAGAAAAACATTACATAAAAGAATGGATTTGAAAAGTAAGAACTGACAAGGATGGTTATAGATCTCACCATGTTCACTGGAGGAGAATGCAGAGGAGAAGGATAAAAACTATCTACCAATATATAAAAAAATACCATAAAGAGTGATTGATTATTTTTCTTAATTAATAAACACATAAGGAGTAACAGTCTTAGTCTTTTAAGCTTAAATGGTAGAAATAAACTTTATAGAACACAATTATACAATAATATTCTGCCAGTGGAAATTGTGTAATTATTGGTACAGAAAGTATTTAGAGCTGAGCCTTGTAGTACATGTGTAGAAGAAGCTTTATCATGACAAGATGTATCCAGCTTTGAAAATTCCAAGTATAGGAACACAAATCTAGCCATAGGTACCAGCTGAAAAGAGTCCTGTAAACTCTAGCAGTGGCTCAGCCAACAGGCCCAGAGTCCTCATTCACCATGCAGTCCCACAGAGTTGCTGGGTGATCTCCTTTTGCAAAGGAGGGATGATGGTATTTTCTTCCTTATTATACATTCCAGCTGTTAGACCTAGACATTGTAAGGTGTCTTAAGTGTGTAGGATAAAGAGAAAAAAAAATAGAAGGACAGAGAAGAAGGGTGTGTCTATATGCAGGGTGTGTGTTTGCACCTGCATTCTTTTCCTGAATTGCTGTAGTCTTAACTTTTCCTTCATGGAAGAGAATGTAAGCAAGTCCCAGAATTTGGGGCATAACAACATGTGCTGAGATCCAAGACAGGAATTCGTTCAGTTCTGGAAGGGAGTCATCCTTCCTGCTGTTTCCTGTGTTCTCTGCTCTGCACTGCAGGGATCTGACCCACAATGGCCAATATCAACATACATCTCTCATTAAGAGAAGATGAAAGTATCCAGCTAAGAAATTCACCGTGCTGCAAACCTTGACTGTCACCCCACAGCTCAAACTGAAGTGCTTTCTCCTTCAGAAACCTTTTCAGAGATACTTTCCCAAACCTACACAGCCACAAGTTGCACAGACAAGTGCCAGTGGACATAAGTGCTCCAAAGCTTTTCAGATCACAGAGCCCAGACTGGGTCAGCGCAGGGTCTGGGATGGCACTGGGAGAAGTCAGGCCTGCCCCAAAGGATTTCTGCCTTTCTTTAACACTGAGCTTGCACCCTGCACATGGATCTGTGATACTGCTATCTTCTCTTCTGCAGTGGTTTATACACAGTTTTTTTTGAGCAGAACACTGGGCTTTTTTGAGAATAAAACCTAAAGATGTGCACGCACCTGTTTGGGAAAAAGTGGTTTTGAAGGTTTTTGTTGTCATGTCTCTGGTGAGGCTGGAGGATGCAGTCTGTAATTAATGTAAAATATTGTCAGGTGTTTGCAACTATACATTTCCATCTGTGAAAATCTGGCCTGCCCTGAATCTCAGTGAAAGGCAAATTTTATTTGAAAGCATTGAGCTGAATCCACAGCAGGACTTGTTGCAGTTGTTTGAAATGTGAAATTTATACTTATATTTATATATATATATTTTAAATTTATATATGTGTAATTTATATTTAAGGAAAGCAGGATTCATGGACTAAATAATTTTAGTTGTTTTGAACCTAGTGGATTTACATTTGGAGTGGTTTTGGCCTTTGTACATTATCACTTAAAAGCTGTTACAGCTCTCAGATTCTACTTACAGAGCAAGAGGTTCCCACAAACCAAGTAATCTCTTCCATACCAGACAGTGAGTTTGATTTCTGCCTCTCCAGGAAATAGAAAACTGATGTCTGCTATATAGGATAAGGCCAATATATGAAGGCATGAATCAGCACTTCAGTACATCTAGGAAAATGGCTTTGGTTCTGCAGGGGGAATGGCATTATTGTTACTTCCTTCTTTTTAGCAAGTAGATTAAATAGATTTGTAAATTCCTCACTCAGTAGTAAATAAATGGAAATAGCATCACAAGATAGGAAACCAGCTAAAGAGCTGAGCTTCTGCAAGACTCTAAAATGGTTCTGAGATTGCCAAAGGATGCTTACCAATAAATCTGAGCCACTGTGAGTGATATTTGTATGTCTCAGAGACTCTATTAAGGGATAAGAGACAGCAGTCGAAACGATGAAACTGAATATGTGCCTGCTCAGTTAATTTTGATGTAAATGTTCTAGGTACTGCTCTTAGTATCACATTAGCCTTTACATTACCTACATTAACATTAGCAGGTTGTTATAACAACCTAACATTAGGTTGTTATTCTACAGTAATCCATCAATGTTTTGCAATTATTCATCCCCTGAAGACTTTTTATGAAATGTTTGTGTGCTTTTAGAATTGCAGAATGGACGTTTCAAAGTGAGTGTGCAAATTTTGTAAGAACTCATGTAAGTGTAAAACAAAAAAAAGTTGTCAATAGTCTTTATTGCACACTATTTCCCCAAATGCTTTACAAATTAAAATAATAAGACCATAAGATCTCAATGAGAAGGAAGAGGGAGGAGGGGGGATTTTGAAGAAATGGGGTAAGTAGTGCTAAAGGGTATTTTCAGTTGAGATTGTGATAAGTTAAAGAGAGTTACTGAAACAGAGACTCAACAGGAGCCTAACCCAGAAAACATGATCTGCAGGAACTTAATTGTACATCACTATTTAGAGAGGAATTTTGTGTATTGCCATTTCTTTAGAGCTGTTTCCCCACGTCTATTAGAACAGGTAGCACAAATATTTGTAATAGTCTGTTTACACCTGAAGACATCAGACTCTAAAATGTTACTTTATGCTAACAAGCAGGATGAAAGTAGTCAGGTTTCTGCCAAAGCTGCACCTTTGGAGCCATTTCCTGGCTAATCTGTCAATTACCTGAATGATAATAGAGGATGAGAACCCTGTAAATGCACACAGTCTGTCTTGTTATTGTTATTTTTACTGTCCCACGCTTGTCTGCTATCTCTAGCTTGAAATGTTTCTGATTTTGGCCTCAGCACATTTTTTGCAGAAGAAGATAACATCAGTGTTTTAAATTTGTCATTTCTAAGAGCTGGAGAACGCACAAGAACGTAGGTACTTAATTCCTTCAGAAGAAAGAGGTCACAGACAGGAGGTGAAGCAGCGCCGCCTTAAAAATTACAGCAATGACAGTAAATGTCTGCAGAACTGCACTACAGGAGAGACAACTCTTTCTTCCTTACAGCATGCTCAAGACCCCCATCCTCAGGAGTCTGAGCTATTTGTGCCTATAAATTGATGTATTTATTGCTGCTCTAACTGGCCATAGACATGGCGTCTGAAATTATTCCTCTTTCTTTCCTCAGTAGGTGGAATTATTTTCAGAGCATTCAAAGTCGTTTAAGATCTCGGGAGAAATATTTTTTCATGGTCAATGCAGAGTCCCTAAATGGAATTGCCTTCAGGGTGATTCTTGTATGTTTCAAGTGATTAAATATTTAAAATCCAACCTGATGAAAGCAGACAATCATGTACACAGTGGAAAAAGTTCAGGAAAGATCAGCATAATTTATGTTTTAAACCAAATCAAGAATGAGGAGAGGCTGTTATATGTTACAGGCATATTTTATAACATGCATACTTAGTATATATTCATATGTGCAAATATATATTGCAGAAAATCTGTCATGTAAAATCAGCAATAATATGCAAAATGCAAGCATAGCTATTTCACCAGACCCTGTAATGTTCAGCTTAATGATAATGA
Source organism: Poecile atricapillus (assembly GCF_030490865.1). Classification (NCBI taxonomy): domain Eukaryota; kingdom Metazoa; phylum Chordata; class Aves; order Passeriformes; family Paridae; genus Poecile; species Poecile atricapillus. Next base: position 11,415,375 of record NC_081289.1, read on the forward strand.
ATGAAAAAAGTCTGTATACCTCTTTGCAAAGGGTGATAGAAGTAGCAATGTTCTTCCAAACTGTCTCTTTAAGTTATCCTTAATGAATTAATATGGTACTATGGAGTGAGCAAACAATGCTGAGGTGTCTTGGGGATGAGAGGTATATTCCAGCTGTTGAGCTTTACTAAAAATGTCTTGAATCTTTCTCCTGGTTGTTCTGCAAAAGTGCCCAAAAAGAATTGTTGCACCCTTTCCACCTCTTGGTGCTTTATTGAAAAAATTGTTATCCTGTCTTGTGGACATTGCATTTGGTCTCAATATAGATAAAATAGATATATAGATAAAATACATTTTACTCTGCTGTCAGACCTCATGGTTATTCTGAGCTTGTTTTTTTCTCCCATATTCTTGGGGAAAGTAATCTGAAAAAAAGTTAACCAGCCCTAAATTATTTGCACAGTTATACATCAGGTGGTACTTGAATTGTCACATTAACATGAGCAGAGTCACTAAAGACTATTAAAAAGATGCCTTTCTTAAATGTTGAGTGCAGACTTGACACCACAATGCATATAAGCATATGAGAATGCATCTGGAGCTGAAAGAGTGTTTTTTGTGATTTTACTCATGATGGAACTCCAGCTCTTGTATTTGCTACCTCTCACCCATCATTTCTCTAACACTGCATGATAGCATGGAGATATCAAGAATGCATTATTGTCAATTTTTAGCTTGAGTAATTTTTCCATATATCCTAGCATTTTCATGCTGTGGAGTAAGTATGGAGTTATTAATTTTGCCACTGTTACTGACATAGTATAATGATTAAAAAAAACTAGAGTAGAATGCAATAGAACAGAACAGAGTTTCAAAAGATTTTTCAGATGTGAGGGTCCTAAATCCTAAAGATTACCTGAAATCTTAACTTATCTTTGTGCATTCAAAGTGTGGGGCAATATCCCAGTAAAGTTTGAAGTCTTGCTGTATTTGTGCTATATTTACATATTAGGTCCCTAGATCAGCGACTGTTGTGGACTGTGTTTTCAAAATACAACTTTAAAATACAGAAAACAGTATTTCTGAGTACTTTATTTCAGACTTTATCCTGTTTCTCAGACTCAGTTGAAATCTGCAGTGGTGGCTCTAGGTGGCACATTCTAACTGCTTCACTAATCCAAAATGAGGATGTCACCTCTGGGTCAGCGCTTCACTAATGAGAGAGGCACAGTGAATGCACACTGGATAAACATGGGCGAGCTCATTCCAGTACCTGGTGGATGGACACAAAGCATCACATTTGGAGCAACAAATCAGTACATTAAGGAGAGGAGACTGAATTCTCTTCCTATGTGAAGAGCTGGTTCGTTCAAGGACATGAGAGCAGAAAGCCACTAGACATTTCTTCTTCTGTAGCTTTAGTTTTCTTGTTTTCTTATGTGTAGAAGATCCTTGCATTTGTAGTTTTCAGAACCGATATTAAGGAGATATTTTTATAAGAAAATAGAGTGAAAATAGAGAGTAATTTCATAATAGTTGCAGTGTGTGCATCATTTCCTACCTTGTATTTATTTCAGGTCAAGATTTGTATGTCAAACTGCACTGTAGGATGACCTTTTTAAGAAGACTTTGAACTCTTAATTGAAGGCATTATACCCAGTATTTTTATATTGTAGCAAAGTATTATAAAAACAATAATAAAAAACAGAAGTATCAGAAATTTCATTTTTCATTTTACCATAAATTATCTTAAAATAAACTAGATTAAAAGCTGGATTAAATTTTACCTGTTTTTGTATACTGCTAAGCAATTTGAAGTCTGGAATATTCTTGATTCCACAACATAAATTGGTGTAATAGTACATTTTATTTCATGAAGGTACAATGATTTCTTGTCATGCTGTGAACCAAATATAGAAGATCATATTACAACTGGCCTAGGAAATTTATGCAATGAATAGTCATTATGTTTCTGAAGGAATGGATGTTAAGGGAAAAAATACTCATGATATGGAAGAGCCCAGTATATCAAGGAAGGGCACTGGGTACCTCTAAACACAGTAGAGGAAAAGTTTTTAATTGAGGTGTTAGGTGTTATTTTATTGTTCATCTTTCAAGGCTGAAACTTCTACTACTTTAACTACACTCCTCTGGACTCTAGAGTTTAAGTGTTTTAGGTGTTACATTTAAAATAACTTACTTCTTACATTCAATACTGCATTGCTAAGAACACAGTTACATTGTCCATATTTTATATGAACTATCATATAAAACTGTTATATTTTATATGAACTATATTTGTTTTGTCCATATTTTATATGAACTATCACCTGCACTGGGACTTCTGTTGTCAACTTCATGCCATTTTCTGTTTTCTGATTTTGCTGGTAGTTCTGTGCTGTGTACTTCAAATGGTTTCTATTCTCTCCTTATTGCTTTTATCTAACTTTAAAAGTTACAAATAGGGCCTGTATAAAATAGTTAAGAATCCTAATCTCAGATGTGGTGAAACATCAGTTTATGATTATTAATTGCATTTTTGCCTGCTGTTCATGTGGAAAAACAATGTGAAGTAAAATCATTCTATAGCACTTTGTGTCATGCAGCTAAAAACTCCAGAATGTGAAATGGAAAGAAAGATGAAATTAAAAAGATCTCCTTTCTCCTGAGTAGAATGTGATTCAAAATCAGAAAAGAAATAGTGCACTTACCAGTAGCCAGTCTATAAAAATTATTCAATAAATAAATATAATATGATGTTAAGTTTCATAGGATTAGTCATACTATATTTAATTTCTGTACAAAATGTCAGTAAAAATATTATCACTTCCAAAGATAAAATAACCATGTATTAGCATTTCAAAAAAAACCTGAAGTTGTGCACTTGAAAAGTCCCTCCTCATGTATGGGATATGTTTTTCTGCAAAAACAGCTCTTTAGAAGCTTGCTACAGGTAACATAATAATGGGTATCTCAGTCAAAACCTTCTGACATTAATGTAGATTTCTCAGTAATGAACTTTTACAAACCTTCTAAAGTTCTTCATCAAAGTATCTTGTTAAATAAGCTGCAGAATCAAAAAGTCCATGGAGAATGGAAAGTTAATTTCAAATCTGTTAATTAAAGCAAAGTAAAAAAGTGTGCTGCTGATGGGAAAATCTATGTCTCCTTCACATCTGTACCATCATGCAGGTTAAAGAAAATAGAGAAATTACAAATTCCCTCTAAGGTCTTTTCATGCCAGTGTGCTGTAATGCCATATGAAGTAAACACAAATCCAGTCATTAGTTTTCTTTGACAGCATAAAATAATTTTACCAAAAAGAAAAAAAGAAAAAACATAGTGTTCCAATAAAACTGCTTATGCTAGTTCTGTATTCCCTGACCAACAAAACTGAATCATTATGACACAGCGAGGGAGATGGCATTACAGGGTAAGATTTCAGGTTCATCTGTGTCCTGTTCCTTGTTATGAGAATCACGTAACAACACCGTTCCTCAGAAAACATACAGCTATACAATTGTGTACAGCCTGTTGTGTTGGTAACATCCCTTCTGTTAATTCCAATTAACAAGGATGAGTTCCTTCAGGGCTCCTGTGGGGCTTTAGAAAAGCGGACTGCTGAATATCTTATGTTTCTTTGTTCAATAAGCATTGCTACCATTACTTTTATATAACATTTTGCTTTTTATTATAGCACTACGTCTGTTAGCAGAAGCCAAATAGACATTGTCTTTCATAAAGAGCCAGACCATTCTTTAAAATATAAAAAAGCAGAAATTCCCATTTTTAATTCCGAGTGACTGGCTTACTGTAACCAAAATATAATAAATTCCTTGGCTCCATTTTTACATCAGGTAACTCTTTCTTAAGTACTCCTGTTTGCAGGCCAGCTGAGGACAAGAAAGCAGAGGTGTAATTGAACATTTGGGATGGACCTTAGGGCACATGGCATAGTTAGTTAGTGACAACTGCTGCACGTTTCAGGAGCTGTGTCAGACACTCAAGTTTTGAGCTGAAGGGAATAGGAGTGTTCCCCACTAAATGCGAGTTTTATTCAAAAGCACAAAACAAATCTCAAGCAAAGCCTGGTGATGCTGGTGCATTTGAATTTCGATTTCAGACAGGCAGTACTCTCTTGGGCATTTCTAGTTGAGTAGAAGTGGCCACTTCTTTTATTAATAAACTCCATTATCACAGGACCATCTCATATTTAGCCTGGACAGTCTCTCTGGGTATAATTTGCTCACAGCTGGAACAATTGCAAAGTTATAACCATCTTGGAGAGTAGATCATATTGCTCAAGACTTTAAGCTAACTTTGAGAATCTACAATGATATGCAGTCTTTCTGGAATACCTGTTCCAGTGCTTGATTACTTCTGATGTAATTTTTTCCTATCTTAATATTTTAATTTATAGTGTTTGCTAATTTTTCTTTCTGTGTATTTGGAAAAATTAGGGGATAATTTAGGTGGAGAAAGTTCATTCCCCACTCATTCTTGGATGTCTCTTAATAAAACCACTGTATTAGTAAATCTAGTTTCTTGGAAGCAGTGGATTTTTTTTTTAAGTGAAGGAAGACAGACTGGAGAGTGACATTTATAAGTCTGCTTGTGTAAAATATCTGAGATTGGTCACCAATTCTTGATCAGTCCTGAGAAGGTTTTAAACTCTGGGACTGGAAATCCTTGAATCTAAGTATGCAAGTGTCATATCTCTTCCAGAGACTATAATTTATCTCTGGATGGAGGTAAGCTATCCATATTATTTATTGGAAGCTGGTGCTTCTGTGTCTGTCTCATCCAGTTACCTGCCTTTAATGAGAGGCAGCTTGAGGAAGGAGTACACTACCCAAAAATGAATACTTCTGTAGCTAAAATCATCTCTAACTTCATGCTGAATTCATAGAGTCATAAGTTCTACTGCCAGAGGGGATCATTATGTTCACCTTGTCTGACCTCCTGAGTTACATAAAAAATAGAGTTCTTCAACTGTTTTTAACAATTAAGGCAATTCCTACGAAAATAACCTTAAAGATACACAGAAGCTACTACATGATAATAATTCAAATTGTTAATTAGCCTCAATATTAAAAACATACACCTTTTTCTAGTCTCTGTGCATGAATGCTCACCTGGCTACTAGATAGATCATGGTACTAAACATTTTATGAAGCACATAATTATACATGAAACCAAATTCCTGCTTTAAAAATATTGTATAATTTGAGACATCAATCACTCTCCTATAATGTAAAATTTAAAATATTAGTTAAATCCTTCCACTGTGATATCCTAGTACATGCTTTGGAGCTGCGTCTGATTTCACTCATATTCCTGTTATCTCTGTATACCCTAGTTGCTGCAACAGAGTCAACATATTATGAGTTCATTTGCTTTATGTGTGTTTAAATGTGTTCCTAGAATAGCACAAAATCTTCAGGGATGCTGGGATCATTTGGATAAAGAATGTGTATGTATTTCTTGTATTTTCCTTTCTGTTCTCTAATGGCTACTACATTTATTTTTAGTATATAACTATTCATCAGGTTTTCCTGTACCTGTGTTGTTATTACCAAAGTGTAGTTAGCAAATTTAAGTATGACTGACATACGTTTCAGCTTTTGCAACATTGTGACTCTCAGCTCTTTCAAGAAAGAAAAACAATGAGAGAACATTTACGTGTGACATCTATGTCACTCAGTTTTACTTTGTTAGAAGGACAGTCATAATTACTATTAAAATGTTCAACAGTATAAACTCAACACTGCAGACAAAAATAACGCATCTACATAGCAACATCCAAGGTTAGAGAACCAAGGAAGATATATCCACATTGCTATAAAGCAAGGTTTTCTGAGATATTGCAGCACGGGGTGAAAGCAGAGAACTTGGTGCTGTGCATTTGTCTCCACTCTCGTGTCTTCTTCTAAGGGTACTTTTGAAAGAGCTTATGATCCATTACATTTCACCTGAGGAGATTTTCTTTTAGCTTTTTCTTCACTGGGAGAAATGAGTTTGCACTCAGTAAAATGCATTTTCTATTGAGATGGCCACCATACAAAACCAATTTCTTCTGAAATACTAATTGCTTTACCTTCCTACCATTTTCTCTGTTAAGTCTCCTGCCTCTTCCGAACTTTGCAATATGTCAAGACTTTGTCTTGTCTACATTTTAGTTAGAGGACTCATTTATGGATCTCATACAGTTTCTATATACCTATTGCATAACTATTATTTTTAAAAAACAGCAGCCCACAAAAAAATCTATGCAAGAATCCTTGAAGGTTTAACAGGTGATATAGTGGTGCTCTCTGATATTAGAGAATTAATTCAGTTGCAGTGAATTCCTTGACTTTATTGGATTCTAAGATAGAGGAATATAGAGATTGCTATTTATTGCAAAATTTTAGATTTAAATTAATATTAAAGTATGATGAAATTGTACTGTGTGATTTATAAGCTTGATTTCAATTACATGAATTTTTTTAAAGCCACAGATTGACTTCTTGGCTGGTATAAATCAATGAAATTGCTGTTATTTATGCTAGTTGCACCTATGATTATATATTGTTAGTTTCTTCATTACTCTGTTCTTTCCTTTAGGTATTTCACAAGAAAAGTCCCACAGCCTTACTTCAGAGTGTCAGGAACTGTAGAATTGATTCTCATGGGAGATTTGCATCAGCTGAGCCCACTTAACTTGATAGTTCTTTATTTGTAGCTGATCAAAAATTCAACAGCCTGTATTGTGCCTTTACCTTCTTATCTAGTGGCAGTTTGGGACTGCTCTGAAAGGACAAGAGATGGGTGTGTATTTTTTTAGAACTTGCTTTACATCACAGGAAAAAATTGTGAAAGAGATACAGACTTTAGGTAGCTAATAGATTATTTCAGATAGAAATATAACACGCTCTCTCTAGTGATTAATAGATCATTTCCAAAATCTTCATACATTTATAAGATGACTTACTCAAAATGTTGACTACTAAAACTTTAAGCAATCTTTTATGTTCTGGTATTACATGGTATGAATATGCTTTACTGCATGCATACTTTGAATAATATCTCAATAAATTGAAATGTTTCATTAGATGTACTTGAAGATTTCTGGATATATATCATCATCATCATTAGTTCTTTTTTTTTTTTTTTTTAAGCTCATGTGAATCACAGAACCTATCAGTTATCAGTGGTGAATTAATTTTCTCTCTGCAGATAAAATAAAGAACAACTGTGAGTTAAAGAATAAACAGGCCAATTTTCACTCATAATTCTTACATCTTAAATCTTCATAAAGTGTCATTAAAATTCAGTGTTCCTTCTGCAGATTGATGTGCAAACAATACAGATTTAGTGGATATGCAAGGGGGTGGATTTATGCAGTAATTATAACATTATGTAATTTATAATTATTATCTTTATTAGATGTAATTCAGCCAACCAATATAATTTTGATACACGCAAATAAAAATATAAAATATAAAAATATATAATAAAAATATACTTGCTGCCCTTAATAGCCTTAAACAAACACAGTGTATTGAAAACTCTTTTTTTCTATTGAGCTTTCTTCCTGTGGAGTTCAGCAGACATAAAACTCTGTTATTGCTGGATTGTTTTATTCTAGTTTCAGAAGTTGTTTATGGTAGCTAAAAGAAAAAAGGCTTTGATTCTCATAAATTTTCTTCCTCAAGGTCAACTGATGTAGCCACTAGTTCTTGACTAGTTTACAAAACCTAAAAAAAGTGTTATTAAATTTATTATTTTTTAATTCAGGGAGCCTTTTATACTGGAATTCAAATTAAATTTTTTGAAACACATTCTTTTAAAACAAAAATAAAACCAAGGAAACATTTTAAAAACAAGCAAAACAGTTAATAAATCAATGAATTTAGTGTTAAACTGTGGGGATTAGACATTAAAGTCACATCTTTGTGTGACCTGTATTTACTTGGTCACTGAAGATACCACACTATTTTTTCAAATGGTTGACAAAGATGCTCCACCACTGGTTCATTTATGTTTCCCGTGGGCTAATAGTTAGTTTTGTGTATAATAGTTAGTGGGCTAATAATAGTTTTGTCTGCATAATTTCTTGAGTTTCGTGCTTGTTTGTGGTAAACTAGTCCTGCAAAGTGGGATTTGAAGTTCTATCTGGTAACCCATCAGAGAAAGCTCATGATTTGAATGTTACTCCCTGTGAGCTGGTTCCACAGCTGTAGGGAAGTCCTGCTGAGTGACAAACCTCATGCTTGTTGGTAAATGAGGAGAAAAGTCACTTCCCACGGTGTAAATGACTTCTTCCTTCTGCTGAGCACGGTGGCACAAGAGTTGATGTTGGTGGTGTTGATGTGTTAATATGTGGCTGTTCCTATAAAAACTGCAGCAATGGCTTGTCCTTCCAGAGCTCACTGCTGTTCTCCTCTGGAGAAATAATTGTAGCACAGAATTAGCTGAGGTTTGGCAAGTCTGAATACAGCAGTATATCCTGATTGTACCAGGTGAGCACAGCAGTACTCATGTTTGAACAGCTTAGTGACAAATGTCATTTGCTGCAAAAACACAAGGAGAGAGCCTGAGCCAAATTAAACTCCCTGTCTTGGTGTTCACTGCATACCCATACCCATGGTAGCAAGGCAGCCCTGCAGTGTAAGTGTGGGGACACCACCTTTTCCTAGAAAGGAAAGGTATCCCAAAGGAGAAAACCTTCCCCACACATTATTTGAGATAAAAACCTGTTCAGCTAGAGAGACTAACCACTTCTCAAATAAGGAGAAGCTTGTCTGGCGTGACAATTCCTAGAACTGAAGTGTCTCAACTTGAGCCATACTTCATAACAAGCACATATTTGTGGATTTGACAAGTGCAGAGCAAGCTAAGGAGCAGGCAATGTATGTGTGCCATGTACACTACTTGAAGTAAATTGCCAAGTTATAAGTTCATCTGAATTTTTGCAGCTGTTGAATGCAGGGGCATTTTTACACACTGGGATGAAGGGACCACTGTATGAATTGCATGTGGTGCCAGAAAAAAAACAAAAACCCACCCAAATAAACAAAAAACAACCCAGAACAAATCAGGATTTGGATGAGAGAGATGGTTAAGGTCAAAAAGCAATAGTGTTATGCTACATAGGTGTACAGAGCTAAACTTTGAAGAAACAGAAATCCTAAGATGCTTAAAAGGAAAGGAAGAGTATCACTAAAAATACAGAATATCCATGTTCTCTGATATCTGGGGAGCTAGAATCACTGACCCACACATCTCAGGGAATTTGGTTTTCTAATACTAATTATTAGAACACAAATTCCTAAATAATAACTCATTGCATATAGAAAAATAATAGTAGGATAATTAGATCTGCCTCAGTTTGAGACAGGTGCTTTTAATTTGCTCAGTTATCATCAGTAGGAACAGATGCTAGTTTTTAGTAACTGTTTGGAGCTAAAATAACTGCTCTCTAGTAACTACTGAATTTAATGTTGCAAGACGGATTATTAGAATTCATATCAGAAGAGGAAGCTTTACTGTATACGAAAAGCATCAATTTTTTGTTATCCAACCACAGTAATGCTTGCTACTCACCAATAACTTTTCTTTAAGCTTTGTCAAATACAAGAAAAACATCAAGGTCACACCTGGGACTGAAATCCTTTAGGTTGTTCCAAGCACTTTTTTATTCAGACATAACATTTATGTTTTTCTGGAATAAGGATTTTATCCATTAGTTGGATCATGTAGTCCTTGTGAAACAACCTTCACCAGTGCAATAGCTACACCTCCAAAATAATTTCTGTTGAAGATAAGAATAGAAATCGGCTTCCTGCATTCAGAATTATGTGGCATTTATTTCCTCAATTTCACTGTATTTGACTCCTTTTGAAGTTAAATGTAAGCACTTTTTTTGTCTATCTTCAAAACAAGAATGAACATGATTTTTCAATTTATTTTAAAAAATTAAAGATAGTTGGAATATTTATGTTTACATCATGCACTTTAAGGTTTATGAGTATGCTATAAAATGATGACTTCTGTATAAATAATTTATTCTACTGTTTATCAAGGAGTGTTTTATATTATTTTTTTTTTATTAATGTGAGTTAAACTGAAAATAGTTTTTTTCCTAAAAACAGATGGAAAAAAAATCTGTTTCAAATAAATACTTGTGTTTTATGGGAAGTAATATTTTTAGTAAAAGTATTTTAGTATATAAACTAAGATGATTTCAAAATAATAGATTTATTTTCTGAATACCATGGTAGAAATGTTCCATGATACACTTATTGATATGAAAGAAGAATATATTTTTTTGCTCCTATTTTAAACTGGACTTGGTAGAACAGAAAAATAAAACACTGTGCTTCTTTGGAATTTACTGCATAAAGTCTTTGTTCAATGAAAACTTTATTCTCTATAAGGAACAGTGGAAGAAAAAGAGAAGGAAAAATATTTTTTTAGGCGTTGTTACCCAGATGACGTGAATAAACCAAGTTCTTCTGGATAGATCCCTTGGGGTGGATTAGAGTGAAAAGACACTGAATGATCTGTGTTTGTAAATATATATATATATAGGGATTACAGGGTTTATTTTAGAACAGTTTGGCTGTGTTTGGTTGCAAAAGAAAGTACCTATGTAGCCATTTTAGCTATTATTTTCTGTAGCAATAAAGCAATATGAAAGCATAGAAATATCACTTATGAAAATGTATAAGGGAAAATAAAGAAAGGTAAAGATAACCACCTACAGAGCTCACAATGAGACTTGTTTGTTGCAATGTAGTTTACCACTGATCAAAGTGATGGTCTTGATCTGTAGGGAGTGGGGGAATAAACCCCTGAAACACAAAGTCCCGTGGGTTAAAATAGGCTCAGGCTGGGTGGGGACACCCAGGTACCTTCGCCATGTGGAGGGAGAGTTTTACAGTCTCTTACCACACACCCTGGATCTGATACAGCACTTTTACATCGTGTGCAGGCATCTGGTGGAAGCCTGAGGAGTGGGTGTGGGGGCACTTTGGGGTCTGTGATGGTTTGTGGCACCTTTCGAGCCAGTAATGCCCCATCAGACCTTCCCTGGGGGAGTGGGGGCAGTTTTACCCTGAGCAGAGGACAGTGACCATTACAAAGAGCACCATGCCAGACCGCAGGGTTTGAGCCTCTCAGTCAGGGCTGCACATCTGCCCTCAGCAAATGAGTCTGTGGGCTTTGGCCTCCCCCACTGAACCCAGACAGAGCTGGTTTTCAGCACAGCTACTGAGAAAGGCTTCCTTTGTGGGTACATTCTTCTCCCTTCAGGCTTGTTCTCCTTAGTCTTGAGATAGCTGGACAATAATACCAGATTTATCTTGTCTCAAGTTTCCATCAGGTAGTTTAACTCACAGTCCATTTCCAGTCCTGGATGTGTCCTGGAAGGGATTTGGCTTGGGTGGTCACAGATAACAGTTTGCTAAAATGGACAGAGGTCATCCTTTGGTGATTTTAACAATGTTTAAGCATTCAAATATAACTTTTCAGCCTCTCACAGGGGTTCACATCATTATTGTCTATAGCCTACTTTTGCTCTTTGTACTGGAAAGCAAAGGATGTTTTGTCTTACTACAGAAACAGACAAGAAAACATGTGCTTGCTCTGCCAGTGTGCCCAAGAGGTGCAGCCTTCAACAGTCTGTAACCTTCAGATGAGAAATGTGCTGCCACAGGGACAGAGCAGTGCTGCCATGGGAAGCAGTCCCACAGCGTGACTTCTCCTTCTGCTCAAGGCCCTCCATGGCATGTGGTGGCATTCCACAGTTAGAAATGCTGTCTAGCACTGATGGGATCCCTATGGAGGGACTGGCATTCCCTGTGTCTCAGCAGAGCATTTGCTCTGCTGTCTGCATAGCAGTTGGCCACCGGGATTTCAGCAGGGAATCCGCTGGAAGTGTCGCACACAGTTCTGCACAACCACTCATTCTCTTCTTCGAACTTGTTCAGGAAAAATGACTGCAACGGTATCTGCTGTTACATCTGAGCATCTTTTTATCACCAAACCAAGGTCTGGTCCAGTGCCTGGTGATTGGTTCAGAGTTTTGGCTGTGTATATCAACTTTTGGGCTGAAAGCCAAGGAATGCAACCATTGGAACCAGTTACAAACAGGAAGATATGAAGATCAAGTAACGTGTAACTCTCTTCTACCATTCAGACATCTTTCATTGTAGTTTCTGAAAGTACTTTTTAATTCAGAAATGCCCTGGATTGGGTCTTGCTGGCATGCCTTGTGAACAGATACTGTTCAGAGGTGAACGAGAACATAAATCTGAAGAATATGGAGAGAGAATAGACATATCCGAAGTCTGCCACATTCTAAATAAGATTTTTTTTTTCATTCACACATATTAAGTAGTTGCCTATTTTAAGCATCAACTCCCTTCATTTTTCTGTTGGTTATCTGACCTGATACTCTTAAAATCCTTTTATGGCTTTATAGTATTTATTCATTATTGATTGTTCTGTATTATTTATTCTGTAAAATTTAAACAGCTGAAATGAGCTTGATTAAGAATACATGTGTGGATGGTTTCTATGGTAGCCTATTTCACAGTCCCTCTTTTAATGCCTCTCAAAGTAAGATGTAGATTTAGAAAATCCATTTTTAAATATTTCCAGAGATTTAATAGCAACAGCTAACAACTTCACAAATCCTTTCAAAATGTTCTATTAAATAGACACTCTACAGAGTGGCTGGGTTCCTATACATATATATATATATTTTAAAAATATTATGTTATATTTTATATAAAATATAAAAAGCAAATAAGAATATTAGTGGGCTTTTGAGTTGAAAAGTTATTATTGCAGGCATTGCAGAACCTTTCAAGGTACACTATGGTGTGTGCATGACTTAAGAGAGTTCTTCATGCCTATGTGGTAATAAGTACAAGCTGCAGAACAGAAGTCATCCATAACAATTTATAACATTAATAAAATCAAGAGGTAAAAAAGCAGGTTCTGTTTTTGATAGCAGAAATGTTGTCCTTTACACTGGAAGTGGTCTGATTCCATGATTTCTGGAGGTATATTTCAATGATGTGCAGTATAAATAGATGTTTTGGCATCACAGTTAAACTAATCATCCTAAACCTCAATAATATTTCCACTGATGATCCAATCTATAACCATCAGCAGGAATAACAAATTTGCTAATACTGGACAAAAATTTATCTGTATTATCTCACTGTATAGCAGAAATGCCCGTGCCAACTGACTACTATGCAAATAGTTCTCTAACTATATCATCTATTCTCTTGAAAAGCTTCAGAAATCAAGCATTTCCCAGCAAAGACTCTTCTAAAGACCATAAGAAACCTTTTTCTAATTAAGCTTTTCTAGTAGTAGAAAGCATTTTGCATGTAATTAGGTGAACTTTTATTTTGTTAGTAACATCAAAAGTTTCTGTCTGGATCTCATTAGCAGGCGATTTTTATAAATCTGTGTAGAAACATAAATGTTCACACATGTGTGAGTCTCTCATCATGATGTCCTAATGTATGTCTTCATTAGTTGGGTAGTTCTCTTGTGCACATATATTCATTTTCATGTAAAACCTATTCTTTATAGTTGTAGTAAAGATTTTGGGGGGTGTAAACAACTGCCATAGGAATCATGGTCTAAATGTACAAAGGAGGTAAAAGTTTGTCATCATGTTTTAGTTTATATCTTTACCTGAAGGAGTGAAAAATCAGGAAAGAAGAAAAGTGACTGTCTAAACTTGTACAAAAAAAAAATCTTGGACACTATTAATTATTTATTAGCTCAACAAGTTCCTAGTTAACTAAAATAAAACCCCAGACTTTGTACATCACGATCTACCACTCATTAATCATCAGATTTTCAGTTTTGTTCTCAAGTATTTCTTTATGGAAGGTGACTGCTTTCTTTCATATCTGTTTGGAAAGCTGATATGGAATTTTCATTTTTTAATAAGCATTAATGATATTGGGATATATTGCTGGGGTGTTTGCTAAGACATTAACAGATTTTATGAATAAAATCCTAGTGTCTTTTGGAGGTTCCTAATTTTTGTTGTAAAAAAAAGCAACCTACCAACCAATCGCACACAACAGAAAAACCTCTTGGGGCAATAAAGTGGAATACAAAATTATTCATAGCTGATTTTCCTTCATTTCATCTCTTCCACTTTTTGAGCATTGAAAATCAGATTCCTTTAGGGACTTGGCTAACCCCTGTAAGGCCTGTACTTCCAAATGCCAGAACAGCCAATTTCACAATTTGACATTTTCCAGGAATTATGAAGAGTATAGTTTAAATGTTTAAGATACCTGCATTAGCAACAGCTTTTGTGATTCTTTTTACTACTATTTTCTGCAGTTGTCCATGCTTAACTTTACACAAAGCATTCACACTTCCCTGTTATTAGTTTTTATCTTTGAAGTTTATTGTTATCTTGAAAACTACTATTGGCAAAGATAATAAAAAAGAAGTTATTTTATTTGCTCAAATGCTGTATTCGCCATGAAACTTGGATATGTTGTTAATACTGGGTCAGAGTTCTTCTCAAAGAAAGTACCCTGCAGACTTAATGAGAATTCACCAACTGCAGGGAAGTGACCCAACTGATGCCACAGTAACCAGCAATGTCACTTTCCCATGAAGAGGGAACACATATTGAGTCTGTGCCTAACACAGGACAAGAGCACAAAGTGCAAGTATCTGTCTCAGTGCACAGCTGTTGTGCTGCATTTCTTCTCTGGATTCTTCTCGTTGGTTCCAGTGGTCCTCTCATAACCAAATAAATAAACAAATATATAAGGTTCCTACTCACAGTCTTTAGCTACTGTCATTCACATCTCTCAGTTTTACTTTTCCGTTCAGCTCCAATATGACTTTATTTTACAGTGCATAAATTATCTTAAGGCTGTTCACTGTCTGTCACATTGCACGAAACCAAGAGAACAAATAGAAAACCCAGACTGTGTTTAATCGGAGGCTTCTGAATGCATATTGAATCTAAAAATAATTTTTAAAAAGATATTTCAAAGGATGTATACATCTGGAATCTAATAATCCTGTTAACCACCAGGCAGAAGCTTATCTAGCTTACCTAGTGCATGTGTCTCAAGTTTGGAAATAATGAAGATCTAAAGAACCATTCAAAGAATGCATATTCCATAAAGGACATGCTTATTTGCTCCTATGTGCATTTTAAATCTCAAATTCAGGAATTCATTGTTTCTGTTTTACACTATAAAATATAAAATATTTCTCCTAAGGATTATGTGGTGTTGTAGAACATGTGCACTAAAACCCACTGCATAGTCCCTTAAAATTGATTTTCAGTCTTATGTTTTCCTTCTTCAGAAAAAATCAAAATGTATCCAACCTCATGAATCCCAAATTGTAAAACTGTGAAAACCATGGGTGAGGCTTTTCTTTTTACGTGTATCTTTTGATATGAATCAAATTCTCAACCTAATTTCAGTGTACAGTAGATTGAGCCATGTAGTTCATCTGTTATTTCTGCTACTCTTAGTAGATGCTAATTATGCAAAGGGATTTCAAAACTTCCTTTTTAGTTCACATGAATTAAGCACCTAGACATAAAGCTTTTAGTTCTGTGATGAAGTATGGCTGTGTGCTTCTCACTTTGTACTAAAACTTGATCGGATAATCCAGGAGAGAGTAAAAACACACTGCTGCTTCAAAATAGCATCTGATATTTCCCTCTGCAAATTAATTATTAAAATTATCTGCTTTGCAAATAATGCTGCAGTCTCAGAGCTCAGCAGTTGCTAAATGCCTGCTTTCACAGAACGACTGTGTTTGGGAGGGACCTCTGGAGATCACCTTGTCCAATCTCCTGCTAAAGCAGATTCACCTACACCAGGTTGCAGATACTTGTGGCCAGGAAAGTTTGGAATATCTTCAGAAGAGGCTTCTCAACCTCTCTGGGCAGCCTGTTCCTCTGCTCTGTCTCCCTCACAGTAAAGAAGTTTTTCCTCATACTCAGATGGAACTTCCTGTGTTTCAGTCTGGGCCCATTGACCCTTGTCCTGTCACTGGGCAGCACTGAAAAAGTCAGACCCCACCCTCTTAAGACCTGCCCTTAAGATATTTGTATGCATTGATGAGATCCCCTCTTAGCTGTGTTCTTGCCTCACTGTAGAGCATTCAGTATCTTTGCTAAATTTGAATTAATTATAATCCAGATCTTCTTAACATATTTGCCAAATGTTAGTGCAATTTGAAACTATTACCCCTGAAAAACATTTTCAGGAATCTGGAATTCATTCCTTTGCTTCTGGAGTAATAGGAATACATCAGAGAAATTGTTAGTGTTGCACACTTGGAAAGGGGAAACACTTATTTTTCATGACAATTGGCAAGACGGGACTTAAGCCATTGTGGTTTATGTTGTTATTATGAGAATTGTCATAAATACTTGAAGCTTCTGGCTTTATAGTACATCTAAAATCACTTTACTTGAAAATTATGTTTATTATTCTCTTCAGCTGGAAATTCAGTAGATCAAGACAAGTGTGGTGCTTCTCTGCTTAATGCAGTTGGTAATTTGACAAGATAGGTATAATTTCCTATACATTTCAGCTCCTCACAATAATAATGCTCCAGTGTAATTTGGCAAACAAACAAAAGACCTAATTAAGTAGTGTTGAATTTTTCTAAGGCAAAGTGTACACAAGGTCATACCAAGGGCTTAGCTGAAGTTTATTAAAGATTAGCAGTCTGTTTCTGCAGGAGAGATCCCTCCAGCTACTGTAATATATGACAGCCTGGCGGACCATGTTCTACAACAAGCTGTTGTACAGAGCGGAGTTACGGAACAAATTCTCAGTAGAATTTCTAATAAAAGGGCTTCATATATTAAAGATATTTTTCTTCTTGCATTTTGTTACATTTGGAAGAGATAGGCAAAACAAGACATTATTTTCTACCATATATTTGGAAAATTACTCTAGAAGTAGGTCATTATGCAAAAAGGACTAGATTATTCCCGTGCTCTTAATTTACACTGTAATCCTTGTGGCAAAGACACACCTTTGCTTTTGAAATTACCTCATGCAGTAGGAACTAATCTGTGAATCCAAATATAAATCAGCTAAATATGCATGAAGATGTTTGGATAGTGTTGTGCAAGGTTTGCCCTTAACTTAGCAAAAAAAAAAAAAAAAAATAATAATTTAAATATTTATAACATGCCTGTAAGCTTGGAGCATTGAAACCTGTGAGCCCAGTCTGTGAGTTGGTATTGGGCCATACAGGGAGTAAGGCCCTTCTACTTTTCTGACCATCATATAGACTCTACAAAGACACAAAAATATTAACCTTGTGATGCTGCTAAAGCCTGTAGAGTACAGATTATTTACTGCAAGTAAATGAAATGTTCCTTAAGATATGTCTAAAGTACTGAGTGAATATTTCCCGTCATAGTTCTGGGAGTTTTAACTAATATTCATATTCCTATACTGACATATAAATAAATGAATTTGCCGTTTTTTCTTTTCCATAACTACATGGAGTTAGCAGAAAAAAAAATGCTGAGGGAGCACCTTTCCTGCTTTTGAAAGTAGCAGAGCTGGACAGAGACTGTGAAGATTCAGAGCCTCTAAATAGTAGAAATATGTTCAAAGATAGGCTGTGCACTTGACTCCCAAATAAGCATTAAAATGTTCAAATTATGTAACTTAATTCTGAGAATTAAAAGACATATAAATTCCAGTTGTTCTCCTACCTCTTCAAACTGGTGTGGAGCTTTCTAACCCTGAACTCTTCTAGAATCAATAATTCTATTATTTTTTACTAATAAAGGTAACCTGGACTGAACGCTACATGAACTCACCATTTTCTCAATCTGCACTAGA
The DNA here is from genome assembly GCF_030490865.1 of Poecile atricapillus. Lineage (NCBI taxonomy): Eukaryota > Metazoa > Chordata > Aves > Passeriformes > Paridae > Poecile > Poecile atricapillus. Next base: position 11,433,233 of record NC_081289.1, read on the forward strand.
AGTCAACATAAAAGTTACCCTAATTTATTGTTCCCCAAGCTCATAAAAGCAGTATTTCAAAAATAGTTTATTGCTATTAAATTAACACACTTTTTTTTTTTTTTTTTTTTATAGAGGTAAAGATTTCTTATGTGTCTAAACACCTGCCCTCAGGTGTCTTAAACTCATTTAAAAGAAAAATACTCTTTCAGAGGCTATTTATGTAAACAGCACGTAATTCCTTTCCTGGAATATAGCACCATCTTACAACACACATGAGCATGGAAAGCCTGGACTCAAGTATGCCAAATTACCACAACTCCCCTGTAGAAGAGAAGAAACCAGCTGCAAAGAAAAGGGTCATTTTAAAACAGAATAATAGTAATAAAAATATATAGCACATATCTTAAATATCTCTAAATGCTACCAACTATCCATCTTGAAGCTGTAAGTCCAAACAAAATAATTGCTCAGTGAATGACCCATTTGGTGAATGATGCAAGTGGTCTTGAAGGTCAACACCAGTCCAGATTTCGTAGACCAAGGTACTGCAATTTCTAAATTACCTACAAGTTGTGTGGCAGCACTTGCATGACTGGACTGGTCATAGTTACTTTACCTTTTTTACTCTCATTTTGTGTCTTCAGCAGCACTAATAAATTGCATTTGTCAGAAATATGCATAGTGCAAATACGCCTTGTTTTTGGTCTTCAGAAAGATCTAAAAGTATAATATTCTTTCATTATGGAATTCAAAGGTAATTTTTTTATGGGTTACCTTGGTAACAAAATTATGAGTTCATTTTTCCATTTTGCATTGATAAAGGATAAATATAAGTAGTAACAACTGTGTCCTGTTAAAACTTGATGCTGCATAACAAAAGATATGTTTCTGTGGAAATATGAGGCTTGAAATTAGTCCTTTGTTTTAAGTCTTGAATCACCATAAGTTTTAGGCCTGCTTATCTGTCTATAGGAATATAGTAAAAGACAAAATCTATTAAGAAGTATACCTCTTAGTTAAAAGCAAGGAAAGAATTTCCCTGTGGTCTGTAAGATTCCAATATATAGATCTCAATGTTCAGACCTTGATGGGTGTTTTAGATGCTCCAGTAACCATGTCCAATTCTGTAAACATGCACATTGCAAAGTCCATGGTGCTTACAGAAAACTATTAAGGATGACAGAAGTATTATTAGCAACAACTCGGTTCCTCCAGGGTGAAAGAGTAAAAGAGGCAATAACCATTGATTATTCCATTAGCCAGGGAGTTGCTTTAACTATTTCCAAGATCTTAGGTCCTCCAGCCTGAGGGAATGAGAACAGATGCAGGAAGGAAATGGGACTCAGCAAGATTTTATCAAGAGCAAAAAAAATCTTCTGAGGATGGAAGCTGCTGTACCTGGGGAAAGAGTCACCCTGAATTCAAGCAGCAACAGATCATGGTTTGCTCCTTTCTCCCTTTTTTTGGGGGGGAAGTGACTACATGATTTTTTATAGGTCTGCAACCCTCAGTACACAATGTAGTGCAGGGCTCTTGGATCAGGCTCTCTGAATATTATAAAAGGCTGGAACCATCCAAGAGACAGTGTTACCTCCTGCTATGGTCTACGCAGATTAGACAGAATATTTAATTAATAATTAATTAATGCAAGACATATGCAAAAGATATCATATCTGTACCATATCTGAAAAAAACATTACTAAGTAATATAAGGGCAGAAAGATTAGGTTTTAAGCTTCCAGTTTAAGAGAGGGATTCAGAATCTGAAATTTAGCCCATTACAATTTTCTAGGCAAGTTGAACAAAGACTGTGATCAAAGTAGAGAAACACAGGGATAACCAAGTCTGTTGTTGGGCCTCCTTTGACACTTTGCCATAATCCATTATGCATGAAAGCTGAATATACATGTATTTAAAGCAAACTTGCATTAAATCTACATTAAAAAGTACATTAAATCTAAATAGCATAAAATCATTAAACATTTCAATTGTGAGGGAGCTCTTTATATCATCTGGTCCAAATTTTCACTCAAAGCAGGGCTAGCATTTTATGCAATTTGTATTTTTATTTTATTAATAAACTGGTAATCCAACCATGTCTACATGAAAAAATATTGAAGAAACAGTAATCTAGAGATACTCATTTAATATGCCAGCTTCCTCCCTGTGCTGTTTCTGGGTTTTCTAGCCTTCTGCTAGCCTTGATTTTCCAGTGTTTTGTGAGGAAGATACAGTTTCTGTCAATATTCTTTGACAGTGAAAAATTTCTCAGGACAGAGCATGCAGAACAAACATCTGATATCTGTGCTGTTAACAGAGCTCCCTGGAGCTCAGGGGCACAGAAGAATCCCTGTGCTTAGTTCTCACAAAGGGCCAGAGGTCAGATAATCCATGGGAGATAAATTCAGCATCCTTGTGGACAATCCAAGTGTCTGAGTGCTTTAACCATACCATCTCCAAACACAAGAGTAGCCACAGAATCGGTCAGGTTGGAGAGGACCACAGAGGGGCATCTGTTCCAACCTCCCTGCTCATGCAGGGTCATCCCAGAGCACATGGCCCAGGATTGCATCCAAATTGTTCTGGACTATCTCCATGAGGAAGGCTCCACAGCCTCTCTGGGAAACCTGTTCCAGTCATTGCACAGTGAAGAAATTCTTCCTGATACACCTTCCTGAAGATGGAACTTCTTGTGCATCAGACACTGCCTCATGTCCTAGTGGATGGCACCATTGAGCAGAGCCTGGCTTTTTCTTCTTAGCATCCTCTCTTTAGATATTTATACAGATTTATGAGGTCCCCTCTCTGCTTTCTTGAGGCTGGATAGGCCCAGCTGCCTCAGCCTTTACTCATCAGATTCTCAAGTCCCCCAGTCATCCTTGTTGCCCTCCATTGTACCCACATCAGGAGCTCCACATCTCTCTTGTACTGAGGAGCCCAGAGCTACACACAGTACTCCATATGGACAGAGTACTCCAGATAATAGTATGAGAATTCCCAGAAATTATCAGCCAGCTTTAATTGTAAATGTTGAGATGAGAAGAGAATTGGAAACAGAGAAAATGAGGGAAGGGTCTTATAGATTTATCAAAATATATTCCCCATGCTACGTACTAAAATATTATCTTGACAGGCTCATTCAGTCTTTGACATGGACTTCAGGCTGTATCTGAGGGAAAAAGGTCTCTATGACAGGCAATCAAGTTAATCTAACACTTTTATGTCTCTGTGTCTTCAAGTAAGAGAAGAGAGTTTGGACAGGCTTCTAGCCACTTCCCAATGTCAACAGTCTTTAAACCAAACCCTGCAAGTGCAATGCAATCAGTACAGTACAGTAAAATACAGTGCAGTAAAAAATTGATTAAGATGTTTCAAACACTTAGAGACTGAGGAGAACCTAAACCACTTCCATTTCCAAATGGAATTTTAAGACTTAGTGTTTACAGTCAAAGCAGTGATAGTCTGGCCACGATAAGCTGGACCATTAGGAAATCAGGTCAGTTTCAGATTCTTCCCTGCTAACATCCCAACTTCTGCTGGCTAAGCCAAGTCACTTGTCAGGCTGTGTGTAATATTATCTGTCAGCTTTTACAGAGTTCTGTCATCCAGAGATGACAATAGAGGCAATAACTAAATATAAACACCTTTGCAGTTTGACAGCATGGTTAGCAGGTGATTTTTATCCCACAGGCCCTGAAGCCTAACTATTTGTCAAGTCCACTTATGGCACTGAAACAAGCAATGTGAATATAACCCTTGCAGATTTACTTACAGAACTCTTATTTTGTGTTCTAAATAAATGTTCAAAATACCATGAAGCAGATTAATTGTAATTAATTGATTTTGGTTTGTGTTACCTCTGAATGCCTGATTCACTAAAGGTCTTTCTAGTAAGGTAAAAAGAACAACAATATGATAGTTTTTCATTAGTGAGAATAAATATGTATCCAAATAATATCTGGCATGATCTTAAACATACATCTCATATACCTCTGTCAGCTTCAGCAAATATAGCTAGATTGCTTTGAAAGGCATCCTCACCAGGAAGATGTGCTATGCAATGTATCGTGTAAATGGTTTACTTTGTGACTTATCCAAAGCTTTCAAAAAGATCATTCTGCATTTAGGCCATGTGCTTGACAGTGTGTCTTTCATCTTATCAATAGGCACCACAAGGCCACATAAGGAGGGGGAAGTCCCTGGTGTGGACTATATTTTCATCACTGTTGAAGATTTTATGGAATTGGAGAAAAGTGGTGCTCTCCTAGAAAGTGGAACATATGAAGGTAAGCTTTTACTGCTAAATCTGTATCATGTTTTCATTGTACAGCTTTCTAATTTGATGGAATTGCACTGGGATATCCTGTTACAAATGTGTCATTGCTACTGTTATCAGAAATTTGTAAAGAGCCATATGGCTATTACGAAAATATTTTCATTTGTAAAAGCTAAATGCAGATGGGTTCATTGTCATTTTAGTATATTGTAGTGGTTAAGAGAAACATGGTACTACATTGCATATACAGGACAGGAACACTAATCCTTTACACCAAATACTCAAAGACATTTCCACAGAATTTCTGCAAACAGCTGATTTTCTAACCTAGGACAAACACATTCTATAACAGAAGTCGGGTGTAAGGCTGACACTTTTCCTTTGCACGTGGGAACCTGCAATTATCCATCTATATCAGAAGTTGAAACCTCACTACTTAAGTAAAGGAGCAAGAATTTGCTATGTCATCTCTGTTTTATGGGATTTGTAAAGTTATTGAACTCATTAATTTTGTAAAATGGCAGTGGGATGGGGGCTGTCCTAATGGCTGTATTAGGAATGCCTGTCTGTGGGGCAAAGAGCCAGCAGCTTACTGCATGACTGCTTCCCAGGAGAACTGATGATTCATCTGATTTTAAACCTTTTCCAAAACACAGCTATCCTGGAAGTGAAACTGTTGTAAAGAGGTGGGCAGTTACATAGCTGGGTATTTTACTAAAACCAGAATAATGATACACTATTTTAAACCAGATGTTTCTTGCAAATACACTAGTATTTTAAACAACTGGGTAATAGATAGTGGTTTTTTACTGCAATATTCAGAATTAGAGGGAACGCCCTTGATAGGAAAAATATGACCTATATATACGGGAATACCTGGGAGAGTAGAGCCATTTTACAAAAATCAATCCCATATTTTCAACTTGTAGCAAAAAAGACAATGAAGACTTTTTTGTCCTGACTTTGTCCCTTCCAAGAAAAGCATCTGAAGCTGTTCACCCCAAAAAAATCATTAGCTGTGTTATAAATAGCAGCAAAGAAGGTAACTCTTTCCCACCTAATCAGCACAAAGTGCCCATTGTCCAGTAAATAAATTTTCATTAAGAGTTATATCAATACAGAACTTGTAACAAAGATTTCCATCAAAGAAGGTCAAATAAAGGAAAGTATGTCATCTTTCAGGTTTCTACTTTTTTCAACCACTGTCTGACACGTAATGGTACAAGTTACCTAAATGTTAATACAACACCAGAATTTTACTTTTATCACAGGTTAATTTAAAAACAAGCCTTTCTTGAAGTGTCTTTTTGTTACCTTAGGTGTTTGAAAGTAACATTAGAAGAGCTTAAATGGAGCACAAGTCTGTCATTGTTTGACCATGTAATTTCATTAGTTTGCAGCAAGTTTGTAGAGATTGAACTGCTACAGTAAATTAATTCACAGTGCTCTTCTGTCCCTCTAGGGGTACTGAGATGTGTCTTTTAATACCAGTTACCAGAGTTGAGTGGACAGCAAGGTGAAATATTGGTTGAGGAAGTCTGCATAACTCCTCAAACCAGCTGAGGACCCAGCTGAAGAGAGGTCCAAAGTTGTGACAGTGCAATGTCTGTCACGTCATTTGCTTATCACAGGTGGCAAGTTCACTGAAGCCAAGAAATCAGAAACTAAACATACAATTAACTATACTCAGCATACCAATTCTGCCTAAATCCTGTCTTTGAGTCCCTGGTTTTGTGATTACCAGATGCACATTCTGACAAAAAAACAGATATTATCTGCCTATGCCTTATGGCAAAAAATAGGTAACACATGAGAAAATTTAAATATTTTGCTGATGCTGTTTCTCCTGTTCCCATACAAAGTCCTTTGAACATGACCATACAAAGTTCCACCTCCAATTTCATGGTTAATTCTTGACTGAAGAGACTTCTCTGGGGAAGAATGTTGCTAAACATCCTGTCACAAGTTTTCCTGAGCACGTTAAGACTTTAATGATTTACTGATTAAAATTACACTAACCAGAGCAAAGAAATTTTCAGTTTCCCTCCTGAGGAGATGATTTTTGAATTCTTGCATAGATTAAGCAACTTATTTGAGCATACATACTCTGGTAGATGAATTTTATGCTCCTTATCAACACTGGTTATTAGATTTATGAACAAATCAACCTTCTTTTTAATAGTTCTTAGTGTTAATAGATTTTAGGTTTGAAGATTTCTTTATTCTTTTTTTTTGTTTTAAGAGAATCATTCTGTATTTAGCTAAGTTTATATGTAGTGTAGCTGAGTCAGTCTATGCTGATTATCTAAGTACAGCCACTGTGAACCAGTTCATCTCTACCAGAAAAATGTTTTAAAGAAGAGATTTCTCATTCAGTTGACAGAAAAATTCAGACTATGTGTGTTGGTTTTCATCAGTTTTTGACTAGGACATTTGTTTCAGTCAATTTACCTTCTAGTGTGTGAATTCCAAAGAGAATCAGGAACATCCAGGTAAGCCAGAGGAGGAGGAGGTCAAGTGCAGACTTACCTGACACTGAGTGTTTGTATTGTTCATTGTAGTACCTGGTATTGTTGGGAGGGGGATATTTTCTCATAGTAATGAAAAAACCAGTAAGAACCATCAGAAATGTTTTGTTCTATTGCAGTAAATAATAGTTGTGATTACAACCTGGACAGCATATAATCTAAAAGTGAAAGCAAGATATATTCTCAGAAAGGTAGAGTTGTACGGTTCTTTTTATTTTTTTTTCTTTGAACCACACTTTTTTTCTTTTTTTACTTTTTTTTTCTTAGTTTTAAAATAGATTTTTAAGTTATAAATTCTTTAGAATTAAAAATAGGATACTCTGTGACCTCCTTACTTCTATAGGCTTTGGATACACCTGCCTTTGTCCACTCCTTTTGTGACAACTGTGAATGACTGTCGTATTCCAAAGTGCTGTAGAAAAGCAACAGTATGTTCATGATAAAAACTCTACAAATCTCTTCTTTTAGCAGTTTTGCAAATGTGAAAATATTTCATTTCAGTAGGACTAAATGCATTATTATTTTGACCTTTTATACTTATTGCTTTCTGAGCAACTGCTGGTAAGAAAGCTGTCTTTATAGATATAATTATTCTAAGCATACATAATGTTACATAAACAGTTGCTGTGTTTTTCAGCTTACCTGTGGCTAAGTTCCCTGTCAATCTAGGACGTTATTCAATGCAGAACAAGAGGAAGAATACAAGAAGCAGTTCCACTCTCACTCAGATTAACAGTCAAAGTCATGTTAACTTCAGTGACATTGTCATTGAGTTTTGAATTTGTAATAAAATTATAAATTTTATTATGCACATTTATATCAAGTTAAAACGTATTATACACCAGCATGTTGCTATTTGAGGCAGGGGCTGCTTGCCTGAAGCACATCAAACATTTATTTCAAGGTTTTGTATAATAGCAAAACCAAATCCTAAAGGTTTCTCTTTGTTTGCTTTTCAGTAGAATTTCAATTTACTGTAGTGATTAAAGGAATTCTGAATTGGTTCAAAATGATAACTTCATTATCCAACACACTTATATAGATGACATAACTGTGGTTCTATAACCAGAGGGGGAGGTGTTCCTGTGCAGAATGAAAGCTATTGCCATGCAGAGTCATGTAACAAAGGAAGATGTGCCCCAGCAAAGTAATTTTCCACCTTCCCACATTCCTTTCCTTGTTTCTGGGATGAAGATCAAAGATGGTCCTTGAATTGACACAATGTGTCAATCTATAATATGCAGAATAGCAAAATCTGTGATGAACAGACAAATTGTGTGTCTGTGTATGTGTACAGTCTTTTACAACTTCTCTGGTAGGAGGTTTGGCTCAGCACACTGACGTCTCCCCAACGCATCAAAACTTGCATGGAGACCTCATGGATCACTGATATCAAATGTTGCTCCCATCTCATTAGATCAGCAAAATTCATAGCCAGTGCAGCATATCAGTAGAATTAAAATGTACTTGAACTGTATATTGCTTAAGAATGTCAACACTCATTAGCAGAAATCTAACAGCTTCAATATTTCCAAAACCCAGATATGTTAAGGCACATGATCAAAGGTTATATCAGGACATCATTGTGAAGTGTTAAAAATGTAAGAGTTTAAGTGCAATGCATGCTATGGGTAGAATTGTCTCTTAAAAGTGACATATGTAGTGGCAGTATCAGAAATAAAAAGAGATGTTCAGTGTATAAATACTGTAAGAAAAAGAAACATGATTGTTGGCAACCCATAAGGATAGAAATGTATTTAAAATACATTAAAGCAAGAGGTATTTTAGCAATGTAGAGGTCTATAACAAGTGAAAACATGAAAAAGCCTGTTCATAACTGTTAGATGTGGCAAAAATAAGAATATAAACTAATTTGACCAGTACACTTACCAATAATGTGCTAGGTAGAATTTTTTTCTGCCAAATTTTTGTTTTCCTCAGAAAATCTCCATAATAGTTGTTTTGTAAAAGACATCTTATTTGCTTTTAATATAATAGTCCTTGAATTTATTCCATGAAACACAATGATTTTAGTTATTGTGTCATTAATTTTGTCAAAATTTTATTATTTGTTTGATTGTTTGGAATTGTCTCAAAGTCATTCACTGGGGAAAATTCCAAGAACACTGAAGTTATTTAACCACTTACATAATCATGGACTTCCTTTAGCCCCACTGAATTCCATGGTAAATTTGCAGCTGACTTAAAGGAAAACAGAATTTCACCCCTGGTTTTTTTCACTGATGGAGTATTATTTGGCAGAACAGTAAGAGTTAGATGGGATTTCTCTAAAATTCCACAAATCTGCAATTATTCAGTCTTTAAGAAACAGGTTGGATACATCCCATGGGTGAAACCTTAGTGTTTCGTATTACTTCATTTTTCAAGGACAAAATTTCCAGTTGTAGGCACAGTTTTGAGGGGTCAGCATTATAATGAGCTCTGCTGGGGAAGAGAATGTGGGTCACAGCCGGTTTCTTGCCTGTGACTCTCCCAGTCTGGCACATAAGCAGCACTGGGAGGTGCTCTGATTCCATTCACCTGGAGACAGACCCCATACTGTCTCCTTAAGAACACCTTAAGTTTTACATAGGCTTTCATTTCTTCTCTCAAGCCAAATTTAGCCTAAATGATCGAAACCCTTCTGTTCAGCTAATGCACTTTCAATTAACATTTCATTTTAATATCTGTAAATTTTAAAAATGAGTTAAGGACTGTTCTGTGTAGGCAATGGAGATTTTAATTACTGCTTTGTGGTGAAAATGTTTTATAAAGAGCTGGTGTATGATTCCAGTAATTTTGATTCCATTCTTCCTTGAAAAAATTGTAAGGTATTCAAAAATTCCACCCACTTACTGTATGCAGTATTCCCTTGTGTGCAGGACATCCTGAGCACTCCACAGCAGATGGATACAAAGGAAATTAATCAACATAAAGATAATAAAATGCTACCCTCCTAAGACCTAAGTACAGTAGTTAATGAAATATTCTGATTTAAAATTGAAAACAAGGATTCATGAGGATAGATGCATAGGGATAAAAATAGTAGTCCTTCAAAAGCCGTGTCTTTTAACAGCAGAAGGTGTTTCCAAGGGCACAGAAAAATGAAGAGATACTTGATAGTAAAAATCATATTCCTGTTGGAAGTGCCTCTTTCACCCCTTTCATGAGAGGTAGATCTCATATTAATGTGATGTCAACATTTCAGCCCCATATTCAGAGAGCGTGTAACTGTGGGTATTGTGACATTTAGGTCAACAAATAGGAGAAGAAATCTTCAATACATTCAGTGACTTCTTGATCTAATTGGGTTCTTGCACTTGTTCTTTATTAGTAAGATTTTATGGGTTTTGTTGTGTTTCCTCTCTTACTCTTGGGAATAATCTTTATTATTTCATCAATAAATTTGAAATTCAAAGAACATAAATGGTCAGAAGCTCAAAAATGTAATGGCAGCAAATATATTAACACATATGAGGAATCCTGGCTATATTTTTTAATTCATTTGAAGTCATAAAACATCACATTTACTCATTTTTCTTAAAGTTTATTTAATTATTTTGTAATTTTCCCAGGGAAATGATAAGGAAAGAATCAAATTGAATACATACTATTTCTTCTTTGAAAAACAGCTGCTTTTAAAAATTACACTATTGCATTGTAAAGGGTGACTTTCATCATTTCTACAGTGCCTTTTTAAACCCTGGAAGGTGGGAGTAGCATTGCAGAATGTATACTTTATGTCTGTTCTGAGGCTGCATAAATTCTCATTATTTTGATAATTGTTATTCCTGGTGTGTGGTTAGCAACAAGCTTTATGGTTATAAGGTCCTGTCCTGTGTGGGTCCATGTCAGGTCATCATCCTCCACAGCACTGGTGGCACTGCTGGGAAGTTTACAGATACCAGGCTGCAGATCATGCCAGTAGGCAAATACTGTTATTTCATAAAAATGTAAGTATGGTCTGTTTTGATCTACTGCAAGAATGCAACTGATAAAAAAAGATAACATCCAGATGTACAGCATAATATATCATTAAAAAATGTCACCTGGGGGCCACGTGTCAGTATAGGTCAAGCCCACTCCCACAGGCATCCAGGAAACAGAAGCTTAAGCTTAAGGACTATGGTTTTATGCATGAAATTGGGAGAGTGGGGCCATCCAGCCTTTAGAGACAACATTCTCATCCAAAGATCTGATGGTTCCTTCATCCTGTGTAGTTCCAGAGAAATCCAAGAGCTCACTCTGTGGCTTCCCCACTGCTTCTAACGGGGTTCAGCTGGAAGAAAACCATCAGTCATCGGAATTGTCTCTGTCTCCAGGAGCATCTGTCAGCTCCATCCCCTGCCCAGCAGATAGCCATGGATACACTTGATCTGTCTGTGAGGCTGTGAGAGTGATGCACTTGACTGAGCTGTGGTGCAGTCAGCATCTCAGCTGAGCTCCCTGGCTGACAGCTGTGCTGCCAAGGTGGAGGCTTCTAGGAGGCCAGGGCACTTTCTGTGTAGACCAGGGTGCTGGCTGCTGCTCCTCCTGAGTCAATGTCCAGTGCTCCTTTCAATCACATGTGTCAGACACAAGGTCCCAGACTAAGCCACTGTCATGTGGGGTTTGGTAGAGCCCATAGTTCTGCTGGCTGGGGCTGTGTGGTTCAACAGAGGCTGCATGGATATTCAGTTCATCTGATTTGGGATTTGTTGAGATTCTGTGACTGCTACAAGCAGAATCTTATTCTCAGCTCAGAGTTGCTTCTGTTGCTATTGGCTGGTGATTTTCCCAAGAAAATCAGAGGGATGTATGCTCACCAACCAGACAACACACTTTGCTCATGTGTGTTCCCAGAATGTAGAGCAGGACCAGGTACAACAGAGCACAAATTATAGGGGTCTGAGTGCTCCGGAAACCCTGTCTGATCACTGAAACAGCTGTCAACATACTTTATTTTGTATCAAACCTAGATCAGCACCAAGAGGATCTCAGTTGCAGGGAAATCTAGAAAGAAATTTTGCCTTCATGACTTTTCCCAAGCTGGGTTGAGTATCAGCTCAGCCCTAGACCTCTGCCCTAATCTTTAGAATTCTGTGCAGTTACTACCAGAAAAGTATTAACAAACTGAAGTGTCCAGGAAAAAGTAATGCAAATTACCAGACAAGCTGTAGGGAATAAATTTAGAGAACTCATCAGATAGGACTTTGTTGAGTAATGACTGAGAAGCTCAGAGAATTTAAAAAGTGTGAACCCAATGGATGAGTAAAGATAATTCAAAGTTGGGCAAATAAGTAACCAGGGCTAATGTGATGAAGCTGGAAAAGATGAACATTTCAATTTAATATTGAGAAAAAAAATTCTCATACTGATGTGATTTAAAAGCTAAAATAACCTCCAGAGGTGTAGAGACAAGTTTCATCTCTTAGAAATTTTAAAGTAGTTATTAGCAAAAATATTCCTGCACTAGTAGAAGGATTAATTAAAGGCTGTATTGTATGCTTCAGTGTAGTATATATTAATGCTGTCTGTGTGACACATTAGGTTTTGATTGTGGGGTTTTTTTATAAAACAGGTCACAACCAGTTCATGTTTGCATTTCAGTTACGTTTCTAAGCGAACTTTGCCTGCAGTACATATTGTGTAGCTTTAGTTTAAGTGCTAACAGTGTTAGAAAAAAAACATCAAACTGACTTGATAAGCCGCATGAACCTGTAGGTATTACAAAAGATGTAAAATAATTTAACATTTAGATTTCAAATCATTATGATAAGCTCTGCAGAAATGTTTATCTACATTGCTCAGCTACAGAGATCTCCATTTTTCAGTACATTACTGGAAAGACATAATATTTGTTATATCCAGTTTATATGTATTGGTCATGTTGTTATATTTTTGTGAAGCTACTCTAGATTTTATGTCCTCTCGGATACTACACATTCATTATATTCCTCAATATTAAGCTTCATATCACCTTCCTGTATTAAATAGTATTTTGCTAAATGCCATAAACTGCAGTCTGAAGTCTGTTGGGGAGGTTCTTTTGAAAACAAGTGGAGAAAATCCTCTTTCTGTTTATCCCAATCTCAGAATTTTCCAAAAATATTGAAGCTGTTATATTTTCTAAACTCAAGGTATACTGAAACTTCCACAATAATTTTCTATTAACATCTTTCTATGAATCACAATCTTATTACTTTTTCTGAGTATGTTCCCTAAATCCTTCTTGCCTTCTTTGAAGACTAATAAGTGTCTTCTCCAGTCTTTGCTCTCCTGATCACAACTTTTCAAACATGATAGAGAATGGTCCCAGAGCAGCCACAAGCCAGTTTCCTGGCATTTTCAGATGCATCCTATCCAGTCCTATGAACTCACACATATCTTGCACATTAGCTGACCTAATTAGTATCTAATTTGATCCTTCTGTACCATGGTAGTGCCTGTCTCTGCCATCCTTTGGTCCTAAGCAAAGACCTGAATGTCCTGGGAGCAAGCAGCAGACTTTACCAGGCAATTAAGATATTGAGTCCTTCACACTTCCCAACCATTGATTATCCTTTCTACACTCTCCATCCCTTGGTCACACTGTCCCACGTTCTCCCCAGTCTTCCTTAGTTGCTGCTGTGGCTGTAGAAACCTCTCTTGTTGCTGTTGATGTGCTTCAGATATCTCAACTCCATGTTTTCTTTGGCCTTCCTAATTCTGCCCTGTGTATCCTGGAAAAAAATCTCTATTTCTCCTTGTTTGCCTGTCCATGCCTTCCTGACACATCTGTAGTAAGGAGTTTTCTGGGAGCAAAACTGATCCTTGAAGTATTCCCTTGTTTGTACAATGTTCTATAAAATCAGTATAAGGCTTCTCTATACTAGCAAGGATTGCAGTTTATGTATTTCTATTCATTCAGTAGAAATTGCTTTGCAGCAAGACACAAAAAAATTCCATTTTATGGCCTTGTAAGGAATTGTGTGGGGTTTTTTTAAATCTCAATTTGATTACTCTGTTTCAATAGCATGGTATTTATTGTGAGACTTTGCAGTCCTGCATGCAACCCAGGCCATGGTTGCTATGGTGGACTCCAGACAGGTGAAAAAAAGTGTGCATCTTTCTGCCTGCTGGCAGAAAATAAGACAGGAAGCATCCTGTCAGGATGACCTTAAAATAATGAAGGACTTTGAGAGAAGTAGGTTGTGCCAAGTGCAAAATAATGCAGTATGAGTGTGGGAAGAAGGCCTGGATTTGTATGGTTAATTGAAAAGAAGGATTCAGCTACTGATACAGCTTTTTCTGCAATAGAGTTACGTTGCTTCCCAAGTGAGCTAATTAAAGCAAGATAAAAGACCAAAAAAACCACAATCACTAAAAGAAATGTTTGTGTTTCAAAGCAAGGAGTTTCTGATTAAAAACAAAACAAAACAAAAAACCCTGAAGATATTAAAAACAAATGAACAAAACCTTTCAAGTGCAGGGAAATCTGTATATTTGGTTTATACTTTTTTCACAAATAATGTCTCTATGTTTTACCTTGTGTAAATTAAAACAGAAATAGAACTACAGGGGGTTTTGGCCAATGGAAGGTTCCCCTTGTATTTCCAAATAAAAAGTGGAGAAGCAATCAGAAATCAAGGTCAAAAATATTGCTAGAGAATTAAATATAAAGCACAGGTGATGACCTACATTTACAGTTATTTTATTTTGTGCATAGAGAAAAAAAAAATAGCCAAGGATATAGATTAAGATTTAAAAGATACTACTGATGCAGCAGAAAACCACTCCTGCATAAGGAAAGTTCACCACTACTGAAAGTGCAGTAGAGGCGCCTCAGTCTGCAAAATGAGTGGCTCTTCAGAGATTTGTGTTTCCAGACTCAGTTAAGAGTAAATCTAATCTGCTTCAGCCATCACCAGGAAGAGACAGGATACAAGGTAGCCATGGCAGGTTGATATTTGAAGTAGTTTAGAGGATCCTCCAGACTGCTGAAGATCAGAGGAATGCAAAAACAAAAATCTTGCTTTGATCTAAGTTCACCACCAAATTATGTTACATACTCTATCAATGAATTCAGGACTATGGGAGAAAAAGTCTACAATTTAAAAAACAACTTTTAAGGCCTTCTGAATTGCATAATGATGTGTCTGATAAGAATACTGAGCTTTCAAATTGGTGACTGGCAATCAAATACTTTTACTGTCAATGGGTAGACACATTTGTGGGGTCTTCCACAAATTGTGGGGAAATTATACTGTTGTTCTTCCTTCATGTTTTTTGCATATGAATGCTCTTTTCTAATAAGGTTTTAGGAGCTTTAGATTAAAGAATTGTTGCTATTTGTATTTATGTGGTGTCAGAGAACCCCAGGCATAGACTGTGAACCATTTGCTAGGTACTGAAGAGGCAAAGAAAAAATAGAGAAAGCCCTTTATTTTGTTAATTTATGAATATATATATATATATATATATATATGAAGGACAGCAGATGACATCAGTCAGTAGAGAAAACAGCTGAATGCCCAGCAGTGGATGTCCCTGGGCCAGTGCTTTGACTGCTGTCACAGCTGTATATTGGAACATTAGAGATGAAAGAAGTGAGAAAGAGGTAAATAAAGGTGCTGAAGAGGGAATAGGCACAAACAGAAACACATTACATCTGAATGTCATAAAAACACTTTTTACTGTGAAACTATTCAAGTGCTGGCACAGGTTGCCCAAGGAGATTTTAGAGTCTCCATCTTTGGAGATATTCAAAAGTCATCTGGCCATGGGCACCCTGCTCCGAGTGACCCTCCTTAAGCAATGGGGTTGGACAAAATGATCTCTGCAAGTCCCTTCCAACTTCATCTGCCTGAAGTTGGTGACATCATAGAGTGGCTATAAATAATTCTTCCTGAGGGCACATCAGGAGCAGCAGGAGATACAAAGAGATTTTGTAAGAGCGGGAGCTAACAAGAATAGAAAAGATAAAGCAAATGCTGAATTGAGTAAGGAGTTATGCAAGTGGGATAGAGGTGGGTGCTGTGATAAATAAAAGGCTGCTGGTAAATTAATCAAAAGCAGCAAAGTGTTTAAAAGGTAGGTAAATACAGTGAGGATTGAGCAGCTCTTGCAGCTCAAAGTGCAGTGTTCTCTCACTCTGAGGAGCTGGAAGATCCCACCACTGGGAAGATCTGGAACTGGTGTAGCTCACAGCTGCTTTCTTGCTCAATTTAATAAGAAATATGTTATATTAGTTTAATAACCACTTGTTAAAAAGAGAGTAGATGAATGATTTAATCTCTTAAAGCTTCACTAGGAAAGTTAATTCACAGCTGAAAAACCTTAAAGCACAGATTCTGGCATAAACAATATTATTGTCATCATTTTTAACACATTCTGTTGATGAGAATTATATTCTATGTGGTTCAGAGCTATCCAAAGCAAGTTGGTTTCCCGTTTTCTATTACAGTAGGCAGGATAGGCTGCGTGCTGTCACCAAATAGCCCATTAACAGTCTTCTATGATTTCTAGGCTTTGAAAGGCTTTTGCACAGAGACAAAGGAGGAATGTGCAATGTTTCCTCTTCCCTTGCCCAGTAGGTGCCAGGCCTGTTAAGGCTCTGTGACAGAGGGTACACTCTGGAGCAGATCCTTTCACTATCACTCTTTTGAGGAGCACTTCATTTTTTATGGATAGACTGAGTGTGACAAAGGAAAGAGCATCCTCCTCACCAAGCTGGCACTTGGGATATGTCAGACATAAATTTTTCTTTACGAGTTAGACTTAACCAAAAGCCGCTGGCTGTTGTAACTTCATAATTGAGAGTCCTTTGAGACAAATTCTGTCTCACCTCCCTGTGGAGATTTTGGTTGCAGGTACTTGTGTTGGTTATCCCTAGCACACCTTTTGTTGTCAAATTGTTCCCAGCTATACTTGGATACTGCTGAGCATAAAGAATCCACAGCTAAAAGAAATAGAAATAAAATCTACAGCCTACTGAAACTGTTATTATCTTTGGAACACCTCTACCTCTCTGTCTGAGACAGGATAAAAATCTGTTGATTGATGAAAATTGAAATTAAAGCTCTGACTGACTCAGCTGTAAAAAATAAGAAAGAAGACAGATGGTATGAAGATGCACATGATTATATGCTCAGTGGCAGAAATTAGCTGGAAAGAGAAAGGAAAGAAGTGATAAAATGAAGGAGCTGCCCCTATAGCCCTTTTTAACAATTTCCCTTCATAATCTCACCTGGCAGTGCCTTTGCAGTACCAGCTCCCAGGCTTTAGTACCTCACTTACTGCAACCCCCACAGTAAGGGGTTACCATCAGTGCTAGAGTGGATCGTTCTACCTAAAGGAATAACCTTGAGGCAAAGGCAAGTGTTCTTGGTTGATTAGGGTAAAGCAAAAAGTTTGGTTTGCCACCCAAAGGAGGGGTGGTGCTTTTGCCTTTTCCTTACTGGGGTTGTACTGGAAGAGTGAGTAGAAACCAATAACAGTCAACAGAAGGTGCTTTGTGAGAAGGCTGAGCTGACCATGACACAATAACCCTCTTGCCTCACCTTTAATACATGCAAGAGAAAAATATTTTTAGAAGCTGTGAGGTGAAAATTTGGTATTATCTTCTATGTTGGGGCTTAGGTTGAATCAGCTGGAGCAGAGCCTGCATCTGTGACCTTCTGGACTTTGAGCAGTCTTTACCTAAATTCTGTATGCTTTTTTAGTTTTATCTGTTATTAGTAATTTCCTGCATCCTAAACTATTTTTCACCTTCGGTTACTACTGCTTTTGTCAGTGAAAGTCACATGAAGGGAAAAAAAAAAATCATTCCAAGCAAAAGATTAAAAGACGATGTCTTTTCCTAAGGAAAATGATTCTGACTTTTGAAAATTTCATCATTTCTCCTCGTTGCATGTATATAGTGTGTTCGGAGTGTTTATTTTAATGGTACATGGCTTGTACAGAGCCTAGTTTTTGCATGTGTCTTCAAATGGTGAAACAGCTAATATGAACTTAAGAAACCCTTTTTTGGAGTGTGACAATCCAATTCAATATGCAAAATTCAGGAAAAAACATGCATCACATAGACAGTAAATTTTTTGAGACAGGTTTTTTTTCCCCCATAGAAATGCATTGTCCCATCAAAATGGTGTTAGTGTAGAAAAAAAACTAGGGCAGAGAGGGGGAGAGGAGGGAAAGGGGTTGTTTTGCTGCTTGAATGACAGGTACTGTTTTCAGCACTGCCATAACTTTTCAACTTATAAGCATAATTTTTATTTGTAAAAAAAGGGTTGGGCAAAGCATAGTGATATATTTTATAGTAGTCTTCATGCAGCTGACCTGCAATTTACAAAATAATTACTTTCCTTTGCTGCTTTATCTCATTCTCCCCATTCCTCATTTCAAAGATGCTCAGAAATACACTGGTTTATGAGATAGCATTTCGTTTCAGAAGTGACATTCCAAATAAATCATCAAGGAGGAAGAAGGTAAAACAAACCAGCTATGCCTTCTTTGTATTTTTTGATTAGGTATTGAAAATAATTCTTCACAGCACCTCTCCTTTATCAACCACAAAAGTTTGGATGATACACATTATGAAGACACACAGCGTTCAGATAAAAATAAATATTGAATGTCCTTCTTTCATTTCATTCTGTACATTTGCATTGTATGAATGAGTCAGGAATTCACCAGGAAAAATTGCATGTGACTGAGAGGCTTTTTTATGTATTTATGCAACTTAAAACTTTAACTTTAGTGCTCCTAATCATCCTGTAGAGACATTCAATTCTCTTCATTTTTTATATTGAGAATTTCAGTGCTTAACTTCGGGTGCACTAAATTACAGGGCGCTTGCTGAAGGAGTTAAGGTGAACACTCCTATACAGCTGAAGACCTATTTAAGATCCCAGAAGAGGCCCTTAGCAGAACAGGGACTGTGTTTGAGGGCTGATGATCAAACAGAGGACAAGAAAACACATCAGTGTTTCAATCTGTTTGGTACAGATGCAGAGATGAGCTACCATTTCCATCAATAGTCCTGATGAGCATCAATTCAGAGGAAGTCAGTTCTGTCATTTGCTAGGATTGCAAAAGAAGCCTGGCAGGTGGGGGTCAGGTTCCAGCTTTAGTCATATCAGTAAATCTGATATTACTCACTGCCAACCACTTTGGCGCT
The DNA here is from genome assembly GCF_030490865.1 of Poecile atricapillus. Lineage (NCBI taxonomy): Eukaryota > Metazoa > Chordata > Aves > Passeriformes > Paridae > Poecile > Poecile atricapillus. The sequence goes on from NC_081289.1 coordinate 11,452,158, forward strand.
GCGGTGGCTGAGATCTGACACACAGATTGCCACAGTCTGTCTGCTCTTCTTGTCTGGCACTCACAAATGGTCACCCTCAAGATCACAGACACACAGAATTGCTTAGGCTGGAAGGCACCTCTTCAGGTCATCTAGTGACCATCTTTGAGAATGAAGAGGGAGCAGCAAATGTTTCCTACCTGGGCTTTAACAAGACTTTTGACACTGTTTCCAGCAACACTGTCATGGAAAAGCTGGCAAAATATGTGCAAGAGAGCAGTATGACAGATTGAAAACTGGCTGAACAGCCAGGTCCAGAGGGTTGAGATCGATGGTACAAAGTCAGGTTGGAGGTAAGACACTGGTGGAGTAATGCCAGGGATTGATCCTGGGGGCAATGTTCTTCCTCAAACATCTTCATTAATGATGCATAAAATGGGACAGTGTACCCTCTGCAAATTTGTAGATGACATAGAACTGATGGCTGATACAGACACAGTTGTGTTACCATTCAAATGGACCTGAACAGGCTGGAGAATCAGCCTGAGAATAAACTCATGAAGTTCAGCAAAACTGGGGAAAAATAACCAATGCATCAGAATATTATCCCCAGGTAGAGCTCCAGGCATTCCAGCTGCAATCTCACAAAACAGTCACCTTGCCTTCCCAGCCTGTCTTTCCAAAAGAGTCTGTATCTAGCCAATACAGAAATTTAGTTGCTATTGCATCATGTCTCTGTTAGGTCAATGACTGTAACTGCATGTGGATTTCTGATTCCTCGTGTTGGTTTGCCCATGCCATATCCATTATTGTCAAGCATTTCAGAGAGGCACCCAGACATGTTCATTCACCAGAACATCGTTTCATGGGCACCATCCTCTTTATGAACCTATATTTAAAGTGATTCCACTTCATCACTGGTTTTGTTGATTTCTTTCTGACTTCTCTTCCCATCTCCCTCGGTTCTTACCTTGCCTATTCCATCCTCAGCTTGCTCACTTGCTTTTTGAGGAATCTCCAGCTCTCCTGGAGTTACCAGTTTAAAGCTCTCAGTTTGGCCATCCTTGACACACACTGTATGCTTCTACTCCCATGCTTTGGATACAAGAACCTCCTCCCTCATTCTGCTTCATTCTGTTCTTTCCAAGAAGGGATTCCAGACTTCTGCTGTTGTAAATTTATCAAGCTCTGTCTCACAATCATAGAATATCTTATTCTAATTTCATATGAAAATACTGCTCTAGAACATCATTCCTCATCTACATAGAAAGTTAATTTCTGGATTTTGTTCCTTACAAGCCAACGTCCTTCACTTTTATGTCAGTATTGGATTTCCTTTATATGATTCCTTGCTAATCAATGGTCTAAACATAACTGCCCTTTTCATTTTTGATATGTCCTTGAGTGTGACTGATATCCAGCATAGTTTCCATGTAGGACTGGAAGATGTTACACATGACCTGTAAGTATTGCACTTTTCCATAATAGTTTCTAGGGGCTACACAGGACAGACTACAATGTGTGAAATGGCATCAATAATTATGTTTAAGTACTAGTTAATTTTTCATTTTACTCTTACATCACCCCTTGGTAGAATCTGTATTTCACATTGTTCTCGTTCTGCTAAGCTGAATTAACCCATGTTGGTTTAGTCACTTCCTGTGCAAGGGTTGGTAAAACCCAAACTGAAGAGAGATCAGGTTCCCATTTTCCTACTTCAAAGTGTGTTTTAAAGCCCTGTATAGTTTTGAGGTCAGAATAATACGCCACCTTATACTTGGATATTTTTCCATCTTTCCTTAATATTGATATTTTATTTGCTTTTCTTCAAGCATAAAATTTGATACATACCTTTAATATCCTCACTGCCAGTCCAAGAGGTCAGGTACTGGATTTCTGCAGTGGAAGCTACCTGTTTTGAGAACACTGAACTTTTCTTTGCCATTCTGCTTTCTCCCACACACTCTGCAGTGTGTAACTACAGATACGTTAATTCCTTGTCAAGAATGGAAAATAACTGTAAATAACATTAAAGAGGAGAGTGAGGTGAATTTCAATATCAGAACTTCAGAATTAAGAATCAATTAATCATTTTTTTCTCTGTTTTTTTCCTGTTAATTCCCCCAAACCTGAAGGCTAAATCTTCTCCTTTCTCTGTTAACCTATGGAGGCTGGAACTGGGAAAAGAAAAACGCAAATTAGGAATTCAGTCCTCTGAAACACATGCTGAAAAACTCAAGGGAGCAGATTTGGAATGTCTTGCTGCTCAGACATGAATGTTTTCTTATCAGTACTGTCTTCCTTTCCTCTGCTATCATTTTTGCTTTGGCATTCTTAAGAAGTGTCTGAAAAGGTAGATATTTCCAGCAGTAGGAGTCCAAAAATAAAGGCTCTAACCATAATCATCCCAGGTATAACTAAATCTTGTCTATGTATTTGATTACCCCTGGCTGGCTCACCTTCTGGCGAGGAAAATTTGTCATTTCGGTAGGGGGGAGAGGGGGAATGTTTTAATATAACTTCCTAAATAATAACACAAACCAGAGCTAGTCATTAGATTTACCTATCAGATGTCTGAATATTTATCACAATTTATGTATTTTTCATTTGCAATGAGTCACTTGAGGAAACGAATACATAAGTGCTACACAGAATGCTATTTTTTCTCATTTTGCTTAATATGAGCAGACTAAAATTAAATGGAATGACAGAAAGGAGAGCTGGTTAAGTCTTGTCAGGTCATTGAGGTTGTCTGCCTGCCAAAGAAGCTATGTTGCCTGAGGTATATGCAGGTGCTTTGTTTCAGTCTAATTTTAAATGACTCATACAGTGAAGCTCCTTGCACCACCTCCCTTGGGAGACAGCTCTGTGATCTGACATCCTAATGTGGAGAAAATGCTTCCTGGTACTTGGCTGGACATTTTATTGTGCACAGGTTTACTCCAGTGTTCCTATTTGCATCCACCAGGGACTTTCAAAATAATTTTTCTTCTTCTTTCTGGGTTTGACCCTCCTAAAAGAGGTAATGATCACATTTCCCCCGATTTTTCCCACACTGCATTCTGACTTGTAACTTAGACTAGTCCAGTCTAAGTAAACTATTTCTAAATACTGTCTAAGTGTTCCTAGCACCATTGCATATAGTCTGATACTATTCTTTCATGTTATTTTTTTCCCACTAGTTTTTTGGCACTGAAATGCTTCAAATTCTGGATCCAAGGTGTAAGTTATCAACATGTCATTTCACTGAGGCTCCTTCAGTCGGTGTTCACTGTTCTTTCTCCACCAGCTTCACTACTTTAACACTCTCCTTAATAGCACTTGGATGGGTTTGGCATGTGTAACCTGGGACATCATCACAGAGCATCACAGGAAAGAAGAGGAATCAAGCTGAAAGTGGAAAGTATGGTAGAAATGAGTATTTACAGAGTAAATTAGAGGGAATGAGGTGGTATTAAAATTAAATATACTTTAGTAGCGATGGGAAATTGCAAGGTGTTAGCCTGGAGGAAACTAAAACTTGAGGTACCACAATTTTATGCAGAATGACTGGAAGCTAAGTGTTTAATATAAGGGGTAAAAAAAGTGAAATCTGGACAATTTTTATCACAGCAAAAAGTAATATTTTTTGTCAGAGAAAAAAATGCACAGAAAGCATCTATGCTTTAGTTCACTAGAATTGGTTTAGAAGAGCCTCATGTTATGTGGTGCAGAGGAAAATCAAGTTAATCGTGCTCTGGTCCCAAAAATCAAGTTAATGGTGCTCTGGTCCCTGTAGCCACTTCACCCAGGCCTGCTGCTTAGAGGAGTGGGGTCTTGCAGCAAGACTTCCAGTCATTCCCTTCAAAAAAGCATCAAAAAAATTCCCTGCCCTTAGAGGCAGCCTGGAAGCTTCACACTCTCCATTGGGACCTCCTTGTTCCTCTAGTGGGGCTTGGGTACCAGCTATCATTACTTATTAATAATTTTGCTTTATGCCAGAAATTTTCCCCTGATACATTGTATTTGCAAGTCAGATCAAGCAAAGCATATGTCATTTCTCTCTTAGCTAGAATTATGTCCTTCACTAATGCATTCTTTTTCCTGAATGCCTTCACTGACTTGTGGATATTTCCTAGACATGTTATTGTTCTTCTTTGCATGGCACCAAACAGAAGTTGATCTTGAAGGAGCTTTCTCATCTTTTCTTTTAGTTCTTCTGGGATGATGTTTGCTGGTGCCCAGTACCTATTTCCAACTTTTAAGCTTCCCAAGCATTACTTGGGGTAAAGGGTTTCAGTGGTGCCTTGTGAAGAACCATAAGCAACTTAAATTACCAAAGAATTTATTTCTCAACAGTTAATGTTTTTGCTTTCATGGAAATAATTTCTTAATAAATGCAATCTAATCCAATGCTCATCATCATCTTCACCAAATATTCCAGTGTTCATCAAGGCATTATTTTATAGTTTCTAATAAGACAGATATTTATTTCTTGCACTTATTATTTTTTGTAATTTCTAGACTCTGCATTTTCAATCTCTTCTGGTCCTTTTGTGGTATATGATACTTTTTTTAATGATACTTTTTTCTCTAGAAAACCTACGAGTTTTTTTTTTGAAGATCTGTGTTTCAGATGTATTTTTATACAACAGAGACATTCCTGAATGGTCCCACATGGACTCTGAGTAAATAACTGAAACTGAGTATCTTTCACCTATAATTGGAAAGCAAGGATTGCAATTGCATTGAACTATGGTAGCAGTAAGTTCAGAAAAATAGACATAATCTCAATATCCATGAGGCTGAGATGATATTGATCCTGAAGCACAGCAATAAAATGAGATTTGAAACACGTATAGAAAGGGAACTACATCTGATCACTTTGTCTTCTGATATACAAGGGTATCCATTTAAATACCAGGTAAATCAAAATTACCTTAGTAGGAAAACATACTTCTACTTTCCCCCCAAGCAATATAATGTTTTTAAGCTAAATTGCCATCACTAGGATGAAAGACAAATAAGGCAGTTACAAAAAAACAGAAAGGAAGACATATAGACATAACCTAGAAAGTTTCTAAAAGGTCTAGTGAAACTTTCAATTTTAGAAAAATCATCTTCTAAAAATGACAAGATAAAAAAATACTGAATATCAAGACAATTCTGGGATACATACAGTACCTTTGGAAATTTCAGGAATGCTATTAAAACTATGAATATGAGGTAAAATTTTCCTATCATTAATCATAATTATTATATAAGTTAATATTAATTTATCCAGTAAAAGCATTAAGGCTTTTAGTATTAATATAGTATTAGTTGCTATAGTATTAATTGCTAATTGAATTAAAGACTTACACTAAGACGTATTTGCTGATATATTCACATCAGTAAAACATTCTTGAGAAAATGTGCCTTATGTTAGCAAGAGAGGTTTTGTAAGGACAGAACTCCCACTGCTTCCATGAATAAGATAAACTATCCCAACAAGAGGCGTTCTTTGCTAGTATAAATATGTCCACTCGGAGACTTTTGCCAAGGCAGTCATGTTAGTTGAGGAGGCTGTGAGGGATATTTTTTCACACTTTCAATAAAATTACTGTGACAAAAATCCTGATTAGTCTTCAGTCATTTCAGAATTAAGGAAAAGATTTGGAAATCAAGGTGATATTCCCATGTCTGTTCAAAGGAGAGCATAGAGGCATCTCTGATGTTTTGGATAGTTAGAAAGAATAGAGTACAACATCTAAAGCTAGAAAAATTGGGTATTGCCTTTCATAATTTCATTATCACCAGTTTCAATAAAGTGGTTGAAGTCCTGGCTAATTAAAAAGCCTTTTTATTAAATAATGTATTTTATAAGTCAGCAAAGAAAATAATTTGTGATGGTGAGGACAACTGCATCACTCAGTGGGCAAGTGAGATTTGGTCCTCAGGTGACTCACAGTCTCGCTCAGGTGATTAATGTTCAAAATGTTTGACTTGTAAGGTGTAGTTGCATCACCAGTATAATAACATTTCCCAAACTGTGTCTCTTACTGTCTTTTTACTGGGATAAAGTTGTCACACATCGTTTAGCCAACACCTTCTATAAAAAAAGAAATTGAAAGTCATCCTGTGGTAATTAATTTTTTTTTCTATATATGTTTACAATATTAATTCCAAACCCAGTACTTACAGTTTTTTGTGTTACCCTATGCTTAAGATGCACCTTCCAACAAAGGACTGAATTGAACATCTAAAGATCAGATCATGGGATATATATTTGGTGAACATACCATGACATTATAAATGTAAATTTTGTAACCACGAGATAGCTAACATTTTGAGAAATATAACTGAATGCAGTCTACATGAAATAATGTGAAAAATACTGGACTAGAGGCATCTTATTGCCAGTCGGCAAACATAGGGCTAAGAAGGTAGTTAAAAATGAAAATTACTTATGAGATAGATTTAGAAGTTTGGGAGTTGCATATTATAAGCCTTTGTTTTCTCATCTTAAGGTCACTTATAGATCACCATGTTATCCAGATGTAAAGTTAGGATGTACTCCTCCAGGTCAGTTGATGAAGCTGGAAAAGCCAAAATCTAAAGATCCTGATTTGTGTTCCATTATCAGTTAAAATTATGTTTTCGGTATTGCTTCTCAAAAATTATCTTAATGCATATTATTTAGTCTGTGGTTTTAAGATGAGTGGTGTTAGGAAATGAAAATGCAGTAAATAATATGACATCTCTTTCCGTGTTCATTACTTTGGTAATTGAAATACCCCTTCAATCTAGTACAGTACTTGTTTCTACTCTCATTTTACTGGTCCTATTATAACTTATTTGAATCTAAGCAGATGCATCAATAATCACAGTATTTGTTGCAGTGTTCCCATAAACATGCTGCTTCATGATTGTTCTCCATTTAAGATTTTTATATTATTATTCCTGTGATAACCAAAAACATGTGACTTCTCTGTTCCAGTCAAATGACTTGGAAGGAGTCATTATCAGTCTGTCACACACAGCTCAGATTTTAATATCTTTGAACTAATCACAAACCAGTTACCCAGAGACAGAGCTCAAGCAACAGGAATAAGTGAATTTGAGAAACTGTAAAATGAACAGAAAGACACATATTTAAAATCACGTTCCCTCATTTATTTTACTTCACATGTGTATGGAATATTAGTATAGTGAGTAAAAAACCTCTTTCCACAAACGGTTAGAAGAAACTTTTTATTGTCTATAGATAATAATTAATGAGGCTCATACATTTTCTCATTTTATTTCATATCTTCAGAGTTTTTCATTATTACAGGAGCCTATAAAAACAAGCTGTTTTGGGGAGTCACATCCCTGGTATAAAGCAGTTTTGTTATCAATTATTTTAGCATTACCTAAATTAATGATATAAATTTTGGAGCTTTATCTAGCTTTTGAATCCAGTTGCTTTAGGTTGAAAATTATATAAGATGATTGCAAGTACTTGTGGCAAAAATCTTAGAAGTGTCAAGGTGAGTTAAATGTTTAAAGTGCATTGAAAGCTTTTTTAAGTTTGCATTCCAGGTAAGGTTTATAGTATTATTCAGGAAAAAACCATAGAGAAAGGAGTAAGCTGTAAATAATATGGATAAAGTAGATTTAGAATTATTCAGAGTATTTATGTATTTATCCAATTTAATTTATTATCAAGCACAGAGAGACCAGAATAATGTAAAGATAAAATGATTTATATAACTACAGTGAAAAAGTGATTGCAGAACACACTCTCAAATATTTGAAATGTGTAAACGTCAGCAGGGAAGAGAGGCTATTTAGGATGTCGTGAGCAGTATTAGTAAAATAGCCAGATTAAATTTAAAAAGAAAGGATTTCATCTAGCTCTCAGGGTTAATTTCTGACAGAAAAATCCTTTGGGTTATAAAATGTTTTTCGAAAAGAAGCAGCAGTAAAGTCCTCTATTAGGAAGTCAAAAGTAAAAGTCTGTGTAAAGCACAGACTGAGGAAATGATTTTGGGAAATTATTATTGTAAGTGTCCCTGGAATCCAGCTTTAAGAACAAAATAAATCTTTCCCATCTGTACTTTTGACCAAAAATGCTAATTTTTATATGTTTATTTTCCAAGACTCATCTTAGTATTCACATAGAGAATAAGCGTTGTTTGTTTACATTTTTTAAAAGATTGGAGCAGCTTTTGATTAGTGCTATGAATTAAAATTCCTATTTAAAGCTGAAAGGAAATTCACAGCAGAAAGTAACATCTGTCTACAGATAACAGAAATTTAGTTTTCACAGGCAGTAACCTGCCCCTATGCCTCTTTTGCAATTATATTAATATTAATATTAATTGCAATTTGTTAAATTAACTGAAGATTTCAGTAGTGCTTGGCTTTTAGGTTTTCTTTTGATGTTTCATGTAGAGGTTTTGAAGGATATTGGATGGGGACAAGAGCATCAAAGGGCTCTGATTTCCTACCAGATATCCAAGATAAACCACACCCTTTCAACCATTACCAACAGAGGACGGGTCTGTAGGGAGGCTGAATTTTCTAGGTAACAAAACTATAGTCCCTAAAAGATGGTGTGATAGTGACACAAGTGGTGTCATGCTCAGACAATTGTGTCTAGGATGTCGATATCCCAAAGATATCTGTTAACAAGATCCAGTTAATTAGCCATGGGGAGCCTGGAGAGGGATTCAGCAATCAGCCCCTGTATGTCAGCTTCAGGCTGGACTGAACCACTCCCTCCAATGTCAGGCCAGGGGATTTCAGCTGCTTAAAACAAAGTCCTTTAGTATCATTTGGGAAAATGTTGTCTGCCTTTGCACTGGAAGCTAGTATGGGAGTATGGGAGCAGTTCTGCAAGGAGAACTATTCACGTGGTCTGGTCCCAGTTGTCACTGAGTACATCCTGCAGGTTAGGCTCCATCCTAGTCTTGCAGGTGAAATACACTTAGGGGGCAGAGGACATTTTCTGTGTTAATTCCATCAGGAAAAGGTACTGTGGGCTCTGAGATGTTTCCACATGCACAGTGATGCATGAGAAAGAGGAACAATGGAGGGTTGCATCACATGTGCACTGCTGATCCAAACTCAAATCTCCAAATGCATATACAGATGTGGTATATCTCACTGGACCTTCAGCTGCTGTTCTAGAAGGGTACAAGTCTCCCAGGAGTCCTGTTTCAAGTCTTCCAGTCCTGTGTGAGTGTCCCAGGCATCTTACTGACTCCAAAGCTGCAGAGGGCACTTGCACTTAATCAGCTGGCCTGTAATACTGATCTCCACTTCATTCCGTGGAAGATAATACACTAAAGGTGGGCATGTGGGTTCAGGATTTGTTATCAAATGCCCAGTTCCATACAGTGAAATAGACTGAAGTGACAAAATTCAGTCTCAGTCTCTGCCAATGTTAACAATGAACTTTCAATTGCAGCAACTGAATCTTTTTTTTTCCCTGTTTCTGGCATTGCCAATTGTTTCTATGTTCACTTCATGCTCTAGTTTCACATACTTCATTTTTCATTTATATTCATATTTGAGTAATGTAATATTTATACATTTGGTCTTGGAATCCAGTGAATACTAACGACAGTTAGATGTTCTCTCAGTCCCAGAAGAACCAGCAAAGAATTTTGTAAATTACACATCGCTTATCACATAAAATCTCAGACTAGTATTTGGCTGTGTATCAAATGCCTCTAGATCACAATTGTAGAATTAAACTATGGAAGGTTTGGAAGTGCTCTGTTTTCTGCTTTATTGTAGACCAATATTTCCAGTTTCCTTAGCTGGTAAACTTATGATCTTTGTTTTATTCAGAATCCAGCCACAGTCTGGAGTGAACTTTGTTAGTCATGGCTGGAGTATGGGAGAGTTTCCTTTACACAAACTATAGTATTATTTTTTTCTTTAGTTGGATGTTCTCAAAAAAGGATGATGAGAAACAGATTGGTGTAAAAGTAGCTGTGCAGACAATACCACATCCACTGTTTGCATCCCCAGGCTGGTACATATCCCCGCAATAATATGGGGAAGATCCTTACCTATACTTACATCAAAGATATATATAGATATAGGTATAGATATATAGATATATAACTGTATAGTATAAGCCATCTTATAAATAGTGACACTAATCTGTAAATGTAAATGCTGTATGAATGCTACCTGACAAAAGCAGACTGATAATGACTCCTTCCAAACAATTGCAGTTTGGTTTTCTCATTTTATTTCCCTTTTATTTTCCTCCGCATTCGTAGCCATGGGGAAAATCCATTTGCCAATGAATGAGTATTGTAGGGTGAGCTGAAGCGGCAAGAGAAACTCAAAATTGTTGAAACTCTGCCATGGTCTAGTTGATACGCTGGTGTTCAGTCATAGGTTGGACTTAATTATATCAGAAGTCCTTTCCACCCTAACTGATTCTGTAATTCTGGGATGGTAACAGATCTGGGGAGAATTTAGCTGAGGGTTAAACAGTCACAAACTGATTCAAGCCTTCTTCAGAGCATTGGGTCCAAATGGCCACTCCATTCTGTGGTCTGTTAGTTAACTGCTGGTATTTTCCCCCATCACATATTGAAGGTATAACCCATGCTTCTCTTAATCTCCAGCATATTATAGCTATCAGATCAAAGTGCTGGTAAAAATGAAGTGTAAGGATATTTTGCACATAGCCTGACATACTGAAGTATCTCATTAAATGACTCACTGAATATAATATGAATTATTCCAAATGCTGGTGAAGCTGAGTCAGCTGATGAAGTAGTTTATAAATAGCATAAATACCTGTGCTTGCTTTCCTGCTGTCTCTAGCTATTACAGTCCATTAACATCAGATTCATATTGCTTTTCTGTGCTATTCAGATTATTCAATCCACTAAGACACAGGAGTGAGAGAGAAAATCATGAGAACTTTTGTGTCGGTGCTGTTGCCAGGGAACCACTTTTTATTTCAGTGCATGGGACACTGGTGTCCCTTTGAGTCTGAGCTGCAGAAAGACAATTTCAGAGGAGGAGATGAGGGATGTAAAACAGAATTAAGGAAATCCTAAACTTTCCTTTTAAAGAGAAAAGGACTTATACCAATTGTTTCAGAAGCATCCTGAATGACCTGAAATCTGGGGTGTTCTTTTTAATAAATCTGACTAGAATTTTGCAGGGAATGTTAATGACAGATGGGAGAGACTTCTTGGTCTCTCCAGACATGTCTTGGATAATATTACATACCTTTTTCTGTCCATGCATTGTGCTGCATTGCCATTTAAGCACAACAGTGAATATCTGTCTGGAATGACAAGGGATATTTCAGTCTTTCCAGAACTGTCCTCTGCTCACAGGTATCTGTACAAACTTATTTGTACCCCCATATGCCTGGAAGGGTTTTGTGACTTAATCTAAACAGATATTAACCATTCTATCATTTAAACAGCTTTACAGGCCATATTTCTTTTAATAAAATCTGTATATGTAGTTTTTGAAGCACAATAATTATGAATTTAGAAATAAAATCTAGAAAAAATGCAAACACAGTCTATTGCTATGAAATCTGTATAACATGAGAAATTTCATCACTGGATTGCCTTATGTCATTTAAAACTCATTTGACATTTTCATTTTGATCAGATCTTCCTCAGAATTAAACTATACATAAAAGGAAATTGAAGAAGCACCAGTAAAACTATTCTAAAGTTAATATATTCTTTTTCTTCATTCTTTAATGGAAGGAAGCATTGACAGCAAAGAACCTTTGCAACAGTAAAGTTGCAACATCCCCCCACCTCCTATGAGGTATTGGAGTATTCAGCTGGTGGATGGATAAATAATGTATAAAATGCTCTTTTCAAATTACAATATTTGTGAGATTCCGATTTCTTTTTTCTCAACAGAATTTTTCTTAGCTACATGCATTTCTTATTTGGAAGGCATTGGATTAAAAAAGGGAATTCACTGAGATTTATTTTGTACCTTAATTATATTTAAAATAGACACAGGAAAACAATATAACTGCAGGGTAAGAAAAAGATCTATGCTGGTAGGTTCTGAAGTAGATAATACTATATGTTTTTTCTGCCACTCATTTGTGATGTTCAAGTCATTAAAGCACCTGGGAGATGAATGGTACTAAATAAATAATGAGTTTTGAGTGATCTTTTGGAACACTAAGAATCGCAAAACTTTTTTGAGAGAGTGGGAATTGCAATGAATCTTAAATAAAACTAAATAAGTTCCTAACATCAAAGCTTGCTGTCTTCACATTTGTTTTATCTCCTTAAATTTCTACTTTCTGTTTCCCTCTCATGAGAAGTGGAAGCCAGTTTTTCATGGATGAATATCAGAATCAGGTTACAGTCTGACAAAATTTTGTATGTTCAGGGTTTTTTCAGTCATTTTGAGAAAACTTCCATTTTTCAGTTATATTTATTGATGTGTGATTGACACAGAGTGTTTTAAGCATAATTTAGGAGGGTGTCTTCCTTAACCAGTCACATTAAAGAGATAAAAACTGTACATCAGTGTAGCTTGCAGCAGGTCAAGAGGATTAAAATTCCAATTCCAATCTTTCTTCCACCACAGCCCATACTATAGCTGTAACCAAATATCTGAGTATGTCATGACCTGGATGAATGTGGATGAGTGGAAACTAGATAAAATTTGTTATATAACTTATGGATACGTGCATATTTTTAGTATTTTTATTAAAGAGTTTATTTAAATAAATCATGTATGATGATTGCTAATTATGAATGACAACAGCTAATTGTTTTGGTAGCCTAACTAGGGGTCAGAATATCTAGGGAGCTTCTGTAATGTGGAATAGTATTTAAAGTCTTGATAAAAATATGCCTCTTGCTGAACACTTGAAAAAAGTTTGTTAAAGCGGGTGTGAAGAATCATATTTACATTAGTTAAAATTCAGATAAGTTGAAATTTGACTTTGTGCTTGCTTGATCAAGGTTATAGCTTTTCAGTGGTCTGTGATACATTCCATATATTGTATATCATTTATTCTCCAGTTCCAGAGCTGTAGAGGTAACTGATATCATCTCATGTATCATTTTTGCTCCAGCAGTTTTTCATGCAGTTTCTGTCAATAACAGGATGGAATCCATACCTTTATGCATACACACATTTCTTTATTTCCTAAGGTTTTGATACAGGTCCTACTGTTATGTAAACGTGTGTATATCCAGCTCTCTTGGAGGCTTCTCAGTCATAATTATTAGGAAGCAAAATATTTCTAGGAAGTATTTGTCCGTCTATGTTAGTTTGTCACTATTAATTCATTTTGTTCTTACAGCTCCTTCTGTGCAACAGCCCCACAGACATCTTTCTTATGCTTCAGTAGGTATAAAATGGTATCTATATTTTTTTTTTTCTGATAGGCAGACACCATAGCTTTCAGAGGTTGTATACTACACCATCTTAGAAACCAAAACCCAAACGTGTGAAGAGATGTTTTACTGAGTGGGGGGCTGGTTGCTGAAAGGCAGATGACCAGTTCTGCCTTAGAAGAGCTCAGTAAATGATGGTAGGCTGTAATCATGAAGATTTATGAAGGGATGATTAGTCTGGGACACATTTATACAGGTCATGATATTTTTTCTCATAATTGGTGGTAGCTAAAGAGCATAGAAAACCACATTAAATGGGTGTGAGCTCCTTCTGTGGTGTTTGGGCAGAGATAAGGTGTCTGTAGGCTTTTAGGACCTGAGAGGTTACACCATCTTTGTGTATGAAGCTCCTTGAAGCTCTCCTGGCTGTTCTCTGTCCAGTTGTGGTGCATGCAGTGCAAGCAGAATGATGACAAATTGGAGGAATTCATAAGAAATATTAAAGTCAGACTTGAATCTGTTTGATTTTCCACCATTAAGGTGAAGAGGTGACTTTGTGACGTTTTTCAAGTATTTCTGCAGTGTTTGTAGAAACAGATACCGGGTAATAGATAGTTCTTCAGTCTCGCAGCCAAAGTATAATACAATCCCCTGGCTGTAACTTGAACCTGTTCAGGTTAGACATGAAGCATATGTTTTTAGCAATGGAGGCAAAAAATGAGATACCCATGTATCAAATTTTTAAAACTAAGGTTATTTTTTCCAGTCAACAATTCAAATGCCAATTAATTCAGGGATTGATGTGTTCACAAGGATAGCACGATATGTTACAGTCCAAGAACCTGGATATTATCCCTTCTTATCAATTAATAAGATTCCTGTAAGGAAGAAGAGAGGTGGCTTGGTTTGGATCACACTAGCTCGTGCAGAATGCTGCTATGAGATTCTGTTGGTATGTTCCCAACAAAGACAAATGCCAGCAGGCTGGAGAGGTCAGAGTTGGAGTCACCCTGAGGCAGGTGTCCTTTTTCTGTCTGTGCTCAAGCCATAGGTTGAGCCTTTCCTGGTGCAGGGTTGTTGCACAGCATCACAGGTGAATCTTTTTCTGGCATCCTCTGCACTCACAGCAGATGGGGCCATCTAATAGTCTTGGCATTCCCAGAGTTCTACCGCTGCCGGCAGTATGGGGGAGGCAGATCTGCGCACAAAGAGATGTCCTGGCTGTTCTTAGGGAATTGTGTGGTTGGTGGCATTGCCAGGAGGCACTTTGTGAGGTGCAGCCAGCTTTTGGGAGCACTGCTGTGTGCCAGGAGCTGCACCTTTACACCCAGGTCTGATGTAGCTGCTCTGCTCGGGCATCGCGCGCACATGGGCCTTGTGCACATGAGGTTCTGGCTGCTTAGCAACTGCCTAATAGGGCTGTCCCAGAAGAACACACCGTCTGTTTAGTCTATAAATGTAAAATATCCATTTTAAATCTGCACAAGTACATCCTAAAGAACACTGGAGCAGTCTCTGTTTTTATAATGCCAGGGGTATTTGGCATTGTCAGGCCAGCAGCTCCCCAGCGCAGTAGCAGTGCCAGAGGTGTCTGTCAGACTGTGACTGCGCAATCCATTGACCCTTCATCCAGTGAAAGCTCCTTCTTATTTTCCTCCTGTCCTTCCTGACCTGTTCCACTCTGTAGAGAGCATCATCAGCCAGGAAACTGCTTCATTTTCACTCAGTTTAATTAAGTATCAATGGTTTGGAAACTAAAAATTATTAGTGTGTATAGGAAACAAGCATAAGCTTCAAAACACACAAAGACAACATAGCTCTTAAAAAAATATGTTTCTTAATCTCAGATGCCTTCTTTTATAATACATTTGCTAGGAAACTGTAATCCAAATTAGACAGAAAAAATACCACAATGCAAGTATATAAAATCATGGGGATAGCTTTGCTAAACAATTCACATTTCTGTTTTTCTATTCCTTAAAAAATAATATTTTCAGTTCAACAATTTTTACTTGACTTAAAATGTAATCAGCTGAATGACAAACACCTTCTAGCTTTCTTCAGAGTAAATAGTTTGGCATGTTAGCTTTTCAGTTTAATCTAATGAAATGGTATGTCAGGATTAGTAAGAAAAGGAAAATTAAATGTGGTTTTGTCTGCTTTGCAGTTGGTGACCGATATCTACACTGGTAGTAGATAGGTTAAATTTAGCTCAAAAGCTTCCATAAAGAACATACTTTTGTAAGAAAAAAACAAAAACAATAACAACAAAAAAATGCAAGGAAAAGTAATTTTTAAAGTAATTAATTAGCTTCATTTTTCCTGAAAAGAAGAGTCAAGTGATTAATCAGCATGGCAATTAATAAAACATGTCACTTGGGTAAAAAAGCATACATATTCATACATTCTTCAAAAAAAGTCTGTGAATGGACTTTGTCCAAGGGTTTCTAACCACCAGGCAATTATGTTTTAAAACTGTCCTGCTATTTTGTGTACAGACAGACTGACCTATGAGCAGCCAAGCCCAAAACCTCTTTCCAGGCTGCAGCAGTACAGGCACACTGAAGCAGTTCTGATTGTTTTGCTTTCACATCTACTCAATACAACTTTGCATACACTTACACCATCCAGGTGTCTTGATTGCTAGTTAGCAACTTCTCCACTGCAGTCAGCGTACAACAGTCTTTGTTTTACAGTCATCTGAAGGACACTGAGTTCTGCATCTGGAAAGCTTTTTTCATTACTAACCTGAAATACCTGTTTTAATCCACACTTGCATGAAACAAAAGGAGATTTAGAGATAGAACACAAAAGAGCTGGATACTAAGCTAGTGCTAGGGCCAAAAAAAGGGTTTTTAATGGGTCAAAAGATCCTTACATCCTTTACTGTGCAGTGTTTGAGTTGGATTCATTATGTCAGTATGACAGCTGGATTTCACTCCTTTGTTGGGGCATAGACAGACATCCCACCCAGCACCAGCTGGTGAAGAATTGGCCAATGTGGCTGTTCACTGATGCTTTCTCCCACCCCTCTCTTTCCTGTAGTTCCCATTTATCTGCCAGAAGAGCAGTTTGTACTCAACAGCCCTCTGGTCTCCTTCTGACAAAATCAGCTAGGAGCACTGGAGTGAACTCTCAGTAAGGATGATGGTCCATAAAAGGGCAGTGATGAGGGGGATCAGGTACAACTTTCACAGGTCTTGGATTTATTCCAGCTTCCAGCACTGCTGCAGTGTAAAAGTTATTTTGAGAAGTGCACACAAAAATAGGCCTTGCTGAGCAAGGTTGGTGAATATAGTGACAATGACATCATTAGTTCTTCTGGACAGAAAATGTGCACAGAAATTCAGCATTTCCAAAGAAAATACAAAACTTTGTACTAGAGAGGCTCTGATGTTAACGCAGCGCTGTTATGCTAGCACAGCATTTAAACTAATGGCACACAGCAGCAAGTTTCAGGATCATTCTGAATGACATTTTTAATGTGGAACATCCAGCTTAAAAATCAGAACTGACAGTAGCTCTGAAAGTTTTTCCTTGCAGCCTGCTCAGTGATCATCTAATCTTGCCTTCTGTCTGAGGATCTCATTCTTGTGCATTCTCCATGCATGGGTCACCTTTGATCTTCTGACACTGTGAACCATTAATAGCAAAGCTTACACAGTTGACTTCTTTTGTAGTGGTGACTACATATTCCTTAGATTTAATACAAATTTTGGTTATAATATATGTAGTGGCCTAACAGGGAAAATGTCTGCATCACCTTGTCATTGCAGTGATGTAGCTTCAACCTGGCAAATCTTCAGTTCTTTAAACTTTCCTCTTTAGATGTACTGAGTCAAGTTCAGCAGTATCAGATGGCCACAATACCATCAAAACTCTTTAGAACTGAGAATATTTTGACAAAATAATTAATTTTGAAATTTTAGCCTGCTATAATGGTGTTTAGTATGAACGAGTTGGACCAAGTGTTAACTATGTACAAGGAGTATACTGTTTTTAGACATACGGTGGTATTATTATTATTATTATTATTATTATTATTATATTAATTTTTAATCTGCTTGGCTTTCACTTACAGGATTAAAGACACTGATTTTAGCAATGCTGTTCTGAGTCTACATGAGAGTAAGATAGCTCCTTGCTGTGTTTAATCTTAGGAAGAGATTGTTGGTGTTGCCCAAATAAATTGTTCTTTGAGGCCCTCTGCATATTCCCTCTGGTAACTCCTAGTGACCTAGCTGGGGTCAAGCTAAGATATGACAGTCTCATATCAGTGTATGAGAAACCTCATACACTGCATGATACTCATACACTGAGCATGATATTACAACTGTGTGCATGTAAATGGATATTCTTGTGCACATCTCTGGCTGCACAAGTTGCCATTTCTATGGATGCTAAGAGGCAATACAGGTTGCTCCATGGAGTATCAATATCTTATCTGGTAATTATTACTTTCTGTAATGAGGAATGTACCTCATGATTCTGCATACATGATTTTCCCACAAGCTCATAGACTGGAACTAGAGTCCAGAAGAAACTTGTACCTGGCTGAAGACTGAGGCCCATGTCGACTCCCAGCTATTTCTGCTCCTTCTTATTCTTTGTTCTTTTGGGGACAGGAGTGTGAAATATGGATCTCAGAACCTGCAGAAGCATAGTACTTCAGAGGCTCTGAGGACGTGAAGTTCAGCCTTTACACTCTGCCACTCTGGCATTTGAAGTAACCATGTAACTGCAGCTCCTTCTTGACTCAAGGCCATCCTTGGCCACTAACTGCTGTAAGGGCATATGCCCAGAGCATGCAGATGCTGAGCCAGATTTAAGGCCAGATTTGAGAAATATTGTCAGGAATTGACTCCTAAGAATCCAGCCTACTCTGTAATAATGTATCCCAACTTTTAGGGAAGGAAAGATGCAGTGGCCTTGTGAAAGTCCATAAGGCTTTGCCAGTCTAGGCGAGAATGATGAGGAGAAATGTTTCCTGCCCTGCGAGTGCAGTTGTGTGTTCTTCTCTCTATCTCCTCAGCCTACAGTTTTTTGCTGCTTGTCTGTTCCTGCTGTGATGCCTGCAGGGTTGGATCAGAAGCCTCTGCTGTGGGGCTCAGGTCATCACCAGGCAGGGCACTGGGCACTCCTGTTGCTAAGAGCAGCCTGTCCTCTCCCAGTTGCATGTGTGTGCCTTGACAGGGTCAGAGCGTGATTGAGGAGTGAGAGATGCACAAAAGCAGAGCAGGCTTGAAATTAAATAGTCTTTAAAGCTTTTTTTAAACTAGCCTCACTCTGGCACAGACCCCTGCCTTAGGGGGGTGATCCAATAGAATAGCAATGACCTAAAGCTACTGATCTACCTACTGAAACATGCAAGGAGGAAAATTTATCTCAAAAATGACGATATGAGAATATCTGGGCTGCACATAAATGTTTGTAAAAGATCTACATTAACATTATAAGAATGAGGACCTTTTTTTTTTTTTTTTTTTCCTGACAAAAACTGGAGCTTTTTTCTGAAGTACTGAATGCTACATAGAAACAAAAAAGTGGAAAAATCCTGGTGGGTGAGACCTCCATCTCTCCTCTCATTTATTACTAGTACCAATGGAGTAGCTGTCCTAATTAAAAAGAACTTGCCCTTTCAAACAGAGGAGCTGAATTCTGATCCAAATGGCCTTGTAGAAAAGAAATTGGTGAATGAAGTCATTCCTCTAATTAACATTTATGCTCCTGATGTTAACAATGCACTTGTAAAAGAAACCAGTAGCATAGATACTAGTCTTTAAACCATCTAATGGTCTGATTTTAATTGCCCTTTGGTTATCAGTTCAGACAGATCTGCCAAGGGTAATTGCATTGTAAATCAGATATCTCAAATTCACTAATGAGCTAATGGACGATAGTTATTTGCGAGTTGAAGCTGATAATGCTTATTTAGACAAATGGTGTATTTATGTGTTCTGTGTTCCACATGGAGAGACATGACCATTCGACAGTAACTAGGTTACAATGTCTTAGCACTTACTCAGTCTACTCCATTTTTATCTTCCATTTTCCTGGAAGTCCCTGGAAGTCTCTTTCTGTGATTTGTAATTCAAACAACTGTAGTTTGGAGCCCTGCATTTCTATTTGACTTTGTTTATATATTTCTTGTCTCCCTTAGCATAAATCATAATGACAGCCTAATTGGTTTACATTTCTGAAGCAGTTTGAAATGTGAAGTGTTGGGTAAGTGTTCAAGGTTGTTATTGCTTTGTGACTCTTCCCAACCACTTTCTGTCCAGAATGAAAATTAGGGAGAAATTATTTGCCATTTGCAAGAGCAAATATAGTGAATCTTGTCATAAGTAATCACTCAAAGATCACCAAAAAGTAACCTTTGTTTCACAGAATTGCACTTTCTAAATGCTTGAACTTTGCATTTCCTTCATAACACAGTAAGTCCATTAGCTTCAGTGAAAATATTTGATTTACGCTCATGCAAAAGGAGAATCAGATCCTTGATATCTGTGAGAGGGTACTTTCATGCTGGAATGAAGGTTGTGGAAAAGACAGGTCTTCCCTGAAGATTTAGTTGTAATTAAAACACTGGGACATTTGATAAACCTAGAATTTGAGATCATGACATGTTTATTTCACAGGAGGGATTTGAGTAGTTGCACCAGAATTTTACAGATTGGAAGATTCCTTCATTCACAGATGCATAGTTTACCTAAATAACTTAATATACCAAACTGATTGTTCTTTTTCCATAGAACACTAACCCTTTAGCTTTTTCATAGGACCAGACCAATGCTTAGTACTACCAGAGAATGTTTATTAGGTGCAGTTTTCAAAAAGTAACGTCAAAAAAAGAAAGACACATTTAATTTCCTTTGTTGCTTCTGCTGGCTCACAGGGCAGAGTCAAGAGGTATCCATGACAAAGGAGAGAAGTCTTTTACCCCAGAATGGGATTTTAGGATCTGAAATGAAGCAGGCAGGCAGGCAAAACAAGGACAGCCAACAAAAGGTAGCCTGGGGCAACACAGTGTGTCAATGAGAAAGAGAGAGATAAGAAACACTTGGACAGTTGTGCATGTTGGCTTCAATCTGTAATGACTGTGCAGACCACACATCAAAAACATTTGGCTGTCCTTGACAGAGAATTAAAAGAGCACAGATTTTTCAGCTCTTTGTTTTTTATATCCCTCCCCCCCCCCCGCCCCACCCCAGTCAACCTGCTGAATAGCAATTCATTTGCTTTACTTCTGTTTTTAATTATTTGTCTAATTGCCTTCAGGCACTTATTAGATGTCGTCTTTGAGAGACAAAATGAAAACTCTTCATCTTTTTCATCTTTTTACAATTGTTTTTCCTGCTGCTGGTCAGATGGATCTACAACTTTCAGTGTTTTAAACAAGATTTCTATTGTATCTTTCTATTGTAAGTTAAGGGCAACACTTCCACCGTCAACTCCAATAACACTTAATTCAGTCAGCACTGGCAGCTGCTGCATTTCTGCAGAACTGGGCATGCAGAGACCTCCATGACCTTGGGAACAAAGTGTCTGTTGGTGCCTAAATTCTGAAAGAGTCAAAGAGTGAAAAGCACCTATTTTTACCCCACTTCCCCAGCAGTCCTATCCACACTCAGAGACTGAGTAATAAGAGTTGGCCAAATGGCAAAATGTCCAGGCTCTGGTGGTGGTTATGACACTTTCTTTATAACCTCTGGCCACTTTCTTGGTCACCTCATGTCCAAAGAAAAGAAGAAGTGGAAGGTGAGAGTTTATTAAATATCTCACCTTGCCCTCCCAGTGATTGGTTTAGCTCCTGAATGAAGGTGACCCTCCATTCCTTCTTTTGGGAGAATGACATTGTGAAGTTTGTTGTCTGTGGGGCCTGAAGAAGTGCATGCCAGAATGCCTCATTATACTGCTTAGGAGCAAGAATTAGGAGAAAAGACTCATCAAGCATGATCATGTTTTTATTACAAATTTCAGAACTCTTTCTTTACTGTTTTGGTTTTTTTTTTTCTACTTTGTTGTTTGGTTGGTTTTTTTGTTTTGTTTTGTTTTTTAGGGTTTTTGGGGTTTGTGAGTTGGTTAGGTTTTGTTTTTATTTGGAAGTTTGTTTGTTTATTTTTTGTACCTGGAATCACTGTGAGTCTCTGAGTATTTTTATTTAATCTGACAACTCCTTAAGGGAAGACCAATAGGGAACATCTGATTTATTCATGTTGTGCAAGATGACTATCCAGGACAATCTGCACATGCCTTTTTAGGCACAAAAGGAAAGGATTCCCTACATACCTCTCCAACTGGCAAGATAACTTTCTCTGGTAGCAGCTTGAATAAATGAATACAAAAATTGATTGACTACAGGGATCTCTTTTCTTCCCCAGGTTTGAAGAAACTGTCAGATGAAATTAGCAGTCTAAAGTGGCTTCACAAGGTTGTCAAGGCAGCTGGAGACAGATTTCCAACTATAACACAGAGAAAATGCCACTCTGAAAATGTATAAGGTGTCTATAAACACAGCTTTTAAAATAAGCTCAAAGTCCTATGAAAAAAAGGAAAAGGAGACACCAAACTGATCAAATCAGGGGTGGGGGCATTAATCCAGCTTCTTATGTCAGGCAACAAAGAGATCAGACAATTCTCATGACTATAAGACCTCTGCAGTATCATTTTTTGAATAAACTTCGCCTGGCCCCTGCTTCCCTACACATGACATTTTC
Organism: Poecile atricapillus; assembly: GCF_030490865.1. Lineage (NCBI taxonomy): Eukaryota > Metazoa > Chordata > Aves > Passeriformes > Paridae > Poecile > Poecile atricapillus. Next base: position 11,474,170 of record NC_081289.1, read on the forward strand.
AGATAGATTTGTAGCAACTATGGATTGATTTAACATATGGGTAATCTCTCACAAACTTCTGGTATAGTGACTCTCTGTTCTTGAAACTCATTCCCATATTTTAACCAAAACTTTGTCTGAAAAACTTAGTCTTTCTTTCATACCATCTTTTACAGAAATATAGTTAATTTGTGCAACTGAAACGCATGTTATTTTTATTATAGGAAGCTTATAATTTCACTTGCTTTTGTTAGAATATCTTTTATTTCTGTAAGTTTTTTTCCTTAAAAAAGTCTGGGCCAATGCTGTACGGAATAAAGTTCTTAACCACATAATGAGAGCTGCATGATATTCTTTTCCTTCCGTTCATGACTCTAGCTTTTCTTATTATTTAGCAGAAGGAAGGTGCTACTCTACAGTGAGATGTCTGCAGTAATGTCAGTGTCACTCTAGAAAGAATAGTAATTTACAACAAAATGGCTCTCCGTAATCAGTAATAAATTTTATCTAACATTATAACTTCTCCTAGACTTATATTTTTTCTCTTTTTTAAGCCTTCTGAAGCTTCAGAAACATTAATTTCCGAGGCCCAGACTGAACTAGATAAAATTTTGTCTAGAAATGTTCTTAGACTTTTCTCATCTTTCCAGATAATTTTTAAGGGTATAAAACCATGTAGGCACTACTGTCAAAAGGGAGGGACTCTGCTGCAAGCTGTTCTCTAATATGGCAAAGGATTTTTACTTCTACAAGAATCTTAGCCATAATATAAAATATACAAGGTGAAGCAGAAAATCTTATTGTTTGCTTAGGCTAAATCTTTAAATGAAGAAAGTAATGACATGATTTAGTGTGTTGGGACCTTGATCATTAAGGGTCTGAATCATGTCCTCTGTCAGTAAGCTTAAAGGTGTCTGGACCTTCTTGAAAGGTAACAACCAAAGCCCAAGTAACACTTCCAGAGGTCAAGTAATCTTGTCTAAGATCACTATCAGGGCAGATGGAGAGAGAGAGCTCCTTAATTTAGACACTGACCTTCTAAGCAGGAAAAGTGAAATTAGCTTAAAACTCACTCTCTATCACTTAGGGATCATACCCATTTAGGGACAAGTGATTGCTCAAGGGCCCCATGCAGACATCAACAGCCAGCTCACAATAAAAAAAGTAAGTGTGGTGGGAAGATATCTCTTGGTATGGGTGCTTAGCTGCAGCAAAGGACACACTGTTTAGAAGTTGAACCATGTCTCTTTTCTAGGAAAGCAGAGATTTCAGATTATACTACTGCTTTTTAGAAGATGAGGTCAGATGATAGAATTGCTTTAAAGTGTGCAGCATGCTATAAAACAGTTACTAATGTATTTATCAAGCTGTATTGATGCATAGTCTTGTTCCAATAGCCTGCATTCATACCTTTGTGATTCCTACTTTTGAAGTCCAATTCCATTTTCTATTAATTATTCAATCCTGTGCCTTTGTCCATGATTTTCCTTAATTCAAGCAGTCTGTCTAGATTTTTTACTTCTGGTACACCGTACTCAGCAGAAGATCAAATTATGAAAGTTAAAGGTCATTTCATATTTTCTGGTGGTTGGGAGATGTGTGATGATGTGCAGTGTGTGCAGCACTCTGCTGCATCTGATAAGCAGTCCTCTCTCTTCTGGGCCATTATCTAAAACTGATGTGTTCTGCTTCTCAGAAAGAAATACAAACTTGAAGAATATTTCGGAGAAATAAGGTCAGGACCTTAATCTTAGAGGAATCTTAAAGCAAGACAGTTCCCTCTCTGGCCATCTCCACCTGGACTTAACACAGGATGGTTTATAGTTACTTTATCTGAAAGGTATTTACACCTTCAGCCCGTGGGATTCCCACATCTGACAGCAGAGCTGTTATTTCCCAACTGTGAGAGATTTAGTTCTCAAGAGGATTGTATCTGTTCACATGGTTGGCTTTGGTAGAAATTAAGGGGATGATGAAAACACTTCAGTCAGTGCCTGATTTGTAAAGGTGAAATTGTTCTTTCTACTTGCTTCTTTTACACTTACATAGAGCTTTAGGGATTAGTCTTGCATATGTGCCTAAATTTGTAGATGGGAAAACAGCTAAAAGATTAATTAGCAAAATCTAAGGAATGCAGAGTGTTTATAGGATAAAGCCACCCTAGTACGTAAAAAGGTGGAAGAAAAAGGAATGCTTTAATTAAAAGGGAAAGCAGCTATGTAAAATGGAACTATGGAAACAGTGATGAAGAAAACTTAGAAGTCTGAACTCCCTGAAATGTGCTAAAGTGTGAAGTGATACCTCTGAGGAAAATATATTTTTTAAAATGAGAACTAACATATATGTCTTAATTTGGGGCGGGGGGGGGGGTCTTCAAAATTTGAGAAAATCAGACCATGCCCTATGCCTGTCAGGTGTACTTTATATGTACCTTAATATTATGAAAATTCATTTGCTACTGATATTTTTCTTGAAAAATACCAATTAAGAAATAAAAAACAAACTCATATATCCTTACTCAGTCTGTATGGGTGGAAAAAATATGTTCTCATTGGGTCAGTTGGTGTCCAACAGTAAGAGAACAGCAATTTTGTCATGTTGGAAGGGTTGACAGCCTGTCTGGTCCCCATCACTGTATTTGTGAATTTAGAAACTTCCTCTGCTATTGCATTCATTGGGGGCCAGAACACTTGGGCAAAAATCCACAGCTATAATTAGTGACTTAATTTTAATGTAGATGAATAGACAATCCTGAAGCCAGTTATTAAAATGTCATTACTCGACACAGAAGTTAGCATATTTGCTAATGTCTGTTAGCAGAAGCTGCAGAGACCAACCCAAATGAGAATTCTGCCTGGGGAAGAGGCAGAGCAAACACAAGGCATCAAAAATCCCCCTGCCCCTGGGAAACAGCTGGATAGCCCCTGCCAGAAAATGCTGAAGTGTTTCTTGGGAATGCACAGGCAATAACTTTGACCACTCTGTTCTAGCAGAATGCTGGGATGTCCAGAAAGTATTTCTCTAGCTGAAACCCAATGCAGTCAGGAAATAGAAAGGGAAGAAAAAACAGACTTTGTAACAAGCAGCCTTGGGGATGTCAATATCCAACAAGTATGGAATTAATTCTGTGTATCATGTGTAACTCATTCAGACAGCACTCCCAAAGTAAATAAATTTTAATCTGTATTTTTAATTTGGACTTTAATTTAACAGCAAGGCTCAGAATACTAAGAAATCTGAATTCAAAGGCTTAGTTAGTAAGAAAAGAGCAAAAATATCTCTGGGACCTTCAGCTTTCTGTCTAAAAGAAACTAAAAGTAGCCACAAAGATCATAGTAAAAGTATACCTTGCTTGTGAATATTTCAGAGAACACAATAGAAGTTGCTGTTGTTTAAAAACATAATTGTGAATCTATATTTAGTAACTGTTTTTCTATAAATTCTGGGAGATCTGAACTATGACCTTTCCTCTTCCTTTGCTATTTTAATGACACAAGTTCATGAGTCAAAATAATACCAATGTAAATCTAAAATCTAAAGGCTTCAGAAGGCTTCATTTTTTAATTCCACTTTCTTTGGAGTCACAGTAAGAGTTCTGCAACTTTAATCCATCAAGCAGCTTTGCAAAACCGTCATGAAAATGTATGAACCCAAGAACAAAATCTACTCACCCAACCTTACAGCAATGATTAAAAAAAGCCCTAATTATAGTATAGTCACCCGTCAAAATAAATTACTCAGGATGAGTGGGTGAAATGAAGTTTGCTAGACTTCCTTAAGGAGGTGGTAATTGTCTTGGATTTTGTTAAAATACATCACTAATTATATTTTAACAAAGTCTATGTACTCTTTACCTCTTTAGGAATTTTATAAGATGGTTGTAAGAATACTGAGAAAGGGACTTTTCACTTTTAGAATGTTCTATATTTGTGTGTTTTTACTGCAGAACAAAACAGACATATAAAAAATACCCTTGATTATACTTCTATGGCAAAGTGACATGTGTACACAGTGAAGTGAGAGCATGGTGATGCTACATGCTTGGTTCATGGAAATCCACAGAAACATCATTTAGGAATTCCTTCCTGTCCTTGACATCCATTGCATGCAAATGATGTTCAGGATAAGTGGTTGAATCACCATCCCTGAAAATGTTCAATAAACTTGTAGTTGTAGCACTGAGGGACATGGTTAGATGTAAACATGGCAGTGCTGTGTTAACATTTATATTTATTATCTCTAGAGATCTTTTCCAGTCTTAACAATTCCATAGTTAAGTTTTAATAATAAATTCTTCAAAGAAGATGTCTGCAACACATATTCCTGGGATATGTTGTCCAGGAACACTTCACACAAAATTTGAAAGACTACCAACCCCATATGATCTTACCCTGCTGGCTGTACTGCCAATGTGTTGGGCCTGCCCTAAACACTACCAAAACCATGAGCTTGTTTTCTTGTTGTGTTCCGGAGATTAACGGAAAACTATACTTAAACTTACATTCCAAGATTGCACAGAGTGTGGACTCCATACAGCAGCAGACATCAGGGCTGTGATGTCCCAGGGCTGTGTAGATGGAGATTTTTTTAGGCAATTCCTGGATGATGATTGCTTTACTTAATACCAATTAAATGCTCCATCAGTTAAACACTAAGATCTAGGTAGAGTGAATATAGACCATAACAGTGCATTTGCGGACTCCAAAGCAGGTTAAGTTAAAAAATAAATCTTGTTATAAAAAAATCATTGCTTTTCATAGTATCATAGGATAGTTTGAGTTGGAAAGGACATTTAATGGTCATCTAGTCCAACCCACTTCAATGAGCAGGGACATCTTCAGGTAGGTCAGGTTCCTCAGACCGTTTTCCAAGTTGACAAATGTTTCCAGGTATGAGACATCTATTACCTTTCTAGAAAACTTCCAACGTTTCACCATCCTTACAATAAAAAATGTCTTCCTTATTATTGAGTCTGAATCCAGCATCTTTTACTTTTAAACCATTATCCCTTGTCCTATTGCAACAGGTCTTTCTGAAAAGTCATCCTTTTAAGCCCTCTTTAAGTACTGAGTGGCCACAATAAGTTCTCCCTGGAGTCCTCTCTTCTCCAGGATGAACAAACCCAACTCTCAGCCTGTCCTCATGGAGTGGTGCATCATTTCTCTTCTCTGGACCTGCTCCAATGGGTCCACATCTTTCTTGTGCTGAGAATCCATCCAATCCATCCACAGGTGGATGCAGCACTGCAGGTGGGGTCTCATGAGAGCTGAGCAGAGGGGCAGAATCCCCTCCCTCGCCCTGCTGGCCATGCTCCTTTGGATGCAGCCCAGAATATAATTGGTTTTCTGGACTGTGAGTGCACATTGCCAGGTCATGTCCAGATTTTCTCCCACCAGCCCCTCCAAGTCCTTGGCAGGGCTGCTCTTGATCTGTTGATGCCCCACCTGTGCTGCACAGGGACTGCCCCACCCCAGGTGCGGCACCTTGCAGTTGGTCTTGTTAAACCTCATGGGATGGGCTCCTGGATACTGGCGCTTGTCCAGGTCCCTTTGGATGGCATGCTGTTCTTCAGGTGTATCAACCAAACCACGCTTGGTGTCATCAATAAACATGCTGAGAGTACACACAGTCCCACTGGTGATGTCACTGATGAAGATATTAAACACTCTTTTTCCCAATATGGACCCCTGAGGTACACCACTTGTCACCAGTCTTCATCTGGATACTGATTATTAACAGACATAAATAATGAACAGATGTTTCTTGTTGTATGTTCTTCTTATCACAAATAAATTCAGCCATCTTCTTTTAGTCAAATTATAAAATAATATTTGTTCACAATTTTATTTTATTGAAAAATAAGCTAATTTCTGCCTACCTAAAACTCTCTATACATTGTAATCTATTACATTTCCATGTGTTTGTGAACTGTTAAAATATCAAATGTAACTCAAATCTAGGCAACAATTAGACTTCAGAGTACTTCCTCTTAATTTATTATCAGTAGTCAGTGAACACAAAAGCAAATATGTAGAGGTTTAACATTCATCATAATATTTGCAGTTATTGTTCTCATAACTGAAAAATAAGGTTTGTCTTTCATTTCCCAGAGTTGTGGCTGACTCAGAAAATTTTGACTGATACTTCAGCAATTCAAAGCTGTATAAACAAAAAAAGACAGATCAATCTAAGGGAGAGAGCTGAATAAGCACAGGCAGGTGTGTATTTGTAGCTGGATATTGTTTCATCCCATTCTAAAAATAGGTTTGAAAAGGAATGTGTCTCTGGGCTCAGAATGTGAGTCACACCATAGCTGGAAGTATTCATCCTAAAAGCTTCTTGCTCTGGCACACCTCTTGTTTTCTATCTGGTTTTTCATTTTTACTATAATTTCCTAATTCCTCATCACTATTTTAATTTTTCATAACACTTACATTTTAAAACTAGAGTTTTTAACTTCTTAGATGAGGTCACTGGAGCTTCAGGACCAAAGGACGCTCTCAGCAATGATCCCTTTGCTCCACAACCTGATGGCTAAGGCTGGCCTGGCCCAGGAGCTAAAGGAGCACGTCCTCTTCCACAGCCTGGAGTGCAGATGTGGCACAAAGCCCTTCCTCTCCCTTCTCTGCCCAGAAGGATGGCAAGTGGAAATGTCCACTCTATGCTGCATTTTGGATCTTTCCTCACAGAAAGGGAGAGGGACTGGGAAGGCCAGGCAGAGGAAAATGCACGTAGGTCAGTCCCTGCAATGGAGCACAAAGCAGAGTACGACATGGGAGACACATTTATAACTGTGCCCAGTAACTGGGATCACTAGGTGTCAAGCACACCAGTATAGCCCCTGTCAGTATATCTGAGTCTTGGTATCACTTCAGCATGAGGATTCTTCTGCTTCTTTTACTACCACCCAAATGCTCTTTTTTCCTTCCACAAAGGCTTACTTTTTCTCAGGAAGCAAGTTAGGATATTGCTATCATCAAGCACTTTATTGATAAAATGAAAGTCTTCCTACATCCTGACATATGTGAACTAAAGTTAAGGAAAAAAAAGTAAGCTGTTTCGTCCTCCTTAGTTCCTCATTTTTCTGCTTCTTGTGACTTTCTGACTTCCTGATCCAGTCTCTGTCATCAGAGCAAGCCTACCCATTGATTTCTCTGACTCTTTCTTGCAGAATCAGGGTGCTGATCAGGGTTCATACAGCTCAGGGGTGGCAAGGGATGCTTGGTAATTGTCACTGTGCCGTGGCTTCCAAGCCACTTTGGCAGCCAAGTCAAATAGGTCAGGCCAGACCATCTTCAGTATCCAGCTGCACTCAGAACCAGCTGGGAGCACTGAAGCAATCAGGAGCAGCAGCCAGATGGATTCAGCAGTGGTGCTTTCTCTGCACTGCCTGTCTGCACAGAGGCTTTGATTCAGGCCCAGCACGGAGAACTGAGGCTGAAACTGACCTCTTGACTGTGCAGGGGTGGCAGGTGAGTATACACACATTTTTTTGAGTACAACAAGGAGGGACCTGAGTAATAGAGCAGCTGTACTTAGTCAAATGGGGGGAAAATGTCTTCCAAAGTGCCCCTTGGAAGATCACAGGATCACCGATATTGGATGAGACCTGTAAGATGTTAAAGCATAAAATACAAGAACAGGGAAGGCATGCAGAGTTACATTCTGCACTCTACCAATCTGATTGTATGGAACTCTTGATTCAGAATTTGAACCTTTACATTTAATAGGCTTTCATGGTCATTTTTTCTTCTATGACTTTTTATAATTGCTTTTTTTTTTTACTGCATTTATGATACTGGCAGCATCTGACCATGAATGCCACTATTCTCTTATGCTGTATAAAAAAAAAAAAAAAAAAACAACAAAAAACACTTATTTTGCTTGTTTTAAACCTGCTAATTTAGGATTGGGCATCCTCTTATTCTCAAGTAGTGGGAAGCCAAGCATCCATTCATTGATTTTCTAGGCACTTTCCCAGGGTTGTCCTGTTTTTATCCATATCTGCCATATCCCCCTTCAGTTGTCCCATTTCCAAGCTGAAACCTCAAAAACAATTTAAGCAGTTCCAAGCTTTAATTGCCCTTCTTTAGTTCCCCCATGTAATTTCTGAGAGGCAAGTACCAGAACAGCAGGCAGTATTCAAAAGAGAGGGTACTATGTGGTTTTGTATAGTGCTATAAAGGTGTTGTCTGGTGTGTGCTCCATTCATTTTTTAAAAGAACTCCAAACTGCTGTTTTTTCTAACTGCCAATGAGCATGGGATTTATATTTTCTTCTAATCCACTTTCTTTTTCTTTTTTTTTTGGTTTATTTTTTAATAATTCCTTTTTAAAAATTGACTACAGTTGAAATTATTTATTTGACGTTCCTTTTTTACCTACAGGAAAATGAATTTCAGTACCTTATTATTAGTGTTTCAACAATAACCCATTGAACCAGCCCTGGTCTTGCTCGGGGAAGATGAAAAAGAGAGCAGAGGTTATCAAAATTTCATGGCAACAAAAGTTATGTTTTTTAAACATTTTAGTCTCTATATTATGCCTAGGTATGACATTTGCCAAGGTTTTATGAGAGTATCCCATTATCTCTAATATCCCAGGCATTAAGTAAGGAGTTTCAAGACACTAAGAATCTCTTCATCATAAAAGATACAGTTCACATTGATTCTAATTTTTCTATAATGGAGCATTGCTCCTTCATTGAAATGTCTGGATCTCTCACCCTATATATTTTTTCCCATTGTAGTTTAACTAAATTTTTTATGACACGCTGATATCAATATGTGTATAGTTTCTTATTTTTATTTGCATTGGTTTTGCACAGTTTTGAATTAAATGTATAGATCAATAGATAGGTAGCAATGAATAATTTAAAATTCACTTTGAAATCAATGGTTATTTGATCATAAAGCACATAAAGTGTTATGTTACAAGACAGAAGTTGGAAACTAAACAGCATTTTCATTTTGAAACTGAATGAGTTAAATCCTCTTTGGCCCCTGATCTTACATGTGCAATTTTTTCTTATATTTTTATATATGTGATATTCATAGATGTTTTTTTGGTAAATTTTATCTCTGTCTCTAATGCATACAGTCAAAGTGAAAACATGAGTGTCCTTCAGTTAGAATACCTCATCTACTATTCAGGATATTAACATTACTGCTATTTACTAGTGCACTCAATTTTGTATGACAATGACAAAAGTAAGAACAAAGGAAAAGAAAGCCAAGGTACTGCACTTTAGTTTCACAGTTTGTGTCACACTGGTGTGACACCCCTGGGATAGCCTTCTACTATTTATGGCATCAGTGGAAATCAGTGACTATTTGACAAGTTTTGTCAGGCTTAAGGCCTCTGAGGCACTAATTGGGACTGGTAAAATGGCTTAGACCAGGGAGATTTTTTAATTGAGGAATCCTTTTTTCAAAATATGTGATATTTCAGACACACAGTCTCACCAGCAAAGGTAATGTGATCTTAGAGCAATACAAAAGTAGACTTTCAACTGAACACTGTTGGTTTCCAGATACTCTCAAAATAGCCTGTACTGTCAGAGCATAGAAATTTGAATGCAAATAGATCTGATCTTGACATTTTTTGGAGGTACGGTTTTGTGAGTGGACCAATGTAATTTTTGTTTTCCCCCTTAGACCCCAAATTCTGCTCCCCTGCTTTAGTTCTGGCAGTCAGAGAGCTCCCACAGTCACCCCTACAGAGCCACATCTCATTCCCCTGCTGGGGCTCTTGGTTAAACCTGCTGCCAATCACAAAATCCAAAGAAAATCTGCAGTAAGTGAAACTTTCACTCAGACATCCCTAAGTCCAGAGTGACTATGAGTGTCATTTAACACAGTAGGTTTTTACTGTGTATTACAATTACAGAAACATCTGTTATTAATATTGTTTTGCTGAAGCACTGTGAAGAATTCATTGAGTATTCAGTAGTTGCAAGGCTGTTCAGTTACTTACCTGTACTGAGGTGGAACATTGTAAGTCCTCAGAAACACACAGAAATACAAGTGCCAGTAATAATTTTTACTCTGCCTGCAAAATTTATTTTATGATGGTTTACTGTGCATGTATAACATATGCATTTATTTTTGTCATACCTATGTGTGGTAACAATGATATTGTCAGTTGCTACTGCTATTTGATCATACAGAAGTCCTAAATAATGGGATAAGAAATTTTAAAATGGTCATAAGGTCTACAAATATTGTTAACAGCTTGATATGCTTATGGAGGTGTGCTTTTGGTTTTTTTTTCCTTTGGTGGGGGGGGGGGGGGGGGGGAAGACATGGGAGGGCAGAAAAGTTTCTCAGACCTGGACAGTATTTTTATTTTCCCATAATAACTGCTGTAAATCTACTTGTAAAACAACCTGTTCATTGCCCTTCAATACAGCTTACAGGTGAAAAAAGATAGCAGCATAAATGCCATGTTTTCATCTTATATTACTATTTATGTTTCTTTTTAGAAAGCACATGCTTTTTAAAATATTTAATTATGTTACTGATCTATTTTTAAACGTATTTTTAATGAAAACTTTGTGGTATCAGTAATACACTAATTTTGATGTTAGATGTGAAAAAAACGCAACCACACAGATATTGATAGACAAGATGGGACCGTGGTCCATCTAATCTAATAATCCTTCTGGCAGAAAGTGGATGAATCAGAGGGAGTTGCCACAAATTTCAGGAGACACAAATAGGGGTAATCTGTCAGCCACCTTAAGTCTCCTCAGAATTCCTTAGTACTTTGAGATAATGTTAAGCCCTAAAGCATAAAGTTTCAACTTTCTTTGAAAATATATTAGCATCAACTATTACAAATTTTGAAGTCATGAATAGCAAAAGTTTGACAAATATGAAAAACAAGATAGTGAAAGTCTTACTGAAAACTGCAAAGCTCTGAATCATTCAATGATTATTTACTTTCTAAGCAGGTGAGATAATTTGAGGGAGTGAAATGACATAACATAATAAATAATAATTATTCTTGTCATAATATTGATCCTCAAGAAACTCTTGTTTTGTCACATAAATGTTGCAAAACTAATTTGTCCTAACTAATATTTTGAAATAAGAGAACAGCTCTGATACACCACTGGTTGGTAAGGTATTTGGATGAGAGGAATGTAAGCTTAACCTGTTATAGTTTCAAAAATTGTTAATAAGATACATATTTGTGAGCATGATTGGATCACTTGTGCTACCACCAAGAAAATTAATTGCCATTTCAGGAAAGGTAAACATTCAATTTTGCAGAAAACATTTTGAATTATTCTTTATTTTAGCTGATGAGCCTGATCCTACCTCACACATCCATTAATCTAAGACAAAAGAAGCAGCAATAGCCTGTATATTTCTGCAATCTAATGTGTTTTGCCTTCCTTTTCTTTCCAGACAACTATTACGGCACTCCAAAGCCTCCAGCAGAGCCGGCTCCATTGCTGTTAAATGTGACAGACCAGATCCTCCCAGGTGCCACTCCCGGGGCTGAAGGCAAACGTAAAAGGAATAAGTCTGTGAGCAATATGGAGAAGACAGGCATTGAACCACCAGAGGAAGAAGAGGAAGAAAGACCTGTGGTCAATGGAAATGACGTGACAGTAACACCAGGTCTGTTCTTCCTTCTTACTTTGCAGTGAGTTTCTGTTATTCAGAGTCCTCAGTTACCTCCTTCTGCAGTGAGATTATGCATGTTCAGGTAAGGATGTTCTTGCAAGAGGGAAAGGCAGGAGTCCTGAATATTAGGATTTCTCTGAAGCCTAAAAAAATTACTTAACCTCTATTTTGGGGAGTCATCTCACTTACCTCAGCTGCTGTAAAGATTTCCATCTCTGAACTAGTCTCTTTGAACCCTCTTGATAGACCAAAGAGAAAAATACCTTCGTTCAGAGCATGGATTGTGACTTGGTTCAGATTTCTAGGTTAGGAAATCATTTACAAGTGCCTGTTCCTCTCTGTCGACTATAGAGGGAGTCTGGAGAACTGCAATTTGTTCAGATAAATAGTCTCTGTGTTTTGGGTCTTCCTGTTCTCAAATGGTGACACTCACAAGACTGTTCAGCACTTTCTGAAGTCAACTTTTGTAAATTTTAATGAAGACTTAGCAATATCATGGAATACTGAAGTCACCACATTAAAAAAGTTGTGGCAGGACCATTAAAACTTAGCTGGCAATACTATCTGGAGGACACTTTTCAGGAATGTTTCAGAGCCTGCATAAAGCTGATGAGGGTTTCAGATGTCAAGTCCTAAAAGACAATTGTTCTTTAACGGCTTGGATCACAATGCTTCAATAAAAAAAGGGGTCTGGCTACTGACTGATATCAAGAGAGAGAGCACTCCAGCCTATTCTGAAGCAGGTAATCAACTTTCCCCTCAACCTTTCAGCAAGACAATATTTTACAGAACTTAATAATTCTTATCCTGAAACATAATTTAAGAAAATATTTTTGTTGTTGTTCAGGTAGAAAATTAAAGAATTCAGATTTTTATATCTCTGAGAAATAATGCTGTGAATTCTTTTTGGTAAACTTAGAAATTCAGAAACAGATTGTTGAAGTAGAAGTCTAATGACAATCACATGATGTGAACATAATATGAAATATTGCAAGTTCTCTAAATGTATAGGTTACTGTGAAACTAAAAATCTATTACCTAATCTTCTAAGCTATGTAGAAAGATTTTCATACTGCAAAGTCTATATATATCTTTTTAATTCCTGCTTCATTACAAAGTATACTGAATTTGATACCTTCCCATCCAGGATGATTTTGCCACCCGCTTTTCTTTAGCTGTTGCCTAGCATTACATATAAAGGAAAATTCCTGTGCAGAATCCATCTCCGTCTACCAAAATTGTCCAGGATCAGTTGGGTGAGAGTGGGTCTGATTTCTTCCCCTTGGCTCTCCAAAGGGCTGCAGTATTTCTCCCTTTCCACTGCCACCACATGCTGCACAAGCCTTGCTCACCCTTTCCACACAAGATTTCATCTGTTGGCATTGCTGTGGTGCTTAGTGCCTTTCCTCCTCAGCTAAGCAGGAAAGGATGAAGCCCAGAGATTCTAACATCAGCACTGCCGCTGTTGCCAGGATACTCCCACAGTGAAAGAGGCAAGGCAGGATTTGGTGTCTGATGTGTATTGTAGAAATCATTAGAAAGATCTTTCTTTGTAGGTATTCGAAATGTGCCACACAAGAGACAATTGCTGAGGAGCAATTTCCAGGACAATATGTTCCATCTCCCAGTGGATCAAGAGGCAATATTTACCTGCATTTTTCCTTGCATTCTACACCTATAATATGCTTCTCTCAGGCAAATTCTGTGTGAACAATGACTAGGCAGCACCCAAGAAGCAGGCACTGGCATGTGCTGTGTAACAAAATAAAACACATGAGCATGGGTGTAAGACATCCCCCCCTCTTCCCCCTCCTCTCCCCCCCAAAGTAAATCCTGTCGGTGTGGCCAGCAGAACAAGCAGTGCCTGTTTTGGCTCCCATGGTTTTATAAGCAGGGTTTTGTTTCAGTTACACTGATTGAGGACTTTGGGGATTGTAGCAAAGCAGCTCTGTACATACATGCTGTGTTGCTTTTGTTGGCCAGTGTGGCTCCCACAGACCCTGTTACTGCAGTCATTTTCTCTGTGAGCTGACAGAGGCTTAGTCGCCTCTAAAATGTCAGTGCCTTTGTAATTTGTGTCTTTGAACAATCAGGAAAACCAGAATATTTTAATTAATTTATTTATTTTGAAACTCTTGTTGGAGAGAGCATTTTCGTTTTTAAAAAGAATCAACAAAGGTAGGACATTTGTTATTGCCAATTCTTTTAGAAAGTGTGCTCTGTTTTAAATACTTCACTTCCAGGAGGAGGCTTTTATTAATTATAAGACTCGTTGGACATCTGAAACATTGATTCATTTTTTATAGATGCTCATCAATTTAATGGCTTATTAACTGCATATCCAAGCCTGTCAACTCAAAGGACTGCTCTAACACATAGGACCACGAGGTTCAAATAGTAACAGATCTTAGATGATTCTGAGGAAAAGAAACCCATCCTTATCAGACCAATTAAGTGACATCTGTGGTTACAGAGGTCTTTGTGCTTTTAGTCTGAATTTCCAGGCAACTTTTCAGTGTCAGTTGGCATCACCTTTGCTAGTGTTGAGCTTTAGCAATTTTTCATTAGTACCTTCCATATGCCTTGTTTCACATCCATCAGATTTCCCTGAGACAGTTGTATGTGGACAAAGTGACCATAATTGCCCAACATGTTTACTCTTCCTGATTTGTATCACCTGTCCTCAGCCCAGAAGCCACCAGGAATTCTTCTCAGTGCTTCAGGATGGGGCTTTTGGCCTTTTTAGGATGGAGCACTCTCAGTCCTTCATCATGGATCAAGTTATCTCAAGACAAAATAGTATGATTTGGAAGATGGGATTTATCTAATCCAGCTTTAGAAAATTATATGCCTAAATGCCATACTTTTTTGTTTGAGCTATTTGCTCTGTTCATATAAAATAAGAAGAAAAAAGAAATTTTGAAGTTTAAGAGGGAATAGCTGTTTTGTATACACATTTTAAGGCATCACCTCTTCGGTTTAGAATGAATAATTCAGTCCACAGATACAGAAGAGCCTAAATGGCTAAATTTAAATGAAGACCCTTACTATTTGCCAAGAAACATATAAGAGACATAATCTATAGATTAACTGTTAAAATGGGCAAGTCTAGGCATAGTATTTGGTTTCTTATGCTTAGTGCAATTGTCCACATTACTGGGTGAGAGACATTGCACTTAAGAAGACTTTCCCGATGGACACTGTATTGAGATTAATGATTTCTGCAAGACTGATGCTTTGACCAAAGAGGTAAAAAGAGTCTTGATCAAATTGAAATCAGAAACTTGTCAGACATTCAGCCTTTTTTACTGCTGTCACTGTTTATGTCTGCAAGGGATTGAGTCAGTCTCCCTAACAATTGGCATCAGTATTTGACACGGTGTTGGTCATGTCACATTTGCTTTCCACTTCTGACTGATGAAGTTTATCATCCAAACTACAGAAGGATCTCTTTTTAGCATTGAAAGCATGCTTATGTATGTGCATTATTCTGACAGTACTTGAGCAATGACAAGTTGCACCCAGAAAATTAATTTCTGTAAGGCTCAAATAATTGAGGCATAAGATATGACATAAAGTTTCAAAATTATCATTCCAGGCCTTAGGAATGAACAAAAGACCAGAGTCCCAATGCCATCACTCACCATGCAAGGTGCACTAGTCCCAGGATACAGGTTGAGTTTATTGTTTTATTATTACACAGCTAAGACAGCCAGAGGCATGAAAATAACATAAAAAGCTTCCAAGAGCCATGAGATTTAAAAACATACAAAACTTGGTATCCATTGATTTTTCTAGATGCATTCTTTAGACTCAATTTATCACAACTAAGTCACATCCTATGAGCCACACAATGCCCTGTGCTCACCCAGTCTCCATGATTCCCAAATCGGGAGATCCTTGCCCATGTCATGCCCTGGTTCTCACTGTGTCAGGAGTCAGTGGGAGCAGTGCCTCCACACAAAAGCACCAAGCCCTGAGTATGGCTCCAGCTCTGTGGGAAAGGGAGAAATTCCAAGGCTGCAAAGTTACATCTTCACAAGAAAAAAATACACATGTATTGGCAAATATGAGTTAAACTACTCTTGTTTCCACAGTTATTTTAAAAGGATAGACTCTTTCCTGTACAGAATTTAATTTCTTAAATTCTATTTAAATTACTAAATTTGAATTTTATCTATGAATTTTATCTTTAAATTTAATCTATAAATTACTATTTAATAATTTATTTTTTCTTTGCTAGTATTACTTGGATCATATTAGTTGCTTCTTTTGGATGAAGAGACTAAGTTTTTTAAATTCTCTGCATGAATAATCTGCAACATTAAAATAAAGGAATAAAGTTACAAAGTCCTCTGACATGTTTAGAGGGCAAATTTCAAGAATTAGACTGTAAATAGTAGAAACAATTTTCACCTTTTTTTTCTTCTTTCTGTCATCATGATGGCTGGGATTTGTTAATATAGATATTGAAAATCACAAGTCTATGATTTTTCTCTTCAGACCTGTTGAAAATAAGATGTGGAGGAAGAACACATACTAGAGATATCATGGTAAAATCCCAGGACACAGCAGTGTCACCACATCTGTGCTCTATCAGACGAATTGGTTGATGAATAGTCTGTGTATGTGATGCACCCATGCCCCAAATGAATTTGTTCTACTGTGGTCATACCTACCATGTGACCTTAATCCTTATATTCAATTTAATCTGCATATCTTCCTTCCTGTGGTAGAAATGTGGTCAAAGCTGCAGGCAACATCAGGAATACAACTCACAGGTCTGTTAATAATGCCTGAAGCAGATGAAGACTTTTGCTTTTAAAAGATAAGAATAAAACACCCAAAAAATTATTCAGCAATTATTACATTGTCCTATTCTCAGGGGAAGTGGGGACCATATATCATCTCTGCTTTATAGGAAACTTTTACATATATGAAAATGCTACAGACAGAGAGATTCATGTTTCCAAACAGCATAAAATGATTCTAATTCCACATGGTTCAAGCATGAGTTTAGCAGCATGAGCTGCATGTGGATGTAGAGCTGAAGATCATTGCCCTTTCCAAGGTTGAATTTGGGTTTTTTTCCATGCTATTCTAAAGGGTTGATGTGTCAATGTCAAAAGTATTTTTTAAGACCAGGAAAGCTGTATATGCCATTTATCCCCAAGAAGCATCACCTTTTACTATGTCATGTAAAGAAAAAAAGATTAGTTTGACACAATTTCTTCCTCAAAAGTTTTGACAAGTATTTATGATTTCTGAAGAGTTTACATGTAGGTGGTTTGATTCTTACTTCCAATCCTAGGAATTAAAAATAAAAAGATGTGCAGTTACAGTTTCATGTAACTTTTCAGCTACAAAAAGACAAAATGGCCTAATTGAGTAAATCATTTCAGAGGAAACTTAGGTACTCAAAAATTAAGAATAAAAAACTATCTAAAAACCTCCATCATAGATACTTTGATAAAACCAGGGTTGGGTTTGTCCTTTCCAAGTTTATTTTCCACAGGAAGGTGTTGCCATTACTTGCCGTGAGCCTGCTTATGTGCTACTCTCTGTACCCTGGGTTCCATCTCATCCAGCTCTGCCAATTGAGAGCAGCTGGCTCATCTGTGTTTCACCTGACCTGTTCTCTGCCCACTCCACCTTCTTAAGCCCTATTGCTGATATTATGTTAGTCATTTAATCACAGCTGATTTTTTTTGTACTAGTGACTGAGGCAAAAAGAGCACTAATTGCCTTGGGGTTTTTTTGAGTCATAAACTATTAGCTTTCCTTCCTTCCCACATAGTAGAATGGATCTGCTTTTTGTATTATTTTTATTTTAATTTTTATTTTTATCATTGCACTTACAGAAGGTTTTGTTGTTAGCCTTAATGTCCTGACTGTATCCCACTTTCTAGACTGACTGTGCTGTTTTGCTGTTAGATGCCCATGTTGCTTTTCTGTGTTCATCATTAACAATTTAATCTAGTTTTCACCTTTTGCACAATTCTGTCCCAAGTAGCAGATCATTGCAAATTCATGACTTAATTAAAATTAACTTGGATTATACTTACCATTTTTCTTTTTCATTAGAACAATTTGTACTCGCATTCTGAATACTGCTCATTCAATCTTTACTAGTTCTCCTGATCTTTTTATCTCTTAGCATTGCTTGCCATAATATCACATTCATTGATTCTGTGGGTTAATTAAAATCTAGGCCTTTATAAACAGTTTTGTTAATTTTTTTGTTGTTCTTCTTTCTTGCTGTTGTAAGCATCACTAATTAGAACATTTCACCCAAGCTGTCTTCCACCTTCCTATATGTTTCACACAGGAATCTGCATAGTTCCTTGCTCTGGGCCCACTATTAGATCATTTAATAAATTGTCATCTTCTTGCACCTTACTATAGACTACAGTGTTGACATGTTGAAGCATTTGATATTGGCTGTGGGAAACAAAGCCTCCCAGAGGTCATATTGGCAATGAAATCACAACTTTGTGGTTAATATATCACTGTGAGTCAATGGATGTCATTGGTTTCTTTGATATATGGATACAGATAAAGCAATTAGTGCATATACTTTTTTAATATGAAAAGGATCTGTAGTCTGTAGTAGAACAATGAGGTAGTTGTTTTATATATATATATGTGTTTATGAGTATAGTTTTAAAAGTTAAGACATGAGACATGAGAGCTGCTAGAGCAGCTGCCTTCTGCTCTGTGCTTCCTGCTAGTCTAGAAGGACTCCTGGGACAGAATGAGACAGAACTCTTTACTAGTTTCTTGTTTCAGTTTGGTTTTATTGCTTTATTTTCTTCTGTTGTGTTCTAAATAAAATACATCATCAGAGGGACCGTTCTGTAAACCAAACAGACTTTTTATTTCAAGACTTGAAGTTCACAGACTTGCACACAGTAAATTCTTTGCCATTAACCTGGATATCCAAAACCTGTAATTTTTATTCTCTTGTAGAATCAAGTGAACATGAAGAGAAGAGTACAGCTGTCTCGGGTGAGGCATCTACCACCCAGCCTTCTCCTGCACCAGGATATGGTCAACCTGAAGAAGCAAAGGAGGATATGGATGTAACAAAACAGACTAAACCTGAAGAGAATGATGACTTGGGCCCACTGCCTGATAACTGGGAAATGGCCTATACAGAAAAGGGGGAAGTCTACTTTATTGAGTAAGTCTTATTTCTTCTTTTTTTTAATAACTGTATTGTATTCAACTGGGTGAGAAAATGGTTTGTAAGGTGAAGTGGAGCATTGCACTCCTCCTCATTAAAGCAGCAGGAATGTTCTGGCTTTCAGAGCTCCTGAGGGCTGGTGGCAATTCCTGCATTAGTGATTTAGATGGAAGCCTGCAGAGTTTTAAGGTAGGTAACTGGTCAGCTTACTTTGATGGCAGGAATTAAAGCTTTTGTTTCTTCTGTTGAAAGCAAGGCCTTTCTGCTCTTCTGGTGCTTTCTGCTGGAAAAGTAACATAATCACTGGTTTTGTCATTCTTTATGTGGACAGAGGTAGAGAAAGTGAAGCTTTTTGCTAATTAAAGGAAAGGAAAGGAAAATAAGTGAACTAAAAACTAGCTAATGATCAGTAGAGGGAGACCATGCTATATATAGGAATAGTAAAATAAGTGAGCGGACTATAAGGAGAGTTAGTTATGTGTAGAAACTTTTCCCTGCTGGAAGATTATACATACCTGTTCCTAGTTAGTAAACTCATTGAAGCAATGGATATGAAAGTTCTTTATGCTCTATGTGCTCTCATTGAGCTCTTAGAGAGCTTTCAAAGGAGGGCCACAAGAATGGTGAGGGGTCTGGAGGGGAAGCCTTATGAGGTGCAGCTGAGGTCACTTGGTTTGTTCAGCCTGGGGAAGAGGACACTGGGGGAAGAACACATTGCAGTCTGCAGCTTCCTCACAAGAGGAAGAGGAGGGGTAGACACAGATTTCACTCTTGTGACCAGGGATAGGACTTGAGAAAATGGCCTAAAGCTGAATCAAGAATGTTTAGATTGGATATCAGGAAAAAGTTTTTCACCACAGAGGGTAGTTGGGTACTGGAACAGACTCCCCAGGAAAGTGGTCACAGCACCAGCCTGACAGAATGGAGGGTTTGCACAATGCTCTCAGGTACATGGTGACATTGGAGTGTCCTGCACAGGGCCAGGAGTTGGACTGGATGATCTTGATGGATCCCTTCCAACTCAGCACATTCTATGATTCTATGATTAATGTACATGACCAGGATAAAAATACAGCAAGTTTCAGAGTTGGTGTAGCATTGTGTTCCTCAAAAGAAAAATAAACAATGGAAAAAGCAACATTTCCATCAGTAGAACTCTACTACAGAGGTAGAAAAAACATTTGCTTTAAGGAACTGCCTCAGTTTGGAGCATTGTCTGTTATTCTGATTATTTGTAGGTAAAAATAACATTTGGTGGTGTCAATTATGCCTTAAATCCTGTATTTAATTTAAAATGTTGTGACTATCACATGAAGTGTAAACAAATGTTAAGAATAAAGTTTGTGCATGAGACTTTTTAATGAATACTGGCATGACCAACCATAGCTTCTGGCATACACAAGGCTGAAAATAGCAGTAACTATTAAAACATAAGTGTGCTTGCTGAAAAGGGCAAAAATATGCTTATTCCAGAAAAAGAATAATTATAATAACTTTGTCCAAGCAAGTAGAGAAGAGCTAGAATGACCTCCGGGCTAGCTGAAACCCTTGTTTCCTTCTTACCTTACTCCCAAATTTAATTTTTCTTTACATATTGAATGCTCTGGCAGAAAGCAGAGGGAATTATATGTCACTTTTCTTTTACTTGTAACAAAAGCCTGTGGGACATTTGGGGGACAGAGGAAGGGATGATGGGTCGATCACTAACACACCAAACTGTGAGAGTAGTAAATACTGAAGGAAGTAATTTAAAAGAAAATTAATATATATTTTGTAAAAGATCCAGTGATGGTAAATAGCCCTGATGCTCTACAGAGCAGCCATTGCACTCCTCAACTTCCTTTGATGTTGCAGCTTACTTCCTTTCCTGGAAATGCTCTGGTTTATACTGCAGTTCTGACAATGCTTATCATTCACTTCCACTAAATGAATGTTATGTAAAGCAAAGAAATCAAAGGTGCAGACTGGATAGAAGGACTATTGTAAGGGCTCCTTGCTTTTGAGATTATATTCTTGAACAATGTATTTGCAAAAAAGTGCAATTACACATCTGCAAAAATACTAGATTATTTGCTAGAATTCTAGCAAAAGGAACAACTCTGATCATTTGAGTTTTCACATTGCACAGTCTTTTCAGGGTTAAGTAGGAATGTAATGCTGTGGGGATGCTGTTAAATTGCCTCTTTGTTTACAAGTCACTTTGGTTAATGGCATGAAGAGACTCCATTTGCTTTCACAAAAAAACGGAAAGATAAAAAGACAACAAAAACCTATTTGTCTAACAACATCTCCCTGAACAGTAGTAAAGATTGTACTAGATTATTAAATAATAGATGAAAAACAAACATTTTTAAAGTGTACATCACAATGAGTGGGGGGAAAAGAGTCACTCTAGGCAGCATCTTTTATTGCTTTATTTGAGGCTCATTTGAATTGTGCCTTAAAAGGCTAAAGCCTTCCAGCAGCAAACTATCTCAAGTTCCAACTTGTCACAGGTATACCCAAAGGTCTTAGATTTCATGACAGCATTTTCATTCACTCACCTCAAACTAACCTCTAAAATTTAGATGTGATCTCACTTATCAAAACTGCCACCAGAATAGTGTGGCAGATTTACAGTGAGAGAGGAAGTGACTTCATAAGGGGAAGGATAATTGTCTATAGACAGGATTATTTATTTGTTAATCACTAATGGTTCAGTTAGCATTTTGTAAAGCACAGTGGAAAGAATTTCCTCTGCCTCAAGGACTACAAAGACAAAAAAAAAAAATATCATCTACTAGATGCACTGAATGATTCAGAGGATGGTTGTATTTTAGAGCATATATTGGTCTGTTTCTTCCTTTTGTTCCCTTTTTGACATAAGTGCATGACCTTATGTTTACCTATTTTAGTATTCACAGACAGAACAAGAGCATCTCTTCCTGCAGCGTTAGATTTACCAGTGTTTTTCAGGAAGAGCTACTTAAGTACATTTCTTGGGCTGTTTCCAGCCTCCCTTACATATGAATATGAATTTTCAAATACAGGCACATACTACACAAAGAGGACTCCATCTCTTACATTTGGTTTCACTGAGAACATATGCTGATGAGAACATGCAATAATTAACAGACTGTATATAAATTGGAATGCCATCAAAAAATCCTCCAGTTTTTTCTCCTTCTTCCCTGCTTTAAATATGGCTGATAAGTGTGGCATATTTTGGCATGCTTAAATAAATCATAGTCATCGCTGATTTTTAGCTTTTCCCTCTGCCGGAGCTAAGGAAAGGCTGTGATTCCCCAAAGACTTCAGACTTCGCATTGTTAACAAGTCTGAAACCCCATACTAGAGACCCAAGTTTATGTTGTCCTCACAAAGTCAGCAGATGCTGGTTGTGCTAGATCCCAAGCAATCAGTGTTTGCTGTGTTGGTCCAGTGCAGTGCTGAAGTGAATAAAAAAGGACCAAGATTCTGGGTGCCTGTGCTATCATGTGCAGTCAGCCTGAAATGTGGCCCTTACCCAACCATCCAGCTCCAACCCATACATTAGTACATCATAGACTGTCCTGTACAGTTGGCTACACATTGTAATACTTTTTGTAACAGGCACAATTGGTTTTCTGTCTCTCTCCAGCTTTCTCTCCACACACACGCAGCAGAACTCTGAAAGGGCTGCAGGGACAGTAAGACACGAAACCTAAAGCTATTTGATTCTACTGTTCAAAAGCATATGTGGTTTCCTTTGCTTATGCTACATTAATTGTTTTTTTTAGTGGGGAAAGGTCTAGAATAAATACCACTGAAGAACATATTTGAAGGATCATCTTTTTTAACTTGTGCTGATGAATTTTAGGAGAATGTGACCACATAAGTTTTAACAAACCACTTTCCTGTACATCTTGCAGACATTCAGTCTCTTTGCTACTTCAACACCTACTTCTTAAAACAGCATAGTCAGCATTGCTTTTTGGACCTGTTGCACTATGTTTTCTAGTTGTTAATGACTTTTTTTCTCTACTATGAAAGTACCAAAAAAGACTGAAAAACATCTATAAAGTAGTCCACTGTAAATAGACTCTCCTTTTCACTGTAAAAAACAGCCATTAAGTTTTTTAATATTAGTGCAATTTCAGGTGATATCTGAAGAGTACAGGTACAAGAATATTGCTGTGGACTGCACTGGGATGAGTTTTCTTCGCAGTAGTTTTTAAGGCAGGAAAGTTTTTTGACTGCAGGAATAATATTTATCCCAACATCTTGTTTACCTGAAGTACCATGATATATTTAGTTGTTCCTGAGTGCACCAGTGCATCAGAAAGCTATTTTAGTTAATTAAGGAGTTTAGTTTAGTTAAGTTTTAGTTATTTTAGTTAAGCCTGAATACACCATTATTATATTTTGTACTAGAAGATACTAAAAGTACTGAGTAGAACTATACCCTTCTACCTGCTCAAGATTATTTTCATATCCTGCAGTAACTACAGGAACTTTTATAAATTAGTTTGGCACTTCTGCTTGTATGTTACATCATCAGAATATCAGTCCATAATACTGAAATATTTTGATTGTCTGGATATTTCTGCTACTTGAATTAAGTAGTAATTAGGATGAAGGATTTATTTTTTTTCCCCACATACTGTTGCAATATTCACTTCTGATGGGATTTTTCGTTGGGAAACAAGCCATCTTGTGTCACTATGATACACTGTGTAGACAATTCTGATCCATCAGGGGTCTTGTGAATATCATTATAATTGTCTGCAATTTGTTTTCTTTGTTTATATGTTGGATTGGATCTGTTAGTTTTGGTCAGCATAGCAAACCAGATTTCTAATGTATTTTGGACTTCAGCATGACACACAGAAGGACAGGCAGCTGAAAGAAACCAAGAGAGATCTTTTCTCCTGAGACCACTTCCTTGCTTCATGACAAGTTAATTAGGATCACAAAGATGGTAGAATTGGAAAGAATTTGTGGAATGCTGAATTTTATTTTTTTTCTCTCTCATCTATTGATGTTATAAAGACATTATCAGTCTGTACTAGTGCTGTCCCTTGCTCTCATTTGCTGTTTTTATCTGTGCTGACATCCAGGTCAAACTGCCAGCTTAACTCCTCTTGTCTTTCCTCACTTTCTTATTTCTGGTCTTTCCCCCAAAGGTCTCTTCTGCTGTGCTCCGCAGAATTAATCTTCCAGCACATTTCCTCTGATATTTGTAGTGTTGTTATAACTTTTCTTCTTTGTCTTTACTGAACTAGAAGAATCAGCTCACCTGCCTTGCCATATAGCATTAGGTATCTAACATAAACCAGTCGTCAAGACTCCTTCTGTGGTCAATGGAGAGAGAAAATTACCTCCAGAGGCTGATTCATCCTGTCCATATATAAGGGCAGAATTAATTTGCCAAAATACAACTTCTTCTACCAGTAAATATGTCTCCACATATCCAAAACTACATCTGCAGTACTTTGCAGTTTGTGTCAGGAGTACCCTTTTGAAGGAAATCTTCTGGCTGTATTCACACATTTTGATTTGGCTCATATTTCAGTGTAGCCACATTGCATTCCTTTCAGATGAAATGGAGAAGAAAGTGGATCTCTGGGAGTACACTTAATTTTCTACAACCTTCAGGCCCTGAACTCCATCCATGATACCAGATTTGAGTTAAATCAATCTCAGTTCCTTCTGATCTAAACCATTTCCATATCTAAATTAGCAGTATCAGAAGACTGAAACTCTTGGTGCTGATGACCCAGCAGCCACAGCTTCTAGGTCTTTTCAGGTGCCATGGGCTGCAAGCCTGTGAATGTAGTGCAGTAGGTGAGCTCCTGCTGTGCATCTTTTGGTTTAAATTCAAGTGAAAAGCCTACAAGCTTGGAGAACACTTAGTGTGAGAAAGAAAATAACAGAGAGAGATTAATTTGAAAAGTGACCCCCTGATCAAAGCCAAAGCACCACTGTAGAACACAGCAACAGCCCAAGACCTCTCCATTATTGCAACAGATATGACACAGAACTTGTCCAAACCAGGACCCTTCTGGAGTGGCAGCCAGAGGCCATTTGGGAGATGACATATCAGCATTATGTCACTTTAGTGACACACCTATGGTTAGGTGGTTCTGATGAATGATAGGTAAGATAAATTATTCTGCATGGGTGTCTCTCCCTTGAAGAGAGACGAATCCTACACAATTAGCTATGTAATTTTTGTAGTCACATGGGATGAAGCCCATTCTTTGTCAGAAATTAAACTGCCTCAGTCAAAGAGAATTACTTCAATAGCAGAAATTACCATAGGAGACTTTAGGCATTTATATATTCCAAAAAAAGTCTTGCATAAGCATCTTCTGCTCCTTCGAATGCCTAGAGGCAGTGCCATGTCTCTGGGCTGAGTGCATAAGTGCTTATCTACTGCCCAAGGCCATCTAAGATTCACAGGATAGGAACTCCCAAGCCTGGGTCTCTTAAGGACCATGAACTCTGAGCACATCGTGAAATGCAAGGCAAGCTGGCAGTCACAGCTGCTGCCATGCAAACCTCTCCCAGGAGAGGACAGCTTCCTTTTGTTCTGGCTCCTACATGTATGCAAGAAGTTTAGGTAGCATCCCACAATGGATGGATTGCAAAATTGCTGGTTTAATGCTCTGTTTTCCTATCCAAGTCCCTCCACACATAAATTACTTGAAGATCATTATTGTGCAGCTTGAAAATCTCTGCAGATACACAATGCTTCAGCACAGAGAAAAGGGAGGGAGAAGTTAGAACTGTTGAAGTTAGGGGGCCTACAGAGCACTGTGGTTTTCTTCTCTTATGATGCCCTCTGCTCAAGTTGTTAGATCAAGGACCAGCTTAAATGTAACGTGTTCACAATAAAAGCCCAAGCAAACCCATATGTGCTGTCCCCAAACACACTGAAACAGCACACTGGTAAATGCCCATTTTGAAATGCTTTTCACGATAACATGCAAGTTACATACCTTGCAAGATGCACATTTTAGACTAGGTTTGCAGTGCTTTTAAAAGACATTAAGGCTATTCCTGTCAGTAAGCACTTCCTATATTCCCTTCAAAAATGTTTCAAGAGATTGCCTGAAGGCTTTGTTAGTACAAGAAACTTTATCTGTCAAAGTGCTTTAAACTGACAGATTGTTAACAGAAATCCATTATAGTCAAATCTTACATAAAATAATATACTGTCTAACAAATAATTATAATAAAATGATAACACTTTGTTAGATAAGAAAAGCCACACTCCTAATGTTTTTTACTCCTAAAGGTATTGAGTAGTGTCCAATGAGAGTTCCAGAAAGCCTCTGGTCCTGGTACCCAGCTCCAGAGCTATTGACAGGGAACAGAGGCATTTAAACAGTCCCTGTGAAGCCTTAAAAGCAGAGCTACAAAGAAAATCTGGAGAAGAACATGAGGTTGATTCAAGGCTTCTGGGGAGTATTCTGTGCTTTCTTTCACTCTGTTTAAACCAGTTGAAGAACATTTTTTCCACATATATTTAAAATAGTGTACAACTAATACCAGATGACTGTGATTATATTAAACTGTTTCTGCTAGGTGCAAATACTTGGAAAAGAGGGAGGATTTAAGTTAGTTCAGCAATAATTATTTTATTGACTTTGGGCTAAAATATTAAGCTCCACTGCTTTACTGAATGACCTTTAAAAATAAAAAACAAAAAACACCACAATATACTTCAGGCCTATATGCAGTTTCTATTTTGTGCATAGGTAACAAATTTGGATGAATTTTAAAAAGTTATGCTCTTCCATGTTCCACCTGCTTGAAGCAAGACCAATGGGATCCTTTATTAAGGAAGCTTTGCTTTAAAAGTTTCAAAAATTAGGTTTTTACTATTGATTTTTAGAGATTCTAAGACATGCATTGTTGATTTGCCAGCACTTATCTCAGTAGTCCTAACTAGTAATCAAAATCATTGAAATTATGTAAAGATGGGCTTTCTAGACATGTTTTTAATGATAAGGTATAGTTATGGCCAAGTAATGAAGCATTGGCCAGTGTAAAATGTTGTTGGAGCCACATCTGTATTTCTCACAGGATGCTTTTGTTGCATCACTTCACTCTCATTCCATCACTGACAACTCCAAATGCCTTTCTGAGCATTTATTCCACAACTGCTGCTGCAATTCATCTGCAGTTCATTCATGACTCATCTGTAAATCCCCAGCCCCTTTTCCTTCTGGTTGTCTATAAGACTTCCCAAATGGGCACACATGATTAGTGGTGAGGTAGGCAGGTTATGTCCCCTACAAGGTTTTTAGTGCTTAAAAAGCATTCAGTGTGCACAGCTTATGCAGCAGATAAGTGTTAATGTTACTTCTGCCATTAGTGTTAATTTGAGCAATTTACTGTTCCTTCTGTCTCCTCTCCCATAGCTGAAGCTCTCCTAAAGGCTTCCTTTAAATTATATTAAAAACAGTTTAGGAGATAAAGGTTGTCTCTATTTAACTTTTACAGATTTTAGTCCTTTGCAGAGCTGAAGGGGGAACAGCTGACACAAGGGAGACTGGAACACCCTTCCAAGGAAACCTCCTATGCAGGACAGAAGTAGACATGAATAAAAAACATGATGCTGTACTACAGAGCTACTCATTTCCCTTTTTTACTGAGGCAACGTGATGGTAGTCATGTCTGTCCTCGAAGGATTGTGTGTTGTGTACCTGGTTGCTAAGATGATCCAAGGAATGATGATCTCTAGGAAGATCATAAGGGGGCATTGATGGTACTGTGGAGGTGTTAGAAGTCAGGTGGGGTTGATTCTGCCTTCTTTCAAGTCCTACCTTCAGAGCAGGAAAGTATTTTTTACCCACTAGAGCACTTCTCTAGAAGAAGTCTAGAAGCCTTTAAAGTCCCGTTGCAAGAGTTGTTTAATCCCACTGCATTGTATGTTTAGTATAGATTATATAGTGGAGAGGCAGGGAAAGAGAAAAGGCACAGATAACAGGCAAAGAAAAGAGGGATGAATTTCAAAAGCTTCTTTGCTCCTGCAATTATTTGTCATAGCCAAAAGTTCTTGTGGATGAGTTTTGCTTTTACTAAGTAGCTGAACAGGTTTGACAAATATCACCTAGAAGAGGACATTGAGTGCTGTAAGGGTTGATCTAAATGAAATATTATCTCCATTCTGTGAAATTTCACTGCAGACTGAAGGATCACTCTTCTCTTGGAAGAGCTGTTGATTTTTTTTAATGTTTTTTATGGTTTTGTTTGATATGGCCATCTTGCACAAAACTGGGACATCAGTCCTGCGCGGTTTGTGGAAGGCACATTTATGCTAAAGGGAAGGGTAAGTGTTGCCATTCTCAGTTTCAAGAAAAGCCTTGAAGGTTGTAATTCAACTAATTTACATTTTTAAATATTGATATGGAATTGGGCTTGTTTTCAGCTTGGCACCTGTTTTGCAGATACTTGAAAACGCTTTCTAAAAATATTATCGCGGCACTTTCAGGGCTTTTGAATTGGCCTAGTCTGATGGGTGGACATTGGCCAGTTGACTTGCAACAGATCTGGCTTTTAGTACTGCTGGTGTCACTGACTTGTGTGGTGGCTCTGGACAGTAACTTCACAATTCTGTGTTTCCATTTTCTTGCCTCTGAAACAGAAGTGGTTATTTTTATTTCCTTTGTAAAAGGCTTTGAGGTTTGCTCTATACCACAGGAAACATTGCTAGTAGTAGTCATATATATTGCTCTTTTAAAGACATAGGAAACTATCTGTGATTCTAATTTAGTCCCTGCAGTCAGTGGGGTTCCCTAAAATAATTCAGAATTAAGAGCTGGGAGAGAGTGGCAGTTGTCCAGACATGCCCACACTCCAGAGATGCAACTGCAGATCCCACAGGTATGTCCAAGCTCACTCTGAACTCTGGCACTGCTACCAGGGTGTCCTTGGTGGTGTGGAGCTCAGCATGTGCTTGGGATGCACCCAAGTAGCTCAGTGGATGGATGCTGGGGTGAGGAGCCCATGCTGAGCTCCATCCTACAGCACTGACACTGCTGGAGCATCTCCCCCAGTTAATTTAAAACTAGCTCAAGTATGTCTGCACAAGCTGTGGTTGGGCTGTGACTGCAGCATAAAAATGCACCCTACAGGAGGCTACAGGCAGCCAGAGCTTCTGAGAAAGTGTCTTAGTTACACTTGCAATCAAGCACAGGCTGCTGGCATCATTTCAAATTCACCTTACCTTTGGCTCATCGTACTTCATACTCTGCAAATATAGTTCAGCTCTCAAAGATTTCCCTTTGAAGGTTTGTTTATCATCTTCACCTATCATGTATGGTGTTCTAGACTAGATAATGCTTTTAAGAAAAAATAATTTAAATGCCTCAATTTTCATTTTAGTTGCCATTTTATCCATGCATAACTCTGATCTACATTCTTTCCTATTCAAAATGTGGAGGAAGCTTTAACATGGTGACAGTTCTGCTGAGAAGTAGGCACTGTCACTGTTTGGAGAGAGAGAAATCGAGGCAGAGGAAAATTTATCTGCCATGGAAGACAAGGTGGGAGAAGGAATTGGTTCTATTTAATTTATTTTTTCCCTAGGGGAACCAGTAGTGTTGGGATCACATGGACTGTATCAGTAACTAACAAGCTCACAAACAATTGCAACTTAATTCATTTTTTTTGCCCAGTCCTCTGTTTTTGTACACCTTATATCAATGTTTATAAGTTGTAAGCACACTTTAAAATGACGCAGTAAATTAATAATAAATTAAATAATTCAGTATTTTATAGAATGAGCTTCCTCCTAGGATGTATCAGATAAATAAAACATGGGTTAGAAGTGTCTCTGAATGATGGTATTATAGGAAAGGCATCTCAAAAATCAAGGAGTAATGATCACATCTTTTTCTGTTTTATAGTCTTCTTTAATATATTTACAATATTTGGCTCCAAATTTAATTGCTTATGGGTAAGGT
Organism: Poecile atricapillus; assembly: GCF_030490865.1. Taxonomy (NCBI): domain Eukaryota; kingdom Metazoa; phylum Chordata; class Aves; order Passeriformes; family Paridae; genus Poecile; species Poecile atricapillus. Next base: position 11,503,907 of record NC_081289.1, read on the forward strand.
ATACATTGAAAGGATCTGGCTTTAAGTCTCATTAGCTGTGCCAAGTATCAATTCATTTGGCAAAATAATCTCCCAGAAAACAATTTGTGCCAGTTCAATGCTCTTTGATGGCTGATTTCTCAAAGATCTATTCTGAGTATAGAAAGGAGCCACATGATTCATTCAGCTTGTGCATATCTATTTTATCTCTATAGAAGGATTATATATGGAGAGATAAAGGTTTGTTAAACAAAGTATCATTAATCACCCTGTCCGGAAATGTAGACTTTGCAGGAGCATGCTGTAATTTGCATCACTTTTGCTATGCCTTGTCACTGCTGCTGGAGAGAAATAAAAAACCTGTATTTATGAAAAGGACAGGTTTAAGATGAAAATAATTCTATCCTAAAACTGTGAGAATGGTACAGAATCCTGTCGCCTGTACTCGATCAACGGGAGAACACTGTATTTGTAATAAATTCCTTTTGCTCTGGATGAGTTCTGCATTTTCAATGAGGTTAACTTGGCAACATTCTAGTTGATTTTAATAAAAATAGCTGCTTTGAGGACAGGGAGCTGAGGTTGCCAAATTTACAACTGCCTTGCACAATTACTCTTACACCTCCTTCAGGGCTACTTAGAACCAGTAAGCAAATTAAGTGTATCGATTGCAATTTTGTTGGACTAACCCTTTTTTCTTAAGGAATAAACTTGATTCCTTTCAGTATGTGTCTGCTCAGAGTGATCTCGTTTCTTTTCAGCCATAACACAAAGACAACATCATGGCTGGATCCACGACTTGCGAAAAAGGCTAAACCTCCAGAAGAGTGCAAAGAAAATGGTAGGTGATTAAGTTTTCCTTGCTGTTCAGAGGGGATTTTCCTTTGTGTGTGTGTGTGTCTTTCAGTTCGTACAAAAATCAGGCATTTGGGGGAATGATGAAAGGTGTTTAATTGCTGCTTTGGTTAGAAGCCATAAGTGATACCAGTTCTCAGTGTGCCATGTGTTTCTGCTTTTTATTCCCCTTTCTGATGCTATCCAAAGCTGAGGATCACAAGTGTGTTTTCTGCCTGTTGTGTGTGTGACTCCGGGACTGACCCTCTCCCTCATCTCCTACAGAGAACTTTGGTCTGCAGAACAGAATCCTTTTCAGATTCTGAGCTTTTAATCTACAGGCGATTCAATGCATAAGGGAAACTAGCAGCACCGTGGGAATATGAATATTGTTTGATTTGTATTTAAAGGTACAGTGCTATGCTATTTAGTAGCCAATTTAAACAAAATAGTGTCTGATAAAACAGGGTGTGGGAGGGAGAAAAGAGATCAGTGTCTGTCAGAGTTCAAGGCTGGATTCGGGGGGTGCTACATTGCTAATGCTTTAAAACTTAAAAGCATACGTACTGCTGAGGATGTTTAAAGGAGCTGGAGCTGTTGTGCAGGAGAGATTATATTGACAGATTCAGAGATCTGAAATAATACAAATAATATGAGTACAATTTCTAATTTTTCTCTGGTAAAGTTTATCAGTAATCAGTATCATTTAATAAAGTTAAGGCAAGAATGTGTTGCAGTTGATCTATTTGTGATATGGGGGTTTTCTTTCATTGTTTTATACTTCCATGTCAGTTCGATTAGTCAGTTGTTATGATTTCCAAAGACATCTACTTATTTTATTGTTGTGAGATACAGAGCATTAAATGCATGCATGCTATGTGCTTTAATTCAAAGCATTTTTAAGTATTTTAAATATATTCATGTTTTCATGTACTGCATCTGCTTTATTTTAAATTTTCCAAAAGACATTCATTTGGTTAATGTAAATACTATTAACAGAAAGGAAACTAAGGGCTGATTAAGAAGTCACTGTAGAGTCACTGGCCATATGAATTGCAGGGTCAGTGGTTTGGTAAAAAAATGTTCCTGGGTTGGATTTTTTTGTAAATGGCTTTCTTTTGAAAGATTGCTATGTTCCAAAAATCACTGCTTTATTTCAGCAGCAATTCTGACGTTCTCTTCTGACATCAGAAATTACATGAATGATTTTGTGATGCTTATTCTAGCACGGACAACATGAGCTCCCAGACTAAATTCTACAGTGATTACAATAGAGGTCTGATACTGAAACAAAACAAGGGCACAGGAGCTTAGATTTTTTAATCTCTCACATTACTTATGTGAATCTATTCCTTAGCTGGCTTCTTAGAAATGCTAGTGGAAAAAGCAGGAAAAAAATTCCACCAATATCTGTGGAGTAACATTGCACAGAGGTACTTGGAGTAAATATGTGTTGTTTTTTTTTTTTTTTCCTGTTAACTATTGTATACTGATATCAGAACAGCACTGAGATATTAAAAAAAATATCTAAGTATCTGAAACAATTTAAAATGAAGATCAGTGCATTAAAGAAATAGAATTATTTTATAGTTATTTGACTACTGGATTACTGAATCACTATTGTATGCTGGGTCATGTTGTTCTTTTAAGGTTGCTCAGCTCATTAATGCAAAGTACTTGGAGTGATGCATAAAAGACTTTAGGGAGAGATTTTCTATTCTTACAGTGATTGTTCTTCCAACATCCTCTCTTTTCTAAGGTTCTTGTTTTTCAAAATTGTCATTCGTCTTTTTTTTTAAATCCAATACCTGCAGAGGAAAAAGTTCTTAAAAATCACTTATATGCCTTAAAATGCTTATACCTTGCCATGGAGGTCCAACTCAAAGGACTTTGCTATGGCACACAGGGATCTGAAATTTTCGTTTAAATTTAATCTGACTTCAAGAATTAATTTCAGCTATGGCTTCGTAAATTTTTTATGCCAAACACCCTTTCTGTTACACTTTGTGATTTATTCTGGCACATTTTTCTCAGAGATACAAAATTTTAGAAAGACATCAGTGTTTAGGTAGGAAATGATACTTACCTTGATGCTTTATCACTATATGCATAACTCTTGCTTTTCACTGACATTCATTTTGTCACATCTGAAACTCATATTGATTCTCTGAGATACATTATGACGTCTTTATCATCTACCAGATTCTGCTATCAGGTTTTCATTGTGAATAACCCAACTTTAGTATTCTCCTTTCAGTGCAAATCCTGCCAAGTCCTCCTTCTTCATTCTGCCACCAGCATGCAGTTTCCACACCAGACAAGGTCCAAGCAGAGTACAATACCAGAGTCCTGATGTTCTAGGCTGTTCTAGACTCCCCTCTGCTCCAGGCATTTCCTCTCTTCCACTTTCTGCTCTTCAATACTCCTTTGACAAATATAATTTCTTCATTATCTCTGGCTTCTGTAGCTGCAAATCCCCGTGCTTGCTCATTTCCTTTCACAAAATCTGAGTCAACCTTCCAGCTCATCCCTCCTCTTGAAACATTTTAACATGCTTTTGCCAAGAGATTGACGATCTCTACCAAGTCAAGCTTTCTTCACCTGCATGCTGTCGACTCTTTCTGTTTTTCTTTAATGACACCTACTGCTCTAAAGCCCTTTGCAGGTCAGGAGATTTTAAGTGCTGATCTTCATTTCTGTCTCTATGTTGTGGAACTTTTGTGTGAGTTTCAGCAAATTACTTTGACTTATGCTTTTCCAGACCTACTTAGATGGCAGGACTTTGAAGCAAGAACTGCCTCTTCTTCTCTGTTTTTATGGTGCCAATCTGAGTTTCATAATAGCAAGAAGTAATAGCTGGCAGTTCTACAATAACAGCTGCAATCTTTACACATTTCTGATTTCCTCCAGAAAGTCTTGACCTTAATAGAAATAATTGGCATTTTATTGCCTCCTGAAAATATACATTAAATATTTTGGTTTTCTGAATTTAAATACTACTTTTGAATTATTTTTTTTCACACCAAAATTGGTAAAACAATTATTATGTGTAGAGTAACTAGAGAAGTTATAGTTCTGCCCCCTTTACATCTGTGAGCTAGATTCCCTCATTGCTAAATTTCCTGTAAAGTCATATAACATAGCAGATTCACAGGCTTTGCATGATTGCAGATATATTATGTGAGTGGTCTTCTAACTGAGTCTGTTCTTCAGGAAAGAATATGGAGAAGAATGACAAGTCCCAAAAGGCAGTAAGAAATGTAGTTTAATATTGAAAGGCAGCTGAGCTGTAATGACATGAAATATCGAGGGTTTAGAAAGTTCATTTTTCATTAAAAAATGTAGCAATTAATTTTTTCAAATTCTTTAATTCATTTTAGGGGACTTTTATTCTGGAGAAATATCAACAATTTCTTCTGTTTCCAGTTTGGGGATTAAACTGCTCTTGAAATTTCCTGGGATCAGATATGTCAAGTTTCACTTATTTCCTCTAAAAATTTCTCTGATTTCATTACTAATCCATCCTAAGCCATAGTGTCTATCACTCTTAACCCTCTCTTTCTTTTTATGTCAACCTTCTTTCTCCTATCCCCTAGTTTTCAAATACAAGTAGGCCTACAACTATAAATAAAACTTTGATTTCACCTAGCATTCATCTGTCATCTCTCTTTCCATCTCCTCTACACCCACCAACTTGACTGCAAAATATAGATGTTTGTGTAGGGTGAGCCGAGTTGCCTTTATACTTCATTGACTGTGAATGTCAGTTCAGCTTTGGCACTTAGAGGACACAGACACCTGATTCACCTGTGTAAACACCTGTATGCAGACAGACTGCTGCATTTCATAGCCTTCATGCTGAACTGAACCCTACCCCATCCCATTTCGCTGGGTTATGTATCCCCGTTCCTGCAGTCACAGGTGGTACCTTTGATGCTCTCACTGCCCCACACAGCTCTTCTGCAGAATTCATCATTGGTTACCTGATTCCTTATATGCTGCAGTAAGATGTACCAACCTTTCATTTTTTTATTTTATAGATGCTTTTGGGCACAGGCATGCTGGTTTTATGGGCAAAGCATTACTTCTTGATTCCCTTATACATATTTCTCACTGGAAGCCATGTAGTGAACTTTTATCTTACATGGATACTGGTTATGTTTTCTGATGCCTTCTAATGGCAAGTTGTAGAGGATAAATACTTTCCTACAAATAGGTTTTTATTTGATTGTTTTTACTTAGAACTCCCTTTTGCAGATTATTAATCCTATTTTAAGTATTATTTAATCAGTTTTGTAATGGAGCTGGCATTACTTGTAATAATATTGATCACAATGATTTTTTTTCTGTCATTTCTTGACATATTGACATGGTTTTCTCAAGCTTGCATTTTCAATTTTGGGTTAATTAAACCATGACAAAATATCTTGAACTGTTATGACCTTTGGAAGGGCATTTCATGCTGGCAACACCATCTGGCATTCATTGACCAAAACACCATTCCACGCCAGACTCATAATAATGATAATAAAAATAAGAAAAGGGTCACCTCATTAGATTTTCTTCCTAGGAGTTCAGAAGACACTTCTCTGGACAACCTGGTTCAGTGACACAGCTTATAAGAGTAATTCATCATTCTTGGATAAGTTTCAAGACAATCAGCTGTCCACGTGTACACACCTTGGCTGGCTGTGTGCCGAGCAACATCCTGGTATCTCCCTGGGGGAGGTCCTGCAAAGAGTGAAGCTTCCTTGGAGGACACTGATCAGCGTCAGAGATAAATCCTTTAAGCTGTAATGGACTACAAAGTATTGCTTTGCCTTCAGAACCATTACAGCTTCTCACAGTCTCAGCCACAGAAATCCCTACAGAGTGCTAACACTAATCTTAAATAGAGTTGGTAATTGCAAGGAAAAGGAGTAAAAGTAGAGGAAAAACCTTCTATTTTCCTTGAGTATTTAGTGAGCACTTGGCTCTCTTGCACTCACTGCTCCCACTACTCACCCAGATAGTGCATTTAAATGGGGAGATGCCAGGGACACAGAGGCATCCCATAGCTGCCTGCTGTCACAGCACACAGCCTGCAAGCATCCCTGTCTTTGGAGGTATTGGCAACCCACAGCAATGCTTCCAGCAACCTGAGGATTTTAGAGGTTGCTAAATGCAGGTTGAGGAAGTTACTACCTTGTCCCATGGTCTCTCCTAAGGAAAACCTCAGGCTTTCATTCTAACTGCTTCATGAAAACAAATTTCTGAGTTTTATGAAAGAGGGTCATGCAAACACATCTTTCATGTGCCTGTGAAGCTTATTGGCTTGTAAAGTGCACTGAGATTCACAGCTGGAAAGGTTCATAGAGATATGAAATATTATTTTTGCTAATGGCCCTGTATGTGTAAAGTATTATAACGTGTCTAACAAATGCCCCCTGTAAGGAACACAGCATGTTCATCAGTGGTGTAAGATACAGTGAATAATACATTTTCTAACAGCAATAAAGGTTTACTATTATTTTGTAAGACTTTTTCAAATTATAATATAATTTCAGAATAAAATAATCACATTCACCGGTGACATACCCCAAAACAGGGCCAGCACACTGGAGCTGAAATGACAGTACAGTTTAAACTACAGCGCTACTGAAAGGTGGTCCAAGGCTACACGACCACATCAGAATGGCTATGGTAGCTTGAGTTCCTGCTGGAGCTGCTGAAGCTACTCACATCCAGTTTCTGAGAGCATCTCTCTTTCATTTTGCTGCCAAGTTAAATGGCTAAGCTTTAGTAGTTTTCAGTTAGAATGTGTAATGAAATTTATAAAGGGAGGGAGATTTTGTAAACTCATCAGGAGAAACAGGACCAGAGTTTTAACAAGTCACATCTTTAATGAGCTATAAATTGGATTCCACTCACCACTGAAGCAAGTAGCAAAATTCTCATTGACAGCATGAGGTTGGCTTTTGCCACTAAAATACAAACAACCTGTGCTGTGAGAATAGAGGTGGCCTGAAATATTCGTAGGATTACTGAAAGGAGTGGTCCTGTCTTTTCACACAGAAAATAATTCACACCACCACATCATGCAAAGATCAAGGCCTTGATGCAGTAAAGAACAAAAGGATGAAATTCCTTCTGAAATATGCACCTTGTTTAATCATAGGTAGAAATCAACATACATGGTTTTTAATCCTATTCTCTCCATAGCTTCAGTCTCTGACTTCTGAGTGACTATGAAGTGTGATAGACTTAACAATGTGGGACTTGTGGGATTATATCATTACAATGTCCAGCTACCTTTGGCTTTATTATTCTCCTCCCTCTGATTTTCTATGAAAGCTCTCGTTTTTAACAGAGATCATTAATAAAAAAGGAATGTCAATCTTCTCCTTTTAAAAAATTATTCTTCATAATCATCTCATTTTGAATTTCATCTAGAAAGCCAGCAATTTTATCAAATTTAGAAGCCAAAAACCAATTTGGTGTTCTTTGATGGAAATTTTGACTTGTTACAAAGAGTGGTTGGCTATTTCCTGGCAATCATTTTGAAGTTCATTGCTGCCAAATAAATACAATGACTTGCTAAAATCTGTAGTAACACTTGTTATTTTGCAGATAGCTTTAAAGGTAGAGTATTTGTCATTAATTCAAACATTCCTTGACTGCTCTTTGCTTACAAGGCATTACAATTAAAGGGAAGATGTATTCAGACCTTTCTGTTCCATTAGCAGTTGAGCTTCACAAATACAAGTACCTCAGGGTTTTGTCTTAATATTAAGTGAGTTCTTTGTATTTATTATTTCCATTTCTTTTTATTTTTGCAGTATGCTTTAAAAAAGGTCTCAGTTATTTTCCTTTTGTGACACCTGGTCTTTGACTCCAGCCTAAAATCCTGAAAATGAGTGCTGGAGTCCCTGTTAAATAGAACTGGGAAATCCTGTCTGAGCACAGATATCCTGTATTCAAGACTTGACAGATAATGCAGCACTTTAAAAAGCCTCTGTCTTTCATGACTAATACCCTCAAAGACCCAGAGGCAGATAATCACTGTCTGTGGGACAGAGGAGAAAAACCGTGGTAACATTTCAAGTTTTTTGAGAAGTGTATCTGCCTGAGTGGGAGGAAGGCACAGGCACTTAGTGTGTGGATGGTGGATATTGCAGAGCTGTTGGGAAGGGAGGAACTGCATTTGCAGAATTCATAGTAGAAGGCTTTGGAATAGGATAAGTGGCTATAAAGGTGGAAAGTATTAAAAGCAGAGATGTGGAGAATGTGTTGCTAGCTATATAAAAAATATTTGGATTTTGATGTCTTTATGCATTAGAATTATTTCAGCATAGAAACACGAGGGAAAAGTATCTCTGGATGTGAGGAAATCCTGAGACCTAGTAAAAGGACTGATAAGGGAAACAGGCAGGATTTTGGAATCCTGACAAGAAATGTTAGAATTTGTTTCTGTTAAACATCAAACCTTTATATGTAATTACATTCTAGAGAATACAGTGTAATATTTCATCAAAATAATAATTTCTGATTACACATTCTGATGAAGCATTGGATCTTTTTATCTATGCAACTGTAAAAATTAAAAGGCCATAGAAATGAAGAATGATTCCAGATGAATATAGTCACTTGCTACAAACACAAATGAGCCTTACTTACACATCAATATGTGCATATTTCTGTAGCCATGCAGGCCAGATTCTGGTAACTCCTGGGACTGGGAGGTTGCCCAGGGATCTTCCCCTACAAAGATGAAGCACCGGACTCTTCTGTTGGATCCTCTTCCTATTGATACATGAAGAAGGGGAAAAGTTTCATACGAGGGGAAAAAAGTCATATCTCACTATCAAAACTATTAACAATAGCTCAAACTAGCAGTTTTGCCTGAGAAATTACCTAGTCAAGGTAACATATCACTACTGATAACCTACATCTTTCCTATACTGACACTGCAATAATAACATTGTTCTGCTTCACTCTAGAGGTAACAACTTCTTTTGTCTGCATACTTAAATGTACTGGACATTGGACTTTGTTTCAGTGTACTTCTGCTTAAATAGATTGAAAACTTTGAGAAATATTTTAATTGTAGAAATTTTTATTTAATCTTTCAGCTCTGACATCACGGTGAAGGACATGAATTGCTCTGTCCAAAAGTTTTGTTGTTTTGGAAGGAGGGAGCAAAGGTTAAAGAAGAGTTGGATTTATATTTTTTAAATACTTTTTCCTCTTTCAATCCCTGCTGGATTTCTCTTATCTATTTTCTTTTAAGTAGTCTGTGAGTTTTACTTTTCACAAGAAAAATCTTTGCCTAGAGAATTTAAAGTCATAGTTTACCTTCTCTGTAACAGAATATTTACTTGAGGGAGCAAGGTTTTTCCTTACAGAGGAACACAATTTTCACTCCTTTAACAAAATTGCAGTCATTCCATTTTTCCAGTGACAGAAATAGAAACATTTGATCCACATCTGAAATTCCTGTTCTTTCTGTTCAAAAAGGTGTCTGGAATAAGTGTATATCACTTGCATAATTAAACAATTATATATTTCAGCATTCATTGTGGTCGTATGCGACTACTGAATCTGACAGTGTCTGCCACTGCTCTCACAGGATGGTCCTCATGCTTTTCATGCTGTGGCTTTTGCTTGACCATTATCTTATCTTCAACATAGGTGATGTTTTTAGAAATTTTTACCCTTGGACAAAGGGTGGACAAAGTCACTTTTAGCTATTTTGGGACTGTTGTATTTTGTTATATATTTTGTTTTATTCAGATATTCATATTTGAAGGGTTTCTGTCTTCAATTGATCCTCTGCTTTCTTCCACTGGACAAGAGGAATTATTCAGTTTCTTTCAGCTATGGAAGTGGGAAAGGACTGCCCTCACTGGTGATTTGGGGCAGATATTTTTGTAGACCTTTCAGTCTCATCACTGTTTATTCAGTGGGTTTAGTGGGAACCATTAGGCTGTTGCCAGTTGTAGCTCCATTAGTATTCATTAAACTTACCATTATTTTCAGGTGGTCCACTTTGTTCAAAGATACAGATATTTTCTTATTTTCTAGCTCTCAGTTCTCTATGGTCACTTTCTGTGGCATGGTATTTCTGCCTGGCCCTTGTGTCCCCTCCAATATTTGACTTACTTTTCCTCTTCATAACTGAATAATAAGCCTATATTTGCAAATTCTACATTAATATACAAAATCATAAAATGTTGCTCTGGTGAGTAGTGAAAAATGGTATGGAAATACCTTAGAGTGTGTGTCTTGCAAACTATTAAACACATGATGTTTAACACATATCTCTTCACAACATAGGTGACTTTCAAAATTCTTCGAACTTTCTGAGATTGGTCCCCTTCCTGTCTCTTTTTTAAATTCTTGAAGGATTTTATCAGTTTTAGTTTTGTCTCACCATCCTTTTGTTCTCACTCTTCTCTACACTGTCTGGTCTTATGCTGTCATATTTAACATCTCCTAAATCTAATAGTTTAGATTATTCATTAAACGTGGGTGTTAATTTTTGAAAAGTTAAATTTAGTTTTGGACTTTTGTTGGTCTAGTGAAAAGATCATGGCAGGTATAACAGTATTGCTTTCTATACTGATTGCTGGAATTTACACAACAATTCTTGTTTATAAAATTCTTGATTGTAACTAGAAGACATTTATTAACATGTAAATTTCTTTAAATAAATTGAACAGGTAATGCTGCATAGAAAAATACAGTCTTAGATCTATTTCAGTAAATGTTATTTCATTAAAGTTTCATAATGCCCAGCTTAAATTCTATATTGTTTCAATAACTGAATCTAATACATGGTTAAAAAGTAGAATTTGGTCTGTCAAGGAACAAAGACAAATAATATTTCCCCCTCCTAATATTAATCCTGCAAGAAATACAGTTCTGAGGTTAAGGAACATTTGCCTTAGTAAAGAAATGAAGATTTTTTTCTACCTGCATTATCACTAGGTAGGCAAAAGCAAAATTAGAATAAATTGTTATGGATAAAGAATATTAAACAAACTTTAATCTCTTACTTAAGCACAAGTAAGTTTATAAGTGACACTACTACAAGAGAAGGCAGAAAATCCTCTTGTTGCTAATTTTTTTAGATTAATATTGAAAGAGCCCTGCTGATTTATTTTTTGTTTAGAGAAGGCCAAACAAACACTTAGTTAATGAAAGGTGATAGGGGACTTCTTCAGAATCCACTGAACAGCTTCTGTTGAAGAACTTTGGATTAGGTGGAAAGATTATACATCTATAGGGAGGATTTGCCTTTTTCTCAGTGTAAGCTTCCATCATTGATTGACTTGAAGGGCTCCCTATTCAGATGAGGAATGTGCTTTTTGAGATTTTGTTTATGCAACACCAGATATTGTAATTACATCCTCATGAATATTCTTTCCAGAGAGAACAATGTGCATTCTTGTGGCAGTGAAATCCCCATTTAAAATGTATGTGCCAGCAGTGGTTATTCTGGATTGTTTGTGCCTTTGTGATACACTTTCCTTCTCTCACTTCTAATTGTTTTTGAATGACTGTGGCAGTGGTCACTGGCAATTAATGACTGATGGGAAAATTGCATGAGTGTTCCCATGATTACTGGGACACTAACAAAACTAAAATTAATGCCACCCTCACCCCCCACACACTTCTTTGCCAACCATCATTTCTGAGATACTGATCTGATTCTGAAATGATTCCTTCATTTGTTCTTGGGGTTCAAATAGTGTAATAAATTTTCTCTCCTTGGAATAATTGATAGAGAGCCCAGCTAGAATACTTAGTGTGTCAGGGTATTTTTTGTTACATAGTTCTTAATCTAAGAAAGAGATATAATGGCAGATTCTTATTCCTTTTCTGGGATAGTAAACGTTCCCCATTATTGCCACAGTAATTAAGTTAGACATTGTTGTTAAAAATAGAGAAGGCTTTGAAACCTCAATAAGAAAACCTTTTAAATGTTTGTCTGGTGGAAAGGTGGAGCTGATATTTATATAATGTCCTTTGCAAAATAAAACCTGTGTTCCCAGGAAGGTTAATTGGGCTTTATGTTCATGTTGCATGTGCAGTGTTACACAGAGGCAGTGAATTTGCACATACTTCAGAGTGCATTTACTGTTATCAGTGCAGTTCATTTAATACTTAAACTTTAGGCAATAGTGAGGCCATGCTCATCTCATCCTATTGACCTAATCTAGCTCTTTCTACCACTCTAACCACTGTAACTTCTGAGCTGCAGGTTCTGTGTTTTGCTGCCTTGCTCTCCTTATGTATGCAGATCTCCCACTGATGTTGCTGTAGGGAGCTGTATAAGATAAGAGGAATATTGATATTCATTAGTATCACATGCAACTGAGAGGTGATGTTTGAACTGGGAATATTGCCCTTCAGCTTCACTGCTGTACATTGCCTTTCACATGACTCAGTGCCCATCAGCTGAGAGACTTGAATTTGAGGTTGAAATAATGCTGCCGTGAATTTGATCCTTCTGAGAACTGAGCCACAGCTTTTATTTTTCAAACATTATGTGTAGCCAAATTCTATTTCAGCTTTGCATATATTCATACACACCAAGCAAAGCAAGATAAGCTTTAAACTGGTTGAAAGAATTTTGGATTTCTGCTTGGAATTTCTCCTTCTGTGTAATGTATTTCCAACACTGCAAGTCTTTGAGTTTAATGCCAGAGATATATTTCCTGCACTAACTTTAAACATTGCCTTTGGGAATTGCTCATCAAAAAAGTTAAACTAAAAGGATAACTGTGATCAGGTTATCCTAGGCTGGATCAGGTGTTCCTAGGCTGCTTCATTCATACAATGGGGAATTTTGTCATGCTGTGATGAGAGTCCTTGATGAGAGATGAGAAATACCTTGCTATTGTTAAAACTAAAATTATGCATTCCTATCTCACCTTGAATTTTATAGAATGTTGTTTTTGTATTGGGCTTTAACATAGTTTTAAGTTGTATTTTTTTCTCTATGAAGTGTTCCAATATAATTTTTTTTTTTTGGAAGATAGAGGAAGTCAACTCCCTCAAACCTTCAGCACCAGAGTAATGCACTAGGGTTGTCTAAAAGCAGCTCTATATATTGCAGTTCTTTCAAGCATATTCAGTGCTGTTTTTTTCATGAAATGTGGTCAGGGAAAGTATAGTCCTACAAAAAGTTTTGATAAATATCTGTATTAGGAGCTGTAGAACTCTTTTTGGTCTAAATTTATGTGTGGTATCTGACCAGAAAAATTAGACACACACATTCTTTGAAAGCAATTTTTATTCCTGAATAAATTAAACATAGTTTTCTTTCCATTTTAGCAACCATTTATGTTGTTTTAAAAAATAATACATTATTAAGTGAATTAGGGCTATTTGTTTATATTAGCTTGTTAGATTTAGAAACAGAATTCTGGAGTCTTTTATTGTGATTCTGTAGCTGAAGGAAAGTTGAATCTTATGCTGAATAAAGATAAACTCCTACTTTACACGTAGTGAGGACAGCATAATAAGAGCACAAAATCTGTTTTACTGGCTCAGAATAGCTCTCTGTCTAATGTGTATCCTGTCTCTAAGTACTGCTTGGAGCAAATGGTTGAGAAAAGGCTACAAGAAACAAGGCAGGCATAATCTCCTCTTGCACCTTCCTACTTTTATCTTTCACTGTGTTACAGAATCTTTGAGCTGGTGATGGTCTCAGGATCACTGTGCTCTAACTGTCCTTTTTAAATGTGTCTAATTCCTTTTAAGAGCCATTTAAACTTTTCCACCCTCTGGGAAAGGTTTCATGTACATTATCATATCCCTTTATGTGATATTTCTTCAGCAGGAGAACCCTGGACCACAAAATCTCACACTGGCAAATGAGGTCTTCCAAATCTCTGGCAGCATTATCTAACCCCGCCCCCCAGCACCTCTGCAGGTTCTGCTACCTGTTTTTTGGTTGAATGACCAGAACTACACGCAGTACTCAGGGTGTAATTGCACTTTTGATGGCATAATGATGTTCCCTGTTTTAGCTTCAGTTCCTTTCCTGACATTGCTGACATTATGTTTTCTTTTTGACTACCCATGGGCTTAAGCTGGTGTCTTGAAGATCTTTTCTCTAAGCATTAATACCTACTTTAGAGCCCATCATTACGTATGTGTGTATGCACAGTTAGCATTCTTTTTTCGCTCTCTGCATTTCTTTGCATTTATGGAGATTAAAATTAATCGTCCATTTTAACACTTAGTGTTATGAGATTGTTGTTCAGGTTCACACAAGCAGTTTTAATTTGATTTTCTGGAATAAGCTTTCTGAGTCTTTCATCAATATCTCAAAATCAGAAAAGTGACTTCAGAATCAAAAGATCTTGAGAAGGAACGTGTGGCAATTTTTATTTACCTTCTTTATGCTTGATCCCTTAAGATGATTATTTGCGTAATTTTATTCACCAGTAAAATGGACTAAATCTGTACTAAAAGAGCCAGAAAGAGAGTTAATACAATCATCTTGTTTCTGAAAAGAAGGCTTTAGGAATGCATGGTAACAGCAGCTCCATTTAATTAGCTGAATTTAATTACTCCACAGAAATGAAACCAGCTGGCCCAAGTTAGCAATGGAAAAGTGGGGTATTGAAATCCAGAGCTGGACAGCAGGGACTCTGTAGACACCTCCAAAGAGTGTTTCACCCCACCTTTAGCATTTATGCTAAATGAGATGGATTTTCCTTCTGACACCCTTGTCTACCCAGGTGGATCTGAAGGGATCAGCAGGGATCAACCCTGGGTGAGAGGGACATGGAGGTCTTTGAAGTACATGAGATGCTTTCTGCTTCAGTCTCGGCGCACTCCAGGAAAATTCTTCCCCTTTATAGGTCCTGAGGCAACTAGACTGGGGGATTGACAGAGAAATTTATTTAGTGTGGGATGTCCAGCAAAACTGGTCTGACAGAGCAGCAGCAGCAGGCATTACCTTCCTTTTCTTCTGCCAGACACACTGAGCCTTTTATGTGTCCTTTATTCCTGTGAAGCTCCTGTTGATGCTCTGCTACTGAAGAGCTGTGTAAGAGGTGGACAACAACCAGATTTGCTAGGGAATAGGCTCCTGGCTTCACTTCATTGCTTTGAGAATGTTTTCTAGAATCTACTACTTAAGGAAATAGAGTTATGGTCAGATAGAGCCTGGAGTCACGACTGTGGTCGGTTAAAAACTGTAGGTAAAGGGGAAATTTCCTAGTATATATATATATATATATATATATATATACACACAAAACTTTTAGTTTTAAAAATAATTTTCCCTGGTATTATCTATCCATCTAATGGCTTTGAAGAACTTGAATGAAAGGATAAAAACTGAGGCTAAGTTTAAATTCATTTCATCCAAATTTTGAAATGGGATGCATCAACACTGTAGTATCATTAAAAATGTTACACTGTTTTTCAAGATTAACCATTTTAAGAATTTCAGGAAATAATACTTATAGCTTTAGAAGATTTTGCTAATGTGTTATATCCACTAAGTAACCTTAAATAGCACAGAGAATAGGAAAAAAAGAGAACTTTGCATTAAGGGAACCTTTTGAGAAAGAATGCTATTGTTTAATTGCAACTTAGTGACCCAGTACCTGGGTTATTTTAGCTTATTAAGAGTGTATAATACTCCAAAATTCATATTCCTTTGTGATCTACCAGCATCACAGCTTAGTGAAACTCTCCTATAGCTTGGTAAACTGCAGGACACTGCAACTGGGAGTTTCTGAATAATTTATCTGAAGCAACGAGTATCATCATGTGACACTGTATCAAAGCAACTGCTCAAGTAAAAGCCAGCTGGGTACAGCCGTTGTATTTCAAATAGCTGCTTGAGTTGTCTCTCTGGAAAAATTAGAAAACATAATGAGCAAAATTAGAAAACCTGGGGAGCAGCCTCCATGGATACCTATTAGCAAGAAGTAATTTGATTAGTCTGAAATCTGTGAAAGTTCATTATTTACAAAGCTTTGTAGTGTTATAGGAGAAGTACATGTCTACAAACACAAATCTATTTATACAGCATGAAAATATATAAAGTATGAGATGAGTACTAGATGTACCTATTTTTCTGTATCAGCTTTATGAAACGCTAATAGAATATTGGCTCAAAATCTAAGAAGGACTCAGTTTGTGCCCAACAGAAACTTTTGGATTGTTTCCCAAAAGGCTTTCTGCAGTCTCACTAAAAGTAAAAGCTTCAAACACAAGATCCAGGAGAGGCTGACAGGAGAGATTTGCTAAGGAAAGATGCACAGCTCTGTTAAGTATTAGATTGATGCTTTTGTGAGGCAGGTCTATTGAAAGTGCCATTTGTGCCCGCTCTGCCTGATGCTGACTAGGAATACAGAAACGTGACGGGCAGCACTGAGAGAAGGACAGACCTGCAGAGTTTTCAGCACAGTCAACGGAGGCTGCAGCTGGTCTGCATCTCTCAGGATCAAGCCCTGCTCTAAAAATTATAACTGATTTTACTAGCTTGTCTCCTAGTAAATCTAAGATCAGAGTGGTTTAACAATGAAGTAATTTATGACACCTTTTGGATCCACAGTTTTCAATCACTAAACCAATTTGAGGATCTATTTGTGTCATTGGCTTTTGCAGCTATGGCTAATTGTTTTTTTTTCTGAGAGACATGGGAGAAATACTGCTTCATAAGGTTGTCATTAGCCTGAGAAAAAAGAGGTCATTGATTAGAGTCATGAATAGAATGGCTTGTAAGCCAAATTACCAGTTGGGGATTCCCGAATGGCCAAGGGCACAGCCTGTCTGATCTTAGCAAAAGTCTGCATTGCAGTGGGGAACCCTCTAAAGGATGCATTATCTTGTGATGTTGACCTTAAATCAAGTCTTTTGTGGAGGAAATAAACCAAAAGGCTTTTATATTTATAATATGCTAATTCAAATATGATCCAAAACCAGAAAAATTCTATAGCAGTTCATAGTGACGGGCATATTTTATATATATTTAGGTACATGTCTGCAGTATATGAAAACAAGAAAAGGATCCTTCCATAGTGCATAAAATGTGAATACTACATCATTATTACACAGCAGTTTGAAAGGGGAGGACTGCATAACAATTCTATTATATATACTAATATAAGCAGTGACACTCTTAAATTGTAAAAATAACCAGAAAAAAAAATATGTACATTGAGACAGTGCTTTTGTTTCTTTTCGTTGAAAGATATTTTTTAAAAATATTCTTTTCAAATGATAGTGCTGTTTGACAGACATTAATAATGACAAAGTGGAATCTTTAGGTATCCAAAGACCTACTGATACTCTGTTAAAATTAATTTTTCTGAAAACATCATACAAACATTAAATGTGTATTGGAACATTCTTATGATTTATTGAATTTTGCTAGCTAATACATTTCTAAAGGAAAAAATAATAGTAAATTCCCTAACCTTAATGTGAAGTGGCCCGTTCCACATACGTGTACAGAAGTGTGCATCACCAGTACATCAACTTGTTTACAATTTAATGATGAAAAGTAAAATTAAAAGAAAATAAATTCATAAAAACAATTTACAATATTTACAGGCTGAATGAAGCATTTTACTATTTTTTTCTTTTTTTTTTGTTTTTTTTTGTCATTAAGGGTAACTGAGTCAAAATGAAAAGGACAAAACCAGTCTCTTTTACAAAATCTAATTTGACCTACAGGTTTTGGACCATTACAGGAACACAGATGCTTGTAGTGAAGTCCATGCTATTGTAATTTCTAGAATGTTGTATTTTTAATGATTCTAGTTAAATTGTTAAATGTGATGAGAAAATAGAGCTTTAATTTAGCCTTATGAATCTGTTCCATTAGCCTTTTAAGAGAGCTTACATCAGCTAGCCATCAGTAGCACATTGTGGCACCCAAACTTTCACTGAAATCTTATAATCCATTTGTCAAATTACCAGTTAGCATAGATGGACAAAGCTCAATAACACATTTTGAGGAAATACTTTTACAGGAGCTTTAAGCACACTGTCCCAAGAACTACGGAGTATCCTGCCCCAAAACTTGCCTTTTGTGGAAGACAATGTTAGAACGTGGTTCTGCAACACCTCTGTTGGAGCACACTGTTCTGCAGAGAACTGCTATAGTGATTGCTGTTTGAGGAGCTTTTATCTGTTTTGTTTTCCTCCTGAATCCCACCATTGGCACTGTTCTGTACTACCTCTTTTGTCAATACTTGGATTCTCTGATTTCCACTCTGTCCCCTGGAAAGGCAAGGCAAAACAAAGAAACAACATAGTCTACTGTCTACTGGAATTTTTAGTGTTAAATGCTCTATCACCACTGGGCTGAAAATTGAGTTATTTATTATCAATTTTAATGCCATCCTAGAGTTCCACTACAGTTAGCGCTGCACTACTTTCATTATAAAATCAATTTCCTGGAGATGCCTATCTCCATTGGTTTAATATATACCACACTGAATGTTGGCATACAGGAGCTGGTGCTCTTCCAAGGTAGAAGTATTGACTGCTGAAGAGGAGGTGTAGTTAAAATAGGAAAAAGCAATAGATTTCCCGTGTTTCAGACTGGCTGATGCTCTCCAAGCCTAAAGGACACATCTCACTGATTTTTTACTTAAAAGTCCCTGTTCCCTGTTTAGCTGTTGAGGAGCAGCTCCCATTCTATCCTGTCTTTCAAGAAGTACCCTCTGATTAATCCCAGTTGTCCCTTTTCTCTCACCTCTCAGCTGTTCTTCAGTGAGTATTTTCCCAGGGGTGTACTCTAGACTCCAGCTTCAGTAACCTCCATTGTTCCCACCCCGACACCACAGAGGACCAGAGCTCTTCCTGGGCTCACAGGTGTGGGCTGCCTGCCTCAGAGGGGCCTGTGTTTTCCTGTATCTATCATTTCTATCATTGTAGGCACTCCCTGCCCTGCCTAGGGGAGCTGCTGTGCCCAGCTCTGAGCAGCCAGGTTTGTGTGCTGCCAGCAGAGCACAGCAGGCTCAGACACCCTGTGCTCAAAACCGGGTCACCTGCATCCTGCAAATTTCAGACTGGGAAATCCCCAGGGCAGCAGAGGATGTAAAATTTATTCAACATGGAAAAGTTTATAGCTGCCTTTGCTTATGCTCTGGCAATGTCACTGCAATCACAAGGTTACAGGAACAACAAGGACACTACATCATGCTATTAATACGTCTGGTTTGGGGCTTTTTTAAGAGGATTTTGCAGCTTTAACAGTTTTATGTGCCTACAGATACTCTTAGTCATGGATTTATTAGCATATTTTTTCTCTTTAAGTATTATTAGATATATCTTCAGAAACTGTGTTTAAACTTGTCTCCTTTGAGGTAATTTAATGTGTATTAAAAGCCCAACTTCTCTTCCTTTAGACTAGAGGGCTACTTCAACTCTTCAATTGTTTATCATCCTCATAACCTTCCTTTACCTCATTTCTATTCATCCTATTTCCTTTTCTGTCTCTCTTCCCCTCCTCACCCTTTAAGTGATCTTAGCAGATGCTAAAGATGTCAGGCTGATTGCTCTGCAGATACAGACTCTTTATTGGACTTTAAAGATGTTGTTAATTCAAGAGTAAGCAATGTCAGTCCTATATCACAGATTATCTGTCATGGACTTTACCCAGGCCCCTGTTTAGAGAAGGAAAATCTATACACCATGTTCTTTGTCTTCCTCAGTGGTGACTGCTGAAATATTTGCAGATTGACCACTGATGATGAATTAGTTGTGTGCATTAGGTGTGTGCTACTCTGCAGCGTGTCATTGTGTCAGAAGCTCCATGTTTGATGGTGTTTGGGCTATTAACCAATTACAATCATGGTTATTTAGTATTTGCACCACATAATGCCCTAGATAACCCACTATAAATGAATCACTAAAAGCACAAAACTGAAAGCCACAAATGCTGAGCTAATTAGAAAAAATACTAGACAGAATGAAAAAGGAATGAAACAGACTTTTATATATATATATATAAAATTCATTTAATTCCCCCCTAATTCCCTCTTTTTATAACAGTTTAACATTTACATATTTTCATTTTGCTGTGTATCATAAAGCAGGCCCATTTTCTCCTGCACTTTTTCTTTTTTAATAACTTCTGCCTATGTCTTAATTTTCTTTTTTATTTGTTAAATTTCCCCTTTTTTTGGGCATTTGCCCATCGCCCCTTTTTCCTTGGAGTTTATCCAAACTCTAAGCCCCTATTTCTGTAGCCTGCCCTTGGACTTCTGTCCAATGTAAATTGTTTTGTTCACTCTGTAATTATTTTTTCCCCTAGATTCTGGTTGGGTTTTTTTGCCTTATCAAGTTCCTCAGAGAGAGGATGTCTTCGTTAGACAGGCAGCCATAAAATCCTTCTGTAGGGACTGAGGCTGCATGTTTACAGTGTTGGGAATGTTGAGTAGATTTCCACTCAGTGGACCAAGTTAAACTTGGTTTAAAGGACTTAAAGGAAAAAAACTTAAAGGAAAATTTTAGTTCTGCTGCTTTCCCATTCCATCATTTCAAGGAAATGTTTTGGATTTAGGGTATATAAAGCTAACAAAAAATTTACCACTGTTTATCAAGCTACATAACTCTAGTTTCAGGATCACCTTTGAAGAAAACCTATAGTCTTGTTCTAACAAGAGATGAATGCATTAGTGCATGAAGATAACCCTTACCAGTTCCTTTTATTTGTTTAAAATACCTGTTGAAAATCATCACTATAAAAAAGGCATATATCAGCCTAGAAGTTTGAAATATCAGTTCAGAAATCCACCACCTTATTCAAATCAACTTTTCAGGCACTTAAGGTATTACTATACAAAATTAAAAATATAAATTTAGATTTAGAGCTTGGCAATTGGCAAAAGTGAGTCACCTGCTTGGCTGTTATGTAATGACATGTCCAAAGTTAGTGAGCTGTTAAATTAAACCTTTCCTGTTATAATGCTGATAATACACTAATATTTGTGTAAATTTGCTGTGCAGTCTGAGGGGGTGGGGGGAAGTGATGCTTGTATTATATTTTTTACTTTTAATTTTTTTTTTTTTTTTTGCAACAATTTAATTCTGCACACACTATCATCTTTTACTGGAAAGATTTACTTTGCTGTCTGGTCTTAAACTCTAGCTAGCCCTGACCACCTAGTCCTTCTTTAAGCTCATGTGTATCACCAGTTTAAAGTCTCTTACATGAACATCCTCACATCCAAGCTGCAGTCTGAACCCACATATGCTTTTGTCTTTGCTATTCCAAAATGCATCTTGTGGCTATTGTCAGACTTTGGAGGGATTCAGCAGTAGAAAGCTGCCCCAAAAATCTTCCTGGTATTATGAATAACACTGTTCAGCAATATCAACCTTTTCGTTGTCACTTAAACTTGGGCTACTCAGTAAATGTTCAGTTTCAGTCACTTAAAAGTGCAAAAACCTATTCCCTGCTAAAGATGCTGAGAGTTTACTTGTTAAACTTTGCACCTGTATGGGGGAAACTGTTATCTGTCAGAATCATGTCAAAAGCCTCTGCACAAGGAAAGATTTGGCTGTACCTTGAGTTTCTTCTTAGCTCTCCAGGAGTGCCCAGTGCTTTATTCTCTACAGAGTATCAAAATATACAGTTAGGCAGGGTGCCACCTTCCTGAGAGAAAGGACTTCATCAGATGATTGATAAATGCATCCTGGCATAAGGAAACAGCTTTATTAAGTGCACAGACAGGACATGTTTTGTCATCTCTCACCTAGACCCGTCCTTAAAACTTTGACAGAGAAGTGCAGAGACTTTTGAAAACCAGGCCGTTTGTACCAGGTTCTTTATCACAATTAACTCTAATTCAGTAACTTAGTGTTCATCTGAATGCATACTACAATGAATAGTCAATCATTTTTCATTTAATAATGTTACATGTAGTTTTTCCCATTTGCCACTTGCAGCTGGCATTTTTGCAATACATTTATTTTTCAGACATCTTCTAGTGAATCACCAGATAGAGCAGCTGTGACAGCTATCCATTAATTATATCTCTGTATTAAGATCTAATGAAAATCTGATTTTCAAGGGAAAGTCTCCAGTAGTGCCCAAATAGCAGCAGCTAAACCAGCACTGTCTGGTAGTTGAATTGGTGGTTGATTAAATATTTGTATAGAGATTCACATAGCTGTATTAACCTCAAATATTATTTGTGAACAATTTGCCTTTGGGATTAGGATGAAGAAAAGCAATAGAGTTTTTATGTCTCAGTAATAATTAGTATTGCCTTGATGCACATTTGCACTATGCCAATAACAGGCAATCCAAAATCATGTGTGCCACGGCCTTTCCCTTGATTTAGACCAAGCAGAGCTTTTGTATTTCAGATACAGGAAAGTAGATAAGCTGCCTTATTCTATTTACTCCAATTTATAAAAAGTGAAAAGAAAATAATCAGCAAGGGTTTAGAGGTGTTTTAAGATACTAAAAAGTGAGTGATGTGCAAGATGGAAGCAGCTATTTGGCTTCACTGAAAGTAGAAACTGAAATCAGAAGGCAATACGTAAATGCGTTCATAATTTTGTCTCACAGCTCTCTGTGCTCTTGTGGCTCCCCAGTCAATATCTGACTTGTGTGAAGTCAGCTAGGATCAGCCTGGGGACACAGTGTTAACCCAAAGGGCAGACTCTCCCTGTAGGCTGGGGCTGGAGAGACCTCATAAACTGCAGCCAATCGAGGGGGGCAGAAATGAGGGGAGTTTAATTATGCAGACACCTACACAAGGGATGCTCGGGTCTTGGAGGGATTCCCAGGAAGATACATAAAAGCCCAATTCAGTAGGTTTCTATTACAATCTCATTCAAGAGTCGATAGACTGAAGCTTATGCTGGGGAGGAAGACCTGTTTCATTGATTACTAGAACTTTCTCATCATCTGTTTTGTATGATTCTGACCTTTTCCTAAATGAAATGGAAACTTTTCAATTTTCTCATTGAAAATAGACACAAGAGCTGTCAGCGGGAACCATAGACATACCATTTCTGTCAAATTTGTGATTTTCCTGTCAGTTTTTTCTTTTTGTTACTGGTGTGCCATAATGCTGACAGCTTTTATTCTTTGAACAAAGCCTAGCAAGGAAGTCTCTGTTGAAATGTGATTATTCCTTTGACTGACATAGATAGGGACTAGATGTTCCCACTTCTGATTCTGTAACCGTGCTCCTAAAACTGTCACCCTTCACCTTGTTGGGTTTTTCAGATGCCAAATATTTTCTAGGGTCTGACAGAATTCCAGAGAAAGTGCTGCTGTGTTCCTGCTGAAATCATCATCAGACATCCTGTGTATTTCAGCTGCAGTGCATTCAGACATAGATTTTTGCTTGCCACATACACAGAATATTGCTTCACCTTGTAGCAATTTTTAATCTCCATCAGCCACAAAAATGAGCTTCACTGTGGCTACATTTAGAACCCATTTCCCTTTAAATGCTAGCCTTTTTCTATTTCTTCTAGTGGGAAAAGGTGAAATTAGTATATTTATTGCCACCAATATTAATACTCTACAAGAAATAGTATGTCTATTCTCTTGGAAGGTTTCAGGATGCTCCAAAGTCTAAACCATTTAACATTCATCTCATCCATTATATGTACCCACTGGTTTTGACACTGTAGGAAACACAAACTTCATTGAAATAATCTCTTTCAGATATGAACATGGCCATTAGAAGGATATGATTGGCAGCTCATTTGCCCCTAATATACAGCCACTAATTTATGCCAGAATTGTAACTAATACTGGTCAAGACAATCACCATAGTGATTACATGTGGCAAATATAGTTTCTTGCTACTAGCTTTCAGAAAAAAATATTCACAGTGTATTCATAGTCTTTCCAGTTGATTTCATAAGGTTTATAAATAATCCCCGGCCTTCTTTGAATATTTTTAGTATTTAGAATCTTAACTTGTTACACTCCTCCTTTAGATTTCATCTTCATCAAAGAAGCATTTATGAGTATGAGGTACCCTTTCACAATTCCTTCCATGTTCTTTAGCTTGGATGAAAAAAATGCATTCTGTAATAAAAGACATACAAGAAAAATTACAAAGTGTTTTTAAATCCTAGTACTATCAATGGTTTTGAAATAATGAAAGTAGCATTATTCTTAGAAAGTAGCATTATTCTTAAAATTAGTTCTCTCTTTTTTAACACTCTTTGTGATTCCTCTGTCTAAAGAATGAATCCATTCCTCTGCACTGCTGCTGTTGAACTGTGGATCGCATTTCCACAGTCAGCTTTGTTAACATTAAAATACATGTTACATAGGCTGTCTGGAGGTGATAGAGGTCCTTTTCCTCTGTAGTCTCAGAACCCCAAATCTAATCAAGTCATAGAAGCCCTGGGGAAAAGGCCAGGATCCGGTAGTTCTAGGGAAGATGATGGACAGCAACTGGGTAAAGGGCGGTTTATTAGTTAAAAAGACCTCCTGTCTTATTTTTTAATAGTTTCAAGAATAAAATTTAGAGCAAAAACATTGAAGGACTTACTCCAGTTCAGAAAAATTTAAATAGACTTTCCACTGTAAATCTTCTAGTGTTCATTGTAGATTTTAAAATTTGAAATCTGGGGAGTTTGCAAGGTAGAAAAAGAGGCCTTATAACTTTTCTGTAGATCAGTTCATAATGTAGTGATTGGAATTGCATGGAATTGAATGGAGTGTACTGAAGGGAAAAAAAACACCTGCAAAATAATACATAAATAGATACAGGATATTTATGTTTACATATACCAAACAAAAGATCAAGCTATTTGTCCAATTTTGCAGGAAAAGCTTTCTTTTGAATAATAAAAAAAAAAAAAAAAACAAAAAAAAAGTAGGAAAAAAAAATCTGTTTTCCTTTTTTTCAAGACAATACTCTCAATACCTTATTTTTTGTTCCTGATCTTATTGTTGAAAATGCTGATTTTATAGAAAATGTAGTATAATTTACCTTTTGCTGTGGAATTCAAAATTAGTGGGTTTAAAGGTTTTATGTTTAATTGGAAATGGCATAATATTTTTTATGAGCTAGTTTAATTCTGTATGCACATTCAGTTTTTCAGATACTGTTATAGTTCTACCATCCTGAGCTGTACAGAGAAGACAGACAGCTGGTAGTTCCTGCTGTTTGGATTTTCTCTCTGGGGCAGAGCACCTTGGAATGCCCAGTGAACATTGAGTACAGAGATACTGACAATGCCGGGTGTTTAAACCACATTGTTCATTCTGCTCTAAGCACTGTATGCACAATAATAGATTCTGTAGCCCTGAACAACATGTTTTCTTAAATCCTGCTTTATGGACCTAGCTCTCCATGCCTAGGCATAAGGGATATTTATTTCATAACCAATGCTTCTAGGTTTGTTACACATCACAACAAAAGAGAATTCTTCTGGCATTATAAACAGCCCTGGTTTAAGCAGACATCAAAACCAGAAAGTTTTCTATCTGAAAAGCATGCACAGTGGACTTCTCCATGAAGAATTCAGTGTGTTTAAAAAATGTGTATTTGTTAAAAACACTGGGAGTAGAGTCTTCCTTGAGAAATAAATAAGTGGAAATAGCTGGAAATGGAAAACAAATCCTGTCTAGTTCCTCACTGTGATTGTAGCACTTGGTGGTATGCTATGTTGTCAATAAGAGAAAAAAAAAATTAAGTAAATGCATTACAAGCATTACTGCTGTGATTTGGTAGACTTGCTGTATTGAATTTTGCAGTCTTTATTAATACACTTCACAAAGGATAACGATAATATGCTGTCTGAACTTGTCACTTAGGAGACTAAAACAACAGATAAGAGACCAAATAAGAATTACAATTTTCCCTGAGTGATATATGCCAGTGTTTCTGCATTATTAGCTAGTCCACTGAGCAATAGAAGCCATCTTTCTTCACAAAAATCTTGTCTTTGAGGAAATATTACTGATTTACTGTTCCAAACAGTAAAAAATAAATCAAGAAAAATGCTATGTAATTTTTGGCTAAATTTGAATTTAAAAGGGGGTGAAGAAAAATAAGAACATTATGTTGTACAAGCACCTTGATTAGAGTTGGTGTAGAGCTGTTTGGCTATGCAGCCTTAAAAATCGGTAAGTCTGGGTTCTGCACTCTTGCCATATAAAATATGTCAGTGAGGGATTTTTAATCTCAGTGTGGAAGGTGGTCCTGTAGATTTGTTAGAGGACACAAGATTCAGGTACTCCTGACCCAGTGATAATATCTGCTGAGATTATGAAAGAGATAAGAGACTCACCTTGAATTCTATAGCATTTATGGCACAGGTAAAGGCACACAGTGTACTCAAAGCCTACCCATTCCAGTACACAGGCTGAAGTAGCGGGAAAGAGCTCTCCACCCGTTACAACATATTCAGTACTCCAGTTCCTCCCTATAAACTGGGATTTATTCAGAAGTGGCTGCAAAGAGAGTAGAATGACTGACAGGCATCACTAGCTCCTTGTCTGTGTTGGGCCCTCATTTCTCCAGACTCCGAGGAGTGAATTTAAAAGACTTCAGGAAAGCAGTGCTCTGCTCTAAGGGTCCAAATGCTGCACATTTTCCTTTCTGGACTTCTTCCCATCATCTATATGCCTTTCTCACCCCAGACTGAAATATTGATGGCTCAACTATATGGCAATGAGAAAGCAACTTGAGTGTCAGGGGACAACCAAATTCACTCAGCAAACTAGATAAGGTTTATGGTAATGTTCAGTGTTTTAACAGTCTCTGCAACTTAGCCACAGCAGGAGACTCTGTCACTGTACAGTAAACAAGAGCTGATTGATTTTGTAATCTCAAGAGGGACACCTGCCTTCCCATTTGACTAAAGCTCTCATTTCTTTTGCTCTAGTAAATCTTACAAGCTAGAGAACAAACAGCATTCTAGTACTTCATACATTTAAAAAAAGAAAATCCATTTCCATCTTCCAGAGGACAGAACTGTAGGTGCAGAAGGTCAGCAGTGCAAGTTCTCAGGCACTCTGTTGCACCATGCTCTTGATAAAGAGCTTTTTCTTTTTGATACAGCTGAGACAATTCTGGCATCTGTCTGGTACTTCTGTCTTCCTCACTGCATGCATGTTCCTTTTGTATAAGTCTATTTGTATGAACATTAGGAAATAATTTTTGTAAAATCAAATGAAAAAGGAGAAAACCAGTCTGCAGGTGATAGAGAGTAGCGTAAAATTTATGCATTTAAGAGTAAGCCAAATTTTTGCGTAAATTATTCTTTATGTGTTTAGAGCCTTCTCATATTACTTTTTTCTCTCCTTTTTTGTATTTTTTTTTTTTTTGCATACTAATTTTGAAGGGTATCGCTGAAGTTTTTTAAAAGGCATGTAGATGTGGCACTTAGAGACACGCTTTAGTGGTGGACTTGGTATTGCAGAGGTAATGCTTGGAAATTATGATTTTCAAGGTCATTTCCAACTTATTGGAAAGTTGGAAATTGCATGATTCTATGGGCCTCTTGAGTCCAATAAAACTGCCTCTTATGGCATGTGCCCAGAGTTTAGAAAGGCCACTTCTGTTCCATCATGCCTTTTTAATGCTCTGTAATTATCAGATGTTTGGGCTCTCTTTGCAGTGCTGTGCTAACTTATAATCTATAAATGTGTTTCTTCCATTATTTACTGTGACTTTAAAGAAAATTAGAAGTCTTTAGAAAGACTACAAAGAATAACTTTACAGTAATTCTAATTCTGGGGGAAAAGTGTAGGTTTAATTTTCACACTGAGGGAGTACCTTGTTTATTTCTAAGGAGCTGAGAGCTGTCCCAGGAGTTGTGGTGTTGGATGGGAGCTCCCAGCACATTCCTGAGTCCACAGGCACCAAGCTGGATGCCTGCTGAAACCCCACACACTCCTTGGGAAACTGGACTGTGGGGGAGTTTGCACAAGTCAATTTTTAAATTCAATGGACTCTACCCCTTCACAAAATTCAAAACTAAGTCCTAAGCCTCATTCTGTTCTCCAGGCTGCACCCTGGGCCTTTTGCTGTCTATTTGGAGTAAAATCCCAGTGCAGGTTCTGCACATCACATATCCCAAGGTTAATTTCAGTTCCTTGTAGAATCCAGGTGGAGTGTCTCTGAAAGCTCTCGGTGAACTTTTATAGCTCTTAAATTCACAATTGTGCCCAAGATAAATGCTTTCAAATAATAAAGAGTTTTTTTTCAACATTGAACACCCAGGCATGAGGAAACACCAAAATTTATGCAGCATTACCCACTCTAGTTCAATCCTTTTAGTGTGAATCAATGTATATGTTAACTGCATGAGTTTATTAAAAATAATTCCTGGTCTCAGTTAGTATGGCAGACACCCAGCATGTAAGTTTTATGTTAAGCTGTTAAAAATTTACAAATTTTTTTAGCAATTAAAGTTTATTTCAAAATGGGATGTATCAGCTGTCTTAAGCTCAGTAAGTGTGCTTTGTGCTATCACCTGCTCAGGCCACTTCTTTATCCATAGTCTTTCTTCCAGTTTAAGTTCTACTAGCTTCAAGTGACCACTGAAGTTGTGAAGTTTAACATGCTAAATAATGCTATTAACAAATACTTATGTGTATATTTTAATATGTCCAACTTCTTTGAACGAAAATTAATTTCCTAACAGCATTTCTTCTAGTATGGGAATAAGTTTTGCCCATTTTAAAGACAAGGAGAAGTTCTCATTGTGAAGAGCAATGACTAAAATATTGCAAGGTAACTTGAAAGGATGATCATAGACTTTGAGTTAATTTACAGCTGACTTGTGGTCAAAGGAAAGTAGTTTTTCTTCAGCATCTAACAAAACTTCCACAGCAGCAATTGCATTGAAAGATAATATTAAATTCCCTCAACTTCTAGTTTGCCTGTCAGAGATTCAAAGCACTACTGAAATGGTGTTCTAGCAATTGAGAAGCACCTTCTCAGGTACTGTATACCCCAACTTTCTGGCGCCACTGGGCCGCACAATATTTTCCTAAATGTTTAATTGCAGTTTGTCATAGAACTGAGGTGCCTTCACTAGTGTTTTGTTTTCATATACCAATTGTTTTCACTTTCAGTCTTGCACAGAAAAAGAAAGTGGTAATATAAGGAAGAAAACAAAATATCCTGAGTGAGAACATACTTTGCAAGTGTGTAAAACAAAAACTTCATATGTAAATACTTCATTACAAAATGAAATCAGATCTGGTTGGGTTTTCTGGGGGGGATTTTAATGCCTTTTGAAGTCAATTAAGCTTCAAAACTGTAAGAGAAGAAATGAAAAATCATCAAGCAGTGCTATGTCCTTAATTTTCAGGTTTTACTCCTCCAGGCTGTCATTACTCATCAATAGTCTGACTGATGTGAGCTGGACAACTTTCATGTTATTCTGAAGTACCCATTTTGACAAGGCAAAATTAGTAACATTTTCAGGGTACTTAGCAAATCTCAGTTATATTGGCAGGCAGCATTTATTTCTTCAGCCTGGAAGTCCTAGAATTGAGGATGCAGAATCCCAAGGGAGAATAATTCCCTTCAGAGATAAGTTCGTGTCAGCTTTCCCTTCAGAGAGGTGGGTGAATTTTAATTGGGTGCATCTGGGATTTCTCCCATTTCCCAAGTCTGCCTACTGCCTTCCAGCTCTAGCAGGGTCATGTCTCCCCAGCTCCTGAGTTGCATTTGATCCTTTGAGAAAGTCTCAGTTGCGATTTAATAAGTATAGCTCGAGAAAAGTATGCCTCCATCTCCATATTTACAGCTTTAACAAAGCCACATCAAAAGCACCAATATAAAACACACCAACAACTGAAACGGAGAAAGGGAGCAAGTTATGCAATCCTTTATCTATTGAGGTTAGATAGCCAAAAATAAAATCACCATTGTGAAACTTCCAAAATTATAGAGAATCTTATTTGATCCACTTTTTTGTGCTCTACATACCCAGAAAGGGTTGCAAAAGGATTTATGAGGATCATGCCCCTTGGGCATCCCTACCTCACACTATCCCCCTATCCCAATCCCTGGTAAGCTCTTTCCCATGTTCTCCAAACCCAGTTAGATACTTCCTGGTTAAAGATATTTACACCTGTCAGTGAATCTAACTTCACTGGAAGATGTTTCTCTAGTGCATATTTTTTATTCCAGATTTGGAAACCTATACTGATTAGCTAGTCCTTTCCATGGAGCTGTTAGTTTTTAGGGAAGGTTACATTAATTCTCTAAAAACTGTATAATTGCTTTTGCTTATAAAAATAGCAAGGGACTGCTTTTCTTAGAAAAGAAAGTAATGCTAGTAATGCTAGTTAATGTATGGTTCTCATTACCCCTGAAAACAAAAAATTCTGCCAAAGCCTGTGATACTTTATAGGAGTAAAATTTGATCTCTTCTCTTTGCCCTTCAGACAGCCTCGCATCACTCCTCTAATACATTAGTAACCTTCCCCACCCAGATCTCAGTGAAATGTCAATAATTATCTGCCATCTAGAAACCCAGTACCCCACAGGAGGCTCATGTCACCTCTGAGACTGTGTTTGAGTGAGGAAGGGAGGCAGAATCATGTCTGGCTGTTTGCCAAGAATGAAGAGGAAAGCAATATGACCACCAAGAGCTCAGTTTAGTGAGGCTGGAGGGCATGAAATGACCAGAAAGTTCGGGTACCTTGCACTGAAGTAAAGGTCAAGCTGAGGACAAGACCAGAATTAGTTCTTCTGCCATGATGGGGTTTTGCTGCTCTTTCAGTTCAGAATGTTTTTTAAGAGAAATATGTCAGGAGATGGAAATGCTGAGCCACAGAGCAAAGTCAGCTGCTACCTTGAAATATGTACCTTGGAATACATGATCCACATTCTCTGTCTCTTGCTTGATGTCTTCCTTACTGACTAGCTGGAAAGACATTTGGGAAAAAACACCATGCCTAAAAGTTATGAATATCATCAAAAGAGTGCAAGTGAAAAAGATGATGTGAGAATTACAAATTGGTATGTCCAGTATTGAAGTTCAACCTGTATAAGGCTGCAAAATGCTGAAATTTCATAACGGACATCTAATTAATATTTGTTGTTCTAGATGTTCATAAGGTCTATCTTGGCACTGGATACTCATATTTCTCTGTCTAGCTTCATCAGATCTCTGTCTCTGATCAGATCTCTAGTGAGACAGACTTTGATAGAAACCCACTAAGTTATGCCACCACATGAAAGTCTGTGCCTGTACTACACATTTTTAATTGGTCAGAGCTGTTGTTTATGTTGTACCAGACAGTTCCTTTACAGTCTCATGTTTATCATTTAATAGACTATCAGGAACTAATTATCAGGTTTGTTTCACTTTGTCAGACTGACTGCATTCTCTTAAGTATTCAAGTAAGTATTGAATTGTGTATACTGCCTGGTTTTCAGCTGGTGAAAGTACACACTAGTAGAACATTCAGAAGTGAAGTATCTGTTTTCTCAGGGTACTGAGTAGCTTAATTCTTAGATTATTACTTATTTCTTTTATACATGAACATAAAATAACTCGTTTACTTAAGCATTGTGGTATGTCATTAATTCTATGTAGAGTCTGTAACTACCGTGCTGTTCAAATCTATAATTTAAATGAGGCTTTGCACTCGATCTAACTGAACAGAGAAGACAGGTACCATAATAGCTTGCAATAATTGACCTGGTGGAGCCATTTTGGAATCATTTCAGAGTAATATGCTTGACCCTGCAACCTTTCCTCCCACAGACTGTCTAACTTCAGTCTTACAGTTCCAACAGAGGCTATTAGTTTGGCATCATCTCTGATTCATGGGCATGCGAAGAATGAATGCATTAGATATGAAAAAAACACATTTTGCTCTCCTGGCCATAGCAGGATGTTGGAATTGAGAGGGATCAAAACACATTGTTTGAATCTTGTATCTGAAGTGATGGTGGTGATCAACATAGGCACACAGACAGGAAGGATGCCAATAGGTTGCTCTGTTACAAGCTGGAAAATTTAAATGTCTTGCCACTGAGTTGGTCTGTCTGAATCTTTTCTGGGGGGAGGAAATTCCTCTCTGACTGAGGAGTATTTTCCTTTCCACTCCTTTATTTACTTGGGAGGTCCATTTTCAGGTAAGACCACTGTTTTCAGAGGAAGCCAAGATTGTGACATTGCATTCTCTGTCCTATTCAGCAAGAATTTTAGGAGCAGCAGAAGATGCAGTGCTGGGGTCAGAGATGTGGCCAGCCATGGGATGGTTTTGGTGGGATACATAAATAACAGAGTATATTTGGGGGCAAAATAAATGGCTTGGGCAGGGAAAATGAAGTAATGGTTTGTTACAGCCCTGCCGCCCCAGTCAGAGGTGTCAGACTCTGCTGGCTCCCTTTGCTGTTCTCAGCTGTGGTGAAGGAACACAGCGTGTTCCTGCTTGTGTGTACACAGGTATTTGCTGAGGTTAAATGTGAGAAACAAGACATGGACTTCCATATAAAATTGCATAATATGGACAAAACAAGCAGAGCTTATGAATGAAAGGGTGAGATTTACCTTGCTGCAACTGAAATGTCACAGTGGCCAGTCTTCCCCGCACCTGGTCTTGCTGTTTCCACTGTGTGCATTGCACAGCCAATTGTGGCTGGGTATACCTGTGAATTGAAGAGCCCCCAAGAAAGAAATCACTTAGAGTAGACCACCCTCTGGCCTTGGGATTCTTCACACTGATGGCTAAATGAGTTGAAAAGGCAGCATCCCTCTTAATAATTGTGTGGGCCTTTTGTGATCAGGGCCAACAGTTCCCAGGAAGGGCAGCAAACATGTTCAGCAGCTGGAGTGGTATGGAAGTAAAAATACATAGACTGAGGATTGCTGAGGCAGTCTGTGAGTCAGGCAGGGAAAAATGAGCATTGCCATGGAAGCTCCAGACGCTGCAGGCCGTCAGAAGGGGTGCCAGGCCAGCCCCGCAGATCCCACACCTGGGCTGGTGGGGCTTTTTGGAGGTTTGGTGAGGAAAATAAGACTCATTCCCAGTGGATGCCAGGATGTCAAAGGCTTTCTTCACTGAACTTAGTGATGTCACAATTCTGCTCTTTGCCAACAAAATATTCTAAACAGCCTCTAGAAAAGTAACTGGAAAGGTGAGAGGAGTGGGCAGAGAGGCTTTGGACCTCTCAGCCTCTGATTAAGTGATGCTTCCTTAACATCATTTGAGTGGGAAGAATTAGCCCCCACAGATAATATCTGAGGCTTCAAACTCCTTTCTCTTGTCAGAGTAAAAAAAGTCCCTTATGCTGCAGGAAAGGTATTAGTGTTTCAGGCCTATGGGGCACAGCAGGGCAGGTACTTCTCTGAGGACTCTTGTGCTTTTAAGTGGCTCCAATTATTTTCAAATGACTAAGTAGAGTGCTCATTAAGCATTTCCCTTAAATGAAAATAATGACCTACAAGGTCATGTTAATTAAGAAGCACAGTAAGTCAGTGAGAAGAGGTTTAGTTAGTACAAACAGTGGGCCCAATGCTGCATAACACCATGCTCACAATCAGTCTGGGTTTGCATTCATCCTTGTAATATTCAGAATTTGTAGGACAGGATCATTGCACAAATAAAAATTCCTGCAGATCAGTTCAATCTGACAGCAGCCACTGGCTCATTATGTGGCCATGAGCAGTATCTGCTTTTAGCTCACACTGACCAAAGCACTCTGGCTTACTGTGACCAGGAGCAGTGCCAATTTACCCTACTGAGAAGAAAACTTGACATGTTCCAAGACTTTTACTGGCTTTTCAGAGTTTGTCATTTGTACTGGTATGGTGCAGGATCATACTCAGTGATGAAATTTCACAGTTGAATCATCATATTTCAGCTACAAGTCCCATTAGCTGCAGGAGGCTCTGGTTGTCAGACCCCCTGAGACTCCAATTAGAACAGCACAGCCCAGGCTGGGCAAGGATTTCTCCTCTGTGAACGGGTTTAGATGTGCTGAGTCTCACATGTTCTTGCCACGCTTTTGCAAACCCTCAGCTCCCCTTGCCCCACAGCTCCTCTTTCAGACTGTCCCAGCTCAGCCCCGCCATGTTCCCATGGGAAGCCCACCCGACTGCTGGATCAGGATACACAAGACCCCAGCACAGGGAAAGGCTGTAGAGATGCTCTGCAGCCAGGGGTTCAGAGTCACACACAGCTCTGTGCTGCCATGAGTCCCTCCTGGACAGTATTTTGGTGACCAGCTACAGCTGCATCCCTTTCCCTTTACACAATATACCCCTGGACCCACAGTACCAGTATTCTGTGTCCATGTGCCCCCTATCTAACATCAGGAGCCCAGGAATACACAGGATATGGCACTTAGCATCCCAAATATTTGTACTTTGAGAAGATGAAGAATGCATGCGGTTACCAGGATAACAAAAAATCAAGAGCCCTCTCAGAGAGTATATAGGATTGTTATAGCTGACAGACCCCTATGAAAATCAAGGGAAATATGTAGTTGGGCCTAAAACTGCAGAAAATTAACATTTAAATTTACGTCTTACTTTGGAAAGGAGTTAAAAGGCTCATTTTGTAAACGCCTGCACACAGCCGTACACTCCACTAAAAAGTTACCAGAGCATGCTGGAATATTCTTGCACATCTGTGTGTAGTAAACACTGGTTTTCTTCTGATTATTAATAAAACTTTATAACCGCAGAGTGACACTGGTTTTCATGCATTTATATCCTAAAGTCTTTGCTTTTTCCAGCCAAACAAGGAGTTATTAATTAAAATCTACGTGTAAAAAAAAATTAATTAAAAAGCAGAAATTAAAAAGTCTGGCATTTGTTTGAGCAAATTATCTCATGAAATATTAAGATGCTGTGGTGGAATTTTGTGCCTCATGTTACAGATCTATGCCTCTTTTAAGTCACATACATGGATGTGTATCTGCTTCTTTGTGTGCAGTAGTCAAGGACATGTCTCTTCTCATGTGAACTGTGACAGCTCAGTTGAAGCCAGCAGAGCTCAGGCAATGCACACCAGCTAAGATCTGCCCCTTACTATTCACCCCCATCTGCTCTGTGACTCAGTTGTACCAGAACTGCCGAGCACCTGCCTGCCTGATGTTTTTTTAATGAGTTGAACCCTTCATGTTGGGTTTGTGTCTCTGCCAGGTTCCGGTTTAATCACATATAATTTTTAGTGTGAAGTTTCACCTTGGGCTTTGAACTTGTAGGCACAGAACAAAAAGTCCTGTTTCTAGTGGAACTTGCATAAGTAGTAATAATAATAAAAGCTGGGAGACAAGGCAAGTATTTTAATTCCTAGGTTATGACATTCAGCTTTTATGAACAGGAAGAGGAATTATCCTCAGTAGACAAAAAATAATGAGGTTGACCCATATTCTGTAATAGTGTATGAAAATTAACTAAAGATTTGTATAGCTAAGATAATGAGCATTTATATTTAAAGTTATAGCCTGGCCTAATTGTGTAAAAGTTTGTGGGAGAAGATACATGTGTGTACACAAATAGATCAGTGGCTGTCTCTGGAGTTTCCACTCGGCTCCTGTGAAGCTGTTCAGTATGTAATAAATCAAACTCAAATGGCTTGCTTGTAAAATGCTTGGCTAAAAGTATCCTAAGACGCATGAGCCCTGCTTTCCCAAGAATTGGATGTATTTTTTTAACTTTCAGATTAGAGTCAATATGTGATGTGTGTTTTGCAGTTATTTAAGTAATAATATATATTTATTTATCAGGAAGTAAAACTGTCGCTAAGGAAAAAAAAACAAAACCTAGCTCTGACATCCTGGAACCATGAACATCAGCTTCTAGAGAGCTGTTTAAAAAATTTAAATACTAATATATATTGGGATTTGCTAATCTCTTGATTTGTCCCTATAAAAGAAATTACTTTAATCTTTAAAATTCTGATTTTTGGAAAAACATTGTAAAGGAGAAAATAAACAGGCACACACAAATTTCTTAGTGTAAGTGGTTTGTTAATTTGTTAGTTGTAATAACTATAGCGTTTGATTAGTACTTATAATATTATATTTGTAGTTTTGTTACCCCGTTTTTCTGGGAATCTGAGTGGTTTATGTATTTTACCATGGACTACTAAAACAGAATAGATTTTCAGTTTGGTTGAATATTGAAAGGTGAAGTACATTAGAACATCTTAGTGAAATGAAATGTTAATAAAGAAACATTTTATAATAGGAAGTGAAAAGAATAATGCTAATCTACTGAAATGGTTGGAAGAATTTGGGGTAACAGTGAGTTTTCCCTTTTCTGAAGTAGGAATTCCACTGAATAATGTGCATTCATGTTGTCATAAGAATACAAGTAGCCAGTGACTGAAATATTATATATAAATTTTATTTGAACGAAAAGATTCCGGAATGCAGTTCCTGTCACTTGCAAAGGACAGCCATCAGGGAGCAACTTCAATGTGATTATTTAAAAATTGCATACACAACAAATACTCAGCTATAGAACCCTTTAAACTGCATGTCCTCATTTGTCTAATTTATTCTGAAAATTAAAGGATGATTTCCAGTGCACTGTTACTGTTAAAGACAATCATTTGGGACAATCTGAGGACAGCATATCAGGGAAACTCAGGCCCACAATTCTGTCTTTCATTTTATTTGCAGGGATGCATCCTGTCTCCCTGTATGTGCCTTTCTGTTTTGCCCCCTTGCTGTGACTGGTGGGGTGATACCGGTGAATATTCTTTTTGCAGCCTGGAAGGGAGAGTCCATCAGCAAAAGACTGATACAGACAATCCACAACATGCTGCCAAATCACAGAGTTAACAAAAACACACACACACAATTTTCTTTGTGGCTATTTCTCACAGTAGAAATCACAGCACTTGTATCGAAATCTGTGAAGGGTTTAGGCTTGTGGTCTTGCTTTGCAGAATGTTATGAGCATAGGCGCTTCTCTTGCTGAACACTAACAATGTCATGTGTTTCAGAAAGGAGCACAGGAAGCCCAGGAGTGGCAATTAAAGTTTAATTTGAATTAGAGGAAGTTTCCTCTTAACCTTCATGAGCTTGTGATAGGACCTCAATCTGAAGGACATTTTTCCTTCCGTTATTATCCCAAATATTCATTATACTTATAAATTATGAAACCTGTTTTAAATCCTGTTAAGTCTTGGTGATACTCTGTGGTGCTGAGTTTATCAGGTCTTACAGAAAAAATTCATTTCTGTTACTTAAATTCACTGGCTTTAGATTTCCTATTTAAATGTGCAGAAGATAACCATGTTCAATTTATTTCCTGTATACCCATCTGTAAAAAAAACAAACCACATTTAAAACAGTTCTGATCTTTTCAACCCCTCCCCCTTTGTGTAGAATTAATTTGTCTCTACCTTTTTATTTAATAGTAATTAAATTTCCTAGTGTGAGAATCAGTGGCCTTGTCTATATCTGGCCTGAATTACTACCCTGGACTGCAGGTAGACTTTAAATTTTTTCTACACCCATTGCCTTGTGGAAGAAGAAATGTTTTCCCATTTAATCTCCAGCACACAGAAGTTGAACGAAGCATCTATGAAAGTTTTTCTCTCCTCTACCTGCCATCTGTGTTTCAAGTGGTTTAGTGATGGGCTTGGGTGTTCCAGAGGCAGGAGCCCAAGACTGGCTCCCAGCCCAGCTTCTCAGGATATTTCTAGAAATATTTCCAATGCTCATAAGGGGGCACTGGTGCTGATGGGAGAACGGCTGGAAGCGGGCACCTGCAGCAGTGGTGTTTCCTCAGGGTAAGTGCCCTTGCACAGCAGCTGAGTGGAAGTCAGTGGTACCCAGAAGAGCTTTTTCCCAGATTAAATGTAATAGTGAATGTTGTGGTGCTGGGCTCCCAGTTTCATGTGTACACAGAAGAGAGGCAGGAGTAGAAGAATACTGGAATATAATGGAATAGAAGTAGGGAGGCTTTTCTGTGTCTGATCTTCCCAGGACAAACAGTGTAGCCTACCCAGACTGGCTTGGACTGCAGTGGCATGGCTGGAGGCTCCTGAATGTGTTCTTAAGTGTTGTTCCTAAGGGTTACAACATCAGCAATACTCAAAAGCACAAGATGTGTCTAAAGCTACCACTTAGAGCAGTAACACCTGAGTTGCCTCAGAGCAGTCATTTAGAGCATTTCAGCAGGCAAGAAAAAGGCTGGCTGGTGAATTCAGTCTCAGACCTTGCCTGAAGCATGCTCTTACACTACATTGTAAGTACAAGTGCTGTGGGTTTGAGAATATTACAGTTTCCCTAAGTCAGATTTCCCAGTAACTTTTATTACAGAAAAGTTCTATGAAGCTTTCATTGAAATTCTGATCAACTTCTAAAACTAAGTAAATGTGCCAATGACCACAAGTTCTGCTGCATTTGGGGCAGCTCTTTTCCGTGTGCCTAGATAGGAGGGCAAGAGAAAACATTTTGTTTTCCAAAGCACTTGGTATTTTGATTTTCTTCATAGTGATTCTCCTAACCTCTGCAAAAATATTAATTAAAATGCTTTCTATAATGTTTTAAAGCCAAATTAACCACAAATATTACTACCACAGCTCAAGGGAAAAGGTGTCATTAATGCTATGGAAACTATTATAACAACTGTATACTTTTACACCTATCCAGCTGAGAAGTAAATACAATATCAATAAGACAATTTATTAGCTAACTGTACTGTGAAATCACTATTTCAGCTTATACATTTCTTCAGTAGCAGAAAAGTAATAGTATTAAGAGTTAAGTAATAGTATTAAGAATTAAAATAATTGATGGCTGGAACTACTTATATACTAAAGTTGCTAACTAATATTGTTGAATGCTTGCTGTTGTGTAGCTGGTAAACATATTGCTGAATGAGATCAATTAACAGTATTCCTACTCATAGGTCAGATCACCTTTTGTGGATATCAGGTCATAGAATCAGTAAAACCTTGTTATTTAGCTGTTTGATTTACTATCAGATAGAACCTCTAGAGTTATAATCCATGATCTGCTTTTTGATTTTATTCACATGTTTCAACTACTCTGTAATAATGTGGTAGTTTAAATTTGTTTAAATATGTTTAAACCTCAATTGCCAGTTTTAATATACACATACAAGGGATTAAGTTGTCCAGTTTCCTTTTCTGTCACTGTGCATAGGAATATATAGCTGTTTTGCTTTTGTGGCTCCATATTCTGGTCCCTTCAGAGACGCTTCAGGTCTTCTAGGTACTCTGAAAACTTGTGTCCTTGCTAAGACTAATGTAATTTGCATCTTGCTGTATATATATTAATTAATTTACAACATTATGCCACCAAATAATCAAAACCAGAAACTAAAATGTTAATCTCACTGCAATCTCAATGCATTCCATTTGAGCTTTGAGGAAAACTAAGATTTTTATAAGTAGGTTGTTTTTCCTATGATCATATCAGTTTGAAATGTATATTGAAAGAAAGCTCAGGTATGAAAAAATTGCCATGTGGTAATTGTCTTCCTGAATCTTATTATACATCTGGAGACAGAACAAAACTTTGGCCTAGATAATATATTTCAATACATTCAACACAAAGAAAAAGAGACAGTTAAATAATGCTCTTTAGATGATAGAAACATAGTCCTGAAAATCCAAACACATTAAAATTCAGGTTGCTTGTGTGATTTCAGTTTGGGTCTTTTATTCATATAGACTGTGATATTATCTTTTTGTTATGTGCGTATGAGTATCTTTCACTTAGGCTCTTTCTTCCTTGAGTACAAAGGACAGAACTTTGTGTACTCTGGCATGGGTCAGAGCTCTGTAGAAAAGACTTGTGCCTGTGGATGGTTTTGCTTCTTTTATAAAGTGTTTGATGCAAGGAATTGCGAGAAGAAATGGCCAAGTGGGACAGTTTGAACCTTGAGTTAATTTGCTCTTGCTGAATCTAGCTCTGAAGACCTGCATTCTTACGCTGCAATTTGGTGGTGTCCTTTTTAAAGTGGTGGGTTTAAGATTCTGGAACTCATCTTAAATTTTCAGCTTTAATTATAAAGTTTTAGTATTGTTTCCATATATTTTACTGAAAATTAAAAAAAAAAAAAAGCAGGGGGAGGAAATGATGCTGAAATATTTCTGTTCATATGGTTTATCTGCAACTTTGCAAAGAGCAGCTTCAATAACAGACTTTCCTTCACATGAGCAAGCAGCAGAGTGGATGGGTTGTGGCTGTAGACTGCTCTGTAATGTCTCTAGGGCCTTCTGCTAGCAGGGGGCTGCATAGTCTACAGCACACAGCTCCCAGCAGACAAGGAATGGTGAAATTCAAATATCTTGGATTACATGATCTTGTACAGAACAAGCACTTACAAAGTCTGATATTGTCACTTGTCCCTCTGTTATCTCATGCAGATATGGTTTGCAGTACAGTTGTGATAAGGTGTGCATTTCTATCTCATCAGCTGCCACATCATGCATAAGCATGATCAGAAAGGACAGGATCTGTGGAAATTTTACCTGACCAGGTTTTGAAACATTTAGTGATTTTTTGTTTGAGTTTACAAAAGGCCCTGCTTGATGTAAAAACATTCTCTTTAAGATATATTCACAAGAAGAAGCTTTCTTATAACATTTCAAAATCAAGATCATTGATTCTTTAATCATTGTCACAAATATATTTTTCTTAGCCTTTTCTAGGAAATAGCTGGATTACTTTCATTTCAATTTCCTATCAGAAGTTCAAAGGAAGTAGAAGAAAGGTTATGAGGGGAGTTTTCCAGCAGCTTGGCAACAGTAGTTGTGGCCAGCACTGCCCACAACATAAGCGTCCTGCTCTGAAGCCACTAGAAAGCAGCTCCATGGACAGATTGTCTTGCAGGCTTATGTCCTGCCAGAAATGTTCTCCTTTTTTGCCTGACACATAGCCAGGAGAACCACCTGGGTTTTAGACACATATTTTAATAATCACAATTGCTACAGAATCACAGTGCTAGTTGCCACCTGTGTGAGTGAAAATGGCCTTGGTAAAATCGGCATATTTCTTAGTATGACAAGTTTTCTGGACAGTTGCTCTTTTCCTTTGCTTGATCAGAGAGAGATGCCACACTAATTGGTTAGATCTGAGACTCACCAGACCTGGCTGTAAGCAGGAGGCACTATCCCCACTTTCATTCATGTGATCATTCATACTCACCTGATCTCCACTCCAGAATATCATGGGCTGAAACTCCCATTTTATAACTGCTGATTTTCTGCATTGCAGTTTCTTTTTTCTTTTTTTTTTTCTCCAAGACCAATTATTTCTCCATGCTCTCTAAATCCTAAATTGAAGTGAGTCACACTTAAGGCTTTAAGTGTACTTGAGAAAATCCAGCTGAATTTAGTTTAAAGAGACAAATCAGGTAGATTTCTGTCTTCTGAGAGACTGCATTATAGAGATGTTAGCATCAGATACCCTGGCAGGATTTTATTTCTTTTGTTGGCTTTTTCTATGTTCTTTTATCAAAGAAGTTTAAAACTATTGAGTTCAAGCTCTAAATCAGATTGTTTTCCAGCATGGTTTCTCAGAAAAAAAAGGCTGCAAAAAGTGAAGTGCTGTTTCTAGCTGAGGTTAATTAAGGTTTTAAAGATGGTAATGCAATGTTGCATTTTAATATATTCTTCAGTAAGGTAGTACCTACTTGGTCACTGCCCTATGAAGATATTTTTTTCCTTTTGGTTTTCCATTTGTTTTAGAGCCATTCTCTGCTAGCTTGTTATTTCTGCAAGAGGAAAAAGCTATGTCAGTGTTAAAAAGATAGCACTGTGAAAACATCTACTGAATTACGAAATCATGCTTCATATGTCTAAATGTTCCAGAGTGAGACCTCCAAAGCAGTGCATGCCTGCAGATGTACAAAATTGGATGTGTGTATATTTGGGTGCCTGCTCTGTTCAGACTTCAGTCTGGCTGCTCTTCAGTCTGCTCCTGGAGCTGTGTAGCAGCATTAGTGGGGCAGCGAGCCCAGCTTAATACACCATCGTTTGCGTTTGAAAATCGGGGAGGTTTTTTCATATTTTACATGCTACAGAAACAATCCGAATGCCTGTACTGTTTCCAAAGCCCTTTGAGAGATGAATTTATTATAATACTGTTGTCATAGTTTCCTTGGTCACCTGCCATTCTCCAAAATCTCTGCTGTTTGTTGACTGGTGCTTTATTACATCATTTTGATATTGAAAGGAAGTGAAATACCATATTTGTACTATGCTTTCAAAGCATCTACCACAACTGCTGGTTTGAAATATTCTGTGGTGCTGTGTACTTATAATGCCTGTGAGCCAGGAATAGAACATTTCAATAGTTAAGAACTTCAGCTGAGCTAAAAAAATGTTTCACAAAGGCATTGCTGTCTGTTGCATTATTCAGTGTTTTCAGATGTTGATGTGCAAGAGGTTATTAAACATGCTGGTCAACCTTGCTCAAATTTACAATTTTTATATCCGGCGTGCAACATTTTTCACTTCCACAAAGCACTCATACTAGCACAGCATCAGTACATCTATAATAGCATCATTAAAAGATTTATGCTAGTCAGTATTTCACTGCAAATTATAAAAAGTGAATCACATTATATTTTACGGGGATTTTGGAAAGTAACATAATTGTCATAATAGTCTGGGG
Organism: Poecile atricapillus; assembly: GCF_030490865.1. Lineage (NCBI taxonomy): Eukaryota > Metazoa > Chordata > Aves > Passeriformes > Paridae > Poecile > Poecile atricapillus. The sequence goes on from NC_081289.1 coordinate 11,546,269, forward strand.
AAAGGATGAAGAAAGAAATTTGAACAAGTATAAATCTTGGTTGAAACATTTCCACAGTAATGATTTTGCCTACCATTTTCTTCAAATTAGTAGAATGAATTTACAGATCAGAATTTGTCTTTCTAAAGTGTCAGTTTTATACATTGAAAGTTTTCAGCAATTTTAGCATCAGAATCAACACAATATATCACTAACTCTTTGGAAGGTCTATTATAAGCAATATAATTGTGGTCCCTTCTCAATTTGCTTCTAAAGTTCATTTAGACAAACAGATTCCAGTGTAATAAAGGCAAACAAAAATATAATAAAATATAGTAGCTAGGGCTAAAGTAACAAATACAGTAACTAGGGCTGAAAAATTATTGCCATGTAGTCCCCAAATATCTAATGATATTATAGAACAGCTAATTTAGAGGTTACATTTTGCTGCTTGCCTAATGGCTATAAGCAGTTTATAATTTTTCTTGTAATTAGTTATGCAAAATAATACTTTTTAAAATATTGTGATGCAGTACTTAGAAACACCATTTTCTGTCAGAACATTTATTTCAGAGGTCAATTTTAAAATTTTGACATAGCACAAAAATTTGCCCAGTTTTCAAATTTTTACTGATAGAATTTCTACTCTGTGACTGGAAAGAACAGTTTTCAGGAACAGTGCAGTGAATCACTAAATTTTCACAATCACCTTTCTTCATATATTCTAACTCAGCCTTATCATTCATAAAGATGTTCGTGACTGCTGGCTCCTACAGTGATAAAAGTAACAAAAAGGTTGATGTGAGCATAGAAATGGCACATATTTATATGTCTACCTTTTCCAGTAAATCCTCAATATTGTAGTGTAAGACACGAAATATAAAACAGATGTTTTGTTAATGATGTCCATCATAACCATTAAAGTCTTGGTATGGGCAGAGGTTTACCAGTTACAGGTTTATACACTGAACCTACATACATCATTGCTTTCTTAATCCATCTGTGCTTAATCCCTTCCATTTTGTGCACAGCCAACCAGTAAAAAATACAGAGAATGGGTAATTTTTCAACCTGGTGAGAATGATGTTCCTTTATAGGAAAATATGTGAACCCCAGGTATATTTTTGTCTGTTAAACAAATAATCACAACAATTCAAAAAGCAAAAGAAAATGAAAACAGTTGCTTTTAGACTGAGAACACCAGTAAGGCTATACTTCTGGGAAATGGTAAATTTCCTTCAAATCTTCTCTGAACATGAAGGCCATATCTTGATGAGAAATAATTTCACACTGTGTTTCAATTGAACAAGTATTATTCTTATGAATTTCATCCAGAAAAAGTATCAGCAGCCAAATCTATCCCAAATCTTATACCGTTTCTGAAGTTATGGGTCTGTAGGTAAATTTCCTTATCATTCAACTCCATTCAGAATAAATATTTTAAAGATTAATCTTTATCATATTTTGGTGTCTAGTTATGGATTTTGTGTTCTTGTAGCATCACTCCAGCTTTCAGTGACAAAATTAATTCCATGGTAATTTCTCAATTTACAATACTATTGCCCACATTATTAATTATAATTAGCATTATCTGATCCATAATCCATGTTTGGCTGAAACTCAAGACTCTCAGAAGCTAATCCCAAACCATATTGTGCAGTCTAAAACCTGGGAAATAGTTTGAGTGGAAAAAATTGGACTTAAAAGGACTGCATGTGAAATCCAGCTGAGAATCTTTTGCAAAATTGTATTTTACAAAGCTGTCTTCTGAGACTGAAGGTGGTTCTTTAAATCATGCTGAGAGTAGTGTAGTCTAGTGGTTCACAGAGAATCAGCAGTCCTGGACTCTGTCCCATACACTGCCAGGGATTTAATGTGTGACTATGAGAAATTGCATCTTTTTTTTTGTTTCAGCATCCCCATCTGCAAAAATGAGCATAATAGTATTTGCTTAATTTATTTGAGATTTAGAAACATTGGTATATTCTCAAGAAAAGACATTATAAAGCTAATACTTTGCCTTTGAAATAAATTTTTCTATCTTCTCCTTTAAGTATTTCTATTCCCCTGCATGAGGAAAACATGTTATTAAATGGAGTATTTAAAGATAATTTCATTAGGAGCAAAGGACTTGACATTGTACCTTTGACAGTATCCCTATTTTTGCATTCCAGAAGTTCTTATGACAATTGCTGCTTCTGTAGGTAAAACAACCATGCATCTAGGAAACTGTGTAGACAATACATACAATTTTTCTAGGTCTGAATGTCATGGGTTCATTTCTGATTAATTTCAGTGCAAGCAAATCTCGCTTCTAATGACTTTAATATGTGCTGGCCCAGGTCCAAGGGATTCAGTACAAGCTGTAGCTACCAATCTCACAGCAACCTTAACTATGCCACCAGTAATAACAGCTCCACATTCAGAAGTAGGTGCCATTATTTTGTCAGATTTAATCAGCTAATCTCTTGGTTTAAATATCATGAATCAAAAGCACAGTTTAAACTATCATATCTAAATGCTTCTTAACATAATGTTATTGTACTTTGTGGATATTTTGGAGTAGTGTATAAGCACATATAAGTAGTTTTGTGAAAAAAGAAAGCTGAGCACAGAAACCATATTTGGCATTTCATATGGAAAAGATTTTGCTAAGCTGTTGGAGAATTAGTTATTCAACTGCACATGGGAAAGCAAGTATTGCTTTGAGCAAGTAATTTAAAGAACAAACATAAAATACCTCAGTAGTAAGGATGATGCTGTTGAGAATCATGATTTACCTGAAGTCAGCACATAAACTCTTGAATATAAGGATCCTTGCAATTCAATAAATGCTGAGTTGTAACTGGAGGCAAATTCAGCCTTAATTGAATAGAAACATATCTGTGTATCCTGTAAATCTCAGAAAAGCAAAAATGTTCAACAGTATGGCTCAGAAGCTGAAATGCCACCTATCCCATTTTATCAATTTCTCCATCTGCCTCCATCTCAGCCTGCTAAGAGTATAGATTTCTTTTCCAATTTTTAGAAAATATATGTTTATCATAGATAAAACATTTTCATTATATATCTCAGTTAAAAACATTTTTCACAGTCCTGTGTGTCTTTATTGTGTTTGCTTAGAAGTTTTACAGAATAAATTATTTTCAGTTACTCTGAAAACACTGTGTTTTGCCACTGCTTGACCTGTTGCTGCTATAGCTTTATGATTATTAATATGTATTGTCACATAGTATAAAAGAGAGCCTTTTTTGAGGTTACCAAACAAATGGGTATTAGCTGATCTCAACCCAGAAGAATTTATAATCTAAGAAAACTCTTGACAACTCCAGTGCAGCAAACAAATTAAGGATCAGCTTTCAAAACACGTTGAGGGGATGCCTGACTAGCTCTTAAAGGTCTTATTCTGCACGAGATGTAGCAAGATAAATTTAGCTTTCTTGCAGCTCTGTACAGCTCTTGCAAGTCTATTGCTAGACTGTTTCTGGGACCAAAGTGGTGTAAATGTGGCTGCAGTGACCTACAAACTACAGACTGAGGTCAACACTTAGTGTCTTTTATTCAGTAGAAATCCTGCAAGTGCACCTCAGTTCATAGTGAGAAAAAAACTGAGGGCTTGGTTGGACCTGAGAAGATAATTCAGATAAGAGAATATGTAAGCCATTTTGCTTTTCTGAATTTTATACCTTTACACTATATGGGGGAGGAGTGGGGAGTTGTTTGTTTACATTCTGCTCTTTTCTTAAGCATCAGAACAGCTGTGTTTGATGAGCTGGAACTGAAATAGGTCAATAAAATGTTACCTGTGTGATTAGAGAGAACTTACTGGATGTGTAAATATGATTAAAAGTCCTACAGTTTAGATTGGAATGTGTAGCACGTACAATTGAGGATTAAGGGAATACTTTTGTGAAACTGGAAAGCAAATTTCTCTTTAATATTCAATTAATTTCAATTAAAAGGATTTAGATTTAAAAGATCTAGGCAGTAAAAGCAAACATTCAACAGCACCTAAGCATTTTCAGAAAGTGTGTGCCTCCTGAGTAGGCTCTGTATTGAAACACATCTTGGAACCAGAATCAAAGGCCGAAGCTAAAATGGATGAAAGGAGTAATAAATACAGAGGCTAAATTTATTTGACCCATTATATACTATTGTACGTTTTACTTCTTTTGTACACTTGTATTGTCTTTCTTGTGCCTGTTTCTATGCAGTTCTTTAATTTTTAAATACATTTGGCAAATAATTATCCAGTTATCTAGGCCAACTCAGATCTTGTAGATGGTGCCTGTGTCTTCTGCCCTAACATAATCATGGAATCCTTGATGTTAGGAGGGACCTCTGAACTCCACTAACTCATGGTCACTGCAGCCAAGGCTGGCTTTGACCTTCCCGTCCCCAGCATGTGAGCATGACATCCAGCTGATCACGTCTTCTCTTTGTCTTCACTTGGATGAGAAAGTTCCTTCTGCGCCCCAGGAACCTCTGCTGTGTCGTCCCTTCAGCAGATACTGGGCTGGTTGAAATACCCCATGATGACCAGGCCTCCAAATGTGGGACTGCTTCTTTCTTTCTGTAGAGAGTTTAATCTTGTCCTTCTGTTGAGGGTCTAATCCACTTGTGCTTCCTGATCAGGCAGCCTATAGGAAACACAGACCAATCCTTACCTCTCTTTAATCCTCATCCACAAGCTGTCAGTTGGCTCCTCATCCACCCCCAGGCAGAGCTTCATGCATTCCAGCTGTTCTGCCACATAAAGGGCAACTCAGCTTCTTGTCTTCCCAGCCTGTGCTTCCTAAGGGATGTGTATTCCCCACCTAGAATATTATCAGGCCAGTCAGGTTTTTAACACTGCACTGGATCAGTTCACAGACCTTCAGATGCTCTAAGATCATTATTTTGGGGAAAGAATGCCATATAAACTACTAATGCATTATTAGACTTGTGTCTGCTTCAAAAGGTAGTGGCGGTGACACCGTGCTGGGCTGAGAAACCCACCTACACCATCATCAAGAAGCAGCAGTCCTGAGAAAAGCCACTTTTTGAGAAATTTTGTATAAGTCACAGCACTTCTTAAGATTTCTGATTCTTTTTGAGTGCTAATTCAGGGTGAATCAACACAAATTATTAGTGGCAACATGAAAAAAAATACTAAGAAAGAGGGAACATGTTTGTGAGAAGATTTATGAAAATGGAACTGAGGATCTGGAAAAAGTATCTCTGAACAGTGAGTGGTTGAAAGCTGTGGAGAGAAAAGAGGAGGTGAAAGAAGCAACAAAAGAGTAGCTTTTCTGTAGAGAAATTGTCATTCCTGGAGACAGGTTGTCCACGTTGCACATTACCAATTATCCTTTATATCACAGAATGATTTGTGTTGGAAGGGACCTTCAAAGATCATCTGGTCCAACCCTCCTGCATGCAAAGGGACATCTTTCACCAGACCAGGTTGCTCAAAGCCCTCCTCATTTTTCCTGAAGATTACAATACCATTAGAGTTTCAATGTGAATATTAATTATTCCTTCTTCTGAAGATAAAAGGGAAACTGAAGAATCCAGTAAATCTATATACTTGGGAAGCAGAACCTTGAATACAGGGATTTTCAACCCTTTCCTATTTCCAGCTCCATCCCTGTGTGTACACTAAGTGTTCAGAACTCAGCTGAAGGTTAACCTACTAAAAAATACCCTCAGTCCTGAACGATACCCATACATAGCAATAGATAACTATAGAAAAGCAAAGCACAGCCTACCTTAATCCAAACTTATTTCATTTAAAAATTATTTAATTTTTAATTGGAAAAAGAAGGAGGGCTGAAATGAGAAAATCTAGACTTGTATTACAACACTAAACTAGACAAGTCATGTGCTTCAAGTTTAAAAAAAAATGTTGACAGAACAGCATATATAACACTATGATTTGATACTATGAGGACCACTAATGTGTGGGCTGAGATTTTTAGATAAAACAGACATAAGACGCTTACATATTCTTAAGCTATTCAAGTTATAGTTCCTGGAAGATTTAATTGTAATAAAAAAGTAAATATGAAGCTACTGGTCGAATATTACATTAAGATCTCTAATGATAGTGAAAGGAAGTACTGAAAGAAGCTGTACCAATATCAATAATGGGAAGAAAATTGAAAACAAAGAATTGCAATGATGAAGGAAAAAAGGGGGCTAAATTGGTTTATTTAATTTAAAACTGTTATCTTACCCATCTTTTAATTCTTTAGTAGATTTTTTTAGGGTACATTTATCTTTGCTGCCTTTTTATATGAGAGTGATGGGGTGTTAGTGTACTATAATTTGCTTCTATACTGGAACATATGGCAACACTGTCTGGTTTTGTTAACTTCATCTTTTTCGTCTTGCATCAACTGCATACAAATGGAGTTACAATGTATTTTCTTTGGTAAATGTGAAAAATAATCTGTGGATGTTGTCAGTCTACTATATGATTTGGAATGGACATCATAAAAAGTCTATTCTTACTGAAAATTGCACTTTGACATTTTCAAAATCTGCTTATGCACATTGCTTTTATTTCTGTTCATTTAATTACCTTATATTATATTAGCTTATAACTTTGAAAAGGAATGTGAAATGCTAGAAGTAGAACCATTAGCAGAGAATCCCCTTTTCTTGCCTCTAGAACATAAAGGTTATCAAAAATAGCCATTAAGATAAAAAATAAAAAAATAAAAAAAGAATAATGGGAAAAACTGGTCTAGGGAAAACATTTAGGGCCTTTGTGTGCTATCCTGAAGAGATCAAGATATTATTTTGGGAGAGAAGGGGAAAAGTTAGGCAGTTGATTCTGCTCTCTTTTTTTTCTTTCAAACATTTTCATCTATTTAATAGGATTTGCATTAGACATGAGTTTATATGAAAGACTGCAGACATGCACTTTTAGATAGATTAAAAATTTAATTTTGTATTCACATTTGGCATCTCAAGACCATTCATATTGCAGTAACTGGATGATTTTTCCCTCTCTTTAATCCAATATTTTGTTCTCACAAGATCAAGCGCTGATGTCCTTGGTTTTGGGTTTTATTATATTTTTTTTCATTTTACTGTCACAGTCTTAATTGTTCTTAATATAAGAAATGTTTAGCAATTTATTAAAATTAAAAACACAAGTGGCCTATTTATGAGGCAATAGCAGTAGTTTCCCTTGAGGAGTGATCTCCCTCTGACCATTAGATTAACTAATATGACAGAAGAAAACCCTCCATAAATAGTTTCTGTTTTTAAGATAAGACAGTGGATAATGGACAGTTACCAGGGGTTAAACTCTGCTGCTTCCCATCAAGTGGTGACACTGGTGCAGGTTCTCTGGGAGAGGAGCCCGCTGTGCTTCAGGGGACAGTCTGGATCCCAGCAGGGCTGGGCAGCAGATGGGTGCAAGGACTGCCCAGGGCTGGGAAGCGACTGCCAGTTGAAGGTGTAAATTCATGTGCCCATGCACAGAAATGTTCCTACTGCAGCAACTTCCACATTATGTGTCTCTATTTCCTCAGTCCTCTTGCCCTGCTAAATATCCCTTCTTTCTCATTGCTATAAAATTACCCAGATTATCTCAGGTTTGCGCAGCGTAATGAAAGAAAGGTTTTGGCTTATTTGTGTAACCTTGAATTGTAGAAGACTTTAAAAGTATCTGTATCAAAGTTGTGTGCTCTGCATCACAATTTCAGTCCTTTATAGAGAGCTCCTCCTCATGAGAGACAAGTGTGATTACACAAAATAACACAGTCATCAATAGACCCACAGGAAATTTCCATTCCTTTAAAGATTTTTTAATGTTTATTCTTGTAATAAAAATAAATAAACCTATTGCTATTAGCAGTTAAGATCCCAAAAGGCTACGGGAAAACTTTAATAAGAAAGAGAACAATGTAGAATCATGAGCAGGGCTGAATCAACTTTCCTATCAGTCAAGGATAATTGGATCTGTGAAATGGTTTAATTGTTGTCTGGTTGCAGTGAATTACTTTTGCTACAGCAAAGAAGGTGCTGTTGCCTGCCATTTTTAGGGCAAAACAGCCTCCAGACTTCCAATTTTGCTGTGTGAACACATTGAACTGAGAATTGATGATTTCTGGGACCTTGGCACTAATACAGTATTTTTCATTACTTTCATTGGCTATTTCAGCATGTTGTCAGCAAGTGTGGAGGGGAATGCCTGTGATTGATAGCTATGAATAGGCTGGTGTCTCAGTTCACTTTATTAAATTATTTCAGAACCTTGGTAATGTCCGTACGGCAGAAGTCTGACCTGCAAATCGAAGAGTGGGCAGAGTCTAGCTCAGAGACACTGGCACCAACCGCCTTTAACTGCCCTGCTCTGAAGGGACATGAGAGTGACCTTGAGGTTTGTAGTACTGCAGTTGCTCAGGAGACCCCCAATTTTGCAGGTAATTAGATATCATCAAACCTAACACAAGAGTGCAGGATACTGGAAATCTGAGAAAACAATGTGTATTGGGCTTGCATGGCAAGGCATTGGTGGCAGATGGCTTCCCCCATGTCCAATGGAGCCAATGCCAGGTGGCTACAAAATGGACCCACTGCTGGCCAAGGCCAAGACAATCAGTGACAGTGGCATCACCTCTGCAATAGCATAGTTAAGAAGCAGTGGGGGAACAGCTACATCTCCCAGAGAGAGGAGTGAAAATATCTGAGAGAAACAGCCCTGCAGGCACCAGGTCAGTGCAGAAGGATGGGCAGGAGGTGCTCTGGGTGCCAGAGCAGATTCCCCTGCAGCCCCTGGAGAGGCAGCTGTGCCCCTTCTGCCCAGGGAGGTCCATGGGGAGAAGAGATCCACCTGCAACCCCTGGAGGCCTCCATGCTGGAACAAGGAAAGACCTTTATTATATTTTCTCTGTCCTGTCCAGCTGAGGAGGAGATGGAGAGGGTGGTTTTTGTGGGCACCTAGCATCCGGTCAGGGTCATCCCATCACATAGCAATTAAGTGTTGTGAACATCAGACTCTTTGGGATAGTGTAAAACTGACAGGCCTGATACAGCCCATATTTATCCTGTTTACAGTTGTAGTCCTAAAAAAACTGAGCGGCATTAATTACCTTTATTATAGGAAGGCAAGGAAATGCAAATATTCTCAGGAGGACCTTAGACTGCCATCTAAATGAGTTTTAATTATAAAATCCTTGGGATGTTAAGCACTCACTGGTGAGTTATATATTCATATCACTGGGGGCTTTGTGTTTAAAGGAACAGCCAGCACATGATTTTAAAATCATATTATACAACCCCTCCCCTTTTCTTCTACACTTTGTACAGATATGCAGACTCAGATTCTGCAAACTCAGAAGTTGTAGACATAAACATTCTCTCTTTTTTAGGCTATATGGTACAAACTGTATGAACAGTTGTTCTTATTTTAACTTGCAGGAGACACCATTGTCTTTTGTCAGTTTTAGGAGACCAAAGGGCATCCTGCTTATTAGTGACTCAAACAATTGAGAAAAAAAATAAAAGGGGAAAAGAAACTAAGAAGCTAAAAAATAAAAAAAAAATTTAAAAAAGGGGGAAAAATGGAGGAAATAATACTGACAAATGAGAAGAGATAGACAGTTAAAGAAGCATAATATATGGAGGGAAATGAGTAATTCAGGACCAGTCTAAGCAAGACTTGCCCAGCTATCATGCTATGTCTTCCTCCCCTCACAGGCACACCATTGCTTTCTCTCAGTATTTCCACTAGTCTTCCTATCCCTTAGTCCTTTCTCATATCTAGTAATTATAAAATGCTGGAAGGAAGAAAGAGATTAAAGACAAAAATGAGACAGTTGTGAAGCAACACCATGTTCCCTCCTTGCACTTAAACTCCTTTACTGTTAAATAGTACAGATTTTCCTGCAGCACCAGCTGCCTTGTGTAATTAGCACTGCAACTGAAAAGTGGAAAACTAATACATTTTTATCATTTCACTGTGTACTAAACGGCTGGCAGAGCCTGCCATTGCCACAGGTGTTAGAAGTGTTCCAACCCAACCAGTTTACAAACATGGCACTTGCACAACTATTTTTGTCAGTGGAGCAGAGACAAATATGCACCTAAAATGCATGTAGCATTCAGTTGCCTGCATTTTAAGGCTTCTGATAAAAGATCGGAGGCTTATTTTTTCCCCATGGTACAGAAATCATCTTCTGTGAGCACAGACCAGTGAACCAGATGTTAACCAAGCCTGTGAACTGCAAGCACCTAAATACAGATCGAGGAATAAAGTCGACACTTGTTAAATCTACAAGTCCTCACTGTAGCTCAGCCCAAAAGGCAAACCTTGGAACTGAGCACACATGTTCAGTAGGCATATAACATTTTGCTCGAAATAATTAAAGTTTGCGAAGGGAAAATGTAACGATCTCTTGGTAAGTGCACACAGTGGATAGATCATAAATTACAAAGAAACTTAATTTTTCCCATTCTCCTGCATCTGAAAGCTATGGCTGATAATTCCGCCATTACTTTATGTATCAGTAGAGTGCCTGTCAAGAGAGATGTAAAATCAAGTCCCTTCCAGCTCTGCTTGCCTTTAGGATAATAGTCTCTACACCTGAAAAATACAGGAGTCTCCATAAATTTTCATCTTCTCAGTTCTGTCTGCAGATGGTCAGTACAGTTTATTAAGTTTCATGGAGACTGCAAATGACTGAAAAGAAACATAACCAGCCACAAAAAGTTCTGATCTGTACTTATTTGCTCTTCCCTGGTTATAATACAGTTATGCATAGTTACACACAATGACAACAAAATCAATCTTATCATTTCTTCTGCTTGCAATTTTTGTAGTTTATTTGTCTGGTGTACTCAGACTCTTTTCTAGTGATTTTAGGACAGCCTTGGTTGAACAGCAGTTTTATGCTTTTCGGCCCTCATACATGTATTTTTGTAAATAACTGAGGCTGTAGTCAGTAAGTTCATGCTGCTGCCTTTCTTTCTGGGCTTTCTTAACAGAATGTGTTGACGTCGGGGGGACCCAGCCTAATCACTCTGTCTGAATTTTTCTCCTGGGCCATAGGGAGAAATCTTCAAAGAATTTCAATCAAGTGTCACTAGGTCAGTCTGTAAAAGACATGTCTTTGTGTGCCTTTATCTGATTACTTCTAAGCTGGTTTACACAAGAATAAGAAAGGCATAAAATAGACAAAACTAGTCTGAAATGAAATACTGAAGTGAGAGATGAGTTCAAATTTTTGTTTTGTGTTCCTATATTCTGTAGTCATTTTGTGGTTGACCATACATCTTTTGGGATAGTTGTAGGAGAAGCAGTCTGGAGGTCTCCCTTATTTAAAGAACCTTGATATTTAAGAAGCTGAAAGGACTGGAGTACAGTAAAGAGCAGAAATTAAAAGACTGGCAGAAAAAGAGGAAATAAAATTGATATTTGTTTATTGTGCCACTGAGTTGGTACAGCTTCAGTTTGCTTCATTAAGCACAAATGCAATTAAAATTAATTAATTTAATTTAAATAACCAATTTATATAATACCTACCCATGCCAGGGCATACAGTGAGGAAAAAGTTACTTTCTGTTGGAGCTAAGTAAATCAGTTGCTGATTCCAAAATTGCATGTATCAGTATTGTGAAAATCAGATGCCTCATTTCTCTGGGTTGATGTTTATGTTAAAGGCAGCCATGACTGAGTAACCTGAAAGTCCCCTGATGTGCAAATAGTCTATTGCGGCACACACATGAAAAAAATGAGCAGACACTCTCTTCTTCCAATAACTGGTTTTTCCATCTCTCTGTCCCATTTCCATCTCTGTCCCACTAACACAGTATCCTTTTAGTCCTCTCTTTAGTGTTTAGATTGCTACTCTATTCACTCTTAGGGGGGTTTTACACCAAGAAGGAAGAGAGAAAAATAAAAGGAAGGCAAAGTAGTTCTTTCATCTTCTTTCATAGTAATGATTTTTTTTTATTTTCATGTGCTGAAATGTCATAAAAAGTGACAAGACACATATTTTGCATTCCATTTGCCTTCCTTTTATTTTTCTTTCTTCCTATAACTTTTCTTCCATGTTAGGACATGCCAACATTAATGAACATTGAAACATGAAGAAAACATGGGTAGATCTTTATTGTTCTATTATCCCACACAGTTTAAACTGTTGAAGGAAAAGTGACTTAGAAACCTGATTAGTTTGTCATTGACACAAGTAGATATATTAACTTGACACTAAAATTGTAAAGTGCCCTTATGAATGCAAGCACATGGTGTCTGGTACATTAAAAAAGGAACACACACCAGTTTCTCATGCAAAGTTCTTTCCTGACGCTCTCAAGAACCATACTGAGAGTGAGTTTTGGCAGATGGCATTACAGTTCAAATAAAGAAAAATAAGCTTGTGAATTCATATATATTTCCTTGTCACTCAAATGCCAAGGGATTTTTTTAACATAATGTTTAAAGTATGGAATGAGTGTCCCCATAAATATCACTAATGCATAATGATCAGTAAGTTATAACAAAAAGTTTCAGAAAGCAGTTCCTTGCAACAAAAGCAGCTTTTTATTGATTGTACAGCAAAGCAAAAAGTAATAAAAAATGGGCCTTTAAAGTTCTTTCCTTCAATAAGGCAATGAAGCCATTGAGAAGAAAAAAACTCTAATCTTATTTCACTGGTATAAATGAAGAATTCTTACTTCAGCAAGTGCAGTGTTTACGTGAATTTTCCCCAGTGCAATGTAATCTCTCTCATCAATTGTATTGATTTCTCTATTTCATCAAATACTATTTAAACATCTACTGTATCTGCATTATGCATATGCAGCCAAGTTCAGAACAGTAAAAACATGTTATTAAAAAGCATGGTAGTCATGGAAACAGATCATATAGGAAGTACCTTGTGGCAGATTCTTCTGATTGTTCAGAACTTCACTGGCCACTTGTAAATAAAACACAGAAATGTAAGATGCCTTGTACTTGATCAAAGCACTAGTTTATTTAACCTGCTCTCAGATTTGCGTCCTGGGTCAGTATATGCTGATTCTGAGGCAGTTGCACCTTATCACTTGAAATTTTACAGTCTGGGAAAGATAGCTTTTTATTTGTAGACCACCCACAGATAATCAGTTTATTATAAGCATACAAAGTAGTACTTAGCTGTTTTGGTTTTTTTACATTATCACTACAGATGCTACATTTTTCTATCTCTTTTTATAATACATCTATCCATTTGCATCACTGGCCTGTCAAATAAAATCAAGTAATTGCCATTTGTTGTAATAACAAAGCAGAAAAAAAGCCACCAGAAAAACAGACAGCATTATTCAATGTGACTTATTTTGAAACACTGAGTTGAGACTCCCAAGGCCCAGTGAGAAAAAGGCAGTCATGAAACAAATGTTTTCTAATGTTGATTGAAATTTTAATTAAAGTTCAGTGTTGTTATTTAAATAATTCTTCAGAAGCAAGGTAAGATAACATGTTGGACCAGGAAACATGGTTGGTTAGAGGAGATGAGGAAAAAGGGGCTTCCTCCATGCACAGAAACAGCATGGCTGTATGGAGCTTTCCTGAGCAGCTGTCTGATGGAGAGTCTGTGGGGCAGGATCAGAGGAGAGGACAGTAAAGGAGACCATCCTGGGCTGTTGTTACAGATCCCCTGATCAGGGTGAGGAAATTTAAACAACTCAAGTAAGTCTCTGATCACAGATTCTGGCTTCCATGGGGAACTTTAAGCTCCCTGACACCTGCTGCAGGGGCAGCAAGAAAGAAGACAAGCAGGCACCAAGATTTCTGACAGTTTTGGGGAATAAGCTCTTGCTACAGGTACCATATAAGCCAATGAGAGGTGATGCACATGTGGACCTGTTATGAACTAATAGCAAGAACTAACAGGAGATGTGATAATCAACAGCAGTTTTAGGTAGAGTAACCACAAAGTAGTGAACTTCAAGATGCTGTGGCAGAGGAGCTCAGAACACAGGTAGACATCAGACTCTGACAGTGTCAGGATGATACATGGAGTCCTCTGAGAAGATTTCTGGACACCAGAAGAAGAGAGTGGTGACAGAGTGTGGTGGGTTGCCCTTGGCAGGATATCAGGTGTCCATCAAGCTGCCCTACCCATTTCCTCCTCAGCTGGACAAAGGGGAGAAAATAAGATGGGGAAAAACATACATCAAGATAAAGGCAGTTTAATGAAGTAAGAACAATGGTCACATGTGGAAGCAAAGGAAAAGATTTTGCTCTCTTCTTTCCATCAGCAAAGTGATGTCCAGCAACTTCCCAGGAAGCAAAACTTCAGCACACGTAGCAATTGCTGTGGAAGAGAAATGTCACAAATAATGATTGTTCTCCTTCCTTGTCCTTTCTCTTAGCTTTAATTTCTGAGCAGACATCATGTGATACAGAACATCCCTATTTTCATTTTGGTTCAGCTGTACAGGCTATGCCCCTTCCCAAGAGCTTGCCCAAACCCAGACAACTGTTGAGATGGGAATGCTGGGGAGACACCTGTCATACTGTGCCAGCACTGTTCAGCAGTAGCCAAAACGCTGGTGTGTTATCAACACCTTTATCAACTGGAGCAAAGCACAGCACTACAAGAACTGCTGTGGAGAAAGGTAACTCCATCCCATCCATAGCTAGTGCACTGGGAAAAGCTAGTGTGGATTTACACACTTCAAATCATGCCTTCATGTCTGGCCAGCCAGTTTGCTGTGCTAAAATTACTGGACTTGTGGATGAAGTAAAAGAAGTGGATGTCATTTATCTTGAGTTATTCAAAATTTTTCTTTCCTCTCTTTTTTTTTCCTGTCGGCCACAAAATTTTGTGTATCACATTTAAGACATTAAAAATCTGTGTGGATGGAGAATTATGCATGTAAGTAACTGGGTACTGAGGATTTGAGGGTAGTGGTTAGTGGGCCACACTGTGCCTGAATGCCTGTGGAAGAGGAGTATTGTGGCAGTTTATAGACAAATCTGCCCTTTTTTGACATGTCTGTGTCTGAAAGAGGCAACAAGTCAGCTTTGCAGATGACCCCATGGGGACCCATTGACATGGTCAAGGCAATGGCTGCATTGGGACCTAGCCAGGCTGGAGGACTGGGCCAGCAGAACCCCTGTGAATTTCAACAAGGACAAAGGCAGAGTTCTACACTTGGGCAGGAACAAAATCTTGTAACAGTTAGGGCTGGGAAATGACTTGTTAGACTGCATCTGTAATACTGAATCCAGTTTTTGGACCCCGTGATACACAGGAGCTCAGCAGAGGGCAACCAAGACAGGCAAGGGCAGGGACACTTACCCTGTGAGCAAAGGCTGAGGGTATTCCTGTTTCCCCCTTAATAAAGGCACTGAAAATAGCACCGAAATGTGTCATTTGGGTTTGTTACAGAATAATGAACTTTTTTCATTTGTTGTACTAGAGGTTAAGAGGTGAACAGGTAACTAAAGTTGTTGAATTTGAGTGACAAAATACCTGGAAGCCTCCCATAAAATGTGGCCCGCACTGTTGGTAGGTACATACTTTTATATGGATCTTTTTAGGTCACTAGCTAAATTTGAGGGTTTAGGTTTTATAATAACAATAAATTCAGTAACTCCGCAAGTTCGCAGGGTATGTGGTTAAACATTTAGCAACAAAGCAAAGAATATAAATAAAGAGACTGAAAAGCAAATAGAAGAAAAGCCTAACTTCATGACATCATGCATTTGTTAGGTAGCAAACACTGGTTTGTAACAAGGCTGAATTGATACAGTCAGTAATGAGGTACAAGCACTGAAAGATTTGAACATCCAAAAGATCAAAAAGAATGTTTCTTTTCAATCTGTTTTTTTCAAAGTCTAAAGAATATAGCATAAAACAGCTGTGTTAATAAAATCAGTTTCAAAGGCAGAATCTTCCACATTGGAGCTCTACATGGCATGAAGAAAATCTGCTGAACTTCAGGAATACAAATTGACAATGCAGCATGTAGTTTGATGTACTCAGGGCTCCTGTTCTGCAGGCAAAATGAGTGTGCCAGTGCCAGATCATCTCACTGCAACCCCCCTGCCACAGGGATGCCTTTTACTAGACCAGGTTGCTCCAAGCCTCATTTAGCCTGGTCTTTAACACTGCCCAGCTGAACCTTGAAGCAGCCAGCGGTGCCACTTTGGCTCATGGGCATGGAGCCCACCAAGGCACAGGTCAGGCTCCTCCAGCGAGTCGGCATCTGCAGAAATGTCTCTCAGCCTGAAGGGACTTCATTCTTAGCAATGCCCATGTCAGCTAGTTTAAAGGTATGAGCTGCGAGGTTGTTGTAGTGACCCTGTTTATGTGTACCCTTTGTTATATTAAAAATGAGATAGCGTGCAATTTAACACAGAATTCAGAAACTCTATCATACTCTTCTTGGAAGCTAAGATACACTGCTGTATTATTAATCCAAGGAAGCCTGGATGCATTCCTATCCAGGCTTCTGAACAAGAACTTGTAGCAAAAATATGAGATATCTCTACTTCCCCAGCAACATGCTGGTCACTTTAGTGGGAACTTTGAGATCAACAAGGAGCTCGTTTAAGCTTCTCTCTCCATAGAATATTCTACATACATAAATTCTGTAATACAAACCAGCCACCTGGCACAACTAATCCAGGATCAAAGACAGAGAACAAGATAAAAGGATAACAAGATTTGATGAAAAAAACTGTAATGTTTTAATAATATTTTTTTCAATGTTTCTGCTTTCCTCAAATCTATTCTTTATAAATACATAGAAAACAGGATTTTGTAATTTGTTTGAAATCTTTTAATGGAAACTCTTATCTTTCTCTTGAAAAGGTGAGTACATTTCTCTTGAAATGGAGAGTACTTTTGACCAGCTTCAGCTATTGCCCACTGTAGCGGTTTAGATTTGCCAATTCAAGTTTCCCGACCGACGCACCAAATAATGTGGTGGGTTTAGTGCTGGCTAAAATCAGCAGGGCACTTACTCATTTCTTGCTGTGAGATATGGATTAGGAGAAGGGGAAAACAGGCTTAAAACTTAAAAGGTATAAAGAAACTTTATTAACAGGACTACAAGAATAAGAAACACCAGAATAAAGCCTCCAGAATACCTTTCCTCCCCCTGCCAACTTTTCCCTTTCACAACTGACCACATAGAGACAAAACCTGGGATGTTAAAGCAATACCAACTATACAATAGTCTTTCATCAGTTCTTGTAGGGAGAGGAGTTTTCTCTTGCCATGCCATGGAGATTTCTCCACAAGAAACAGTTTTCTTGTGGCTTTTCATTTTCACAAATAGCAGCTGCCTGGGCAAAATGTGCTGCATCGTGACATTTCTCCTATTTTCACAGCCCTCCTAGAGGTGTGTCCATGGACCATGAACTCATGGGGTATTATTTTAAGGCACAGGTTCTCTTCATCTGTCTCTGTGATCATCTCTGGGAACAGAGGTTTTCTTCTTGTGTCCCTAGGGGCAAAGGGTCTTCATCAATCTCATCTCTCTCTCTCTGTTCAAGCTTCTCATGGGATCACAACTACTCCAACATCTGCTTGGCTTCATCAATGGATGCCTTTGCTCAGATCTACAGTTAGAATACTTCATCCCTCCATACCGTCTCATGAATTAAAGGTGATATTTTAGTATATCATTGTCCATCTCCGTAGTACTACCAAAAGAATTTTCAGCCCCATTAGGGCATGTCCTCATCCTCTTCCCATCTGAGGCTTGACTCCTCCTTCTACTCTCCTTGATGTTTTCATGTTATCTTTCTATGTGTCATCACTCCTTTTCTCTCCCTGAAGAGAGGAACAAGGTCTGCAGGTCTCATCTGTGTAGTGTTAATATCTTGCCCAGTGGCCATGGCAGGCACGGTGTTGGATTTCAGGCCACACTGGTGTCTCCCTCTGCCTGGCAGTTGCTGGGAGGGGAGGCGGTCCTGGCTCGGCCTGGAGCCATCGGTGCAGGCCAGGGAGGGTTTGGTGTCGGCGAGTGTCACCAGCCTCCATCCCCAGCCCGGGAGCCGCTGGGGTCCTGCCCGGCCTCCCGCAGGGGAGCGGGGCCAGCCTCACCAGAGCTCCGTTACCTCCTGAGGCCGGAAGCCAAGAGAGAGAGTTCCCTGGTTTGTGGTTTTCAAAATGTGGAATTCACGGGGGCAGATCTAATTTCTAAATGGTGCAAAATGTTGTCAGTTCTCAGAACTAGCCAGCTGTTGGCCTGTCCTAGGCACAGATGGAGCTCTCAGCAGCCTCTCTGAAAGAAATCACTTCCATGGGTGGTTTCTTACTTTTTTCGCAAATGTCAATCAATGTGAAACCACCATACCCACTTACCTCTTGAGCACTGAGTTCCTTATTAAACCTTTATTAAGGAAACCATCTCAGGCACTGCCTACAGTAATCTAGCTAAGTTCTCAACATATAAGTTATTTTCCCCCTTATTTATTTTTAAATGATTGGAGATTTTACTTTTTATTTGAATGAAAAGATAACACACCCTTTATAGACTTTTTGATTAAAAAACAAAAACAAACAAAAAACAACCCAGTCATTCAGTTGACAATTTTTCACTCTATTAATGCAAATCGTAATTAGCAGTTACACAGTTCTGTGTGTCAGAGGAATCAAGTATACCTAATGTTAAAAAATATCCCTACTGCTGCCAGTATTTCACTTGGTAACAATGCTGGGAAAAAATATTATTGAATTTATAGTAATATTAAGTAATCTATGTTCTACATAATTAAGGATGTATCATGTCACAATGAGCTGCACAGAAGGAAGATGCATTTATCAGATGTATTACTTAGACATTTATTTTCATTTTGCAAGGAGAAGTTTTGCATAATGACATTTTATTTGTGAGAATAAATTGCACATGAATGCTTTTTGATTGCAGACAGAACATAAACAGTCATGATTCTGTGAAATTTACTGATACGAGAATGGCAGTTGGAGAACACAAGTTTCATTGAAATTGAATTTACGTGGCTTGGCTTGGAGGTGGTACATTCCCTAGGTTTTCCAAATCTTGCATGAAAGGAATAGGCAATTTGGGGGGGTTTTGTGGAGGTAGAATTTTCAGTCCTACCTTTGTTATTTTCACTGAGAAAGTAAACAATTCAACTTCCAGCTTTTTTATCTAATTTTTATCTCTCCTCACCCACTCAGTGTTACCGTGGCATATACCTGTTGATTTGGTTCATTTTTTTGAGCTCCAGATGGAATACAGATAGGTGACCTAGCAGAATTCACAGAGGTATGGGGGTAGTAGGTTAAGTCCTGATTTTCACTGGGTAGTGTTAACCTCTTTCCTTTTGGCAACCTGTATCAGAGGTTTCAGGAGCAGCAGCACAACCAGAAACCACAATGTATTTCATGTATCAGCTGGATAATGTGGACTTACGCAAACAAAAGCATCCAAACCAAATATCTCCAACCCAGAGCTCCTAAGGAAGCAGTGCAGCATGCCTAGAGCAATATCCACACCCTGGGAATCTGTGTGCTGTGCCTTAGGGTATTACAAGCAATGATTTTGTGTAAGCTATGCAGTGAGAACACTGGTTTAGACTTAGAGATAAATATTTGCAAAGACTGTATCTTTAAGAGAAGCTGGAAGACTGTGACTGTGACTGTGCATTAGACTCTGGGGCTGCACTGTTTTGTAACTTTTAATCCAACTCTTTTGGTACCCTCTGCAGTAGGTAACTGACCTGAAAAGGCAAAACTGAATTTGAAACAGGGAGAAAGAAAAGACAAGCAAGAAAGCAAGAGCACAGGCATTTGAGTGGCAAGATACAGTATTTTTCTGAAAAATCTCATGTGTAGGTTAGAAAATGATTCCTGGCCTGTGCATGGGTGTTAACAAGGCAGGTGAACCAAACTTGTATTGACTTCCACAGGTTTCACATGCTCAGTGACAGTATTTTCAATAACAGCAGGCATTATATTTTCTTTTTCTCTCTCATGCTATATTCCTTTGAACTATATAAATATTTTGATTTGCAGGTGAATCAGGAAATATGTTCTCATCTTTCTTTCCAGCCTGTCAGCAGTGACACAATGTTGTCTGTTGTTCTGAAACCTTGAGAAGTTTTTATGACTCTCTTTAACTCAGTTAGTAAATTATAAACTTCAGAAAAGTTAATCTCTGGGCTTGGTAGTATGCTTTTTCATCTTGGCACATTTTGATCCAAAATGTACTCTTTCCTCCATCCCTAGAGAATGTTAAGTGGCACCATTAAAAATCATTCTGAAATGAAACAGCTTTTAGAAGGCAGGATAAGAGCATCTGCACCATTAGCATAAGCAGTCTGTTATGAGAAGGCAGTACAAATGCTATTAAAGTGACCTGCTCAAATTCATATCAGTCTTTCTCTCTTTCTTTCTTTCTTTCTTTCTTTCTTTCTTTCTTTCTTTCTTTCTTTCTTTCTTTCTTTCTTTCTTTCTTTCTTTCTTTCTTTCTTTCTTTCTTTCTTTCTTTCTTTCTTTCTTTCTTTCTTTCTTTCTTTCTTTCTTTCTTTCTTTCTTTCTTTTCTTTTCTTTTCTTTTCTTTTCTTTTCTTTTCTTTTCTTTTCTTTCTCACAGATACTTACTGAGCAAAGGTTATTTTGGATGAGTGGTGTTGGCTGGATGCTGCTTCTCTTGTAAGGAATAAAGCATACATTGCAAAATCTGGAGGATATAAACATACCATACATATTATCCAGCACCATTAAATCCACTCATGGTGTCAGTATTGCCAACCACTGGGCAAACTATACTGATTTTTAAAAGGTGATTTTATGAATATTCCTGAACAGGCCATGCACTGGATGATAAGAGAGTGTTAAATATTTAAAATTTAAAAATAAAAGGTAGATTTTTAGGTTTTTTCATTTTATAGAGGGAAAGCTTTCAGCAGTCTATAGACTTGGAGGACAAGAGAGGTAGAAGTGTTGAGCTCCTAAAGATGAAGATGTCTGTCATATTGTAACCCAGTATCCATGAACTAGTGCTTGCAAAAATTGCATGTGGTTGAGCGTGCTGATGCTATGAAATTAATATCAGCTGTCAGACATAGCTCCATTCTGTATTCACATCATGGTGGCCATCAGCAATCTCCTTCACTAGTGTTTTACAATAATTCTCTTTTACAAATATTTACTGTTCATTTTCATCCTTAATGATCATCCCTGAGCAGATTGAAATCAAAAGGAGAAACTGTAATGCCCTCAGCCCTAATCTGGCAAATGCCTAGCTTACTGTTTTATGAAGCAGTAAAGTATTTCTGACCTTTAATCTTTCATTTCAATAGTGAAAAATGGAATAGATGCCACTATTTAATGTAATGAAAAATAATCACAGTGCTCTTGAAAGCTAATGTAGCAGAAGATTCTTCTTAGAGAACCTCTGTAGTAAACTACACTCCACTAATCTTATCTGCCATTCTCAACAGGCAGGGGCCTGGGGTTTGTGCTCTAGCAATTCTGTTTTACTGGTCAACACAGAATTTTAATTAAACATAGCTTATAGGCCGAATCTTAAATGGAATAATAAAATCACAGCATAACCTTATATGGAGTGTATGTATTATGGTACACAAAGGTAATCTTGTTTATCTTTCTTCTGAACCCGTGGCTATCTTATGATGTTAAATAATCAGTCATTCAATCCATGCATTCAAAAGTGGATTCTCCTTAGTATGTCCAATATGTTAAATTTTTACAGAATTTTACACTACTTTTTCTTCTTCCTTCTTGTAGTTGTGCCAGTTCATAAGTACAATTAAGTTATGTATTGCTTTAGGAAAAAATACACCAGTAAGGTAATAGTGAATCCTCAATTATTTCATATTTTTATGAATATGTAAAATTAAATATGTCATCCACATCTATATACTTGTAGTGTATACACTTACATAAAAATACCTACTTTCAAAGTTGGACAGAATATCTACTTTTTTATTTATTTATTTCATACTTGGAAAAAAAATGCATCTACTACTGCACTTTGGGAGAGGAACCTACGCACACCTGTATGTGTATGTGTATGGGATGTGTTTGTGTGTATTTCTATGTCCTGGTGTTACTGGTACCTGTTTGAGTTTTCTCTAAGGAAATATAATTTTAGATGGACAGATATGAAAGCAACATTAAATTAATTAGCAGAAGAAAACTGTGCAAGGTTAAATGAAAATAAAATGTACTAATAGTACTTAAGTTAATACTTTATATTCATTCTGTGTCATAGTGTTTGGTAAGAGCATAATTTTCATAGCAGATTTTTGCCTTGTTTATCATGCATGAGTTGGCAGTGAAACTTTCTGTAGGGGCAGTACAGGATTTGTGCATCAGCTGATTTCTTTTTGAATATTTATGGATTACATTGAACAGTCTTGTCCCAAGATCCACAGGATTTTGTGAGAGCCATTTTAGGCTCACCTCATTTTACTCAAGTTCTGAGAAGGTCTAGAAAGAGCATCACCAGGGCTTTCTAATGCTTAGAGCTTTGACATGCCAGTGATGTGCCCCTGCAACAAAGCAGGTCAGCAGCTTCCTAGGCTGCCCTTGGCAGAACATCACCAGCAGATCAAGGAAATTATCCTGTCCCTCTGCTCAGCACAGGTGAGACACAGCTGGAGTGCTGGATCCAGGACTCCCAGTACAGGAGAGACATGGAAATAAAGAAGAGAGTCCAGAGAATGGCCACTGAGGCAATTAAGGGACTGGAGCATCCCTCCTATGAGGAAAGGATTAGAGCCTTGGGATGGTTTAGCCTGAAGAAGTGAAGGTTCAAGGGAGATTTTACCAATCTAAATAAGTACATCTAGGGAGGTGCAAGGAGAACAGAACCAGGCTCTTTGCAGTGGTGTCTGGTGACAGGACAGGAGGCAAAAGGGCACAGACTGAGTTACCCAGAAAGGCTATGGGGTCTTCATCCTTGGAGATACTCAAGCACTGACTGAAGATGGTCCTGAGCAATCTGAATTGGCTGACCCTGCTTCGAACAGAGGGGTTGGGCTAGACAACCTCCAGAGTTCCCTTCCAACATCAGCCATTCTGTAATTCTGTGGCCTGCTTGAATACCTTATGCTGCCTTTATTCCTATGAAGTGACAATAACAAAACTGCCTTGACAAAAGCGGTTCAGAGTGTGGACTTAAGAAGACTTCAAAGTTAACAATATTCTAAGAATACCAGTAAAAATTGAGCATCAACATTAAACCTTCTGTTAAAAATAACCAAAAAACTAATGTGCCATTTTCTCATCTGCCTGTCTGGCAGAGGGTTGTATCCTTCATTGCAGAATTGGAATAGACTGAGCAGGAACAACCCCTGGGGCCAATGTGACATGAAGACCACAGTAGTCTAAACAGATTCACTCAAGAAAGGATCAGCTACTACAGATGCATTTAAAGGAGAAGTAACAAGCTGAGATTAGCCTTTTAACCCTTTCACCTCCCTTTTGCTACTCAGGCTTTACTTTCCTATTTGCCCCTTTCAGCATGTCAATAATTGCCTATTCATATTGTCAGTGAAAAAAAAAAGCTCTCATGTTATCTAGGAGTACTTCTTTATGACCAGTGTAATAACTATTCAATATGATCTACATCAGTTCTGTTCTGTCTAGTTTAGTATTCATTGTCTCCAAAAAGTTACTTTAAAATAGGGCAACAGAGTTTAAAAAGAAAACAAAAATCTGAGATAAGGAATTCCAAAGTCAAATTTTCTTATAGAATCTCAGTACCGCTCCCCATACATTGTGTCATAGTATTTAACTGCATAGAAATCAATCAATACCTGTGCATGATGGGAATGCCCATTGCTTTGTGAGTCTCTTCCATCCAAGTCACCACATCTGGCACTGAGGTTTTTACTCTGTTCATGTCAACTGAGATACTTGCTGCCTCTGTCTGGTGCCTTTTAAACACAAGGTGAAATTCTGTTGGCAGTTTAATAATTTTTTAAGCATTCAGTGTGAATGACAATCAAATAAGTATGGATGTACATGAATATATATGTGGCAGTTTGGTTATAAATGAATGCAGATTGATTTTTCAAGATTATTAAATTAATATTTATAACATTTTGATTATTAAGACAGAATGTTTTAGGGACATCTGTTTCTGCAAAAATGTAGTTAGCTTTATGTTCAGATGATGCTACAATATCTTATTTTGATTTTTACTTTCACATACTGCTCTATGCTCCTGTGTTCCTGATATATAACTAAACTTTGGAACAGGATGTCTTTGGAGATTGTGGAATTGCCATCACAGTAAGACAAATAATGAAAACATTTCAGTATACTTACTGTATTTATCTGGCAGGAGACAAACTCTTTTTATTCCTTCTAATCCAACTTTTCCAGGAAAACAGCTCAAAAAGCAAAATATGTTTTTTGTGTGTACAAATTTGTGAAAATAGAATGTCCTCACTTCCTCTGGCAGTGACGTCACACAAGATGTGTTACAGCTGTTGGCTGGTACAACTGTTGGAACAATAAAAAGTTCGACCAAAATGTGTTGCTCTAGAAACTGAGAGCTGGTTTTGCATGCAAATTTCCAAGTTACTACTACTTGTGGCTGCCGTGGGGTATGTTCAAGATTTGGTATTTGCTTTAGTCACTGTATCTAATTTCACTGTTATTTCCCTCAACACCCAGCAAAGATCAGCAATTTTGTTATTAGAAATCTTTGCATTCTGTACTGCATTTACTGAGAGGGATTAACTCTTTGTTTTTCAGAGCTTCCGTATGGCTGGGAGAAAATTGATGATCCCATTTATGGCACTTATTATGTTGAGTAAGTTCCCAAATTCCATATTAAGTTGCTATTAATGTGTCATAACCTAATACTGGTTATAGTATTAGGGTATCCTCTGCAATGCTCAGCCTGGCAAGGAATGGGTACAATTACTTGGCATGTTAAACTAAGGGTATACCAGGAATTCTCAGTCATCAATGAAGTTAATGTATCCAGATATATTGGAATGTCCCCAGTCAGTGACTCAGGCATTCAGTCACTCTCTTTATCCAGTCTGGTTTCGTTTCATTCCAGCTGACACTTGTACAAAGAACACATCCATTCAAGAAATGTTGCATTTTCTATTTAAGCTTTGGATATCCAGCAAGGTATAAAAACCTTGTTAATCAATGAATAGAGCAAAGCATAATCATTTTAGCACAGTTAAGATCTGTTTCTGGGTAGTCCTCGCTGCAAATCAAATGTTTATACTGGTTGTCCCAGAAGTCAAGTTATTTATACAGTACATATAAAATTTTATGTGTTATTTTGTATTAAAAAGTGCAGCTGAAAACAATATAAATTCTATTTTCATAGCACAATCCTTGCTTTCATTTTCTTCAAATTTTATTTTAGTCATGAAACAAGAAAAAAAGCTTTTTCCTCTATGCAAAGGCCAACAAAATGCTTTTTGTTTGAATGGTAGAACCTGACGAGTTTGTACATAAGTAAATCTGAGACATGAGTTCCTCTGCTTTTTAACTTAGCTTAGTGAACGAGACTTATGCAAAATGAATCTTGATTCAGACTATGATACCTGCTTGAGAGGGGTCAATTCACACTCTGCTCTCTACAGACAGTATGCAAGAGAGGAGATAGAAAAACATTCCTGTCACTGTGCAGACAACACTTGAAAGGTTGGGAAACA
Source organism: Poecile atricapillus (assembly GCF_030490865.1). NCBI lineage: Eukaryota > Metazoa > Chordata > Aves > Passeriformes > Paridae > Poecile > Poecile atricapillus. Next base: position 11,571,871 of record NC_081289.1, read on the forward strand.
GCTATCCATTAGTGCCTTGTATTAAACAAGAGAGATCTTTAAAGAATATGACCCCTGACCTTAAATCTGTTTCAAATCCTGACACTCAAGAAGAATATTTATCTAGTTATTTCATAGAAAATAGAAAATTTCCTTTGTGTCCCGCATTTTTCCCTTGGTCTCTTGAATCCATATGAACACGCTAACTGGAGGAATGCCCTGGACAGTTCTTGGAGATGCAGCTTTTCCAGGCTCGAGGATATGCTGCTGTTATGCAAGGGTTCAAAGGTGCAGGGAGACCAAAAATTCATCTGATTTCTGGATGTGTAGAAGATACAAGATGGCCCTTTCTTACCTGCTATAACAGCAGCAGCTTGTGGATGCCCTTGCATGTTCCCCAGCCTTCTACAAAGCAAACTAACAACCGAAAATGGTGTTTGATAACTGCTCTGCTTACTCCTTCTGTCCCGGTCTCCAAATGCCAGAGCACCTGCTCTCCTTCTTTGTCCCCAGCTTGCTTCCTGCCCTCAGGTGAAAGAGGCAGCAGCTCCATCTACTTTGCTGCTCAGCTCAAGTCACCTTTGCCAGTCCAGAGTCAAGTAAATGCTAAGTTTTGAAGTACCTACATAATACCATTAAATTACTCCCCCTTGTGATGCCTGAGTTCTTTTATGATGTCCCCAAGCAGGTAGGGGCTGCAGTTCTCATATTATTTTGTACTTCACCCCCGCCAAAGATTTCTGAACGTGCAATCGTGCAGCTGCTGGGTGTAAGCAAAGCCTCTGCTCCAGTGGTTTTTAGTGTATTTTGGGGTTTAACAGGTGTTGTGCAATTTCTGTGCATGAATCTCTTACTGAGACTCCGCTTGGTTGTTAGTGCAGCCCAAGGCATTCTGGCACCAGCAAGGCTCACACTCCACTAGAGTCAGAAAAGGAACAATTATTTTTCTGCATTTCATGTCCAGCCATAGGTAAACAGATGCAAGACACCAGGCCCAGATGTTATCGTGCAATTACATATTTTAAGGCTGTTAGTGCCAAATTTATTAATCCTAACACAGATAAGATTTGTGGACCAATACATCAAACCTACTGCAGTCTCTGAGGTTTTTAGAAGTGGAATGGATGCTCATGGTATGGCATTAAAACTGCAGCCCTGCTAAATTCACATGGAGTTTTATAGTCAGTAAAATGTAGCTGTAGTTTAATTTGTGGTCTGAGCTCAGTAAGTTTGAAACAAAGATTGCTTTCCATTTTTCTTGCTACAATATATAACAGTCTCAGCTTTTTTATTACCAGTATTCAACAGATGTGTTCATTTTTAACTAGATAAAATCAGATTACAATAAACTCTCTTAATTTTGTCGTAAAAGTAGTTAAATTATGAAAAGCAAGGTTACAAGCTTCCACACATTCAGGTCCAGTCCAAGTTGACATGCAGGCCTACAAAACCCTCATGAAAGAAGGACTCTGCTCACTGGTGTTGTCATATCCCATGGGAAGTTCGTAAGGTTGAGTAATGAGGCAGACAGGCTCTATTTCACCTTAAAAGGAGCAGCCATGTTCAGCTCAAATATTCTGATACCAGAGAAGAAGCTAAAAAAGAAAACAAACCAAAACAAAGGAGTTTAGACCTCTTGCTAGTCGAGTTTCTAAAGATGAATCACAACGTATTTGGAAATTCTGTTACAAAAGTCTCCAGTATAACCTCTCTTAACCATGCATTAATGCAGGTGTGAGATAATGTTACAATTTTCATTTGCTTTGTTATGAGGGTCCAGACTTCATTTGTGTAGACATTTGCCATAAATGAGAAGTGTTTGCTATATGTTTGTTAACTTGCATACAATCCGGTCTTAATCTGTAAACTAAGAACTAACAGCAGTGAGCTGTGCAGGACTGTGGAGAGAAAGTAGTCATTAGAGTGCACTGGGTCTTTCAGGATTCTAATTGCCAAAAGATTGTTTCCCTCTCTGAGGATGATTAACTACAACACAGAGCTCAATTTTCAGACATGGGCTCTTTAATAGAACAGCTAAATTAGCCGTACAGGTATTTATTCTGGCAAAATATACCTCCTTGACTAACAACTGACAATTCTCTGTTACTACTCAAACAGAAAGAAATTATCTCAGATCTCTTTTTCACTATAAAGTGTTATCAACTGAAAAATGTGAATAAAAAGAGTAGAAAGGCATTAACAAGTTATGCATTAGAATATCCATTTTATGGGCATCCTGATCCCCAGTATTACTCTGTTGTGTAATAGGCAACAATTTTGAAAGCTATAGGCAAAAACCAGAAAAATAACTCCACCCCACATATTAAAGTAGCTAAGAAAAGGAGATAGGTTATAATCCTTGTACTGGTGCCCATGCTCTGACCTGCTACCATTTTGTCAGAGTTCAGTGCCTTGACCATCAACTATAGTCTTCAAATTAGGCACTACAGCCCACAAATCTAAGGATGTGTTTCTGTTGTCTTAGGTGCATCTAACCTGAAACTCATCACAAAAACAACTTAGCCTGGCCCCACTGATTGCTGAGAGGGCAGAACTGTGTCTATATTTTATAGGCTGGCTGGTGGTGATGGTACCTCTTCATCAGACAGAGAGAGTATTTTGACATCACAAGTAAACATAGATCAAAAGAAAATCCTACCTCTGAGGGTCTGTCCCCAGTTAAGATACAGTGAGCTAACAAGGGCCAGCAGCACCAGCCTCCTTCTCCACACAGCCACAGTGGCACTAGAAGAAATTAGTTGGATTAAGCTTTGGATTAGGATTTTTGATTTAATATATATTGTATAAAATAAAGGAAGAAAATTGAAATTAGAATTGTTCACTGAATTAGATCCTATGAGAAATTAGCAATACATTTTGGCTACCATCCAAAATTTGTTTTAACCACAAAAGCACTTACTTGTAACCATCTCTAAAACACATACTTGGTTTGTCTTACAAAGGCCTAGACTAGTAATATATATTTTGTATGCTGTGGAAGTAGCTAGATGAAAAGCTAGAATGTCCTTTTAAGAGAATTACTTATCTTAACAACTTCTTTCTCAAGTGAACTCATCAAGAGCACTTTTTCTGATTGAGCCATGAAGCTGTACTTAAAATTGCATAAAAGAGATGTGTTTCATGTATCATCAGTATAGGAACATAATACAACATTACTGACTGATAAAAAAGACTGATTATAATTTTCTTTTCTTTGACTCCTCTTGGACACAATATTTAATGCAATTTTTTTAATTTAGTTGGAAATTTCACATTGTGCTCTTGAGATTGCACACTACCAAAAAAAACAGTCAAAATGTGGGAATAAATTGGAGTTCAGAGTTATTGAAGTTGTACCAGCAACACGAGGTGCTTCAAGAACCTGTGTGTTAATCTTGCTATCTAATCTGGTAGGACAACATGCCTTTTTCAATATAGCTGTTATCAAATATACTTCTGTTTGAATGGACCAAACCACAATTTAAACTCTACCTAGGAACCGTAGGTAGGCAGTAGGAAATGGATTCTAGCTGTGATGTCATTTCCACAGTAATTAACCTTTCTTGAGCCATGAACACAGATTAACTAAAATCCCAATTTCTTTTATATCACAGAAGCACATATAATTTGAATCTTAGGTCTGCAGAGGCCCTCCTGCAGCTCTGTTATGTGCCCTGCAATTGCAACATGACACTAAGCATAATGCAAGGTCCTGAATGAAGATCTGGAGTGAAATCTTGAATATCCATTACATCTGCATAATATGGCACAAAAGCCATGGGATATCTCTGCTCTTGTGGAGGGCAGCTGGAGAACAGGGCAGGATAATTTAGAGCCCCTAAAGTAAGAGACGATCGCTATGTTGGAACAATTAACCCACATGTGTAGCAACCCTAGTTTTAACCTTATCAAATGCTAACATAAAACAAGCTAGATACTGTACTCCATACCTCCTACTGGAAGCTGTTTTCAAACTTCACACTTCAATTGTGAGAAGCCTACAGACTTCATGTCTGAAATCCTGGCATCTCTAATATATTCTAATATTTACTTCCAAATGTACTCATAGAATGCAATTATATATCAGAATTAATTCTTCTTGAATCCAAAGCTAAAACTCCTTTGATCTTCTATAATAGAACACTCTATTTCACTGGTCTTCTTGTAAACCTTTCATATAGATTCATTTCATTTGATCAAGGGTACTCAGAACTTTATTGAGTTTCATCACTGTCTTGTGTAAAGGCAAATGCAGTATTTCCTTTACAACATGGAAATACATCACATGATAAACACATTGTACAATTACTTTTTTCATGCTTATGTTAGTTCATGATTACTTTTTTAAATGCATATCTTGCTTTCTCCATTTTAGTGAATTTTTTCTCCCATTCATAATAAGTTTCTAGAATAAGGTGCTGACAATTACTGAAATTACAGAAAGTAAAAGTCTAGGAAAGGAACACCTACAATCTTAAACAACCTGTCTGAAGAAAGAAATAAATGAGAGGGACTTTCTCTGTCTACAGCATAGACCAAAATTTACTGAAAGCTATTAATCAAAATTTTAGAGTATGAGAGTAGCAGCCACTTGAATGAGTTATAGCCATGTGAACAAAGAAACTTAAAGATTTATCACATTTACTTCATCTCATTAAATCAAATATTCTTTTACATGACTGAAAGTCTTTTCACTTCATTAATACTGGCCACTAAATCCTATTTTGCTAGTGTATTGCACTCCCATAGGACTTGCTGCCTTTCCTCTATCTCACTTCCTAATGGCAATTCCACTTATTTTCTTTGAAGTGGTGTTAGGATCAAAATCTCAAAGGACCTGAAAAGTGCTTAATGTGGCACAAAAGGTCACTGCAATGTAAAAAAAGACCCTTTTAGGATCTTAGAGTTGTGAAAGTTACCAGGTAACGTGTCCAAGTGCTTAAACTCATGATTGGGATTGGATTTTCAGAAGACCTCAGTAGATGGTAACCCAGTGAGAACAAATAAGGAGTGACATAAGCCTGCCCTTCTGTATATGTCTTCCACTGGAACAGTGTTTGAAACACAGGCCCCTTCTCTTCGTTGTATTCTCTTGTGATCCTATCTTGCAGCTATGTTCCATGCAGCCTACTAAATTGTTTTGCCTCCTTTAGGTGCAAAATATATCCCAGGACAGGACTGAAGGATAGCTCAGTGATTGATAAAATGTGTGCTTTAAAGAATTAAAATCAAGGATATGGTGACAGTATGTAGTAAAGATCATATCCTAAACAAAATGCAGAAAAATAATGATGTAATGCCAGAGATGGATTTAATGACCTGTGGTAGGGAATGTAAATCATCAAGAAGAAATGTGTGTACTAACTTTTCTGATATTTCTATATGACCTATGTAATGCTAACCTGCCATCTAATTTAGTTTCTTCGTCTGATTTTTTTGTACAGCTGAGCAGATACGCACCATAGTACTATAAAGGAATAATAGTTATTACCTGTGTAAGATTTATTTGTAAATTACCATCATAAAAGAACTCTGTTGTCTAGGCTTTTCTTTTTGTGTAAGTGACTGAGTAAATTCACTTACACAATTAATTGATAATAATGCACAAAACTGGTTGAGATCCTTTGAATCATACACAGAACAGTGGTCATGCTGAAGACACAAAAAACTGTTGCTGTAGCGTGTTTCAGCAGTGCTGCTGTTTTATATGTACTTCCATAGATGAAAACCATTTGTCTGTAGCAGAGTTCAGCATATTGAAGCGATAGGATGCTGCTCAGAGCTGTTCATTACACAGGGCACTGGTAGTATAATCTCATCCCCAACAAAATTGTGTGGAATGTAAGGGACACACTCCGGCCCATTGGGGGCTCCTCATAGTTTTACTCTAACCACACACACCTTAGCCACATGCAGCACCCTACTATGAAAATTATCATTTTACCCAACTGAACCCAGTTTTTAATCAAAACCAATTTTTTTCCAGCCACATAAATAGAAGAACTCAATTTGAAAACCCTGTCCTAGAAGCAAAAAGGAAGCTACAGCAGCATAACATGCCCAACGCAGAACTTGGAACAAAGCCTATGCAGGCCCAAGGTTTCCGAGGTATAGTACCACGTCAGCTGTCTTAGTTAAGATGAAAGATCCTGCCCTTCTGTTTTTGTGACAATGATTTTGTCATAGTGTAGTTAAAACAGTAGTGTTGCCAATGCTCAAATGTCGCCCTGAAAACTCAGCTTCTGAGCTGGCTGACATGGTTTTCTAAAGACTTTCCCAGGACAGTAACTGTAAACATAGATATGTGTACATTCTTTCTGTTACACGTCTTGTGATGGGCATCTCTCATGGCCAGTGCAGTGAGAAAGTGTTATCCTGACCACCCAATCCCTGGCCGTGGTCAGGAGCCTATAAATCCTGGAGGGAAAAATAAACCTCGCTCTTTCTTTCACCACACCTCGACCTGTGTCCGTGTGATCTATTCATCTTCAGCGGTAACACTCAAAAGGTTATCACCTATATCTTAACAATATTCTCCCTTAAATGTCTGAGTTCCAATTGTTGCAAGACTCACCAACCAACTATAACTTTCAGAGGCGCAAAGGAAAACCAGAAAAGTTGAATCTAGTGTTTCCTAAGGGCTGAGAAACTGAAAGCACAAAAAGAATCCTAATTTTCTAAATAAAATCATAAATTCTGTTCCTGGGAATATACGACTCTCTCTTGAGCACCCGAGGATGGCAATGCCGAAATACTTAATTGTACTTTCTCTAAATTACTCTTAATTGATGTTTGGTATGCTTCTAAGCTAGCTCATCTAGCAAGCATCAATTAAGTTAAAAGCCTCAAGCACAGAGTTATAGGAGTTTACAAGAATGCAGCCACTTGGTGACATAAAAATTAATGTGCTCAAAAGGAGCTGGATAAGCAGCAAACAGTACTGGTACAGAAAAATGAACGTTAATGTAAGGTTATAGTCAGAGAATGAGGCTTGTTCTCCTTTGTAACAGTAGAAAGCTCCTCATCAACCTTACCTAGACCCAAATTTGCCCGCCTGCGCCCCGCTCCCAGGAGGTCCCGCAGCGTGAATGACCTGTCGCAGTGCCGGCGCGTCCCTGCCGGGGCACATGGGCTGTACGGTACGTCCCCGCTGCCCACCAGCCCTGGGACCAGCTGGGGTCACAAACTCTGCACGTTCCCCAACCCACCCTCACCGAGTGTGCAGCATGGGAGAGAAGCACGGGGACCCCCCGGCACCCACACCGAGGCACGAGGGGACACAAAGTTTGCACAGCAGTCATGTGTGTCACTTGATGGATGCCTAAACCCCGTGTGTTTGGAGAGAAAAGCTCGTCTAATACTTACCTCTTCTTGGTAACAAGTGGAATGAGACATTCACAGGGGATATTTTCCTTGTTGTGGTTGGGAGGGAAATAATGAAGAGTGTATTACTTTGTAGACAAAGCTGAATTTATAGGTTAGGAAAGAGGTTTTTAAATTACATCACAGATCATTTTTATTGTTGTAATTATTTTAGCTACACAATATCCACTTCAAAATGGATTTCTAATATCAAAGGATATTTATATCTTTTCATTTATGGCTGATCTGCCATAGATAAGAAATATTTTTTAAGCTTTGTATTAGTGCAACAATCCACAGATATTTTTCCCGGAATGCCTGCACTCTTTATTTTCTTGCCTTTGATACACTGCCACTTGGTGTCAGCCAATATTGTTATCTGCTGTCCCTGCTGTGTTGTGACTAGATCAGAACTTTTGTCTTTCTTGTTTGTGTTGACTGATGTAGAAAAACCACTCTTCACCCGTGATGCATCACAGCTGAAGGGGACTTTCCTCAGCACAACTCTTAAGAAAAGCAACATGGGTTTTGGATTTACCATCATTGGTGGGGACGAGCCAGATGAGTTTCTCCAGGTGAAGAGTGTAATTCCTGATGGGCCTGCAGCACAAGATGGGAAAATGGAAACAGGTAATCTTGAAAGTTCCTCTATTCTTTTATACGAGAAATAGATTTCTGAGTCTCACTCCCTCCATGAGTTTTCCATATGACTTTCTGTGTTAATATGTAGAAAAGGTAAGTTTGTGGTAAAAATTTCATGCTAATAAATACCAGATAGCTTATTTTCCCCATTTCACAATATTTTAAAGGAAAAAATATCTCTACAATTCCCTACATAAAAATGGTATATGGTTTATAGGCTGTTTACTTAAGAGAAGTCTACATGGAAAGAAAAGAGATAGAGAGCACAGACTACTAAGTGCAAATTTATTTCTTTAGAATGGGTGGTTTTGCAAAATAATCAGTTGAGTCTGATCCAATACTGTTCTCATTAGAACCATCATAACAAGAGTTTTCAGTGTGGCATATGGACACACAGACATTTGTGTCCTATTAAAAAAGGATCTGTGAAAACTCATGAAATGAAAGGAACTCCTTCTGAAGATATTGAAAGCTGCTCTGAAGATCTGGACCACCACTGCAAACATTTTCATGTTCACAGATTGATAAAGACTGTAAACCACTGTCTGAAAGTTCACATCAGGTCTATGTATGGATGAAACTCTTGTAGGAAGATGAATTCATTTTCCATGGAGCTGTCATCTTCTTTAGGAATAGACAGTCAGAGAATAATAGAATTATTTCAGTTGGCAGGGACCTTCAGTTACTAGCCCCCTGCTTAAAACAAGGCTAACTTTGTGATTGGATCAGGTTTCTCAAGGTCTTGAGAAAATTTCCTAAGACACAGATTCCACAGCCTCTGTGGTCTCCTGTCCCAGACTTTCTCCACTCTCATGGTGAAGACTTTTGCCCAGAATTTGTGGACACCTAATCCCCATAACTGTTGAAGGCCAGGTTGGAAAGGGTCCTGAGCAACCTGATCTAGTGGGTGGCAAGGGAAGTAGATGATCTTGAAAGTCCCTTCCAACACAAACCATTCTATTATTTTTGTTCTTTAGGTCCAGTTGGGCTTTCCACAGGTACAGCTGGTTAGTAGGGACTGAAGTCCTGTGTTCTTGTGTTTGTGCAGCCCTGTCACTCTGTACCATCTCTCCCCAGCATAATTTATCCCATGTGCATAATTTATCCATTTCTTACCAAGACACTGAAATAAGGAAATGCTCATTTGGGATTTTTGTTGCCTCTGTAGAAAAACCATTTCATGATGGCTGGACTCACTATGAAGATAATTTTGTAAACTTTGATAATAGATCATTGTGGATTAATCACAGCAGCAGAGAAAGAGTGCAGAGAGCAGACACAGAAACCCATGCAGGCACAAATGATGGTGGAATAGTCTGAAGTGATTTTTCTGGAAATTTCATTTCATCCTTTTATTGTAGTCAGCTTTTTTTATCATAGTCATATTCGTATGTCAGAATAAATCATCCTGGATTCTAGTTTATTTTGTAGGACTATCTAGGACTTGCCAAGTAGGAAGTTTAAAGGTTGTGAAAAGTGTTCTTTAAAAAAAAACCCAAACAGGATTTGCTTCAAAGCTAATATTATAGTCAGCACGATGTTTCTAATGCAAAATAGGCAAACAGAAAATTTATGTGAAGAAACAAAAGGTAAAAAATAAGTAGAATATAGATTTTTGGCACTGATTTTACAAAAAGACATTAGTCTAATATCTTTTTAATTCTCAGTTCTTGTTGCTATTTTAACTTAATGCAGTTTAGTTCTCAAAGGCAAAATTTATTAAATTAGCTGATTAGGTGAACAAAGGATACAACAGACTTCCTGAAGTTCAGAAGATTTCAGTGGCATAAACTTCATTTTTCCCCCTAATAATTTTTGTACTATCTAATGCATGGCATGAGAGATTTTCTTTGTTTGTCGTGGTTTAGCATTCTCAGACACAGAACTCAAATATAGTTATTTGATAATCCCTCAGAAATGTGGCCTGGTTATTAGTGAACTTGATCATATGGAGTTATTTTCTCTGGAAAACAGGGTATCCTTGCAACTTAATTGAATTTTTATGCTCAAATTGAATATGAGTTTCATAATACTGTTGATGGTCATCATTGTAGTTATGCACTGTGATTAGAGCATGTAAGAAAAATGTTCTTTAAAATGCATAGAAGTAGCATTGGGTTTTTTCCTCAGGTAATTAATTCAACCATATTAAGAATGTAAAACAGATATGCATTCAAATATATAATCACTCTACAATTATGTGACCCCAAAACTTATAAAATTAGAACAAATTTTGTCCTCAAATGCCTTCATTTTTAAGAGTGATGGATTCTGATGTAAAGTAATTGGAGAATCTCAGGCTAATTATTGTGGCATCCAACATGTTTTCTATGACTAAATTAATTTCTAACTATGTTAATGGTAAACTGAAAAAAAAATATTTAAGGTCAGAATTTTTATAAAAGTTTTGTTCAACAAAGTGCTTGTATTTCCTGATATCAAATCCTTTTCACATTTCCTGAATTAGAATTTTTCTCCCTATTGAGCTATTCTACAATATAGTCAATTGAAGATATGAAAGCCTCCCAGGTTCCATCAATAGCTTTTTGTTCATAAAACTGTTAAAATTTTACATTGGAAAACTACTTGAAATTGCATCTGTTTCTTTTTGTTTGTTAGTTAGGCATCATTGGATAATAAATAGAACTTTTAAAACAGATTTTATTTGTTCTTTTGATACAAACTGTGTTCAATTTATATGTACTCCGGATATGATCAGAATCATGGGCAGCTTCGGTTAATGATTAAAGCATCATGTTGTGGCAATAGGGCGTCATAGTGGAAAGTCTGAGGGCAGTGACCATGATCTCTGAAGCAGCCTGAGTGTAAGGGAAAACCACAGCACTGGTTCCCCCAGCTCTAATATGATTCTGGTCCCTTTCCTTTGCAAAGCTGTTACTATTTTTTGGCCAAGTGGTTATTGAAATCTTCATATTCAGACCTGCATCAGATTTGGGGGAAATAAAAAGAAAAGGCGCCATCTTGTTTATCTTACCTAAACTTTGGCCACAAGCTGAAGATACCAAAGCTGTACTTCAAGCAAATTGTTAAAGAAACAAGCTCATAGGAAACTACCATTGTAACTTTGGTTTATTTCCTCACCCTAAATCTAATATAGGTGTATCCTATACTAGATAAATCCTATATTAGGATATATCCTATATTAGACAAATACTATGCAAAGAGTGAGTCTCTGTAAGACACTGTTGCCCTTTAATATGATCATAACAAAGGAGTTTGACCTAAAAATTTCAAAATGGGCAATTTTGGATTTCATCCTTTAGAACATAGAGCTATAGAATGGTTTGAATTGTAAAGGCATTCAAGATCATCCAGTCCCACTTCCCATACCAGAAACAGGTGAACCTTCCACTACACCAGCATGATGTCATTGGCAAGCTTGTTGAGGGCACACTCAATTCCTGTGTCCAAATCCAACAAAGATGTCAAAAGGTGCCTGTCCCAGTTCTGACCCCTGAGGAGCACTGCTGAAAGCCTGGAAGCCACTGGGAACACAGAAGCAGCTGCCTGACTGTGACTTGGCATTGCTGTGAAACAAAGCAATGAGGCAAACCAAGTGCACTGAGATGCAACAAGAGATATCTGAGGTCCTGACAAGCTATCAGAACCACTTGGTGCCCAGTGTTGGGCACTAAGAGGTATTTATGTTTTTCCTACACCCACAATAAACCTCACAAGCAGACTCAGAGGAACCACATGTCAGTGGAAGAATCAAAAACAACCAAAATTAAATTCCTGATCCCATTTGCCAGATGTTTCAGAATTTGTAGGGGCTATTATGCCCCCATGTAAATCTAGCATCTGTGCACTAATGGTTGTTAATAATCCTGAAAATGCCTTTCTAGGATGTGTTTTAGCATTTGGAGCTCAATCAAACTGCTGGATATGAACATTACACTCCACAGCATCTCTGTCTGTCTCAGGACAACCTAGAAACTGATACCACATTCTTTTCTAGAAAATTACATTGTCTTGTCTGAAGCCTCATGCAGCCAACAGAAAACTCTCAGTATTTAAGATGCCCCTGCATTCAATTAAAATGCTGAGTGAACATCACTGGTAAAAGACTGCATCTACATGAAAAGATTTTTATACAGTGAGTGATTTTGACTGACTGCTGTTCTAAGGCAAACAAAGATTTAGGCCTGCGGCTGAGTCAGATAAAAGCTCAAGCTGCAAAGGCAAAAACTCTCCTACAATTCTCAAGGTTATTCAATGGACTGGATAAACTGAAACACTCCCACATAATCAAGCTCAGGGAAAGAGTCTCACTCTACATTTCAGCAAGCTCCATTTCCTCTGGTGAAAGTTTTCAGGGAACAGCTCAAAGACATGGTGCAAAAGCGGTTCTTGGAGTCTGGCGATGACCCTTCTGACTGATGAATATCTTTGGTCACTGCAGGTTGAACTTTCCAGAAACAAAAATCTGTGGGGAAATGTCATAGCTCAACAGTGTGAATAAAGAAAGGGAAAATATGTTCTTTCATTTCATCTGCCAAGCATGCACTTGGCCAGCTTTAAGATGCTAAATCATCTGTAAACAATGGAAACATGGGCTTTTTTAGATGTTGTTCTCTCAGGAATGGTACTTTTTCTATATTAGTTAATCTATTCCAGAGATAGAAATTCATAAATTAAAGTTCATCTAACAGATGATGAATCTGGTGATTGACCCTACAATGTCACTAGGTTTAGGAAATAATTATCTAGTTTTATTAATGCATATTTTTTCACAGTAAGGCTAATATCTTACAACCTTTATAAAAACTGGAGTACTCAAGACAGAAGTAATTGGGGATATCTGCAAAAGGATGCAATTTTACAAGTTCAGGCAGTTGCTTAATTCTGTTCCCTGTTTATTCATCGTCAGATCACATGAACAAACTATCATATTACCTAATGTGAGCTCAGCTGAGATGCAAACTGTCTAATTTGAGCAACAGAAAAGATGAGCTATTTATGCACAAAGAATACCTTCAATCCAAAGAAGAAAATATGTTAAAATTAAAATCTATATCTTGGCACTCATCTGGAAATGTTAATACTTTCAGAACATCATTCAGTGTATCATGACCACACACCACAGTACCTATGTTCTTTTTCAAACAGGTCATGTCTTTCTGAAGTGCTATCAGTCAAAACCCAATCAATAATCTTCTCTTTTAAAAAAATCCCTTTCTTTGGTAGCCAGATGTTTACCAGAGCTGCCATCCCAAGAGGTGCACTGACCAGGAGCTGGTCATGTACATGTTGGGATTGATTTCCACAGTACCTGAAGCTGGCTGAAATTTAGTTATCTCACCTGCCTGACACTTTCTCATCCAGTGGCTCCAGGAAAGCTGGCATCCCAAAGTTAAGGCATGGTGTTAGGAAAGCGAGAATCTGTTCTACTAGTTGGACTGCTGAGGAAGGACTATCTTTTCATTGGTCTTATGCATCTCCAGCCAAAAACACTTTTTTAATATGCATCAAGGCCTCATGAAGTCTCAGTCTTGCAGCTGCAAGCTGATGCCAGGTGAGGCAGGACTGGGAGAGCAGAGCAGCATATATAAAACCAGCTTGTATTATCTGCTTCCCTTACTACCCCTGCTTTATTTGGAAGCTAGGATGTTTCATCTGATGCTTTACTCTAGCTGAGACTGCATATCCCTCTCTGTCTCTATATGTTGCTAACTCCCATGGAGTTCAGAGAAAGAAAATTAACTGTTTGGAAACTAACTAACAGCAATAACAAAAATTAGTTCAGGCACTGTGGGGAATTATTTCTCCCACCCACGTTAGGCCAGTCAGTGTGAATTTGTGTTATATTTACTGCTTGTATTCCAGCATCCTCCAAGCTGATGATGAAATGGTGCAAAGCACAGCAGAAGCACAATATTTACATCAGGTAAAACCAAAACCTATAGTTCCTTCCACTACCGGTGCTAGTTACATTTTCTTGTTTGTGAGACATATGAAGAGTAACTATTTGTTTAAACCTCAGCCTGGTTTTGCAGTACCAGTCTTCTTTCATCACAAGTCATTTTGGCTTTTTAAATCAAGGAGATTGTGCGGGTCTAGAGACTGGAACCACAACGTGAGTGCTGTGATCCTTGCACCAGACATAAAGACAGAGTTAACAGATGCCCTGCTAGTTTGTTGCTGAGACAAACTGATATAACCTTTATCCCATCTAATTTAATCCATTTTTATTTCTCACCATAAAAGCTTGCACATCATATAACTAATGCCAAAACTATGCAAGAGTCAATATTGCTAGTCCTCTCAATTTTATCCTGAGTCTCTATGTAACCAGAACTCTTTAAAGCAAAACTCTCAATTATTTTTTGTTGTTTAAAATGGACTAAATCTGAATCTTGTCTAAAATTTTACAGGATAAATCTTCTATTCCCCTGTCACAGAGGAAAGTGCTGAAGTATGACCACACTATATTTAAGAGGTTTCAAACACAAAGCAAAAATGCCAGCTTTACTATTTATTTGATATATATTAAGACTCAATTTAGCTGGGGAAAGGGATGTGACTTGTGGTTTTAAATGTGTGATGGTGAGAGTAAAACTAATATTGTGTCTTAGAAATATTAATAGCAATTCAGAGATTATATTTCAATCCCCTGTTCTTTCAAATTTTAAGGCAGGAAATTCATTGAGATCTGTATGTAAATATGAAGACAAGAAGGTAAGACTTAGGTTGCTAGAAATTTTTCATACTTGTGCTACTCTTTTCTGAGATTTATTTTCCATTATTTTTTTTTATGTTTCTATGGCTTTCAGATAACTTGGTACAGTGGTCACATTAATATCTGTAAATTTTTCCTTATGTTGACCAAAGGATTAGGAAAGGATTAGGACAAACTTACTTTTGTCCCAAAGTTACTGAATTTTAATCTCCATGAGGTTCTTATTTTAGTGTTTTCTTCATATTTTCCTTCTTTGGGTATTCACTATATTGTGAGGTACTCATTGAATGATAACCAGGACAGAGACAAGCCTAGACTAAAAAAAGTATCTACATTTTGTATAACACATGCTATTACTGCCTACATCTAAGGTCTTTGTGTGCACCTTGTCAGATTTTTCAGTTGGCTGGTGTAATATTCAATATCCTTGTGTTCTCTCTGAGTTGCAAAAAGTCCATGTGTCGCTATCAGTTCTGCCTGATAGGGATTTAGAGCTGGAGTCTGTGCTGCTCCTCCAAGCTACTGAGCATTTGTTAAGTCGTAACTACAAATAGACAATCCTTGAGCTATAAAGAGAGCTTTTGATTCTTTTTAGCCCTGTCATTTGTCTATTTCCTTGAAGTCTTCAGTTAAAGTTACTGATGCAAACTGAAAGAGCAATTGTAGCAGAGAATCTAAGTTGAATTTCAAAATGCTTCTGAAAATGGACAGTGTGTTGTGTAAGTCACAGGAACAATTAAAAGAAATTCTTAGGAACTTCTTGCCTCCACATCACATGCTGTCTCACTTTGTGAAATGATTCTGGGCTTGCATTAGTACAAATGTAATTCACTGGTGTCTGACTCCATATCTTGGGGTTTAGCCCTGAAGTCTGCCATAACACTGAAATTTTGGGAATCTTCTATCTCATATTTTACACTTAGTATCCTAACTTGAGGTGGTTAAGAAGAGTGGAAACAGGGAGGAAAAAGGAAAACTGAGACTACCAGTATGTGGGTGCAATTCAGTTGCATATATATATATGTGTCCAGTGCCATTTAAAATTCCAGGGATCCCACCTAGCCTCCTCCTGCCCTTCCAGGCAGCACTCTCTTGTAAGTGCTGTGTGGTACCTACAAGTTGCATACAAACATCTCAAATGCCAAAGGCTGTTGCAAATGACATTAGACAGCTGCTTAAACAACCTCCCTCCTCCTTCAACAGGGAGTGTGTTAATAGACTCCTTTGTTTTTTCTTATCATCTATTAGAGTGATTGATTGATTAATTACTGTAATAATAATCCTTTTCTGACAATTTTAAGGATGTTTGTTTCCCCTAGCCTAATTGAAAACTCACATTTGTGGTTTTATGAATACTTTAAAAAAGCAACAAAAACCCTTTTTAATTTAATGGACTTAATTATTTCATTTAACTATTCAAACATTATAAGAAGTTTGATGATTGAATTCATCCCCCATATACTGGGGATTACAAATTCATTTTCATCTCCAGCACTTACAATTGGTACCCATAAGGAATATGCCAATAATGAGATTGAATATTGTATTTGTAACTTGTTTTCTTTCCTATGATGACTTTTCTTCGAAATGCACTTTGAAGTGACTCACTCATTTTTTCCTAGTCCACATATTAAGCAGTAATGCAGGAGGAATCTGAAAAGAACACCAATCTTTCATTTTGCTTTGATAAAATCCATATTTATACCCAGGTAACAACTCACAATAATCATCGTTTATGGCACTTACCTTATTTTAAAAGAAATTCACATTTTTTAACACAATATTTTAATTCATGGTTATTAGTCCCAGGAATGATAATGTGTGCTTGTCACTTGAAACAGCAAAACACTGGACATGTAAATAGGTGAAATTCTGGGTTATGTAAGTGTGCCACATGATCTTCTGCGGGAGAGAGTATATGAGCAGGTTTGCTTATAAGTGCTAAGTTTTTCTAATACTTAAGCCATTAGAGCAATTCTTCCAGCACCAACTACAGAAAGCTGAAGATATTTGATTAAAGATGGCTGAGGTCTGAATATGTCCAGACATGACAGATTCCACATGTGTCTTTTATCCACTTTTATCCATTCCACTTGCTGTCTTTTTTCCAGCTGTTTCAACTTTGACCAGATTCTCCCTGCAGTTATGTTTTTATTTAACCCAGAAATCAATGGTGAAGTAATTTGATGGGAAAAGAGGGCATAACAGAAATATGATCTATGATAATATAAAAGTCCTGTCTCTTATGGACAAATGCAACACAAACCACAAACACAAGCCATACACACCCTCTAACTTAAGACACCGGTCTCAGTGTCTTTTAGAAAAAGAGTTTATGGAGACATTCTGGTGTTCAATGGTGCTATATCTTTAGCAGAAAATGAGATCATGCAGAAATCAAGAAGTATGGTAAAGTAAAATGTGAAAGAGTAAAGGTGAAAATGCAAGGAGACTATATTTGGACACAAATTATTCAAGTATGTGCAGTCTCATATTCCTTTCCTATTAATTCAAGGTCTGATTCTGTAAAAAAATGGCCACAAAGGCCAAAGCATAGGCAAGGATACTAAAACTATGTCATGCTTATTTCAGTATGCAGAATGCAAAGGCAGAAAATATGTTAAAATATTTATTCTGTCCACAATCACATCCTAATACACTTTTATCCAATTAGAGTGTTCATATTGAAATAAACACTTGTGTATAAAAGTTCTAGGAAGCCCATAAATTCATTCTTCAATCTGAACTTCATCATGTGAAATCTGCAGATTCTGCTACTAGGCCATTTAACATAGAACAGGAGATGATAAATTATCACAATCCTCACATTTATTAGGACAGTTTTTGTAAGTTTTGAAAGTTGCCACTTGAGTAAGCAGTGTGCTCTGAGCTCAGTGGCTGCCAAAAATGCTGCAGTTGCAGAAATTACTTTTTTCCTATCAAATGTAATTAACATTTATCTTACATGATCTGGCTATTTGTATGAACAGACAAAAATATACATTGAAAATAATATGCATCATCTTTCCATGTACTGTTTCATGCAATAAATAATGACATTTTGTTTCTCAAGAAGAATGATTTCTGAGGTCAGAAAGAGGTCCTTGCTACATAAAAAGATGACAGGGAAAGTGAGAATTTCATATTGCATGAGGGAAATAATCTGGAACTGTACTTTTCAATATTGTCAGCCATGTCGCATTTCATTTTCTTTTGTTTTCGCATATAGGGCTTTATTTTACCATTCAATCATCAAAACAAAAAGTAAATATTTTGCTGAGTTTCAGATTTTTATTTTACTTTTGTATTAAAAAATTAATAGATTTATGTATAGTCACCTCTGCCTCCACCCTTGTGAAACCAAATACAACCTGTACCTATATTAAAATCTGAGACTTCAAAAATTCCACTCAGTTTTGGCTTTAACCATTTTTGAGAACAAATTTTAAATTCTTCAAGAATTTAAGAATATATTAAGGAATTAATTTTAAGATACAATTTCTGCTGTACATTTAGAATGGCAAATATCTGTCTTGACAATTAGCAAATATTTTGCTTGAAAAAATTGGTTTACATCTGTGTGCCTGAATTTCCCCATCCAAAAGGAGAAATAATAATTTTAGAACTTAGTAAAGTCCAATAATTATTGAAGTTAGCAACTCCCATCGTAACTGCTAAAAACATAAGTGAAGAGAAGCCTAATGGAGTTCAGCTTAAGATATTAAGACCAAATACAGTCAAAGTTCTGTTGTGCAATGTATATTAAAAGAGAAATCTGTGCTCTGTTGCACATGGATCAATATTTTTGTCAGTGCTCTGAGTTTTATCGTTTGATGGTATGAAGTAAAACTATCCAGAGTTTCATTAGAGATGACAAAACATTTCCAGGCATATAAATCATATTTGAGGAGCCTTGAGAACTTTTAACTAATGGACAGTTACAGAGACGTTTGAGGCAATTTTATTAGAAGTTCACTTCTAAAAGCATCTTTCACTGTCTGTTGCCAGATCAGGATATTAGCACAGATGCACCTCTCATCTGACCCTGTTTAGCTGCTCACATAGCCTTTATAAGAAGAGCAAAATTTATTCCAGCACTTATGCGACTGCCTCTTTGTAATTGATGAGTCTGACATTTAAAGAATGGCTTGTTTGTTTAAAGACCTGTAATGAAAATTTCTCAATGACATAAGGAGCACCTTTCCAGCCAGGAGGAGGGCATGAAGTGAATCCTGATGGAAAGTGAGAAGCCCCCTGGAAAAATTCTTCCAGCCTTTTCTCTTTCTGCCCCACACAATTGCTCTCCCCTCCAGCAGTCACGTAAGTGTGACGATGTGTCTGAGTCAGTGGATGGAGGTGGAGCTCGCGGTGCCCTGCTGCTCCCAAAAGCTCTGTGGGTGCAGTCGTGGGAACTGCCTGGCACCTCAGCTCCTCCTTCAGCCGTACCAGAGGGAAGCAGCACCACAGTGGTGGAGCCACGGTGCCTAAATACTGCTCTGCTGCCATGCCCAGATGAGTGAGGGTTGTGTACAGGAGCTTAGACAAATTCTTGGTGTCTGGAGCTTTGCCAGGTCTTGGCTGTCAGCCTCAGGGGGTGACTGGCTGGTGGAGAGAGGAGAAGAGGGTCCAGTCTCCAGAGACTGGGTGCAGAACCGGGAGAAAACTGACTGGATTAGGATATGCTGGAGCTGAAGATGACATAATTTGTTTTTGTTCTGCAGGGAGGCAGGGAGAAAAGGCAGTAATTTTATGCTAGAAATGGCTGGAGAGTGGGTGTTTCTATGCATGTGTGAGTGTGTAGGAGGCAGGAGGGGGAGGGCAAGGTTCTAAGGAAAAGAAGAAAGGAGCTCTGCAAGAAAGGTCTGAGAGCACTGATGTGAGTACAGATCTTTTAAACATTGGCAGTTTCACTCTTTTTGATGTATTGTTTTCTCCTTTAGCTCCAAATTCAAGTAAATTAAAATTCTTTGTATTAAATTAATCTCTTCTGCATTAAAATCAGCATCATTGTATGCAGTATTTACTGAGACTTTCTTTGTCATATTGAGCATCACCTGTAGTACTGCTGGGGAAAATTCAGATAATATTGGACACCCTGTCTTGATAGGTGATCCTTGAGAATTCATTCATAGTGTAAAAGTTCATCATGAAGTATGTTGGATTTTGCTGCTGCTCTGTTATTTGTGATCTCTTCTATTCCACCTTTACATAAGCAAAATAGTAAGTCTCAATAAACAAAGGCTATCAGAAGTTCATGATTACTGGCCTGAAATCATGCCTTTGATCCCTGCAAACCCATCGGTTCTGAAGAAGCTGTCAGAGCTAAGCCTGTAACATGGGGAAGGGCTGAAAGATCACTGGAAAAAATTGGTTGTTTTGCACTGGGGTGATTGAAAAGAGGCATCAGAAAGAGATGGGAAACTGGAAAATGCAGAAATTGAGGTAATGATGAGAATCTGAAGTGCTTTCTTGTAAGGGAGAAGTGGAGAAACATCGTTATATGGGAATGAAAGACACCCTAGATGTGTGGGGCAGCATTAATCAAGCCCCCCTCACTAGTGTGTTACTAGGATTATTCTCCTGATACTGGGCAGAACATCAGCCAATGCTCTTGGTACTTCTCTTGTTTGTTGGAGTCTGGTTGACTTTCTTGCACTGAAACCTCCACAAAAGTTCATGTGTCACGGAGCAGCCTGGTGTGCTCAGGCAGGCTTTCCTTGGGCAGCTTAAGATGAATGCATCCATCCACAGCAAAGCCACTGCCTCCTGTCAGGCCCCATCGCTGGCACTGGAAACCCCGCGTGTACTTAACCTGGTTTATTTCACATGTGGGATCGAGGGTAGATTCCTCTGCCAAATTCCACATGCAACACTGCAGTGCTGCACGTGGTGTGAAAATATTGATCACATTTACGTGTTTATACTTTTAACATCACTTTAGAAGGTTGTTTTATTTTAATGGGATGGAGTTGTTCTAACACAGATGGGAGAAATCGAAAACATTAATCTCTGGTCATTTTATATACAGATCACAATGGCAGCATCATTACTCAGAGTTCAAAAAACTTCCTTTTTTTGGCAGAGGTTTTTTTTTAATCTCTTTAGTCAGTCCTGTTCCAATTACTTTTTGCATATCAGACAAGAGTATTTTTTTAGACCAAATTTGATTGCATCAAAAGAAAATGCCACTGACTATTATATAAGAGATTCAAGTGTTTCTAGCACAGTTGAAAAAGTAGTTCTGAATTGTTGGGGGAAATAGGGATAATAAGAGGAATAGTACTTGAGCAATTGTTTATGCCAAAAATTCCACTCCAGCCAGAGTGCTGAGTGGATGAATTCTTATTTTAAACTGTGCAGTGTTGTAAATACTATCTTTCAATAGTCCGTTCAGTTTGGAAAGCAGGATTGTGATACTTTAATCATTTTGTTTACTACAAGAATAATGAATTCATCTTCGCTATGACATAATACTTGTAATCTCAAGTCAATTGGAAGTAATATTTTTTCAAGAAAATGTTGGGGGATTTTAAAAAAAGTCTGATTGAAAATATTATCAGCTTAAGAACATTCAGTGAAAAAAAAATCACAGTATTTCTAATTTTTTGAGGGTTTTTTAATTTACTTATCCCAGAAAAATTGCCACAGACAGAAAATCTTCTACCTAACCCCAAGCTAGGTGTGATCAGCCTGGTCCCAGGGATATAGGACTTCATCTTTTCCACATAAAAATATAACCACCGTTAGATGTTAGTCTCATTTTGCGGGTGTGTCAGAATCAGGTGCTAATTTTTTCTCCAGTATGAATCCTGTGTTAAACATGCTTTACCACAGGCTGACAGAAAAAGTCAGGCTTTCCCTGATTTGGGTTTCCAGTTAAGTTGTGCAGTAATGGCAGTGGCTATAGCAAGCTACATCAGGCTGGCTCTCTCTCTGTCTCCCTCTCCCTCACATACCTGGAAAACACAGCTGTGGGAAACAGCCAGGCCAAGTATGGGAAAAAGTATGGGAACAAAGACTCTATAGCAAAGAATAAAATACAAAGTGTGATCTTAATAGACAGTATCAAAATCTGTTTGCACAATGCAAACACAATCAAGACAATGTAGACAACCTTCCATTTATAATTTTCCAAAATTTGGAATTT
Source organism: Poecile atricapillus (assembly GCF_030490865.1). Lineage (NCBI taxonomy): Eukaryota > Metazoa > Chordata > Aves > Passeriformes > Paridae > Poecile > Poecile atricapillus. Next base: position 11,593,701 of record NC_081289.1, read on the forward strand.
TCCCCAAATTTGGAGTATATAATAGAAATCACAAAAGACACTTGAAACAACTTATCTCAGAGTCAAGACTAGAGGAAGAAAGTCAATGCGTTTAGGCATTTTCTGACAGCCATCCCATGGCAATGCAAGCAAGCCTGTCCAGTTGACAAGCAGAGTGATGCACGATACCTGTACGGTACCATTACGTCCACTTCAACAGACTACAGCAAGATTTTTACTCTTTGTTGCAGTGACAAGATAATATTCTCCCAAATATTAGAAATTACATGAGATACAACTTTTTCGTGATCTCTGTCTGCATCCTGCTATAGCAGGGTTTAGGGACAGGCTAAATATCAAACGTACTCCTTCAGACCAATTTAAATCTCTCATGCACCATAGCCTTACTATGTTATTGCTATTAGTGATGGAGTTAGATATCTTTTTAGATCCCATTTATACCTATAAAAGAGAAAAAATACATTAAGCTCATATAATTTCAATTCCTTTTGCTTTCATTTCTTTGTATTTCAGTCAATTTTATGCAACAGTATTATCCTTCCATTAGACAAAGGCACACCTCATATTTTTGTGTCGGAATTAGGCAGCGCATCTGTCTTTTAATTTGGGAGAGTGAGAGGTTTGAGGAAATTGCAGAATGCTCATGTAACTAATTTTTCTTTTAATGGCAATAGTTTTTAGTCTCTTTCACATCTTGTTGGTATCTAAGCACATCTGGGTCTTACTTAGTAATTCAAAATCCTTGTTATGCCTCAAGAGCATCCTTCCCTAAAGGATTCTATTTATGCAAGTGAAAAAGAGGAATATATTATCATTCATCTTAAACAGTTTTGCTTTTACAGATTCCCTTTAACTACATAAAAATAACCACACAGACAAGAACTCATTCTACCTTTCATGGCTGGAGGGAGGGCAAGCAAGAGTCCTTCAATAGAAGAAATGTATAGAGTATGGGCAAGAGAGAGTTGAGAAAATATTTTGTTCTAGTCCAAAGTAGAACCTGCATAGGCTCCAGTGGAACAGAAGCACATCTGTTATGGGCACACAGTTCTTCCCTGTGCATGCAGAAGGCTTGACATTGGACTTGAACCTCATTTGTGCTATTCCTCATCTTAGTGATCATATTTTTTTGAATGACAGGACAAAGCCATTAACAGATTTGGGGAGTATGGTCTTTGAAAGATTATCTGTGGACTGGCAAGGACTGTGCAAATACAAAAATACCTTTCAACTGCTTTGACCAGCATGGGGGACAGTAGGCACTGTCAGAGGGATTTGTCTCACAATTTCTTCACATCATTATATTTCTTCTTCCTTTGTTTTTTTCTCTATTTCCATCACTTCACTATCAGTTCCACTATTCCCTTGTGCTAGGCTGGCTTCGAGGGATCTCTGGGGCTGTGCTATCTTCCTGATAGCAACAGCCTGAGACTGGGCATGTGGACAGGTGCTCAGTGCTCTCTCTCTGTCTTGTGCCTTCAAGCCCAGGTAAACACAGCTGGAAGAAAATGTGCCACCTCTGCTTATCAGAAGCTCTGCACCAGAGAAACAGCTATACTTGCTGTTCTATAAATTCCAGATTGCCTCAGAATCCAAAACATGCTCTCCGGTTTTTAGAGTAGATGGACAACTTTCTCTAAATCAGTACTGTTTGTGAAGCTAGCTGAAGATATATGAATAAGTGTGGAAAAAATGCATACCTCTGTTTTCTAGAAGCACCTTTTAGATGAGTTCTACCAGACGGAAGTGTGGTATTCAATGTTTAGTTTGCAGCTCATTGCAATAAATCCGGGAGGACAGTGAAGTCAGAGGACAAAAATGTGGTCACTGCTAGCATCAAAGGTACTGTCCTCTCTTTTTAGGGTGCCTAACAAATAATGTTATAACAAATAATGAAGGGTGCATAACAAATAAGCATGCTGAGAAGCATATTTCATAGAAGTAGTGTTAGAAATTGTGCTTAGGGACATTAACAACATGGTATCAATTTGGGTTTTTTCCATAAATCCCTACTACAGTCCCAGTTAATCAGAATATTCCTTGCCATGGGCGTTCTATTACAATAGTTTTGCCATAAGTGATACAAATATACGTACTTTTGGAGGGATTGAGTTTTAATCTCAATAAAAGTAAAATTATAGAACCCTTTAAAATTTGTTTCTTCACAGTGTTTAATTGTAATTCAACTCATTCATGCTGAAAGCCTTGAAAATGTTTCAAAAGCAGTTTACAGTTGTACAGGCTCACAAGACATTTAATACATTGATAGATTGGTTCATCTTTATGTATGTAAAATTTCTCAAGGCTTAACAATCTGGGGATTCCTTGCTGAGAACAGCTAAAGGACTGTCAGTTTCGGCACTTTGTTCTTGTAAACATTGATTGAAAACATAATGTAGCAACTATTAATGGAATAAAATTAGGCAAAAATTATATTTTTTAATTATAACATTTAGTACATTTTTATCAATTATTGTAAAAGCTTGTTCTATTTTGTTTATTGTTCTTTATTTTTTATTGTATTGAACTGGTATAGTTCAATAGAAGTCTCCTTGATATATCATCATAAAATCCATTAAATCAAAATGCACTAGGTCAAACAACCACGGAAGGCATTCACCCAGCAGTGCTTAACTTTGCTGTTAGGACAGTGTTACTTATGGTGATTTCTCTCTTGTTGGTATCAGCAGCCCCATCTTTGGTTTGAGTGATTCACAAAGAGTCTTGAGGTTTTTTTCTGAACTCATAGTTTGCAGTAAAAGCAGAGAGAGCTAAAATAGACAAGAAGCCATACTTTGATTTTTATACCCAGGGTTGTTTGCCTTTTGATCTTAGGTACCTGAGTTTCTCTGATTATAATCTTGTCATTGTAAATAATGACTGTGTAGTTTCACTGTATTTCTAAGAATTGAAGTTGACATATAAGCAGTTGACACCTGATTATTTTTTTTGTCTGGAAACCATTTTCAGGTAGTGTCTGTATGTGAGCATTTCTTGCATAAAAGCCTGAAAGATTAATAATTTCATGCTTAAAATGCCATAAGATGCAGAAAGAACAAGACGAGTTCTAATGTAAATTGCCCTTCATTTTAAAAACATCCATTTTTGGAGCAGCATTCACTAGTATACTCCAGTCTGTTTGTGCCTTCCTGAAGCAGGACAGGGCTCTTAGGCAGGAAGTTAGGGTTTTTTAAACACAGGGAAGAACAAAGCATCCGGTGCACAGCAACTTCTGCTTTCTCCCTCACTGCTGCTGGAATTCATGTCCCACATTCTGCTGCTCCTTCCATTCCTGTACCCCACAGCACACACACCATCATCCATTGCTCACCCTTAGTTATCCCCTGTCTCCAGTGCGCTGCATCCATTAACACATGGCACTCTTGCCCCTCTTTGTGCACTTTTCATGCAGCATTTCCTGGAAGGAAGTTTATGGAGTGGCTGTCCCACTTCCCACCATTTTTGCAGGCTTTCCCAAGAGAAGGAAGTTGTGGATGTAACTTGTGGAAGTTGTGCAAGGAAGTTGTGCTTGAAAGAATTCTTCCATTAATCACATTCAGTCACTATGGCTATCATTTCCAATGGGATGGGAGACTGCAACTTGATGTGTTTTTGATGGACACAGAAGCAGAAGTGATACAATCTCAGGGAAGGATGGTGCCACCTACTCTGTCAGGAGGAGGACAAATATTGTGTGGAATCAAATGGCAGTAAGTGGTAGCCTTTTGAGGAAAAATTAGATACAATGATAATTTTGGCAAAGGCTTTTTAATTACCATGGGATGATTCACAGGGGACATTGGGAGATGGCAGGCATAGTGTGAGAATGCTTTTTCATGGTGTGAACAAATAGTCTGATGTGGCATCACAGTCATTCATAATAACACATTTTAATTTACCTTTATTCATTAGCTAAGTAACAAATTAATACATTTAGGCATCCAGTAAATGACTTTCTAAAGAGGAAGATAATGGTTGTTCTCATACATAACAGGATTAATGTCTCTTTACATTAAGATTTGACTGAGATTTGACTACTGAACAGAAACTGATGTATCCATATTGCAACAGTGTGTGGCAAGCATTGGGATCCAAACATTCAGCTGAACCCTTACATTGCAATGGAAAATGATGGAGTATTTGTCCTGCAATGGTGTAGTATATATTTACTACAGTGGAAATGAAGTCCCAAAAATATTGTGACTTCTCAGTGTTGTAATCATTCTTCTTTCTCTCAGAAACCAAAACAGAAAATAGGGAAGGTGTGTGAGACATTAAAGGAGGAAGAATAGCTAGTGGAAGATTGAATAATACCCATAAGAGGGGAATGTGATTCTTAGCCATAAAGCTACAAGGGTAGAAAGTGACCTTTTCCTAACTATTATAAGGCTGAAATTTTCTGTGTGTTGTAAAGCAGTGTTAAAAAAGGAGCTGGTGGGACTTTGGTTGATGATTTTCTCTCCTTATTATTATAAAAAAGAATATTATGCAATATTATTCAATTATGAATTTTGTAGTATTCAGAAATGAGCTGAAAAGTGAAAGAATAATTATTCAGTGGTGAAAGTGTTAAATTGTTTTGCAAAGAGTAAAAATATATTGTCCTTGAAAATGAGTGCTTGGCAGTGCAAGAGGCTCTAGAGATATTAAGGTAACCAACATTTGCTTGGAAGGAAGGTCAGTTTGATAATACATTACCCTCTATTAACCTGGAAAAATACAGTAAAACCTTGGAGAACCTAAAGGAACTCAGCTATTTATCTTTGCCATGCAATTTTAAAGAAAGTAATATATTCATACATGCCTGAAAAACTATTGAGTAGATCTTTTGGTATAGAAATTATGTGAGAAGCTCTCTGAAGTTAACGTAATCTTTTGTAGATGATTTTACTATGAAAAAAGGAAAGAAAATAGAGAGGTAATTTATAAGATAAGCACATATAAACTAAAATTTGAATGGCCTTTGTAAAACTTCTGAATAGAAAATTACTTATATACTAGCCATACATTTGTATAAGCATTTGTTAATGAATTGGTAATCAAATATAGCTCCATTTCAAATGCACTGAGGTATTTATATGTAGTAGACTACAAGTAAAAATCCATTTATTTAGCAGAAAATTGTTTCACTGTTTTGATACATTTAATTTCTGCTTGATAAAATGCTCCCTGTCTTTAATTTTGCATAAAAGCATTAATCTGTAGTGGTCCAGACCTCTTTTGAAATATCTGTATTTGAAAGGTGCTGACCTTGTAAACCCTGTTGACTACTTTCAAGATACAGCAAGATTTGAGGCTTTATATATATGTACAACCAGGAGTGCACATATATGTATACTGAATTTCTGGTTTGGCATGACAGAAGAAGCACCAAACACTAGGATGAAGCAGTGAATGAGCACACATATCATTAAAACTAATGGCATGATTAAGATGTTAATCAATCAGATTCTTTAGCGTAACATTTGGTAGTGAATTTGTAGCATAAAAAATAGCATCTGGGACAACAGTAAACATTTCTTTTGGGAAGAATGTAGATGCATGTTATTATTATCATTATTGCTGTAGATTAACGTTACTAATCAATACATCAGAGCAACACAATCACATTTGGTGTCTGGCTTTTGGCTCCACATCCATGGTTTGGATCTGAAATAGCCACGCTGACTGCTGGCAGCTCACATTGTTCTCAGTCAGCACAGTGTGGACTCGAGCAATGAATACACAAAACATCCACAAAGCAAAGCTTTAAGTCTTAGCTTTAAATTAAATTAATAACCTGACTGATAGTCAAGTCAGACTTGTACTGGTCTCAGAGAGTCATCTGGGGAATTAGGCACCTGGATGGGCAATGTGCAAGTGTAGCACGAAAAACAAAGTATTGATCAAACAATGATGAAAATCACAGTTTTACTAAATAGATAACAGAGGTATCAAACCAACCCACTTCTGGCAGTAATGCCCACTGTAGTTATAAGGAATCTCCTTGGAAACCATAATATCTCTAAAATAGAAATGAATTTTCAAGTTGTACCTCTATAGATTTTAAATTGAGATGAATCCTACTCATCTATCTTTGGACATGTTTTTTAAGTGTCCAACAAAGTGCTGTTGCTTTCACAAATTACTAATTTAGTGTGTGACTAGTTATTCTTGTCCTCATGGTGCTAGCATTACTCAAATAAATAAAATAGCTCTATTAACCATTTCAGTTCACAACGTGGCTGCCTATTACTAAAAATTTCCAGTAACATATATATAAATATAAATATATATATATATATATATATATATATATATCTCAACATATGAAGGCATTTGTCACTGTGCTGCAACATCTTTATAAATGCTCTATCTAATTCTTTACCCCATCCATCTCCCTTTTTCCTTCCTGGCAGTTTATGTCAGGAATCAGCAGTGGCAATGGTGTGTAGTTGACAATGCTGCTGAAAATGTCTTCCACCAGGGACAGGCGGCACATGGCCAGGATTCCCAGTGGGGCACAGGGGCTGCTTGTTATTTACATCATGCTTTTCTGTACCCCTATGCCTTTAGGCTGCCAGGAGGCTGCCTGGGCTACTTTCCTCCTCCTGGGAGTCATTACCTAGATAAATCTGATGCGCTGCCTACAGAAATAAAATGTGCATACAAAAGCAAATGTGTTGTAAATTTTGACCTCCTTTTTCTAAAGAAAAAGACGGGGTTTCATTTCTTCACGAGCCTCTGCACACAGTGACGCCTTTCAAAGTGATCCCAAATAGCTATGCAAACATGGCATACATTTTCTATCTCGCTCTTCAGATCCACTGACGCTCTGTCATGCAGTTCATTCACACCAGGCATTTCAGGATGCACAAGTAGTTCCTGCAAGCAAAGCTTAGACAGAGCAAGCTTACATAATTTGTAAATAAAAGACTACCTGGAAAATTGGACCTTTTTCTTTTTAAATGGTCTTGCCTCCAATATATTTGCCATCTTTTAAGTAATTACTTTTTTTGTAAAGTAGCAGTTTTAACATCCATGCTATGCTTTCAGATGCTTGAAGTAATGAAAAACCATTTATAGGAAGAAAATTTGCCTACTCTTTACTGTTTTATGACCAGCATTCATTTAAGTATGCTTTTGCTATTGCATTACTTACATTTTTTAATCTACAATGTTTCATGTTTACTAGATCAGCAAATAATCAAGGTCTTTATATTTTTCTGTAATGTATTTTATTTCTCTTCCAAATAAATGATTCTATTTAAATAGCTTTTACCACTATATGCAAAATACAAATAAAATGAAAATAGTTTCTTCTGCTAATCCACATCTGCCTGAGTGTAATTACATGATACATGCTGGTTAAGCACAAAAATTTTGAATAGACAGCTTTTTAATTAGGCATATGCATTGGGTCACAGTAGAATTAAAATGGGTTCTAAAAAATTGACTGTATAAAAATGGCACATGCTTACTCAACAGATCTGAGTCTTGGGTAAAGTTGCAGACAAGTGTCTGTGTCACATATTTATGTCGGCCCCTAAAGCAAAGTTCAGAGCCAGTACTCATTACTTCATGATGGGAATGATGAAGCCCAATGATGGGAACAGATTTTAGCCCAAGTTACCACCCCTACAATGACATTTTGTGCAAGTACTGACTCAAATCTGACAGATGATTTATATCTGTTGCTCAGATTGCAGAAAGAGGAAAATATTATGCCAGTTTGAGTGCCTGAATGCCTAGTAACAGATGTTGGGTTGAATTTTTGTCTGATTTAAAGAAATAATAAATTATTATAATAATAATTAATTCTTTATTAAATAAATAATAATTTTTATTACCTGGATTTTTCCCCCTGAATGAGTTCCCAGAGTTCAATGAGTGAAAGAAGGAGCTGTGGATAGTGTTTACCTGTCAGCTTTGCCGAGTTTGTCACACACAGGTAAAACTTTCTGTATGTGGTGAAGACTGGGAAATGGTCCCAGTATGAGGAGTGATATTTTAATGGACTATTTCGTGTTCTCACATAGCAGCAAGTGGTCCTGAAACTATTTCTGAATGCAGAGGCAGCTGCCCATTATGTCTCCCAGCAGCTCTTTTCATTTCACTGTGGCTGCTGCAGTAGTGTCTATCAGAGAAAGTTGTTATAAAGCTGATAATAATGTGCTCAGTTTTAAATTTAGCTCTTTTGATCAGTAGCAGCAGTTATTGAGTTATTGTATGCATGTACTTCTCCCCAGGTTGCCTTTTTTATATGTTTTACCAGTTAATCCTATATTCCTCTTTAGAAGAACTAAGTATTTTCTTGGCAAGTGTTTTAAGTATTCCAGTACTAATATGCAATAGTCATCTTACACTGCAATCTCCTTCAAGAAGTTATTGTAATTCCAAAATTTTTATTTAAAAATAATGGTAATTTTATACTGAGTACTAACAAAATTAGGGCCTTTTTTCTTTTACTTTCTTTTTTTTTTGTTTTTTTTTGAGACAACTCAGGCTACCATGAACTAAAGGACCCTAGGCTTTATCTTTTATCATGTAAAAGTCAGGCCATCAAGTCTTAGGAGCTAGAGCCAAATGGGTTTTACAAGGTTCTGTGGCAAGTCAGAGTATAAGAAACAGAGAATTTCTGTTTGTGCAGAACTGTCTGAAATCTTTTGCAGCCAAAAAAAAAAGCTTCTGGTTATATGTAATGGAAATTATTTATTCACACACTGGATTAACACCTATGGCAAGTGGAGGAAAGTTGAGCTTCAAATTTTCAGAATGTAGTTTGTCTGCTATTGTTTAACTAAAGGATCCCTCACACACTAGTTCTCTGTAACTGCTGCTTGTAAGTGTATGTGTGAATGTAAAAATGGCTCATTTCTTACAAATCTTTGCTTCTTTCATGACCATAAATCACATGCTGTTGTTATTAAAATTACCCCCATGTTTCATATTTTGATACTGGAAACGTGCTCTGAATTTATTATTAACAGGTTCCAGTGCCAGCAATCTTGCAGCACTCTGCAGAAAGAGAAGACAAGGTCACTGCTGAGAAGTGACAGAAATATCTGGAAATGACAGTAGCAAGTGTGGGTGGGCAGGTGAAGGGAAAGCTTCAACGATGAAGTAATCATGTATTGCTAGTTCTGAAACTGATGCAAAGTATGCATATGCAGAATTTAGATTACATGGGTGAGAATTGCAAGTGGGAATACGTAATGCTGGAGAAGTTAGCAGAGTTTATGATGGCTATAAATGCAGCAAAAAATTATGCAGCTCCAGCCCTGCAGAGCTGGTGTGTCCTGTGCTGACTTGCAAAACCATGAGCTGGTTTTAGCTCCGTTGCTATTGGTTTATGCTGGCTGCAGGGGGTTAGCAGAGGAGCTGTCTCCACCCCAAATCACAACATTCTGTCATAATTTAAGCACAGAAACCAAGTGCTAAGAGCATGATCAAAAACCCAATAGAAAGAATGGAGACATTTCTACTAAATTTTGATAGAAAATCTAATCTGCACTTTTTTCTCTGCATTCGTTCTTCAAAGTTTAGTGAATTGTAATTAATAATGAGAATGGCTGTCTGGTATGCAATTCAGTTCACTGAAATAACAGTCAGAAACCTAAGTGCACAAGAAATATAATAAGAAGAAATAGGCAAAATGTTTGTATACAAACAGTGGGAAGAGAAGTGAGAAAATGGACAAACTTCACCTAGAGTGCAAGATGTTTACACAGAGAATCCAGTGTTAACAAAAACCTATCAGAAACAATAACTGAAGTCAACTGAATAGTACAGGTTCTTCAGAAAGGAGGTAAATAGAGCTGATAACATTGCCTGAAACTATAAGATAATTTGTGATGAAAGTAGTTATGTCAATAAAACAAATTCTGCTTTGATCAAGCACTTCAAGCATGAAAAAAGTTAGATTTTTTTCAGAATTAATGCTTGTGGAAAATCCCCAGGGTGTCAGATTTAATTCTGCAGCATTATTGTAGAGAGGAATGTAAAACAGAATCTGTCATTAAAAGATGTTGAAGCTCAGAAATTTCTTCACCAGTTACTAAACCAACTAAAGATAATGACAGTATAGATCTGGTTGTTGCTTTGAAATATGTAGGTAACAAAATGTAACCTCTAATCAAACATTCAGGCACTGAGTCAATTAACATTACAATTATGTGACAATAAGTAATGATCAGCAGCCTTTAATAACCAAAACAGGCTAGTTAAATATATGAAATACTATGGGGTTTGTTGTTGTTTCTGTGAAGAAGACATCAAATTTCATCAAGTTTAACATACTGTGTTGTATCTGACAATGGGGGACTAGGTTCAGCCATCCAGGAAGTCCCCTCCAGACCCATTTTCCTAAATTTTTCAGTTAAATGCAAGAGCCTTAACTAAATCAGAGGTAACTTTAGGACAGTTTAACAAATTTGCTTGCTGTCAGTATTTAAGATTCTTCAACTCAGTGCTGAATTTAGACATTGAAGAATCTGTTTTTGTGGTAGTGTAGATTTTTGAGATGTAGGCCAGGGTATCTGTTGTCTACTGGGTGTCTATCAAACCTGCCAGTTCATCTAAAGAGTCTGATTCAGATGCCTTCTCCATAGATCAGCCCTTCTGGGCTCCCTCATCCCTGAACAGTCTCAAGTAAGATGAGGTTGGTATGGCATGTGTACATTTTGTAGTGAGGAAGATGAAATTTGAGAACACCTGATAGAGAGGATGTTCACCCCAGAGAAGAGAAGTCTCAGGGGGGTTTTATCAATCTGCATAAATACCTGTACAAACAAGGTAGAGCCATGTTCTTTCCAGTGGCAAGAAAAGAAGCGATGGGAAAACACTCAACCACAGGAGGTTCCCTTTGAACATCAGAAAATGCTTTCCTGCTGGGAGGGCGACTGAGCATTGACACAGGCTTCCCAGAGAAGTGGAGTCTGCCTCCTTGGAGGTTTTCAAAAGCTACCTGGACATGATCCTGGGCAACTGATTCTAAGGGATTCTGATTGAACAAGGTTTGGACAACATGACTTCTAGAGATCCCTGCCAAGCTCAATCATTCTGTAAGCAAGCTCCAGTCATTTTAGCAAATTTAATTCTAAAAGTCAGGCAAAGTTTGATGCTTAATATAAATGTTCTGCATAACTTCAAAGATACCCACTCACTGTGAAACTGTGATTTCTGGAGGCAGACTATGGCTTGCTCAGAAAATCAGACAGGAGTTATAAAGTGGATCACTATTATGCTCGTCCATATGCACCCATTATTATTAGAAGCAGCAGAAGAGAACAGGCAGAAAAGATGCTGCAGGAACCTTTAAGGGAGTTTTCCTAAAGAAGAGAGGTTTTGAACTTTGCATTAACATGGCACTGGCTCTGTAATGCTCTTAACTTATCTCTCTCTTCCTACCAAATGATGAGTACTTCTCTGTGTCAGCAATGAGGAACTCTCAGCCTGGAAAAATGAGTTAGGATTGGGGAAAGTACAGCTGAGAAATTAATTTGAGGGATTTCTGAAATTAACCCCTTTTTTCCTCCTTCTAGTCTCACGAGCTGAAACTGTTTCTCCCCACTGCAGCCCCACTGTAACTCCTTCCTTTGAGCTGAACTTAGTAACTCATGCCCTTGTGCTCATCACACTTAACCTGTGGCTGTACATTCTCCATGTGACAGTACAGCAGGTGGTCCCAAACAGGCACACTGTGACTGAGTTACAGCTTCAGCATCTGCCCAGCCATGCTATTTGTGTTATACCTCAGGAACAAAGAGCTTTAAAAATATTGATTCAGGAAATGCTGAAGGATTGTCTGCTGGCCTGTGAGGGATAATGGAAGCTTGTTATTTGAAGTTCTTCCACAAGGTCTTCTAGTACTCAGTTTTACCTGTTTAGTGACTGAGGTAAGGGACTACTTGGCTTGTATGTTTCCTGACTGCACTCCTTTTGCAAAAGCTAATTTCTTTTCACTACAGATCTATATAATGTCAACTAGTTCATGTAATTTTCTGATATATCGAAATCATATTGATTTAAGTTTTTTATCATAGCAAACCCTGTCCAAATACTCAAAGTGAAGGGCTGAAAACAGGCAATGATTTACTTGCCCCAACACAAAAATTGCATATTTCTTTTTGCACTCTGCTAATGTATTGTAAGAGAGGATGAACAAACAGATTGGTCTCCTCCCACCACATAGCTGCATTGCCAGCACTCAGGGAAATAAAGACTGCATGGATTAAAAAGTCGCAAGGTTACTATTAAGGCATAGCTACTGAAACAGGAGCATGCACTGAAGAGCTCTCAGTTCAACAGAAGCAGTCCTGTTGTGAGCAATGTCAGCCTCACTGCTAACGTGGGAGCCAGGGGTGAGAATGCAGGTAAGATCTTTCTATAGCAGGGCATGAGCAAATGATGATGAATTGCAGTCATTGCCACAGAAATTTGTACGGTGCATATTTTCTTTTAAATTTTGACTTTCGAAACTGCTTTATTTTCAGCTGCTTGAGACAAAAGCAAGGGAGTTTTTTCAGCACTGCCTATGAAGTGACATTATTGTTTGTGCTTGTTTTGAAATCTATTTATGATGCACATTTAAGAGAGCATTTGCAGCTCCTAAGGTTTATGTGTGTAATACTCACAATCATTTAAACAGGCTTCCTTAGCGTTTTTTCCCTAGGCACCCTCTGAAGAAATCCTCCTCTGAATCACAGTTTGTGCATATGCAATTAATTACTGTCAGGCTGTTACACAGACTGATCATGTGGGAATTGACCATTTCATTTTCACATAGAAACAGCCTTTGCCTTTTGTCCTCACTTGGAAACAGCCCTTACATTGGCATCTTGATTATCCTCAGTTTGCTGGATTAGATGTTTTGATTGAAGTACTTGAAAGACATAATTTCATAAATACACTTCAAGCAATTCCACCCAAACCACCTCATTCTCCCTACATCATTCTCATTTTATTGCTGAGTTTTCAAATGCCTTTAAAAAGCTTTGTGTTGTGATGTGTCAATTTTTGAATTGTGTACTTTGTAGAGATCTCACAGTATCCTGGTGATTAATGATAGAATAATAAGACAGTCTTCACTTAGAAAAATACTTTAACTTCTAGTGTTCTCTAACCAGATATCCTTTTCTTTTTCTATAAAGATGCAAACACTTTTATGAAAGTGAAAACTGACTGTGGGTCATTAAACTATTCTGAATATTGTTTGCACTGATAACTCGTTTTTATTTTATTGTGCACCTTAACAGTACATAAAAATTATTTATGGTTATAAATATACAGATCTATTCTAACACTAAGAAGAATATTCAACTTGTTTCTGAACTTTTCAGTAACAGTAGATGGTTCGTGCTTGGGCAATATGGAGACCCATAAATAGCCTGTTGACTTAAAGTATTCTGCTTCCATATGCTCAGACTGGTAGGTCTGCTATACATGAGACAAGATCTGAAGATAAAGGTAGTATCTTTGGTTTTATTTGACCAGCTGCCTAGGTGAAAATACTAAACTGATTTTCATATATTTGCCTAGATTTTTCTAATGTAAAGCTATTGAACCTACCAAAAAAAATTTGTTGTGTCATTGTCCTTTAGCCTTTTTGCTACAACAAAATGCCATGAAACATCTCTATGTTACGTAAGATAAATAGTTCGTGCCTAGAATAGGAAATGACAGTAGCAGTTCTGAATGGCTGATGGCAAGTAATCACATTTAACAGAAAAGTGTCAATATCGTGATCAATGCAAAAAGTGTTTCCTTATGCACATGCATACACAGTCTTGCTTTGCTATTCATTGATTTTAAAGTCCAGGAATACTTGAGGGTTTTGGTTTTTTTTTACTCTTCACCAAACAATGGCATTTCTTGACAACACATTCTCCAAATAATTGTCCATTTTACCTTAGAAAAAGTAATCTATAGAGACTACACTGAAAGGATTTGGAAAAATAGGGAGGAAAAGTTGAGAATAGGTGAATGTCTGGATGCATCTAAATTTTCCATCTGTGAGCTTACACAGAAAATAGCTGGTATTGTTGTTGTGTCTTTGTATTACATTTGCTGCCAGACAAACTTTACTTTTTTGTCTCTCCTATATGAGTCAGTATGTTGATTGAATTTATCATATTTTTTAGTAGACTTCTATCTCATTTAAAAAAAAATACACTGCATATACAGTAATTGAAGTTGTCTCATGTTGTCACTGTTTGTTCTTCTCGTTCTAGGTGATGTGATTGTCTATATTAATGAAGTTTGTGTCCTTGGACATACTCACGCAGATGTAGTCAAACTCTTCCAGTCTGTTCCTATTGGTCAGAGTGTCAACTTGGTGCTATGTCGTGGATACCCTTTGCCCTTTGATCCTGAAGATCCTGCCAACAGCATGGTGCCACCCCTTGCAGTAATGGAGAGGCCTCCGGTAGTGGTAAATGGAAGACATAACTATGAAACTTATTTGGAATACATTTCTAGGACTTCTCAGTCTGTTCCAGACGTAACAGATCGACCACCACACTCCTTGCACTCCATTCCAGCAGATAGTCAGCTTGATAGCACATTCCCACCACCTGCCCATGATGATAATGTATCAATGGCTTCTTCTGGGGCCACCCAAGCTGAACTCATGACCTTAACCATTGTGAAAGGGGCCCAGGGCTTTGGCTTCACTATAGCAGACAGTCCTACAGGACAGAGGGTGAAGCAAATTCTAGACATTCAGGGATGTCCTGGTTTGTGTGAAGGTGACCTCATTGTTGAGATCAACCAGCAGAATGTACAGAACCTGAGCCATGCAGAAGTAGTGGATATACTTAAAGAATGTCCTGTTGGAAGTGAAACTTCTTTGATTATCCATAGAGGAGGTAAGTTTGGAAAGTCTGTACAATTACAAAAATGTGTGTAAAAGGTTCTAAACCATAAGACATACATATACTCACTACATCCTTGTTTGCTAGATTGGAAATTAATTTCCATGTTGTGGGAAGTAACACCATTGGTTCTGAAAAAGTGTGTCTGTAATTAAGTATCCTAGGCAAAATCTTACAGTTTGTTGTACATTCCTTTATGTGTTTTGAGTGTCAATGGTTCCATCTCTGTATAAGGGTAAAACTAGGGCAGTTAGGGGCCTTTCACCCCATAATAGTTTGTGTGGTATCTGCAGCAAACTCATGTAGTCCCAAAGCAGTGCTGCAAGCTTTAAATATAGTTTTATGTATTGACTCATTAATGTAGATCAAAATCAGAGCAATTTATTTGCCCTTTACAAGGTTACTGGTTTTCCTAAGCCATTTTGCCTCCTTTTCATTCACTGTAAAAATTTTGTACAACAGTTGCTTGGGTTATTTTCTTTCCTGATAACAGAGATCCATGGTATATATTTCTCTGATTTAAAAAAAATAGCTTCTAGCAACTTTTTTTCTTACCAGCCTGACACAGTAAGTTTGAATGTTCGCCATTGGAAGGGGAGAGTCAATACTTATCTATAAAGAAGCAATAAGAAAAGAAAAAGAATTAAAAACTTTACAGGGATAAGTTATTTCATAGCTGTTATTATTTTAGCCAAACAAAATTATTTTTGTGCTTTGAGGTGAGCATCCTAATTTATTATTACCTGAAGTGAAAAATTATTTGATTCTTTAAATTAAAAATCTTTGTTTCTCTAGAGGAATTCATATGTACTTAATGTACATGACTCTGTGCTTCAAAAGGAAAGGAAAATAATTCTATGCACAAAGATGCAAAAATACTAACTACATTCCTTCTGAAAAATAGAGATTGGGAACTGAAGCTTTAGTGTTTGCATATGCCAAATGTTTATCATTACAATATCTAAAAATCCTTAGAATAAGGAATATAGTAACATTATATCAAATTGCAGAAGTAGCAAACAGAAGGTGATTATAGGCAGTCTGTAATCACATGGTCAATAAAGGCACATAGTCAACAAAGTATTTTTCATGTATATATATAAAAGAATGATTTACAAGAGGCAGAATTTGATATTTCTTTGGAATGAAACCAAATTAACATGGTAATTAAATTGGA
Organism: Poecile atricapillus; assembly: GCF_030490865.1. Classification (NCBI taxonomy): domain Eukaryota; kingdom Metazoa; phylum Chordata; class Aves; order Passeriformes; family Paridae; genus Poecile; species Poecile atricapillus. The sequence goes on from NC_081289.1 coordinate 11,609,730, forward strand.
ATCACTATAGTATATGAACTTGGAGAAAGTTAATGGTTGCAGAGAAACTGTATTCATTGGTATTAAATCTGGTTCTCCTTAATGACCATTAAGAATCATGAGCAATGGAGTAAGCAACAATTTTTTATGAAGAAGTTGGCAAGCTGGGGAGAATTTCATAGCAAGAAAAAAGCATAAAGATGATTAGAAGGGTTAGTGTAAACCCAAAAAGGTGGAATTTTATTTTGAAAAAGGCAAGATAATCACTTTCTAGAGGAAAACTATTTAAAACACCAGTCTTCAGACAGAAGTGGAGTGTGAAATCCACTATGCTGAACAAGCCTGAGTAATAATAGACAGCAAAATAGATATTTCAGCAATCAGTACAGGACAGTAGCAAAAAAAAAAAACTGAAGCAGCAACATACTCAAGCCCTTGAGGATAATTGCTCTCTCTGAAGAGAATTTCTTCTTAGATCATTGATTCGTGATCAAAACATGATGGCTTAACATTGATCAACATGATAGCTTAACAGGTTCTGGTACATTAACTGAGCTGTTTAATAACTGAGTTATTTTCTACACATGGCTGTGGCAGGTAGGAGATACTACACTGGGCTCAGTGCTCGATAAAAGCACTGTAAGTTTACACCATGTGGTCCCTCAGGTCAAACACTGAGGTACAGGTCATTCCCCTGGCTCAGCTGACACAACATACTAGCTCCAAATGCAGTAACATTTAACCCTCTGTTGCTGGGCCAGGAAGTGGTTGCTTTAGAGAATGCAAAGAGAAAGAGAGCATGTTCATGGTAGAACAAAAGAGTTTTGTTCATGGTAGAACAACAACTAAGACTAAAGCAAATGTTAGGAAGTACTACAGTGTCGTTAAACTTAATGGGATGATATGGAACAAATGCAAGTTTACTATCGTAAATTTTCATAATCAGTAATATCATATCATAATTTAACATAATCAGAAATAATTACTATACCTTAAGGTTGTGAGACTAAATTAAAATTTAAAAGAAGCTCACTTGTTTGAGTGATTCAGAAGAACTGAAAAAAAAATGTGTATGAATCAAACCTACTCTCCATCTAAGAGATGGCTAAATCATATCTCAACACAAATAAGTGAACTGTTTTAAGATGAAAACCAGGGTTTTGTCACTTTTTTTTCTTCTGTTCATAGGAAAAGGGAATCTATGTGGTTAAATATACACCTAGAATGAAGGTTATTATGTCTATGTTAGTCATCATCTCCTTTTATAGTCCCTGGGCAGAAATAAGTTTTTCTATGATGTAATTAATGTCATTACACTGTAAATGTTTCAAATAAGTCAGGTATATCTAGGTATACCTTAAAACTATATTCGCTGCTTGACTGATTATAAAGGGAGTAGAGGATGACTGATTCAGGTGTATGTCTCTATCCAACATGTTATTAATAATAAACAGGTGATAAAATTTGGTGATGTGCAACAATCTGAATACAAAACCAAATACTTAGAGAAACTTCCTAACTCTAAAATATTTACTCAGTGACACCAGTAAAGCAAGGCATACTTTCTCATTACTCATGGATCCAATTTTTAGTTTATTATCTTTGATGTGTAATGACACTTGAATTATGCCATCCTTTTCCATCATTACCCTATGCACCCTGTCTTTAATTTCTCATTTTTAAGATTAAGACCAAAGGGCTGTTCCTGCTTGTGGAGGAAGGCTGTGTTTTACATAGGGTTGTGTGTTGCTTTGTAATGTTTCTGTCTGAAATGAATATGGCCTGACTGCACGCCTAATTGTGGCAAATCCATTTCTGTAAGTGACTTAATTTCTCTCTCATCCAGCAATCTTATCTATATTGCAGACAAGAAACAGATTGACACTGACTGAGATTTATTCTCACTATAGCAAGAAGTATTTCATACTGGAAAAAATACTTCCTTGGATGCACATAGTATGCATGCTATAGCAGTTTAAAAACCATTGTGCCTCGAGGTTAAGAGGTCAACAGACAGAGTATGCAGGAGAAGGAAAGGTCTGCATGTTTCAAAAGGATGGAGGGAATATCAGTACTCACATTTGAAGAGGCCAATAAAATCTCTTTCACCATCATCAAAGAGAGACTTGTCATGGGGTACAATCTAGCTGGGGGGATTCCCACAACTCATAGTCTACTCATTTTAAGATTTCCAAAGCAGAAGTAGCAATGTATATGCTTGCTAAAAAAAAAAAAATGGAAATAGTATAATTGTCTATCAAAGGAAATGCAAAGCACCTCTCTAGCACTGGCTAGACATCTTACTTTCTTTTTCTTCTTTATTGGACAAGTTCTTTGCTAAGTAGATGCACCATAATAGTTCAGTATCTTTACATCTGTTTTTGCTGAACAACCATAATGTTTCCATTGACTACTATAAACTGACAGATGTGTTTGTACTGAAAAACAAAAAGTAAAATTAATGGAAAAGTTAGTGGAAAAGTGTTACCTAAACAAAAATAAAAAATAAAAAATATTATAAAAGAAAGAAAATAACACGCAAAGAGATTTATTCCTTTCCAGCTTTGCTTCAGGCTTTATCCTCAGCTTCTGCAATAGATTTCATTGAGTATAGGCTGCGGAAATAGTGTGGAAGAGCTTTCAAAAATCAGTCTTTCTGAATGTGGATAGAGCATAAATTTTGAATTAGCCCAGTACTACTGAAAAACAGCACTTAGTGGTTGAAGTGGTATGAAGCAAATTTATGTAGAGGAAAATATTCAGAAATTAGGATTTCAAAAACTAGGTTTGACATGTTCCACTAATTGAACTATCCAAGTATTTGACATATGCCATCTCTTTTGGAACGTACCTTTGAAATATATGAACCTATAGACTGCAGCCCAGCTCCAGAAATGTTCCTGTCTAAAAAAGGATTGATAGATTCAAAGGTAGATCCATCAAGACTATGTGTGAAATGCTGTTGTTAAGGAAACCTGCAGACAACCCAGGACTGATTCATGAAGTTATGGCAACTTATAACAGGTGTTGAGAGTGAAACATTAAATTCACCGCAAAAAGTGGGAGACTGAAAAAATTCCTACATCAGATGGCTATTTTATAGTCATGGAATCAGAGAATGGTAGAATCGAATCTGGCTCTGAGAAACTGGGAATGTTGGTACAAAATTGAGCCAGAGAACTGACACACTGTCAACACTGTTTAACTGTTAGCCCTGTCCGGGTATAGGACCAGAGTGTCAGCAGCCAGTGTCACCGTGATACGGCACGGGAAATAGTGAGCACCACATGCAGTGCACACACAGTCAAGATGAGGAGGGAGAATTTAACTATGTATTTGTAAATTTTATGAATAAAAGGAAGGCAAATTATCTTTCTCAGATGTTGTATAAATCTTAGTAGAAGTGTGCAACTCCTTAAAGCCACTAACAGTAATCAGTTAGTGATTCAGTTACTAAAACCAGTAAATCACACCCAGCATTAGCAATTTCAAAAACAGACAGAAATTTCACCAAAAAAACCCACTGAATATTCTAGTGAAGAATACCAGCCCCTCAAAATAAGCTGACTTCTTCTCCCATAGGGGTGAGATTGCTTTTATTTTCTTTTATTTTCTTTTCTTTTCTTTTTTTCTTTTCTTTTTTTTTTTTTTTTTTTTTTTTTGACAGGATTTCTATGTGCTTCAATTCCTCTGGTCAGAAAAGCTTATTCTTCTTTATCTCCAGGTGAGGCAGCACTGTCACCCTGCTAGCACTAGTCTGGCCCAGGAAATTCTGATCTCTTTGTTCCATGAGCTCAGCCCACCACTGAGGTCTCTGTAGCCTTTATTCTCATTCTGCAGTTCTTCATTCAAAATATTAACAGAGTACCTGTTGCAAACTGGAGACCCTGTATCTCATTGATTGCTCATCCCCAGTTCAGAACTTTCTAGATCCTGAGGATTTAAAGAAATTAAATTCTTGGAATTATGTTGCAGGTTTTTGATTTGGGACTTACAGAGGTTCTCCATCATCCTACTGTCTCTACTGTTTTACATCTCTGAGTCATTGACAAATTTTCCTTTACAGTCACTTCCTAAAGGAACCCACTCTTGGTTTAGCTGCATCCTATGGGTACTCTAAGTTAACAGTAGTCTGTTCATACTTTCCTTGTTCATGAAGTTCTGCTTCTTTCATTGTTTCTGAGTGAAGTTTTTGGGACAGACAAGGTGTCATATCTCTCCTGTTTCCTGATCTACATTCTCCTCTCCAGATGTTTACTTCAACTGTACATTTGTTTCTATTTCCTGAAAGTAGCCTAATGTTGAGAGGAATATTTAGCAATATCTGCATTTTTTCCCTCCTGTATTCTTAAATGTCACATATATCTCTTGTTTGTGAGTTAAAGGGACTTAATCACACAAAGGGAATGTGCACATGAACCTAGCAGTGAATCACTCACCCACTTGAACTGAACCACATGATCCATTGATACCTGGAAATTGGAGACATAAATGCCTTCTGTTGAACATGCTGCTGACGTCATCCTCTTACAATTTTCTGTCTGATTTGCCACCAATTTTCCATCTCTCTAAGTTGTTGTTCCTGGTTCCATCTGCTTTAAAAATGATGGAAAACAAAGGTTCACAGCTGACCTTTTTCCTTTCCATCTCAAAATTACGAACTTTTTTATGACATCATAAATTCAACACTTTCCTCAGTGCGATTTCTATGTAAACATATTCTCCTCATGCTGGCTTTTGAGTTGTTTCCCTTTTCTTCATGCCCGTTTTTGTTGCTATTTTTAGCTAGTAAAGCCAAAAACATTTAATGATCAAAAATATTATGAGTCATGCTATATTGTCCACCTGACTCTTCTGTTAGATGTCATGTTGTCCTTGTACCAGCCACGGACAGTTGCCCCTTCCTACCTTTGCTACACAGAAATCAGTATTTTGTGCAAAATAGTTTCCTAATACCCTTGTGAGAAGGACAGTTGTCTTTCCTTTGTTAATCACAAAAATAAAATTTCTGAAATACTTTTAGAAAATACTGTTAACATGCAAAAAATAAAAAAAAAAAGCTGCTGTTTTATTAACAAAATTCCTGAAGCACTGCTTTCCTGACTCATTTTTAAAAGGTATGTCTCACCTTGCAGAGTATCATATTTTTAACTGTGAGATATGTACTCTCCTAGTAACCTTCCAATTATTTACATCCTTTTTGCCCTACACATTGAGACTGTTTCATACTTTTGATTCGCTTGAAATACTTTTTAAGCATCTTGTTGCAATTATCAGGCATAAAATCTATTTAAATAAATTTTACAGGTAAACAAAAAATGAGTTACATATAGAGCCTTTTTTATGAAGAGATTCTAAATCTTTTTACTGAGAGAAATTGTAACCTTTCAGTAAAACAGGGAATGTCAAATTTGAACAGGAGGAGTTACGGCAGGAGACCAGTTATCCTAAAATTTGCACTAATAAAACTTTCATATCTTTTCTTGTATAGCTCTGATTAGCAGTGAAACAGTGTGCAATTGCTTCCATATTTCTGAATAAAAGATAAAGAAACCATAAAACTTCTTAATGAATATGGATTCCTGAAAAAATAGACATTAATAATAGTTAGTAGCTGTTACACTGTATTACTGGAAGTAGTATTAATTGCATTGCATTTTAAAGTGGTAGTGCTATGGTTTTGCTGCTTCTTTCTTATTAATGTTTGTGCACTGTGTGGTACATTTGTGGATAATTTTGGAAAGCATTAGATAAACCCTTTTTACATATATTACACAGAAGGTTTTTAATGACTATTAGAAAGCATTTTGTTTCAAAAGTGCTTTTATCGCTGGTGAAACTGTTTTCTAAAGCAGGCTTATATGGTCTGTGTGAAATTTGAACAGTTTTCAACTTCCATTAAACTTGGGGACACTCCTCCTAGGGATGTGTGTGCCTAACTCTTGTTGACATTGGAAGGAATTAGTTTGCACCCTGGAGAAGTAGGTCCCTTAGAAAACCTTTTAGCAAAAAGAAACACAAGTGTATAGGCATATATTGCCATCAATGCATGCCGTAAGGAGGTAGCTACCATTGCTCCAGTGGCTATTCTGCCATTAAACTCTTACAACCAAGGGGCTACAAACAGTGAGCAGTCAGAGATTAGAATTATTACGACTAAAAAGAGACTTACTGTGCACACAGGATTTGTGCAGAGCTGCAGGAACTCTGCCTTCAAGACAGACAACTCCTCTCTTGAGGAGTACAGGGCAAGTTATTGTCTGATAGCTACAGCCCACATCACTGCTAGAACCCAAGAGCTCCACTGGCAGTACTGCAGACTGTTTTCAGTCTAAATTATATTAATGAATGAATTCACACAAATTGAAGAACAGTTTGTTTGAGAAAACACATTTTTTTTTGTCTTGTCTACCTTGGAATCTGGCCAGGCCAGAGAAGTTTCTCCTCTGCACTTGCAAGCAGTATTACGAGAAAACATAATGGTATTATCTTGGACTGTGCATCCCAGTGAAAGCTGACATCTTTTGAAGCCAAATACCTCCCAAGCATGGTACGTGGGAGAGCCTACTGCAATACTGAGGCATGAAGAAACTTGGGATTTTTTTCCCAGTCACCCATAGTCTAGTTTCTGAGTGAATCTCACCTTCTTCAGAGGAGATTTGGGAGATCTCAGCCTAAGGATGGAGAACTACAGAGCTGGACTCTAAAAAAGTGCCATACAACCTGTGCTTGTGTATTGAGGCATGTCTAAAGTTTAGTCTAAATGTGTTGAACAATGTTTTTGTTGGTTCAGTATAATGTAATGTCCTATTAAACAGCATTTGTTGGGCTTCCAAATCTGTTGTCAAAGTACATTGTGTAGACGTTGTGATGTGGTGATTTGTAAAATAGTGCAATATTTTATAGTAATAAAGTAAGCTAATACACTATGAAACAAGTGACTACATTATCTATTGTGCTACAGACGTGAGACACAGCACTGGGGAGATGGGAAGGTGTGCTTTCCAGGCACTTCCTAAGCCACAAAACTCTCTTGGCCCCTATGGTTTGTACACCCAGTAAAAATGCAGAAACTAAATTAGTCTTCTAAATTAGTTATTAATCCCTGTACAATTCTTTGAGCAATTTGCATTTACATTCTTAGGAATGGAAGGAAGACTTTAACAACAGCTATGCTTGCCCTCTGTGATGCATGCTCAACTTCTTTTTTTTTTTTTTTTTTTTTTTGTAAACTAAGATAATAACATTTATTAGATACAACACTGCCTTTTCAGGAAGCCTTTGGGTGACCAATAATTCAAACACAGTCAAAACCAGCACCAGGATACAAACCCCTTTGTTGTGTCACCTTCAGTTTACAGTTAAAAAAAAGGATATGGAAGCCAAAGCTGCCAAAGCACCAATTCTGAAAGCTGACTCCCAAGTATGTCCAAACAGATTTCTAAAGGAAAAAAATTGCTTTCCAAAGCCAAATTTTCATAAGTTGGAACAGTATTTCAGCACAGAAGAAACATACTGTGCAGTGTTCCTGTTTGGTAAATAAGAGAAATCTTGACTTTTATTTGTTTGGTACCTTTTATTACCCTAAGCTGAAAGAAGGCAAGTTTTCTTTACACACATTCCTACGGTCACCTTATATTTAGTTCATATTTCAGATGGGTGCAAATTATACTCATTGGGCTTTTTAGAATTTTTTTTTTTTTAATTTAAGCATTTTTAATTATATTTCATGTGTTCTAGCTTAAGCAGTTCTAAAAATTCTCAGATAATTAGAAAAGTACTCTGTATGCATGAATACACACACAGATGCAAAATCTTTGAATGAGAAAATATTTTAATGATCTTTACATCCATTTTACCAATTCATTTCAATTTCTATAATTAGGTTTTCTTCATAGCAGAAAATTTGCCAGTATTTTAAGTTGATAAATGATGATGATGATAATAATAGTAGTAGTAATAATATTTATAATAATGCCATTTTTCTTAAAGAATTTTTAAAAATTCTTGAGTAATATTTCAGGGATTATTTGACATCATAGAAAAGGTTTACTGATAATGGGAATACCATAGTATTATCTATATTTTAATAGTTTCACGAAATTCATTCATCAATATAAATCAAATATCTTCTACAATCCCTGCATAACTTCAGTGTTTTAACTTATGTATTTTAACTTGTTCTCAATCAATGTGATTATTTAAAGCATCTGGGGCCACGCAGTGCCTCTCTACTGCAATATAAACACTATCATATCTCTGAAGTACAGAAAAAGTCACCTTAATCTGTTCCTTAAGGGGAAAGAAAGGAAAGTTGAGGAACTGTAAATATGATCCTAGTGGGATAGTGTATCAGATCTGGCTTCTCTTTTGCATCGCTCTTAAGCCTCACACAATTTAACATCTTGTTCTTTGGAATAAGTATGAGAAAGTACCTGGTGAAAATGGAAAGATTCTTGCAGCTGTTTAGCCAAAATGAAGGATGTTTACATCGATGGAAGTCCCTAGAGCAGTCCAGAGAGAATTCTGAGAAAAGTCCACTGAGCTTTGATCTGTGGCCAGTGAGAGCCAACAAATGTGGCAGAGTCAAAGAGAGTCAGCTCCATCTGGTTTCTGCCATTCTTCACTAGCTTTTTCCACGTTTTACCCACTCCTTCCTCAGTCTGCATGTTTATTGCTTGTCATTCTGGCTCCATTTTCCTGCGTTTGGCAATTCAGAGAAGCTGCCAATCTTGAATGTCAGCCCAGTCTTTGAACTTAGCCTTGCTTTGAGCAAGAGATCGGCCTAGCTGAACTCCAATTTTCCCTTCCAAGCTAAACACTTAGAATATTTTATGGTTCTCCATATTTCCCACATTTAGGCCCAGAGTGCTAAAAGAGAGGGTCTCTGACTGAGCATCATCTGGATGATTTTAAACTTCTTGCACAGTACTTCTCAGATAGAAAGAGAAGCTTTTTAGTCTTGTCTCCTTATTACACCATATTGAATATATATTTATTTATATATGAGAGTTATTTAAAAGTCAATGCAAGCAGGAAGAATGGTGACATGCTTTTTGATTTCAGCTTGCCAGATGTGTTCCTTGAGATTAAATACACAGCAAATTATTCTCACACTGTAATTGAAAAATAATGTAGTGTTTATTTACTTATTATGTAGCATCTCAGAGAGATCTCAGTGGCTTGTGGGGTTGGCTCTAAAATAGAAGCATCTGGAGAGTCTGATGCAGCTAACATTCATGACCACCAACTGGAATAATCATTTCTACTAAAGTTAATCTTGAATAAGCAAGAAGTTTCTCTTGTAACTTGATCACTGCATATCCGACTTTTAACTTTATGAAGTTCTTTATCCTAAATAGCATCACAGTAGGATGCATTATACTAAAAGAAGAACTGTCTATATACAGCTTCAGTCAAAATGGTCTTTTTTAAGCGTTCATCTCACAGTGATTAATTGATTCTATGTTTTTCCACACGTCCCTAAAGGCAAATAAACTGAAAATCTTTTACATGCAACATCTTCAACCTGTCTCCCCAGTCTTGCCTTGCAACACATACAGCGACGTTCTCTTCAGCACTTGTTATCAGGGATCCTGTGTAGGCAGCTACAGTGAATCCTTCCTCATCTGCTCTGGGCAGCAAGCAGGGATCCTTTGTGGTGAGGGAAACAGGCATCTCTGTGGTGCCATTCAGCTGCTGTAAACAACTAAACTAGCTGAAATCCATAGTATTCTAAAATAACGTATTCTTCCCTGCTGATTATTAAAGTTTTAAAAAACTCACCTACCAACATTAGAAATTTAAATATTTGCTAACTTTTGGTCAACTGAATCCCAGCTTAACTGTGAAATAGTTAGATTTCTAGTCTACATGGGTCAAAATATATACCCCTACAGCCAGTGGTGGAAAATAAGCACCTGAAGAAAATTACTTAAATGGTTTTATTCTGTCATTGCCTAGTTTGTTCTCTGGGTTTGCCCATTATGCTCCACAGATTGGAGAGAAGTCTGTGTGAGAACGTTAAATTAACTGACAAGCCAGATGAACAAGGATGCATGGGATGAGTCCTGCCAACACACCAGAGGCAAGCATAGGTAATAATCAAAGTTAACAAAAAAACCCTCCATTATGCACTACGGCTAAACCTGGAATCCCATTTATGCTACTATAGAAAACAGTCTGGATTTCTTTATAAAAATAAAGTTAGAAATTAAGACTACATAAAATATTTAATATTAAATATATTTTAATATCTTTATTAATACTTCAAATTTTATTATAAAATGTAAATGTTTTTATATAATGGACTTTTGTAAGTCCTTATATGCAACAACTCCACTCCTTACCTAAAAATAGAAACAAGTAAAATTAGTATGGCTTATATTGGATTGAAAAATTGCTTCACTTATCAATCTTTTAACACAATTATAAGTAGGAAATCAGTGCGAGGATTTATTTTTAATGAACTATCTATGGAAAAGTTCTTGGCTTCTGACTAAATGTACTTACTTTGAAAATCCTGTAGGAAACCTAAAATCAATACTGATAAACTTTGCAGTTGACAGGGAGTTTGATCCATGTCATTGGATAGATAAGACATTGCTGATAAAGAGCAATGTGGAATGCTTAATAAATTAAGAATCAGCAAACAGGAAGTGTTTTTTATCCAGTCATTGCAAATTAATTCCTGGAAGTGAGTAGGGAATGCAACCCAAATTTGTAAAGTGCTTTTGAATCATTATGTATAATCACCTGAGCATAGCATCACAATGAAAAAAGGCAGATTCAGCAAATTTTCTTAAAGCTAAAGGTTTTATTTATATTTTTCTTAGAAATATGGCATTGGTAAACTGTTTTGTTGCACTTATTATTAATGTTAAGAAAATCAATGAGGTCCTGTTCCAGATTGTCTTTCCCTGCTTCTTCATACTTGTCCGTCCATCTTCATTTTCCATTTTTTCCCATTTACTTCAGAGTTACTTTGTGACACTTCCGTATACTATGCAAAGATCAAGCATCTTCTGGACATCTTATCTTTAACTAAAGTTTCTTTTTTTTTGGACCTGAAATGTGGGATTTCTATAGGATTTTCCATACAGTTCTTCATTAGCAAAAGTAATGGCTGATTCAGTTGTCCATGTGCAAGGTAGATGGAAAGATGTTTCCTTCCTACCTAAGTCCTATAATAGATCTCATTTCCCATGCAGACAACTAGGCATGTAATTTCAGGATTTATTTCCTGTGAGGAATCTTGCAAGTAGTTGTTCATTAAAAGCTTGTAAAGAATAAAGAAAATTACTTTGCTTGGGAAAAGTAGTCTGAAAGAGAGCTGAAAGGATAGAAACCATCTAGTGAAAAATTAGACATTCAGAAAAGATGTTTTGGGTCACATAAAGATTACTGGGAGGAGCCATGTTGTAGGGTGATCCTTTCTTCAGCAGATAGGAGGCACAGTCCCTGACCTACAGCTCTCTGGGTATCGCAGTCTATTAGCTGTAAAATTGCTTCAAAGACATTTGTGATTGTCATGAATAAATATGTACCTGAAACAGCTGCAGCCACCCTCTGTGTCAAACAAATAACAGCAATCTGATGGAGAGATCACTTTGGTTTCTTCCAAGTGTGTAGGCTGCCCTCATTCCTCTGAAAAGTGCCTCAGTTAGGCAGGTCCTTCTGCAGTGAACACAGGTCCCTCCTTCCTGAGGCCCTGATGGAGAGACATTTCCAGTGGCTGTGGGTTCTGAGCAAGTGGAAGAAGGGTCAGGGCAGAAAGCTGGAGGTCTACAGCCTAATCCAGCAACCTGGTGAGAGGAGCAAAGCACAGACACATGGGCTGCAGAGGAAATGGGATGAAAACCTGGGGAATAGCGAGGAATATACAGAGGTTTTTATAACTCAGGGAGTCATTGATTTCCCTGGAAACATGGACCTCTAAGGTAGGGATCTTGTGAGCAGGGCAAGCTGTTCCAAAGTTTCTTGGATTTCTGTGTTCTCCCATTAATTGTTTTACATCTTCCCTATTTGAAAACATATTTTAGTTCTATTATGTTAATACTCAGTGGTTTGGGTTTTTGTTTGGTTATATATATAACCAAGCCTTTGGACTTGGAGTCCAAAAGGCAGATCTAGAAAAAATCTTTGGCCAGCCTGGGATCAAGCTTATATGGCAAGAAAACATCAAATCAAGACCTGCTATACTGCCAAATAGAAAAATAGAAAGCAATTTATTCACCAGTTTGGTGTATCATTTGCCTTAAGGATTAAAGGCTTGAATTCTGGAACTAAGAACTGAAGTTGCTTTTTCTTCTGAACTGATAGCCATTTACATGCCTATTTAATTGTGAGTTAATAATGAGGAAACAAAAATTACACACTAATTCTAGGGATTATATAAATAATAAATAAATAAATAAATAAATAGTAGTTTAGAGTGATATGATAAATTAGAAAATAATCATTTTGTGTATTGAAAATAATGTTGCAAATTTAAAAAAAATAAAATTGAGAAAAAACTTAATGCCTCTTAAATTTTTCAGGTAGGGGATCAGGCCTAGTTTCTAGAGAGTGAGTATTAATTCTGAAGTACTCAAAAGCCTTTTATTTTTTGCTTCTCTCTGTTGTCTGAAAGATAAATAATTGCTGTGTAAAAACATATATTTTTGTCATTAAATTTAAATGCATCTATTGCAGATCACTGGTGTAGAATTGCAATTTCTGACTTGTTCTTACTAGGAAAGGGATTAATAAAAATTCACTACTTATGTTTTTACAGAGCTACCCATTTTTATTCATTAATATGTGATAGCTACTTGCACACTGGTTTGGTTTTTTTTCTATTTGCCTCAATATTAAATAAACTTTACCAGATTAGGGAGAATTATAGGTATTGCCGTGTCTCCCATTTAAGGCCTCTTTGTATAGCAGAAAACACAACTTTCAGAACATCCTTCAGGGAAAAAATTGTTCTGTGGAGAGTCTGACAGCATTTTTTTTTGTTTGCTTTCTCTTGCATAATGATTTTATTTTCAATTTGCAGCAATTATTTCTGAATTACTAACTTTTGGGTAGATGGAAATATATATTTTTTTATTATTATTATAATGGATTTGTAATGTTTTTCCTCTATCCTATGAGTCCTAAAGCTTTTAAAAAAATTCACCAAAGAGAACATCCACTGAAGAGCAACTTAATCTAGAACTGTCGGTTGCCTGATGGATCAAAAACTTTTTGATGGTATGAAAAACAAGGGCCTGCTTATAACAGGGTAAATTACTTCAGGCTCCATGTATGAGGCACATCTAATATTTAGTGCTTGCTAAATATTAGAGGATCCTGCTAAATGTTAGATGGTCAATAGGTATTTTGTCTAGACCTGGACAGAAATTTCGTCTGAGATATGATTTATTATGGTTTTTATCCATTAAATGTTCAATATATTCTGGAAATGCAGCTGCTTTTCACAAAAATGCTGTTAGAGAATTACCATTAACCAGCGAAAATTCCCTTTGATAAAAGTCTCTAATTTGAATTATTCTCCTTCCCTTTCCTCTTAAGTAGACCCTTTGTTGTTGATCCTTGTGACATGAATTATATTCTTTAAGTTTGCTTGTTAGAGTTAAAAAATATTTTTTTTTTAAATAACACCAGCAAAAATTTCCTCTACAGGCTATTTTCTATCCTTTCAGATTGGGATTATACACCAGTAAACCTGTAGGGTGACTGAGTAAAGAGCACACAGGTCTACTCTTAGTGTCATTTTAATTATCTGTTCTTTGGGGAAACCCAAGGAGAAAGCATCCTGACCATCACAGATTAATTGTCCTGTTCATCCAGATTCCTTCAGCCATCTATGTTCTTCAGGCATAAATTAAGTTTTTGTCTTGTGATCAAATGGGTATACTGAGGTATGAGGGTAGACTGAGGAAGATGGTTTGTGGATCCAGTGACTACATCCCAGTTTATTTTCTTATGCAGTACATTCTGATTTTAAATAAGAAGGGACATACATGCATTGTACTCTAGCATGTCTTTCTAAAAATGCTAATTTTTAAGGTCCACAAAGTGCTTCACGGTTGTCAGCACTATAATCTCCTCTGTTTAACTTGTCATGTTTATGTACCGTTCCAATTTCCTCAGTATTGAGGGGTTTATTTCCATTATGTTGGACATGTCATCTAACTCAAAACTGAAACCAATTTGTGTTCCTCTGAGAGACACAGCAATGTCACAGGGGGAAAAAAAAATGAAAACCTATTCACAGTTTTTCTTCCTTTTCCTTGTAATACATTCATTTAATGCTTATCATTTCCCAGCTATCTTGTCAGGATCCTTTTTCAGCATCATTTTTTAGTGTTCTGTTCATTAACTTTTGAAAGTACTGCACAGGACTACATGTGACCAGCACATAATCTAAACATCATAAAATTCACATCAATACTGTTCCTCTCTCATTAGACTTCAGGACATAGCTGTTCTTTATGTTAATTGCTCAACTCCAAACTTTCAGGAATTCATAAAAAATTGACATTTCTTAATGGTTTCTTTTGCAAGACAGGTCATCTTGATCAATTTATCATGCTTTATACTCTTCAGTGTTCTGTACTGCAATAATATCATGCCCATCAATCATTATTACTCTCTCATTTTTTTCTTTCAGGTTCCTGTGGTCTTATGCTAAACCATCTGAACTTCATGTCATTTTAACCAGTATAATTTAAATCACTAAAATGATCAGCAAAGCTTTCATAACTTCAGTTTTGTTCTACTTGATAAGTAAATTGTATACTGAGAATTACCTCCCGAGTGGGAATGTGAAAGCAATGACATTTATCTCTACTAGGTACATGTCAGAACGGACAATATCAAATCTTCAGTAGCTCAAAGCAAAGCATCTTACCTGGAGGTTCAACCAGGGAACTGCAAATTTAGAACTTTGCTGTTCTTTTCACAGTTTTGTTACCCTTTGTACATGATTTTTCCACTAATATCCCTTGCCAAATATTCTGCTTTTCAACAATAAATGTTATCTTTTCACATCTAAGACATAAAAATGTAAACCTTGGTCTTGTGATAAGTTTTGCTTCTCCAGTTGTTCTTCTCTTTCACAGTCTCAAACTGTCAATCTTTCTGTTCTATCTGAATCCCTATAGCCAGGAATAAACTCATCTATCAAGCTGGTGTGGAGGAGCAGGAAATTGGAAATTAATTATTCCTTTGAATAATATCTTGATCCAAAGCATCAAATAATCATGCTATTGCTTATCCCAGCTCTCACCACTGTGGCCAAGTGGTATGATTACCTTTTCATTATGTTGTCATTGAGTGTTTGTCATTCCACAATGTGGTATGAAAATGCATCAATTATGGTTAACACACCTGAGTTCCTGACACTCCCCATTTCCACAGAACAGATTTCAAAAGCAAATTAATAAAATTTAGAACCATCCAGACAGCTTCATGCATATTAAACACAAAATACTGAAGTTACTGTGTAATTTAATAATGACAAGCAGTCAGAGGAAGCCAAGAGATTCTCTAAGTATGTAATTACACTCATTTGTTGCTTTATGATGAACTTTCGTCCAGTCCTCCCAAATTTTAGAGAAACCAGGAGGAGGGAGACCCTGAGCTCATTAGGAACATCCAGGACCATCTGAGATGTACTGGCATACCAAGAAATCTTCACTGTAATGGCAGAATAAGGGTAACAACTGAAGCTCTAAAGTCTTCCATAAATTCTGTGTCATATCTGCCAATCTAGGGCAGATTTCTGAATAACATAAGGTATGGCACCCTGGATACTAGATCTGTGTTTCTGCATCTGTGTTCCTAGTTCATGGACTGTGACATGAAAATTTACTTATAAATATGTCTGAATATCAATATCTAAATCTGGTATATGTATGTGTCTGTTATAACTGATGGGGACTTTAGCTAACTGCTGACATACAGGCATCCATCCTATTCTGTTGAGATGCCCGTGGATATTCCATCTTACTTCCTACCAAAGGTCCTTTTGTCACAGTTGGCAGCACTAGAAGGAATCACATGCAAGCAAAAGAATGGCTTTATTATTAAATGTTTTTCCCCCACACTTGCTGAAGTCATTTTGTGAACGTATTTTCATGAAGAGGACTTTAGGACACTGTATTAAAACAACTTAAACACCATCTACATTTCAGCAGAAAATATTTGGAACATGCCTTGATATTCATCAATGTGACACACTATAATGCAATGTGAGATTTCTTTATTGGGCTTAGAAAGTGTTAAAGCTTAAATGGGATCAGAATCTAGACACATGAAAGAGCAGAGAGAGTGATATAGTTAGGTAGAGTTTCTGACTGTCAGAGAGCTCCAAAAATATAATGCAGCATTCCTGAAAAGTTTTTGAGGCTTAAATTAGCTTTCACTAAAGCCAGGCTGAGTTGTCAGACGCGTTCTTAGCCAGCATACAAAGTCTTTATGGGTATGGCAGCTCTTGCAGGCCCTTCTAAAAGCAACAGCCACAAGCTGTCAGGGTTCTGAACTCTCAATTTATATTCCAAATGATGTTGCTGGTTCTGTGTGTATGACACATACCAGGCTTTTCACCTTGCTGGGTTTGGTCTGCTCAGGGGGAGCTGCATTCAACAATATGTTTTTGCCCGAGATAAGGCATTGCTTCCATTGCCAGTTCTCACAGCATTAGAGCAGTACAGTCAAGAGTGCAATTGCTACCCTGGAAAGAGAACCAGTGACACTGTTTTTAGCAGCAGTCATTGGACAGCACACATGAGGAAAGCTGGAGATTCTTAATGGAAAATTTCCCTTCAGCCAAACAAAAGGGTTTTTTTTCACGTCTGTACAAAAATATACCCTTGACCTTTTCAAAATGTTGATAGAATCAACAACCTGTGAGCAAACATCTGAGATGTCTTGCTCATCATGTATGATGAGTACCTATGCATGCAGGCTTTCGCTAATTGGGTTAGTATTCAAATAAAAATACATATTCTTAGGCTTCAGAGGGGAAAATAACAGTTCATCCAATACTACCTGCATCTCCAAATCAAAAACTAGAATATGAATTAAAGGATTTGAACTTTTAGTAGAAACTTTAGTCATAAAAAGAGACAAGACTCTTCCCCAATTCCATAAGATAGCTTTTTCTACTCCAGGTCAAGTTATCCCAGTAAAATTTTTTCTGCAGCGGCATTTTCTCTATTCCAAAACTTGACTGTCCTTCAGATAATATAGTTTACTATCAGCAAGGAAATAAATCTGTAACAGAATGCCACTGTTCTGGTAATCAGTGTCTGAAAAGAGAAGACAGGTTGTGTAAAAATGAGACATTCTGTAGGTGTTTAGTATCAAACTCTGTCCTTGGAAAATAATTCATTCTTGTTGACCACATACAAAGCTTGTTCAAAAATTTATTTTTCATTTCCGCAAATTGAGATTTTTATTATTTTTTCAATGTCTAGTATATTTATGCACCAGAATCTGTCACTAACTGTAGCATTTGCCTCTGCATTATTTTAGATATGATGCAAAATTCTCTGCCTCACATCCAGATTAATTGGAAGGACATGGTACTTGTTGGGTTTTTCTCCTGGTTTCATAAATTATTTTAAATCTCTGACTGATAAGCAATTCACATATCTGTAGCAGCCAAGAAAAATAAATACCTGTATGTCCATTAGAATGTAAATTAACTCATTACTGTGCCAGCCTCTGACCTTTTCTGATGGCTGTATTCTTGCTAACAAAAACTCTTTGCTATTCATGAAAGTGAAATTTAATGGTAGCTTGAGATTCTCTGGTGTATTTTAGATTACATTCTGATAGACTCAGGTGACCAGCTTGAACAGCAATTACTTCTAGCATTCATGACTTTGAATAGCTATCCTTTTTCTAATTATTTGTGAAGATTTGAATATTGTTGAAAATTTGTTGCTTAAGCAGGCTAGGTCAGTGAAACTTCATGAACTGCACAAAAAGTGCTCTTATGTTTAAAAACTTGACTACTGATAGTATCTGATCTCACAGTAATTTAAGCTTTTGTATCAGCTCTATAAATATGGAAACTCAGAATCATAGAATCATAAAATGGTTTTGATTGGAAAATACCATTAACCCAGCACTGCAAAGTCCGTCACTAAACCATGTCCTGAAGTACCACATTTACACATCTTTTAAATACCTCCAGGGACTGTGACTCAACCAGCTCCCTATGCAGCAGGTTCCACTGCTTTGGCAATCTTTTAGGTGGAGAAATTTTTCCGAATATACAATCTAAACATCCCCTGTGCAACTTTAAGCCATTTTCTCCTGTCATATCTCCTCTTACTTGGGAAAAGAGATCAACCCCCACCTCACTACAATCTCCTGCCTGAAATGTGTAGAACAAAAAGGTCCCTCCTGAGCCTCCCTTTCTCCATACTAAACACCCCCAGCAGCTCCCTCAGGTACTCTTCATCAGACTTGTGCTACAGATCCTTCACTGACCCTATGCAAGCCCATCTCTGGACCCATTCTCTGAACAATTCAATGTCTTTTTTGTCCTGAGAAGCCCAAAATTGATTGAAGGTGTGGCCTCACCATTGCTGAGTACAGAGGAATTATCACTGCCTTGGGCCTGCTGGCCACACTATTTCTGATACAAGCCAAGATGTTAGAGCTTGTAAGATTTCTCCCAGCCATTTATAGAATATTTCATGTGCCTCTTCATCCTGGCTGGGTGGTCTACAAAAGACTGCCACCATGTTATCTGTCTAGCTGGCCTTTCCCCTGATTCTTAAACATTCAACCCTGTCATCACATCACTAAGCTCTAGACAGTCAAGACAACCCCTAACATACAGAGCTGCCACACCACCTCTCCTTCCTTGCCTGTCTCTTCTGAAGAGTTTATAGTCATCCATTGCAGAAGTCCAGTCATGTGAGTCATCTCACCATGATCTTGCCATACCAAGAGCTGTGCCTCCACTTCTTCCTGTTTGTTACCTGTGCTATGTGCAGTGATGTGGACATTCTCCAGCTGAGCTATTGATCCTGCCACCTTTTTGGGGGGAGAAGCCCTAATTCATGTGTGACCAGTCAGCTGCTTTCATGGTTTCTAGCACATCAATAACCCTCATGTCCCTGCTGCTGCCTGGATCTCCATCTCCTACCTCCACTGAGACAGTAGACCAGAAGACACTGCTGGCACACTGTCCCTCAAACAGTGACATGCAGCCCCCAGGGTTACCTCTAGCCAACCTGGTTTTATCCCTTACCCCTTTCAAATCTGGTTTAAATCTCTTTCAATGAGGCCTGCTAACTCCTGTGCATAGATTCCCCACTAGGAGACACTGTACCCTATCTGTGCTGTGAAGTCCTGGTGCTCTCCAAACTAACCCATGATCAAAAAAACAAAACCCACACTTGTGCTGGTGGCACCAGGCTCAGAGCCAAGGACTGATCTGCTGGTTCTTCCTGTTTCTTCTGTTCAACTGTAAAAATAGAGAACACTTCCTGTTCTTCTGTTCCCTTAACCACTCATCCCAAGGCCCTGAAGGGTCTCTTTATTTCCCTCTAACCTCTTGTTGCAACTTCATCACTGCCTACCTGAGAAATGAATAATAGGGCTGTGTCAGGGTAGGAAGCTTTCTCTTCATATCTTTAACCAAGGCAGCAGGGAAGCAACAGGCTTCCATAAGTGAGTCTGGGCTGCATATTGGGCCCTTATTCCCTTCAGAAGGGAGCTTCCTGTGACAGTGACCCATCTTTGTTTTGGAAGGCAGCTTTGGCACAGGGAGCAGGCCAAATTGATGACAACATCAAGCCCAAGCTGGATGAAGCACCACCCTTGTTATGTTTGATTCCACTTGCAAAGCCTCATACCTGCTATGCCCGGACACCTGGGGAGGTGAGGCAGTCCCAGAGGAGACATGCACTGGGCAGGCACTTGTCACCACTGCCTCCAATCCCTTAAGTCACTGTGTTCAGGCAGGGGGAGAGGATAACAAATTCTCTCTATCATGTGTCTTGTCTATCTAGGGAGCCTGTCTCAGGGAAGATAGGGAATGAAGGTTAGAGCACAGTGCTAATAATGCCAAGGTCATGGGCTTGATCTCTGGATGGGCCATTCCCTTAAAGTTTGACTTGATCCCTGTGTGTCTGTTCCAACACAGAATATTCTGAGATTCCAGTAGTCTCTCTTACACTCCCCTTGATTCCTCAGCCTACTCTCTTCCTCCACTGAGCTCAGGAGCTGTGCCAGCTGTGCCAGCAGTCCTGGCACAAGGGCAGTGTAAATCCTGGCACTGGGGTGTTAGCATGTGCCCACTGGAGCTCCACCTGGGAAGCTGTTTCCCTCATGATGAGTGCAAGTTAGAGACCTTGTCTTTCTTCTGGCAGGGTTTCAGCACGTTTCCTGGGTGCCCTTCTGTCCCAGTTGCCACCAGACTGTTGCATCATGCCCTTGGTGCCACCTGTGTGCCCACCCTGCTGATGGTCCTGGTCCCTAGAAATCCCTACGGGCTTCTTTTATCCTTTGGAGAAAGGCTTGGCCTGTTGCTCCTGGTCCTGTCCATTGCTGTGTCATGAGCTGCAGGCTGCTGTTGGCCCTCCTCTGAGCTTCCCAGGTTCAGATAACTCCCCTGCACCTCACTGGAGCACTCCACAACCGATCATGTCAGCCCCAGAGCCACTCATCTCAGCAACTTCAGTAGGATGAGATCAAGTACATTTTCCTAAGGTACTCCTCTACCTCTACATCATTCCTGATAAACTTCTGTCTCACACTTTATGCTACGTGTCAAGAAGTCTGAAACTCTAAAGAGCCGAAATAAAGACTTGGACTGATGATGCCCCCAAGTCATCTGGAGTAAAAATAACTCAGAAAGGGTGGTACCCCAATGGGGTAAAGATCTAGCTGACCCTCCTTTGAACAGTCCCTGCTTTTTGCCCATACCTTCATAGGTTGTCTATAGGCAGGAATGCATACATTCTTTGGGATCACTTTTCATAGCTGTAGTAGGCCAAAGAGTGAGAAACAATGGTGATTTAAACTGGAGCACTATTTTTGTTGCTACTTTTGTTGTTTGAACTACAGTTTCACTGGGGTTGAGATCGGGAGCAATCAAATAGTGGAGCATGAAGCAAAATGCCAGTACAAGCAACTACTGAGAAGCAGTTTGTACCATTTTGAGTCTTTTTTCAGGAAAAACTGGGTTTAGTAACATCTGAGCATATGTATATAACCATAAAGAAGACATACATCTTTCTTATTAATGCAAACCTGCATTTGATACAATTGATGACTGTTACCAGCCTTCATCTCAGTGCAACACAGTGCTATCTCATTTACTTGCCATGCTGGCTGTGTGTAGCCTCCTGCAAAGCAAAAGGCACTGGCTTTAAACATCTGGAACGTTGTGGCCTGAGCAAAGGTGGTGGGTCATTCATCTCACTCTGATGTGGGATGTGTTGATTTTTGACCCATTGCATCAGGTGCCATCCCAGCTAAAGACCAAACGGATCCTCCACAGCATGGCACCATTACTCTGAAGGACAGCTGGCAGCAGAACTAGCTAAATATGCTTGAAGAGCTAAAGCTCGCACTCTTCTTACACCTACTCTTTATTTCAAGGTAAATCAACTTTTTATTGTTGCTAGAGTAAGAGCTCAATATTTAGAGCGATTTAAAAAAGATGTACCTTTGAAAAAATATTATGTAATAATGATTGATTTTATTGGAAGTACTAATTGCCATTCCAAATACATCATCTGATACTTTAAATATGACATGGTCAGCTGAAACTTTTTATCACCTGCTTTTTTTCATAAGTATTATTTCCATTTATTTTCCTTCATTGTCTCCTTTTAGATTTTGTTTACTACAGTATATAAACTAATTTAATGTACTACTTCTCATTGATCATTTTTCTTTTCCTTAAAAGGGAAGAATGTATTTGAAGAGTAATTGAATTAATGCTATGTATTTGTTCTATATTCACACAAAAAATTGGCTCTCCCACAGGCATTTTCAGAATTTTAGCTGTACGATATTTTAAGTCTTAATGAGTCAGCTCAATGGTAGCATTAGTTCTATGCACCCAATCTGGCCACACCTAACATAGCTCAACAACAAGTAAACATACAGAGGGAGAAACCAGGTGTAATGTGAATGGTAAGAAACAGTTCCCTGAACCCTGCTGAAGGTGAACACCTGACTCTGAACTCTTAGTGTTCTACCCGGTCACATTCATTTGAAGTTAATGAGTATCTGACACCTCTGGAAATCAGGCCCATGTAGACAACTGGTAGACATCTCAGGGATCCCAATAAGAGAAAGAAATAAAGCACAGGGGAAAAAAAATTACTGTTACAGTAAATTTATCCAGTAACTTTTCTAGAAAGGCAAACTTTTGCTTGAAGTGTTGTCACATGGATGTTGATAAGATGCCCATGGAGTCAGTTAATGCTCTGGGAGTGCTCATCAGCCATCTGTTCAGTGACTTGCAAGCATCTAGGAAGGAGAAATGTCTGTTCAGTGCTTAAGACAGCTTTGCTCGGGAAGCCATATGCAACAAGGATATTAAAGCCCAAAAAACACTCCCAAGAAGCACGGTGGAAGCTAGTGGGCCTTCGTCCATTAAAAGTGAAAGTGTGACAAGTGATGTGGAGGGATGTTGACTTACCCTGAACATTGCTTTAGATTAAAAGGCTTTGTGTTTGATGCTGTTGAATTCCTCCCTGCAGCACACGCCGTCACTGCAGAAATCAAACTGTTCCCAAGCTTCAGTTTAATTATCCATACACATCTGCCACAGAGATGGGCATCGTTAGAAGTCCTGTGACTTCGCAATAGCTATGTTAGTTACTTACAATTCTACAAGGTGTGAAGAACTTTTCCAGGAAACAATGCAAAAAAATGTGAATAATGAAGATGGAAATGAAGCAAAAATCATCCCCATGGGAGCAGACCAACAACCAAGGGCTGGTTTTGTATTACTGACATTACAGAATTTGCCAAATTCATGATTTTTACTGAAAAAAAAAAAAAACTGAAAAGGAAACAAATCAGAACTCTGTCTTGCAAATGCTCTAAGTCCTGCCAGATAAGCTGCTTTTAAAAAACTAAACTTTTCAACAATAAATCTTTGCTGAAGTGTAAGACACATGATATCTGTAAGAATATTTTACAACAAAAGCATATTTAACCTTGGATATAAGAAGGAATAGATACAATGAGTATGATGTGATTTGTCTTTTGTTACAGGATATCTTCATCAAAAAGGAGAAGTACAGTAAACTGAAGCTGGAATTTGCCTTGATCTGAAAAAACAAAGGAAAAAAAAGTTTTTCTTCCTAATATATTTGAATCCAAAATCTGTTTTCAGTTCACAGTGTTTTTTAGTTAAGTTACAACATAGAAACCATCACAGCTCTGATTTCCAGGGAAGCTCATTTTGGAAGGTGGTAAATACACGTAAAAAGCAATCTCAAAAAGAATCTTGGTAACACTGCTTCATGAGAAAACATAATTCTGATTTTTAGAAAACATATGATTGTTACTGTACCTCAGATTATATTTTGAAATTAAATAATGAAAATGTTCGTATGTGTTGGCCACCAGCTGCTGTACTTTATTACGGTTTAAATAGCCAACTTGAATAAGAAATCATTATATTCTCAACATTAATTTTACAGAAGCATATGAGGTTATGTATTTTTATTGTGGCAAGCTTACATGTATTTTCCTGCTAGTACCTGGCTGAATTGCCAGGTGGTTGCTCTTTAACAAAAGCCAGTAGCCCCACTTTCTAAAACTGATGCAGATCTGTTCTCTACTGGCTGTCTTTACAAGGCGTGTTAATAAAAAATAAAAAAGGTACAGAAATCTTCAGAAGATGGGCTACAGCTTGTGTGGTGAGGTTACCATGAGAAGGGGTGGCTGTCAGGCATATGGGTGAGCCAAAAGCCACTCATGGTAGGAACAGGCTGCATGAAGTATTTTTAGGAGGATCTAAGTTGACTTTTATTATTTCAAATTTTAAATGTGTATGTGGATATGGAGGTAAGGGGTGTTTATATGTAAATGTATATAATATTTTCAGCTACTTAAGTTCTTACGAAGACGTCACAAGTTGGACAGCAGGAGTTTGGGAGTTTGGGGGGGGGGGGGAAAGCAGAAATCTGGAGGTGGAATGAGGTTGTAAGAGCTTATCCAGTATATGTTTCTAGTTAGATGAGAGTTGATTAGAAGGCTGGCAGCATTAGTGCTGTATTAGCACTCAAAAGAAAGCTGCATTTTTTGGAGAACAAATTTCAGCCCTGTTGATAAATCAGTATCTGTATATGAATTGATGCCAGTCTGCTGGCAGGTGTCATTCAGGTAGGATCCCACTGTCCCTGGTGGGGGAGGCTCACAAGGCATGTAAGGAACACGAGTCAAGGGAAAGAGTGGTGTGAAGTGAGGTCAAACTGAATGAAAGACCACTTCTCATTGCCTGCTGTACATGTGACTGCAGATGGCCCACACTGTTGAGTGGACACTGAATATACATTATTAAGGTATATTCTTCAGGTGAGATTGTAATCCTCAGTTTTCTACACATATAGGATTTACTCCTGTACTCATGCAGAGTACTATTTTAAAGTGAAATATGAAGATGGGGTGCAACATGCACAAGTGCATTTTGCTTTTATGTCTCTTCATGTGAAGTTTCTTTTACACTTGCAGTGTGCTACATATGCAACATTCTCTTGAATTCTTGAATTTGCAGCATTTGTTGCATGTCTTTAAATACCAGTGATAATTCTGGATGTTTGGTACTCAACAATTATCCACGATCAGTCTCATATTAAATAACTGATAATGCCATATATTCTATAAAGTCAGTTTTATTTAGGTTGGAAAAGGATGTTTAGTTCAGCTGTGTGTGTATCCTATGTAAGACAACATTAAAATTCTCAAGAAATATGTAAAATATGTAGTGTAAAGTTTGCTTTATGGAACTAGGCCTTCACCCCTTTAGCCTAGCACCTAGTCTTTGACAGAGGTGAGAGATTATTTCATTCTACATGCGGTCAAGGTGTAACAGACAAAATTAAACCAGAATAATTGATTTTACTATTAGTCCTAAGGTTTGTTACCTTTAGAGATTGTTGCTTCTATAGCATCCTTTTGTACACATATGGATCTCCAATTTTATTTTTTTTTTATTTTCCTTTGGAACTTTTACCTCTCTGGCATCCTATATCTGTTAGTTTTCTTAACATAATTTCATGCTGTGTGAATAAATATGGCCTTTTATTTGTTTTGAGTGTAGATGTTGTCATTTGTATGTTGCAGTCTGTGCCCATAACCTCCAGGATAAATATAAGTTTATATTCTCTTTCTTGAAGTGAATAATTTTTTTTTTAATTGAGGGGCTTTTTAAAAAAAAGCTTGACTTGATATATATGTCATTGTTTATTTGATTTTTAAACACTTATTATATTTTTAATTGATAGTAAAATTTTTATGATATCTCCAGCATAACTTATTCTTAGGTGGAGACAGTAAATAAATAGGGAAAAAAAGACCTCTCTGTTTAATCAGGAGTAATTTTTGATGACAGTAAGTTATGGGAGGTGCACCAGTATGAATGGGTAAGGAGTGTTACCTCTACCAATATTTTCTGAACAACAAATCAGGGTAGTAAGTTGATTTGAGCAAGTTTCTAGTCTTATTTTTAGCTCAGAGAGGAAATGTCCTTTTTAGTTTTCACTCTTATTAGCAGTAGAGAAACATAGCTGGTAATAAAAAGGTAGCCATCTGCTATCCAGTAAGTTATTTAATAAGTTTCTGCTACAGAATCTTTAATACTGAAAGTGATCTACAGGCCAGATCTTATCAAGGATGCCTGTTATCTCAGCTTGAGTTTGCAGTAGGAAAGAAATCTGTCCACTTGTTAATAAAGCAGTTTTTATCCAGGCATTGTAGAGTCAGTAAACATAAATCTTTCCAGGATTACTTTTTTCAATAGACTTTTTTTAAAAAATCACATCAGCATTACTGAATAGCCAGTGTTTCACTACAAATGGCTCAAGTGCTTTTACACTGCAAGATATTTCAGTTGAAATTAATTAGGTATTAGGGCAGAAAAGATTACCTCATTATCACAGAATTCTAAAAATTTAAATATATGTGCAAATATAATTCCTGTTGTGATTTTTCTGTTGAAAGATATTACGCTAATGTTCTCATAATTTTAGGTTTCTTTTTAGAGTCACTTTAGAAAAAAAAATAATGAAGTCAGTACTACTTTTTCAGCTGAATTCATTTTTTGAATGAAAGAGCAGCCCTCCTATTAGATATCTCTGTTTAACCCAATTTCTCTATCTGACAAAACAAATGAACTCTTTGTTATTAGCTTTTAATCTTACTTAGGAAGGTCCACTGACTTTTTTTTTTTACCTGCTATTAACCTGGGAATGAGTTTTCTTAATGAAAGCTGTGTTGAAAGCTGGTATTTTAAAAAATGTGACCCAATACCCTTTGTAAGGCTTTTTTATTATTTAATACTTTGTAAAGGTACTTAACATTGTACTGCATAAGATAGGAACAGTGTTTACAATTATTTCCTTTTATGAAAAAGACATATCTGGAGTTTTAAACAGTTGTAAGCTACAAGAATTGAAATTTAGGAAAGTCACTGAAGCAAGTTATCAGTCAATAACTAAGGAAAAGGAGATAACTACTTGTGGAAAAGAGGTAGTCATGTATGACTTCTTGCTAACTAAGACCAAAAACCAAGACAGTATCAAAATAAACAATACTCTCAAGACTTGGCCACCTTATTTAGACTAATGAAACAGTTATTTTTCTTCAGGTTTTTCTTCTAAAAAAATCTCTTGTATTATTAGGTTTTGTTGATGGGATGTTCTGAATGCTTCTTCCTAAAGGTGCGACTGCATTTGACACATCAATACCAGGTCATTTGGTGTCTTATCCAATGTCCACCAAGACATTTGGAAGTCCTTTTGATTAGTTCTTTTAATTTCAACCTAATCCCATGCTGTTTGTAAAGTATGGCAATGATCTCAATAGCTCCACTTGCATATATATGTATATGTATATGTATATGTATATGTATATGTATATGTATATGTATATGTATATGTATATGTATATGTATATGTATATGTATATGTATTTCTGTCTATTTTTTCTTAGAAATTATCCCTCATGTTTTGTGTTTTCACCCCTTGTGTGTAGAGAACTTTCATATCTATCAATATTATCTGCAGACCTGAATGAGAATGGGAGCATAGACACCACTTAGCCTCCATTCTTTATGCATCAGAAAAAGCTGCTAACATTATCTTTTGTTTATTTCAGGTTTCTTTTCTCCATGGAAAACTCCAAAGCCTGTAAGTTCCCTTTCAAAATTGTACACATTGAACTCATAAGATGACTATCATGCAGAGCAAATTTCTGTAGACTTTCATCTCCCAATCTTGTTCCCAGCTCATGGGACACCTCTCAGCAGTGCCCCAGTTCCAAGTGACACAGCACCAGGGGTGGCCTCCCTGATAAGCTCTGAAGGTCTGTTGACTTGGAGTCTGCCAGAAGTGGTCTGGAAAAAGTAAAACCTTAATGTTAAGATGGGTGGCAAGAACCGGAAATGAGGTGGCTTTAAAATAAGAGGTCTGGAGGAGAAGGAAGCAGAAATGAGGACAGTCTAGTCTTCTAGTTGGCAAATTATTTGAAATCAACAACGTGCACTTCTGGTTTACAAGTGGCTTGAGTTTAACATCCTCAAAGAGATTGTTATCTTTCTTGCATTAGGAGATCTAGAGCTGCAAATAGTCACATTTCAAGTAAGATCTTGGGCTCAATAACTGACTGAGGTGCTTTTTAATCAACTTTTCTGCGTTTCTATGATTTTGACCATAAAACCCAAGGTGTAAAGACTTTTCCTATTGTAAGACTGTAAGCAATGACTGTATTTAATCTGTTGACACCACATTATATAATTTCTTGAATTTTTATAGCATTCACAGTATGAAAAGAATTTGTAGGCTGCTATTTTTGGTTGTCTGGTTTGCTTTATTGTAGTAGGGAGTTGTTTATTTTTT
Organism: Poecile atricapillus; assembly: GCF_030490865.1. NCBI lineage: Eukaryota > Metazoa > Chordata > Aves > Passeriformes > Paridae > Poecile > Poecile atricapillus. The sequence goes on from NC_081289.1 coordinate 11,637,806, forward strand.
GTTTGTTTTTTTTTTTAATTTGGCTTTTTATTGGGATTTTATAGACCTTAGAGCAATCCTTAATCCTCATCAAGTGTGTGTAGAGGAAAATAGATACTGAAAACTCCTAAGAGCAGTGGGAATAACAATAGCAATACCTTTTAAAGGACTTAGAGCCTTCTTATTGGGGAGCAGGCAGGGGAAGTATGTTAAATCTGACCAACTTTACATACTCTCATACTGGAACATGGCATGCTTAAGTTTTGTCAAAATAATTTTCGTATCCTGTCAAGTACAAGTAGCAATCAGCTGATGCAACTTCATCAGACTGCTTCAGTTTACGGTGGTTTTGCTATAAAAGGACAGAGTCTGTATACAATATATGGGACTAAGTATTGCATAAATTGCTGTGCTCATCTGTGAAGCAGGAAATTTTTGAAAATAGATTATTAAAGGCTGGCTTTCTCTCACCAGTTTAAGACTCCTGAATGGCTGGGGTGTTCAACCTTTAATCTCAGATAAAAAGTGAGGAAATAGATAGCTTGGAGCTCACTTGTTAAAGATCCACATTTGAAGACCTCCTCCTGTTCATACTTAGCCTTTTCATGTACACATCAAATATATAAATGTCAGCATATTTGTTGTTGATGATTTTCTGCAACATTTCGTGATATAAGCAGTATGGTAGTTCATGCTTAAGCAGCACTTGCCAATAATTGTAATCTAGAAAACAACCTGAGTTGATGCAGTTTTTCATGCAATGGTGAGGAAACCAGGGTTCAAGAATACCAGAATACCATTGTGTGCTGTACCTGCAGGCAGGCTGACTGCTTACAGCTACTCTGTCTTGGGGTAATCTCAGCAAGAAATTTCACAAATGATTAACCCAGTTAAGGTAGTGTGAATTCCTCTGTCTGTCACCACTTAACTAGAGAAACAGTCAGACATAAATTTCTTGTGTCTAAGGCCTGAAGATAAGATTAAAACCAAGTGCCTGCAGCACTGTCTACAGACAGTCTGAAGCAGTAAGGCCAGCAGAAGAGGTTTAGAAAGCCTCCTAAACACCACAGCACAGCCTGTATCTGTGTAACAGCAAAGGAAAACAGGGTAACCTGGGGTAACAGATATTTCCAGTGGTCCCTGTGTATACAGTGGATATATTATATATGTATATCATGTACAATATTAGTGCAAAATGACCATGAGCAGTATCACCAGACCATTGCCCCAATTTAGATTTGATGCCCTTCAGTCACTACTGTGCTTACTCACTTTCATTAATTCCTTCTTTTCTGAAGTAGCATTATAGTAACTTCCATTACTGAATGCTAGGTGACTTTTTAATTAGTTCATATGGGTTTGGGAGATATAATTCCCCTTCTGTTTATCTGCTTATTTAGCTGGTTGAACTTCACACTTGAAGATTTAGAGCTAACCAGCAAGCAAGAATTAGACATATTGGACCCAGTAGGGTTTTGCCAATTGATCTCCAGTTTCCTGTCCTTTCTCCAGGGTAAAGTTTGCTCATCAAAGATGATTATCTCCTCCTTTCTTTTTTTAAATCTTTAAGTATTTTAATTTTGTCCAGTTTCGCATTTTGAAAGAGGTAAGTGATCTATTTCCCCAGCACTTTCCAAGAAATTAGGAATCTTTCACTTCTAGACAGATATGGCCCTGCATGTCTTTCCTCTTCATAATGATAAGATAGATAGTTTGGTTTCACTGGCTTGTGTTCTTCTTTTAGATTCCTAAGGGAAGGTAAAGCCTAAACATATTTTTCTGGTAATTTCCTTTATCCTAAGGAGCTTGAATTGAGATTAGTTCTTCTTTCATCTTTAGACAAAGGGGTCATAATCAGGTGTGTTTCTAGAGACCTTTGATTTTACACTTCCATAGTGTAATTATATATTGTATGTGTTTATAGCTACTGGAGATAATTTCTTTAGGGCTGTCAGAAGTAGTACTGTGTTATTCATGTGACATAACACACAGGCTAATTTACCCAAAGGGCAATTATTTGCAGAGGATAAATTTGTCTTGGTGTAAAGGTTACTTGAAGGTACCCAAAGTACATTCCTGTACCTAAGCTATTTCAATGGGAGCTCAGGTATTTCCATATGCCCTGTGTTGCACAGAATGTACATACTTATAGTTTTGAATGAACCAGCCCTACTTACTGCTGAAATTCTGGCAGTAACATGGCTTGAATTATAATACTTTGTAAAAGAATGAGGTCCTCAACAAGTAAAAAGGGCCAATATCTATAATCTGTTTATTCTTACGTATGATATGAGCCTAAGAAGGCCAGATCACCTGGGATATGCAGCAGGATATTCATCATATACACCAGGAGGACACTAAAACATCTGTAGTCCACACATACTTGGTGTGAAAAAAGCCTGATGCAGTTAATCCTCAGAAGAGAGAGTAAAGGCTATCTGCTGACACAAACACCTTCTGAAACCAAGGTAAAAAAGATAAATGATAGTCACAGAATTTATAGAGCAAGCTCACTGTAAACCTGCAATCATCTTTGATAAGGCTTGGCTGATACAACAATAGAAGTCAGTGGAATTTAATTACAGATCAGATTGCTTCCAAGAGACATTTTTTATGTAATTACCATTTTTGGGTTATGTGTGAGAACATACTGTTCTGGAGGCTTTACCACCCTTGTCCTCAGGAGGGGTTATAGGAATAGCCAAGTACTCATCTCCTGGGATAAACATTTTTGTTTCGTTTAATTTAGCCTCTTCAAAGAAACCTGCTAATGCAATTTGATTAGTAGCCAACTTCTTAAAAAAAAAAATGCTGATCCTCAAGCCTTCTTTTGCACAGCCTATCATATCTTCAAGTTTGATGTACATGTAAAACTGCTAAAGACAGTCTTGAAAAGTGTGAACTGAGGTGTCTTTCATGCATAGACAATAGACTGCTGTAGTCTGCTTTCCTGTAAATGGCCTGGAAGAGCCTTATCCTGTGCTCAGAAACTTGGTTGTATAACATCACTTTAGTGGGTTTATTGAACACTAGATGCTCGAATATGTGATGTAATAATTTTCTCTTTGATTTTGATTTATTTTGATTTTCTTTTGGTTTTGATTTTGGTTTTTTAAATCTTCAGTTGGAGCTGTAAATTCTGCTCCCAGTTACAGTTATCTACTTCTCCCTGGGAAGCTAGTTATTTCCATGTATTCTCAGAAGATACAGTGCTAAGGTCATTCACTTGCTGCACAGTCTGTCCCTTCTTTTAAGCACTACGTTATGTATGTTATGTATTTTGATGAATTTGATACTTGTGTCTTTACTAACCCACAGATTCCACCTTTAGCAAATAATTTCCAGTAGCTCAGCACATTCTGTGAGAAGCCCTCCACATGCTTCAGAGGTAATGCTGGGCTTAATCTAACCTGAGAAAGGCCACATCTTGCCATAAGCAACAAACTAAGTAAATTTAGCCAAGTCATTTTATAAATACCAAAACACACGCCTTTCATTTCAAAAGGCAGCAAATAGATTTACTAATTTTGCAAAACGTATCTTCAACAGAAATCGCTGACTTTGGTCTCATTGTGGAAGCCACAGTTTTTGCAAAACTTCATTGTTATTCTCTGTATATTTTTATTCCAGATGATGGAACGATGGGAGAATCAAGGCAGCCCTCAAACAAGTGTGTCTGCTCCAGCTATGCCACAGAATATTCCCTATCCACCCACTCTTCACAGGAGTTCATTTCCTGATTCAACAGAGGCCTTTGATCCACGAAAACCTGACCCATATGAGCTGTATGAGAAATCAAGAGCCATTTATGAAAGTAGGCGTAAGTGAAAGCTCTCTTGACCCTGCTGACCATTTAGTACATAAAATTTTGCCGCTGAACGTGTCACTGTTGACATAATTTTCTGTACTTATCCTTTGTAATTTAAAGAAAGAAACTACACTTCTTTCCAGTAAATAGAGGCCATTCTAAATGTTTCAAAAATTGTACACATATATTTTCATAGATCTTGCCAAGATTCTCATACTTGACTTTCATAAGTGTTTTTTCCTTATATTTTTGATCTCCCCATTTTGACTGTTAAATCCTTGGTGAAGAACAGTATATGTACCACCACATTTTACTGTGTTTTTTTTCCTTCATAATCAACCAATAGAAAGATGTGAATTTATCAATGAAAAAAAGATTTTCACCTTCTTTCACTTCAAAATGACATTTTTTAAAGTAATTTCAAATGTATTTGTTTTTATAAAAATGTCTTTGACAAGTTTTCAGTTTATCCTTGATAGTTTGAAAGTAAGCCATAGCATGAAGTACTATTTGAAGACTTATACAAAATAGTACTGAGCCATTGAGATGCTCATCTTGATTTAATTTCTCATGCTTTTGGAAATATATTCCATATTTTTGACAACAAGAATAAAAGGGCTTAGACTTATTTACTTCTTTTTGTAAAGAACATTTCAGCTAAAATTATAGGTCTAAAATTCTGCAGCCTTTGCACTTATTAAGATAAATTCTTAAAAAGACTTTACTTTTTTACTCAAAACTTCTTCACCACTGCCATTACTTGCACATGGTGCCTTTCAATTAATTTTGTAAAATACTTGAACCTATAGATCCAAATATGCTATAAATTACACCTAAAATATTGGAGCTGATTCAGACCAGCCCATTAATATTAGTTGGGCCCAGAGACCTGGAATGTTCACATTTCTTCAGCATGCAAAGGGATAGACTGAAGGAAATACATTCTTGTCCCTAACACTGGGTTCATACTGTTCTTACTTGCCTTGGCCTATACATTAGTTACAGCATCAGCATCTCCTCTTTGGCTTTGGTATTCCCAGTCCCCACAAGAATGGATATGCCAGAGTTCGTTTTGCATCAACTCCAAGTAAACCCTGATCTAGTCTCAAAGCTGCATTTCATATTCCTCAGTTCTTTACCACTGTGGCCAGTGCCACCATCTTCTGCCACACTGATCCTAATAGTGGAACACATTTCAGCATAGATTGTCACTCTAAAACTCACACTTCCATAATACAGACTTTCTTTTTTCCTTTTAAGATCCCAAATTTAACTTTATGTACTTAAATAAATTGCTGGCTCTTTTGAGAAATACCAGGTATCTTACTCACTGTAAATATGTATTTGAGAAGTTACTTAGACCCCTGTAAAAAAGTATTTAATCTTCAATTATAAACTATTCAGTAGACAAAATGAGCTTTCCAATATATTTACAAACACCATGTAGTCCATGGTGGCTGGTATTCCCAAGACTTGCAAAAAGACTCTACAAAAAGAGACTGTAATGTTTGAAATTTTTAAACTCATTGAAGTATGGATCAGGATACTGTGTGGAGTCGGCCAAACAGGTTTGAAAGAAGTAGGACTATTTCTGGGCAAAGATTGGAAATAGTTTTCAGGCATTTCCTCTCTTTCACTTTCTCTTCTGCATTAAGGGCTACACTAATACATAAATAAAAATTTGCTTGAACTGAAATGTTATTCCCCAAAGTGGTAGAATTTGGTATATGATAAATTAAAAGGAAAATAATCCATTCCATACTTCGAAAGGATTTTATCTAGCTCATCACCTCCACTGAAAAAAAACCTCTTGGCTTTGTATAGAGCTCTAACAAACAGAAATAACCATTTGCAAATAACCATTTCCCATATCAATAGGTTTTAGAAGGGATTTAGTTTAACAAAAATCTTTCCACTCAACGTTCAGAACCATCTTCTGTAGTTGAAGTCACCAGGCCAAGAATGCAGACTTCCTCCATGGAAACAAGTATCTCTGCGAGACAATTAAGAAAATATTATAAATTCCATATGGATATATTACATGCATACTTATATAGCATTTTCTTTCATTCTAATCCCCAAAATAAGCTTGATCAACGTGTGCCCTTCATAAAACTGTGGAAATAAGATCTGATGTCAATTACAAAGACACACCTACCCCCCCCCAGAAGACTATATACTGCATTACAAGATATATTACACCATTCAATATTAATAGGTGCTTTCTTCAAGTTTTCTGAGCACCTCTTTGACCAATATGAACTCTTATCTTTTACTTATATAATCTACTGTGTAAAGGAGTGTATGCTTCACCACAGGAAGAACTTCTAACACAGGGTTTGGAGTTATACTAAAGCCTGTGTTTAAAGGGTATAATTGCATTTCAGTTCTGTCCAAAAGGCAACTGGAAAACTGTATGTGAGATGTTTTCTGCCAGCTGCCAAGAAAAACAAAGAATTAAAAACTGTGAAGCTGTTAGGCCCAAAACGAGAAAGTGAGGGATGAAAAGCAAGACTATAGTAACCTTATCTTAGATTTCCAGCAGTGTCCCATGTTCCAGCTAATCCTGGAAGCTTCAGTTTCTTATCTTCTTCCACCATTATCCCCTCAACATTTTCTCTAAGATTTGATTCCACAGTTCCCAACCAGATCTTGTGTGCATTCATTCATATCCCTTATATATAAATAGCTGCCTCCAAAGATCCCTATTCTCCCTGACACTTTTGTTTCCTGAATGCCATAAGCACACATTTTAGCAAATTCAATTTGTCAAGCCTTAGCACTATGTGGTTGTCCTGTTTCCTGAAGATGGAAACAACAGGAAGGAAATCCATTACTGAGTCAAGTAATTGTCATCTAATTTGAGTATATAGGAGGCAGAGTTTCAAGACAACACTGTTTCCTGCCATATGGCAGTGTCAGGTTGGTTATCTTTGGGAAGAACATACCCTAAAAGTGCACAGGGAAAGTTCAGCCACTTGGTTTTTTTAAGTATTTCTTATCTCAAAGTAAGTTCGGCAAGACCTTCTTTTCATCTTCATCTTCTAAAAATAGGACAGAGAAGTGAACAGCCATGACCTGCAAAATTCAAAATGAAAGAGATTGTGCAAATTTTTTGTTTCTCTCACTGTAAGACTGTTACTAAACAGTTCATTTTTGTACTTCTATAGCTCTGAATTTCTACAGAGCCTTTTATCATAGGATTTCCCCACAGTCAGCACTCACCAGGACCTTATAAAAACCTCCTGCTTCCCAATCAGAGAGGGAATGAAGAAAGTTATGAAAAACACAGTAGTTCTGTGAGAAGTACAAGCAACATGACTCAAAGCAGAGCAAGAACTAGACCAGTGTGCTGCCTCTAGCTCATCCCTTCCTAATGATGGCAAGAACAGGGCTTCAAGCAGGAAGTCTCAATGAGAAAGTTATGATTTTCATTCTACAAGGAATGTTTTTCCACCTAAGGAACACGAAGAACCTGCAAGACCCTGTGTGATGGGAAGATTTCAGTTTGCAATGATTGCATATGGTTTACGAAGCACTACTGCTTCTGCGCAGGAAATAGTTTCATAGAGGCAAGCAAACAATGCATTAGTACAAAAACAGAGAGCAACTCTATTTTGGAAGTCATAGTACCTTTAAAAATTGTTTGTTATGAGTTAGCTGTTACCTGTCAGCTCTTCCTTCTTAACTGTCACCAGCCTCTGCTGTCACCTCTCACCTAAGCTCAAAGCTCCAAGTAGATAAGAAAGGAACATGAGGGGTTTCCAAACACTGAGGAGAACTACCACATCATCTAAAACAACTGCTTAAAAGCAAAATACGGGAAACTGGTTTATGTTTTCTTTCTTTACTGTGTGTCTATGGTTTTTGTGGTTTATTTTTGCTTTTTCCTCTTTGGGCTTTGGGTGTTTTTTTCACTCTCTCCCCTCCTCTGTTCTTATTTCTTCTCCATGGTGAGGAATATCTACCTAAATTTCTGCTGTGACATAATTTTCTCAGCTGGATACTTTTTCCTTTTTTCTGTCCCACTATTAATTTAAAGCAAAACCTTTAACGCCTTTCTCCTTATGAAGGCTGTTAGATTGTAGGAGACAGTGTGACTCTCTTGATTACCAGGTTAGGTACAGAACGTAGAAAATGGAACATCTGATCAGGAATTTCCTATTAATGAAAAAATTATGACTTCATGTGCAGCAGCTTGTTACAGCTGTAACTGGAACCCTGGAGTTATCATTAGGAGACCTCCTTCACCTAAATTTTAAATTTTAGCTCTTATAAATTATCCTTATTCTCTCATATATTTTATATTGAACTCTGTTTATTGTAGATTCACAGTTATAAAAAACTTTGTTCAGACACCCCTGTAGGCAGACATTAGTCAACCAGGAGTCACAAAGATATTGGGAATAATAATGCCATAATATTCTCTAGTTATAATAGAAATTTGAGGTTATATTCCTCTAAGGAAAGAGGTAAAATAAAACATTTTTTTTACATTGATTGGGTTACATTTTTCCTTCTGTTACTGTGGTAGCCAAGGCTGGTGATGTGACACACAAATGCCAGTAGGAAGAATGAGATAAACCAGTGATAAGCTCTCATTAAAAATGAAATCTGAACAATCACAGTTTTGCCTTTAGCTGAAAGGACAAAGGATACTTTCTTCAAAATCTCCCATGTTATTTTCTTCTCTGACCACAATATTTTGAGTTTCTCAAGTCCTTTTCAAATCTATATGCTCTTTTATGCAATGTATTTTTTTTTGTGCCGGAGATTTTAAAAAATTGGAAAAGAACCAAAAAGCAAAGTTCACTAACACCTGTGAAATATGTAAATAGCAAATGTATTTGCATAATTAGCCTCCACAAAATAAGGTGTATTCTTAGGCAGACTTATACAGATTTTCTGTAAGGGTCACAGACAAGAACTTCAATTTATATTCACAGGCTACCTTTCCTCTGAAGCATCACCCCAGGTTTTCAGCACAGATATGCATTAAAGCAGGAAAGATTTGTCAGACAGCATTATACTGATCCATAATGTGTAACTACAAAAATACCACTCTTGCAGAAAAATACTAAGGCCATCAGGGTTTCCTAAATTTGATACTCATGGAACATAAAAAGAAATATTAGGTGTCTAGCACTGAATGCATTACCACCTGAAGGTTTTTTTGGCATAGATAAGCAGAATTTTCCTGCCAGTGCTTGTTGGCTGAAGAGCTACAGTTAAAAATTAAGGATTGAAAGTACTAAAAATTGAAGGATGTTTTTCACATAATTGGTACTACCACTTTTTTCAGATAGTGTTTTCCTGACCAAAAAAAAAAAAAAGCCTCTAACATTTTTTCCCATTTTTGCTCATTTTTAATCTAAAAATAAATCTCTTTTTGGTTACGCTTTAACATATATGTATACACATCTGTGTACAGATGCATATATATGCTGAACTATGATAGCACTAAATACATAGTATTCTGAAGTATTGTATAAAGAGGTTTTTTTATGGGTAAAGGGTTTTGAACTGCGAACTAGAAAATCAGGTTCTAGTTTCAAACCTTCCTTGCACTCAGTTTACCATATCTTTCAATATTTTCATTCACCAGTTAGTGCCCTTTGTGTCAGTAAGTCATGCCTGCCTTCACTTAATAAATAAAAATGTTGGGAAATTGCAAATTAAGGTCTATTATCATCAAACTACTCCTTGACCTAGAGTATGAACAACTGAGGTATAGGAAGGGAATTTCTCAAACCAATTTCCAAACAGTCCATGTTGGTGTTTTGCTTGCATCTATTGCTACCCTAAGCAACAGCATGGAGACTGTGTAAGAACTTATATTACTAAATGAATATAATCCTTTCTTTTTAATAAGAGATGATATACAATAAAAGGAGAGGAAATTTAGCAGACTAATGTCAAATGGTTTTGTATTGTTCGTCACTGCAGAAAGAATTACCATGACAAAACGGATTTGTTGCTTATATGAACTGACAGTGAAACCAAAAGCATTTTCAAATGGAATTATGAGTGTATAATCATCACAGTACCAAGGATGTAAAATGATTTTGATTGCTGGATTGCAAAGTAGGTCCCTAATGACCTCTGCTAATATGAAGTGTCAGTTTTACTGCTGATGGCAGTGTTAAAGATGCGGTATTTCTTTCTCTTTAAAAATTTACACTTTCCTAAAAGATATACAAATAGATTTTGATCTGCAAAGTGGCAGTGTGTACTTAAGAGTCAAAGTAAAAATTTAAGACAACTGACTTGTAGGCATAGGCCACAGGTACATGAGACAAATGGATGCTGCTCCGCCTATGAGCTGTGTCAAACTGCTGCTTGCACATCTTTGGAAAGAACATTGCAGCATAATCACACTCATTCTTCTCACTTGTGAAACTCCTGTTTACCTAAAGCATGGCTAGTACTGAGATGCTGAAATATAGATGTTCCCTTGTGCTAGTTCTGTTCCATGTATTCAGCATTCAACAAAGACTGATCCAGAAAACAACAGAATATGGAAAACAAATATTATCAAAAACTGTCCCTACCTTTCATCAGCATAATTCTTCCTCCAGAGAACACCAGTGGTTCCACTGGTGTAAATAAAAATACCCTTAAGTCATGTTGTGGGTAATTGTGCTCCTATAGCTGTATCTTGACAGCAAAGAATCCCACTATTTTCAGCATAGAGTTCATATAAATCAAATGTCCCATCCCCAGGATGTGTCCCAGGTCTTGTTTATTGCCTATATATACTCACAAATATTTTACAGTTTTCAGTTTAAAATTAATGAGTGAAAATGAAATAAATTTATGAATGTAATTTATTTTAGATTAAAGAAGGCAGGTATGCAATATTTTTACTGTTCTATCTTCTAATATCAAAATTATTCTTGGCTTTGCATTCATCTGATATGCAAAGAATCATAGATTGCCACAGAATGGTTTGGGTTGGAAGGGATCTACTTCCAATCCCAAATCTTGATGTATGGCAAGATTTCTCAAAATGCATAGCTGCATGCTCATCCTTCAGAGCACAGGGTCATCATCATGGTGGAGTTTTATTTTAATTACAGTTATATACAAATAACAGTTCAGAATATTTCTTAGTTTTATTTTCCCGATTCTTGTTTCTAGGACAGGTTAGCTGAACTAAAAAAAAAAAATTAAATCAGTGAATTTAACAAGTATTTTATTATACTTTCAAGCTCTACTTTGAAAGTACTTCATTCCTATTTCACATGAAAACTGCAACTACTCATGGCGATGCAGATGCAGAAGTTCAACTAAAAAGGAATCATAGGGAGGATACAGAAATCTTATGTCATCATTTTAAAACTTTCAGCACTTTGAATGCCTATTCATAGTGGCAGTGTTGGATAGACTTGTCTCTTTGTCCTGACGCCTCCAAAATTTCATTCTTCTACCTCATTTCCTGCGAGGTCGAGGCAGGACATCTAACACATTTAAAAAAAAAAAAAAAAAAAAAAACAAAGAAAAAACCCCAACTATTAAAAGTTTAGAAAATATCAAAATTAACTTAATAATAAATAAACTGAAAGTTTCAAATTGCCTTGTGTAAGATTAGTTTCCTATAAACCTACCTGACAGATTAAAAACAAAACAAAATAGGGTCTCTCAGTATTCTGGTAAAATTACCAGCTCAATTTATCCTTAGCAGATAGAGGGCACCAGGATATGTACAAATGATGTGCATTCTGCTCAGCTGAGGACCAGGTCCAGCAGTCCTTCTTCCTCTGTTGGAAGTTGCTTTTCTGTAGGGTCTTTGAGCACAGAATTAGGTGAGTTTTGAGAAAAACTCCTTATCTCTGCATCTGACAGATGGAGACAGTGCTAATTCCATTCCTCTATGTTAAAGGTTCTTTACAGATCTTTCCTCTTTTGAAGTTTTCTGCTATCTGCTAACAGTTTGCTTGTCGCATGAGCACAGCTATTTAGAGGATATATTTCATTTTCCAAAGTGTTAGTGACATTATCACAATTATGTGTACTGCACAGAGACCCATACTGCTGACAGCAGATTCTTCCCAATATGAACATTTCTTTGCTATGGTTACCAAAACCACAAATCTGTACCTTATCTAGGCTTATCTTTCTGGTGATCAGACATTTAAAAATTTTAGGGCTTGATTCAGCATCTTCAGCATAGCATAGTTCCAATTTTCATGTGTGTGAATTCCTAAACTACAGTGTAAACACATGCTGGGTGCTGAATGGTTGATTACAAGATGATAATTAACACTGTGAGAATCTACATGAAGTTCTGCAAGGCAAAGGAACAAAAGCTGTATCAGACTTCATGAGATTAACTTTGAAGGAAACCACCTCATTGACAGGCAGTTTTGCTTGACCCCAAATAACAGTTCCCAAAAAAGGACACTGCTAACTTACTTAAAATATATGGCTGTCTGTCTTAACAGAGCAAGTTGTTCCCTAATTGGTCACAGTTTGAGAGTGGTGGTGATTCTTTCATTTTGCTGCTTGAGGCCAGTTCTGGGTGATGTTAGAGTGACTACAAGCAGAAATGGAAACAGAATGAACAAATCTTACAGCAATTCCAAAGAGCAATTCTAGCTGAGTGGCCAAGAGAAAAAAACTTATGTTCAAACCTAAAAGCTTATTGAGACTATTGAGATGAAATTGCTTTCTCTACATTAAAATGACTTTGTCTCTTTTAAGAGCGCCATTAAAATCTTGAAAGGCTGTGAATAAAAAAAATCATTTCTCCAAGTTTGCAGTGGAGCAGCATCAGTTTCAAAGGTTTTGGTTTTCAGGAGCTCTGCTGGTGGAATATTTTATATTTAGACAGAACATCTCGCCTGAAGGATCCCAAATCACTGTACAAAATCTGAAGTGAAGGAATTTTCTCCTTTAACCATCCAAGTAAAATAATGCAGCCACCTATAAAGCCAAACAGCATAGTGCACTTGACACAACACAGATAGTAAACACAAATGTGACAGGAGCACCAAATCCAAATGGATGTCCCCATTTAGTGGACCTGGATTTGGACAGGTCAAGGCTGTTATCTAAATATCCTTACAAAAAATTTAAGACATATCTATTCTTGATAGACATCTTTTGGAGAATATCTTTGCCCTGCAACAGGCATTTCAGTATTATCTCAAGTGAACTCTAAATCACTCAGCTGCTGCCATTGCAGCCCATGCTGCCTTTAGGAAGCAGTCCACCAGACAAGTGGCTTTAGTCTAAACTCATTCAAAGTGGTACACAGCCTCTCACAGAGGAAATGTTATATTATGTTTCTCACCACACCCTTCTGTCTTAAGAAGATGGTATATACTCATAGATTGCATCACTCTCCTACAAATGCTGTTGTGAAAGACCTTACCTCCTTTACAGCATGAAATATGCATGCTATACATATTACAGTCATATAAATGGGATACCTTATTTGCCCTTTTGTTGTAGGTCAATAGAAGTCACCTCTAGTTTGGAATGTTTTGCAATTCACTCTTGGTGCTGCCAAAATAATAAAACAGAAACTCTTGTTCAGAACTTTTCAAAATTAACAAAGGAATGAATGAATTCAGCTATGGACTCATCCAGATCCTTCTAATGCAAGCAAAATAGTTTTATTTGAAAAGAAGACAGTTATTTTCTGCACTTCATATAGTGAAAAACAAATACTTTGAAACTACCCGCATAAAATATTAAAGGGATTTACGTGCATTTACCTTCATGTACAATCAGTTGTTCAAATTTGCAACATACATCCCCCTAGAAAACTCTTCCTCTTCTTGATGATAAAAGACGTTTTGCAATTGAGTTGTATAAAAGCGGGGGTCAAGTCATCTGAGGTCAAGACATCCAAACACACCCTTTAAACTTCCCCTTTTATTGCTGTACTTGAATAAGCATAAATATTGTCATTATTTTTCACAGTTTTAACCAAACTAAAAATTTTATATTCATCAGAACCTACATTGTGTTAAAGAAGCATTACCACCTCACCATCTTTTTCACTTTGCACGGAAATAGCCAGGGAGGTCTTAATCTAGCAGGAATATGTACATGTACCACATGGAAAGAAGGAGGGGAGGAGAAAACAAAATTTCAAGGAAAAATAGAAAATGCATTTTAGTAACACAAAACACAGCAGAGAAATTGATGCTGCATCTTTAAATAACTTGAGAAATGTATTTCACCTTTAATTCCCCATTTTCCTATTCAGAACAAGTGCTGCCCAGGACTGGTTTTCGAGTGGATTCCTCTGGCAAGTATTCTTCAGCCTTTGTTTTCTGTAAACTAGTTGTCCTTCATTTTATGTTTTAGCTATTCTTCTTTTTTTAATCATTTCTCAAGATGATGGCCAGTCATGACTGCCCAGTCACCATTTTATTGTGTATGATCTTTGTGGGGTTGTAGAATGCTTATGCCAAATCTTTTTGTAATAGATTTGCATTTTGAGCAAGGAAAGGTGTTTCTTGGACACTTTTCATTATGTTTTACTGTGTTTTATGTGTACCTTCATATTAGTGTTCACTCTTTAGCATTGAAGTGTATCTCTATATCTCTATAGCTCTTACCCAAGTCAAAGATTAATCTTTTTTTTTTAATCTGAATTTAATTCTATCGTAATTCTATCACCAATTCCTTGCTCTCACACTTGTGCTGTAAAAATGTAAAAGCAAAAACTTTTCAAATAAGATTTTTGGGGTGTTTGAGTCAACACTAATCTTGTAAAATGGCAATGGACTTTTTCAAAAAACAGCAATATTTGATTTCCCAGTGTTATCATGCTAAGTGAACTGTTCAAACAGGCATCCCATACAAAAAAAAAAGAAAAAAAAAAGGCTGTTTTGACAATCCTATCAAAGCTTTTCTAGTCCTACACAAGTTGGACAGAGATCCTAAATTAAATATAACGTTGGACTGGTTTTGCATAACCCAGTAGGGTTTATACATTGAATAACTCTGTTATCACAGCAGTTCTTTTTTCTTTTCTTTGATAATTTTCATATTGAACTTTTTATTTGCCAGCTTTCCTCTCTACAAATATCAAGAGGGAATATGTATGCTGTTTTAAAAAGCTATTCACATTGCAGAGCAGAAGATCCATGCCTGTTTTCAAGCTTTTCGCATCTTTCAAGAGCATCTGAAACTCAGATGAAGTTATTGTAGTTTTGTGTCAATCAAAATCTACAATTTATAATTATTTGTATCAAACAAAAATCTTCACCATCTTCAGTAAAGGAGTCCAAATTAGGTTTCTTTTCAGTAGGTGTCTGAATAGACCCAGAAACACTGTTAAATTATTACAGCAATACACTTCATCTTTCCTTTAATTGCAATATATAGAAGAATATTTTTTAATAAAAAAAAAAATCAACATTTACAGGATTGTCCTGAATACCACATTTATTACTGTAAAATCACATAGCATTTGTTCAACTTGTCTCACACAGAAAATTAATTAGGCATTTTCAGTTATATATTTTCTCAACATTTAGGAAACAACTGTATGCATGCCTATCAGTGTGTAGTTCACTCAGTGATTCAGATTAATATGGTGCAGAAAGGTAGCTGGGAGTTGATAACCACATCTTCACCTGTGAGATCTCACTATTGTTCAGTAACAGTCTGTTCTGCTGCCATTACATTTAAAGCAAATCCTGCATCATTCAGGAACCAGAAAGAATTTCCCAATGCTCTTTACTGTCCTCACTGTGTTGCAATGATCAGATCACAACTTGTCCAACACCATTCTCGAATTCATGGGGGAGCCAGCTGGTTTTATAGCCTAGCAAAGTGAATTGATGTGAGTTTTTTTTCTTCCAGGCCAAATTAACTGTTAAGAAAGTTTTCCTTCAGACAAAGAGAAAAAAAAAGTAGTATGACTATAAAAAAAAAAAAAAAAAAGATAATAAAGTTGTTAGCAGGCAAAGTTAAAGTTCTTTTTCTAATATAAATGTATAGAGGCAAGGAAGGACAGGGAGCATTATCATTCTGGCAGAGGATAGCTGTCCTAGTTTAGGGCAAATTAGGGAGGAAAACTCCAAATAGGGATTTCCCCAGGGAAATGCCCCCTCCCTACCAACTGGTCCAGGAAAAGGAAAAAAAAAATTCTTAGAGAGAAGTGGAAAAAGCTGTTTATTTAACAGAAAATTGTATAATATTAAATAATAAAACCTCTTGCTGTTCGATGGGATGGCAAGTCTAGGAAGAAAAGTCTTTTTCATGTGGTGTAGCTCGGCTCGCTCAGGTTCTTATCAGTCCTTCCGGCGCTGGAAAGTGCCGAGGCCCAGGCCCCGGTGGGCCACAGGCGTGAGCTCCCGGGGTTTGGCTGGGTGTTCAGTCCAGAGCAGGCTTGCACAGATACAAGAAAAAAAGGAAAAAAAACAAAGGTCCAGGGAACTCCTCTGCCTCAGCTAGCTGAAACTAACTAAAAGCCAGAGAGAAGCTCTGTCCCGCTGTCTGTCCGTGCTGCAGACACCACAGTCCAGGAGCGAGATGTGTGGGAGTGATGTTTTTCTTTAACACAACTGAGCGCTTCTTCTTCTCCCTCTCTTGTTCTCAAAGCCAGTCTTAAAGGTGCAGAACTTAATATATAACATAAACCAGATGATTGGGGATACCAGTATCATAAAGTCACCCCAGGACAATAGCCACATTACATGAGCAAAAATATTGACTTTAAGGTGAAATTCTCCTTTCAATAAAACTGGCAGGAGACAGGTCATTAAGGTACATGAAGCTGACTGGAAGGATAAGCAAACTGGAAAAGACAGTGTTAATTCAGTATTGGCTTGTCTGCAAGCCTATTCATTACTTCTTACTTGTCATGAACCACAAGATACTAATCTAGGTTAGTGAGACAAGACAAAAAGACACATTTTCCATATTGAAGTTATATTAACCAACAGTTTGTAGTATATTGCAAGTCACAGGAGTGTCGTTTTCTGTAAGTACAGGTAATTTTCTCTGTATGATCAACTGAAAATCTGCTCCAGCAAGAAAACACAAAATTTAGTCTATCTAACAATCCTTTGTGAGGAACAAAAAAATACCAAAACCCTGGAGAAGCAAGCACTTGAGGAATATCAGTTGAAATGTAAGCATTTACATGGGTAAGAATACTTACTCAATGTATATTCAGGAATATTGAAACTGCTGCCACATAATCATAGGGGCTTTTAGTAAATTTACCAAACATGAGCTCCTGTGGAAAAGCACAAAGTAGTGAGCAACTTACCTGTCTTTCAGAAACAAGAAAAAAGGATCTCAGCAGCAGTAAGGCTTTAGAACATGTTTTTCATCAAAGACTAACTGCCAATATGGGGATAAACTGAGTACTATGCAGAGGGAGTGTAATAAAGTTGGTTGGTCGGTCTAACCTGAGAACTGATTTTTCACACCAAACAAGTGATATGTGCTTAATTAATCTATACTTTACATTTTACAAAATGCCAGTTATAACTGTAACACTTCCATGTTAGCCTGGAAAAGAAATGCTTAGCATGAAATATAACGATGAATGGCTAGAAAGCAGCTAAGCAATTCTACTAGAATAGTCTGGACTGAAAGATTAATATTGGAGAGCCTTGCAATAAGTCTTCTGTCTTATTTCATTAATCACTTAAGCACGAAAACCAAGGCTAGAAGTCAGGTCCACTTTCGGCAATGTAAGTTCAGGAATCTATGGTGTAGCTGTCTCCAGAGCAATGGAAGGGTGATCAGTAGAGCCAGTGGAGTCATGTCATACCCAACTTGAAAGCTGCAACACAGGTTTGTGTACCAGGCAGTCACTGGAGATACTGTGATCGTATGATACTACTGCAAGGCAGGTGACCTAGTGACAAAGGCCACAAACAAGCTCAGTTGGCAGCATCCTCTTTGCCTGTGTCTTTACTGCTAAGGTCTGTGTGTTGTTTGCTTGCAGAGGTTTGCAATAACAGGAATCTAGACTTGATGACCCAGGGATCCTTTCCAGTGCTTTGCTTCATTAGTGGGACAGAAAAGAACATTATTTTTTAAGAGTAGTTTTCAGTGACCTGTTGGAAGACAACGGGTTCCACAGAATTCCAAGTCTTTGGGAAGGAAGGTTTTTCTGAATGAGCATTGTAGCCCAGTCAATTAATCCAAAGGTTTCCAAACTGTATTAGGGCTCATAGAAAAATATGCCCCTATATGGTATTTTTTAGACTAAACCTTTTAATGGTCAACTGGCTAATCTATTTCATTCTAAATGGGGTAGAAAAACAACGTCTATTACAAATTAAATAATACCCCTTATTAGTCTTATTATAATTAGTCTGTTGCTAACACTGCTTTGGCTTGGCTTTGTCAATGTATTTGAGGGACATTTTCATCTCAGTTTGCCAGAGCAAGTATTCTTCACAACCTGACATTTTTATATTTTCTTATTGGATTCCCAGCTGTGCATATTCATTCACTTGTGCACAATAAAGGCAGAGCTCAGTTTGTGACAGACTGCTGGAGACAGTTCCTTTGAGTGTTAGACCTGAGTTACAAATGGTGATCACACTGTGTCTGTCTACAAAACCATCTCCCTAGTGCTAAGCCCCATCTTTGTAGGCACAGCAAACCAGGTAAAGTACTGTTTTCATCTGAAATTCCTTTGTCTCTCACAATTACCTAATTATTTGCATTAAGCTAACATACTGTACACACCCAGAATTTATTTGCTCCTTAGTTTTGAGCACATTAAACAAATGGGAAAATTCAGTATAATAGCCTGTTTGGTTCTGTTTGGGTTTGTCTTCTCAATACATGAGAAGCAAGTTGGCAAGGAAAGGTAACACTTTTATTTTACCAATTGAAATATTTGTGATTCAGTCTCACTTTCAACAATACAAATTGCTGAAATAACACACTATGCTGCTGTTTACAGAGGATTTTATTGCACATAGTATAGAGCCAATGCATGTCACTCTGTATCTGCCTTTGCAATAATACCTGACTGAAACAAACCAGGCTTTAACCTCACAGTTTATGAGGTGTCCACTGATGGCTCTGAGGGGAGATCTATAGGTGAGTGCTGCTGAAGTTCCATATTTCAGCCATCTGTAATCCCTCCCATCCTGAGGGAACAAGGCACAACTGGAGATACTTATGAGCAGTTTGCTGAAACAAGCCATATCATCCCTTTTTTCTCTTGGGGTCAGCAACAAACTGACGCTGACCAAAAGCTTTTGTGTCACAATGTATAGACCAGAGTGCAATCCATAGGAAAGACCATTCCTGCCAATCACTGCTTTAGGTGATGAGCCTAAAGCATCTCTGAGCATGCAAAGAGATAGTCACAACAGACAACAGACAGTTTCTTAGTCTTCTAAATGCTTACAGTTTCACTTTATAATATTTAAATTATTATTAATATTATTATTATTACTATTACTATTATTACTATTATATTATTATTGTTATTATTATCCCAGAACACTGGTTTGTTTTTTTAAGTGAAGCTAAAGACACTTTTATAAGAAAGTGATTTTTAAAAGACTCTATATTCCTCAACTGATATATTTCTGTCTAAAGACAGGTTAGGCAGGCATATGGAAATGCAATCTTATTGATTCATAAAGCTGTTGAGACTGTAATTGAGTAGCATTGAGGAGTTCAAGTTAATGATGTTAGCTTTCAATTTAAACTCTGAGACTGAGAGGTTTATAATGACTATTTTCATCAAAACTCCTTATTGAGGGCATTACCTGGAAGTGGAATACTTAAAAGCTACATTACATAAAAATGCATATCTATATATCTTTATATCTATATATCTCGATAGATAGATATAGATAGATATAGAACTAGAACTAGATCTAGATCTAGATCTAGATAGATGATATAGATATAGATATAGATATAGATATAGATATAGATATAGATATAGATATAGATATAGATGATATAGATATAGATATAGATATAGATATAGATATAGATATAGATATAGATATAGATATAGATATAGATATAGATATAGATATAGATATAGATATAGATATTGATATAGACATAGATATATAGATATATCTGGGTTTGGAACTTAAATGGCCTGTAATGATTTTCATATTTTGTGAGTGGGACTGATGTATCTCTATCTCCCATTTCAGTTTATTCTTTGTAGGATTTAATGAACTGCAAGGAAAAGACAAATTAAAGACCAGAGGTGGATGAACAGCAGTCCATTATACAGTCAGTTTTAGGAAGGAGACACATTTTTTACCTCTATTTTGGACAGTTTTCCATGCTGTTCTTCTGTGGATGTATTCTAGTTTGGTTTAGTGTATTCTACTGAACATAACTATCCTCCAAGAGACACCTACATTTTCAATTCTCCTCCTTGTCTGTGGCCCATTTGTTTCCACCAGCTCCAACCAGGATGCCATTAGTCACCTGCAAAAAACACAAGGTGGGAGGGAAGTTGATGCAAATTCTCAAGGTAAGACCAAAATGCTTTGCTGAGTGGAATTTCTCTTTAAACCAGGTCCAGATTACAAGGAGCTGGATGTTCACCTTCGGAGAATGGAGTCTGGGTTTGGCTTCAGGATCCTGGGAGGAGATGAGCCTGGGCAGCCTGTGAGTTATTTCTTCCTGATTTTCCTTTTCCTTACACATTCTATGATCTGTATAAAGGGCAGAAAAATATTACCACATAACTGAACCCAAATGAGCACCATGTTAAGGCTACCAGTAAAATTACTTTTATTCATCCATAGAAAAAGACAGGCTGCTCACATCTAAAATGCGTTACAGAGAATTAAGTCAGAATAAGAAGGCATTAAGGTGGAAACAGAGCATCGCTCATCCCATTACTGCAGAGTATGACCTGGCATCTCTTAATCTGGACTTTCCAAAATCAAGTGTAAGCAGAAGATTCCAAAAATCCAATTGTGTAAAACTATCCATAACCATGTTCAGAGTAGGCAACGTGTAAAATGTATGAGTGTGATTAAAAGACACGGTCAACAATGCATTTCATTTACGGGAACAGAAGATCTCACTAGGGAGTGATAGTCAATGTTCCAGGTTAAATGACAACATCGTGTGAGGCAACAGGCATAAAAATGATAGCTTTACACCATTAGGAGGGAGGAACCCCTGTAACTAAATAACAGGTAACAAAATAAACATAAATTCTTTGTTAATAAAATATAATATAAAATAAACCATATGCACAATATTTAAAAGAAACAGTGAAGCAGCCCAGAAAATAAAGGTCAAATGTGCACGACACACTACAAATGTGTACACATTTTGATGAATTACTGATCTATCTAAATACTATAATTTTGAGAGCAAGCAGAATTAGTACTCTTTCAGAAAAACCCTGATGGCGTAACTATAGTCTGACAGCTAGGACTGATCTCAAGTCAATAATGATAGTGCTTTATTATCACCATTTTAAGCACAGTCTGAGTCCTGTGTTACCACATTTCTGAGATAATGTATAATTAATTATTATATTTGTATATTCCCTAGTCAATGATATATATATTTCATATTCAAATTAATACAGAATAGTATATTTTTCATTCAAGCCTTAAGGTTAACCAGCACATGGCTCTGAGAAACAAAGAAGCTCTTATATTTTAAAATTGTCGATATCTATCAAAGTACTGATAAATCTTAAAAATTTACTGATGTCTCCCATAAAAAGAAAAGAAAGCAGTGTATTTTAAAACTTGTGCTTCAAATGCTGTTTGAAATTCAGTCTAGTTTAGAATTAGCATTTTCAATGGTTTTTCAAATATAAAGTATAGCTGCTCAGAAGGACTCCAGGACAACATTGCTTCATCCTTTACCCTTGCAGTGTGCCTGAAGCCCCTCTGATATGTAACTTCCTTCTGTGCAGCATGTCCCAGTGCACATAAAATGAGGCCACTGAGCCACCATCTGCACATTTTCCAGCTAAGCATTTTTCCTGTCCCTTCTGATGGCCCAGGCAGTATAAGTTCTCAAAGTATACCTACTGGGTGAAGCCAAAAAGGAAATCTGTGAGGTGTTAGTGGAAATTTTCCATTTTATCTTTTTAGACTCTTAGGAAATGGCAATAGAAAGGCACTACCTTTAAGACCAGGTTGGATGAAACTTTGAGCAACATGGTGTTGTGGAAGGTGTCCCTGCCCATGACATGGCAGAGACATTGGAACTAGAGGATTTTTTTATGCCCTTTCCAACCCAAACCATTCTATGATTCTATAAAGATTTGGAAATCTCCTTCTAACTGCTCTGCACCATAATGTCTAATGGCATTTCCTATCTCCCAGGAAAGTATCCAAGGCTGCTCAATATTTTGCAAAAGACTCTCTTGGTGTCTCCTTTAGTGCTTTTTTCATTACAAATGGATAATTAAGCAGTCACAGACTAAGCGTCTGACTGGCTCTGCTTGTTGGAGTTTTATGACAATCTCATGGGGGAAAGTGCAGCTCAAATGCCTTATCCAAAAGATTATTATTTATATAAAACTGAATTATTTCAACCTAAAGGACTAAGAGTAAACTCATGTAGAATATCTGATATTCTGGTATTTCATATCCATAATACGTACCAGCGTTGTGAGAGACCTGAGTCTCTGCTCAGCAATCCAGTAGAAAAGAAATTTTGAAACAAGCCTTTTGCCCTGCAGCTACATGCATTATGCACTGAATTATTACAGAGGATCAGCTCTTTCTAGTGTCTCTTCAGCAAAGGACTGACCTGACTTTACTGTCTGAAGTCAAAAAGCCATAGCTGGCTATCAAGTGCAGAGGAGATAAACACCTTGCTATTTTTAGAGAGCAGGACTAAAAATGCTGCCCTCTGTGAACCACCCTCTAACACATTTCACTGTCCTATTGAACAATTTCTCTCAGCCTGCCCTTAGCCTCAAGGTTGCTATCTCTATTCCATGGTTTGCACATACAAAAGCACTTTTCCCCGAGATTTATCAGTCAGTCCAATGGGTTTTATGTGTCTTCGCAAACATTTCTCAAAGTCCTCAGGAGTTAAGAAGAGCTTAACTTGGAGCTGAGGATTGTACAAGGCAAAAAGGCACCTTCTTAGAATTAAGTGTTACAGTGATGAGGTTTTCAATTCTCACTCCCTCGTTGTTGTCCATCTTGTTTTCACTGCTCAAATTCAACACCAATAAACACAACAGATGTACTCTTTTTAGTGTCCCTCTATTTCATATTCAAAGTACAAGACTTTTTAACTCTGTTCTCTCTCCTCCACTGCTTCCCTGCTCCCCCATGGACAGCCTACCTGCAGCCTCAAATTCCTTTCACCTCCAGTAAAGGAGAAGCAGTTTTTGCCTGTTCTCCAAACCTCTGCCTTTCCTATGAAACAAGAACTGAGACACTTTGAAATTTTTATTTCAGCTCTCCTGCTGTGCAGTCGGTAACACAGAACAAAAGGAAGCTTCTGTCTTTGTGGCTTGATTTCTAAAAAGGAATATGGATTCTTCAGCATAAGGCAATAACTTTTTCAAAGAAGCAGAATCCAAGTAAAGTTATTTTAGAAGGATAATACTGTCACTATGGAGGGATTGTAGCTTAGTTTCCCTCTAGTTATATCAGCTACCTGGTACCTTAGAAGGAGAAAATTCCGCTGCACTACTCCACTTTCCATATTTATAATCATAAAAAATGCTTCTGAAAGGAAATACTTAAATTTATTGAGAAATTTCAAATATCAAGACGGTGTGTTTAAATCTCCTCTCAAATCTTATAATATTGCACTACAACAGCTATTTATCACATCTCCCAGTAACTTGAGGATTTAAAGATAATCTGACTCTGTTATGGTGAATTATGATATTACTGAAAGGTTGCAAAAACACATAGATTGGTACTTTATTGAAGTTGCAAATTGCTGTCCCAAAGGGGAGATGTATTTTACACACATTTGTGGGGCTCAAACTCAGGATCACAGGAACATATACATGATTTCTTTAAGAGTTTTACCTTTTCAACACAGACAGATTTAGATTTTTCTCAAAAATGTCCTCAAGTTATATGTTTCTATTCTTTTTACTATCAATGCCAAGATACATTCTAAGGATCTTCCTACATTTCTAAGACATAGATATCCATAGAGCAAAATGCAATGATAAGGCCATGCCTTTGGAAATCCTATTTTAGCAGTAGTTAGAGTTCAGATGATTATCTTGGATTTAGACATCACTGACACTTAAAATTAGGTAGATCACCCTTTATGTGTACATGCTTAAATTTTGCTATGTGCCTGTGAAGCTGTGTTATATTCAGAGAAACCAAAATACAAGTTCAGATAATTACCAAGAATCACGAAGAAAGTCAGGATCAAAGCAGATTAATCTGTATAAATTAATGGACACAGGCTTTAATTTCAGATTCAGATTTAATTTCTGCCACAATCATCCTAATCCCAGAATTTGTCCTGTTTAATCTCAAACAATGGGAGAGACTTTTCTTTTTCTCAACAACATACTCTTTATTGTTTACATGCCATCATCCTTCTCCTCATGCTTTCAAAGCAATCTCATGCCAGTATGAAACCACATTTCAGAGGTAATATAATCCTGATATATATTTTTCCAATTTGTGCTTTATGTGTAGCATTGATAACTATTATGGCAACTTCTCAGCCATGAAATGAGAGCAGATACTGCATAAGAAACAAATTCAGACACAAAAAATAAAAAAGCAGGAAAATCAAGTTATTCTTGCTATTAAATACACCAAATAACAGATATGGTGGCCATCATCTCAACGAACACACCTAGTTGAAGTGTTTAAAATATGACTCTGCTGCTTATGTTAGGAGTCCAGCACTGAGATGAGTAACACAATCACATTCCATGTTGGACATATGAAATATCAGCAATAATTACATAGTCAGAACTAGAAAGAGTTTTTCCAGTTTGCTCTGTATATTGGTGACCTGCCATGCTGTGATCTGAATTTTGTTTTTCCAAAGGTTAAAGATGCTGAAATTGTTTAATATTTTGTCAGAAAATTATGAAAAAACTGCAAATGCTCAACAAAATCAAAGAAGGAAGCCAATCCAAACAATCTCCCAAGATGCAAAGGGTTATCATCCATCTCTTCTCAAAATAACTAGGAAGAAGTTCTTACTCATGTGAGATGCCGAATTCACAAATGTTTTGAGAATACTTTGGGGATATCTAGCTAAATGTAGCCTTGGAGAGCTTTTCTTCTGTCCAGTAAAGGAGCATAGTTATATGTTTCATAGTTGAATTTTGCAAAAGTATTATCCAAAGCTTTGAGGTATATTTCTTCATTTGAAGAACAGAATGGAGAACCTGAAACAGCCTCTCTAGCCACTCAGTCTGGCACTGCTTAACAGGATCCCAGGAACACCAGAAAGCAGGAAAAAATGCATCGTGTTCTCTCTTTGCTAAGTTTTGAAAGCAAAAGTAAGCCAAAGGGAGGCTAAAATCTGGGGAAAATTCTCCAGGCTCCACAGGGGATTTCATTTAAACACTATACTGAGATACTTACAACTCTGCAGCTAAGACCACAAAAAAACCACAGGCCCACCTGTGTGACTACCACATCTAGCCTTTGCAATTCATCATGAAAAGTAATGCTTCATGGCTTTTATCTTTTATCATTTAAAGCAGATTGTCACGTGGCATGTCATATCCATCATTTTGTGCTCACTCACAGTGAAAAAGAGAACAGAAAATTTGGAACACACTCTGTGAATGCTTTAATATTCTTTCAAAGAAAGCGGGTTTTGTTTGAATCAAACTCAACTATTCTACCAGTTATTCCACGGGGAAAATATATATGTCTTCTTCTAATAAATTATATGAATATCTGCATAGAAAGTGGAGAAAGTCATTAAAAGGTTTTGGACAGATTTTTTACTAGTTTATATGTCCCATACAAACTAAATTTAAATGTCGATTTGGGAAAACAACATCTGCCCAGAACAAGCTGACATTTTTTTTCCTCTTTTTTCCATTTTAATCAAGCACTGCCTGAGCAATCATTCATTACAAGTGATAACATTAAATATATTACTTCTTTTCCCCTAAAGAGTCTCAAAGCAAACACTGTGTAGTGGGGTCACTTCTACTGCTGACCTCAGGTATATGACTCCAGGTGCTTAAATCACACAGCAGTGAAGAACCTTCAACAAGAAGTACACAGACTCTAATTTTAAATAGAAAAGATCCTTACATGGAATTAATCTTTTTAAGTCTTCTGTATAACATAGTCTATAGAAACTCAACACTCGTTAGAGACAGATTATCTTGATTTGAACATATCAAGCTGAACTCAGATTAGGATTCTCTGGTATGTCTCTCCTAGGCAGGTAGGAAGCACCTTACCTTCTTACCAAAGGAAACATCTTCAGACTGAAATCATACCCACGAGAGGACAAGCACAGCTTTCAGACACACACAGATCTCTTCACCTGTGCTCAATCACTAGCTTCATCTCAGAAGAAAGAGAAAATCACTGCAATATTAATGTCACTAAATTGGAGGCTCAGTGTAATGTATGACAGGATTTTGTTTCTTTGCTGCCTAGATTCTCATCGGAGCTGTAATTGCCATGGGCTCAGCAGACCGAGATGGTCGTCTCCATCCTGGTGATGAGCTGGTGTATGTAGATGGGATTCCAGTGGCCGGCAAAACCCACCGATATGTGATTGATCTTATGCATAACGCTGCCCGAAACGGGCAGGTGAATCTTACTGTGAGGAGAAAGGTGCTACCCACGGGTGAGTGAAGGCTGGGAAAGGTGAAAGGAAAAACAGAACCTAATGCTGGCAGCACAAACCAGTGCTGTTTAAAAAAAAAAAAAATAGAGGAAATCAAAGTGAATGTTTGTGTCATTTTGAGGAAAGAATAATTGTAAATATGTGTCCCTTGTTTCTCTGACAAAAATACTACAACTGAGTGTTGTTTCCTTCAGAAGTGGAAACATACTGGCAACCCTGGTGTGGTGATCATAAGTGCTCTGGGTTTGTTCCATGCTGTTTTGGTCTGTGCTGTCTCCTTTTGTCCACTTTTGGGACTAAGCATTCATCTAAGTTAAAGCCATTTGAGCTGACTATGTCAATAAGAGAAAGGCTCAAAGACTGTTAACTGTTCAGGGCAGGAACTCATTTCACTCTTGTATGTGTTAAAAGCCCATTTCTGGTCTCACTGATGTCATCTGGAATTTCCCACTGAACTGCAATGCAAGATGGCTGAAAATCTTCTGTAGGGCACAAGTGGCTCTTAGGAATAGGGCCAGATTCTTCTGTCATGCAGATACATTTAGAAAATGAACCCAAAGCAATATGAAGGATTTGTAGTAAATTAGAAGTTTACACTAGCTCAGTCTCAATTGCTGAAAAATATTGTAACCTTGAAAAATGTATGTGGCAGCATCTATTAAAGCTTTAATGGGAGAATTTGATGACCTTCCATTACAACCTTTGCTTACTTGAGAAAAGAAGTTTATTTAAGTACTTTTAAAACATTTTTGGTGAGTACACTTCACTGAGGTACCAGAAATGAGCAAAACCACATTCCCAGCCTGTCCTGTCTTCTGCCTGCCCATGCCCTAGATCCACTGTCACCGCCTGCGCCGTTCCCCTTCGCTCCTGTGCCAAAAAGCCGCCCTCCCACTCACCTTCGTCTTCGCAGTCCCCCTCCCACTGCGGCACCGCAGCTCCCTGCCAGCCGTGCTCCTGCAGGACTGACTTTCTTCTGTTACTGACTCCAGAGTCCGCCAGCCAGAAAGGTGCCCCAGCGCCTGGTGCGACGCCCCCTCGCAGCTCTCCCAGCGCGAGGAAAATGGCCAATAACCAAGGTAATGCCACATCCTCGCCGCCAGCACCTCTCCCGCGTCAGCCGCCCTACGCACTGCAGGCAAAGTTAGCACGGAGCGGATGCCGGCCTTGGCTGCTGCTTGTTAAATATTGAAGGGTCTGCTAGCCCATCTGGGCTCCTGGTGCAGACAATAAGCAAGCTGGTAAAACACCTGAAGTTATTCTTGGGCCTTGAGAGTGCCACACCAGGGAATGTAGCATGTAGCTCATTGATGTTTAAGTATTTCAGGAGCTGAACAGGATTTTAATGTGGTGTGTTACAACATAAGCTTTGTGGAAAAATTCAAAACAGCTGATGCTGGGCGTGACTGAAAAATGCTATATTAATACATCAGTCCAATTGATTTCATGGGAATTTCTCACTAGCATGAATGTATACAACAGAGGGATCTGGGGTTTTCCTTACCTGCCTGTAGCTGATATGCATATCTTAGCCCTCGCCTGGAATTACCATTTTGTACATATATTTACTCAGATCTGGAAGAGAAAATCACAATTCACAAGATCTGGAAAACAATTTGATTAGGAAAATATGATTTTTGGAACAACATGGATTAAAATGCCATTTTTTCACTAGCAGGAGCAAAACATAATTTTTCTGATGAATATCTATTGCACATTTGACAGTCAAATAGCCATTAAATTTTTCCTCCTTTATCATTCTTTCCCTATATTTAATCACATTCAATTGCATTCTTTTATGGCCAAGCCAACTCTTGGTCATTCTACAGGGTAAGAGAATTTCCTTTCTGTTGCAGCCATACTGACATAAATAACATTCAGCTCTCTGAAACACGACAGCCAGAAAATGAGAACTCTCTTGTCACTGACTATGGCATTTAGTTGCAGATTTGGTTCAATAACTCTTAGAGATTTTCAGGAGTATAATAACTGTTTGTTTTTCTTCCTCTTTATACTCTCTAATTACTTCATTTCATAGTTGCAGAAGAACTGCTAAAGGACACACCTGACTGAGAAAACAACAGCTTGTCCTTGGATGCTGTTTATTTTATTAATATAGACATACAATGAAGGTCTAATTTGCAAGCTCTCTACCTAGGATGTATGTGTATATGTGGGAGCTCCTCACATGTTCAGTAAAATTACTCTGCCACTCTTGTTGTTCCAAACAGAAAACATAATGCTTACATTTATCTGAAAGTTCTGTATTAAAACTGTCAATAAATGCTGATTTGTGTAAACAACTTAGATCTGCAAAGAATATAAATCATTTTTTCCCGTCTGGAAATGTACATTTACTGTTTTCAATTGCCAAAATGCTCACACTAAAAAGTGTATAATTCCACAAGTTTTAACCTGTTTCCTGTTCTTGTTACTGGAAAGCAATACTAAAGTGTGCATGGACTCCATTTTCACTTCTGCCCTTTTGAACTTGCCAAACGCTTTAAATGACCACTGCTTCTGCCATGACACCCACAGAAAAACTACTTGTGATAATTTTTTATTGTATAACAGCTCTGCTCTTTGAACATCTTTTGAGCATGCTAATCAACTTGTAAGAAGAACATTATGCAGCTAATCCTAATTACTCTGTTAGCCCCTGCTTAAATTCTTGTAATCCAAACACAAATAATTTTTTATTGGATTAGACGGTCACATTTTCCTCTTGATGACAGATCCACCAGCAGACAAGGGAATAGCACTTGGTAATGTTTTTGCAATCCAGATAGACACTGTTCCTTACTTTCCTTTCCTCTCTTGTAGCTAGCATAGCAGTCAGCGTTCATGCTTTCTTTATCTGATTGCCCTTGAATGTTCTGCATAATTGTGTAGATTCCTGTCTCTCTGCATCTATTACAGCTCCTAGTTTAATACTTGGGGTAGTCTGCTCTGTAGACAGTCAACTGTATTCATGTTGCGTTAGCAACAGAGCCACTGAGCAAGTCAGACCGTGACACTGGTGTGATTTATGTTGTAGGAGAGCCCTGCCCAGAGAATGGCAGAAGCCCAGGCTCAGTGTCTACGCACCACAGCTCTCCAAGAAGTGACTACACGACTTACGCCAACAGCAATCACGCTGTCTCCAGCAGCAATGCTACACCCCCCGAGGGCTTCACGTCTCACAGCCTGCAAACCAGTGACGTGGTGATCCACCGCAAGGAGAACGAAGGCTTTGGCTTTGTTATCATCAGCTCCCTGAACAGGCCCGAATCTGGGTCCACAATAAGTAAGTAAATCACGTTTTTCAGTTCATATTTCTCTAAGTTTGCCCCAAATAAAAATTTAAAAAAAAAAATTAATTTAAACCTATCTGCTAAGAATTTATCATTGCAGAGATTTCAACTGAAGATTCTCTCAATGTTTTTTCAGGGACACTGTTTGTTTTGTCTTGGACAAAACCAAAGGTTATTCTGGCTCTCAAGCTCTTTGCTTCCCACATTTCTTTGGCTATCACAGTAATAGAGGATTCACCCACAAAGTAGATTTTCTCTGTTACTATGTCTCAAAGAGACTGTAAATAACAAGTAGGGTTGTGTGAGCAAATTATTCTCCTACATGCAACTGAATTAGACTTTTTTTTAATAAATTAAGATGAAGTTCAGGAAGTTGGAAAAAAGCTTAGATCACAGCAAACCCTATGACAACAGCTGTCCAATTATGGGACTGCAGAAGCAACTGGAAATTGGGAAAAATTGTTAGATGCAAGTGCAGAGAGGTTGATTTAACTGGGTGGAGCATAGACAGCATAGAAATTACAGCTGAGTACAGGAGGATAGGTGGATCTCTCTGTACTCAGTAGTACTCAGGTGGCAAGATCTGCCTTGATAATTATAGCTCTTTCTGTTCAGAAGACTGTTTTTTTCTGTGAGTCAATTTTATTGCTTTAGTAAAGATATATGGTGCCACTTGAGCTGTCCTGAGTGCATCTAGGGAGAGGTCAGACAGATGTGACACGGGACCTTCAGAAGACTCAAATGCAGGTAGTGGCAGCTGGAGGCACAGGGGCACCTTTGGGTCTTTCCAGTGGCATTTAACCCAATGAGCACTGAGCCCTCTGGAAGAAGGAAGCAAAAAAGGCTTGGTATTGAGAGACATGCACATGCCCTGCCAAATAATGCTAACCACAGCTAAAATATCCAGAGAAGTGAGAACATTTATCATTTTGCAAGTTGCAGCCTAATACAATGCTTTCCCTACGCTAAAATATGTTCTGAAAAAACTGTTCTTTTGCCTGAAATTGGTTCCTGACAAAATAAAATCACAATTTCAACTTCAGGGCCAAATATCATTCTCCTAAACTCATACCTGAAAAGCAGCTAAGAGAGTACTGGGAAAACCTTATCTCACAATAGCAAGTGATCTCAGAAAACTTTTTTGCAGTATTTCATGACCATGCAGTTATAAAAAGAGTTGCTTTTCATGTTACCTCAGCTGAATTTTAAAACTCCATGATTGCTGGAATTAATATTGTAGCAAAACCATAGCTAATTAGCCTCTTGAGACTCTGAGGTTTCACATTACTGAATATAATAGCCAGAGAACTGGAAGTTCTTTGCATAAAATCAGAAAAGAAAAAAATAATCAATCAAGGTACATACATGTTAATCAGTTAAGTCAGTCATGATTTTTTCAAGAAAATTATTTTATAGAGACAGTTTACAGAGTGGTTGGGGCAGATGTAGAGGGAAAGGGGAGAGGAAGAGAAAGAAAAAATGCTCGAGCAACCAAAATTTCTGTGACTGGATTAGTCTCTTGAAGACTACACACTCAGGTTCAAGATCTTGCTTTGCCTCCTACCCTCCAACATGTTCTTTCAGTACTTTTCTTTCTCCACAAGCAGCTATGCAAGTAGTCATTTTTGATGCTCAGTTGAACATCTCTAATAGTAAAGGGAAATGACAGCCTGCTGTGGAAGTGACAAGAGAATTTATTCAAATAACTGCATTGAATTTCAGTGATCCCAAAAAGTACCAAATCCTAAGTTTACAAGAACAGCAGTGAACAAAAAATTACATTTCCTGTAGGCAGTGACAGAAAAGAGAAGAAAATACCCTTTCTCTATTAATTCTGTTAAAAAACTGCAATAAATACCCTGAAAATTACATCATTTGTCATCAGTATGGAAAACAATCTAAAAATTATTGACTCTTTCTAGAGTAAGAGAGGTTATTTTCTTTACCTACTGTTTATTTGGGTAAGAAATTAGAGATTTATTAACAGGAGCATAGGCAGTAGATTGAGGGAAATTATTATCCCCTTTTACTCAACGCTGACTGCCATCCATTCAGAATACAGTATCTAAGTTTTGGGCCCTTTGGTAGAAATCGGAACAGGGAAACTCTCCTGAGGTACTTTTTAGCTTGAAGTAACAAAAAATCCTTTTATTGAAATGTACAATCATGGGTAGAAAGCATATCAACAGTAGGAAAATATCAAATGGATTTAGGAAGTGCAATGTCCAAAATATATGATATATCACTATCAAAATGTGGACCTGCAGAGCACCATGCTAACTAACACCTTGGTAGTTACTCCTTTTCATAGCAGCAGTATGTTAATTGGGTGAAATGCTGTGCACTGAAATTCCAGTGTCCCTTGTTCACAGGCAGTGCACTTGTTGCCAGCTCCTGTATCCCCATGTGGAACAGAATTATGTCATGCAGACATGCATTCACAGTTAAACAGTAATGTTGTAATTGCAAAACAATTCTGAAAATATCAAAATAGGCAAAAATAGGTCAAAAATGGGAGTATCATGTAGTGCCAGACACTGTTAGGAAGAGCAACACCCAGGAAGTTGTCTCACTGGGAGCATCCTCAGGGCAAAGTGAAGAAGGCTTCCTTTGATTTAAGAATGTTTATTTCAATAACTCTATTCCCTCCTCTACTTTCTTTCAAAAGCAAAAGACTTGAGGTCTTGGAAGAATAAGTATCATCACCATTTTTCCTCAGGAAGGCAATTAATTATGCACTGAAAGTATTTTTCTTGTTCTTGAAATCACACTTACAAACAGTATTTTACAGTCCAACAGATTACAACAGCTCTTGTTGAGTACAGGAGCAAGCACTTTGTGTCACTGGGCACCTGTGCTTCAAGCACTGCTAAAATTGAAGCAGTCATTCCAGCAAAGTTGCCACTGGCTACAGAGCTGCA
The DNA here is from genome assembly GCF_030490865.1 of Poecile atricapillus. Lineage (NCBI taxonomy): Eukaryota > Metazoa > Chordata > Aves > Passeriformes > Paridae > Poecile > Poecile atricapillus. Next base: position 11,670,538 of record NC_081289.1, read on the forward strand.
GGTTCATTAGTCTGCTGCTTTGCAGTTGGTCTGAAGCTGGAGGGGCTGCACAAAAGCTGACCTTCTGTTTGCCAGGAGAGTTTGCTCTGCCTGTGAAGCTGTAGGACCATCCCATAAAGTCACAGTTCCAGCTGAGTCTCAAATCCCTTTTCCACCCTCTGGCGGGTGTGGGCTGCACTGTTCCCACACAGCCTCTTAGGAGTGCTTCATGCTCCTTCTGACCTGAGAATGAGCCATGAAAGGCTCGGGAGCTCCCAGAATCAGAGACAATACTCTTTTTTCAAGGTTTAGGGTCTTGGTCAGCTTTTCTTTTGACGTGGTTTGCAAGAGGTTTGTTGTCACAGTTGATTTATGGGCTTGCCTTGGCTGTGCAGAAATTTTCAAAATACTAAATGTTGGTTTTTTTACTATTGATGTAGACAAAGAGTGAGGGAAGACTACAGCCATAATTAGGAAACACGCTATTTTTTACATTTTGTGATGGGTAGAACTGTAATAGCTGTCATTTTGATAAATTAATGTAAAGTACTTTGGAGCCAGCCTTTAGATCTGAATGTCATTTTTCCTTACTGGTTTAAACATCCAGTTCTTGTGGCACACTTATTTTTCTGTGTCTATAATGGTAGAAATTTTGTTTCCCCTTTTTCAAAGCATTGCTTGGGATGTTCTCTAATCCAGCACAGGGGATTATCTTGCACTGAACTACGCTTCTGATGTGGGGAGATCAGGAGTGGCAAACGAATGACACGGATTCAATGAAGAGATTTTACAGGGCAGTGCAGGGGCATAGAAAAGGTCAGCCATGCTTCAAAATTGTATCAGTAAAAGGAGATAGAGTGGATAAATAAAGAGCTGTGCTTGAGTGGTATGTCCAGGAGCAAGTCATTTTGCCTAGTGCAGCACACAGAGGATCTTAGAGTGCTAAAAGATTACGAAAAGAAAATACACCTGTCCAGGCTCCTGACCTATTTCTAACGAAAGGATTAACTTCCACTGCCTCCAAAATATATTATTGTGCCTTCCTCTAGATCCTGTTCCAACATTAAAGGGGGATGTGGCTCTCATGCCTTCTCCACACATGAGAAATTACAGATAAAATACTTAAATTTTAGTAATTCATCTACACTTTGCATTACATTTACGGAAGTATTTTTAGGGTATCAAGATAATTTCACTATCTGCAGCCTATGGAAAAGCACTTGCAGGCTTCTGGAGGTAGCCAGAATGAGATTTCTGCATGAATGTGTCCCACGGTTTTGTGGAGTAAACTTGTCCCTGGCTTCTTCATATCTTACTGACACTTTTACTTTTTGTGTTTGGGATGCAGCTTCACTAGAATAAGTACTTATGATCCCCTATAAATCTCTTTACATCATAAATTTTTTAGAGAGAAACCATGTGTTGTAAACAGACCTTGTTAACTTGCAACTTCCAATGAAATTGGAAAATTGGCAATATTTCCAAGAATTTTACTGTAGCTGGTACTGTCAATTAGCACAGTTATAAAGTGTAAATAACTGTACAGGCCTAATCAATAATTTTCAAAAAATTAAAGACTCTGCATACTCATTATGATCTTCCTCCTGCTTCACCAAAGAGTAGTTGTAGATTTAATTTGCCCCTACACTGCATATGCCAGTGCCTGCTGGATTTTGAAAACATGATAAAACAGTCTAATGGAAGAAGTTTCTTTCATTTCTCAAAACATGTAGTCTTAACTAAAAAACATAAATCTAAGGTAAACCTCTGCTGACTGCAGAAAACAGCATTCTGAATGAGTCCCATTCAGCCCAGAGTTTCTTTGAACTCCTTGCAGTTTAGAGATAAAAACCAGTTTATCGATCAGTGATAACTGTGTGATCTGAGTTGTTTGTGCAGCAATTTCACCTATGCTTTTCCTGGGTAAAATGGTGCATATAATTTTTTGTGGCCAATCTTCAAATTCTCAAGGATACAGAGCTTTGGAAATTAGGATGTCTGGCTACCCCACCCAGGACATTTTTGGAGCATAACAGTGAAAACCCACACACAATGTGCATCCCCCATGGAAGATATTTGTAACTTGTGGGCAAGGAATCTGGATTCTCATTTCCATGCAGCACTAATATTCAGGTTTCAGAGGCAGAGCTGTTCTGCCTCTTCACCTACAAAAGCACACTTTCTAAGTATGTTTAAGTAAAACTTGCAGCTGAAAGAAATTCCTATATGATTTAGTTTTTCAAATCCACACAATTAATCATAGTGAAATAACCTTAAGAGGTCAAAGAGGTTTTTAATATCATCAAAATGCAATGCTGCAGTTTGCAGGCATGAAATACTCAAGTGTCTATTTTATATTTTTTGGAGATAAATAATGGAGGATCTTAACTGCATTACTCCCCTCTCTGGATGATTTCTGTCCTCCAGCATGTTTCTGAACACATCATTTGGACCTACAGGTGCTACCTATGTGCTTTCAAAGAACCAACACTGTGAGTTTTCTTAGCACAAACCCATCAAAGCCACCAAGGTTTTTTCTAATAATTCCACAGGGCCCACTTTGCTTTCCTTAGAAGCGTGAATTAAAGTCTCTAAGTTCCATTATTTTTCCTTAGATCTTGGGCTTTCTAAGGTATGTGCAGTCCCTCCCATTTAGCTGCTTTTCCCTGTGCTATGCAAGCAAATATGCTCCATGTAAGCACAAAATGGGATGTTTCTATTCATAGATTCATTAATCGTATAAAGAAAAGGGATTATTTTCACATGCAAGTGTGCAGCATGCCACAGAGATTTCTATTTTCCAAGTAAGTGTCAAATAAAATTTCCTATCAATATCAGGAGAATATTTTTTTAGCACTGTTGGAATGTCCACCATACTCAAGTTTCCCAAAATTTAGATTTTTCCATAGCAATGAAATTACAGGTGTTTATATTTAATATATTCTTCCAATTAAAATCTGGTATGCTAGAGCCTGCCAGTTGAATGAAAACTCTTGCATGTTTAGAGAATATAATAAATATTCATTTGATCACTGTATAACATTGAAAAGGACAGCTGGCTCAGGAAGGTTCATTTGCTTGGCTTACTGTCTATATCTGTTAACATTAGAAAGCATTGCAAGAATTTATCTGCCAGTGGCTTTTAATAGATAAAGCAGAGGTTTGATTTTTTTTCCCTTTAACTGATGCTTTTTTACATTTAGCTACTATATAGAGGGGGAAAACTGAGAAGTTGTGGTCTAAAAATTATAGTCTCAATAGTTACATCTAGAAGGACTAAATAGATGTAAAAAAATTACCGATGTAAATCAGAAAAGCCTTTTGTATAGTAATGATTTCTTAGAATCCACTCTTTCTAGCTTGTGGGTCTTTCAAATGAGGAGAAATTATTTTCATATTCAGAAAGCAAGAGGCTAATAGATGTATCAGTCTTGTTTAACTTATTCATCAGTGGTCTGAGTGAAAGGACAGAGTGTACCCTCAGCAAGTTAGCTGTTGTTACAAAACTGGGAGGAGATGCTGATACACCTGAAAGCTCTGCTGGGCAGTCTGGAGGGTTGTGGGGAGAGAACTTCTAAACTTCCAACAGGCAAATGCAAGGTCCTGCATTAAGGGATTATCCCAGGCACCAGCACAGACTGGGGCTGACTTGTGGAAAGCAGCTCTGTGGAGAAGGAGCTGGGGGTCCTGCTGGACAACAAGCTGTCTGTGAGCTGGCACTGAGTCCTTGTGGCCAAGAGGGATAGTGGTGTCCTGAGCAGCATTAGGAAGAGCAGGTGCCAGCAGGTCGAGGGAGGTGATTCTGTCCCTCTACTCAGCCCTAGTGAGGGCACATTTGGGGTGCTGGGTCCAATTCAGAGCTCCTCAGTCATCAAAGACATGAAACAACAGGGGAGGGCCCAGTGAAGCGCTAGGAGGGTGATTGGGGAACAGGAACGTCTCTCTTAGAGGAGAGGCTGAGAGAGCTGGGCCTGTTCCACCTTGAGAAAGATACAAATATCTTAAGGGTGGGTGTCAAGAGAATAGAGGCAGAAAATGGGTGTTTGGAACAAGCTGAAACACAGAAAGTTCATTCTGAAAATCTTCTTTCCTTTGAGGGTGACTGTGCACTGGGCCCCCAAAAGGTGGTGAAGTCTCTTTCTCTGGAGATATTCAAAACTCAGATCAAAGACTCAATCCTGTGCAATTACTCTGAGTGAACCTGCTTTAGCAGGAGGTTGAAATATGTGATCTCCAGAAGTCCCTTCAAACCCCAACCCTCCTGTGTTTCTGTGATACATGGTGTTAGAAGCAGTAGCAGTATTCAACTGCTCTGGGTTTGTGTTCAAGCATATGGACACTCAGGTACAATGACACAAAATGTTTTCTCTTTTATGTGACATGCAGATGTGGTAAGGATATAAATTTGAATCATGGAGAGTAAAAGTGGATGATTTTTATCAAATAAAATTATTATTATAGAGAAAAAAGTAAATTTGTAGTTATTGGTAAGTTTCTGAAAGCAGACATTATCCATTTTCTAAGTGCAAAGATTTCCTTTGAATCATTTTGTCTTTCATTTTTTTCATTTAATTTCTCTTTAATTAACTGAGAGCTGATCATTGCACTATTAAATATGTTCTGGGAAAGCCTCAGCTGCTACATGCCAACCATGGGTCACTTTGTGTTGTAATGCTGTAAATATCTGAGCAAGATTTAGGAGGAAAAATTAATGACTTCAAATATCATAGAATCTTTGTGCTCTCAGGATTCAAATCTTCCTCAAGTAATGAAATTTTGAAAAATACACTGCAGGAAAGTTACATTCCATTGTAAGATCTTTTGTTAGATAAGGTTCCGGCAGCATTGCTACTCTCTGCTAGATTATTTTAGGTCTAGGATTATTACTTCTGTCTTGGAAGGATTTCTTTTATCTTAAGGTAGATATCCAACTATATCACTCCCGAGTATCACGTTTTGCATTACTTGATAGTACTGGAGAAAATGACCCTACATGTCTATTTTGAAGGGCTGTGTGGTTTGTATACATATAAATTCATTCGTACTAATTTCCCGTATTTTCAACAATTAAAAAATATGTATTAATCCTTGTATAAAGTAATTTTTTCCTTGCAGTCTCGTTCATTGTGTAGTCTGAGAGAGCCAAGAAATTAATTGTTCTGCAAAGAGGCAGCTTGTTTTCTGCATTCACTTTTAGCAAAAACAATGGGTTTCTTGAAAAAAAAAAAGCCACAAATTCCGGGCTTTCTGTATAGCCTGATATAGGCTATATATAATGTTGCTCAGGAAATTCAGTGTTTTGAAATAAGTGGATTAGATTCTCTGGAAAGTCTCATCTAGGCACATGCTGCCACTCTTCAATATATATATATATATGTTTGGAGTAGCAATAGCTTGTGGCAAATTGTTCAAAGAGGTATGAATAGATTAGTAAAAATTGTTAAGGGTGATAGGAAACATTTACCACTAGTCGGGTGATCTGGGACTTTCTTTAAAAGGTTAAAATTAAATGCTCTTCTCAGATCAAAATAAAAGAACAAATATGATTTAAGAAAAAAAAAGTATTGTAGGTTAACAAATCCCTAATTAAATGCCAGACATGGGAGGTTTCTTTCTGAGACCTGCCATGATGGGACAGACCAAGCAGCCACCCAGTCCCTTTGCTGTGGCCAGCTGCACAGAGGACAGCATCTACAAGACCTTTCCCAGGCATTTTGTCAGCTTTCACAGCCAAGGTTTTCTGATTTAGTCAACAGTGGGTTCACCCCCATAAATTGGTCTAATCCCTTTTTTAATCCTTTTATTCTTCTGCCCCTCCAGAAAGTTGCCCCAAATTCTCTTTCGCAAGGTGTAGACAGTAAATTCATGGACAGCTCCTTTGAGCAGAGGCTGGTTTTTGCTTCTGACTTCCAAGCTTCCCTTCTCTGAATCTTTGTGAGTTCATGCTATGATTTTTGAGATGAGGATACTGAAATGATCAGCAATACTCTGATTTTAGGTGCATGGCAGTAACTAGCAGTAGTTTGCTTCACTTGTTACTCCTTTTCTAATTCTTAGTGCCATATTGACTGTTTTAATGACATTGCTTTTAGAGAAGTAGGCACACACTTCAGAGTCTCTTGAGTGATAATAATTAATTTAGGGCTCATCTCTGCTTAATCTTAGGCAGGGTTATTTTTTCCTTACTTGCATCATCTTGCATTTCTTTTCATGAGGTCCCGTCTGCCACTTCAGTCAACCCACTCCCTGCTGACACTTTACAGCTCTTCCACACTTGTTTTAGGCGTGACCATTCTGAACAATAAAAATTCTCCATTATGGAAATTCATAGTTCATTTCTACCTTTATTCCTCAGCTTTTACCTAATTAATCCCCTATGAGAATAGCTCCTTCTTATCCTTTCAAAGAATTTCACCACCAAAGGCTCTCTCTAAAACTGAAAGTTTTCTAAACTATTATAACATGGTTGTGTTTTTTTGATGAACAACCTACACATCAGATAATCTGCGTCCCTTAGAAGAATTTATGCTTGTGAAAAAAGCCCTAAATAAATCTTCCCTTCCCAAGGAAGCATTTGGGACCATGGCAGCCAGCATATTGTGGCTTAGGAGGGCTCTCAGGCAGAGTTCCACTGGGAAGAGAAGCAAAGAACAGAAAATCCTCAGGATAATATTACTGGGAGGGAAGGAGCTGGGGGATAAACTTCCCCTCATATTATCTAGGAATGTGCATAAACCAGTATCTGCTGAGTGGCTGTGAGCTCCTCTAGTAAGTCACTAGAATTGCCCATAAAACCCTTATAGAGCATAACAGAGTAACTTTGAATCCAGCAGATTCAGATTCCTTCTGCAAAATTTTCCCACACCTTCTTGCTTTGCAGCAAGATCAAATGGCAACATGTGACACCAATACAACCTGAGGAGTATTAAATCTTCAAATATCAAAGCCACCTATGGTCACCTATTGTTGATCCTTTCATAACACGACAGAATGAGGGGAGTTCAAGGATACCAAAACATGTGGAGTAGGTTCCTTTATCAGGAAGGTGAAGACCATTAGGCTTAAAGGAAAGAAAGAAAAGAACACCAAGTTCCTCCTCTTTCTCCCTCCCTTTCCTTTCCTCAGGATTTGGATCCAAATTAGACTCTCGTTGCTCTCCCACCTCCAGCTTTGATTTCAGCAGACATCTCAAACATGCAGACATCTGCTCTATTCACTTGTCAGGTACAAGAAGTCCAACAAAAAATTTTCTGGCAAATTAATAGGACTTCCCACCCCCCACCCTCCCACACCCCTTACTACTGAAAAGATGTCTCTACTTAAATATTTAGGCTAGCAAAAACATCTTTAGGGTTAGAAATGGCAAGCCTGGAAATTGTAGTTGTGGTATCTCTACCATATTTCCCCTTCTTTCTTACTACCAAATTTCTTACTTTTTTACATAAGACAGTCTCCTTTTCATATCTCCACTAATACATAGTAAAGAAATGATAATTTCAGACAGATCTTTTATTACATATGCCAGAAACAGGCACATTTTAGTATTAGTTTAAGTGATTCTTGGTGATGCTTTAAGAGCTGATATGATAAAAAAAGCTCTTTGTAAACATAAACTGTTTAAGAGTCAAGTTACTCTTTTATTGTTTGCTCACTGATATGTATGCATGGCAGTTATATGCCTGAATTAAGGGAAGAATAAACACAATTCTTGTAGAAAGTGTGGCTGTACATATTTAGTATATTTTAAAACATAGAAATATTTAGACATTGTGACATAAATTAGGTGATTATTTCCTAAGCAACAAGACATTTCTGAAGTACATTTGTTATGTCTTTGTTGTGTTACTAAAGCTGTGTTTTAATTTATATTCTTGCCTGAACCATAGTGGTACAGAAGCATGCAGTTTGATTATGGCTTGCACTTCAGAGTACTCATTTATATTTTCAGTGTTCTGAAAACTAATTTTTAACACTGTAAACAACACTTACATCCATACTAGAAACAAAAATCACTTTGAGGTATGTCTGTTGTGACTTTATATAAGATGTGCAGTCTGTGTTAGTCACCAAAACCTTCAGTAAATGTTTATCAGGGTGCTGAGAAATTTGTTCTACAGCAATGTATTCTGAACACATCTCCTGTTAGAGCTTTGGTTTATATGAGCATTGATAGCCAAATATTTCCCAAAAAAGTGTTTGAATAATCTTTTCCTTAATTTTTCCAAGTTCTCTGTAGATAATTAAATGTTAAGGTTATATTATTTTTGGAAGAAAAAAAAAAGCCCACACTGGTTTTAAACACCAGTTTAAAGGTTGATAGTGAGGCTGAGCCACTTTGTGCTGTTTTCCAGGACTGAAGTGTGGGACTGTGGAGGAATACTCAAACACCATTAGGATATTAATAGACTATATAGTCATTTAATTGTGATAAGTATATTTATGAGGAGTTGGGAGAAGGAAAAGTAGCATGCTCTTTGGGGAGCCTAGAGAAAAGACTCAGCTATAGCATATGCATTTAGTTAAAAAACAGATGATAATAAAGAATAAACACTGGTCAAAAAAATTAAGAACAATGTGTAGAAAATTCAATGGAAAATGAGGGAAGAGACAGAGCAAGAGCATGGATGGAGTAAACAGAAAGGTGAAGAACTGCAAAGAGCAAGAGAAGCTTTACTCTATAATGTTTTGAGAAGAGGGCTGAGATGTTTTGATGTAGTACATGTCTATGTACTCATAGCTAACTGTTAATTCAATTCTATTCATTTATTAATAATATCTAATTAGAGAGCAGCACATCTCAATAAATCTTCAGTATTATTTCTATTTATCAATAAACACATTTGAATGGAGGAGAACAATTTCATGTACCCTTGGCATTTTCAGTAACAATTTTTTGTATATAAAATAAATAATGGTTTTGATGCCTCTATTGCAACATACAAGTAAAGAAATTCTGTAAACCAGGATGTGGGAGACAATTTATGACTGCTACTTATTGTGTAAATTTATCCCCTTTCCCTGTTTTAATGCCTTATTGTTTTCCTGATCTGCTTATTAGGTTGTTTCATGCCAGGTTTGCAAAATAGCTGAATTATAAAATTAATTTCTACTTCATATGTATATGCCATGTGTATATATGTATCTGGATTCTGAATTTTTAGTGAAAAAACAAAGTACTGTGTTACTGCAAATGATATTGCATAAGAATTTGTATTCTTTTATGCTTTTACACAAGCTGTTTTGTAATTCATATAGAATTTTCTTCCAAAATGAACTTATTTTCTTTCATTTGTGAACATCACCACCTGTTTCAGCATATGTTAACTGTGACTATTGTTTCTTGTCTAGCTGTACCCCATAAAATAGGGCGGATAATTGATGGAAGTCCTGCGGATCGCTGTGCAAAACTTAAAGTTGGAGACCGGATCTTAGCTGTGAATGGCCAGTCTATTATTAACATGCCTCATGCAGATATTGTGAAGCTAATTAAAGATGCAGGTCTCAGTGTAACTCTTCGCATCATTCCTCAGGAGGGTAAGTCAATGGCCCTTAAAAACAGGAAGAAAATTTTAAGTAGCCTCCAATTAGCTTAAATTATGTCACCATTTGAAAGAGCACCTTTTGTTCTCCTTCCTCTGCTGTAGCGTGCAGCACACCAGAATTACGAGCTTAGAACTAGCTCAGATAGGATCTGAATTCTTGAAAAGGTTTCAAGTTATGAAAAGGGGTATTTAAAGCAAACCTGGAGAAACCTGACAGAGAGAAAAAGGATGTTAAGGTCTTTTGCAAGAATTGTCTTCTACATGGAAAAGCACTCCACCTGAGAGACAAGTTTTGAGTTAGTTCCCTTATATCTTGCTATAAGCCAAGCCAGTGTTTGACAAAGTGATTCACAAGAAACTGCAATGGCTGTCACCAGGCATGTTCAGCTACCAGCTACATGTGACAAAAAGTGATGTGAAGGAAGAGTTCAGATTTGGCAGTTTCCTCCATCACTATCATATAGTGATATGTCACTGTAAATGCACAAGGCAGGAAAGAACTGAACCCTGAATTATTTCTAGGGTGAGAATAAGGGGACAGACTCATTACTCTGGTCATTACTCCACATCTAATCAGTGAAGATCTTTTGATGTTGGTTCCGTGGGGTTTGGGGTTGATTTCAGGGCTTCTTTAGTTTAACAGTGTGCTGCACTGCTACATGAATTGTACCACATTAATGACACTATGTCTTTATATCTCAACAAAAAATACCAGTAGAGCTGGGAATGACACACACAAAGTGATGGAATTACTTAATGGTCCAGTTAGATGACCTTCACCTCATGCTGCTGCATCCAGAAACAGGACAGGGAAATAGTCTGACACTGGTCATAGACTGCAAGTGAGGGAACTTATATACTTTGTTAAATGAATCCAGTGAAGGGAAAAACACAAACATACTCAAATTTAGAATTCACATCAATTAGCACCTGTGTAATTACTGAAGGTCAGCTTTGCAAACATCTAAAACAAGTATGATACTTCATCCAGCCCATTAAGTTTGTTTAAGCCTCTCTGGTATTCAGGTTAAATATCATTAATAGTTCAGTGTTAGAGATGGATACATTAAATCAGAAAGAAAGCAGGGGTGCAGCTGAGTTGTCATACTACAAGATGTTCTCAGGCGGTAGCAGTGGGAAATTATCTGTGCCCAAGGCACGGCTTCCCTGTGTGACTGTGTGACACTGGACACCCCATTTGCCTTCTGATATTAGCTTCCCAGCTTATAAAAATTGGTAAAAATTCTAATACCTCTGTAATGTATTCTCAGGTAAAAAATACCATATAAATGCAAAGTGGTTTTAGAAGCAGCTCATGATTTGACCAGTTCATCCATAGTTATGAGAGTAATGTAGAAATGAGGGACAACATTTCCAATCTTCCTCTCTAAAACTTGCAGTACAAAAGAGACTCACAGATGCAAAATGGGAAATTACAGCCTTATGCATATTATACAGACAAGTATTGCTTATGCCTGCATGAGTGTTTTAAGTGCAAATATACAAGCTTTTTTGAAAATTAATATAAAATGGAAAATTAATATAAAATGGAAAATATTTTTTATAAAGTAGACAAAAATGTTATAATTGTGAGTATAAATTAGATAAGTAGAGAATATGCAGCCATAGGGGAAAACTCACATGTTAAAATTTTAAAAATAAAATACATAAAAATTAAAACTAGATTCAAATGTAAAACTAGGCAAGATCTGTACCATGTATAGCTATTGCTGTTAGGGATGCTCAGACGTATGTGTGTCTATTTTGTTTGTTTTGCACCATGCCACACTGGCCTCACTCCTTCTGTTGCAAGCAGGAATAGAAAAAATATAATATTTGCCTTTGCTGTTGATAATGCAGGAACTTCTGCAGTGCACTGTCCTCCTGTGGGTGGAGTCTCTCACATTTATACATCCTAATAGGTAAATGGTGAACAGGACTGTGCTAGTGATATTGGAAGAAATATATTTGATATGAGCTCAGTACCACCCCTCCAAGTCCAGCAGGAATCCTGAATGAAGACTGGCATCTTAATAAAAAAGCAACAAAACCATATTTCCTATGCCAATCTCTCTGTCTTTGAATTTTGTGTTGTCTGGAAAGAATGATTCTGGTTTTCTGCACTGTTTCTATGTGAAATCTTAGTCATTTGACATAATACAGTGAAATAAAACATCAGTTTAAATGGTTAGTCAGAATTTATTGAGATTGGGTTTACTGTTTTACTGTTCACAGTCCCCAGAAATTTAAAAAGACAGGAAACTCTTGACGAGCTCAAAGACAGCAGGAGCTAATGTAAGGACACCAGTGTTTTAGTTTTTGTTACATGTCTGTCATCCCAAACAGTGTATAAAGCAGTAAAATGTTCATTTCTTAAAATGATTTTTTTTTGTCTAAATGAAAAGCTTTTCAAATATCTTCTAGCTGTGCTAAGGCACAGGGAGATGATTCAGGACAGCCAGCACAGCTTTACCAAGAGTAAGTACTGCCTAACCAGCCTAGTGGCCTTCTACAGTGGAGAAAATACACCAGGGGCAGCAATAGGCAAGGGAGGAGCTATAGATCTCACCTAGCTGGATCTCTGTAAGGCCTTTGACATGGTACCCCAGCATCCTTCTCTCTAAATCAGAGAGAGATGAGCTTGATGGGGGGATTGTTCAATGGATGAGCAGGTTGAGGGAGGTGATTCTGCCCCTCTACTCCACTCTCATGAGACCTGGAGTTCTGAATCCAGCTGTGGGGTCCTCTGGACCTGCTGGAAGCAGTCCAAAGGAAGGTCATGAAGAAAATCAGAGGGCTGGAGCATCTCTCCTATGAGGGAAGGCTGAGAGAATTGGTGTTGTTCAGCCTGGAAAAGACAAGGCTCCAAGGAAATCTTACTTGGACCATGCAGTACTTAAAGGAGGCTTATAAAAAATATGGGGACAGACTTTTTAGCAGGGTCTGTTGTGATAGGACAAGTGGTCTGACAGCTTTGAACTAAAAAAGGATAGATTCAGATAGATATAAAAAAAGATATTAGATTTTTTTATGATGAGGATAATGAAACTGGAACAAGTTGCCCAGAGAGGTGGTAGATGCCCCATCCTGGAATTCCTGTCAAAATTCAAGGCCAGGTTGGACAGGACTCTGAGCAGCTTGGTCTTGTTGAAGATGTCCCTGTTTGTTGCAGGAGTGTTGGACTAGACAATCTTTAAGTGCCATTCCAACCCAAGCTATTCTACGACTCTGATTTTATTTTTCTATCATTCTATGATCAGTATTTCTATGCTTTAAAGGAGTACGTGAAACATGGAAGCAATTTCCCTTGTTCAATTGTGTTTTGAATAATGACAGTGTCAACCAGAATTAAAGAAGTCACCAAGATTCCGGATCCCACAGATTATCAAAAGGAGACCATTAGGTTCAAGTGTCTTAAAATCTAATTATAACCTGAGAGAGTAAAAGTGACAAAGCATAAATTTGCAGAGATAGTGCGTGACCAAAAATTATTATTGTGTACCTTTGCCCTTTATTAAATGCTGCACTGTGACAGGTCTTTAATCTCCATCTCCCCATTATGCAGAGCTGAACAGCCCAGCCTCGGCGCCCAGCTCGGAGAAGCAGAGCCCCATGGCCCAGCAGCACAGCCCCATGGCCCAGCAGAGTCCCCTGGCGCAGCAGAGCCCCGTCGCCCAGCACAGCCCCGTGGCCCAGCCTCCACCTCCACAGCCCCTCCAGCCACAGGGACACGAGAACAGGTTTTGCATTTTCTCAGTGGTGTCTTTTTTTTGTCTTTTTTTTTCTCCTTGTATGTTAGTCTGGAGTCAGGAAGATATTTTTTATGGTGGGTTTAATCTCCAGTGTATCAATTACCAGCCAATTTCTCGTGTGTAATTTATGCATATACATTAGCAAATTTATCTGTCATGGAAATCGACAGAAATTTTGTGACCAGCCCTATTAAAAGCTGTGGGATGATACAACTTTCTGTGACCTCCAATCAGCACTATTTAGTCTTTGGATTATTCTTTAGCATGTTAAACAAGGCTGATTATACTGACTGTCTTTATGCTAATCTTCAGTAACCAACACATATCATCAAGATCCTCTTTCCCAAATGATGCTGGTTACAGGATTGTAACTTTTCTCTTCTGAAAATACTTGATTTCACTTGTGATTCAGACACTACACCCTCTAATTCTCCTTGCTTAACAGATGTATTACTTTCACTTGCCCAGAATTATTTCCTTTCAGTTAGTCAGATTCACTTTGCCTTATATTTCATTGACTTTTTCCAAAAGTGATCACCTAGAAGTCATATGTTTCTGACAAAATTCAGTACAAAGTTTTCACAAAAGTCATTCTATGCTGTTGGAAGTCAGTACTAAATAGCTGTTAAATTGTGAATTTTCAGGTGGGACCAGCAAATTATATTAATTAAAGTTCCAGAAAGAAATTCTGTAATGATTTTACTGAAAAGTGTAAGCTCTAATTGCTTATGTCACCATTTACAAATTCAGCAAAAATTACAATGCCTCCATCTGTGAATTGAAACATCATCTTCTGATATGCAGCTGTGATCATATATTGGGAACCTGCCTAAAGATTACTCCTGTTTCAGAAAAAGGTTAACTATTGCTAGTTCATGTAGTATTATTTTTCACTAGATTTTATAAGTTAGATTATATCTTGTTTGTACAGCCACATACATTGTTTCTTTACCAAAATAAGATATTAATTCTCTTAAGAATATTAACTAGTTTTTTTACTTCCAATATTAATAAGGCTCAGTATCACAGTAAGCCTGTTTGTCCTCTATCTTCTTTTCACAGGATCATGGCATTGAGTAAAGAAAGTAAGAGGATTGCATGTATGCACACAAATCTTATAATATGTGCCATGTGCAGGTTTTAAAAGAACACGTGGCAGCAGTCTATTTTAATCTTTTCAGAAAAGTCAAAGGGAAAAGTTTCGATTTTTTTGTGTCTGGTTAGACATTCAGATTATTAAAACTATTGTGTAGGAGGATTTGCCATAATGTCACTGTAACTACATTAATAAAACAATGAAGTCTTGAAACATATCAGACATTTTGAAACATTTAGAGTCAGATTACCTTTTCACATATGAATCAACATAATGAAAAACAATGCTGTCATTTTTGCAGAGTATAATTTTTGTAATCAGTAAGTACCTTTCAAAATACCTTTCACAGTCTATATGTGTCTCTGTTTCTGTATGTGTCCATAAAGAGACATGGTCGCTTGGTTAACTGAAAACTTCCAGTCCATTATAGAAACAGAATTTGAAATGTCTATGTCCATTATAGGAAAGAAATATTTCCTTCAGCACCCTGGGAAGAGTGTAAGAACATCCACTCTGTGAACATTTTTGTTAAAATATAACCCTAATTATTATCACAAAATTACTTTTCTAAAAGAGTTCAGGAGTTCCTTTGTGCCTCTTTAGGATGCCACGTGGTTGAGGTATGGAAGTTTGCCATAAGGAATGTTCTTTACTTCACCCTGAAGTGCCATTATGTGTTAATTTCCATGTGCTTAAGGAAAATCCCATTTGAATAAAGTAAATAACTAGTCATTGCACCTCAGAAAGTCATGTTTTCTTTCAAATTTTATGACCCATCTCCCTGTAACCAGTTACCAGCTAAAGCAATACTTTACTTGTTATTAATACCTCATTACCAAATTTATTTCCTTTTCACTTTGTTTTATTTCTGTGCATAACTACTGACATGACTTTACTGTCATAGCTTTTAGCCAGATAACATCACAGGAGTGTATAATAAAAATAATACATACTATATTAAAAGATGTTATATCAAAGAATACCTTTCATTAAAAAGATAACAGCTAAAACAAAGAATTTCTCCTTTTTTAACCATTAAAAGCTCACAATAATAATATTTTATGCCAGTGAAAGGGTAGATAAACTGCACTGATATTCTACTTATTCCATAGAAATATTAATTCTGGAGAAAAGCACTTTATCAGATCAGTGAATTATTTTGTAGTGAGTATAGTGGGTGTTTTCACACGCAGTTTCACCTTCTAAATAGGCAAGGTAAGTGGGAAGCAAGATGCTTTTTCTGTTCCTGTCCCTTCGAGTCTAATTCTGATCTCACTGATACAAGCTGGAAGATTGCATAGTATGACCTAGGGGAAAATTGCTTATGCCCATGTTTCAAAAAGCGCTCACTGTTTTTGGATGCCTCGACTATGTACCCTGGAGAGATTTGCTTCTCTGTGTAAATTTGTTCCGTGCAATTTTGCAGCCAGGCACACTCTCGGTCCTCAGTATTGCATGCAACACATATTCTTAATGGCTTGCTACTCTGAAACTGAGCCGTCGTGCTTTCCTCAGTTACAGGTCAGAAGTAAAAGCCAGGCAGGATGTGAAGCCTGATATCCGGCAACCCCCGTTTACAGACTACAGGCAATCCTCCGCGGACTACCGGCAGCCCCCGCTGGACTACCGGCACCCCCCGGTGATGGATTACCAGCAGCCCCCACCGCTGGACTACAGGCAGCCCCCCCTGATGGACTACAGACAGCACTCCCCCGACACCAGGCAGTACCCCCTGGCCGAGTACAGGCAGCCCCAGGTACAGGCACACACACCCAGAGCTCTCCTGCACAGCAGGCACAGGGTCTGCAGGGACAGGTCGTGGGTACTGGTAAAAGGAGGATGCCACTGTGGAAGGAAGAGACACATTAAAGGGTTTTACTCTGAGTAACTATTTCTCTGTAGAGGAAATTAGTTCCAAACCATTAATATTAATGTATAACTGTGTGATCTGTAAATTAACATTACATTTATAATTGTGTGACAGCAATGTTAAATAAATGGCACTTTTAAGGTACTAGGGAGTTGAAATGAAAATTCTAACATAAAAAGCTTTTTCATCAGCGGATGAATTTTTTCATTCTTGGCACGCAGTCATCAAACAGTGGGTGTACTTAGGTCAGAATGCATTCCTACAGCATTCTTGAAAATTAAGATTTTATCTAATTGGAATAAATAAATAAATAAATAAATAAAAATCCTGACTGATAAAATTAAATTTCTGTTGGTAATAGTCTGGATGAATAGAAACTAGACTATGCAACTAGTTTCTTTGACATCAAGCATGATCTGACAAATTCAAAGAGATGATGAGTTAGATGAAGATTTATGGTACCTTGGACAAGACTTCTCTGATGACAGATATTTACTGACAGTTTTGAAGGTTGAGGATTTAGCTCAAAGTTCAGACTTTGGAAAAAACCTTCCTTTCTCCTTACATAAAGGCAGGAAAAACAGAGGTCAAAAAGTATTAAATAGGAGACTGTAAACTTCTGAACATTATATGCTGGAACCATGAATAGGTGGTTTGTACATCCATATTTTCAAAAGCAGACACATAAACCTGTATCAAGAAAAATACTGAAATTCCTAAATGGGATCCAAAGAACCCTATGAAAATATTGTGCATTTCAGTATCTAAGTAGAAAATCTCTATTCCCATGTGCATATCTTATAAGATGCTTCTTAGCATCTAGAGAGATGCTTGGGTTGACTGTTTCCCAGCATCTCCAGTTTAGTTCTCTAATCAGTAGATACACAACCCAAGTTTGCTCTTTGTTTTCTCCTTCTCCCATGGATCTTGCACTTTTGGCTAACAATGGATCAGAAGCTACATTTCAATTTCCCTCACAGACCCCTCTATGCACCTTTGCTTATATCAAGTGGATCGATACATTTTTGAAGAGATCTATTTTAAAGTTTTCTTGAATGCACAACACAACGTCTATATTTGTCCATAATTGTCTTTCATCTTGTATTTGTCTGTACAGGACTTTGATTATTTCACCGTTGATTTGGAGAAAGGAGCCAAAGGGTTTGGGTTTAGTATTCGAGGAGGAAGGGAGTACAAAATGGATTTGTATGTGTTGAGGTTAGCAGAAGATGGACCAGCAATAAGAAATGGAAGGATGAGGGTGAGTAAAATGCATTGTGACTTTTTTTTCAACATTTACACATATGTTTGGTGATGGGGTCAAAGAGAAAGCTTTTGTTGACCTCTGATCAGGTTTTAAAGAAATAATGCCAAATACACTCACAAAATAAACTCATTCCATAGGATTTCAAGATATTAGTTGATACACATAGTAGATACCTGTAGTTTCTTCACAAATAAATGTATTACTATTGACTGGTAACAGCTTTTACTGTGTTATAAATTTTTGTCATTATTTTCACTTTTATCTGAGCAACTTAAAAATCTCAGGCAAAGTGTGATGTTTCTTCGATAATAATAACAGAATTAACATTTGTGTCTCTAATCACAAAAGCAAAGGGATCACTGTATGACATGTATTAGATAACTGTGAAACCTAAGACCTCATCTGTGTTATTTTACTAATTTAAGCAAATCACCTTTGTAGTGTTTGCTAAATTTGTTTCTTGATCTTAATCTTGTTTGTAGGGATCATGATTTTTAAAAAAAAGCAAACACATGGTCTATATAGGAAAAATAACCTAATCAAAAGTAGAGACATTTGATCTGTCCAGTTGTGACAAAAAGGTATAAACTCATCCAGGCCTGCTGATACTTTGCAGAATTGTGAATACACAAAAAGGAGAAGGAAAGAACATAGGCAAGACTACCGAGAGTTGACATAAAAAGTTGTTTATGTATTTAATTAGTGCAGTCATGTTCAACCAATATTTAATTTCAAAGATGGGCAATGAAAATTGTTTTCTGTACAGTGGTAAGAACAGATTTTACAAATGTCATGGTTGTTACACATATTGTTTCACAGTCTAAACAGTCTTATCAAATTTGATGTCTTAATGAAAAAGCACTGTCTCTCTGCGTGTAGCTCAGGGGTTTTGCTGTGCTTCAAATGACTCTTAACTTGGCCACTTGGTAGAATTGAAAAGTTCAGTTAGTCCTCAGTTGTATCATGGAGTGCAATCCCCTGGCACTGGCAGCGGTGGCAGAAGCAGCCCCTGTATCAGGAAAACCAGTGGCGCAGTCAGGCAGGCAACTGGTAATTGAGTTAACCCACACTGCATTTTTTGTGTGAAATATAGGTGATTTCATGCTGCAGCTAGAACTTTAGCTTAGGAGTATCTTCTCTGGTCTTCCTTTTTTTCCTTTGTTTTAGTATTGTCATTGTCATTGTCAATTGCTCTTAATGAGAAGCCATATGCAAGATGTACCTTAATAGCTATAATGTGATTAAAGATGGAGAAAAAGCTGTGCTTTTAATAAGCTCTGGAATTACGTATTTGGAAACATATGGCTAAGAATGCAGAAAAAAATAAAAGAACACTTTTAAAGAGGGTTCATTCCAAATAACAACCCATATTAGGTAGAAAATTAACATTAAAACCTGTGCATCATTTAAACAAACTAGTAGTAAGGAATGAAGTTAGACTATTCACTCTGTGAATAGCCAAAATATAGAAAGTATTTAACATGAATATGAGGGTTTTTTTCAGTTGCTTTAGGAAAGGTTCTGTATGCTTTAATGAATACTGCTAATATAGTTTCTGTAACAACTTGGTTTAAAGCTTTTTCATTGTAGTACCTCAACACATAGCCAAGTGTTATTCTGACCAGATAGCTGTAACTGTAGTTTTTCCTCCCTTTTAAAAGCACCATTCTCTGAAATCAGTTCCACATGCATCCTTGTCACTGAGTCTACTCTTTTATTCTCCTGCCTCACAGACATTTTAATCTGACAAATGGGTTTGGAACTTGAAAGGTTTTTCTATTCAGTGACCTGTGACTGATGGACAGCAGAAGCCCAAGAAAGAGCTTCAAAATAAAAATAGAAAAAATAGAAACAAAAAAACAAAAAAAAAAAAAAGGTTGAAAGAAATATATTACATAGGAAGGTGGGCAAAGGAAGCAGAGTTCAGTACCCACATATCCTTTCCTAGTTTACATCAGCTGTTAACAATGCAGGTTCATTCACATTTTTTGGCTGGTTGTTGCATCTCTGTATCTCTGTTTCACAGGTGCATCTCTACAGCAAAACATGCAAAAATGAGGGCAGTGCTTCTTGCTTTATGCACCCTTGTCATTAAAGCCATGATTCTCTGATTCTAGGCTTTCAGCACCAAGGAAAGCAAACCATGCTTTTGTGGTAGGATCTTACCAGAATCCTTTCCACCTAAGAGCTCTTCTGATGACCTACTTGTCTTCATTATTGTTTTTCTTGCTGTTTCCTCCTCCTTGAGCAGCCTTCTTTAATTTAACTGAAGCTCTACAGAGAAACATTGAAACAGATAGCACAAGGTGCAGATATGGTTATAAAAAGAAATAATCCACATAACTCCAGCCCTATTCCCACTCATAAAACCAAGAAAAGAAAAATAAAACCAGCTAAATTGTTGCAAAAAATAGATCACATAATGAAACATGCTACCTGTAGAGCACTTATATGTAATAAGCAAAACATATTCCATAACTAACATTTTATTTGCAATCTATGTATAGCCAGAAAAAGGCCCTGAGTGACATTCATATTGATACAACGCTCCCTATTTTACAGAAATAAATTGAATAATTACCTTAAAGTAATAGAGCTGAAACTATACTAGTAGTTCTATAAAACTGTATAATTGAAGAAATGACATCTCAAACTGAAAACAGCTCCAGGTAGGGAAGTCAAAGTCTGTAGGTTTACTCTATTAGTGGGCACTGCAAAACTACAGTGATGGAATGAGTCCCAGCAACTATATTACACTTGGACATGTGTTAAAAAAATATGAGAGTCCACCACCATACATTCAAAAGATTCTAAGGTCTAAACACGTGTAAAAGTGTTAGGAACTACAGATGCAGAGTATATTAAAGTAAAAGCTGTGATTACAGAAAACAGATGTAAATAAAGAGCTGGAATGGAGCTATCTCTTGTAAAAGAAAAAAAGTAGGTCCATTACTGAGGAAGGTAACTATGGAAGGAGTAAAACATGGCAGTAACAGCAAAGTGAAACAGAACAAGAAGGCAATGATAAAACAAGATGAAGAAAGTGACATCAAAATCAGGACATCCTTAATGAAAATTTCAGTTTGATCTTCAGACTTCTATGAACTTCAGTGAGACTTGTGACCAGACAAAGAACAGACTCATAGAACAGGCCCAAGAAGTGATGATCTTCCACTGGCCCTGCCAAAACTGTCTGGACTGATGTAAGAAAGAAAAAGGTTTTATGAAGTTCATTATCACATCACCATTTTCAATCATTATTGCATCATTATTCCATTATTGCATCTATTATTCTACTTCATGACAGATGAAGCTTTCTACTTTGATTTTCTGCAGAATTGTCCTGAGAACTGGAAAAGTGGAAGAGCAGGGAGTTGATGTTATGCAGAGTTCATCAGTTTTCTGATCCTATTGCTCTTCTACTTGGGGATCACTTCCTGCCAGCCTAGATACACGTTGCATTAAGTCTTGAGGTTCAACAAATTATTCCCATAGAATCAGGTTTAAAATTTTCACGGTCTTCTTACACTTAGTTATGGCATCTTCACATGCATTGAGGCTTTTATTTGAGCCCATAGACTCTGCAGAAAGCCCAAGCATACATCTTAGTTTGACTTGGATTCATCTATCATTAGACATGGGAAGGAAATCCCCATCAAAGGACCAAGAGGTCTACAGGAAAGTGATTCTTTGCATGTATCTTCTGCCCACGTGGCTGTTAAACTATTCTCAACCAGTGCTGGAGACCCAGAGTTGTAAGTGCAGATTTGTATAAAATCACATCAGGTCATACACCACAATTTACTGTGGCAAGATTTTACTGCAGTTTATAGATAAGATATATGGCAGCTCCTCACAGGAAACTGCTGTAAGGGAGAACCTCATTACTACACTGGAATTAAATACTGACAGTGTATTTCATATAGATATATAAAATGTATCTACTGATACATTATAGATATATAGATACATACATTAGAAATTCTACATTGTAGATATATAAATATATAGATATATAGATATACATTATACATTATAGATATATAGATATATAAAATATATCTAACTGACTTAATTCTGACAGCTGAGCAGAGAGCAAGCTATAATGGGGACTTCTGAAAAACCTATCTGTGTCTGTGCTCCATAAGACAAAGATGTATCAAAATAACCATGAAAAAGTTTGGGCAATTATTAGTGCCTTTGTTATCTTTTCCCAGACTGGCAGACATCTCAGCACATCAGGATTCCATTTCTCAAGCAATCCTAACATCAGGGAAAAACACTGAAACTAGTTGGTGATGGCAATATTAAGAATAAAGCTGCAAGGCCCAAGTCCCAGAATAGGGCAAGAACACAGCACACACGCGTCAGTGACAGTCATATTGAGTTGAAACTGTCACCAGAGATGAGGAGCACAACACAAACACTGTGGAGCACAGTCCCCACAGCCTTTGAAGATTCAGACACTACTGGAAACAATTTTACAGGTCCATTTAGATAAGGTTCATGCTAACATATATTTTATTCTTTCCTCGTGCAGAGGACAATGATTGGTAAAGCTCTGTTTGCAGATCTCTATCCCTTCCTGTCTTAGAAGGAGGGGATAAGTTCCTTACTGCTCTCAGGGGAATTGTTAAACATGGTTGTAGTGTTTGCTAGACATGAGATATGATCAAACCGATCTCTTATTGCCTTGAATGATATCTCCAGCAGCCAGCATGTTTATTGAAACCAGTGTCAAACAAAGAGCTTGTGGCTGAGGGCTGCAAAGGTCCAGAATAACAAGAAATTCTTGAAGAATGAGGGTGAAATGTGCTTTTTTATAGACAGTGTATGTCTGTGTCATTTTGTCACTATGTGAGCTACATCCTTTTTTCCACATGTTCCACAAAAGCCATGTATCTCATCTCTGACATCTCTCGTTTCATTGTCTTGTCAACTCATTTTTCTCAGTCCTAATGCACCATTTAGCCCTATCTCCAGCTTCCTTATATCTCCTTATACTACATTATTTTTCTTGTTTTATTGGATATTTTTCTTATATTTTGTCAGGACAGACATCTGAAATCCAGGCACAGCAGAATTCTTTATCTTTCATGCTCCACATTTCTGCTTAGACTCTTCAGTCTTTTTTCCTGTTTGTTGCATTTCTGTGGTTTGCATCCCTCTTTTTCTTTCAGTGGTACACAGCTGGAGATAAAACCAGGCACAATGGATAGGAGGTTCCTGTAGTGTCAATTATGAGCTTCTGTGTTGTTGCATAAGAGTCTGTGTGGCCTTGCTTGGTTGTTCCAGCTTGCCAAGTGAGCAGTGCAGTGATGCTCACACCAGTAACCAATCTATGCTGTGGGCAGCTTCATGGCATTCTGCAAAACAGCAGAGTTTGTGTATTTAATAATTTCCCATAATAATAAGGTTCACACACAGCCTTATTTGTGGTTATTCAGAAACATTCATCCACCCACATAGAGAATTATTCCTAGCAAAAAGGGAGAGTTGGATATTCAAGAGGCAAGGGTCAGAAAAGGCAGGCAGAAAGGGGGTGTCTGTCTCTTATTTGGAAGGAAACAGAACTAAAGTTTCAAATCATGGAGGACATAAATATTACATTTAAAACTTCTGTCAAAACCCGTGTATGAGCATTCAGCAACATTCAAAACTGATATTTTTCTCTTTGTATGCATCCTAAATCACATTTGCAAAAGAGTTACAGAGCTCCTATCAAACACATAATCTGATATTAAAGTCCTCTCTTGAGCCATAGGAGAAATAACTTTAAGTCCCTTTTGAAAAGTCTGGACTCCAGGCTTCTGAGCAGTAGGGTGGCATGTAATAGTTGGCTATAGCTGACCGTGTCTCACAGAATAGATTTGTTGCCATTAGGACTCTTCAGGCTTTTCAAAGGAGCAGGTGATATGTAGGCATCTGGGCTCTCTAAATGCTGTACAACTGTGGAGTTTAACAAGGTAACATAGACCTGTCTCCCTGGAATATGACATTTCCAAACACCTCAAGCCAGGGCACTCTGAAATCACTTAAGTTGTTCTGGATTCAGTGAATAGATAGTCAGAGATAAGTTAATTAAAACCCTACAATGTTTGGAAAGTCTTTTATGCCATGCAAAGTAGAAGTCTCTCTTTTGTTTCATCATGGTGTTTTTTCCATTTCATCTTTCTTTACTGCTAGGTGTTGCACATGTTTAGCTTGGTGTTCATCTAGTCACTTAATCACTGTATCCCGTTTTTGCAGCCCTTGATTTTTAGGTTCTTAGTAGATTAGTTTGTAATTTGTTTTAGTAGGTTTTTTCTATTTCCACCAAACAAGGAATCATTCCCTTTCTGAGGCTTGGATGTAATACAGCTTCCATAGACACAGTTTTTTAGTCCATATTAACATGTGTAAAATATCTTCATTCTTTTATAAAATTACTTTTCATTTGCTGTTGTCTTGCATCTCAGAGATGAGAAAATCCAACAGAAATGCCTGGACCACCAGGTACCATATTGACCATATTGTTAGATTCCTATTGCACAACCAAATTTTGTACCAGAAACCAGAAACTGTGCAGTTCCTGTAGTTTGATACATAGGAACCTTTTAACATAAGTGATTCTGATTATTGTTATATTTCTTCAGTCCATCCAGAACAAAGTCTTTGCAGGGTTATCTCAGCTGTTTGTAGTCCTGTTGCTAAAGGAATATGGAAAATGGGTAAATATGAAAAAGCACTCATCAACAGGACTGATTGTTTTCTGTCAGTGACCATCAAATCAAAGCTTAAAAGGAAGAATGAACAATTTCTTATCCTACAGTAAATGGAAATCCTTGAAAGCACATTTCCATGTAGACCCCACAATCTGCATTGACTCCTCACTTGTGTAGAGCGTCTCTTGAGATTTCTTGTTAATGAAGAACAGAGCATCTATTTGGGATGCTCCATCAGTGATTAATCCCACATTACAGGATGATTTCCTGCAGTCTAACCTTACCTAAGGTTGCAATCAGTAAGTACAGTTAGCAAGAAGTAGCTCAGCTCAGCTTGAGGGTGATTAGAGCAAAAAGCATTAAAAATAGAGAGAAACAGTTGTCACACAGTAAGAGAGTAGGTGGCAGATAAAGCCATTTCTTTATCCAATCGAGAAAGCTGCAGCAAGGAAATAGGAAGAATGCAGGAATAGCTTGATCAGTCATGAGTTTTTACAAACATTTAAGGCAATCTCAGTATCCAAAAATGGGTGAAGGATTTACCAGTTTAATTTCTGATACAGCATATTTTGGAATCCTGTTTTAGATTGAAAAGAAAGCACAAGACTGACATATTTCTGAGTGACTCATAAAGATCCTCAGGTTCTCCAGGTCCTAAAAAGCAGTGTAGTCTTATGTTCAGAATATTGGAGGAAAGTGGATATTGCTGGTGGGAAGCCTCTCTGCAAGTTTACTCTAATCACAGCAAACACAAAGATAGGAAGAGCAGTGATATGTCCTAGGAGCCAGAGAGGTTTTCTCCACATGGTGTGCTGGCACAGTAGGGATTCATCTGCTGAATCCTTGATGTGTGTGAGAGCTTGAGAAGGTTGTCAAAAACCCCACTGAAAAGTCACTAATATATGGAATAATCCCACACATCAGGGGCAGAAGTACACCCCAGGAGCATACAGTGCTCCACCAGCAGCAGCTTGACTAAGGTTTTGTGCACACATCTGGAAGACAAATGCCCACAGGGTGATTCATGCCAGTTAAGTAGCCCATTTTTTCTACATAAGTAGCACTTACTCTTAAAACCTGCAGCATACCTGGCTTACTTTATGCAGTAATATAAATCTTACCTTCATAATAAGCATTCAGTGAATGTCAACACTGTCATTGCAATGGAACAAAAAGACAAAGATATTCTTAGTCCCATCCATTTATTCTGTGATTTGTGATCCATCTGAACAGTACAGGAAGATGTTAGCTATGCTTTCCCATCGAACTGCATGTCCCTTTGGGGTAATCTAACTCACTCTCCAATTCCCTACTACATACATCACTGTCCAACCTCACTTGTAGTGAGACTCGGTGTGATTGATCTGAACTCAGAGAATTCAGCTGGGATACTCAAGCGCATGAGCTGGATGGCAGCCTGTGGCAAGAGGAGCTCAATGCCGGGTTAGTGTAATTGGCAGAACTCAAGAAAGAATATATTGACATGCAGACATAAAGCTGATCAACATTCTACTGTCTGCACAACAAAGAAATGCAAACTGAGGCCTTCAGGGATCCTGAATATATTTTGACAGTATAAAAGCTTAATAAATCAAGAGTGAATTAACTATAGGTGAACTATTATTCAGCATTCCTCAAAAAATCTGTGTGTGTTTATTAGAATTTGTTTGCAGAAGGGTAAGTGTTCCTCTAACATGCTTAATTAACATCCTTCTTGCAAAAATGTATCTACTCTGGCACACTCAAAGCATCCTTCTAACTCTATGCCTTGTAGCAAAATCTTTCAATCCAGCTGTGGAAAAAAAAAAAAGTTAATAATCTCGATAAAAATAGTTTAGTATTAAATTTTAAGACTAAAATACTTCGTTGGCAGGTAGGCATTGTATTTAAATATGAGGTTTATGGAATATTTATGAAGGTTTTCAGGTCTAAAAAATTAATTAGCCCTAACTGAAAAATTAAGAATCAAGTGTTAGGAAAAAAATGAGCACACCACACGATGCTGCTCTGATAACTAAAACACATCATCACAGGAAAACACAGGAGTGACATAGGCTTCTCTTCTGTGTTTTCCCAAATCACATGTGGGAGCTGGGAAAGATCATCTCTGAAGATAAAAGGAGAGATATGAGGCCCATTGCCTCCATACCAGCCTAGTATCCTCATTCCAGCAAAAACAAGTAATGGATGCTTGGAAAAGTATGAAATGATTCTTCACTGCATATAACATCTAAGACCCTGGCAGTCAGAAGCTTATAGATTCCTCTATGCTAGGACTCAGTGCTAGGACTATTTTTAACCATTTATTTGAATGTATTCATGCTTAGACATTCCAGATATAATGGATTCCAAGTCTAAGTGCCTGCATTGTTTGGAAGAAAAATCCTTTTTTATTTGTTTGTAGTTACAATACAAAAAACCTTACTTCATCATTTTCCATATCATTCTCTGTTCTATTCATCTACATCATATCCACTTTTTTCCCACTGAACCTTACCATTCTATTCCATCTTTCATCAAAAGGCAGCTGTTCTTTACCCCTGACCAGCCTCATTGGCCTCCTCCAAACCATTACTCAATGCATCACATTCATTTGGAGGTGCAAGCACCAGAACAATTTGCCGTTTTCAGGATATTGGTGCTCCTAAATGACACAGCAATGACTTCTCCTTTATTCTCCACTTTCCCCCTAACAGTTGGTATTCTGTTTGGGTTTTTGGCAGTGCTGACATTTTCAGCTTAGTGAGCTCAGCACAAGGACTGTGGGATCTGTCTTTTCAGGGGTGATGGCTGATTTAGATGATGAAGTCAGTAATTTTTCACATGTACTATGCTTGGTGCTTCGCTTTCAGCACCACTGGATTTCACATGCTGCTTTAGCACACAGGATTGTGCCATCTTTTTTTAGGCTTTTAAGTTTAGATATGACAATACAGCATGGTAATGTGCTGTCTGCAAATCTTATCACTTCATCCCCACATCATTTGCAAGTATGCTGAGCAGAATAATCTCTGTGGTAAAGTCTTCTGATTGTGAAAATTGACCACTTATTTAAAGCATTTTTTTCCTAGAATTTAATCTCCTGCCTAGAAGACCCTATTCTTTTTCATCCCACAGCAGAGCCTCTATTGAAGACTTTAGTATTAAAAGCTTTCTGCAAATGTCACTATGCTAACCAGATCACATTAATCTATATAGTCATTGAGAGCTCCAGTGACCTGCAATAGATCTGTGAGGAATGGCTTCCCTCTACAATAGCCACACTGACCCTTTCTCACTACATCATCATTATCCTTGTGCCAGCTAAGCCCCACCATCCTTATTGCTTCCTTCCATCTGCTCAATTGAACATGAGACTCACTTGGTTACTTTCCAAGACCGTTCTTAAAGACTGGTGTCACACTTGCCACTTCCCATTCCTTTGAAATTCAGCAATTTACTGATTTAAGCAGTAGATTATATCCTATAGCTACTAGCTGAACAGCTTCATATCCAAATTCTTTTAGAACTGAGGATAAAAGTCATCTGCTTCTGGTGGTTTCTCACTACCCGTTTCATCAGTCTGTTATAAAATCTTTGCCACTGACCCTGCTGTTGGAGTCAGTTCCTCACTCAGCCCTGCAGTGAGCAGACCCTCTGCAGGAGTTTTGCTGCCCTCCTCTTCAGTGAACATTGAGGCAAAGAATTAATCTGCTTTCTGATGTCTTTTCTACCTTGTGCCCAAACTATCTTTTGAGATCTGATAGACTCTATGCCTCTGGTGTGCTTGAAAATATCTTCTTAGACCTTACATTTCTGCATTTTTACCCCCCAAAATCTTTTTGTGGTTTCATCTTTATATTGTTGGAGTTTGTTTGCTCCTCTTTTGCTGCATGGATGCAACTTTGGATGAAGGAATCTCCATGCTCGGGTTTTCTCTGTAGGATCTATAAAATCAGCTTGAATTTGCTTTGCTTTTGCCTGATGAGAACTGCCTGAGACCATCAAGAAGATACCAGAAAATTTTCTTCTTCCTTTTCATAGCCTCCCATCCTTGATTGTGATAGTGAGGTACATGTTATTAATATTGCATTATGCTACAATGAGCTATCCCACCTCAGTTTTAAAAAAGTAAAAGTGTATCAAATACCGTAGGACAATGCATTTTCCTTTTATCTATGACAGCTTTATTTCTCATATACATGGATTATTTTGCAGCAATGTTGCAAAAGGCATCAAGTATACTGTAGTACCAGAAATGCTGTCTTTTCAGCCCTCACGACTGAAAACTCCTTTTTTCCCTCTTGCAGTCCCCATTCTTTGCAATAAGGCAAGCACATTTTCCTCTTTTCAAGCTCTCTTTCTCAAATATCACTACTGTTTCTCTCTCTCAGGAAAAGGTGAAAAAGTGAACAGAAAAAAGCTAGAGCTCCTGCTGAGGAATGGTGTGAAGGCCTTTTCTTGCTCTGCACCATGCCCTGTGTCCCCTCTTTCCCCCTTCTTTTGGGCAGGAGTCAAGACCGTCTCTCTGTAGGATAAAAGGCCTGGCCTTTCCAGGGATAAGAAGCTCCACCTGCTTAAATAGCTGGTTGGCCACAGACAAAAAGACTTTTCCACTCCAAACTTTTATGTGGTTGGTTCAAAAGTAGCAGGGGATATGTTACTGTAATCCCCCCAAAGAGAAATTCCATGTCCCCTGCTGAGACATCCGAGCTCACACACCTAAAATGCACTGTAGGGAGTCCAAGATTACCAAAACCCCATAGCTTTGCTCAAGCTATGTATTACACCTGGGATTTCCAGGCAGTACAGATTCTCTGCTGTGAGGAAATTTGCACAGCACTTATCCAGCCTGTGGATAAGTGCTAGAGCTTGACAGTACTTGGAAATTCATGAAAACAGGTACTCTGGAGTTGCCTTTTGGTCTCCAAGTACAGACAATTTTTCAGCCTTTTGGACCAATTGACAATAACAACCACAACAAATAACATGTCAAAGTGTTTCAGTTATAAAAATAGAATGCCCATATAAAAAGAATGAAATGTGATTAGTCTCTTTCCTGAGATTTAATTATAAAATGCATTAATAAAATGACAGATAAGAATGCCCTTCACACAAATCATTTGAGGCTGCTTTTATCATTAGATTTAACATAGACTGAAAATGTGCATACACAATTAATTAAATTTCATGCAACAGAGAACCATACACCTACTTAGAGACTGCTTCTTACATGCCAACAGAGGCTAACATACACAAGGCTCTCAGCCATTGTTTAAAAGCACACTCAAGCAAGGAAAAACCTCTTTACTACATAAAAGCTATATGTGTTTCCCTTCTGGTTTACCCTGTTTCTGAAACTCTGTGTGTATGGTCAGCTTTATTTAACAAGATCAACAATAATTGCTTTGAAATATGGACAGAACAAAGGCTCTGCAGATAAACCCACATGTACTTATTCTAATGATTTGGAGAAGCTTTACCATTTTTTTTCTAATTAACCTATCAATAGTGATGTCACTTAAACATTCCTTAGGAATATTGCCTTCTCATTATTGCCAGAAAACATGTTGCCCAATTTTATAGCTCAGTTGCTCTTACACATGAATGGAGCATCTGAATTAACTTGAACTGAAACAGATTTTTTTAAAAGAAACACTTTCCATGCACACAAACTACTTTCATAATTACATTTAAATCATTAATATTCAAATTTCAAAAAAAAGGGGTTGAAGCGTTCAATGTTTTCTTTGTGCTTGCACATTGTAAGAAGATAATAGAGGAGCGTTCTGCTTACCAAGTGGCTTTGGGTTAGGAGGAGAACCAGTGGGTTTGGGTAGGTATTTATCCCAAACGGCATGGAAATTCAGCAATGGTCATATTCTTCAGGAAGAATCACAATGCAAAATCAATGTGTATAAATTTTCCAGATTCTTAGCTGCAAAGAGTACGTTTCTTCAGAATAAGTACAGCTCAGGCAGCAGCCAGGCAAGCTTCCCAGGCTCTCTTGCCAGCACCCTTAAGCTGCTGAGAACATCTGGAGGACATAGAGGTAGATCAGTCCTGCTTTGCAGTCTTTGCTGAAGACCACCAGGAAGGTTAAAATCCAGAGTTGATGCCAGTCTGGAGAGTGTCCCTCATGCAGGGCTTGTCTGTTGGGACTGGGAAAGGGTACATCTTCAAGAAAATCTTTAAAAAAACATGAAGAACTGGAAAAAAAGAGATCTACTACCTGATGAGACTGTGGAGATGGCTGAAAATATCCAGTTTTCTTTGTATCAGTCTCCATTGAGACGTTCAGAAGAAACATAAAGAGAAATTAGTATAAATCAGAATCAGGAGAAACTGCTTAAAGCATACTTAGATTCAAGTTTGCAGAACTTGCTGATGTTTGTGTATGCTTAATAACTAAGGTAAATTTATAGACTCTTATTAATTATGTCTAAGAATTCATGGAGGACAAGAAAGTTAGAGAAAGCAAAATATATACCCTATTTTTAAAGTCAAATAAAGAAATTTCCCTTTTGTCCTCAGAAATAATTTGTTACAAGTTATCAAAAAGTGGAGAAAGTTCACTGGCATGAATTGTGGAAAGCAAATCTTGTCACACCAGTCTATTTTTCCTTTTTTGTGTCTGATTTTCATTCTTATTTCTAAGTGGGAAAAGGGGGAGGAGAATGTACAATCTTCCTTTCATTTTTCAACACTAGCTTCTATGGAATTCACATAAAAAGGTTGAGGAAAAAAGGCTCTAGGTGGAATCTCTTTTAACATGGTTACTGACAATAATTCCTCTCAAAGGCTGCTCTGAATGATTTGCTCCTTAATAGTAAATACAAGTGTGGTTCTGAGGCATCTGGGATGAAACCAACTCAGTTCAATATTCCATTAATAATTGGAGACCTACTGATAAATAACAAAATAAAATTTGCTGACGCCCATATGCCACTATCCATAGGGAGTTTAAAAAGTCTTTGAGAAACAGACTGCTTCATAATAAAAATTTTGTACTAAAGCAGTTAACGTGATAAAATTCACCGAGGTGCAGAGTGCTCAGTTTTGCACAGAGAAATCAGGTGCCCAATCTAAAATGTGAGATAACTGTTCAGAATCCAAACTGACCATGGATTGCAAATCTGATATATTACAAAAAGGCAAAGAATTTGTTCTGTGAACATTATTAGTAAATGTGGAAAGAATATTATCATTTTTATCTGTTCTACTTACCCCCCCCTCCCTCCACCTTCATAATATCTCCAGTTTGGACACTGTAAACAGACATGGAAGGATCCAGAAGAGAAGTGCAGAGAAATGCTGTGTGGCATAAACTGCAGGAATCAATATTTAATCCTAAAAAGAGAAATGAGGATCCCATGTAGCAGACACTGATTTTATGCTTGCAATTACCTCTGGCCTCACCTTGGTGTATCCTCAATATGTGGGTATATCTAAGATCCTCTTTGAAAATCACTGGATTTAGAAAAGACAGAAATAACTCCACAAATCTAAAAAATGATTCCACAGTAGAAAAGTTGAGGGAGAAAGCATGTTTGAATGCCTGGACAAAGAGAAAACACTCATCAGGCTTTCCTCCTGTATCAGCCATAAGAAAATCTACATCATGGAGGGAAAGGAAGGGAAGGTTATCAAGGTTTAACTGCAGGAAAAAAACAAGAACTGTACCTTACTGACACATGAGGAAGCACTCCTCAGCCAAGTTTTTCTCTTTCGTATGGATTTCCAGACATGAGTGTAAAGTCTAATTGAAGCTTTTCTTGAAGAGTGTTGACAATATTTCTCTTCCTTGTTGTTTTCTCATCTAATCAGAGCTAGGGTTGTGCTGCAAAGGCAGTATAATTCAGCTGTACATCAGCCATAAGACACAAAAGCAGGGAACACAATTAACCCACTGCTCCTGCAACTGTTCATTATATCTCTGGTCTCACCCTTTCTGATGTAGATTTCGGAGTGCCTAATTTTTGCAAACTTGTTTCTCTCCCCTCCTTCAGCCACATAACCAAGATGCTAGCCCTTTTTTCTTAAGCTTTCTCAAGTTATTTGCACATAACATTTTATAAGAAAAGAAAATATCAAATCAACTACAATATTTTATAGTGAAAGAAAATACCAAATGAGCTATGTGCTAGCTACAAAGAAAAAAAATTCAAATTCAGAGAAATACAGAAAAGGTTACAGTAATACAAAGATAGTTCCTGCATAGTGACCAGTGAAAACAGAATGAAGGCAAACAGCAAGGGGAAAATGTGACATTAACTTAACCTTTTTACATATTAAACTCTGTATTAAAATCTTTCTGTCTTTCTGCTCTGGAGTGCAGAAGATTTTATTTGAAGGACTGTACATTCTATATGCAGCTTTCAGTACTAATTTTAAAAGGTATTCATCAAGGAGTGTTGAAAAACACCTCTTTCATTTGATCTAATCTCTCATGACATGCTAACAAGAACATTTTAAATACCTTCTGCAAAATATGGTCTACCCAGGCAATGTAGCATAAAAAAAAAAAAAAAAGAGCTGTCCTTAAGCCTTCTGAAAATCTGATTTCACTTTTACAGGATTTCTATGAGGTTTAATTGTTTCATGACATTTAGAAGGAGGTTTTCCCAAAATCATTGAATTTTGTCTGTATTTGACCTAACTAATATCCTTATGGAGATGCTACTAATCTGTCTACTGTCTGTATTACAGTAGTGGTAACATAGATTTTATCTTTTTGCTCCAAGTGTATGCACCAACTGCATTCTCCAAAAGTCAGGGGGATGCAGAGAGCCCTGTATGGCCAGACCTGGGGGAGATCTCACCATGAGACAGAGAGCACCTGTTTTGTTTGTCAGTGTGGCCTGAAGACCATCAGAAATATTTCAGATTTTACACTGCATAGTACAACCAAATGCATTCTTTATAAGAGAGAAAATTGGCTCAGGAAAAAATTTGCACTGCAAAAACAATCCTGAAAAAAAAAATTCTGATTTTTGCCCCCCCACTGTTAATTCTGCAGCATTTACAAAGTGTGATAGCAAGGCTAATAGGTTTTATTTGGATCAATGGCTTTTTAGTTATGCAAAGTACCGGCATAGATCATATACAGGATCCTGGGAGGATGCAGCTCCTATTGACAAAGTATGAATTCTATTAATTCCCATTGAGAAACACTGCCACAGTACCTCTACTAACATTCTTTCTGTCTCTGAGCAAGAGTAAGGACTAGATAATTTCTTGACATCTTTCCCAATTTTCTTTGATGTTAGGAGTTGTGTTGACATTTCATATTGTGCACATTTATTTGGTAAATACTATATTTCAAACTCAGGAAAGAAGGAAAACCTCTGAAGGATTACACTTTTAGCTGACAGAAGCACAATTGTAGCAAAGAAAACATACAAAACAGAAGATATTTCAATGTCCAAGGCCAGCTAAGAGCTGGTTTTGTGAAGATAGTCATGTAAGAGGGAAAGAAAGTGCGCGTCACCTTGAAGTCTGTATATTCTCCGCTCTAGGATGTGTAGGCATTGTTGTTGTAGTGTAATGAGGAAGCTGTAGGCGCACACTGAGGCAGTAAGATCCTGCTGAACTAATGTGCTCCTCTGGCACTGACAGATGAATGTGCTGACCCACTCAGCTCTCACCCTCATGCCCTACTCTTGGCTGCCCATCACCTGGACCTGCGCCTCTACCAGAGCCAGGAGATCATCCCTCCTTCTGGGTGTCACTAAGGCTGCCCTTCCAAGGGGGCTGGGAGGCTTCTGCAAGACACGAATTCCAAAGGCTGTGGTGCTGCCAACAGGAGGCTCAGGTGTCACCTCGCTGTGTTGCTTGCTCAAGGCTCTCTCAAAGGGGTATCTCAACAGGCTGTGCAGCGCTGCTCCCTCATGTGCTCTCTGCTGCACTGACCAGGCACAGCAGAAGGCAGCCGCTCCCCTACCAAAGGAGAAGGTTTCCCCGTGGAAAGCCAGCCAAAACCAAAACATGCAGGCTGGAAGCAAAGTCAGGGAAATAAGGGTGGGTGGGAGATGCAGACATCAGTGGCACATTTAACTGCTGTAGAAATAGAGCAGAAAAACAATAATGAAGCCAACTCTGACTGGAAAGCTGGCCAGGAGATGAGTGGCACAAATCCATAATCAGAACCCTGGAGTCAGCTGCTCTAACTAGACAGTTCAGCTACAGGCTGTGCTTACTCACAGCAAAAAGATCCTGTGGTAAATAGTTCAAAGTATGCTCTTTGAACTCCAGCAAACCTCCTTGTCCTGTGTCATAGCACTAACCTTTCTTTGTTTAATAGCGTGCTTCATAACAACTCGTCATTTGGTGTGAAACTTTACTACCAAGGTTTGGAAATTCAAATGATGGAAATTTATATTTGTGCTTTGAACCTCTTTTCCCTATGAAAACAGCAAGTGGGACAAAGTTCGCAGGCTCACACAACACTGCATGTTACAGAGTAGCACGGATAATGTTCCGGTGATTCCACCATATCAAGCAATTCAACAAAGCCTCTTACACACAGATGTGAGCAAGTTACAAAGGCATTACGCTGATTTCAGCAGAAGACAAGCAGCATTTGATACACCATATTCAGAATCCATTTTGGAGGTTATTTGATCTGCCAGTAATATTCCTCACATAGACAGGAACAAATTTACCTTGATGTGTCTGTCTGTCATTCAAGTAACCTGTGATCCATTGAATATGTCTCTTCCTGAAACACTCATTTTACTGCAATTCTGTCTGACTCAATATTCTTCTTACCTGACAGGTAGGAGATCAAATAATTGAAATCAATGGAGAAAGCACAAGGGACATGACACATGCCAGAGCAATAGAGCTAATCAAGTCTGGTGGCAGGAGAGTGCGACTGTTGTTGAAACGTGGAACAGGCCAGGTCCCAGAATATGGTGGGTTTTCATCTTTACATTTTTATATGTGCATGACTCTATATAAATTAATTATATTGTTTTTGAATTAAGTAGCAGTTGCAGATATTTATATATTATAATTTCCTGGAGCACATTAAGTATCGTAAGTGCTTACCTGTGTAGAGATGGACTTACTCACACGTGTGTACATCTCTGTCATCTGCTGCCCTCCCGACACAGGCAGTGGTTTTTAAGATGTGCATTTGAGGAAGCACTACAAACCTCCGAGGGAACATCTCTGAGTGCTGGGAGTTGCTGATTTGCCCATAAACTCTCATTTTCTTCCTTTATTGGAATTTCTTCCTTATTGGTACTTCTCTGCACATTTTGGGTCACAGCAGATGATCTTGTTGCCATGCAATTGAGTGGCTCAGGCTGAAACTAAGCATTATCAAGAACGTACTCCTTTCTTTGACTACTTCACCCATTGTATTCTCTCTGATGGCTGATCAATTAGAAGCCAATTCTGAATTTAAAACATGAGATTTTGCTCATTGTGGTGAGAAAACAGGATCTATTCTTCTTATATTTTGTTTCAGAGGGACTTCTGGGACATTTCAAGTATTTCAAAAAGTGTGAGTCATTTAGACAATATAGAAACCTTATTTCATAACTGAAATGACAAAAAAATAAAAATAAATTATCTGAAGGAAATTTCAAAGACAAAGAGTTTTTTTGAAAACTGAAATCAGGGCTTACTTTATAGCATGGTGTAACAATTTCCTGTATTTATGTAAGTTCTATGATGTGCACCTCTGGGCCTTAAATCTCTTAGGAGAAGGGCTATTTTTTTAATGAAAAGTCCTTAACTTCTTTATGCTAGGAAGTCCAAAACTCTATTAAACTCTTTTAGTTTTGAAGTTCCAGAATGCTTTCCCATTAGAATCAGAAATTACAATCACATAAAAATTCAAATACTTAGGCTTAACTATAGGTTCAGGTGAGCCTTTGTTGCCAACATAAATTCAATACCTCTGTCAAAGTCAATTGCAATGAAAGTCAGTTCTTTCCCACCTGTCAATACACATGGTAATTGCACTGTTTTCTTCTCTAAACTAGAGCTAATTCTATGGCTAAGCCAATACTCAGGACAGTGTATGCTGCATTTTTTACAACTTTCAAGAGCTTCTGAATAAAGGCAGAAAAGATGGGCCATAACCCACTCATCTGGTAATAAAATTAATGATTTATACTTTTGGTGAGTAGAAGCAGAGCAGAAATGGCTTTCAGGGGCTCTGATAAAATGATACTAAGATATTGAATATCAATTTTAACTAGTGTGCAATCTTTTCAGAGAGACCTCCAACAGAAATTCAGGTCACCTCCAAAGCTGTTTTATGGGGAGAGGTGCATCATTTTTAATGAAAGAACAAACAAATGTCCAGGACTGATATAGTGGTAGTAATCCTTCTCAAATAGCAGAACTATATACCAGCAGTTCTCTGGTTCCTCAGAAAACAATTTGATCTAAGGTAGGCTATGAGGAGCAAAGAATCAGTTGCAGTTCAGACCCATTTCAGATCTGAATTTCTTAAGGTCCCAGTTCCAAATGGCACTTAAATCCAAAATAAATTTCAATTATTTATATAACCTTATACAATTTTACATTATTCCTGTAAAAAATAAAAATGAAACAAAATTTTAAAAAATAAATTTAAACAAAAAAAAAAAAAGAAAAAAAACCCTAACAACTTCCATATAAGTGTCATTGAATTCGGAAAACAAATCTCCCAAAATGTGCACAAGTCTTCCCTTCTACAGAAGATGATGAGTAGAAAATACATATAAACAGTAGAAATCCAGACACAGCTTCTAATGCTAACAGAAAGCAACAAGGTGACTTCACAGTGTTGCTTAAAGCCAAGGTCGCCATTTGGGAAGGCATTTGGAATACTTAGCATTAGTTGTTTATAAATGCAGATTACTGAGAAATAAAAATTGCTACCAGGAAGTGCTGTTTAATCAGACCATTTTCCAAGCTGCATCTCCAGCTCACAGCTCCATACAGGAGGAGTAGCTGTGCTTGAAAGCCCCTTTTTCGTACTGCACTGAAAAAGGAGAAAAAAGGTTCAGGAGTTACTTCATAGTGTACATACAACCTGCAGAAAGCATCACAGCAAAGGAAAACGTCTGCACATCTGCAGTTCTGTGTCTGTGCCTTATGCAGGCAGAGAAGTGTTAGAGTTGCATCCAGTCTGGAGGCAGAATGGAAGCAAAATAAGATGCCTGTTGAAATTGACTGAAATAATTTAAGTCCTCCCTAGGCCATTTGCCAAAGGTGTAAGAAGTAGTCTAAGAAGAAGCAGAAGGTGCACCTAAATTCCAACAGCAGCCTGCCTAGGAAGTTAAAACAGAAATTAACAGAACCAATTAAAATGGGAGGCCACATCTCAAGGAGGCCAAATCTCAAGGTTAAGTCATCATGCTGCAAAGAACATCTGTCAGAGACCCCCAGAAACATCTTTTCCAAATAATGTAAAACTGAATGCAGAGAAGATTGTGACAGCAGGCTTGAAGACAAAGTGGTCCTGAGGACAGCAGATAAACTAGTCAGTATTTAGTAGCTCCCTTTTCCTTCAACCAGAATTCCACAACTGAGATGTAATGAGACTAATTGGAGTTCTTTTTCCTGAAACAATCAGGGTTTTTTTAAGCAAGTACATGTCAGAAATATTTCTTATACTCATCTGGGTCCAGATGTGGAGAGCATCAGTGGGAAATAGTACTTAGTTGAGTATAAAAATGCAGGGCTGGAGAACAGAGTATTGGAACTGCAATGGTGGTGTGCAGCAGAAGCCTTGGGATAAAGAGAACAGTAGCACAAGTGCACCAGAGTCCTCTCCTGGATATTGTCTCTCAGTCCCTGACAGGCAAAATGGCCAGGGACTTCCCAAGTCAGGTTTAGTAATGCTATGATTAAAGACCTTTCCAACAGCAGAAACACTCAGATTCATAGCACTAAAAAGGAGAACATTTATATAGAGCTACCTAAACCAGCCAGCCAGGACTATCACCTTTTTGTTTTCAGTCTTCAACTTCTTGATTTTCCATGTGTTTTAAACTCCAGTGCAATGTTTTTGCTAGTACAAAGTATGGTGGTACGTACTTAAGTGCAAGAAATGTCAATGTCCAAATGATGCTGTGATTGACACCAGTAAAAGCTGTGTTAAGGAAAATTCATCAATAATAAGAAAGTGATTTGTGAAAGAAAAGAATGTGCATTGAAAAGAAGAAAGCACCTAGTGAAGAAAGCAAGAACAAGCTGCTTTGAGGGTGTAAATGTCCTGAATGAGTTATGTCAGTTTATACTGCCTGGAAATCTGTCCATTTCCAATCTTGGAAAATTCTGGCTGAGCTGAAGCACTGTTCAAACCTAGGGTAAGAAATCATGTGCTGCAAATCCACCATTTACTTCCATTCTGGCTGCTGATTTTGCTTGAAAACAAATGCCAAAAATCACAGACTATTTCAGAGGCAGAAATCCCCTTGTAGTGCACACTACCATCAGAATGTAAGCAAAGGAGCTCAGACATGATTAATGCTTCAAAACTATAGCTGATTTCACAGCAGGGTGCAACAAAAGAAGTGTTGGAAACAGGTGTTTTATCACCCAGCATCTCAGAACATGTTTGCTGAGAATAAGGATAGCCCGAGGAACTGTGCTGCTACAGGAGGTGAATTATCACAGCTCATCCAAACCCAAAGAACATCAGCATCATGTTTCATAGGAAATAGTCTGCCAGCTGAGTTCTCCAGAGAACCAAGTCATACTAAGAAATCATATTAATGTGCAAGAAAGACTAGAAGTACTGCTGGGAATCCTGATCCCAAAAAGCACTTAATGCCTGGGAAGTCTGGCTGCAGAGAGTGTGAGGTTTCATTCATGTCACAGAACACGAAGCCCAGAGTCATCACTGCAGAACTGAGCACTTCCCCCACCAGCATCAAAACCAATTTGAATAAAGGGACAGATCAAGGTATTCATTGCAGTGGTTGCCTAATTTCCTGTGTGTACACCTAGGTAAGGGGTTACTGACTTCAGCAGGAGCTACTGGGTGTGCAGCAGTTCTAAAAATCTGTCTGTTCACACTGTGGGAGCCTCGTTACAGATGCTCATGTAATCCAGGCTTTAGCCATAGCTATAGAAACACCACGAGAAGGACATGTACTTTGCATAGCCAAACACTGGGATGAAGCATCATCCTTAAAGGCAAAATGCAGGAAAACTGTTCACAAAATCCCAAAATGGTGAAGTTCAAGAGGAAGTAAAGCTGACAAATCAGTCTCTCTATTGAGCTGTGAGTTCTGCAAGAAGCAGGTTACCTCTAATGATTGATCAGCCCCAGAAAAATACATTTTTTTGTGGCAACATCTAGTCTTTTCTCTAGACGTCTTTGGAGGAAGTTCCCTAGGAAAGACTGTGGTGTTTCACTCTTAGTCCCAGAAGTCCTGGCAGCTTGTTTTTTCTGGCTTACTGCTCCTGGCCTTTCCTGACTGGAGATTTTATTACTCACAGTACATTAAAATATGTAAGTTCATAGAAGTTTCTGAAAGCAATGAGTCATATAATCAAATGACTGCCAACAGGGTGTAAAGTTGGAGAAGGCTGAGGTTAGCACCTATAGGTGGACTCCATCCCTCCAGCAAGGCACAACCCCCTGCCCCCATTGCTTTCTGTGCAGAGGGAGCAAAAACACTGAATTTCACCTGTAAGGAGCATGTGGAATAAACCAATTTGTTTCTCTTCCTACTTTTAGGACTACAAAATCATTTGTCAGGTTTGATATAAGATTTCTATCAAGTTTCACTTAGTTTTAAGTTGCTTAAGAGCTCCTGCAGGAAGTTATAAGTTTTAGAAACTCCGGCCTATTTACATGGAGAATTTGGGCAATTTTTCCATTGCCCTATCCTGGACATCTGGGTCTGGTCCAGAGCATTCT
The DNA here is from genome assembly GCF_030490865.1 of Poecile atricapillus. Lineage (NCBI taxonomy): Eukaryota > Metazoa > Chordata > Aves > Passeriformes > Paridae > Poecile > Poecile atricapillus. The sequence goes on from NC_081289.1 coordinate 11,710,604, forward strand.
AGGTCACATTGTGGTACTAACAGATACACAGAGCTGTGGGAACTGGAACCACTGAGGTTTGAAGTGCAAGGGATCTGCATTGTGTGGTAATGGCTGGTGCTTTATGGACCTACACAATGACGGTCTCTTTCCCTCTCTTCCCCTGCTTTTCTTGACTTTATTCACATACAGGTCCTGGGGTTGCATTGTGTATTTTTAGACTCTCTGTTTCTTCACACAGTGCCAAATCGTGTACACAGCTCACCCCATGGGCTCATTACATATAGGACATTTTACAGAACAAGGGTTTGGATTCAGTATGGGCTGTTTAAGGAAGATTAAAGTTTCAGCGTATGCAAATTGCTGGTTAAGAGATAAAAGCAACAAATTACTTAGCAATAAGTCATTTTTGAAGGGCCTTGAAGAAAGTCTCATCTCCTGCTTCAGCACTACCCCAGCAAAAAAAACCAAAAATGTCAGAGTTGATACCAATACAAGGATTTTTCATACAAATAAATTGGCACAGTTCTTAAATGCATTAAACCCTTTGCTTTTGATTTGTTATGACTCCCTCAGGAAGCACCTCAAGATGTACTACATATCCATAGACCAGGTGAATCTATGTCCTGAATATATATGTACAGTAGTTTCAATAATCCACTAATATTTAGACTTACAGCATGCTTATTTGTCTTATCTTTACAGAAATACTTCTTTCCTGTTACATATAAGCTTTTCACTCAGTTGTTCTAAACTTACTAAGAATTCTCTGCTCTAACAATAATAAAATGTCTGTATGTCACTGGTTCTGTTAATTCTAATGATTGGTCCTAGGCTGTTCCTCCCCTTCCTTTAGGAATGGTACCTTCCAGTCTCTCCATGTGCATGAAAAGTGACAAGCATGGGTCCCCATATTTCTACTTATTGGGCCACCCTAAAGACACGGTTTGTAAACTCTGCATGTATATTATCTTTCTAATACATTTTGTTTCTCACAACTGTTAATAGAGTATTTTCCAACTTTTTCTTACATGTTAGCTCACTTAGTAGTTTCTATGGTTTTTCTTTCATAACTGATTATCTAAGACATCAAAGCAGCTATGCATTCTACAAATGTATTTTAATATCCTAAATAATGAGTTTTGCATGTTACACTGCTGCTAGTGCAAAGGTCTGCTATATATCCATTTCTTCTCATGACAAAATTTTGTTCTCTGAATATGACTTTTCAGGTAGATCTTTGAGTTTAAGCCAAAATTTCCCTCCTCTTTATGGCACTTGGCTTGCAAAAATATTAACAATATGAAGGTGGAAGTTGGGTGCTGATCTCAAATAATATTTATGTGCAGCCTCTTGAATAAATAACAAACGTAAAATTGAACACATTTTGAAATGTGCTGTAAGGCAATACTCATTTATTAAACCCTGTGGTTATGCTAAATTTACACAAAGCTCTTTGCTCTTGATTTCAAGGAATTTCCTTCATAGAATCAGATCCAACTGCACAGATTGTTCAGATACACCTAATTTGTAATACAAAGTCAGGGCTCAGATATGATACCTGGAAAGCAAAGGAAAAGAAAAACTTACTTTTTCTATTTTCCAATCTATTGATTGCTGTCATCACAGAAAACACAGCAGTGTCCAGATGCATTCAGCTCTGTCTGCTGCTGACTTTGCACAATATAGTGCATTTGCTACAATTATAAGGACAGTCTCACACATTGAAGGAGACAGACTGGAAATAGAAAGGGAAATACCCAGAGACGTCTTCCAGCCTTTGAGATTCAAGTAGCTCCTCCAGTGTGATGCTCACAGAATTCCTGCCCCCAAAAACCAGGCACTAAACTGGGCTTAAGTTACCACTCTTGTGCATACAGATCCAGTAATCTAAACAATGTGTTTCCAATTAGAGCTTATTTCCAGTCTGTGTCTATAGATGAAATTTTTTTGAACACAGACACATCCATATGCTTTGCTGCTGCAGAACTGGACTCTGCAGAGTGGAGGCTATTTGGAAATGTTTCCATGTATTTCAGGTGTGTATGTCACCATCAGGGACTCCCTAGCCACAAAGTTCCTACATCATATAGAAATGTTAATTCCACCATTCCCTGTATTATCACCTTACCTCTGTTTTGCTCTTCGTTAAACACAGCTCAGAGAGGTTAGATATCCAGGCAGGCATTAAGGCCATTTTACAAGTCCCAGTGTTCAGCTCAATGAACTGCAGTTCCAATGCAAGCTCTACATATTTATAACCTCAACTTTCTGGGCATCATCTTTATTTTTCCTTCTATAGAAAAACCTACACAGGAAATAAGTCTCTTTCCTGAAATAAGTAGAAATGTAAATATTCTATAAATATAGCTAAAGTTTATTTTGCAGAGTCACCCAGCTGTGAATGGCTCTAATTTATTTGGCAGGAAACATTGCAACAGAATTTTTTTCTCTGTGTATCCAGAAAATCAAAAGAATTTTAGTTCTGGTGAACACCAAAACTGAAATACTTGATTGATAAAAAAGCAGTGTCATGTCAAATAAAAATGTGTTTACTATAAAATATCTCAATTTCAGGTGTTTTTAATGAAAGAGTTTGGAGGGGAAAATTTTCATAACAGGCCTGTTTTGATGTGGCTGTGCTACCATTCATTAGAGCACTGAGAAAGGAGTCAAATTTCCTGATGCAGAGCAGATAAATTGTCCATTCTAATATGCCCTAGGAGAGGCCCTACCATAACATCATAGAGCAGTCTGTTATAAGATCTCATCTCACCCCAAGGAATTTTTCACTTTTGTATAAATAATCACTTCTGGAAGATGATCAGAAGGCTTACTTGAACTTAGATATAGCACAGGAGAGATGCAGGCAGTTTGAAAGGTACCTCCAGATCAAGTGATACCTGCCTGTGCTTCCTTGCACCATGGGTTTGGTAGACCTTATTAGTGACCATTCCACTTATATTTGAAAAAAAATAGATTAAAAATTGGGAGCTCATACTGTGAGGTTATTGTTTGAATATAGTTATATCCTGCAGAAGTCTTCAGTTTGCAGTCTGCTACAAACTGATTTTTCTAGTTCTATTAGAATGTCTGGAGCTTTTACATTTCTCTAATAAATGGCTAAAGCATCTTGGCCTATACTTTGAAGGCAGATACTCCTATCTGTTCAGAGTACTGATCAGATAATCCAGTTCATCCTTTTTTAATGCTCATTTTGTAAATCTCCAGAGCTAAGACTGGGTGCTGTTTGAAACTTGAACTACCCTATATATCATTTATCTGATGTGAGTGCAAAAATCAATAGTCATTTTGGAAAATTGCCCTTTCTGCCTGTGACCACCTTGCTGGAACTGCAAACATTCATTCATATTCCTGCTGCATTTCCAATACCATCTTCTTATTTCTAGTAATACCAACTTAATTTCAGGAACCTGTGGTGTGTAAAAAGAAAAAAAAAGAAAAAAAGAAAAAAAACCCAACTAACTAAATGAACCAATATACTGGTTAATAAAATTAGTCTAAAACCATCAGGCAATTTGAATATGGGTTCCCAAAGGTTCTAGAATGTTTTATTGCTATGGGTAAAAACTATTCAAGGGCAAAATTGAATATTAAAACCTGTTTTACAAACATGTCTTTAGTATTTAATAAATATGTAGCAGCTGGCAGAAAAGTAGAACATCCTTCTATTAAATAACAGTGTATGTGTATGTTTAAGTGGGTGCATATAGTTATTTGTGTCTTATAGCAAATTTCTATTTCAAAAGATATGCAGACCTTTTATCCCTTGATATAAAAATAGAAAACATAGCCTTGAAAGAGAGAGGGATACATGGCATGACACTTTGAGTTTTGTGGCAATGACTTTGAGCTTCCAGGAGGGCAATAATTTTTCCTCACTTTTTAAATTCAAAAATACTGAGTCCTAAACATTGCTTTGGCAATTACACTCCCAGTGGATTCAGGCCAGTCTAGTTGAATAGTCTAACCCAGGCTTCCCCCATCTGTATAACAGGGACAGTAATATTTACTTACCTATCTCATGGGAGTGCTATGAAGATTAATTATTTAATGCTTGAGGAGCACTTTAAAGATTAAAATTCCTAGTTGACTACTCAGTATTATTACTAAAGCAGAGCCTTGCTAATACACACCAAAATTGGTAGTGTCCCCTCACATCTGAGCAAAGATTTATTAATAAGGTTGTTGAGCAAGTTCTCTTATAATTAAAGCTTAATTATTCTAATGAAGTATTCTGGGGTAGATTTACTAATATGGTGTAAAGTGTAGATAATTACAGCAAAACTACAGATGCAAAAATATTATCCCTGGTTTGGTTCACATAAACTGGCAAGCAGACTTCCCAAAGCAGGGGCAAGCCCCACCCACAAATCTTTTTCTAACATTTATTTTCACGGCTTCCTGTATTTCCATTCAGTTGACAATACTGGAAGATAACTATCCAAAATACAAGACCTGAGAGAACGCAGCCGTACCTCTGTCTCCACAACATCAGTTTTATCTTTCCTCATATAATGCATATAAATGAGTAAAATAGGAATTCAGTAACTATTACCATGTCTCTGTAGTTTGCCCTGGGACCAAGTCCAGTCTTCTCCTGTTGCAGTGTAATATCCCAGAAAATCCCTCTCCTGCTGCTCATCTCAGTCCCTTTCATTTGCTACAGAACCCAATTAATAGCAAGACTGCATCACCACACCTTGTTCTTACTCTGTTATCTTCCCAACGTGTCTGTGATGGTGTCCTTGCCACTGTTCCAAAGGGAACACTGTGAAGGCACACAGGAATATTCTTGTATCACCCAATCCCTGTGTCAAAGAGCCTTGCCAGTGGCCTAACTGTGATACCCAAGACTAAATTAACAAGGCTTCTCATGATCTCTCCTCACTGACATCAGAAATATGATGAGTGTAAATAATCACGCAGGGAGTGACACAAAAATCTGTTATTCCAACCACTAGGGAGGCAAAGACAAGCTCTGTCCATAGAGGGACATGCAGGTCCTGCCTCTGTCCTTGCTCCACCATTCCATGGTGCAACTCCTGGCTGATGCTTTGTGGCCCAGCCACGGGGAAAGGTTAGCAGAGGTCATGGCTTCTGTCAGATTTCTTAGAACTTCTTACTATTAGCTTGGGGGGAAAAAAAACCCAGAAAATTAAATGTGGGTTTTTGTTTTTTCACTTTGACAGTATGAGGTAACTGTGGCTCTCCAACCAATGCTTAACACGTGATTTGTGTTTACTTACTAGGAACTGAATATTAAAATGTAAAATTCAGTTGTTCATGCACTTCCATCTCATGATGGAGTTTTCAGATAAATTTGTCTCAGCATAACAAAGATATCAGGTACCACAACAGCCCTGACAGCAGGTGTGGTCCCAGAGTCAGCTCTGTGTCTTCATTGCCTAAAGGTCTCCAGTTGGAAAAGTTTTCTGAAGAGACACTAAACTGCTTCTGCAGCTTCCACCCTAAGCAGAACAGGACTTATTCATGAGCTTTGTGACTGAATTCAAACCTAGTGTTTTGCTTAAGATCCTGCCCTCACTTGTAGTGAGAATCCTAGTGCCCACCAGAAACAGCTTTATAGGATCATGTCATACACAGTTAAAATGCTCTGAATTCCTCACTTACTAAGTAAATTTTATTTATTATCTACATGCTTTTAATAATGACAGCTATTTGTTGACCTGACTGAATGCAATGCCTACTGTTAATGCCCATTTGATCTGTGATAATTAATAATTTTAATATTTAACTTTAATTATGTGTGTAATATCCAGCTCTTAAATTATTCAGTCTCTGCAGAATGTTTTTCATTAATATCACACATTTTATTAACATATTTATGAACACCTTTTATGACTTAATGTGGCTTAATTCTATTAATAAAAACTAATTTGAAAGTCATTATCTTTTTTAATTATACAGTAACTTCCAGTGTAGTTTTTCCAGTTCCAGCAGGGCTCTGGGAGAGAACTGCTGAGGTTTCTCCAGTTCTACTCTGCTGTCTGACCACACAGAAAAAATAAAACCTTCTTTGTTGACAGGATGAGCATTGCCTGAGTAGCTCTGATCTGATAAATATGTGAGATGCTCAGCACTTCAAAAAGGGCACCAAACCACCTGGAGGACCTATTGAATGATAATGTGTGGCTGGAGCAGCATCACTCAAGACTGGTACTTAAGCTGTCCACAGACATTGATACAACATTGACATAGGAGTGAGGAGCTTCCTGTGGAGGGTAAAAGCCCCATGCAGGCTGCTGCTCTTCACTTCAGCTCTTTCAGTATTAGTAATCCTGCAACATTTATGCAGATGGATTAATCTGATTCAAGGAAAAATCTAATTTACCAAGTGTTACAACCTGTCCCTGGAGGCAAGGGTAACTGCAGTGCTTGTTAATAGATCCCTTGGGGGGGATTAGTGAGGGAACACTGAATGATCAGTATTTATAAATATATATATATATATATAAATATAAATATATAATAGATATAGGGTTTATTTTAGAACAATTTGGTTGAAATTAAAAGCAGGTATGTAGCCATTTTTATTATTTTACCTATAGTAATATATCAGTGTAAAAGAATAAAAATATCACTTAAGAAAATATAGGAGGGAGGGAGGGAGGGAGGGAGGGAGGGAGGAAGGAAGGAAGGAAGGAAGGAAAGAAGGAAGGAGGGAAGGAGGGAAGGAGGGAAGGAGGGAAGGAGGGAAGGAGGGAAGGCGGGAAGGAAGGCGGGAAGGAAGGAAGGCGGGAAGGCGGGCGGGAAGGCGGGCGGGAAGGCGGGCGGGAAGGCGGGAAGGAAGGCGGGAAGGAAGGCGGGAAGGAAGGCAGGAAGGCAGGAAGGCAGGAAGGCAGGAAGGCAGGAAGGCAGGAAGGAAGGAAGGAAGGAAGGAAGGAAGGAAGGAAGGAAGGAAGGAAGGAAGGAAGGAAGGAAGGAAGGAAGGAAGGAAGGAAGGAAGGAAGGAAGGAAGGAAGGAAGGAAGGAAGGAAGGAAGGAAGGAAGGAAGGAAGGAAGGAAGGAAGGAAGGAAGGAAGGAAGGTTCGTTCTAAGGCATGACAGCTGTCTCTCACATCATTGTAGTTGAGGCAGTTATGCCCCATCAGAAGGGATGAATAATTTGAATGTCCTGATGCTTTCCCCAGAAGGGTTTTACAGTTGAACCAGTAGTGTAAGGGAGGAAATTGGCATGACAAAAAAGTATTACCCCACCTCACAGGATCTGCTTCTTATCAGCTTCTTCTCTTATCTGGCTCAAAATACAGCTTGTCCCTAAACAAACACCTGCTCTGCTCCTGGGCTGTGACCTTGCACATCCTCAGCAAAGCACCTGTTGCTTTTGCAGATGGACAATTGTTTGAGTCATTAACCATCAGCATTTCAGTCTTTCACACCAAGTTTGCTCAGATTGATGATCACAATGATTTGAGTATTTAGTTTATAGGACTGTTTATTAGAATCATATCTATGGAATAATCTAAACTGGGTGTTGAAATTAGAGGTAAACTGTGCACCCATAAACATCTGGCCTTAAGATTTGCAGCCAGAAGACTATTACAGTAAATTAGTAAACTGATTTACTACATTAATTTACCTGTTTCTAAAACACAACCTTCTTATAGGTGTGGCTCCATATTTTTTCCCCTCTCCCATCCTGTGCTTTGGATAGCTTTTTCCTGCATAGAAAATTTACCCTTTTTTATTCTTGAAGTTGTAAGGGCAGTGTCAAAGTCTCAACCCTGTTGTAAGGTTAGAGTGATGCTGTAGAAAGCCAAATGATGCAGAGCTTAGGCACTATTACAAAATCACAGTGAATTGTTTATGGATGCAATTTATATTTAAGGGGTGAACAATGGCAGAGTAACCAAGAAAGGGCTAAAGCAGCACCCCAGGATCATCCCAGACAATCCAGGCCACCTGCTCTCCACGGCAGAAAGTCGGAGTGTTTCTGAATTCATTAGTTATCTCCTGTGTCAGTCTGAAAGGTGTCAGGGCACTTACTTGCAGTAGCCTGTGTTTTCTAAAAATGACCCGATATGGGGTGATGGGTGTAGATCTCTGTGCTCATCCACTCAGCTTTGATCCACAGCCTCCAAAGGGTTTCCTGTAAGGAACTCCCCAGCATTGGTTGTGTACATGTTCAACAGAAGAGCAGACATCTATTTCCAGAGATCTTCTGAGACACCTCTCCCTGTGACTCTGCAAGGCAATTAAATTATTATCTCAAGTGGTAAGGACAGTAAAATACTGGTGAAACAGTGCCATAATTAAAGAACCAACTCAGGGAAAGGGATTTACTGATGATGCCCTGGTTATAATAATGTAGGACCAAAACCAGTGCAGAATAATAATAGGAACCCTCCAAGTCAGATCAGTTGCTTCCCATGTTTCTTTTTTAGCCATACTTAAAGACTACATTACATAGAAAAGTGAAAAGTGCTTTTATCCATAGCGCTTGCTACAGATTAAAGCAAACACAAATCAATGTGTGTGGCTTTCTTTTTTCAAGAAAGCATTCACCATTTTTCTAAAGAATTTTTAAACTTCTTTTCCTTGCAGTATAAAGTTTTGCCCTCCCTTACCAAAGTTTAAATTTTCCCTTTTTCTCTGTTCCCTTAGCTCCATCACCAAGTAAGATCATCTCCTGAGCTTCTGTAGATTTGGTCTTCCAAGCATAACTAACAATCTGCTCTTTCTGCAGTGTTGCAATAATTCTAAAATTAGATCTCTGAACATGAAAGCACTTCTCTAACAAACCTCTAAGCAGAGAACAGAAAAGGTGATGAAAGTGAATTTTACCTGAGATAAGATCATTCAAAGTCTCATTAAATGGCTCTTGCAAGAACTTTATGAACACTGTGTCTGCTGCAAAAATATTTAGGGCATCTTCCATTTAATATCTAGGTAAAGTATACAATGGAAGATGGATATAATGAGCCTAAAGGAACTAAACAGTTGATCATCAGTAATGACCAGGAACATGAAAAGAAGTAGGGCATCTGAGTATCAGTGGCACTAAGACCTGAGCCAAGCAGGATGTAGAGTTGTGCTTCCCAGTGTTGGAATAGGTCAGTGGCTGAATTTTTTGGATATAAAATTAAACATTTTGAGTTTACAGAGGAAATAGAAGTATTCATCACTTACACTACACTTACATTCATACCTCTTCATTCTTGTGAACATCTGCAGAAGCCACGCCACCAATAGCTCCATGTAATAGGAATAGTGGCCACCTTTTCTAGTATTAGGCCAGTGACAAAACCAAAAATGCACACTGACTTTGGGGACAGAAAAACTAGGTCTGGCATTGTTTCATACACCAAATATCAGTCCTTTTTAATGAATCATTCTGCTCTTTTGAAAATGCCAAGCACAAAATATAGAAGTGAAAGATGTCAGGACTCAGATGCATGTTTGTTTTCCTGTAATCTTTTGTGATTTGTAAACTAACTCTGATTACCCTGAGCAACCATCCTCAAACTTTGGAAAAAGTTTGTGGAGCCAAAAAAACTAATTACTAAAAAGTAGAAAGATTCCACTCTTGAGCAAAGCTACATTTAAAGTTATATTTATAAGGTAATCTAAACATTCAGAGTCACCATGACATCGTTGAGTACAAGCAGGCAAGTGGTATAATAAATATGGCTACGTTGTGATAGTAAATAATTAGATTAGGCTTTCATTATATCAGAAACAAGACTTCAAAGTACTCAGCTGCATGTGTGAGAAAGGAGTAGTTCATATACTAAAATAACCGAGTACAACCTGGGTTTATTTTTATAAATGAATATGGCATGTATCTAATTCCTATACATAGAATTAATATTTTGCACCCATATCATGCTGCCATCTTCCCTTTGTGAAGCATAAGAGCAGTAGTATTGATGGAAGGTTTATCCCACCTGGATGTGCCCACAGTGACTGACCAAAGGAAACACCATATCACAGCAGAAAGCACCTAAACCCATTGGTGTTTTCTTCCAGGGCTACTGGTATTCAGGGATCTGAATGTGGATAAGTTCAGTGGAAGGGGAGACAAGCAAAGTGTAATTTTAAGCCAAGAAAAGGGCAATTTGTGAGAAAACATTTGCATAGCACATTGAATAATTAACAGGAATTACAGTTTGTAGCTAGAAGTTCAGGCAGGATGTAAGGTGGGGGCAGAGCCCATTGCCACTCACTTCCTGGGAGAGGCTGAGGAAAAGGGTGGAAGATTGTGTCACATTTCCATAAGGCTGATAGTTAAACAGAAAGTACCAAGAGCTTTTCTAACCATGAAATCTTCAGAGAATCATTTATTTCAGGAGACAAAGGGTGCTGTGTGTTTGGACTGTGGAAGTGTCAGGATAAAAGATTAAAGATTTTTTTATATATTCTGAAATATCCCTCCTTAGAGAGCATTAAAGAAAAGCTTCAGGAGACCAATGCAATCAGGAACATCAAAGACATGTCAAGCTATAATGAGAAAGACCCAAATGCATTCCGGGTGTAGCACTGCCAACATAAGTGGATACTCACCAGGGGACAGTTTGTCTCATTTTTGTTATTAGCAGCATCTGTAAGAACTGCTTGCCACCTCCTGGCAATACATAATTTCAGACAAAAAGATGGGGGGAAGAATAAAACACATATTTTTTATTCAATCAAACCCTCTTTGATTCCCTAGGAAAATAATTCTGGGAATATATGAGAACATCTGCTTAGACATTTCAGAAAACACTTCATTCAGACTAATGAAAGTGTTCAAAGCTTTAATATATTGTACATTATTAATATAATTTCAAAATTAAAAAGGCCTTGAGATTTTATTGTACTTAAGTAATAAAATGTGATGTAATTTCTACTCTTGCTACTAAATATTAAAAAAATTAATATTAGTACTTTATGGATAATTATATCTGATGAAAAATCACACGTCCTTCTTAAATTGCTAAACAATTACCTAAAATATTTTGATCCTAAGGGAGAACCTAGCCACAAATCAGAGGTCCATGGGCAGAGCTCACCTCTCCATTAGGACTAAAGCCAGGGTTCTTTTTCTCATGGTTCAGCCATCAGAAAGCACTGGATCCAGGTAGAACAGTTAAGACAGCATCAAATAGACTCATGAGAGTAGTATCCTCATTTCCACTCCATTGAATGTGTGAGAGCTGACAGACCAAAACAAACAATTCATGTATGTGGCAGCTCTACATCAAATAAAAAAACCTTTAAACAGAAAACTTCTGCTCCTGATGTTTTCCCTATGTCACTCTTCCCCTAAAATGGCTGTGTTCATCTCCCACTTGTCCTCCCACACTCTCAAGATCCTGTGTCTGTGGTGGCTCTTACTAAGTTAGCAATTTACTCCTTTGCCTGCAAGTGAGTGAAGCCAGTCGTAGGTGAGTCATTCTTACACATCCCATGGAGAAGTGCCACCAACTTGTGGCACAGTAGCTTGTGGAAACTAAAAGCCACCCAGTAAACACCTACTAAATTACACCAAATGAAATGCCATCACCATAACAGATTATAGTGATGCTCCCAGCTCATTTGTCTTGTCTAAATTAGTAGGTCAAGGGAGATTTTCACCCTTCAAAGAAGGAAGGCAGGCATCTATTAGTGTTCAGTGAGAGGTGTACTTTTGAAAAGCAATTTCTCTCACAGTAAGGATGTTATCAGTGGTCACAAAGGCAGAAGCAAGTTTAAAACTATACTGTCCCTAAATCTCTCCAGCAGTTGCAATTGAGTGCAATATTCTTCTCTTCTGCTTGCAAGTTGTTTGGGCATTAGTAGTTCATGCTCTGTTAAACAAATACTGTTTTCAGTTCCTCCCAGAGGTGAAGGAAGAAAAAAGTAAAATCAGTGCTCTGTCTGGTTTATTATGTTTACAAAATGCTTTGAGATACATTGGAATAACAGACAGTAAAAGTAGGTTATGTTCCCAATTAACTTAAAGATTTTATAAAAAGCCTTAGACCAACAGACAAATAATATTCAGAAATATTAATAACTCTTTCAAAAATGTAGCTAGAAACTGAGTATAATCATGAAAATAAATTACTAGTTTAACTGCTCTGCAGGATAAAATTTTACATTTTTCTCCTGTTTATATTTTTTATGGAGAAGCAATCATTTTAGTGCTGGTTGAACAAATCCAAATGAACCCTTACATCTTGAACACAGCTCTTTAAAAGGTTTTTCTTCTGAGCAACAAATTACTTACATTCCTGCACTTTGCTGTACTCTAGTAATTTTTATATTTTTCCATGATGTTCAGACATTAGAGGGAAGTTTCCTACAATACCCTCACATGAGTATTGTCCTCACTAGCCAGTGGCATATTGCAACAATGGCTTATTGACATTAATGTCTACCAAGACTGAGGACGACTTTCTATATAATGTCATTTCATTCAAAAGAAAAGCAGCTCAGGCTGGGTTTGGCTGTCACAGACTGATGGTACTTAAACCTAAAAGAAAGTAATTTTCTTCTTACTTGCAAGTGTTATATTGCCAAAGAATATAAATGATAGTTTTATTCCATGGCAACATTGTTCCATAACCACTGGAAATGCAACCTATATGTAGGTGTCTTCCCAGGAAGTATTTTGAACACAGTACAGCCAGTGACCCACCTGGGATTGTCCCACAGCCGAACTTAAAAAGCTGTGGCTACATGTTTTCTTCCTTAGTTGATCAAGTTGTTTTTTACTTAGGGTTTTCTGGGGAAGAGATAAAATCCAGTAATGCATATAATATGGCATGTGCCAGTTTATAGACACCTATACTTATATATCAATATATGTAAGAGATAGGCTGATTCACTTTTGTTGAAGTATATTCTAACCCACCACCATTCCTCACTACAACATTTGGTTGTTTTTCATTCCCTCTAAAAAAGAAAGTAGGAGAAATTCTGTCATCTCCAGGAAATAAAGCAGTAGGCCACTAACCCCTAGGTCTCCTCTCCAGAGCATCCCACAAATAACTGGTACCATATTATCCTTTGTGCCTCAGAGGAGCCACAAGAGGTGTTTGCCACCATGATTTTGAATGGTGTCCCCTGGTTTGTCCTCCTGGAGGAGAAAAAGCTGATTTGAGCATAGTGGTACATTTTCCACAGCAGCAGTCTTGTTACCCAAGAGCATCTTGCTGCTCCCGGCTGTTTGGTGTTTTTGCTGGTGTGCAGCTGATACTACCCAAAGTAACAGGCTATTTCTGTAATCAGAAGTTCTCACAGCCTAACACAAGATTGGATAATGGCCCACTTCTCTTCACTGCCGCTGAAAAACTGTGAAAAACATCTCATGGACAACTAGGAAAGAAGATTGTAGTTCAGACAAATACGTTGGTCCAACGCTTGGCACCACCTCTACCCTGGGTAGGAGTGACAGTGCCATGAAAAGTATAAACTTAATTCTCCAAAGCTCAAGGTGGCTTCTTCAGAGTTGGCTCAGGTACCTTGCTGGTGCACATAGGCAGCTTTATGCTGAGTCCCAGGATAGTTTTATTGATTTGGACTCTGTACACGGTTCCTGGCTCAAGTATTAAATACAATGAGACCCCCTGGATTTCAGATTGAAGAAGAGCCAGGGTGGGGTCTGTGCTTCCCCCATCAGGCACACGCTGTGGTCCTGTACCAGGCTGGTGGTGCAGAACAAAAGTAAAGAACAAGCCCATCAAAGTCAATGCTTTTTGTAGGCAAGCTCCTAGGAGCTGATCACTCTACATGCACGAGTCTTCCTCTTGTTTTTTCTTGCTTGAGTGCCAAGCTGGGAGCAGATGGTACATTAGTCACCCTTAACTGGAGGGTAAGAAAGTGTGATTTCTTTTTTTTTTAAATTCAGTTGAGACCCTCAGCCCATTTAGATTCCCAGCTCAATGTTTATTTGTCTTACACAGAACTTGTACTTTCTACCCCTCTCAAATGCTAATCCTCTCCACACATATGCTCATTATGCAAAAGCATATGACAAACACCATCTGGGAAAATAAATAGCTCCTCAGCTAACTGTGCTGCTCCCTCCCTTTACGTCACCCACCTCACTATTGTCTCTCCTATTTTTATCTGCAAGGCAGCAATCACTCAATACAGCTATTAACTTAACAGTGCTGTCTTAGTCAAGCAAGCTGCATATCCCAGGCTGGGCAGTAGAATCTACTGCATTTTTCAAGACAATGTGTATCTCCATGATAATTTGAAAGCAGCCATAGCACTGAGAAAAATGCATGTTACTTTTTTAAAGGGCAGTTGATATCACTGAGAGATATTAGTCCTGACCTGAAGAAGTCCACACTCATTTTTTAGCTAGAAGGTTACATTTTCTCCCCCATAAAATATGCAGCTCTTGCCACAAGTTCTACCTCGTTTCCATGGATTCCTGAGACAGTCCTTCATCTCTGACAGATTATTCCTCATACTGTTCAAAGCCAGGCAATGGAGCTAAATAGAGAATGACATTAGCCAAGTTCAGTGATTTCTCTAACCTCTAAGTAGACGGGTAAGAATAGGAGCCATGCTGTCATTAATCACGATGAATTTGTTTTCTGCCAGAAGGTTAATCAAAAGAAACGAGGATGTATATGCAAGAGAAAGGCATCCCAGAATATTCTGGCTTGGATTAGGGAAATCATCGTGAATCAGCAAAGGAGACATTTATTTAGCTAAATTAAACAGGATCTGCACAATCCAACCGTATTGTGTTGAGGCTAAGTAACCAGGAGAAATTCAAAATGCACAACCAGGAGACTCAGCAGCTGACACTGTGATATAAAGGCAGAGCTGTGTAAGTACCCTGTAAGAATTGTGGGGCCATAAACACTGCAATACTATATCTGTTCAGAAAAAATATGAGACAGAATTCAATGATGACCTTATCTAAGCTACAAATTCTTGTCAATTATTATATGCTTGTAGGGACATGTTTAATAGATGGCAGAAAGTCCTTCTCATTTGTCCTCAGAGACAACACTGATATTGCCCAGCTAAGAAATCCATTATACAGCTACAAAAGAAGCTATTTGATTTCATGAGCACGTGCCTTTATTATTTTAAGAATAATTTAACATAGGCAGAGGAAAGCAGAACCTGTATGAAAAAAAGACTGGGGTTTCTAGCATTTGCAGTTAACAGCTTTGTGGTTCTTGTGTCTCCTGTTTTGTTGGTTTTTGTTTTGTTGGGATTTTTTTTTGGTTTTTGTTTTTTTTGGTGGAGAAACTATTTTTGGTTTTCTCCATACTGGTTTCCACAATTGAGGGAGTTTCACCTCACCTGAAACAGAGGGGTCTAAGGCTGGTACATGGTTCGGGTATCAGTGTTGCTCCCAATACATGTGCTTATGCAATACACTCTGTGCTGCAATGCCCTTAACTCTCTTCTCTTTGTTGTTAAAACAGACGAACCAAACTCCTGGAGTGCTCCCTCTGCCACCTCCCCAGGTCTGCCGGAAGTAGCTCTTTCCCTCGACGACATAATCTCACCATTATCTTCATCACACATAGCCCCACCCTCTGACCCTTCTCACCAGATAAGCCCAGAGCCAACATGGGATATCAAGAGGGAACACGATGTAAGGAAACCAAAGGAGCTTTCGGTGAACGGTCACAAAAAGAAAAGGTTAGGAGAACAAAGAGAAAGGTCAGCAAGTCCTAAAAAGGTAGACAGGTCAAAGCACGAAGAGGCTTCTTGGAAAGGATATACAGAAGGCAAAAATAAGACCACTGATGGTGGCAGGCCCACCTCAGAAAGCAAAGTGGTGGGACACAGCGTTATGATCGAGGCTGGCGCAAGAGAGCACATGTGTGCTGGAACCAGTGATGAACAGTTTGGGAGGCTGAGGAAGCCAGAAAGCAAGAGAGGAGGATCTCTTAGCAAAAAAGAAGATCACAGATCCACAAACACCAGTGAGAAGAGGTCAGCTGCAGCACCCGACCATGTCAAGATCGATACAGGAGCTACCAAGACATACAGTAGCAACCGCTGCGGCTCACCTGGAAGTGATATGGACCACAGCCAGAGGGACCCTGATGGGAAACCCAGCGAGTTCCCCAGGAAGGGACATCTCCACTCCATTAGCACTCGCAGCACCAACACCGCAGTTCGAAAGGCAACGGTCTCTCCAGGGCCGTGGAAAATCCCTGGCTCAGACAAGCTACCGAGCGTCCTGAAGTCTGGTACTTCTGCCATGAGCAGATAAGCAAGGGACTGTTGCCCTCTAACTGTCTCAAACTGACGCAGAACATTCTTCTTAGTTTTTGTCTCACATTGGTTTGTTTTAATTTATTTTAACTATCACACATATACACAAAGCATTGAGGAATGAAAACATTAGTGTGTAATTCCATGACAATGTGCACAGTATCTAATAAGTTCAAAAGCATATAGTCAACACAGAGATTTAAAATCGACCCTAAAGTCCCAGTTCCATTTTAGGGACTTTGGCAGCTATGGAAGAAACCAAAACAATATGAAGGACAGTACATCAGAGAAGGATAGTGCAGTGTAGCTTTAGCATTTTTTTCCCACTGCATGAAGGACTTGGATTTCATTCAAACTTTATATCAAGAAACTGGAACAAGTTAGAGCAATCACAAACTGGAACATCGCCTTAAATAAAACTGCACGGAGCAAGCTGAAACCGAGAGAGGATCTTTTCATGGAGCTAAAATGTTGTAAATAAATTGTTCTCGACATATCTAGACAGGGGTTAAAGGGTTTCTTTAAAGCATCGTTTGGAACTGTACACCCATGACACATCTCCACTGTTAACGCTTTGGGATAGTCCACGTGGTACCCTGTAGCATAGTTCACTGGGCGCTACGGGAGGAGTGGGGAATCCAGTGGATTAGTTTCTGTGATACCATTTCTACTGCCATTTTTGTGAACAAACCATGTTTCTGTACATTGGAAAGGAGTTAAGGTGGAGTTGTATTTGCAAATTATTATCAAAAGTGATTTATTACAGGTTCCCCAAGTCCTGCGAGGTAGCACACAAACCAATTGGTCAGGCTCAAACCCCAAGCATCTGCAAGGCCCTTGCAATGAAAGGAAGAGTGCTACAGAGAAAAAGCTGCAGTTTCCTTAAGGAAAGGCCTTTCCTTCCTGCAGAAGATGATAGCATCACTTATCAACAGTGCTATGTTTCATACCTATCCACATTTACTTAGGACGCTCTCATCTCTCATCCCCTCAGTTTGGCAGAGCAGGTGCCTTTCAGGCACACGTCAACAATAATTAGACTGCTTTCTGAAATACAGTTGTTGGTGTCCTCATTCAGTAAATTCAGTATTTTTCCATCTTTAAAATGGTTTCCATTTTACCATTTTTTTTTCCCTATCTCCATTTTTTATTTCTTTTTGTTTTTATCTTTCTTGCTTGTCTGTTTTGAATTTTAAGCCTTAAGTGCCAGGTAAACATTCCAGTCTGCCTTCACAGGAAATAACTCCGAGTTCAGTCAACCAGTCATAATCCTGTTTCAAAATGTGTGTGTGTGTGTCTGTGTAAATGTGCATATGCTTATTCGTCTGTCAAAATTAAAACAAAATCCTGGGCAATAATACATTGGTAATTAAAAAAAAAAATCATAAAGCTAAGTACTGTCAAAAATTTGTATTTAAAATTATTGTTCACTAGCAATCTTAGTTCCTCACATGCTCTGCTGAAAAACTAGATTGAGATTGGCTTTGTTCCAAGAAATTAGCACATTAATGTATGTCTCAAACATTGCACTGGACTGAGAAATTTATAGACATGTTTCTTCCTGTCCAATTGTTTGAAAAGCCTCAAGTCAAGGATTTTGCAGCTTTCAGACATTTTTTTTTAGAAAGAAAAATCCATTTATAATTTCTAAAAAAGCACAAATCCATGTAGCTGTTTATAAAACTCTTATTTAATGGAAAAAAAAAAAAATCTTTATCCCCTGAACTAGAATCCAATATAATTTGCCATTAATTTATTGAATCTGATTTTGGACAATGCTTCTGTAGTGTAGATGCACGTCCCGGTATCTTATTTTTATGTATAAAGAAAGCAAACAATGAAATCTGAAAAACAGTTGAGATTATGCTTGCATAAACTCTAATTTGCACAGTTCACAGCTACTCCTTGTGCAGTAATTGCTTTATGCGGCTGTAATCGATAACCTGTGAAGACAGCACATCATCTAAACCCCATTCCAAATAATATTTCTGTGTAGTGTTAGCTGTGAATTTACCTTGTACAGCTCTATCTCTATAAATATAATTCCATGTATTAATAGTCACAGAAAGGCTGTAAGTGAGCAACTATTTTTATGAAACGCACCACTATGGATAAATTAACTTTTACAGAAATCTTGTTTACTGTATGATATTCTAAACCACTGTCAAATAAAATATATATCCAAAAATCTTTCATTTTTTCAATTGTATATAGTTTGTGTTAATTTTGAGTAACAGGCCTCAGTGTTACCCTGAGAAACAATCATTTTCTTACATATGAGTAGAGTTAATTAGCTACTGCCTTATAAAAAATGGAATCAACCATTTCAATTTCTTACTCCAGTTTATGAATAAACATGTACATGACCAAACAAATTTTATAATGGCAAGTTAAAGTTTATGAGGTGACACAGACACAGGAAAATCTCTTTCTGTTGGAAAAGCCTAAATCCTTATTCCCCTTCCAACCACAGGAGACACAGGACTAGGGTGGCCAGATTGCCAGTGGTGAGAAACAACTTCTGAGAGCACACCACATATACAGAATTAACCTGAGCATAACCCATATTTAACTCAGATATCGAGCAGCTCTAACTAGCCCTAGAAAGGTTTTGTTGACAAGCTCTGTTAAGGGGGCATAATTACATTTTCAATTTATTTTACAGAAAAAAAAAAATCTTGAAAAACATCATAATGGTGTAAAAATGTTGGTAAACAGCCAGCTTCTTTTGGGACCAAATCCACCCCTCATTAAATGTTCCTTACCTCCAGTTAGGGAAAATAAATCATCAGTTTATAGACTCTAGACACTGTAAGATGTCTACCTGGAAAACAAGCAATATTTTTCACACAAATATGACATTTTTAAATATAAGTACTCCCTATATCCTTAAAATATAATTTTCTTCAAAAAATGATAATTTGCCTTCATACAGCCTGAGACAACTGCAGAATCTTGTTTTTTCAGGTTAATATTCCCCAGAGAAAATTTCAACCAGCTGAACTAATAAAATAATTTTGCATTACAATAAACACATAGAAAATATGAAGCATCTTAAAAACTGATGTTGCTTAAATAGCCACTGTTTTCATGGCTGGAAATCTGGGTGTGTGCCTGGTTCAGACCCAGTGGTACCACAGGGAAGTGTGCTGAAGCCATATGGCTTCATCCAGTCTAACTTTTTGTTGATAACATGTCTTTTGTCTTTTAAACATAGTAGTACAACATTTGCATTGCACTGTTGTTATTATGACACCTTTTAATATCTCTTTTTCATACCTATGCTACATCAATTCTTTGATGCAGATTCTCTGCTCCAAACTGCAGTGGAACAGTGTAAGTAAACCTGCCAGCCTGTGATCACCAATGCACTTTTGGGCAGGAGTTTTGACAAAAAACACCACAGACAGATTTCGGTGCAGCCCTTTTCTTAAGCAAATGTGGGCTCTGGAGCTCACTACTTCTCCAGGTACTTCTCTGCCTTAGGCTGTTCACACAAACTGCAGAGCCTGGAAGAGCAGACCTTCAAACAAATTAAATAAAAAAGGCAGGAAATTTAAAAGCTCCCACAAGATCTCACCAAAGATGTCATCTTTTCTTCCAGAAAGCTGCTGGACAGACAGCACTCTTCCTTTAGTTACAACAGAGCATAGGTTGCACTGGTTTCACTTCACTGTGCTCCCCTAAACAGGAGGGGCATTTGTAGCCCATATATCCACTTATTCCATGGTCTCAGTGATTAGACTGCCAACAATTTAGCCCCAATGTGGACAGCTGCCTGCTAGGAACTGATGCACAAGTTCAAATATGGACCCATTTCTTCCCTGATAATTTTCATCTGAATGTGCAGCCAGCCACCATTACCAAAACCTTCTCATCTCCATCAAAGATGAGATGCCATCTGATTTGTGCCATCTCTGCTAAACACAAACATCTCATGCTTAGCCCTCTCTACATCCCATGTACTCTTATCACCACCAGACTTATTCTGAATCTCCTTTTCCTCCTCAGCTTCCCACTGGTTCTTAATCCTACCTCTGAGATAAGTGCTGGTGCCATTCAGTAAATCAAATCTTTCGTTCCCCATTTTCTTCTTCTGTTCCTCAGAACTATTCTTCCTCTTTTTCCCTCGTTCTTTTGGCCCTCTGTCACCATTTGGCATTTCTCAACCTCTGATGTGTATCAGCAGCTCAGCATGAGACACCTCTTCTAAGAGTTGTCATGACCAGTCACACACCAAGTCATTAACCCGCTCCTGGGGGTCGTACAAATGTAAGGACACACCCAACAACTTGCACTGAAGCCCAAACCACCTCTCTTGTCTTCCAGAAACCGCCAGTGGTTACTTTTTAAACATTCTAAGTCTACATGCAGCCAGTAACTACTTTTGCAAGTACAAATAATGTTTTATCTTCTTTGCTGAATGTCTGTACTGATAATGATTTCAGCATTCAGGCCAGGGTTTGTGGATGCAACATACCATGATCTCTACTGGAAGTCTCCAAATTCATTTTACAAAGGCAAGGACAGGCAAAGCTGCAGGCAATTTCTGTCTTAGCCACTGTGCTCTTTTTGTACATCACTGCTGCCACGGAAACCTGGGGCCAGAACTGCAGAGGCAAAAGGGGAAGAGCACACCTCAGCAAATGAGGATGTCACACTCCAGGTTTCTCATTGCTTGGGAGTGCCTTGAAGTGAAAAAGTTTCTTGGTACACTGCCATGGAGCTAGAGAAGCCAGCTAGCTAGAGAAGGCTTTGAACTTGCCCAGGGATGTCTGATCCCATTAGGGACTGACTTCACAAAAGTCTCCAAAAGAGCCCTTTCCCTCTTCTGTCCCCTAGAAGCCAGGATATTTTCTCTAATTGCTGCTAAAAGGCCACACAAGCCTGGCAGGCTGCCTACTCTTCTGGCTACTGAGGGGCTGGGAGAGAATTGCCACAGCTGTGTCCTGCAGGCTTCCCACCCTCCAGAGCTATCAGACTCCAGGACCCCCAAGGCTCTTTCACCATATGTCAGTGGAGGGGCCTGGAGAAGTGGACACCCAGAACCAAACACCTTTACCTTCACAGCTGTCATCCAAACAGTGAGTGACTTTAACTAGCCATCACTCAAAGGGAAATCCGTGCATTATCTGGACAGAAACAGCTGTTTCAGCCAGGATTCATACATCACCAGTGTCCCAAGCCCCTCACAGGTCCCCTGCTCAGTGCCCAGAACTGTCCTCTCCCTTGGAGAGGGACACTCAGAGCAGCCCCTCCCCACCACTCAAGTACCCATAGGTTCTGCATAGCCACCACCCTCCTGGAGCCAAGGCACACATGCTTAGTCCAGCCCAGAGGATTCTGGAATATTTTTCTCAGTATTTCTAACAGCAATGATGTGATGACACATCTGTCTCCATAGCTGGCAACTCAGCTTAGAGCAATTTTTTTTTTTAAATGTCTTGTCAAGACACAGTAACATAAGCAATATCTCTGAATTATAGCCAATCTAAAAATTATGTTGTGCCCTTCCTGTCTTTAGTGCCTCTATGACAGTAAGTCACTCTGCCAGTTCAATTAATCAATAAAGAGGGTTTTGCTTACAAGGTACAAATCTATATCCTTTGAACAATTGGGGGAACATCAGTGCACAAAGACCCACTCACACACAGGGATCTGGAACACCATCTTCCATTCCCATTCAGGAACTGCCCAAATACCTACATTTGAGTTGATGGGATGGCTGCCCCTCTTAGGAAAAAAAAACAAAACACATTGGAATGCAAACTAATCCAGAAAGCTACTGTTCATCTACAGATCATGCTGTAAGTGTGAAGACATTTAAAGTGAGAAAAATAATAAATAACCAAGAAATTGTGTTGGGAGAAAGAGGAATGATGAGACTTTCTGTGATGCAGCCACCTGCTGACCTGCTCTATTTTCAACTTCTTCAAGCTTAAAAACTGAAAAAGATGAAATATCAAACATGACAAACGCTGCAACAAAGCTCTGCAAATCTTGGGGACAGCAAGAAAGACTATTTAGTGATTACACTTTTTAAGAGAATTAATTTATTTACATAAAATGTCTGGGCTGGTGCTTGGAAGAGGAGAGCACACTGTCCCAGTGCCCTCCAGCAGCACTCCGGGGTGTCAGTGGGCTCCTCCCACCCAGATGAATCCCTCGGGCTGTCCAGAGGCTGCAGCCGTACTGAGCAGCCTCAGCAGAGGGCTGCCACTGCCATGGTGGGCACCAGCACCGCTGTGACACAGGAAGGGGGAGAGTTCAATCCCTGGGATACTTCCCTTCATCTCTGCACCCCAGGAGTGCTGCAGAGCACCAATGGACCCGCTGTCCACCCGAAGGTGTTGTAGATGTGGAGGCAGGGGAAGGAGCAACTAAAATATGAAAGCCAAGTCCAGACCTGTGATGATAGATCCAGTGCATGGGTCTATCTGTGATGAGAGACCCAGTGCAGCTGTAAGCAGAAAGAAAGGTTCTGAGGAACCACAAATCTACTGCTACTGCAGGGTGAGACCAAGGCACTGGCATCATTCTATCTTTCCCCTCTCAGTAAATCTGGGACATTGCTGTCACTGAAGCCACATGAAACACTTGAAGCACCTTAACACCTTGAAACACCTTAACACTAAAAAAAAATGCAGATTTTCTTCCTGGACTGCCCTTTGCTCAAAAGTCATGAACAATAACAGGCACCCCAACCAGTCCAAAAATCTCCTGCCACCACCAAGCAGCAGGGCTACCCATGGCTCTGAAGCTTCTATTCATGCATATATGTGGAATTAAAGAATTTTGGTATTAGTACTTTCCCAAAGGGATTAAAAACTATGCCAAGAGCTTTAGCTGAAGTACTTAAATAACTGCAGTCCATAAACCAGAAAATTGTTCATCCTGTCTCTAAACCAGCAAGTACAAAAACCTAGATTTAAGTACCTATTTAATTCAGAAAGAAAATCAGACCTTTCCCATCATAGTCCAGAAAGCTCACCATCTATGAAACATCTATTCCCATTAGCACTTCATTCATTTCAGAAGTTTTTAAAAATATGCCCAGCAGGCAACATGGAGCACTGCGATCTGTTAGTACAGAATATTTCAGAGTACTCCTCAAACCTTGAACATCACAAAAAATACTAATTGATTACTCTTTTATATTGCTCCAGGAAAGATCAATGCCAGCATGTGCCCCCTCCTGAATGACTCCTGTCTCAATATCCCTGGTACTGCCCAACTTTTCAGGTTGATTTCTGGTGGAAATGTGTCCCAGAGTCACCATGCCATGGCAGCTGTAGGAGGTCACAAAGCCTTTTGGAGGCACCTTCCCATCTGACCTCACCTCAGCACCAGAGCAGCCTCCCTGAACCCAGGAGCACTGAGAACACCCCTGTGTGACATCCAGCTGAGAAAGGGTCACTGCTCTGGCTTTGGAGCTGCACAAACATCAGAAGTCAGGGAGTTCTGCATCCCTGAGCAAGTGGCACTAAGTCCTGTGTTATGACATCCCAACAACTAGCACCCAGCACCACAAGCCTCCAAACGAGCCTCATGTCAAGGGCAAAAGCTCTTTCCCTAACCACCACAGTTTATTCTGAGGGTCTGTTTGGGGTATAGAAGCCCTTAGCTTGGCTGTTTATTCCATTGCCATACTAATTTATAGTGAGGCACTCTTCCTGAAAGAGGGCAGCTCCAACAGTGCTTCTGCCCCGACTTCACATCTCAATACAAAATAAGCTTCATGTCTGACAAAACTGAAAGATCACAGCTCCAGGCTCAGCCATGAAGCTCTGGAGGATCAGCAACCTCAGTCCCTCTGGGAACACGTCTCAAGCAGCCTCTGCCCAATGCTCTGCTCTCATCTTTCATCCTGCTCTCTATACGGAACATTTTTCACACTGGCATATAAATTGCAAGTGCAGCCCAAATTGATCCCCTCCATACCTTCAGTCCCCTGAGGTTAACAAGTAGGTCTCTACCTCATAGTTTTATAGGTCCATTATGTTCTTTGATTAGCAGCTGTGTCCCAGGCTCAATGTCTTTGGAATAAATTCAGAAAATTTGATAGCTAGTGTTTCTAAAGATGATTGTTACAGTATTTTGGAAATTACATAGGAGTTATTAGTATTTCAGCCCCCCTTATAATCCCCAGCATCCTTGGTCTTCATTAGCTGCAGTGAGCACCCCAGCAATGGGAGTGACAAGGTCACTGGAGGCGATGCCACCAGAGCTCTCCACTTTTTGTTAGACCTTCCCACTCAGGTATCCCTCCTCTGGTCTGCAGGGCCTGGCAATCCCCATTGCATATGCAGCTGATGAAGCCCAAATGGAATAAATTATGGACCAAGATAATGACAAATTCCCCATAATTTCCCCATTCATTTCAGGTATTTCCCTCACAGCAGGAGGACACAGTAAACAATGTGTACAGCAGCTCTGCCACCACCAGCCTGAGGCTGGCCTGAAGCAAACTATTCTGCAGAATCAGATGCTGATTTTCCCCATCCAGGTCTGGATTGCCTCCTGGTGACCCAGCCAACACAGAAAAGTGATTGGGGAACACTGATCCAGGACTGGCCATGTAAACATTACAGGCTCAGGTGGAACAAATGGGCCTCACGAGTCAAAGCAGGGTAGCATGAGCTGTCACTGTACAACAGCAACAATTACTCTCACATCAAGCTACCAAGCACAGGAAACCTCAGCCAGCATAGCCTGAGGGACAGTAAGGAACTATTACATGTTTCTTTATAAAAGACTGTATTGAAGTAATAGATTAAAAAGCAAAAAGGCAGTTGTAGCATTGTGAAATACAAAGTATGAATTGACCCCTTCGCTTAATAACATCTCTTACTCCCTTTTCTTGCCTTTGTATGTCAAAAAGCTGTCCACAGCCAGCTTTTATAGGATACAGCAGTTGTTTGAGCTGCCCTGGGGGAAAGGGAGATAAAGTCAGCCCAAGTGGGATGCTGCTGCCTTTGCTCAGTGCCCTGGAACGCAGCGCACGCCTGCACCGACACGTGTCCAGAGCAGAGAGAATCAGGCAGCTCTGCCACTGGGCTGACTCTTCCTGGCAGCCTCACTGCTGGGACAGGGCAGCTCAGACCTGGGATCTTCCTGGCCACTCCAGCACACTGCAGGTTTTCTGCCCATGGGACCGTGCCCCTGGCATGCAGGGTATGCCAGCCACGCAGGCAGGGCCCTGCTAAAGCTCTTCTGCTCTGTATACAGAGTTATTTATAGGCAAGAGAAAATAGACTTTGCAACCCAGTGCTGATCTTCTGAACTTTAGCAAAAAGCATTAGGAAAAAATGCAAGCAGCGTATTTTTCACTAAGGTCTTTCAGCAGAAAGGTCATTCACCAGCATAATAAAAAACAAAATACTTTAAAAGAAAACAATTTTATCCTCTAAATCATAAATATTATACATAGTCACAGAATTCTTATCATTGGCTAATATTGAATCATTTTAAAAATATTTTCAATTACCATGTATGTGACCTTAGGGAGCTACCAGATGCTTTATGGTGCCTAACAGAATCAGGGCATGAAAACACAAAACAAAATGGACACAGGAGCAACTACCAAGTCATAGGAACTCAAATCACAGTAACACTGTTACACAGACTGACCTACAGCTTAAGTAATGCCATCAATATAACCCATAAAAAGTAAACAAAACTAGAACTACATAAACTTATAAAATTAGGATAAGAGTATCAATTAATTATTAAGAAAACAGTCAAACTTTGAGTCTTTGGCAGAGAGGAAATATCCTCCCCAGACTGGTATCCACAACATGTCTGGTCAGCTTAACATCAACTGGAGTCATCTCCTCAAGATTAAACCTTCTCTGTGAGTTCATTATGCAATGTCTTTGAATTTCATTTTCCCCTTTGAAACAAACTTTTTCAGGTTTTCTTATTACTTCTATCATGACATATGTGCAGTGTGTCACTGCCAAAAACTCAAAGGACATGTAGCCTAAATCAATACTGGGAAATTGGTATATATATACATATATATATACATATATATACATAGTATATATATGTGTATATATATATATACTGGGAATACTGGTAATCAATGGATAAGACTATGTCATATAGCAAGGAGCTCTGAAAGCACAGACATCCCAAATAATCTGTTAAGGAGCAGGATGACACCAGGATCTCAAGGTGACAAACACAAAGCACAAATCACCAATCAGTGTTCCCAAGAGCTGTGAAGAACCTGGTTTAAGGCACAGCTTAAAACATAGTATGAATATCCTGCATAGGGTGACAGTGCAAAAAAGGCAGCAAGGGGGTACAAAAGGCAGTTGTGGATTCTTCAAGACCAGGACCAAAGGACAAAGAGAGAAAATAATTGCTCCAGCACCATCTTCCCTGCTCTTGACATGAGCATCATTGCTGTGCATCTGCAGCAGTTCCTCTGCCAGAGAAAGATCTCTGCCCTTGGGTTTCCCACTGTCACATTCTGCCACTGCAGCTCAAGCAGCCACTTCTAGGACATTACCTTTTACCATGTCACTGGCTAGAGAAAATCAGGATTTTAAGAGCAATATGTGTGTGTGTGTGTGTGTGTGTGTGTGTGTGTGTGTGTGTGTGTGTGTGTGTGCAAACATGGTCTCTGCTCCAGCTTTCCTCCTCCATAGCTTCTGCAGTGCTCTGAGGCACAACTGGTCATTATGGATTAAAGGCAAGTCATCAGTCCCTGCACTTTTATACAATATCAAGCAAATGAGACAGAGAATATCCAGTAGCCCAATGGCTAGAAAGATGAATTTTAGTGTCCCAAGTTCAGTTCCTGTTCCAGAGAATAGTGGGATACAAATACAGAGCAAGATTAATCTCATCCAAGTTTAGGTATCTACATTACCATTCCTCATTCCAAGATTTTTATGAAGGACACCAATGGGCACTTTTAGAAAACTATTTATCTGACATCTTTAGGAATGAATTAATTACTCTGCAGAAGCATCTAATAATTTCCACTGATTGGAAAAAGTGTGCAGGATCACTAGCTCCAAGTCATGGCCAGCATCTCCATTTCTGAAGTCAGGATAGTTAAATCCCTACTGAAATATTCCCAGATGTCTTTAATTTGAGGCATGTCCAGAGCATATCTATAGGATCAGTGTGCATGAAGGATTTAAGCAGGTAAACACTGAGGGTTCAGCCAGAGTTATTTGTTATATTATTTGTGTGCAACATCTCCACTCAGTCACCCACAGCTGGGGCAGAGGCTCAGCCCCACAGACAGCCAGGAGGAAGCTGAGCTGTAGCTCTGCCAGTGTGGGACAACCTAGAGAATTGCTACCAGCGCTAACAAGGAAGGTGACCAGGCCCTTCTGAGAACTGGAGCCTTCCTACCCAGGGAGTCCTGCTGAGACCAAAACTCCCAGTGCCTGTTATTGTCCTGCCTGCACTGCTTGTGCAGTCGCTGCCTGCTGCAGCCCCAGAACACATGTGCAGTGCTCAGAAAGTAACACAAAAGTGAGTAACTGTGGGTGTCACAGGTTTATAAGAATGAATTTTTCACAGTGCATCTAACTAGCAGGTAATTACTAATGTGTTTGCAAAGGTGTCATGTTGATAACTTACAGTCTCTCTTTCCAAAGTTCACATTTGCATGGCAGATCCTGTGTCCTCTTCCAAAGAGGTGATACTGCTTTTCACTGTGATGTGCATTCAGCATCTGGAGAACACAGCTCAGGGTTTGGTGTAGAGTTGTTAGAGAGAGATGTGTGTGTCTAACAGACCATGCACACAGTTTCCCTCAGAGTGCAGTTCCTGGGGGGCTCATCACAGGTCCCTTCTTTCAGGTGCCTCTGCCTGGAACCTGTCAGCACATCTGTCCCTGACCCACAGCCCACCATCCCAACACTAGCTCCTCACACTTGTTTACCTTTCCTTCTTGCAGACCTCCCAGATGATTTTATTTTTGGCTCTGGTGGTTTTTTCCCTCATAAATTGTCCCCCTGGTATTTTTTTTTCTCTTTTGAAAGAATATCAGATATTTTCAAAATCTAAGCCTGGGTCTCTCAGAAATCTGACCAGGTCATCACAGAATGTGGAAAAAATCAATACCTGGGTACTAACTTCTTCCTCTGGGGGCAAAGAAGCAGAGAAGAAAAGAAAAATCACCAATCCTATCACATGTGCAAAGAAGAAAATCTACTTCTTTGCACATGTGATAGGATTGGTGAAGAACAGAAGATGAAATGGAGCTTCCCTGCCTAAAGAGGGCACAGAAAAGAGGAGCTACACATGCATGGACAGACACACATGTTCACAAAACCACATCCCAACAGTGGCACAAGCAACCCCTGCTCAGGTTGGTTTATTTTCACCAATAAAGCCAGTGTAGGTACATTCAGGCCTGACTTTCTCTTGTACCAGGATCATTCTGGCTTTCTATCATGATACCTGAATTGTGTGTTGTTTTTCTTATGGTAATCATGACCTTGTAGTTATGTATATCAAATGATTATTCTATTCTCAAGGAAATAAAAGGTGACTTATATGAACACAATAAAGTGAGTGCGTTTAGTAAGCACTGTCTGTGCCATGCCTGAATCCCAAAATACTCTTTAACTTTCTTGGCTTTCTGGAAAATGGTTAGGGGCTGGTATAGCAGCCCAGAAGATAAGGGGATAATGTGTATGTCTCAAATAGCAATAGCTGGATAGCTGCGGAGCCAATCAATGATTGTTGGTAATAACATGCTCTGGGAAAGAACAAGATGTGTCTGGAGAAGGGGAACATACTGAGGCAGTACTTTTCTGTGATAAACATCCTTTTTCTGGCTGCTAGAGATAAGCACAACACAGTCCAGTGCAAGCATGAAATGAAGCTGAGAAGTGGACCTGAAACATAGTGGAGGATCAAGACCACCCAAGACCCCCAAAGCACTCAGACTCATATCCAAAAAGGTCTGAAAGAATGGACTGCATCATCACTAATTCACACAGAAAGAGAAGAAATGGTCTTCAGGGCAGGAAAAATTATCTGCAAAAAGGTACACCCACCAAGCCTGGGCTTCCTTCCTTTTTTTCTTTCTTTCTCATTCTCTCTTTTTTTCTTTCTCTCTTTCATTTATCTCTTCCTTTCTTTCTTCTTTTTCATTTTACCTCTTTATCCAAAGCCCACTGTCATGTGCTTATATAGTAAGTCAGGGACTAATTTACCAATTTCCATGCCAAATATGTAATTTACTAATAAAACTTCATGGTTTTGTGTACTCTGAGTTTTGTGATTCCTTTCAATCATGAGCATTTACAAATCTTGAGGGCTCCCTCTCCCTTAAGGGTGGGGCAACACAGCTGTGTAACAATGTGAATAGAACTGTTATCCCCCTAAGCCACAAAGTGACACTGGTAGAAGAGTAGGGTATTACGGTCATCAGATGTTTGCCTATTCCAGACTTAGCCCATCCAGGTTTTTTCATATCATAAGAATAAGAAGACTACCAAGCAATGACTATGGTAACAATCTACTTGTACCATTCACAGCTCACACTGACACTCCCTTGCTACTAAGTGACATAAAAGGTACCATACAAGTTTGGGGACTGGTGGCAATTTTTTATTTCTTACCTAGGTGGTACATTAATCAGTTGTGTTTGCAGCATAGGGATTTTGAGAATGGGAATTCAGAAGCACCTTTTTTTCCTAATCCCTTTTAATGACTACAACATTTTGGTTTCAGTCTAGTATTTCCTCCAAGGAAGCAAAAACCCTTTGAATTAAACTAATGTTAGTTGTCTATTACTGGATAGCACAAAGAGAGACTGAAATTAAGGACTAACAATATTCTGAAACTAGCATGACCTTAAATTACAGCAGGTTAATAAATCACTTCAAATGTAAATCTCCCTCTGCTCTCACCTTGAGATCTGAATACCTTTAATCAAGTTGCATAATAGAAATTTTGATGATCAAAGCCTGCAACTGCTGGTAGAGTGAGACTACAAGTTGGAGAGACAGCTGGGACTTAAAGTTTGTGCTGCTCAACAAAAAATGCTTTGGAAATTCAGTCTCTCAGGAACCTGTAAAACAAGAAAGTGTTGCAAAAGGTTTCAATATTTAACAAAAGCCATTGTAAAACTTTTGAAGCCCATCATGGGAACTCAGGGGGACCAAGGAGATAGGAAGGGATCAAAGAGTTTTTGGGGCAAGTCACAAGATGGATGTTCATGAGCACAACGGTGGGATGAGTTGTGGCAGCCTGTGTCCCAGCAGGGCTCTCAGGAAATGCCCTTCCCCTGGGACAAGGACAGCTGACACCAGAGCTTGGGGACCTTGCAGCATAAGCACATGGGTTGCAGGGTCAAGCCGAGACTCATAAACCTGAGAGAACCAAGGATAAATGTAAGGGTTTTGTCCTGCTAAGGAACTGAAGGGCAGCTGCAGCACCAGCATCTTAACATTGCTGTCCTGCAGTCAGCTCTTCATGGGAGTTGAGGCAAAGGTCCAGTGTCACTTGTTCTGTGGTCTTCTTTAACATCAACCCAAAACAGACCTGCATGCATCTGTTTTGTTTTGGTTTTTTTATTGCCTACATGCCAAAATTCTGCAAGTATGAGCAGGCAGAGTTCATAAACCTTCAGTCTGAAAATCTGGGAGATGAAGACAAAAGGGCAAATTGAAAACAGAAGACAACTCAGAGTGGCATTAACCTCCTTGACATGCTTCCCTCTCTGCTACAGCTGTAACCAGACTGTATCAGGCTGCTAAACTTAAAGTGTTTGTGGCTTTCTGAGAATATTCTTGTTCAAGCATTTGCTCTCTAGGATCTTCCTACTGGGGTGTGAGGCAGCATAAGGCTGTCTTGGTTTTCTCTCTGTTTATCAATATTACTGCTCACAGTCACAAAAACAGCCTCATCTTAGAGACATGATTTATGGGTGTGTATGTCCCTCCACACTTAGGAAGCTTCTAAAAGGCTGGGGCAGGGGGGGGAGGGGGGGGGTGTCAAGTTTATTTAAAGTTATTACAAGAAAAATAAGATTCTTAAAACTCTTAATCATATAAATCAAACCAAAGTCCCTGTGAAATAAAAATGAAAGCTTGGCTTCACTGGAATAAAACATAAACCTCTGATTTCAAGGTGGACAGGATTTCACATAAACCTAGAAGAGAAATGAGCTGCAATGCCCGGTTTATTTCAGTGCAGGGAAAATATCCCCAGCTGAGTACCAGACTACTTGAGTTCTTCAAGCCTTTTACGAGGAACATGAAAGCCAGAGATCTGATGCCAAATCCCCTGGTTGGCTCTCTCCAAAACGAGGGGTAATTCTTATGTACCATAGAGGATTCCAGCATGTGCTCAAAAACAAATACTTAGATTTTTTTCATCCAAAGCGAAACTGTCTGCAGGTCTGTGGTGCCCTTCTGCCCCTATGTACTCTGCAAAGCTGAGCTGGCCTGGAAACCCAGAGCACTCCACCTCAGCTTAGAAGCATGATGCACAGCAGCCTTCCCTGATTATCAGTGTAACAACTGCAAGCTGGATCATCTGCAGTCCAAATCACCCCTTCCTGGAGAAGCAAAGGCAGGCCTGCCAAGCAGCCCTTCCCTGCTGCTTTGTGCCCCAGAACAGGCAACATTAAAGACATTTTGCCCATGGTTTTGCTTCTCCAGCATTTTCTGTTTGATATGTAAACCAAGCCATATTAAATGCATGTATGTGTGTACATATTTGTATGCAGCCCACACATTTTAGCCCATTTCTTACAGCAGTCTGCACTAATAGATTGCATCCACCGCAGGTCCTCAGGTTCCTTCTGTCTCAGCAGAGGACCTGGGAAGGCAGCTCAAGGGGAGGGACTGCTGCATTTTAAACACTGCATCCCCCCTTCATGAAATGCTGATCTCAGGAGGAGGCAGAGCCTGGCTTGCAGTAGGAGAGTTATTGCCATCTGGAAGTGAGCTGCAGCACTTAGAGCATCTGTGCCTTCAAAATGCAGTTTTCAGTCCCCATCTGCAGGCAGGATGGAGCAGAGCAGCTCAGCACCCCAGCTGGGCTGAGGGCATTAGGCTGAGCTGGGCCCAGGGCTGGGGGACACTGAGGTGAGCTGGGTAAACCATGGCACTGCAGAGGAGGATGAAGAACAGACATTCTGTCCAAATGATGGCAGGGATCTGCAGATAAAACTTTGTCTACTCTTCATCACTTAATCGCCAGCCAGAGCTTTAAGGGTCTGGTCTGCACAAGTGGTTGTAAAGGGGCAGCTGCTGGGCAGTTCTGCCAGGGTCAGGGTCACCCAGGGGTAGGTGTGCAATATGTACACACACCTGCTTTTGATGAAATGACAGAACTGTGGGAACAAGCTGCAGGCAGACACATTTCTGTATGCAGCCGGGGCAGAGCAGGTACTGCGGCAGTGCCTCATGCTTAGGGGAAGCACCAAGGATGCAGAGAAGAGCAGCACAAACCCTGCAGAAACTGGGGGTGTGCATGCAGTGCTCAGGCTGCTGGCTTGGTCTGGTGACCCAAAGCAGCCCCAAACTACAGCAGCTTCCCAAGCCTCACACCAGGCTGGGATTTCATGCTGGCTGAAAAAAGACAGAAAACTACCTGCTCAGCAACAGAGAGATCAATTACATGAGCAAAACCAAATCAATTCCCAGATTTCCAGCTCGAGGAAATGGCTAAACACATGACAAATCTGGGGAGAGGGGTGTGTGCAGCTGAACTGTGAGCTCCACGGCACCTGTATGGTGGCTCACTGCTTCCTCAAACACCAACAGCCATCAAGCTCCTGCTTGCTAAGTTGATGCCCAAACCCTAAGGCAGTAAAATCCTAAAGGCAAATTTTCCTTAGTCCCCACACTGGAAAGCGAAGATTAAGAGCAACATGTTGAGCTTCAGCCCAAGGCAAAAGAAAAGAAAACTTAATCAATGCTTTCAGGTGAGATACTCTTCTCTTTAGCTGAGGAAGCATGAGGAAGGTTTTGATTAAAGTCCACCTTCCATCCCTTTCCCATTTTAGGAGCTTTCACCATTATCTAAGCACTCTCCTTCTTCACCTTCTCACAGACAGCTTGCTAATATAGGCAATGCTACTCAAATTTGTCAAAAGTAACTTAAAATCCCATCAACATCAGAAAATTGTAAAGTGTAATATTAACCCCTAAGTCCAGCAAGTCAAGAACTGCACTTCCACTAATTTCTAATGAAAATTACTCTGTAGTAAGTTTGGCTTCATTTTCTGTTGTTACATAGTCCTCTAATTAATACATTTTTACAACTGAAGTAATGAATTTTTCTATATTATATCTGTCTAATAATATATCTCCCAAGAAAAATGAGATTCATCATTATTTTAAAACACTGGCTTTATGGGGTTTTTATTTCATTTATGAGATCTGCACAGATAAATCAAAAAAACCTCACTAGTTTCCATCACCCTCCCAGAATGGGATTAATTTGCCATAACAAAAATGGATGGGAGCTTCAGAAGTGCTCACTCCAAATATGCTCACAGTGACTAATACCATGAATATGAAAAATTATCTTAACCGATATCTAGGTTGCAGATAGATCTTGGCAGAAAGGAAGACAGAGGAAATGAATGTAATCACTGCAAAATATGTAAAAATGACGGAGAGAGGAAAGTCTAGACAATGTGAGATGATTGCCATGCTCTCCAGCTTGGAATGCGAAGCCTGTCTTCTGATTGTTCTGAGGTTTAAACTGTCGAACACACACTGCTCTTCAAACCCATATGGGCAAGCAATTTGCCATATGTTTTAGAACATGGCACAAGTACCCAGAGATGCACTACTCCTAATGCTGCAAATAGAAAAAAGCGAGAAATGCCACCCCTGTCTCTCTGATACATTAACAAGGGAGTGGAGTGCTCCAGGATTCTTTCCAAAAAAATACCAACCCTCTATACGGTAACTTTTCTTTCTCCATGCTCATACCCATGTGAGCTTGCCCTGGCTCCCAGAGCCCTGGCACCAAAGAATTGATCTGGGGCTCTGGGTTGATGTTAAATTGTCAGCAGTTTGTCCAGGCAGCTAAAAGGGCCAACTGCATCCTGGAGTGCATCAATCACAGGATTACTGGCCAGTCAAGGGAAGTGATTGTCCTGCTCCACATTGCCCTGGTATGCACTTGGTGCAGTGCTGGGCACCTCAGTGTGAGGAGGATATAGAGCTATTAGAGAGCATCCCAAAGAAAGTGACTAAGGTGATGAAATCTGTTGAGGACAAAATTTACAAGGATTGGCTGAAGTCACTTGGCTTGTTCAGTATAGAGAAGGGAAGGCTAATAAGTGATATCAGGGCAGTATAAAAATTCTTCAAGGGGGGAGAAGAGAGCTGCTGATCTCTTTTCTCTGGTAACCAGTGACAGGACAATGGAATAAAGCTGCATCAGGAGAAGTTTAGATAAGACATTAGAAAAAGGTTTTTCATAGAGAGGTTGGTCATCACTGGAACAGGCTCCTGGAGCAAGCAGTGATGGCACCAACCCCATAGGAGTTCAAAGAGCATCTGAATGATGCTCTCAGTCATATGGTTCAGTTTTGTCTTGAAAGAAGCAGGGAATTGGACTTGATGATTACGGGGTCCCTGCCAACTTGAAATATTCTAAGATTCCAAACCATCCAGGTCCAGCAGCGCACTGTAGCCACCTTAATCTTGTATGGAGAAAAGACCCAGGGACAACTGTCTCCATGTCCTTCCAGCCCCTCTGAAGCACAGGAAGGGCAACAGGGGCAACAGGACTCCAAGGAAACCACATGTGTTCCATTCGCCTTGACATCTTCCCTCTCCTATCCTTCGGCCTACCTACACCATGAAGAGGTTACATGGGAAAAAACTGTGCTTTTATGAAACCTTACTCCCAGTTTCTATCATTATTCTAAAGATCAGCATTCCAGGCACTCAGCCTTTAATTAATGAGACAATGCCATATTTCTGTAGGGAAGACGTGTTCTCCTCAAGATCCCAGCTGGTGATTCTTGGTCTTCTCCTAAGTCTTTCTTCTACCCCCATGCACACACTGCTCTCCTTCTTCATGTCTCAGTGATCCATTTGTCTGCTCCTCCCAACCACATCACACATGAGCAGAACACCACTCCATCATGGAACCAATATCTCCTGTTATTTAAAGATATAATATTAAAATAAACAGTCAGCTAATGATGGCTCATTTAGAAGAGAGTGTGCAAAATTCCTAAATATATTGAAAAAAGAGCTCTTATCATTGAATGGAGCATCTAAACAGCCTTTACAACCTCATATACTTACCAGTGTTACATGCTGCTGATACACCATTCACCTGAACAGATGTCAAACGTCAGGGCAGGCTGTGGACACTTGCACATAGGATATCTCTTTTGAGTCTGATTCTATTGATGCTGGTTTTAACTACTTACAGTTTTAGGATACTAAACTAAACACAGTGTTTTCTTGTAGCCTAACAGTCAGCAATTTACTTCTGCTTAAGCCTGACATCTTAAGCCAAAAAGGTAGGACTTCAGTTTACCTTCAAATAAAAATTTGCAACCTGATTTCAATACTAAGATATCTTCCCTCTGCCATATCAATTAAAAACCAGATAATCCTGCTGTTGGTATTAAATAAAGTATATTAGTAAGCACATACATAATAAACATAGGAATATTCTTAGAATAATAATAAGAAGAAATGGTGCTCAAGGCTGATAATCTGTGGCTGCCCCAGTCAGAGGAGCATCTGTTAGGGCTGATCCTCACAATTCTATCCCAAAGGCTCAGAAATGTTTTCTTAAATAATAACTGCATTTAAGAAGGAGCACTGCAGGGAATTAACAGTCCTGCTGTCTTGCTTGGGTTTTGGTTCTTGCTTTTGGTTTTGTCTTCTGATACAACAAAAGCCTTTGTATTTTTAGAACACAGAACTGCATATGCAAGGAAATCTGTGGCTGAAATAGGCCCCTTGTGAAGAGAGAGCCTCCATTCTCTTTGTAGCTGGCCCTTAAGCACTGTAATACCGTCATGAGGCACTCCTAAGCCTTCTCTGCTCCAGGGAGCAGACCTAGCTGCTTTAATCTTTCCCCATAGGGCAGGTGTAGATGGTGGCTTGATCCTCTCCAGCCTGTCTGAATCTCCATCTAAGGTCAGTAGATCTTCTTCAACCACTACCCAAGGTACCTAACATATACAAGGCACCAACCTAATCTTCTGTGGGACCCCCACTAATCCTCATGGATTAATTTAAATGAATTTAAATGTTATCTTCAAAGATTAATAAATCTATCTTGCCTTTTATTTCAAGTGGCTCAGTTGAGAGAATTAGAAAGAAACAAAATATGAAGGTAGAGGCAAAAGCTGCTCCACTAGTCCCAGTAGTGCCTTCCTTGGCTGTCCATTATTAAGCCAACACAAAGAACATTTCCAGGAATACCATTATGCTGCTGGATAGAGAAAAATGCTTCTGATTAGCATGTACTCAATATGCTTGGAAAATTAGTTCTCCTTCAGAGAATTCCAGCAACAAGTGAAACATCTGTTGTTTCCTCCAAGTTATAATAATTATTTTACAATTACTCTTTTGCATACTTTGAATTTCTAATATTTTTTATTTTTATCTAGAAAGCCAGGATTTGTGGTGCAATTGGAATTCACAATGTGCACATGTGTGTAGGAAAGAAGAACAGGGAATAATGGCAGTCCCTAACTGCAGCGTTATGTCACCCCAAGGCTAAAATTGTTGGCCATCTATATTATTTGCATTCACTGTATTAATTCCCCTCTGTGGGGAATTAATTCCCTCTACACAATGGGAATTAATCCCATTTCAATGAATTCTATGGTTCCTATTTATTCCAAGGTTGATGGCAGTGATCCCTATTGTTTATAGCCACACAATATGCTTTCTGCAGCCAAAAATCCAGCTTCCACCCCCTTCCCGCAGCACATTGCTTGTGCAGCTGTGGCAGTTCCAACGCTCGGGGTATAAACAACTGAAATAAATGGTGTTAAAAGAAAACCCTAAGTGAGTTGGAGTAGCAACAGCATGGCAGCAGAAATGTGCAGAGGCACTTGGGAGAGGCCAGAATTGCTTCAGCCAGTTTCACAAGTGGTGAAAACAGGTCATAGCACAGGCAAAAAAGAGCTGTGAAGTCAGACGCCTGGACACCACAGAAGTCTAAAGACCAGTAATATTCACATCTACAACACTAGAGATAGACTCACCTCATTACATTCAGTGCAGTTTATCTGCTATCAAGAGCTATTGCTTCAAAAGGTGATGCACAAAGGAGAGGGGAGAAATGCAGGTTAAATATGGTGCTTTGCTTTTCCTGCTGTGTTTGCCTGCACAATGACAGCACAAGTGCCACAGGCAATGGCTTGTTACAGAAACAGGGCTTCAGCATCTGCCTCCGAGAGTCATTGTAAGTTATTTCTGTCATCCACATAGGCTGGATGAATAAATAACTCACCAAATACACTTAGGAGCAGTCTAACAGCCCGGGTTTAAAAAAGATTGGAACCAGAACATCTTGCTGAAGGACAGGGGTAAAATAACAGTGGTTCCCCCTCTGCAAGCCAGAGATTTTTTTGTGCTATTTTTATTGACCCTGCAAACATTTTCAGGCCAGCCAGCAAAGGCCTTTGAGGAGTATCTTTGACTCAGCTGCAAATCTACAGCCTGAAGATAACACAGGAGACATATGGCAAAGCCTTGTCTCTGTCAGCCCTACTCCCTTTGAGGAGAGAGTACCCTTGATTCCAGCTGCTGGGAGGACACACATCACAGGGACTGCTCTGCCAGAGATCTTGGCCGAGCAGGGAGGGCTCTCTGCTTCTAGATGGGTTTTACACCTCAATGGCATCACACCTTTCCACCTGGCAGCAGCATTGCCATGAGGGATTTCCAAGGCAACAGGCAAAGAACAAAAGCGTGACCCCTGCAACTCTACCAAAACAGGAACAGCATTTCCCCATGTGTGAGGTCAAGGTCAGAGCAGATCTTACCCATCCTTCAAGTTACTCATTTCAGTAATAAAGACACAGATCTCTCCAGGTACACCTGTGTGTCACCCTGCTACAGGCTGTGCCTGCACAGTGCTGCCTGCAGGCTGCAGAACTGCAGCTGTACAGATGTGGGCAGCTCACCAGCTGCTGCACCACAGCGAGGGAGAGCTCTGAGTGCTGGGGCAAGACCACGGAACTCATGTCTGGAAATCTTGTCTAAGAGAAAACAAATAAAATTTAAAAAGAAAAGAGGAAAACAAATGTCGTCCTTTCCAGTGGCAGTTGAATGAATTACACAGCTGCAAACACTGTTAAAGTTTCACTACAAACAATACAGTAAAGCTGGATTATCTGCCCTAATGTACGTGGCTTGAAGTTTTGCATCTGATTCTAAATTATCACACACTTTTTCTTTTACATTCAAGAGAGAAATATCCCAGAGGATCACTAAAATGAGGGTCAAAGATCAACTGAATGAATTCCCCTCTAAAGGTAAATGTGACTTTTTAATGACTGCCAAGGAAGCCCTGGGTCAATTTGGCATATCAAATTTAGACATCTCAGGACAAAGAACCCTACACAAAGTGGAAGAACACAGCCCTGGGTACAGTAAGCAGAGCATGCAGAGTGTTGGAGAGTGACTTTTCATTGAGGTCAAACCTTTATCCCTAGGTTGCTTGTCTTTCACCTCAATCA
Source organism: Poecile atricapillus (assembly GCF_030490865.1). Classification (NCBI taxonomy): domain Eukaryota; kingdom Metazoa; phylum Chordata; class Aves; order Passeriformes; family Paridae; genus Poecile; species Poecile atricapillus. The sequence goes on from NC_081289.1 coordinate 11,749,467, forward strand.
GCACTATTGCAGAGATGGTTTAATGAAATAATGGAGTGCTCCAAACAACTATTTCACCAGAATTCACTGGTTTAGTGCCAACTTCCACTTAGGTTCCATTTGTTTAACTGCAATTTTCAATTAGTCAAGTAATTCACTTCCCATTTATTTACATGCATGAGACAGAGCAAAAGCAAAAGATTTCATTTGATTCATAATCATACCCAGAGACTCAGGCTTGGATTGTGAAATGGGCAGAAAGCAGCCAGCTAATTCCTGACAAATTTCATTACCAATAAGGTCATGCTTAAGAAGTGAGAAGTTGGTGAGTGTTTCAGAATGCAAGCATGCCTAAACATAAAGTATTGTCATTCTTAAGCAAAAGACTGAATAAACTAAATTAGTAAGAAATGGAGTATTTTTGTGAGCTTGTCCCTAACGTGCATGTGATTTTCTTTCCTTGAAACGACTAATCAAACATAGGGGAAAAGAAGAAATAAAATAGACAAATCTTTCTGCAGCACAACCTTATTTTCTACTCTGGATTGTGCATTTATACAAGCTTGCATCAGAAAAATTTAATCTGACCAGCCATCAGTGATGTTTATCAGAAGTGCTTGTGTCCATACTGAATGTTGTAGCTTCATCTCTGAAGAGCCAGAAAGGAAATCTCTCTTGATTTCTCTCTCCAAAGAATTCTGTTACTGACAGCAGGAGATGTGGCATTGCTCACAGCCCAGAGAACTGACTTATCACAAAACCAAATCTGCAGCAACTTCAGATTTCTGAAAGTTTGTTTAAGGATGCCAAAATGTCCACTCAAGTGTAAAATTATTAGAGTGGGAAGAAATAGGGAAGAAATAAGTAAAAATACAAACCTTTAAAAAATATTTTATCTTATTTTGTAACACTTTTGGAGAGTTAGTTGTAACATCTTGAGGTATATATTGACTCTCAAGCACTTAATCTAAACTAATCTGAAGTAATGCTCTACAGATATTTTACACTTGCATAATTAAGACATTCCATAAGGACTTACATGCACCAAAGGTACCTGGGGGAAGCTCTACAATGGCAGCCTGACAGACAGTCCAGATGGCACCAACCAGACGGGTTTCTTTCCCCTTTCCCATTTATTCCCAGAGTCACACTGCAAACTTTCCCTGATGAAACCAAGATGGGACTTAGAATGTGACCTGAATGTCTACATTAACATCCAATTAAAATCCAAGGTCTTACATACCTGCTTATGGTTAAAACTCTGGTGTGTCTTTGGCATGACAGCACTAAAACAAGATCTGCTGAGGCCTCTTTGCCAGCAAGCCCAGCCTGCCTTAAATGTGACATAACACCAGCTGAAGCGCTGCCCAGCTGCCCAAGAGTCCTGGCTGCTGCCACAGCAGCCGTGTGCTCCAACGCCAGCCCCAAGCAGAGCCCACTGCAAGGCACTGCTCCTGGGCTAGAGAAGCAGATCAACTCCTGGCACAGCAGGCTGGCAAATTCTCCTTCAGATGAACCTCCCCTGTATCAAAGTGAGTACCTGAGCAATATTCCACAGCATCCTCCAGAATAATGTAGTTGTCCATGCATATTAAACTGCACAGGATGTAGCATTTGAGGATCAAAATGACCAAAGAGGACAGACACCTGGTGGCAGAAGCTGATCAGCTTTGAGACGCAAGACATGGGGATTCTCTACACTTAGAACCAATCCCTCCACATGCTTTAGCCTCCCCCAGGATGATTTGGGCAAGCTGCAGTGATCTACAGCTAAAGGTTGACAAAGCCTTCAGCCAAGTAACAAGAGACAAGACTTGCAGCTGCAGCCTCCTCTGATTTCTGCTATTGTCCCTAAACTCTCCATTACAAGTCCTGTCCTGTCCCAGTCCTATTCATGGGAAGTAGCAGCACACTGTCGGGAAGATCTTGGGGTCCCTTTCCTATTGAAAAGGTTTCACATGAAGGCCCTTCTCAAGGCTGCCCATGTTTCTAGAGAATGTACATGACGTACCAGACTCCAACAGTGACTGGCTGCTTGAGATAGTAAGGAGGAAACCTTATCTCCACCAAGTCCCAGGCAATGCTGGGCTCTGGGGTTATATTTCATAATGCAGATATCCAACTCTGACAGTAGAATTGTCACCAGAAGTGGGTCATCAGTTCCAGGTATCAGAGGTATCACACTCCCTTTCTTTCCCAAATTATCCCTCCTGCAAACTGGCCATGGACATTTCCCCCTTCCCGAGACAGCTGTTGGGCTGCTGTCACCAGTGGGGTCAATTTGCTCAGTCAGGAAGGCAATAGGCAAAAGAAGCAGATAAAATGAGCAGAGCTGACAGGTATTACCACAAACACATCTATCAGCCCAGTCAGGAACACTGGCAATGCAGGTATCTCCTGCTGTTTGTGGTCAGACACTCCCCAAGGCCCAGCAGAATTACCAAGATCACCTTCTGTCTGAACAGGGACTTCAAAGGACATATGCAGGCTCTGTCCATCCAATGACAAGATGATGGTGATTTTTAGGAAAAGGAAGTGTCAGCAAAGCAGGATTCCAACAACTCAACCGAGACTCACTACTTTTCCTAAGACTGACAAGGTACAAAACCAGTAGTCATGAGGAAAGCCACAGTAAAGTGGTGAACTGTGTGAAGACTGTTGTGGGCTTTTTTTTAACAAAACAAACAACATGGGTACCTTCTCAAGATGAAGATGACTGCTTTCCCCATTGGAAAAGATGACTTTTGTCAGCTGCTATTTATTACTAAAAGATTTGCTTCCCCAACTCCTGTACCAGTAGATATATTCTGTGAAGTCATGCAATAAAAATATGATTGCTTTATGGACTGAGAACAAAGAATCACAAACTCTCCTTCAAAGTCTTCTTTCACATTGCTCTTACACTGAAGGAAATTCACTACTGCCAAACTCATAACAGAAGTCTACCCAAGGAGGCAGCAGTGGGCAGATCCACCAACAACCTTTTTCCTCCTTTCCCCACAACAGACAATTGGATGCCTTGGAGTTTGAAGCATCCAGTAAAGACAACAGCAGCAGCCCATTACCACCACCTGTAAAAAGATCATTTTCTCTACCGTTTTCTGCTGGATGCCAAAGATGGACCTTTGAAATCTGAACCAGTCATATCCTTAAGCATTACCTGGAATGAAATAAGCTTGCAATCCAGAGAAGTTTTTGGAAGTTACTACATTTGGTAGCTACCCAAAGGGTTTTAAATGTCCTATTCCTAGAAGATAACATGGAGAACTAATCAAATCATTAAATTATCTTTCTGCATTTCCCCTATACTTCAGCTTGGGTTGTTCTACATGATATTCCATGTGCAGGTTTCTTTCCCAAATGTGCTTTAATTTAAATAGAATATATGGATTTAAATCAAAACAGGCAGACACAGAAATATGCTGGATGTTACTAAAAGATATAGCTCACTGCATTTTTTTTTCTTTTTTTCCATCAACCATAGAAAGCTTTATTCCAAGCCTGATAACACTTTCAGTTACAAAACACGTGGCAAAAAATAACAGTTAACACGCAAGACCTGCCATATTTCTACTTGCCTCTATTCTTATACTGGACTTCCCACATTGAGGGATGGAGAATAAACCTCTCTTATTTTTAACATAATGAATATACCTAAGGGTAGCAAATAAATGTTTTTATTATTTTCAATTTCATTTCACAAATGTTTTACTTTCCCCAAGCCGCCATTTGTTAGTGCAACAAACCACACAGTGCTAGTTGCTGAGGTATATATGGTTAAACTAATTTCACCTTCAACCCAAACTGCAGTGTTTTCTCTCACCTTTTATTTTTTAAAGTAATGAAAGCCATATAGTCACTATTTCACATTTCTAAAAATAATTCCACTCTAGAGTAAAGAATGGTTTTGTAATAATGACAGGCTGCAAAAAGCAACAGCCTTATCCTCTATCACCCATAGAACTCCTGCTGTTCTTTTTTTTTTTTTAATATATTTTGTGCAAAATTAAGTTCTGTGTAGGTCTGTACCATAATTTGGAAAAAACTGTGTATAAAATGTACTTAATTTTTAAAAACAATCCCAAAGTCAAACAACAGAGAAAGGAGAAACAGATCAGAGGCAGCTGAAGTTTTCACATGAGAAACTAAATATAGTATGTTCTTAAAGCTCCAGTAATACATTCTTCCAAAATCCAGAATGCACTTTGGTCATTATTAAACATTAGTACAGAGGCAAATAAAATACAAAATGCTTGTTTGTGTTGCTTTATATATAAAAATATTTTTATACCACATAAGTTTAAGATTCAATACTTCCAATCTTTCAAGATTCTGAAGATTAGCAAACATAGGGCAATATCCAGACTCTTGTCAACAATTACTTGTTGTTTTTCAGTATGAAGCCAGTATTTTAGAAACATAAAATGTAAGAATACTTGTGCCTGGTGGTATTAATACTCCCAAAATAATGTGTAGAAGGAAAGTTTGTTAGAAGTTACTTAATTCCACAGGGATGGACACATTTTTGTCACACGGAAGAACCACGAGTCAATATGACAGGTCCTTGTGGGAGGCAGAGGGAGAGGTGTTGGAAACCCCAGCAGAAAGCACATGGGAATGACACCTGCTGGGGAGGAATGGGAGTTATTTTAAAACACAAACCTCCCAAGCACCAGGCTTTGTAGCTCTGCTGCTCACCAGAGCAACTTGTTCTTTGTGTTTAATTGTTCTTAAACTTCAATGTGGTATGAATGGCATATACTATAGTGTACAAGAGGAGAGCATCTATCTATCTTTTGCTCAGTCATTCAAAGCATTCCTTTCACCAGTAAATAATTTGCTTGTTTAAATATTCAACTTCAACATATAATACATACTGCTCCATAGTTCACCATAATATATCCCAATTAATATACATTTATATGTATAAAGTTTCTCATTAAAAGTAACAATAAAAAGTGCGCATGCACAGTCAGAGCTGCACAGAACAGCTCAGTATTTCAAATAAATACAATATTTAGTTTTTATCAAAATATCATACAGCATGGTAACCATTTACAATTATTGCTCTAATAAGTGTGTTATCAAAGAACACTTGTTGACTTCTTATATAATACCTTTTTAATATCCCAGGATATTTAAACTGCAGCCTATATGAGTTTAGATCCTGGAATTACTCAAAGTATTAGAAATTCCCACCTGTTTCTAATAGTAATAGAAAACATTTTTGCTACCTGTCCTACTGTATCGTCAGTACTTCATTTTCTGAGTATGTCTCACTTTTCTATTGCAACCAAGCATCTACTGACAGTGTCCTCATAAATGACTGGTGCAAATTAAATATTCTAAACAATTTTACCAGACTATCAAAAATCAAATTACTTCCATATAGTGTTACTGGTAACTAAAAATGTTCAGCATTGGCTTAGCTTTAACAGATAGAGCAATTTAGTGTAATCGAATTTCAGGATTTCAAACTCTCAGACACACAGTTTTTGACCTTTCCTAAATCTGACCCTTTCAAAAACTAAGCAAGTAATTTGAAAATAAAACATAAATGTCAACTAAAACAAACATAAATCAGTGAGAAGATGAAATAAATACAAAGATTGCACAAGACAGATGTAAACACTTCCGTTTTCCAAATTAATTCCTTGAAGAGGTTGTAGCTTCTGAAATACAGATTCAGTGGCTGCTGTGAGGCAGTTTTGTCCATCAATAAGCTTTTCTTTAACACTGTGTTATTTCATCTTCTTTCTATACCGTCAAGATTTGATCTTCCAGAGCTGAAAAAATTAGAGCAGTACATCAACTTATTTCTCAAATAATTTCTACCAGAACTGCAATACCACCATGTTTGGTTTTTTTTACTGCATTTCCTACATATTCTAATGACACACAAAATACATTTGTCATTCATTTACTTCTAACAAGAAAAAGATAGTAGATGTAAGCAAACTTAAAAGGCTAATAAAGGGCTTTGTGACAACTACAAGCTTGTGCCTCATAACCTGAATCTTGAAATAGTTTCCAAAGTTTGCAGTTCAGGGTGGGCCAGAGAGAAGGATCTAAGGGAACAGTCCTTCAGCAGTGACAAACCATCACTGCAGGACTGCTCACAGCAATCCCATTTCAACTGCAATAGTCACTGCAGTGCAAGACAAGGACAGCCTGCTCTGTCTGCCTCTCTTAAAGAGCAACAGAGTCAACAGTGAAGAATTAAGGAGAGAAACCAAATCTGGGATATGAAGAAAAGGGTGAGGAAGGTTTTGTATTTATGTGTACAAATGTCTCTGTATTTATGCCTAAGAATTCTTGTAATTAAGTGTTTCAAATAAAATTACAAAGCCACAAAATGGAAAAAAAAAAAGTTTAAAGGGCTTCTCTGACAAATACACCATTATTCTTCTAACGTAGATTTAATTTAATAATTTAGTAACAGTTTTCAAACAATAAATCTACTAGTTAGCATGGTTAAGAATTGACTATGCTTCAATATGTGTTCCATCTATAACAACATTACTTCTCAAGTATTTACCTTTAAATTAAATCCAAGCAAGTCACTGATGACACCAGAAACAGCTGACAAGATGACAACTTGGGTGATGTTATAAAGCAGTGGATTCATTGTAAGCCCATATAACCTAAAGGGACTGTCCAGTTCCTAATAAGGCAAAACAACAGCATCATTAAAAAACAAAAATTACACAAAGGGGGTTTTGTTCACATATGTAATGAGCAATATTAGGTACTTGAAGAAGCCTTCAAGTCCCAGTGGAGTATAACATTCTTCTATTATTCTGTGCAATGTGCAGGAAAACATCCATCACAGTAACTGACTGTTGACTGGTGTTGTCTAAATAAATCTTCCAAAAATTGGAGGCTACCTGTGCACAGTATCTACCAATTTGCTCATGAAGCCAAGAAAATAAAGAGCTAGGTGCCACCATCTCTGAATTCCTTACAATTTTCCAGAAATCACCTTCAGTGTTAAAAGAACTGAGAGGCAGCAGAACCACAAAAAGAAAGATTTTCCATAATGACAGAAGACTACCTCACAACTATGAAAATCAACAAGAATGTCCTTCCTATTGCAATTGCCTTCCTTTTTCATTAATTTTGAAACTACCAACTGACCAATATAGCCAAAAAAGGATGATAAAGGAAAAAAAATCCTAATAATCACTAGACTGCCAATATTTTACTTTTTTTTTCTATCGGAAGGAACAAAAAACTAGCCCAAATTAATCCACAACAAAACTTGAGCAAAAAAGCTATTTCACCTATTTTCAATTATTGGTGTGTGAATATAGTCACCCAAACTTTTCTGGCCTAGAAATATGTCAAATAAAGGAAAGAAAAGGAAGTTTTAAAATATAAGAGTCGATTATATAAAATCTGCCAACTGCTTTGGTCATTTATATTTTCTAGCTTTAAATTCATCTTCATCCCTCTCCTGCATTACATCCTGAGCCTTGAAAAAGACCTTATAAACCCTTTCTTAAAAATGAAGAATTTCAAAGCTATGATTCTTCTTTCAAAATGGTGAAATAAGAATGAACAACCTTTTCATTTAGATGTAATGTCGTATAAAACTGCTGCAAATACAAAAGATACAAAAGGCATGATTCTGTGAAGGACAGCAGACAAATTCTGCAAGGAAAAAGTTTTTAGATTTTGGATTCATCTTACCAATTCTGTAAGTAAGAAAATAGTACAAATATTCAACAGAATCTAATCTTTATAAAAGTTTAACAATCAAAACCACACAAAATCAAATGAAAAAAACCCTGAGCCCATTTAGCTAGTAGGCATGAGGCATATATTTGCGCTGATCACTAAGTACCAAGAATTTATTTAAAGCTCATAGTAGGTGGCTTGGAAATCTCACTTTTCGGTACGTTCTCACAGTAACTAAATGATGGTCTGGGTCTGGAATTTGTGCCACAAAAGCAGAGTTCCTCACTGGAAAAGGCATGAACAATTTTTTTGGAATACTGAGAAGAGCATGAAAAAATGGAAGCAATTTAAACCAAGAGTTGATCAGTATCCAACCTACCCACATTCTCACAGCACACAAACACTTCACCACCTCATGAAATGATACCCTGAAACTGCTGGGCTTTGTTCTTGTCCAGTCTCTCCTTGAATCCTGATAACCCTTCTGCATCCATAGTGTCCTTTGACCACCCAATGCACTGAGAATACTTCATTTGCTCCACAACCAGGTCCTAAAAGTCTTGTAGTACCTTATTCTTACACCAGGACACAGTCACTGATTTAGCCAGTCACTGTTGCTGTAGCACAACTCTCAAGCAGTTGCCTTGTCAGCTCTTGAGCCCTTGCTGACTGTCAGTTGTCACATGGAAAGTGCCGTGTATCTTTTGAGACAGGAGGGGACCAACACACACCTTGCTCAAGGTGTGCTGGTAGGAGGAATTAATCATCTAACTACAAGAAATACTCTGATCTCAGCTACTGGCTGGCTAAATTAAACAGTTTTAACTTCACTTTAAGGGCTGCTCCCTGGCACATGGGAATCAACAGGCTAAGGGACTCAAAATTCATTGTGTGGTAGAGTAAGGCCACAGGGTCTTAAATCACCACTGTATTGACACTCAAAACAGACAAAATTGTATCATTTATTTCTCAAGCATTCATCATCTTGACCACCCTTAAGTACCTTCTCTCACATTGCTAATATACAGCTATAGAATAAAACTTACTGGCTGCACTAATAAATTGCAATCCACAATGATAGCATAACAGACTGCAGTGTATGAACAAGCAGCATCCCTGTAAAAGAGGCACGGGGCAAATTTAAACTAAAGCACACCCTACTGCCTGCAGAAGTCAGACAAGTGACTTTAACCAATCTATTCTAGTTCTTTTTTATAATATGGGAATACCATTTTAATTCTTACCTTCAATAACTTAGTAGCAAGCTTTAAAACATTGTTCACTAGAGTCAGTTCTTCCTTCTTATTAGGTTTTTTCTCCATTTTCAAGTACAAGTTTATCTGATTAAAAACAAAAACACAAGTATCACCACCTACTCAGAATTTAAAGGAATTCATCTGAAGCTATTTAATATTTTAACAATGTGATTACTCAGCAGCCATATGACAAAACTATAATGACATTTCAGCAAGGAAGCAAACATTTTGTTTCCTTTTTAATATTCAAGAACAAGTACTGGCTCAGCACCACAGGAAAACACAATGCTTTATGATATAACAAATGGCATTTGACATTATTATAGTGCCAATTTTAAAGTTTAATCTGATCTATAAATTAGGCACAAAAAACCACCATCATAGGTAGGGTTTACATAATTTCTTTTCCTCATTCAAGGGTTGCCTGAGGTTTGACAATTCATCCAAAGGTTTTCATACTAGTGAGCAGACCTTACAAGACTTAACATCCTCAAAAGTTATTGAACAGAATGAAATGCTAAACCATAACTCTGCTAAAGTGTAATTTCTTTTAAAGATTCTAGTGTAATTTAGTACTTCATGAGCACCTTGAGTGCAGAAAATCAATCTTTCCAGTGCCTTGAAATATTTGAAAAATTATTAAACCCTTCATTACTGTAGGAGAACAGTATAATCAACGCTTCAATACTTCTGTGATACAGACTTTTTTAGGTCATTATTTCTGAGAAAGTCAAGAGTTCAAATTAGCTCTCTTTTGGCCTTTTAGCAATTTTGAAACATCAGCTTTCATTCTCAAACAACCTGTCTTTGATATCCTAGATCACACAAAGACTAGTTTTTTGGGTTTTTTTTCTTTTCTATTGCATAACAAAAGCAAATCAAAGGAAAAAAATACCTTGAAAAGCCACTAACTTTTTATTTTAGGATGACAACCTTCAAAATAAAAAATGAACAATTTAGCAAAGTAGTCCTTCTGATGACACTTATCTGACTACAGAAAGGAAGTCCTAGTATATGATGCTATGATATATTTCATGACCTCATTGTATGGTGGTTATTGAAATAAGGGCCATAGACATCTAAAACAAGTAACTGATTATCAGATCTCCACAAAGACCACTGTAAATTTCTTACACAGATTAAAAATCAAAATCTATGCCTAATCTATTCCAAAACATATTAAGCTCTATGCTTTCAGAGCCAAAGAGATTCCAATCTTTAAAGATAAAACTATTGATTTCAACAATGCAAGATTTATAAGCAGGACGAAACGAAAAATAAAGGCTCTAATTATCAACTCTGAAAACCCTAGGAAAATTCAAATCTCTTTTAAGAGCTATTATGATATCCTTAATTTCAATATCAAACTTGGCATCAGGAGAAGGAGTGTGTATGCACAGCCATCTACCACACCTATTTTGAGATTCAAAGCAGGCAAGATGACAGCTATGGTCACACCATACATTCTATTTTGCTAACATATTTCCAAGACCAATTAAAAACACTTTCAAGAAGGACCTGAAAAATTACAACCAAACAGCATAAAATCAAAAAAATCCCTCTTAGTTTCCCATCATGACTCCTAATCATGAAATTCATAGGCTGAATATAAAGCACAAAGAAGTGCTTGGAAATTGGCCAGCAAAAGCAGAATTTTCAATTTCATCTTATCTGTGGAAAACTTAAATTGCATCTGGGAGTTGAGACTCATTTGTCTTTTTTTGTTATTGTTGTACTTTCCAGTTTGTTTGTTTTCAGCTTTGTTCTCTTCTCAGTAAGTCTAATAACTGTAGTGTGCCACTTTCCAGGACACTGGATCAGATGCACTTTTTTAGATAATATGAGTGTTAGTCAATTTTTTGGGCTTGACCTTTCTTGAAAAAGCCAAAATGTTAAACTTCCATGAGTCTGCCTCAAAAACACTGTAAATATGCTGTAAAAATGACTTAAAAAAAAGATCTCCAAGGAGTCTAGAAGAGACTGTATGTAATCCATGCAACCTAGCACTCCTAAGCTATGGGACTCAACACAGGAACTCACTTCATAGAGGGTTACGTTTGTTTTCAAATCTTTTACTCACCCATCCAACACTGAGATTCCAGAGGGTTTTTTTCATATTTAAAAACTATGTTTTATGTTTGTGTTCTGTTAGATGTTTAATTATATCAAAGGAGATGGTATCTCTAAGGCCACTTACTTAAACAGAAGTTGGGATAAAGTCAAATATTTATCTCAGAAACTGAACACGGGTTGCAAAGTTGTTTCACTTCCCCATAATTAACTCCCTAATCCAAACTATTTTAATAAATCCACAAGGCCTGAGACCTACCAGATTAAGTAGTTGTTTAGATATAAAAATATAGGTCTATACAAATTTTCACCTGCTCAGTAAGTAATATTGAGGTATTGCTGTACTTTTTACTTGTTTCAGATCCAAGAGTAACAAATCTTAAGAGAAAAACCGTTAGAGAAATGCACCAAATTCCGAGTTCCCAGTTGTAGTGACAATCAAGGAAAATCTCATGCATATGAAGTAGCTGGAAAAAGAAAGAGAAAAGAAATCAAAATCTCATTTCAAGTAATAATTACATTAATGTGCTGGCCTTACATTGATTCACATTTGGGGAAGAAGTAAGAAACCACCCACAGAAGTGGGTCTAAACCACTACAATTATGATACAGGAAATAGTTACATATCTCCACAACTTCAAGAAATGCATCCCAGAAATAAATAATGGAAGGCTTTTAGGCCTGGAAGATTTGACCCATAATTTTAAATCAACATTGTATCAGATACATGAGGTCTGAAAAAAGATAAATAAGAATATATACACTAAGACAATATTAAACTCCTGTTCAAACTTGCAAAGGCACTACATGGCATAAAAAAAAAAATACACCTTCACATATACTAAATTTTATGTAATTTACATTCTTAATAAAATACTTATGGTCAGCTAGCAGGGAAATACAATAGAATTAATTAGAAATTGGAAAGAAAACACAATCAGAAGCCATTCAGAAGGTCCCCCATATTTTGAAACAGAAGCTCAAGGCCAAATCTTAAGCAACAGAAATCTTCTTTAAACATAGATTTGCTTACTGAAAGATTTTCCACTAGAGGGCAGGCAAATATAGCCAAGAAGCTTGCTTCTCACAAAAAGCATCAACTAAGTTCAATATCAACTGTATTTGCAGAAGTGTGCTTTGATGCAAAATGAAGAAAAAAAAAAGTGTTCCAAAAACCACAGTGAAAAATAAAGGAGGATACAGATTTAAAATACAACAGTGATATCACAGAATATCCTGAGTTGGCAGGGATACACAAGGATCATTGATTGAGCCAACTCCTGGTCCTGCTCAGGACACCCTCAAGAAGCACACTGGCCCAGGTGTAGAATCCACCACTTTCCCTCCTTAGACTCCATCCAACTGGTGATTGCCCAGCCCTCTAATCTGCTGCAACAAAATTTTCTTTTGCTATTACAGAAAAATATTCTAAAGTAGGTGAAATGACAATACAAAATGGAGCTCTATTCCAAAAAGCTCTAACAGCTATTACTGTTTTTTCACTGGGGTCTTCTAACAAACTAAAAATCACCATGAAAAAGGCACTCAAAACAGTTTTAAAAACTATTTAAGTCATGGTTGTTTCTTTACAAGTAACGTTTCCTCACCTGTGCACAACAGATAAACACAACTGAGATAGTCAGTAGGAAGGCAGATGAAACAATTACATCCACTGAGCGCTGAGGACCTCGACGCTGAAAATAGAGGATATGCATATGTGAGTGAAACCCCACCCTGTCACCACTAGTTTGAACTAGCAGGACTAGTTAGAATCACACTGTTCTTCACTGCTTATTTCTCAGTTGAGTCAGTTCCCTACACACCTTCTTCTGATCACTTTTTTGTTAGCCACATTATGCTACAAATGTTCCTGGTGGCACAGGAAAAGGTGGAATATACAAGTGTGGTTGCAAGGAAATAAGGGAAGACATTCCACAACAGGTCTACCACATGCAGAAATTTAAAACACCCAAACTACATTCTATTATCCAAGTGATGTTATCCTCCTTTCACCCCTCCAGCACCACACTAAATCTTGTTTGTTTATAGATCCTGCTTTCCACAGCCTCCACACTGTAATTCCTTAATGTTTTCACAAATCTTTTTCTGCTTGTAAGAACTAGTGATAGGAGATTTCAGGGATCAGAATGTCTTACAGATAATACTTGGGCATAACTTCTAGCTTCACCTGGCATCCATATACACACAGCACAAATCACAAGAACTGTCTTGCTTTATAAATCCCTTGTGTTAATGACACCAATTGATGAGACTCTTAAAGTAAGATATTGTTAGTATTAGACTACAAGTGGTCACTTTTTACCCAAGATACTCACACAACTTTTCAACTGGCATTACTAAGACAAGACGCCAACTCTGAACACATCCAGGCTTTAATCCAAGGTGAAAACCACACAATAACTTTCTCAAAATCTGTCTGCCTGCAGGCACTGCTGGCTCAGACTCACAGAAATGAAACATATATGAGACATATGCACCAATAGTAAACGTACAGGAGGAAATACTCAGACTACAACACCAACCTTCCATCAGCAGCATAGGAGATATTTTATGTTAGAACATAAACATACCGTATTTTAAGATGTTTGAAATTTATTAAATGTGTTTAAATCTTATTAAAGAAAAAATATACATTCCTTTACCTTTAGATAGGACCTGAGAGAAAGCCACATTTTTATATTCTGCACTTTCTTCAAGCGGAAGTGAGGTACCTCTGATTTTCTTGCCCTTCTAGCAGATGTTAGATGACCAAAAAGTTTGGCAAAAAGTAGCCTCTGCAGACAAGAATTAAAATTTACCTCAACTGTTAAATGATTTTCAGAGGTACTAAAAAAATAAGAGAAAAGGCTTCACTAAATATGTCAATATAATGTACAACACACCAGTATAAATTAAAATAAGCTAATATAAACCTTAAGTTTATAGTAAGTGCAGCATATTATTAAAGAGAGGAAATACACTAAACATTTTAAGTCTCCACATCCTAATGATTAAAAAAATTTTGCTAACACTTTGAGTTCCTTTCTTCAAATTTTAGACAACATATCTGTTTATCCTCTTAAAATATTTGGAAAAAAACCCCTAAAGCTGCCAATTATTTGCATTAGAAAGCACCTGTACCACCAAAGTTCCTTTTAATAGAAATCATTATTAGAAGTAGGTTAATTCTATTCTGTATTACATCACATAGTTTGACTATAATTTGAGAATGGAAAGTATCAAAATGTTTCTCTTGCAGACCAGTAAGTATTTATATGCTGCAGCTTGTAAGGTTGCTCTCTGAAGTTTCAATTGAAGTAACAAGTAACGGTGTAGTACTTCAGAGCGCAGCTCTCACCATCTCCATCTCCAGAACTCATCTAACAACAAAGCAGGCAGGGCCTTGGCCAGGGATGGACAGAACTGTTCTGAATGTCCCACCCCTGGAAGAGTTCAAGGCCAGGTTGGATGAGGCTTTGAGCAACCTGTCCTAGTGGAAGGTGTCCCCTGCCCATGGCAGGGGGATTTGAACTGGATCATCTTTAAGTCCCTTCCAACCAAACCATTCTATGAATTAAATTGAAGATTTTGAATAAAACACACTGGAAATTTATAGAGCCCTTTTCCTGAAACTACTTTTCCTTGTGGAAATCTGAAACAACTGGGACGTGAATAAGCGTTGGGATAATTCATTGAGCCAGCTCTCCCCCAAAAATTCTCTCCAGGAAAAAATAAAAAAAAAACCCACCAACAAAAAAAGCCCTTTCAGCTTCAGGGACTTCAGTCCAGTAGAACTGAATCATCTCCTAAACTGCAAGCCCACTGAAGTGTTTGTCATCACTGATCTATGACTCATAGCCTGCTGAAGAAAACAAGTTTAAAATATCCACAAAGTCAAAAAGTGCAAACATTAAACCTTGGTTTGCTTTAGATGAAAGTCTCTCAGTTTGCTGTTCATACCTGTTTATACGTTCTCTCTGCTACACAGAGCAGAAAAAAGAAAATCCACACTAGGGACACCCGGACCATGAAACTTATAATAACCATTGAGAGAACCAGAACATCTCCATCTGATCCAAATGCAGTCATGCAAAGCTCAGTGGCAGAATGTGCAGCCAGTTGCTCTAAATCTTTTGCTTGGAAAAGTCGAAAGACAAAGGGCATTAAACCCAAGATTAAAGATACGACATTTCCAAAAATCTGATAGCCAATTCCTGGTATATAGCTGTTCACCTAAAACCAAAAGAAAACAAGTATATATTTAATTTTGGAATGATTTTTTCATTAATTCAATAAACAAAATATTAATGTTTTTTTATTTTATCACAAAGAACACTTTATAATCTGGTAAATTGTATGAAAACTTCAGCCAATCAGCTTCCCACTTTATTATTAAAAAACCACAAAGTCCTCAAAGAGCACTCAACACACAGGAACCAAATAAGACAAATAATTTCAAAACCCAACAATAAAACACTGCAGTTAAACTCCAGTGCATATACCTGCATTAAAAATTCACTGAATGCTGAATTAGCCAAGTGGTCCAATCAGAGTGAGCTGCTTAGATCCTGTATGTTGCTCCTATTTTTGTTTGGTTTTTAGGTTATTATTTTTATTTTATGTTATTATTTTTAGCAGAATCAAAGTGTTTACTGTGCAGACAGGACTGGAGTTCTGTTGTGCTGGCTATGGCTTGCTGAGTTTCTCTCTGCTGTGTATTGCATCCAAACCTGTCAAGTCTCTGAGTCAGGCAGAGATCAGAATTAGGTTTGTGAATAAGTTGCTTTTTAACAAGTCGGAGAGAGTGAGTATCAACTTGTCAGAACTAGTGAGAGTTTTCTTTGGCTATGCTGGGATTTTATGAGCTCCACAAAATACCCATGTTGTCTATATTGAAAAAGAGCACATCAAATGCATTTCCAACTGTTTCCTGAAGAGGAGTACTAGGAAAAAGGAGGAAGCACTAGTGAGAACATCCCACTCATCCTCTTAGAGGTTTGTTTCCTAAAGAGGAAAGCTTTCTTTTCCAGTCCTAACTTTAGCAACCAGATACTCAGATCTGTATATTCCTAACTCAATAAATAACTTGTTCATTTAAATCAAGGAGATAAATTCAAATATTCACAGCATCTATCAATAAAACTGAGGTTGACTATGTGAGTAAGCACCTAAGAATGCAACCTTTTACTGTCCCAACACAGAAGATCTGGTAGCTCTTTAATCTAGTAGTAACAAGTAAACCAGAGTGATGCAAGATATAGAACAATAATGTGAATAATAGATACTCAAACAGTAACACGAACAACAAAACAAATTTAAAAACCCACACCAACCAACAAAAAAAACCAACAACAACAAAAAAAACCTAAACAAACCAACAACAAAAACCAGAACAACCATAAACTAACCTTAGTCGTGATAGTGGTAGTGCTTACACTTCTACATACAACATTTGCATAAAGTAAAACAAATACTCACTCTGTTCATTATCATACCACTGATTTCAAGCACAGACATATCTGCTTTCTTGCAGTCATTACCCTCCCATACAATTGCACTTATTTTTTCTAGTCCTGGATTCAAACTGTGGATCCAAGGCAAATGACTCTGGGAAAGACAAAGAATATCTTCTATCAGAAATAAACTATTTTCATGTCAATGTGCCTTTGTCAACAGTGTACTAACAAATACCCTCCCTGAAAAAACATCAAAACAAACAAAAAACCCAAAAACAAAAACAACAAAACCAACAAAAAACTCATACAAAAAAAAATACCCCAAAACCCCAAACAAACAAAAACCACCAAAAAACCAAACCAAACCAATTTAGACTGACATAAATATTGCTGCATAGCATTTACTTCTACTATATATTAACCTCATTCTTCAAAACCATCCCCTTGTTTTCCAAGAAATAGATGTGAGAACAAATCTCCATACTCCATTTTCTAATAGGGATGACTTAATGGGATTAAGGATTTATTGGCTTCTTTTTCACTCAAACATACCCAGGAAGAGAGAAATATGAAAACAAAGTTCTACATATAAGTAATTTTTAATTCTGACATTTAATGAGTCGTTTTTTTATTTACCCTTACATTCTGAAAAGCACTCTTCTCAGGTCAAGCCTGAGGGAAACAGGTTTTTTTATTTGCTCTTTGTACACTTCACAATCCTTGTTATGCACAAAGACCACTCTTGCTGTATGTGCCAGACAGAGAGCAGTAGGTGTCTCATCAACACACACAGCTCCCAGAGCCAAACAATCCCAGATTAATCTTCTGAATGCACTTAGGGATCAGGAACCCTTTCTTTCAAGCCACAGAGCCAAGTGAGAACTAAAGGATATGGAAAAAATGTTGAGGAAACTAGTACTGCTGTGGCCATTTCTTGATTTTCCCCAGCCCTGTCTCTCTCCTATCCCATTCAGGAGATTAAATTTGCTTTCAGCTTTAGTTACCTGGCCCAATGTGCATCACACTGCTGGAGGTGGTGGTGCTGGCAGGGGCAAGGGCATGCTATTATTTTTAGATTTTAATTATCATTGATTAAAAGTAAAGCTTTATTTTCATTTTATTGCTTGCTTTGTAAATATTGATCTGAAATATTTGTAATCTGCTGAGTACTCAATTTTCTTCCTTCTTATTTCCAATGGGTGAAGAAGAAATTATTTATAGTATTGTAACAGCGTAAATATTTGTTGCAGGTTTTTCTTCACCACAGTTTTCCACACTCTCCCTCTAGAGGGAGTATCAATACCAGGAGCTGAAACTCAAAAATTTACAATCTGCAATCAAACAGAAAAAGTTCTTAACTGGTCAAATCAATATACTGATTCCTGAAGTCAATATATACACTGTAATTCAACTCACTACTCCAAGGTTTAGTGTTTTATGGAATGCAAGCAGGAAGAACTAAAAATAAAAAAAAAAAAAAAGACAAGATTGTATGAAATAATCCAAATTGCTATTATTAACTTTAAGGTAAAAAAAAAAAAAAACAACTTATAACCAAATAGAACTCAGACATGTATAATACACCCATGAGATCATATATATACACATATACATAAAGCACACGCTATCCTTCTGTTTGCTTTTCTTATATATACATTTCTAAATAAGCAAACAGAAAGATGCCTGAGATAAGTGCTTATAAAAGCAATTCCACTAGAGAAAAACAAAAGGGGGAGAATACCCGCCAAAACCTAAACAACAAAAAATTAAATGAAACAAAGGAAAAAAAAAAAAAAAAACCAAAACCAGAAAAACAAACAACCAAACAGAACTACCTATCACAGAGGAAACAAATCAATCAGTACTTACCCTAAATTAGAATTATGATTCAAGCACTCAAATATTCTATAGGCTATTTTGATGTATCATCATACCCTCTTCTATTGACAAATTAATGACTGAACAGTAGAAATCAAATTTTACTTCATTCTATCAGATCACTTTGGCTCTGTTACTTCCATCTAATACAGGTCTTTCTCACAGGCCTTCTGTAATGTATGACAGATAACACTGAACTTGTGTGTAGTGTAAAAAAGCAAAATTTGTGGATAGCAACCTGATGAAATGGGTCATCTCTGAATTCTTTCTTCACACATGGATTCACTTGAGGGCTTTCCACGTCTGTCTCGCTGGTACAGGATGAGTGGCACTCAGCACAGTGTAAGAGGTCCTCCCACAGCACATCTTCAGTTTCGGACTCCGGCCTCGCACTCTCCGAGTCTTGTCTGGAGCTTGAGCACCGAGAACTGCAGCTAGTACCTGATTTAGGTGTATCCTGAAACACAAACATCCACTGGAATTAATGCCACTGTTTTATTCTACATCATTTCCTGGCAGAGATGTTAGAAGGTTCAGATTAGCGAATCTGTGTTTATCTGGATTTTTAGGTTCTAACCTATTATCCTTGTCATCAGAAAGATTTGTATGTTATGGCAAGTGTGCCTAAGAGGCTGCGCTTTTTAAGACATTGTACCAAAAAGTAACAATCCCTGCTTTTTAGGGAGCGGGTCACAGAAGGAAGAATCAAATCATACTCATTATTAAAAGGAAATAACTACTTCACAGATTTTTAGACTTCCTTAGTTTAGAATTTAACAGCAATTATCAAGCCACAGACTCCAGCTATATCTCAAACTTCTGAGGAATTGACCCTCAAAGTCCTCAAAAGTCACATTGTTATTACTAACACACCTTCTCAAAGACAGAGTGAGCTCGTTTGAAGACAGTAATGCATCAGGTATAGAGGGGAAAAATAAGCAAGGTACACCTAAACCTGGCATTAGCTATGTGTACATCTGTACAGTTAGACATAAAATTTTCATTATTTAAACAAACTGCACTCGACAAACATGTATGACTTTGTAAACTTCAGTTTAACCTAGCTCTTAGATAAAGAAAGAAAAATCTTAAGTTTGGACATTCAAATCTCAATGCATACAATGAAATGAAACAATCTACTGCTGTCCTCAGAACAACAAGGTAGAGTTCAAACTACTTTTTACAATAAACAGAATCCATTTCCAGCAATACAGGGGTGCAATATTAAAAGCAGTATCAGCCTACTCACTACCATCTTCTAGCAATTTCCATTCCCTCTTAACACCAAGTTTATTTCCTTCTACTAATTTCTCTTGAGAACACACAATTTTTTTACACTGAAAAAAAAAAATTAAGCACTGTTTCAGCAGACATACTAACTTACTGTGATTCATAGTCCATTACTATCTGAAGAAGTGTTCTTTATTCTTTCTGAAAACCATTCTTAATGTATTTTCTGCAAACCATTTTGTAAGGAAATGTTTTGAAAAAATTTGGTCTGAACTCTTTCTCCACCTTTTACAAAGAAATGCAGAAAGTGTCTGACATTTTTGTTATGTGTTTTTTTTTAAAGAAAAAAAGAAATTAAAATTTAAAAAAAATTATAGAAGGCAGTCACTACTGGGTACCACTGAGGCTTAAAGTTAAAAAAGTAAGAACAAGAAAAATAGCTTGCCCAAACAACAGTTGACATGTAAACATGAAGATATAAGAAAATGTAGGACAGAATTTGAGAGTATATCTACTGACTTCACTAATTTTTTTTTTAAAATACAAAGAAAGCTTTCACTGATTTGAAAACCATTGTTTCATTTCCTTTGTAATGGTGTGGGGGAGGTGAGTTGGTAGCAAGAAAGAAAAGCTTCCTCTTTCATTGCATCAGTCAGATCAGTGAATGGGGAATAAGCAGAAAACAGTTCTGCCACAGCTAAACATGGATTACATTTTGTCTCCTTAGTTTCTGAAGTATCTACAAAGTCTTCCCTAGCTTTGAAGCACTCTATGCAAGAGAAAATATATCTAAGCTGAAAAACAAAAGAAATCAACTGTAATGGTGTCTTTCTGCTTCCTCCTGTGAAGCTCTACGGCTGCACAAGCACATAGTGAAGGGACATCTTCTGTAACATGAAACAAACAGTGCCATTATCACAAACCACACATGCAAAAGGCATTAAGTGCTGAGATCAATCAACATTCTGGATCTTCCTAACCAAAGTCTGTGAGAAATAAGTGAAAGAATAGCTTGTTTAATAATTTTTTTATGCAAAGCATCAACTTCAAGGCTTTGCAGTTGTGATCAGAGCAAGCAATACCTGAACCCATTCAACACACTTCTCCTATATCAAGTAGGGTTTACTTATGAGATTCTGCCTATCAAACCCATCTGTCAGTGGACTTTTGTCACTGCTGATCTTACTTTTTGCTTTCTTTGCTCAGCCTCAGTGAAAAAATAGCCATACTGCCTTTAAAAAGTATTCCATATCTGTGAAGATGCATACTATTAGCAAAACACCCTTAGTTTTTAAAATAATGAATAAATAAACAAAACCACAGTGAGATATTTAATTCTTTTTCAACATTTGAGGCCTTAGAATTAAGGTTTCTGCTAACATGGAATCTGTGAAATCCCCTATTATAAGCTATAATGTCATCAAGTCACCTAAAATTTCAATATTTTTTATACTTCAACAATTTTGTTAAAACTGTCATGACTTCATGACAAGATTTTATATTATTGTTTCAACAAACACGAGGAAATGAAAACTCAGACTTCTCTGCAAGAAGGCGAGTAAATCCAGAATACTAAATGGAGAGAAAGAAGAGCAGTATCATGCTGAAAATTTGCATATTCTCAATTACTACTGTTTCTGCAACAAAGCAAATTTCCAGAGGAGATAACTGGTGTAATGAGACAGCAACAGAGTTACCATAACCCGATGCAAAATCTACCAAACGTATTTTAGTCTCCTTATAACAAATTGAAAAATAGGATGAAGTTCAAAGAAACTAGATTACAACCTCTTAATTTCAAAACACTGTCATTAAACAAATGCAAATTAAACAAATTTTGTCATTAAACAAAAGCAAAAAAAAACCCAAATTCTCTGTTCTTCACTAGCATGACTTCCAATTTACAAACTCTTAAAATCCAGTATAGGAAATAAAAACATTTGTGGAAATGTCATAGTTTAACTCCAGCCAGCAACCAAGTACATGCAAGCTGTTTGCTCAATATACCTTACTCATTAAGAAGTCAAGTGGTTTTAAGAATTTCCAGGCAAGAAGCAATAGAAGTGAATATACCTCCAGAGGGTAGTGTTTCTTATAATGGTGAGATTTCCTGTTTCGAAGTGTACAGTCACTCGAAGTGCGTTCTACATTGCGGCGTAAAGAATAGCCAGTTTCAGGCCCTTCCTCACTAGAAACTTCATCTGACAAATTTGTCACAGTCCTGTGAGTATCCTAGTGCAAGAAATACAGTATTAGTAAGACACAGACTCATATTTACTAAGTCTTGTTCTCAACTAGTGAAATCAAATTTCTTTCTACAACTTTGGTAGCTATGCTCAGTTAAAACAGATATTAATGCATTTTCAAGACTCAAAAGTAATCAGCAGAGCAGAAATTATGGAACAGAAATTGCAACATCAAAAACATTTTTTCAAAGGAAGGCCTAGTTCACATTAGCCTCAAGAAAAATTATGATGCTCTTATTTTAAATGTGATTTTTCAAAAACTGAACATGTCAAGATAGGCTTAGAGAAAAAGTATCCACATCTGAAAAGAGAACAAACCAAACCAAAAAATCCAAACCAACCAACCGATCAAAAGTAACAGTATAACACTGAATTATCCACATATTCAGTACAAAGTTAATATTTACCACCTCTTACAAGGATGAAGTGCTTAGAGGATGTATGTTGAATACTGAGCTCACCAATGTGCGATACTTTGAATACAGGATATCCAGGAGATAATAAGACCCAGACAAATTAAAAGTCTTTTCTTCCATGATCACTTCCTATGATTCTGCAATTATTCTATTATTCCCTCTCATTCCTATTCCTCGCTATGGAGGGTCCTGCCTATTGCACTTGAAGGGAAATCCTGCTTTTTCACTCTTTCTCACAGACCAATTAAAAAAAAAAAAAAAAGAAAAAAAAAAAAAGGAAAAGGAAGATGATTCACCGGCAAATAAATGCTCAGAATGACCTTAAAATTACAAATTGTCAGTAATCCAAAATCTGTGCCATTTTATCACAGAGACAGACCAAGGATGCCTGGATTTTCAGAGAAGGTACAGAACATTTACCCGGTCAGGAAATACCCACAGATAAAGCACAGCACACAAATTTGTGCATTGTCACAGAGAATACCAAAGAATATTAAAACATTAAGGTTCCTCCTACAACAAAAAGGAAAAGCCAGGAATATGATAAAGTAAGACAACTCACTATAATTTTTTGGCTCCAGGACCCTAAGCCTAATTTCATTTAAAAAATATTTTTAAGAATAAAGTAGATAAAAATGCATCAACGGCATCATAAAAAGCAACAAACACACTTACTTTGTGGTGACTGTGGTTGCTCAAGGCATCTCTCACTGTGGAAGGGCTCCACCCTGTCTCTTCTGGCCTAATCACTTCACACCGACGTTCATGGCCCTGCACACATTCTTCACTGCCTTTACCTGGCTTTTTCCCATCAAGGGACACGTAGCCATTATCAGTTTCAGTGGATTTATCTATTGAGTTTTTTGCTTTCTTAGATCTATATTTAAAACAAATACATGATTTAAATTAATTATTCTCCTAATTATTTCCCAGTCTAAATCCTGCTTATTCCCATCAACCCATGTTTTAGTTCTACTAAGATGTCCACAAATTAACAATATTAACATTTGATTTTGATGCCATATTTGTAACTATTTAATCTTCCAAATAATACCCATTATCCTCTCCTAAAATTGTTATAATATAAACTCTGTGTGTGAAAGAAATGTATATCATGTATTGTATATATGTATATATATGTATATCATATACATACACACATATATATGTATATTATATATGTAGCTACCAAAAGAAAAGGAAAAATGTTTTAAAAATAAAACTTCACAGCAGCTTTGACAGTAGAACCACAAGACTCAAAAATGAAAGAGAAACCCCTCTATTCTATATTAACAAATAAAAGAGGTTTGCTAGAAGTTGCTTTAATAATTATTAATTCAAAGCAAGCATGCAATTTCCTGAAGCTGCAAACAAACATGCTGTTTAGTACTCTGTACACTGATATTTGGTGTTGTTTTGAATATATTCTGCTTACTGACAACCCTACTGAATAGAAGGGGATCTACTCTTTTCTGTATTATCCAGTAACTCCCCAGACAACATTTTTCATTCTCTCTTACAAACATACCAATCAATCTGTTTTTTAAAAGAAAAAATCTCAAGGCTACTTCCACTGAATAGTCTTCCATAACATCCTCCAGAATCAAGACCCTTTCCTAGACAATAAATGTACCAGCAAGACAACCTCATGCAAGAAGAAGGCTCTCTCAAAGCAAACATTTGGATGATTACACTCCCAAACTAGAAAGTGCAGTGGATGAAGGGATGAAGAGGAATAGCAACTTGCTACCTTGCTGACAGGGACTTTTAGTCTTCTCTTAAGCTTCTGTATTGTCAAAGTAAATTAAATTTTGTTTTGTTTTTTTTCAAATTCCCAGAATGCTTGGTGGGAAAAGAGGGGAGAGAAGACAAGAGGAAAGTGTTATTTAAATATGGCTTCTGAAATTTTTTATTTCAACTAGAACACTGGGCATAGGTCAGGGAGCTACCAAGAATCTGTTCAATTGATCTTGTGCCCCTGTGACAGAATATGTACTGCCTTTCTCTTTAAGGACTGAGGAATTCTGTGAGGGCTTGGATTACATAGCAGAAGATTAAATTCCTCTTTAATATGTACATCAAACAAATTGGGAGAATTTGGAGAGCCGACTCACATTCCTTCTAAGGTAAGGTATCCCACATATAATTTGTTTTCGCCTGAATGCAAAAAATGGTTAGGGACAGTTGGATAAAATAGAAAAAAAAAATCCAAAAATAACCAATTCAGCTTACACAATAATGGCATGCAGAAAAAATGGAATAAAGGGAGGCAGACAAAATGATCAAAAGAAGAGACATTGTTACTAAGGTATTTAATTCTCCCTTCCAATCTTTAATTTCATTTTGTCACCCTAACAAGGAAAAAAGTTAACATTTATATTTCTTTTAAAGCAAAGGGACTGCCTTTCAGTGGCAACTCATTGCAAAATAAGTGGGGTCAGTCATGAGTACTGAGGAAATAGCACTAAAATTAAATTATCTGCAATAAGGATGAGCTAATCTGTAATTCATTAAATATTATTCCAGCACTTTTAAAAAATTTCTTTCTAACAGTGCAGAAGTAAATACAATTCTCATCACACACACATCCCGTCAAAAACACTTCCTCCATAAGGTACTAAACTGTATGAGTGGATTAATGGGATAACTCTTCTAAGTTTGATTTGAGAAGTTTTTATACATTTTATACAAAACTTTAAAGCTAGAAGAAATAGCCTCGAACAGTTGAATAGGGACAGACAAGAGAAAGAACGAACATATGCATATATGCACAACCTTTTCAGATAGGATTTCAAGCAATGTTTGAGTGCTAAAACAGCAAGACCAAAGCTACTTGTCTGGTATCACCTAAGGCTCATTCTAAATAGCAGGGAGCTTGACTGAAGTCTTTATTTGCTTCTAACAGAGAAACTGAAGTTATTTTTTTGTAAGACTCCCTAAATTAAATGTAAGCCTCAAGCCAGAAAAACATACATTTGGGCTTAAAGTTAGGCTTTTGTGCACGTGTGTACCCTTGGCTTACAAAAATGTATCGTTTTCTAGAATTACTATATATACATACATCCTTAATCAACTTTTACAATTTTAGGCTATAACAAAGTATTTAGAGTAAAACAAAGAACACCAAGAATAAATACAATGTCTTAAAAGGCTTGAATATATATAAAAGCTAATCAAGAACAACTTTCAGTCTTATTCATGCATTAGCCAGAGAAAATATGGAAAAGTTAAGTAAAGTTTCTGGAAGAGTAGATTTGAACTCTCAAATGTTCCTCCAATGTATTTTCACTGGCATTGATCAGAAAAACTCTCCTCTCTGTTCCCACTGCAATATTTTTAGAGAAGTTACAAGATTTCCATTGGAGTAAAGACACTTTTTAAAGCAAATGCCCAAATCAGTACTACATTTTAAACAAATCACCTGTTTGGACAGTGCCCTCTTTTCGAGTAAAATTTATCAATAGTATTTTCTAAATTGCCCCTGTGCTGGGTAAAAGTTTAGAATTACAATTTTTAAATAAGACTGACTTCTGCCGACTGAAATGGTATTTACTGAATACACAGTTCCAGTTTACTGGGCATAGGCAAATGGTAGAGGTACACAGGGTCCTGCCCTAACACAGAGATTGTAATTTCTGAGGTTAATTGGAAATTATGCATTTATGATCTATACTTAAAATTCCAGAAAACAGTATGTCAAAGATTAATGTAAGTGAAAAACTGCTGAAAATAAGATAATGGTAAGATAATACTATGAGATATTCTATGTAAGACATTCTAATGTGCTCATCTAAAGTGCTTCCAAGTGTGTCTTAAGAAATAGAACAGGTGTAGCTGTGAAGATGTAGGTGTAGCTTCATTGAACTAAGATTTCATAAGATTTTCTTTAAGCAACATCACCAAGAAGTCAATGTACTCCACACTGCGCTCTTGCTTCCTCATTCCCAGCCCCACTCCCATTGTGCTGACAAAACTGTTTGCATTACCATGAAAAAAATTACATGAAGAAACTGAACTGCATGTTCCCCTGGGGAAAAAAAGATTATTTTTCATCTGGACAAGTCTGTATAGTTCTGGACATACAAACAACTGTGCCTCTGCAACTGAAGGGGTAACAAAAGACTAAGGGCAGTTTACTGCATTCTCAGTCACACCATGCTCTTTTTCCTTTGAAGACACTGTGTATAGTAAGTAGTCATCATGGAGCCTTAATGTCAATATATACATACACACTACCTCTCATGAAATGGTTTAAACAAGTCTTTATAACTCTTTCTAAACAAAGCACTTCTCAACTGAAAATACTCTGAGCCCAACGGAAAGGCAAGAAAAAAAAAACTTCCAACACTCCTCTTACTGCAGATCGGTATCTTCAATGAAGGGAAAACAAAACATCAAAAAGTTTACAGGATTACACTTGAAACATACCAGAGAGAATGCCCACAGACCCAAAGAACAGCCCTGGTGCCTTATCACTATGACCCACAGTTTATCAAAGAGAGCTTAACCCACACAGGAAAAAGGTCAAATGAATTCTCCTCTTACAACACTTTCAAACATTTTTAAAACTTGACCAGGGTTTCAAGTAGATACTCCCAGAACATAAGTTTTACCAGTGGTTAAGAGCACAGATCACAGGTATGACAGACATGTTAGTGTTGCTGTATTTACAATGCAGCATGCACAACAAAACATCAATGTAATAGCTTGCATTATCCCTTTTCTCCATTTAATACTACTTGAGTCTATTTTCACTTATTAATAAATGCTGATCCATCACACTCAAAATGCTGCATGCGTAGTATGTCTTGCACATAGAGCTATAGAATGGGTTTTTTAAAAACTTTTTTTAATAGTCCAATCAGTGTTTATTTGAATCCTGAAGAAAAAGTATGTCAATTGATGAAAGTGACAGAGTTAAATAAGCATTCTCTTGGAGTAACAAGAAGGTAATGTAACAAAGTAAAATTAGAGAGTTGAATTTTTCTCTTCAGCCTGGAGAAGAGGCTCCAGGGAGACATTTGAGCACCTTCCAGAGCTGGAGAGGGACTTTTTACAAGAGCACGTAGTGACAGGACAAGGTGCAATGGTTTCAAATGGAAAAAAGGTAAGTTCAGTTTTCAATATTAGAAAGAAATTATTAACTGTGAGGGTAGTGAGAATGGAATAGGTTGCCCAGAGAAGCTGTGGCTGCCCCATCCCTAGAAGTGTTCAATACCACACTGGATGAGGGCTCTGAGCAACCTGGTCTAGTGGAATTTAACCCTGCCTGTGCCAAGGGGAGAGAACTAGATGATCTAAAGGTCCCTTCCAACCCAAATTATTCTATGACAATTCAGTATTTTTTCAAAATTATTGAATCAGCATTTGCAAAAGTCAAGAAACAACGTGTTAGTCCATTTTCAAATACTCAAATGAGTTATTGAGAGCAAAAAATAGATCAAGAGAAGTTTAATCATTACATCAAAATTTACTTAATTAGAAAAGGGATAGTGCATCTCTAACACATATGTAGCCTTGAATAAATACAAACCCTGATAAAAAGAAAGCAGCATGCCAGATATCTCTGAAGACAGCGCCAATACTGCAAGAGGTGCTTGTACCGTAGCTCTGCACTGTTCCCTCCTGTGTGTTATCTGTGGTACTAGAGCCATCTCCTTCCCTATGTACTTCCAAATGTGCTGCTTTCCTTAATTTCCTTCATCAGAAGAGATTAAAATGGGAAGGTAGTTTTGTAAGTGCAATCTGCTAGTTCTATAACGTGTTCAGCAGTTTAAGCATGCAAAAACAAGCAAGATTCCAAAGTATTTTGCTAAAGCTTTGTCATATCAATTTCATAAACTCCATTTAATAAAAAAAGCATGACACATTCATTATTGTAATACTTTAACACAAAACACATTTCATTCCATCATCATCAGCTTAGACCTACAAAATTCACTGCTGCAGTGTTTCCCATTTTAATGGGATAATGCACTTTAGCAAAGCACAGTCAGTGGCGTGCTTGGAAGACTTCAATTCTACATTACCAAGAGCATCTCTCTTCACATATACTTTCCACAGATTATTAGCCAGATTTATAAAACTAAATTTCCAGTAATATAAACACTGTCACTCCACTACTATTCAAGTAACTGTTTTGAGACAAAATGTCAGATTCAATTAATTAAAATCCAAATAAAACTCTGCCTAAATTAGTCAATACATAAAAGTTAAAGAGCACCAATTAAGCACCATTTTGAAGTTTCAAATAAAAACAGAGCATCAATTTCTCATCTCTAGCAAAGCACAAACTGTAAACCCCTACATTTTTTTTCATGCACATTCTCTACAGTAGTTTAACAATCCTAAATGATAAAATATTTTAACACAGTCTATACCTTCTTCTTTTACCCCCTGTGCTGGGAGGTGGCTTAGGAGTTCGTGTTGAAACAATCTGACAGTGCACAGTCCCAAGCAGCAACATGAGCCATATTGGCCCAATGACTTCAGTCAGAGGTATATTATGTGGGCTTTGGGCTGTATAGAATAGCACTACAGCAGCAACTGGAAAAGAAAGGGAATGAAGTTGAGTTTAATGTCTGAAATGGCCAACTCAGATGGCTTTTGTCAAAAACAAACCAGTCAGATGCAAACCTTCACCTGCATTTCAAGCCAACTCATGTAATTCTGAGAGAAGGAAAGCATTATTTTGTTGAAAAACAGTAGCAATTAGGGTCTAAACAGTTCACTACTGTCTTAATACCCATCTTTTCTTTGATAATTGTAATATTACAGGTATTGCCCAAAAAAGTGGCTGAATGAAATTAGGATAGAAAAACATTTGGAGTGCTGTATTTGTCATGAAACCACTTTAACTATGGTGAAACAGCAGTAGGAGACAAAACCAAAAAGTATCAGTCTTAAAGCAGCCCAAATAAATTTAATTCTGTATCATGTGTTATGACAAAGCACAAACCAGTGAGTCTGATGAGACTTGAAACTAGAAACTCCTTACACAGCAAACTCCATGACCCAGCCAAGGGATAAAACTGCCCATATGGATAGGCAGCCATGCGTAAGTAAATCCTATAAACATTCTGTATATACTTGTGCACATACTTTTCAGTGGTGAGGAAAGATTAAAAGAGAAACCACGTAAACTATGGGGTAGTACAGCTTAAGTGACCAGGGCTCCAACTAGCACTTCTGGTTGGTGAAAGGGCCAGCTTCCAATTCCATGGCTGTTAGTTTTGTAACCTTAGAACCACTTTTCATATACAGCCAACAACCAGGCTCCTGTATCCAGAGCTCAAACACTCAGAACCATCTCTACAGCCTCCAGGTCAACCTGAACACTTCCACCAGGAATAAAGCAGGTGGAAGAAGCAAACCCTCTCCCTCTCTGCTTATTCTATGTCCTTGTTGCTCTGGCTGGAAGAGCTGTGATGTGTAACTCAGCTGTGAGAATCTATCAAGAAAAAAAAAAAACAACAAAAAAACAAAACCACCCACAGAAACTCCAAGAAACAATTCAGAAGCAGAACTGGGAAATAATTCTCTATGCCTAACATCCGTACATGCCATGAGAACTTGGTTTTGTTTGTGTACTACTGAGAAGTGAAAGTTCTGTAATTTAGACCTGTTTCTAACACAAGAAATACAATTTCAACAGCTATCACCAGTTCTCTACTGAAATTGACTGAAAATAATGCAGCCACATACAAAGCTATGTGCCACATTCAAACATCTAAAATAAATCCCATGAAGCAACACTTAACACAGCAGGTACCTGGATGTGATGTTCTCCACTAAAAAGAGGTTTTATGTGTTTTTTGTGAAATAATCTTTAGCAAGGTAACCAGTATTAGAAACATGATGAACATACAAAACAATGGAATATTTTTGATTGTGGAGAAACTATTTCTAATTTATCATCTGTCTTCTTCCTAAATTAAAGCACAGCTTTTGAATGGAAATAACCTTTATTACTATACATGAACTTTTTATATGTTTTTGCTGTATAAGATTTCTCAAAGACCACATGCATCAATGAGAAATCCAACTCATTAAAAATCAATAAAAATAGGTACAGATAGCAAAAGAGAACTATCTCTTTCTAAATGAGCTTATCTGAGTTCCTCACACATACAGTTAGCTCCATGAGACATAAAATGTAAAGAAGGAGCTGATTTTGGCTCCTATCATACAGTTTGGAAAAACACATACTTATGAGAACACAGAGCTCCACAGATCCATGTGAAATGATTTGCAGGAGTAGGCCTACACAAAATAATTTTAAAATTCACTACTGCTGCTTAAGTAAAGCAGAGCTGTCTAGAAAAAATCCTCTTCCAGAAGACAGAAATCTGCAGATTGCATATTCCTACCACAACGTTTCACACAGGTTTAGAAAAACATTACCAATCTCCTGATCTTTTTTAAGTATGATGGGAGGGAAATCCAAGAATTTATTTCTGCACAGTGTGACAATACATTCCAGTTCAGGTGATCCAAGAATTGCTCCTACCAACAGCTAGGTAAGATTGGTTGGAGCAGGATTTCTTACAGCACATTTAATCATTTCTTTATGTATTTATAGAATTTTGACCTACACTTTTCTAAAATACAGTGGCTTATTTCATAAAACAGACATAAATGAAATAATATCACATTGAACAAAAAGCTGCCTCAGAGGAAGCAACCTTACATTTCAAAGACCAACAAGAATTTCTTTTCAAAGCATATAAATATTGGAAATATTTTTAGTATCAAATTTAAAAATGCATATATATTTAAATATATATCTCACCACCATAACAAACAACCATTAAATATAAAGAAAGAAACTTTAATAGTGATGCAAGAAATATACAATAAACACTAAGTTTGCACTTCATTTTCCCATTAGACTATAAAAACATTTTAAGTTAAAAAACAGGTATTACTCTATACTAGATAGATAAGGAAGCAGAAAAAGGTTTTACATCTATCTTGAGTCACTGGCCTGTTCTGTGACCTTGAGTATAAAACATCTCTCTGTAGCTCTCTTATCACACATTGTACTAATCACTTTACACTAAAGGAAACCAATGCAAATAAAACCTGGATTTTAAATCTACAGCCAAGGAAAAGGTTTTTTCTGTGGCTTTACATTAATGCTAGCAAGTATTCTGGTAAAGCTAATCAATTTTAAAGCAGTAATTCCAAGTAATGCAATTCATAAATCTTTAGAAAATACTTTAGGTAAATTAATTTAATTATGAACACAAATAAATGAAATATAGTCAAACCGTTTTACAACAATGTCAGTGAGAATCTGTCATGAAGACGAAGTCCAAGCTACAATACAAAATCCAGATTCAGGGCAGAAATATGGCCACCGGAATTCGAGGTGTTTTATTTTTAAGCTTCAATCATGGATTCTTGACATTTTGATGCTGCCTTACCAATCCTGTACAAAATTAATAACTAAGCACCCTTTCTGAGTAAAATAAAAGCAAAACTTCTATATAAATGCTTGGGAGGGGCTGTTTTGAATAGTTCCCAATAAGCAAATATGTCCATTTAATTTTACTTACATGTTTATTGCAAGTCTTTTATTTCAAAACTATCAAAAAACCTGCAGCTAATTCTCCACAGTTTCAATATCAAGTATTTCAAATAGTTGAATTATACTGTAATATGGAATACTATTCATTATTTCCAGCTATTTGTTAACTCAGAACCACAGAAATACTTTGTCACATTACAGACTATATGGATTAGGGAAATGATGCATTCCAACCAGAACTTAGTAAATCAAAGACCTAAGAAATCTGAGAGGAAAAAGGCTAGTTACAAGAAAGCTCTGTAATTAATGTCCTAAGAACTTGCTTGCACTCAGATTGTCTCACTATTTTTCTACTTTTAGGGTCTTATGGAGGTGTCATAAATTAATTGGGAGTATATTTTTCTAAAACACATCTACAAGTAAGAAGATAAAAAAATTGCTGCAGTGGTGTTTCTCAGAATAAGACACCTATGAACATGGTAAAAAAACAAACACAACTTTTTTTACTACCTATATTACTGTAAACAAGAATAAAATTATTAACACTATGGGATCTCTTACCATAGCACAGAAAAATTAGGAATCTATCTCAGAAATTAGGATAAGAAAAAACTTTTGATAGCCCACATGAGCATTTGTCAGTACTCCAGGTCTTGGGGCACTGGAATGGTGAGATTAATTTTGCACCTGCTAATAACATCACCACACTGCCTTTTTTTTATAACTCCATATATTGTTCTAATTAAAATTTCCAAATGATACAACGATTCACAACTGAGACAACAGATGGTGAATTTGAAAAAGTAATATTGCATGTTAATTGGATTTCAGTGGAAAATTCATCAGTCATTTAGCTTCTCAGGGTACTTACATTGCTCCCAACTTTCATTAACCTTCTGTTCTATATCTGTTCTACAAACTTCTGAAACACTTATTCTTTTGCTAACTTTCATACTGACTCACTCCATTACATTCTTCCCTTTCTAATTTTCCTCTTATGTATCACAAATAATTAAGAGACTCACAAAGTCAGATTGCTAGAACTCAATACTGAATATTCCAAAAACTGTGAACTGATTTCTGTTTGTTAACAGTTGCCCTGAACTGAATTAAATAGTCCTGAAATTATATTCAGATGTAATAAACCAACGTGTGCCAAATGCTGAAGAAAGCCTGTGAGGAGAGTGTTAAATTTTTCATTATGCATTCTTTATATACGTAAAAGAAATGTTAACCAAGAGACATATGCTTGGGACTGTGTCATTCCAGTATTTTCTGAAAATACTGGAATAGACCTTAACAGCATGAAGTGAACCAAGCAGCACACTGCAGCTTCCACATGGTTAAAATAAGGCATTCAGTCAAAGCTGATGGTGTAATCCAACTCTACCTTGGAGAAGGTAAAGAACAAGCAGCCAGAAAAAAATGACCCTTGATGTCACTTGTAGCCACCACCTGTAGAAGAACGGAAAGAAAACAACTCTCACGATTCCTTTGCGGGTCAAAGATGTCCAAGGACTTTCAGGTTTTGCTTTAGCAAAAGCAGATCCTTTAAAAAAAAAGAAAAGAAATCTCAATTTTTTTCATCATTATGGCTAACAGAAACCTCAGTTGTTTAATAGCAGAGTAGTTAAGATAGAGAAATGGTGGAAGTAGAAGAGTTATTCAAATAATTGCATTTAATAATTGCTCCTTTAAATAACTATCTCCTCAATCCAAATATGCCATAAATTGTTGATGTCTTCTTCACTGACATTATCAGGAACTTCTACAAAGTATTCAGAATGTTTGAAGAACAAAGCACTGCCATATCAAAATTATTCTAAAATTAATTATTAAAAATTGTTTTGTTTCACAGAGGTATCAAAAACTTGATATGAAGCAACAAGTCTCATGCTCGTGCAAGTGCAGGCACAGCAAAGGCCTTTCCCAACACAGAAAAGGGATCTAAAATACCAGCATCTGTAAATTGCACCAGCCATATCATTCAGGAACATGGAATGCGGTTGGGAAGCACTGCAGTGAATCTGTCCAACTGAAGATTAGCCCCAGGACCAGGAAGACACCCAAAGAATAATTTATCTTTGTGTCTCCTTCTATACTGCTTTTCTCATTCAAATGTCCTTTCTCTCCCATATCTATT
This sequence comes from Poecile atricapillus, assembly GCF_030490865.1. Classification (NCBI taxonomy): domain Eukaryota; kingdom Metazoa; phylum Chordata; class Aves; order Passeriformes; family Paridae; genus Poecile; species Poecile atricapillus. Next base: position 11,783,353 of record NC_081289.1, read on the forward strand.
TCTTTTCCTTCCCAGCCAAAAAACTATGTAAAATTTACTTAATGGGAATGTGATTTAAACTATGCAAAGTTATTGACTGAAAGGGTAACTTCTGCATGCTGCTACACCATCCCCATCTCATTTACAAGCAGCACTGGCATTAATGAGTACAGGTAAATGCATTAGTGGCATTTGTGATGCACAGGTAAAACTGCCAGCTCTGAAACTACTTTAATACCAACTCAGACATCCATGTAATCATTTAAACGCTATTCGTGTACATCACTGCACTGAAAAGGTCTAACACTGTTTCTTAGCTTCTTATAAGCTCAAATGTTATTTGATTTGTTTCTTTCTCTCATATTCCCAGTTTTTAGAAAATTATACTGTTAGATATGAGAAAAGCTTATCTGCACAACCACAGAGGAGTTCAAAGAGAAAACTGGAGGGGGGGAGCCCAAATAATACCTTGCAGGGTCCTTCCAGGGTTTTCCTCATAAACCCATCCCTGGAACCACCAGCCCATCTCAGACCCATCTCCATGAGGCCATTGCAGGACAGAGGCAGAAAAGCAGGTGGGAATCCAAACCATGGAATGAATACAATGAGCAGGCCCTGCCCAGGGCTGTCCCAGAAGAGCCATGGACCCCGCTGTGAGGTGTGAACCCTCACCGTGCACTGCTGGGAGCAGATCTCCAAGTCATCCTTCAGAGGAAAAGGGATGCTGCTGCCTCAGGGGTGGGACTCATTGCAGGATCCCAGGGAAAAGGAGCTCAAATGACACAGCACTTATAGGGCATTCAGGGAAGAATCCATGGGTGGGAGAAAGAAAGGGTTTGGGCAATTTAGGGAGGAACAAGTGCTGTGAAATTGAGGGGTAAAGGGCTAAAAAGGACTGGTCACACAAACAGCCAATGCCTAGAGCACTGTTTGTCTGGCCATGCTCAGCACAGCCTGGACTCCCTCAACTAGAAAGTCCTAAACCCCCTGGACTCTCCTGGGCCAGGGGCCATCTGCTCTGTGTCCCAGGACACCAACATGGGGCTGACACATGGGGCTGGGTGCCAGCCCCAGCAGTCAGTGCCGCAGCCTGAGGGAACTGCGTGTCCATGGTGTGGCTGTGGTGCCGGCAGCCCCAGCGAGCGCGGCACAGCCAGCGAGTCCTGGCAAGGACACGGCTCCAGTCAGAGGGTCAGGGCTCCAGGGCCAAAGGGGTGAGGGCTCCAGGGCCAAAGGGGTGAGGGCTCCAGGGCCAAAGGGGTGAGGGCTCCAGGGCCAAAGGGGTGAGGGCTCCAGGGACAAAGGGGTGAGGGCTCCAGGGACAAAGGGGTGAGGGCTCCAGTCAGAGGGTCAGGGCTCCAGGGCCAAAGGGGTGAGGGCTCCAGGGACAAAGGGGTGAGGGCTCCAGGGCCAAAGGGGTGAGGGCTCCAGGGACAAAGGGGTGAGGGCTCCAGGGACAAAGGGGTGAGGGCTCCAGGGACAAAGGGGTGAGGGCTCCAGGGACAAAGGGGTGAGGGCTCCAGGGACAAAGGGGTGAGGGCTCCAGGGACAAAGGGGTGAGGGCTCCAGGGACAAAGGGGTGAGGGCTCCAGGGCCAAAGGGGTGAGGGCTCCAGGGCCAAAGGGGTGAGGGCTCCAGGGCCAAAGGGGTGAGGGCTCCAGGGCCAAAGGGGTGAGGGCTCCAGGGCCAAAGGGGTGAGGGCTCCAGGGACAAAGGGGGAGAGCAGGCCTCTGGAGGCCAGCACTGAGGGTAAGGGTGCCCAAAGTGTACCTGGCTTCCTGGAAGGGATGCAGGAGATTGTTCTGGCTGCTGGGCTCATGGATAAAAACACTAAATAATATTTTTCCTAGCCTTCATGAAGCATGAGGGAAATTACATACAGATAAGAATAAATTAAGACTAAATAAAGACTTGGAAAAGTCTCATATCATCTGACCTTCTGTTGCTGTTTTGTTATTTAAAACAGACAAGAAACAACCAAGGCCTATGCACTTTTTACCCTCCAGAAACTTCCAACATAACATTCCTTCCAGATGTCAGAAGACTTGAAAGAAGTCTAAATGCATGGCAGTAGGAGCCTTTTAAACTAGTAACTCTAAAATGATAAAAGACAACACACAAGTTTTTCTTTTTTGTTTTCCTAAATCAGGATCTATACAACAAAATTTAAATTAAATTCTTAACCTTTAAATTTAATCTTAATATCATTATTTAACAATATTTTCTATCCATCTGCTTTAGGGAAGAGTTAGGCTGGCTGTGTTTTGTTTCATTTGGGATAATTTTAAAGCTACTAATCCACTCTTGTTATAAGACACAGGATGGCTGTTATTTTAACACTGAGAAATTCAACTTTTTCTAGCTCAGAACGTACCTCTTACAAGATCAACATCTATGAGGTCCGGTTTCACATGTCCTGTTTTCTTTGGTTTGTTTCTCAAACCCTGCAATAGACAAGTATTATCAAAATATTTCATGCAGATGACAGACATTACAAAAGACAGAAATATCTATGTGGTCAGTAATTGTATTTAACCCATACTGCTACTGAAAATTCAGGCAAACATGTCAGCTTCATAAATCTAAAGTAATATAAATTAAGCATTCCAAATAACAATGCACAATGGATGTCTTTCACATACTTTGCAATCTATATAAAACCCAACCAATTATAGACCCACCAGGCTACTATTCAAGCAGGCACTGAGCACTCATGGCTTTGCATTATGCAGACAGTGTATGCACACACTTGCAAGAATTAGTAATATATGTCTATTAGCTTTTCAGAATTTCTGCAACAAATTACATTCTTGAATTTCTTTTCTCCTTAGATGTCTAACTCCACAAAACGCTTACACTGCAACTCCTTAATTCCAAATCCAGATAGCAAATCATGTTATAATGCAGGAGCCACTAATCAGTAAGTTCTCAAAAATCCAAATTCTAGAAAAGTATTGAATTTTTCCTCAGTAGTGAATATAGATTAGCCAATTAAAAGGAAGGGAAAAATCCCACACAGCAAGAATGCAGCAGGAAGAAAAGCAAGCTTATTTTGTCTTTCAGAAGCAGCATCTTCCATCACTGAAGAACCAAACTCTCTGGCAAAGCTTTCAAGTTTGCTTTTAATGCTAAAATGAGACGCTGTACTCTCAAGTCTAAGAGACAGCTCAGCTTATTCTGCTCCCCTTAGTTTAGATTCTTGGTCACATTAGACAGTAAGGAAATCACAGCATGCAATTCATACAGAGTAAAATAAAATATTTAAAAAAATATTTAGGATGCAAATGGAATTATTATGAAAGTAATTTAACTGTTCTCATTCAAAATGATTTAAACTGGTGGACTGTACATTTCTACCATTGCCATGGTTCAATAACATGTAAAAACACAACTAAAATGTAAACATTAAGTATAAATGAAAGCATAAAAATGAAATTGTTGTCAATGAGAGACAGATCAGTGTTATCTGGTGGTGTTGATCTTTGTAAGAATAGTATCAAGCAAAATGTTCAATTGAATGCAGCTCAAAATATTTCTCACATCTAAATTAAACTGGATTTATTTTTCATGCAGAAATAAAGATTAAAAAATCAAACTGCAACAAGCCAGACTATAATGTCTCCCAAATTTGCCCTAAACCAGGACAGTCTATTAGAAAAATGAGTTTGCTTGAAACAAAAAAAAATTAATACACAGAATTGAAACATGAGTAGGACAAAATATTGCTCTGAGGATGACAAATAGAGACAACCAATTATATTTTAAATTCAAGCACTACAATGACCTTATAATGCAAGATTTCTCAGAACTGCAGTCCTAAAAGTGCAGCAGTTTTATGTGGAATGAGAAAAGGAGTCCATAATTAGAACTGGAAATTACCGTAATTCTAGAATCAGCTACAGATTCTTGTGAATCTTGCTTAAGTGAGCCACTCCATTTCCACATTTCATAAAGAAAACAAGCTTAAAAAGAAAATGCTGAATAATAATTTTCAAATGTATTAGTGCTTATAGGCCACAAGATCTCTCTTGAAAGTCTAAATAAAGATGTGCCTCTTGGAAAAAATATCTTCTAAAAACATACTCAGTCCTAGGAAAAATTTACCGTTGTGGCTCAAATTATGTTTTCATGTTAAAGAAAGAACTCTGAAAAATCTAAGTCAAGAGTACAACTTGATGCGACCTTCAGAGGAAAAGAAATGATGACTCATTTTTTTAAAATTCTGTCAAACAATACTTTCAGTGTCCATAGACTTCACTGAGTTGGCTCCTGAACTGTTTGCCACACACAGAAGCATTCCATTTATTCATATGCATTTTCTACACTTTCTTAATGCATCACAAATCTCTAACATATGTGGAAAACAGCACTGTTTCAGACTAGGGTTATTAAAAAAAAAAATATTCAGTGTTTTATAATGCTCAGACCCTCCAGTTGGTTCATATAATTTCTATTCAGCACCAAACACATTTCAGGTAAGCATTAGCAAATGAGAGTTCAAATAAAAATGCTTAAAAGTAACTGTTATTATTGTAAAAACTCTTTTACACAAATTTTAAAATTAATCTTAGATTCTATTACAGTTACAACTAAATTATAAATTTGTAGTAAGAGAAATGTATTTTCTAAGATTTTTTCAGATTTTTAGTGAAGTTCACTTATAAATCATTACATAATTATTTCTAAATTTATAATGTCAAACCACTGTAGGAGCTTTGAGATTAAAGCACTAATGTGTAATATCTGAACTTAGTCACGTGCCTTGGTGTCACCACTGAACTCCATTCAGTCTACCCAAAATAAAACACCACCTGTAATTTGTTCATTATTTGACTCCTGAGCCAAAGAAGATGCTATTTCCAATCAGCACAGGGCACTATCTGCAGTAACTCTTTGAATAACATGCTGTTACACAGCAGTTAATGAACTCCTCTCGTGGCTGTGACGGGGTTTCATGGCCATGGGAAGGACCCTTCCAGCAACCCAGGCTCACCTGTGGCACTGTGTGCATTTCTGTACAAAATCTCTGTAGTTTGGGTCAGTAAAAGTTCCCACAGAAGGCAAGCAAGTTTCCACATACAGTTTTGTTTAAGTACTGGGGAGTGAAGAAACCCACCCCTAAGGAAACTGAAGCAATGTACATTTTACTAATGTTAAGTAATAGCAACACCTTGAAACTCATGCAGAAATAGCACAATACTTCCATGTAGTGTTGGAGGGGGAAAAAAGGTTAATTGCAAGAAAATATTAACTAAATTAACGTCATGGGTACTTCATATGCAACCCATAGAACTAGTACCTATGGGATTGATTCTATTATCTCCAAAGCAATTTATCAATGTGGCAGACACTGATGGTACTGTTAGTTAAACCAAAATGCACAGAACACTGTTAAACTGCTTGTTCAGAGAAACAAAGCCTGAGGTACTTACCAGTCTAATAAACTGTACAAAACAATGACAGCATCATAAAGGAGGGAAAGTAAACTGCAGGTATAAGGTAACTAACTGAAAGCAAAGAGAGCTCAGATAACTGACATTAGAATTCATCACAAAGAAAAGTGAAAGACAGAAGTATTAACACAACTAAGCCCTCTCAAGATAAAAGAAAAAATAGTACTGAGATACAGAAATGCATCACACTAAATGCTGCAGTTATTAATTATGTAAAATAAATAGAGCATAGTATGCTGGTTACATTTGGTTACACTCCAGAAGTCTAGTTTTACTTTACCAGTATTAAATACCACCACATACAATGTAGATCACTTCAGCATACACAACCACCAAAAAAAAAAAAAAAAATTAAACACTGTATTATTACCTTTATTTCTCTTTGCTCTACTGATTTTTCCCATATTTGTTGATCATATGCTCCAATCTAAAAAGAAAAAAATCTACATGAGGATTTAAGAGACATTGATCAAACAAAATCAAATCAACCTTCAACAAGAGAAGCATGAAGCCAGCAAGTTATTTCCTTGGGGAGTTTACAAAGAAATTTTTATCTTGGCTGGACAGGATCAAGCTAATCTGTAGTGGAACTGTGAGAGAGGGGGGAGCTGAGCCTCACACAGTCCCAGCCTTCTCCCAGGACTTGTGCAAGTCCAAACACTGGGAAGACCACGCTCCCTCCAACCCCAGGTCGGGATTCCAGCCTACCTGTGACAGAGAGCAGAACTATGGCAGTTACACTGACATGGCCTTTCAGATAACTTCAAAAGAAATATGCACATCTAGCTGAACCCATACCCTCAATTTATTTTTTTTTAAACCATCTATAATTCCGATTTCATTACACCCACTTTTAAAGCCAGATGGTCTTTAGCTCTATTTCTTAACAGTGCACAGCAAACAGCTATATGGTCAGGCTGGTAATCAACCAGGTTATAGCACAAGGGGAACCCAAATAATACCAAGAAATAGCACATTTCCCCATTGACTGTCAAACACTTAGAGGAAGGGCAACCTTAAACTTGAGGATTTAAGATGATGACAAGAACAAGAATATATGAGATAACATATCCTAGTCTTGTAAGAAGTTATCAAAGATTATCAGATTGCTTTGAACTCTACACAAACTGTATTTCTAGGTAACAATCAATATAATAATCTCTTTCTCTATGGAAATTTTAAAGCCTTACCATCCCAGCTGCTCTACCTAGACACATAAATCATGTGTATCTGGGGATCGATTCAGATCACAAACTCTGAGCAGTTAAGTGTAAGATCACTTTTAGGTCATGAGAGAGACAGATGCAGTTCCTGAGATTCAAAGATCCTTTTCCAGACTGCAGAGGTGACAAGCAGCTCAGTCAGACACATGACAGAGAGAAGAAAGGAACAACTCCCATCATCTGAGCTATAAATAAACTGTATAAATTCAATCTCACTGCAATAGTGGGACTCCTCCTTCCAATTCACAACTGCAGCAGACATAAGAGACCCAAGTGCATGCACTTTGTACCAAAAAGCATGGTTCACATTTCTCTTTTAGTATTTCAGCCTTCAGCATTAATTTAGATGTTATAAAAGAAAGAAAAAGAAAGAGTAATTTTTAATTAAAAAGGATCTTTTAACCAAGGATCTGTGAAAAAATGCAAAAAAATACTCAGGGAAACCAACACACAAACACCAACAAAAACAAAGAAATCTATAGGCATCTTCTGTGCCTCTACATCTGACAAATTAAAAAATAACATTTGAAGAAATCAAATTTAGAGTAGTAAATTCCTATATCTAAGATTGAAAGTGAGAACAGCAAACTGAAATACTGAATTGCTCTTTCCCAAATTTAAATAATATTTCCCATTCATAAGAGCTAAACAATTTCTATAGTTTCCTACTTTAAAACTTTGCAAAAGAAACAATTTACTGGCTTTTTGATAATAATAAATACTTTACACCATGCATTTTGAAAAAAAAGAAATTGTGGAAAATAACTAGGAAGTCAGACATAGTAGTGGGAAGAATTAAGCATTTACTACAATTAAAGTAATTAAACCAAAGGAACTTTAACAGCTAGCTTCACCTGGATAACAGCCAGCAATTAAAGTCAATATATTGAATAACCACTGCACCCAGGCATTTATAGCTAATTGTTCTGGCTTTTTCTTTAAATACATTTTAAATGAAATTTCAGGCCTTTCTGGTTTTCATTAAATTTGCTAAGAAGAGCTCCAAGTAAAATTTTTGTGCTGCATAATACTGCATCCTCCCCTCCCCACTTCCAAAAAAAATTTCTTTCTACAAGGACAGAAAGGGGATGCAAGTCTGTGTCCCTCTCTGTTATGCAAGAACCAAATGCGGAAGGAAGCCTTTGTGCCAATAAAGCTGCAAAGCAAACTCCATTCATAATTCCATTCATAGCTGAAACTGGTATAGAGTTGAAAGTCTATAAAAGTGTTCTTCTTTTAGACAAATAACAGACCATTTGTTAAAGGAATTCTGGGAAACAGATCCCAGAAGACATCTGACACAAGGAAGCCGACTGATTAAAATCTGAATTATATTTTCCTACAAATATTTCTTTTCCCTCTTTAGGCAGCATCTTCCATCTCCAGAAAAAGACAAGGGAATTTTGCCGTTCACATTACTCTTTTAATGCTGCCCTATAAAGCAATTCTACCATCAGGAGGTAAAATAAGAGTGCCAGAACTACTTTAAAGGATAGGGTCCTTTACAACTGTTTTGCTGGAGAAGAGGGTCTGTCCAACCACCTCTGATCAACTTTAGTTACTGACATCTGAGCACAGGACTATTCACTAAGGCATGCTGGTGGGAACTGAAAGGAGTGGAAGAGAGAATTACAGCAAGTACCATTACAATCTCTCACTTGGTTTTCGTTGTTGTTTGGGGCTTCTTTTTAAATCTACCTCCTAACACCTCTTTGTGCTTTAACAAAGTTTAAGGATCACTTCAGGAAGCAGGTGTGTGTGCCACTCAGCACATCAAATTCCAACCCGATATCCAACTTCCCTCTCGCCACGTGCATAAGCATCCCTCTACACTTCTCTTCCAAATGTATCAGAAGAAAATACATAAAAATAAAGGCATCATCATAAAGTAGCATACTGGATACTGGCACACTTCATTTCCTACATTAATCAACAGAAGGAAGAAGTAGTGTTATTAAAACAAGGCAAGTAAAAAAGACAAGCATTATTTTTTTTTCTCTCCTTTATGTCAGGAAAGCAGATTTAGAGTTTGCAAAATGTGTCTTGCAGAATTCATTGAAAGGTACATAAATTTCATTTACAACCAACTAAATTATAACATATAATGATTACCGGAGAAGCTAGACACGTGTATGAATTAAAATCAAGAACATAATTAGTGAATGAAGAATGTAAGATAATACTAGCAAACCTTCCTGGTTTTAAATTATTGAGTGCACCAGCCAATTCCAGCTTCAAAGAGTTTGGATTTACAAGTATTTGCATTTTAATTCTGTTTTCTGGTAAATCTAATGTAAATCTAAAACAAATGTAGCTCTTGGCTAGTCGTGTGTTTCCTTACAATTGTACACACCTGCAGGACACTGAAAAGAAGCCTAGCACCTAGTCTAGCACCAAAGAAATTCAGCTCTAACTGCAAGTAAAAGGAAGGAATAACCTTCCAGAGATAAGATCAGGTTGGAACCTGAATAATTTAAACATACACAAAACTTGATCAAAGCAAGGTCTCCCTCAATATGCAGTGTCCCAGGGCTTCTCCGCAGGCCAGGCATTCCAGCTTCCTTGGCTGGAGCTATTCTGTCAACAGGAATGCTCTGACCAACTCCAGTACCCATTTACTACCCACCCACTGTGCCTGGAGTCTCATCCCTCACAGCTGCAAGTTCTGCACCATCCTTCAGAGACAATTTAAAGTACACAACACAGGAGTCAAAAAAATGGCCCCATTGTTAAGTACACAGCTGCAAGAAATGCCTCTAAAATCTCTTCAATATTATACACAGTTTAAATCACACATCGCAGGCCTCCTCAATGCCAAGATTTTGTCCAGTCTATCCAACTCTATTATCTCAAAACACTCAGTTATGAAGATCTTACACCTTGATAAATACCAAGTAAAGAAGATAAAGGGGATTCTGTTTGTTTATGCATTTGTAGAATTAGCAAGCATTCCTCAAGCAACTATAAAAATTTTCAGTATATAGGGGATTGATTAAATGCAAATTAAAACTGCAGCCACTCTTTCACAACAGAGAAGCAGGTGTTTAACAGCCTAAATTAGCAAAATATAATAAACTTTCAAATAGGTTTTCTTGAAAAAAATTTCCTCACAAGTAATCATTTAAAAAAAAAAATCTAACTTGTATGTGACTTGGCAGGGAAATTACAATTACATATTTGGTAAACTCAATAAAGCTAGCTCTTTACAGAAAGATTAAATAAATTTGAGATCCTTTATACGTGGAGCCTTCTCATAACATTTTCTGGGTTTGATATATTTGCATTTCTTGCAATTATCTAAAATAGCTGCACTTACTCTTTCCCAATCAAATATGTCAGGAAGCATTTGATCAAATTTCTTCATACATCTGAAATCTGGCATCTGTACAGTTTGGTTGTGTAACATCAATAGCAATTAGCTTAAGTAAATAGTTAAGCTATTGAAAACACAGCAATATTTAGTTCAAAGCACAGAGGAAAGGGTTTTAGCACTGTGCCATGTTTCTTCCCAGTGCCCTTCTCATAACAAGCCACGTGTGCATAAAGATTGAATTTGAGCTTTGTGAATGACACTGATATTCACTTTAAGCTAATGTAGTGATGGTATCAACCTGTAGCCCAATACTCGCAAGGCCCTTCTGATTCTAATGGAATTGATCAATATTTCAAGAGGCATTTATAATTTATGACCATGCAGACTAGCAAAGATTATAATCCTAAGAATACACAGTATTTCCTCTTGGATCTTAAAACCTTTAATGTTTATCAATAATGAAATTTGTGTGCTAAACTTTGCTCTTTAAAACCTCTAAACACTTTTACAAGCCACATCACAATAGTATTACAAATTCAAAATATGTAAGATCTAGAGTTTGGTAAATAAGTAACAAAGTTTCTTCCTTGGACTGACACCTTATTAAAATATTTAGTGCTAAAATATTAGCTAATATGCTTTATTAACATCTACAGTCCAACATAATTAAAATAACTGTATGATTTTCTGTATCGATTTCAGAATTTGAGTAGCCATATATAAATAATTTCTATACAGGCATTATTATTAATTTTTACAATATGTCTCATTTTCTCAAAACTTAGAACAGGATTATTGAAAGTTATTTTAAACTCCAGTTTATTTCTCACATGAACTAAACCCTGTTGCAGTAAAGGCAATAGTCTAGTAGCTCAGCAGTATAATTATCTCTATTGAAGTAGGTTTCTAGTCTTGAGATAGGGTTTTTTCTAGATATTTTTCATTTTTAAGGGTGGTAGGTGTTTTTCAATTTTGTTTATGGTGGATATGTGGACTGGACAAGCTAAACTAAGACAAACTTAGCTGACAAACCACAGATAGAAATCACTATGATAGTTTTATACTGTCTGTTACCAGCAAAGAGTTAAGTAACTTTTAGTCAAATGGAAGGCAGTGAAGGGATTAAGGTTCTATATCCTAAGGTACAGAGCTTTGAATTTATAACTGCTGAATTGTTACTCCTGATTTTAAAATATGCTTATACCTCTCCCTTCTCCCCTGTTTGGTGGCAGAGGGAGAGCTGAAACCAGCTATTTTTAGAGTAAAATTAAGCAAGCTATTCAAAATTTTAGTAAGAATTATTTATTATTAGCTATTTGAATTTCCAACTAATGACCCAGTTAAATTCTGCCAATAACTGCAACACCACTGTATTTACAGCCATTTCACTGAACAATAATTTTACTAAGGCTTGCTTTAGTGATACCATCCCTTTCAGAGTCCAATAATAGCTAATTAAACATTTATTAACTACATACTAATGGTTTTTCTGAATTATTCTTTACAGATTAATTCTTAAAATCTGTTAGCCATACTTATCTATTGCCCTGAGTAATGGTTTACAAATTTTAACATATCTATGAAAACCACAAAACACCTAAACACATCTTTTCATCACACAATTGAACATAAAGAAAAATTATATACAGCAGAACACTCAGAACCCTTTGCAGGTTAAACTAAAGGAGAGTACAGGAATAACCAAAGGTAAACACAGCACCCTAGGTGCTGTCTGAGGTGAGCTGGTCAAGAGCACTTCCTTTCCTAGTCCAGGGCTACACTATTGCTAACAATGCCCAGCTGCTCTCCAAGGGTTAAAGATTTAAGACCTCTGAAACATTTATTTTTTTTTTTAATAATAATGTACTTGCACAAAACAAAACAGCCTCAAGATGCAACTGGGAAAAGAAAACCACTCTAGCAGGCTCATTATTCAGTATTATTCCCTGAAGACCTCTGAAAATCCAGCAACTTTAGTGGTGTTGCAACTAGGATTTTAGAATAGCATTGCTCTTAGGTCCCTGATCATTTCCCCTTCCCATAGCATGCTTTCCTTGTTGCCCTTGCATTTGTCTGGGTGGCTAAAAGACCAATCAGATCATGCAGGAAGAGAAAAGGAAGTGTTAGGCTGTAATTTACAATCAGAGAACCCTTCTCAAGACAGAGTGATTTCATCTCATTGCCCCCCAGCCATTAGACATTAATTCTACTGCTTGTAGAATTGCAGTCTTAGTTTTAGCTGGATGTGTTTCCTGACCAAATTCATTAAATAAATCTATGAAAGTCTACGGGAAGGCAAAGCAGGTGTGGGAGCCTACAGGCAGGCAAAATGCAAGCCTGTTTTGTTCAGCCACAGCCTCTGTTGGAGTGATGCTTTGCACCAGATTCAGAAACAAGAGTTTTGCCTCACCAAGCAAGGCACTAAAGGTAAATCCTCACTAGGTCAGGCAACTACTTGAGTACCAAATGTGGAAGGAAACTAATTGAACATACATTTTCTTCCTCAGTGCTCTGACAAACGCCAGCTCCAACACTTGTCAAGTTTCAGCACTTGAAGTCAGATGTTTTTAAATCAAGTCAGTTTCAGCATCCAAAGTTTCAGGTAAAAATAGCCATACAGCCTGTCCATTTGGCAAAAACTGCCTTTGGTGCCAGGATGAATAGTGCATCATGTGAATTTAGTGCCAAAAAGGAAATCAAAAAGGTGGTTTCAAGGTAGGATATCATTTTCATTTAATTCCTCCTTTAACTTAATACAAGGACCAGGTTAGGAAAGTTAAAGCACTGATAGAGTTAAACGTGGGCAGGGATCTCAGGGCAACACAAACAAGCTTCTACAGGTTTGTTGACAACAGAAAGAATGCTAGGAAAAATGTGGGCCCTCTGTGGAAAGAAAAAGGAGAGCTGGCTACCAGGGACATGGAGAAGTTTGAGGTACTCAGACATTTCTGCCTCAGCCTTCACAAGCAAGTGCTCCAAGTTGCAACCTGCTCTAGTTGGGAAGATGTTCCTGCCCTATGATGAATTTTCAGGTCCCTTCCAACCCAGGCCATTCTATGAATCTAAATAGGCGAGTATAATCTTGGACTGATGAGCTGTAAAACGCTGAATATTAAGATCTTAAATCAATGCCATTAGAACTCTAATTTTGCCCTTTAAAGCCATGAGAGAGAAAACATCTCGTTTGTTTTATTGTGCCCTTTAACAGCTGTACCCAAGGGACACCAAAAGCAGCAGAAAGCTGCACTGGCAAAGTTAAATGATATGCAATCAGGTGCAGGATTCAGCCTCAATTCATTAAGTTTCATTCTGCTTTCTCCTACAACCATTCCCAAGAGAAGGAACAACATAATTGTACAAATTTGTTGGTAATATTTCAGGAGGAAGAGTTTCCCATTTTAGCAGCAAGGCTTCTGTAAGGATTGAAAATCAAAGTCGTTAAGGTACATTTACATACCTTCTCCAAACTGTAAACCAGACCACAAATTCCTTCTATTATTATCTGTACAACTCAAAAGCATTGTAAGAAATGTATGCAAAAAGTTACAAGCAATAGAAGCAGTATTCTAAATTATTCATAACTTTATTATTTTTAACATCAGCTACTGTTACTCAGGCAATGCTTCAAGTACATCTATAGTATCAGTATCATAGAAAAGTTATGCCACCAGATACTGAAATTGTTTTCAATAAATGCGGCGTGTCAGATTTTGTTCACAGGAAAAATGTGATGGTTTTCTCCATCAAATGACTCAACTACCAAACTGAAGCAATTTCAGTATTGTGGTACATACACATAATCCTAAGGATATTAACCAAGTGGTGTATCTATGTGAGTAGTAGCTTGGTAGCTGCCTGGAGCCGTTCCAGGGGGCGATGCAGACACTCCTGCCACTCCCTTTTATTGCAAGAAGCAGGGCAGCTCCAAGGGCTGAAAACAAGCCAGACAAACCCTTTGTCACACCTAAGTACCTCAGCACTGCACTCCCTAGTGCATCAAGAAACACACCAGGTTTCATTTTTTTTTAATTTCTACAGAGCCAACCTGTATCTAGAAGACTTCATGCCTTGAAAAAGTATTTGTACTGGCTGGGAAATGCAAGCAATCACTGGAAGCACTAAAACTCTGTCTGTGCAATCATGTATCTCAGACTACAAACTGCTGTAATACCAATCTCAAATCTTAGATTCCAACTTAAAATAACTCAGATTGATTACAGTATTTTTAAAAGACAGTAATCAGGAGCTCCGGTGCACCAAAAGCAGAGTAAATCTGTTGTCAAAACAGAAAAACATGTTTACATAATAAAACGTCTGACCTTTTAAACAATTAGGGGTATTACAAAATCATCCTAGTGTAAGGAGCTCAATTTCAGACAATAGTATGAGTCATGAATAAACTTGCTGTTTGCAAAACTTTCCTAAAGTAGGGTTGGAAGAGCTCAATTGCTTAACTCTTTCCATTGAAGAGATATAAAAATGTCTCTTGTGCAAGAAACCAACCAACCAACCTTTGAAACTCAGTAGAGAGCCATATGAAATAAATATATTAAAAAACACATTAAAACTGAAAACTAAGAAAGACAAGGAGCAAGTTATCTGCTCAGTATTTCTTACACAGCCCCAACCTACTCAAATGCTTCTTAGTCAAGTATAACTAGAAATACCAGAAGTTAATGTTCCTTTTCAAGACATTCATACACCAATTTATTAATCTGAAAACACCTTCCCAAAACAGTTTATTTTTCTCATTTCATCATAGATGCAAGTAGTATCAATTTGATCAATGCTGATTGCAACCCTGGTTCTCTTTTGCCCCAGAAACAAACTTCTATTGCCAGAATGTGCTACTTTTTTATACCTCCCCACTTTCAATCCCAGTTATAGCTGTGATGAATCAGTCGACCTAATCAGTGGGACAACCAACAACTACAAAAAAACCTCAAAATTTAAAACTGGAAGGAAACAACAGGTCCTAACGTTCAGTATCTTGACATCAAAAGCAAGGACAAAAAAACCCATCTGCTATCAACTAAACACTAGCACAACTCTTTCTGTTCCCCAAATTGAAATCTTTGGTTTAAACAACAAATCTATGGGTAAAAAATCCTGTGCCATATAATAGATTTAAACAAATAAATAAGCAAAATCAAAGGCATAAGTGAAAGAATCTAGATATTCCCAGGAACAAATCACACACACCACAATAGAGAGCTAGAAAACTCTTCAGGGTTATCAGCTGGATCCAGGAGAACCTTCAATATGTGGTACCTAAGGAATTACAGTCTAATTCACATGAACATCTGCAACTCTTCTTCAATACAGCCATTTGTCTCACTACACTTTCTCATACTAAAGCAGCACAACTTGCTCATTTGGCAGACTGCAGTCCACATGTGGACTGCAATTAAATTTTGTTCACACCAGGGAGAAGACCAATATCAAGTTTATACATAATCTTATCCTTCCTGAAGACAGCTCAGTCCTTCCAGAAGTAACAGAAGTCACCTCACCACAACTCCTTGCCATAAAGGCACTGTACAATTCCTGGCCAAGCAGACCTCTGTAAAAGCCACAGAAATGTTGGTTTTTACTATGAACAAAAAAAATGGAAACATGTGAAATCACGGGGAAAAAACGACAGAACAAGGGTTAAAAGAATGAGCTACAGTGATAACAAGTAATCCTGTTAGGAGCAATGTCCTGGGAAAAGTAAAATTGAGGAATGGGTTGTTTATATCAAGACCAGAAGGCCTGCCCTCCGTAAAATCACACCACAGTGACTCATTCTGCCTTCCTAACATCAGGAGGATGCAAAGTTGGAGCATATCAAATGTGCCATTCCTTTTATTGAATGACCAACAGGAAAACAGACATGTTATTTGAAGAAAAAAAAAAAAAAAACATCAAAAAAAAGCCAACCAGACAACAAACATGAACTTCACTTAAGATTTACAAAAACTGCAGGGTCTTTCTTGCATCAAAGGACCATCTATTTGTAAAGCTGAATATCATGAAAGATCTGTCCAAAGGATAGTGCATCATCACCAACAAAAACAACCTCAGAGACATGATGTGGATCTGACACCCAGCATCTCTTGCACTGCACAAAGGGATCCTGATCAGACCAAATACAAACACAGCTTGGGGTCTGGATATCAGTATTCTGATATCACTACACAGTGAGTAAATTAAGTGTGTGAGAGAATGAATGGAAGCAGGTAAAATCAACATCATTTTCCCCTGCCATGAGATCTTGCACTGAATTTCATTACATTAGGTCTTTTACAAGTCATCTTCCACATCAGAGTACATGGCAAAAAATACAAACAAAAAACTCATCATTAAACTGCGAATTATTTTCAAGTTTTTAATACCTAATTGAATGATTGGTATAAATTAAGTCAGCAAAATTACTTTTTCTGCTCTTTCAACAGTAATTCACTCTTGCAAAGACCTCAACAAAGCAGTATTATCTTATTTCTAGGAAGTAACCGTTGCTTTGCTAGAAACTAACCAGGACTTCTGTTTATTAGACCACTGTCATTATTTACTTGAGGACAAGATGTACCCTCTCCAAAAGACAGTTACAGACCCAAGGAAAATACTAACTCACAGAAACTTATTAAATTATGGAGAGCCAAGACTCTCTCTTTTGGGTACGTATTGTTACTGACAGAAAATTTGTTTCAATTCTTACTTTCTAAATAAAAAGATTTTTTTCCTGTGCTACAGAAACAACATTCTCCTGCACATTAACACTCTACTGAGAATGCAAAATTTGGTTTTTTCGCAGAGCACAGGTAATCAAGGGAGTAAGGAGTTTTCAGCATAGATGAAATGCTACTTCATTTCACTAAATACAGTCACTAAATATTTATTTACCTATGTAAGAAAAGTTTCAAGCTACTCACTCTCATACAATGCTAATAAGTAATGTGTAAGTATTTTATATTTGTTATATTAACACATAAACACAAGTCACCATAAAAACAAATAGAAATCTTACCTTTTTCTGGTACCAAACTATAGCATCAGTTACTTTGGACGCCATTTATTCCACTGAATTCACAGAGTCATTTTAGGCTGTTAACAGAAAGAGACAGAACTTTACTTCCACTTCCCTACGAAGGCCAAACAGGCAATGCAGAAACACTCCCGTTACCTGCAAGTAACTGAACAGCTGCATTTACTTTACACATTGTCTCATTTTTTTAGTAAGAGTTTGGGCTATCTCCTCTAGGCAAACAAAAAAATACAAATCTGCTACTACAGGACATCAAAAGACACACTTTTGTCCTTCGTTCCCAGTTTAACACACAGACTGCACAGAGATGATCTGTCATTGTCTCACAGGAACTTCACAAAAGTTGTATTACACAGCTTTTTCTCTTTTTTTTTCTGATAAATTAAGCAACCTACAGTCATTAGCCCAACACAGTATTCTGAAGCCCAGGATAATGATAAAATGCAAGAAAAATTCATACAGACTATTAGATACACTTGGAGAAGAAAACAATACCAGTGCTAGAACTTCACTAACCATAAAATTAATACCTGCTTGAAAACAGTAGACCAAAACTAAGTCAAAAAGATAAAACCAAGGAAAAATTCTACAGTTGTTTTAATGGTAACAAATAGCAACAGCATTAGTCTTTTATGCCACTGTAATTAGTTTTAATAAATAAATAAATAAAAACAAAAACACAACCCCAACTTTCAGCCTATGTAAAATATTTGTATCTTGAAACTAATTTTTACAGTCTTCTTTTGTGTAATCAGCCAGGGTTCATAAAAAAAAAACAAAACAAAAAAACAAAGAAACCACCATAACAAGCCTTCAGGTGTATCTGTGTGTCTCTTGTACTGGGAAGCCCAGAACTGGACTCAGCATCCCAGCTGTGACCTCACTGATGGCAAGGACATGGTTAAGGATATCACACGGATGGCACTGGCTTAGTCCCCAAATACCAAACTATACACCAAGCATTTTTCAAGATCCATCTTGTGTAAAAATGTTACACTTTACTATAAGATTGTCAGTATCAACAATAATATTATACTTAATATTTTTTCATTAAAAGGAAGCAATAATTATCAACCTGTAGGCAGTTTTTAGAGTAAAATATTATTTGGGATCTACCTCTTGATTTAAAAACAATTGTTTACAGCTTTTACACAGATAAGAAAGGCAAAGAAAAATGCAACATTCAACAAATGGGATGGAAATCAAAACTGTACAATAAATTTAGTGTCTTTATGAAACTCTCAAGCATTAGAGTAACTCAAGACACTTTACAGTACTTTAATCATCACCAAAACTTCAGGGTTTGGGTATTTTTTTTTAAAGCAGGTATTAACCATATGAAGTTCAACAAGGTAAAGTGCCAGATTCTGCACCTGGGACAACCCTGGTTGTGTTTAAAGACTGAGGAACAAGTGGCTGGAGAGCAGCTGCAGAAATGGACCAGGGGTCCTGGTTCATGCCAAGTTGAACATGAGCCAGCAGTGCCCTGGCAGCCAGGAGGGCCAGCCCTGTCCTGGGGGCATCAGGCACAGCATTGCCAGCTGGGCAAGGGAGGGGATTGTCCCACTCTGCTCTGCACTGGGGCAGCCTCACCTCGAGTGCTGGGGGCACTTTTGGGTGCTATTATACAAAAAAGACATTAAGGTAGAAGACAGCTTTGAATGGAGGGCCACATCGACGGGGCTGTCCTGTGCAAGGCCAGCGAGATGGACTTGATGATCCTTATGGCTCCCTTCCAACTCTGTATGATTCTATTTCCTTAAAAAATTACTCTCTGAAAGACTCAATTCTGCACTGACATTTGTTCATTCTTCTCTGACTTGTGCATGGACATACTCATATTTTATATAGTGAATTACTTAAAAGATATAAATAATACTGCCTTTAGTTTGGACGTGCACCATATACACTATAGTACAAACCTTCAACAAATGGACTGATATTGTATCAGTGCCTGAGGATTTCTAAGAAACATAATGCCACACATGTTCATGTTTCCCAAACAAACCTATTTTTAAGATTTCTAACAGTGTAACTCCGATATATTTTATACAACTTCAGCTAAAACTACAACTCAGAAGAAAGAAATGTCTCAGAGAGCTTAGACAGTCATTGAAAATTCCAGAAATATCAGAACACTGACAATTGGTGCAACTGGGCAAGCAAACACCTAAATTTTTCCACTGTTGAAAATATAATTTAAGTCACATCAGGTCAGTTAAAGCTGGCAGCCATGAGTCTGTCAACATCTGTAATTGTTTCTGATCTATTTGCTTCAGATAACAGTCTATTTTTCTAAGAGCAGCTATCAATTATTATGAATTCATTGCACAATAAATATAAAAATACTATCACATAAAAGGAAGGAACCTAAGAGAGACTCTGATATAACCTGGCAAACCACATACTTTTCTTTCTCACCCTTACAAAGCTTACAATAGGACTTGCGTTTTTATTGGAAAACCTCTTCAATTAAACACTACTTCAAAAATCCTTTCCTACACTGGACTCAAAAGTGACATAAAATCCTTCCCCCCACACACACGGCCTCCATACACTCCACCTACATCACACAGTCACAGTGACAGCAGCTCACTGCTACAGAGGTGCCAGTGCAAGAAGGGGCCACACAGAAACTGATCCCATTTGTACCCTTGCCTTCCCTGTCTTCATGACCTCATCCTGGAGGACCTTTAAATCCTTCTCATTTCTCTTAAATAACACCCCTCTCAAATACAATACACACTACTTCCTACCAGCCTAATTACAGGATGAGAAAAAGGTTGGAACAACTCATCAGCAGTAAAGAACTGCTGAACCTGGACAGAAACCTTTCCCTCAACAGCTACATTAACTTGATGTCTTTCTTCAAGGTCAATGACAATTTCAGGAAACCAAACATCAATTCATGAATCCAAGACTTTGAACTGTGTTGAATATGGCTAAAAGTGGATCAGCCATTTTAAAGGCAGTAACCTTTGTTTGCAGTAGCTTTTCAATTCACTCAAAAATCCTTTGCCTCAAGAAACAATTACCTGACAAAACTATAAACTAAATATAAAGAAGTAGCTTTATTTGATTTCTATCAACAAACCTGTTACTTAGATTATCCATGGTTTTCATATTTTTTAAGAAACTCTGCATTAAATCCTCCATAGAATCTATTTTGGTGTCATTTAAAGCTTATTTGCATACACATTTGCATAAACAAATGCAAAGATGATGCTTACAAAAGTAAATATGACAAAATCATGGGATGGATGTCTCAAAACAGGGTTTGGTGTGCTAAGTAAAAATACCTCTACTAGGAAACATCACATGTTTTCTTCAAGAGCTACACAAACATTTCTGAGACAGCACAGTAACGAAAGGTGAAAAGCTTTATTGAATTATTTCTGTCCAGTGTTTCTGCTTGCAGGAGCTGGCATTTATCTGTGGTTTGGTTTTTAGTTTGTCTTTAGGTTTTGGGGGATTTAATGAGGTGAGACACTATGAATTTAATAGACTCGGCCTCAAGCTTGCTTATCTAGGTGAGGGATGGAAGGAAACAACTCAAGGCACTTCAGCTGCAGCCCTGGCTGACTATCTGCCCACAGCTCACTGAACACCTTAGACTGGAGACTAAGTATTTTAGCAGTTTCAGAACTCTGCATACTCATTACAAGTTACTCTGTCATTCATGTTTCCAACTGACATCAATCCTGAGGTCAGCCTGTAAAAGCCCAGCTCTAAAGTACATTGGGATCAACTGGGTAAAAGTGAACGAGTGAAAACAGCTGACAGACACAAGCACGACAGAGCAGTGCCTGCTCTTCTGCCTGGTTCTCCCCTCATCCCTCTGGATCCAGCTGTCTGTTCCATGTTCTGTCCAATACCTGCATCTAGGATAGGGACCAGCTTTAGCACTCAGTTGTACAATGTCCTGGGCAGAGCAACTACAGCAAGATTAACTTCATCTTAACTAGAAGACTTAAGAGCAACACAAAAAAATACTCCCAGCTTCAGAGATTACACAAAGCATCCAAATATAAAAGCTTGATCACAACATCTCTGTAACATTCAACAGAGCTTTTGTTATATTTCCATTAAACTCACAGTTAATGCTAAGAATAACTAGCAGTATTTTTTCATCAAAACTTCCTTACTTTCTTAAAGCTTAGCGGAGAGGACTACCTAGTTTTGGTGATCCCTGTTTAGAAGTAAGGTTTCTTAGCTACTTCCCAGTTCAGGGCATATCATATTACACAATACACCTTGCAATCAAATTACAGTTTCTCAAAAGCCACAGAAATTTATATTTAGATGTCTTTAGGTAGCTAAGAGCTCATGCAAGCCCCACAGTAGTGCAGTGCTTATTGACTAAAATAGGATTGAAATAAATTCAAAGTATATTTAGAAATTTTACTCATATCCACAGTGCTTCGGTGACCCTAGTCAAACATATGTATACACTTCTAAATGACAGTCTAAAGCAATCTGAACTGACAGAAGTTCAGAATAAAACTGTTCACTTCCATAGTGACAAAGAAAAAAAAAACAGGTTTTTTTTAAGAATATACAAGTCTAAGCAGCGTCAACTAGAAAAAAGACATAATTAAAAATACAACACAAGCAAGGACTCATAGGCAAATAGTTGCTTTCCTTGCCAGTAAACACTGTGAATCACTAAGTATTTCAAGGAACCTGTTCCCTTTATAGCAATCCCAACCTGAATGGTCAGGATACCGTCCAGCTATTGAGTCAAGACTTGAGTGTCCTTCTCAACTCAGTATGATCATAGACTGATGAAGCAATGAAGTTGCATGTTCACTATACATCATCAGAATTAAAACTGCAAAACTTAGGTTGCTTTTGTTTCAAATGTTTTTTTAAAAGTCATTTAGTACCTTTAGGAAATTAAAAGTAGTTTTTAAAAGGCTATCATATAAAACCATGAGAATACTACAACCTGGTTCAAACTGCTTTCCAAGACAGAACTGTTTTACCATTATGTTAGATCCTCCATACTGCAGTTTCACAATCACAAGCATAACATCACTAACATTCCCTAGCATGTAGAGTAAGAAAAGACAGTGAATCAGAACAGTAAAGACTATGGCCTAAACAACTAATTTTATGGCAACATTTGAATCACACAGACTCTTTTAAAGCATTACACTTGTTAATGCAGAGCTAGAAAATAACTTCAATGAAGGAAAAACCCCTCAGTTTCTAAGTTTAACATCAAAATGCAAGTTAACATTATCATCAAATTGCTGACATTATTTGATAATTTAAGTTTAAATGAGCCAAATAAACAGCTTAGTCATATTAGGCATCCACTGTTGACTGAAAAGCTGCTTCTGCCATGGCGTAACAAACCAAGGGAGGTATCCCTGTAATGCAGGTACAGCACTAAACTTACCAGGAGTCATCCTTCCTCCACTCAAACCCAGGGGAGTTCTGCCACTGCCATGAAGAAGAGGATGAAAGCCTTAAAGCAATGCTCCAAAAGAATCATTACTTTTCATGTGCATTACACATAAACCATTAAATCTACATCTCCTTTTTGAAAGGGAACATCAAATACTAAGCAATGCACTCACTGTTCTTTTTAAGTACTTTATCTATGCATCACTGTTCCCAAAACAGCATTTCAGAATTGCAAATTGTATACAAGCAAATGAGAAACTTGTCACTCCCAGGTTCACACCTTTCAGTGGAGGTTTTATCATGTTCCTTCCAGCTACCCTTAAGAAAACCTGCAGTCAAAACGGAAGGAAAAATGTCAAGTCAAATTAAGAAAACCCCAGACACTGCAACCAAAGCATGGAAAGTACTCTTCCTGCCATGCCTGCCGAGCCCCCCCAAGTTGTCTTGCAATCCAAGGTCATACAAGTTTGTAAATAAAAAGGAATTAACATACTTGCTTTCCTCATGGAAAACCAAAACCTCTGCTAAAACTGGATACCAGTATTCCTAGGATGCTGCTCATGAGAGTTAATTTTCAAACTCTGCCCTTCACTTCATCTCAAAAAAACCCCAAAAACCCCTGAAAACCCAAAATACAGTTACCCTCAAACAACCGGTTAGAGAAAACAAATCACATCCCTAGATGCCTATTTTGGGAGGTTTTTGTTTGCTTGAGAAGGCCAACAGCAGCAATAAAACAGCAACAAAATACGAATCAGACCCTATGCTGGCTGCTGTTTATGCTGTTCATGTTCTTTATGAATAGAGATGTACCCAGAGTGTCATATGTGATGACAGACACATCTGGCAGAACGTCCATGCCTGCCTGTGCCTCCAGTACGATGTCAGATGCTGAAATGCTGATACTTTCTCAGGCTTCCGTATTCTGCCCACAAACCACTGTATCTGATGCTATTTCTGCTGCTGCATATTTCCTTATAAGCTCATGCCCTTTAGCACTCACCAGCCAAAGCAGGAAGATATCATAGACACAGCACAGAGCAGGTAGTGAGAACCAGCTTTCAAAATCTGCTTGGAAGTAGACTCAATTTAGCCATCCTTACTTCCACAGCAAATACATCAATATTTGAAGCAAAGAAATGCCACACAAAATAACTCGCCCAAGGAATACTTGTTTTGCCCCTGAATTACACAGATGCCTGAAATAGCAACAACATGTTGACTATCAGGATTTCTGAGATTTATTTCAGGTTCTGGTAAAAGAACATTGCGTGCAGTTGTTGCAACTGCTGCAGCCATTTCTGGAATCTCTGCCCTCAGCCTTAAGATCAGTGTAAGTTTCCTAATTTTGTTACATAACTGGTTCATGGCTCCATTTGAAGTAACGTGACACAATCTCATATATACTTTACTCACAAAAATAGGGGGGAAGCACTCCTGAGAAGTCCAAGATTCTACACCTCCTATAATTTACTTTTGAGCCTGATGCAGTATTAATTAGTATTTACTAATTCACAAAAAACTTCTAATCTTTAAACATATTCTGTTGTTCAATAATGTAGAAAAATCCAAGTCCTTAACGGGAATTATACTCAAGTTAATTTTACTTCTTATCTACTATAAGAGATGTCTGTTTTAAAATTCTCACCAAATACAGTAATTGCTGTTAGCACACTGGATCTGAAAGCCATTTCTGAGAATGCTGTATCATTTAAAAAAAACAAATAAAAACCAGCACATGGTCAATCTCTAGTTCTTTCTATTCCTGTTTTTTGTACTGAATACTATCCTGTTATCCCATCAAACATTTGCAACCTTATACTGAGAAATCTCTAAAACACTGCATATATACATCTGCTCTTACAACTATAACAACTTTATTAAGGAACAGAATTTCTATAAACACCAACTTTTTAATTTATATATATATAGCTGCCTTAACAAACACTTGAAAAAAAAAAAAAACCAACCTCCAAACAAACAAATATAGTCTCCACCTTGAAATAAAACACCATGCTCCTTTTTCTTCTCTCTTGAGATTCTTAACGCAATAATAAATCTTGCTCACTGGAAATACTGACTGTGTTTAGGAAGACATGTTTATCTGTCACCAGGCACTGCACAGAAGAGTTGTGGCTTCTTGATGACTACAGTCAGGAAGCTGAAAACCACTCCTAAATCACCAAGTTTGCATCATGTTCTACAAATAGTTATCCAGCAAGTTTTTGAAGTAGCTGAGGCATGAAGTGGCTGAGCTGTCAGAAAAAGCTGCTGTCTCTTGTAACAGCCGCTGCTCTGTAGAAACACAGTTGAAAATGCTGAGCTTCTATTCTTAAAAAAAAAAATAGTCTCTGGAGTGATCCAAGCAAGGAATTGCAGAGTAACAAGCCTTACATGTGTATCTGGCAAGGTCCTCAAAACAATCATTAAAAATGGAACACCATTATACCTGAAGACTATCTGATAGGGTCTAATCAGCAGTTTCTACACAGGAAGATCATGTCTCAGTCTATCAGTATTTCTGGACATGTCAAACTAACTGATAAACAAGAGCAAGTGAACATACATGGACTTTCAAAGAACCTTTGGAAAGATGTCAAAGACTTCCAAATAGTCCATTGTCTATGAAAACATATATTGCCACAGATCAAAACCAGCCAAAGCACTGAACAAAATCTGGAATCAACATTCTTCCCTGCAAGCAGTTAACTGGATAATGAAGATTAACAGCAGCATCCAGTCTGCATAGGGCAGGCTATTGATCACCTGATATCAGTGCCCAGAAGCTCCTTGGATCACAGACCACTGGCCTGCAGCTCTTCCATTCAGTGCCAGTCCAAGGCAAAGTGCACACAAATCCCTGTCTCCTTCATGCAGAACCATCCTAATCCTGAAACCAAACAGACTAAATTTTCCTAGTCTGGTCTCTTTATGTTCCACTAGCTTTCACATACCTTAGCACACTGCAGTGACAGAGGCAGACATTCAGGGCCTCATCCAGCATACATGTGCCTGGTGACTACCTTGTTGAAGGATGAGAGCATCCAGAAATGGCAAATTCCAGGTAAGTACTCAACCATCAGACTTTTAGTAGAAAGATGAACACAGACACCATGTCATTACTCATCAGGCCCTGACAGATACGGATTGCTTACAGAGATGCCCCACATTCCTGCTGGCTCCCAGAGCTCTAAAGAGGGAACTTCAAGCAGAAGCAACCTCTTCCTAAAGACATCCACACAAATGATGGCAAAGGTCACGATGGCCCTGTAAGGCTCCACAAGTGTTTGAACCACTCTAGACCAGTATCACCACAGTATACTGTCCCGAGTCGCCAGCTTCCAGCCCCACAGCCCATGGCACAGGAGACAACTCCCAGGGCCTGCCTGCCACTGCTGCGCCACAGCCGCTCGCGCGATTCACCCGCAGAGCTTCGCACCGTGCTACGGCACCAAGGCACCTCTGACCGCAGCCAGCGTGAACACTCCAGATCTCTCCCAGTAAGCCTTCTCCACCATTAACACAGTAATCTCCACTAATTAGGGCTATTTCCCCCCTCCTCCTCCTATTTGGACCAGTAGATTAGGGTTTTTATGAAGTACTGCCTAAATTAAGTTCTGGAATAGAGTGAACTGAACCCTGTCCTATTATTCCACATTTTAAGCTTCTGTAAAAAGGTCCAGCAGTGCTCACTATATTTATCTTTTATACTGCAAAGAAGAAAAGAAAACCTGAAGTAGTAACATTTCTAGATGGCCAACTTAAACTAGCAAAGCTTAAGAATATGTATGAATTTTAACAATGAAAAGGCAAAATATATTCAGTATCAACCATGTCAATGTTATCTGTAAGGGAAGGCAGGGGGAGTGAACTATGAGCACCACTCAAAGCCTTAAAAACTGATATCTCAAATCCAAAAAGGAACTTTGGCAGCTCAGAGACCTCTTCCATCCAATATAATACAGTCAGAAGAGCAGAGACCTGAATAAAAGGGGAATGACAAGGAAAACACTGCAGTACAGCTCTGTTGATTATGTGTGCAATATGACTTGAAATACACCTATTTTATTGGGAGAAGAATATTAAAATATTGGGGGAGGGGTTCTGAGAAGGGCTATGAATTACCAACCATGTGAAAGACTCTCCTATTTAAACAGGCAACCATGAACAGAAAAGTAAGGCATTATAATAAATTAAATGAGACTTCAAGAGAAAAACAGAAAATAGAGTCATGAAAACAACAGCTTCCCAATAACACAGGCTACTTCATTTATTAACTAAGTTGAGACGATAGCAAAGCCAAATTTTTAACAGAGAAATACTATATTACAACACATAAGTAGACTGTTAAACTCACTACCACAGGAAGTCACTGAAGCCAAGATTTTACTCCCATTCGAAAAGAAAGCAGCTATTTAAACACACAATAACAATAATAATAAGGGAAAAAAATAAACACACAGCTGAGGGAATCTCAAGCTTCATAGCTCAGGATGCAAGGAAGCATCCAAAGAGATCACTGGGCTGTATTTGGCCATCCAAACACTCCCCTGAACCCGACCCCACAGCAGCCAGAAGCCAATACCAAGGAGAATATGAGCCACACACAGAACAAACTGTCCCTCAGACAGATCAACACCAAGAGTGTTTAGCTGCCAAGCCAGCATCTGCCAACCACCTAAACCCCAAAAGCATCTGGCGCTGGCCAACTTCCAAAATGCAGGGCTTGCACGATTTCACGTTTGATGTGATATTGCTTTAATTTCTTCTCCCACTCTGCAGTTGTATTTTGTTTTTTAAGAACAGAACCACAAAGTATTTGCAAATAGGAGTCCAATGCTTGGACTCATTCCAGAAAGCCATCTAGGCTCTTTGGAGAACATCTACTAACACCACCTCAAATGAGCAAAGAATTAAATACTGAACATTACATGTATTCCCAGCAGAAACAAATTTGGAAAAAATCCCCTTCACATGCATAAATTAAGAAATAAGAGAATAGTTCTAGGAACCCCCTGCTATCCTCCTCTTCAACTAAAAAAAAAAAAAAAAACACAAAAAAACCCACCACAAACACAAGCTGTATTTTCAAATTTCCTGACAATACAATGGCTATCTCTCTATATGTATTTGTGTTTGCTCTAACTTTGAAGCTGCTCTGAGATGTGCTTGGACCAGACTTCCAATGACCCTTTCCTAAATTATTCTATGATTACATGTAGAGCATACCCAAACATTACACAGCAATACATTATAGCTCAAATTAGTATTAACTCTATTTTCCCTTATGACAATTTATTAAGCTCTTTGGGTTCTCCTTAAAAATTTGAATATAATTTCTTCAAATAATTAACCATTTCCTCTGCACCCATCAAGAAGGCCCTTTATGAATAACAGCACAGTAAACTCAAGGGAGAAAACATGACATTTAAAGCTTTCTAAGTCTGCTACTTTTCACACTACCGCATATTTCTGAGTAAGTGGTGGTCAACTGTCCTCACACAGTAAGATAGAGCAGTATCTCTGCCAGGTACCCAAGAGTTTTGTTTTGTTTCCTTTATAAAACAAAAAAACATTAGAGAAAAAACAGGCCTACCTTGCTCTGTGGGCAGAAGCAATTAAGTCTGCCTGCTTTTACCATTGTCCCACAGCTCCCTATTGTCCTGTTCCACCCCACCCATAATATTTTTCCTACCCCCCCACCCATAACAACCATCCCAAGTGTTTGGCTGGGCCAGTAGAAGTAGGCTACTGCTGATGGCTCAGAGCTTAGCACATAGACTGCCCAAGAGTTGCTCACCTCTTGGAGAAGGGAGGGACTCAATTATGACTGCCTTTTTTGGGTAGGAATATTAATTTGGGTTACTACCTGTCAAAAGTTCTATAAAAATTTGTCACAGTGTAGGTAGTTAATGTCTTTCAGTTGCCATTAACTTCAGTGTCATCATCTGAATAAGAAGTGACTTAAATAGGAGAAGACAGACAAAGAAAGCAATTGTACAAGCTTTGTGCCTTTAGTAAGTCTCGCTAAAAATGCACATAAACTGTCTGATGATGAATCCATAAACAACACTGTTTATTATGGAAAGAACTTCCTCACAGACAAAAGAAAACCCAAACCCCAGTCTTTGACTGTTACCATTCTCACTCACAGGGGTCCTGAGAAAAAAAAAATAAAAATCTTCAATAATATTTCTGCTAGAAATAAGTAAAGATAGATATATAGAAAAAGCCAAGGAAGACAGTATATGTAACTTTGGAGAATTAGGAAAGAAATAAAGTCCACTGCTTTCCAGTGACCCCTGCCAGCTGTGACAGGAACAGCATTGTTCAAATCCAAGAGCGCTCCACCCCTCACTGCCTCGTCAACTGCCTCAAACCAGGTTGACTGGAATTCTTTAACACACCTATGTCCCCCCTCCAATACCCACCAACACTGTTTCCTATTTCAAAACCTACAGGACTTTGATTTCTCCCCGAATTCACACCAATGTCTGGCAGCTATGGATACACCTGGGATTAACTTTTTGAGACAAGCTGAGCTAACTCTGCTTTGGGAGAAATCCAGTAGTACCAGAATACTTGAAATTCTCCATGGAGTTCCCAACAATTACTGACAACTTATCCGTATGTCACATTCCACACAACACAAGAGGAAAAAGTTATAGTACAAACACTGAATTAAACCAACTAGGTTTCCGAATTCTTTTTATGGTGACTCAGGCTTATGTTTTATCCTTCGTAATATTTATATCCAGAATAAAAACATACATTGGCAGTAAAACATAGCAACAGAACGTTTAACTGCACAAACATTCCACTTCAAACAGGGATTGAGATCTTAAATACACAAGTTCCAAGCACTGCTCTCAACCTTCACCTTCAGAAATGAAAGTTGCTTGCAAATACTGTACAATGGAGTCCATCAAGGTGATGTGCATACATACATTCATAAACACCTTACTGGAACAGAAATAAGACTTCTGAGAAAAGGATTATCCTTTCCAGGGAGTCACAAGCAAAGAGGCAAATCAAAGTAGATCACCAAAACTCAGAGCTACAAAAATAGCCAAATGCATACAGCTATTTATAACTCAGAAATTTATTCACAGAACACTTTTAGCCTCTTAACCTCAGGGAAACAGAAAGTCTGATGCCAAGCACTAATGTATGTAACAGAAATACACCCTTCTGCTGCTTACTGACCATTCCAAGTGCAGCTGAAGATATTAGGATTCACTTACTAGGATTAACAGGTTATTTCAAGTGAAGCACTTCTCCCTGATAAAACAGATACCACCATCTGTTTAACATCGTCAACAGGAAGATATAAGCTGACAAATTACTGATGACACACTGTACGCAGTCTCATTCCTATTAGAGAACTCATGTGTCCAAACTGTAAGACAAACTGTATTTTCTATGGGAAAGTTTTATCACAAAGAATTTCAGAACATTAATTAAAGTACTTTCAACAAGTCAGGTTTTCCAATTAATTACTTTTTCCAGCTAATTATATGAGAGATGGATAAGACACTGGCAAATTTGGAAGGAAATGCAAGACCTGGCAGCACTACTTTTCAAGTGATCAATAACATATAAAAGCAGTAATTTTGGCACAGAGCTTGACACTATGGACTCAAAGTTTCAGTGAATCTGATACACCTGAGTAACACCCACTCAGAGGCTATGTATGAGAAACAGAAGTAACACCTGGACAGTTCTAGTACTGGAAGATAAATTTTCCCCAGCTCCTTTGCTTCCCACCGAAAAGACAACAAATAAAACATCAAGTAAATGAATGTGACAGCATAAATTTTGAGTGAAGTTCCCTAACATTTTGATTCCCAAACGGAAAACCAAGCATAAGCTGTGGTCAGGTTGCCACTGTTTTAGGGTGGAAAGGAGGAAAAAAAAAAACCAAAACAAAACAAGGGTAAAGAAAAACAAAACATGAACGCACGTAAAACACAAGAATACAAGAAACGAGGTCCGAGACGAACATGAAGATGCTGAAATGCAGGACCTTAAAAGGGAAGCAGAAAACACCTTGTATCACCTGACACAGGCACTGAGGCAGCTCACGGTACGTTCGAGCAGCTCAGCGGGGAGAAGGCGCCTCACAGCAGAGCCGGAGCGGGCAGGCACAGCCCCAAGCACGGGAAGGGCCGCGGACCGTACCTGCACCTCTGCCGCCCGCACCGACGCCGGCGGCGGCGGACACGGCAGCCCGGGCACCGACGGCTCCGAGACGGCGCGGCCGGACCCGATGAGAGCAGGGGCCGCTCGGAGCTGCGCTCGGACCCCCCGCCCCGGCGGCGCCGGCACCGCGCCGGCTCCCGCGGGAGGGAACCGCGGCGCCGCGGAGGCCGCGGCCGCCCGCCCTTGCCCCGGCCGGGATTCCCCCGGGAGGGGGTGGGGGGCGGCAGCCGCCTCGCTCCCGACGCCCAGCCAGGGAAGCCGCGACAGCACCGCCGGTGATGCGCGCCCCGAGCCTCCGCCGCGCTGTCGCCCAGCATCGAGAGGGCACCGCCGCCTCGCTCGGCCGCCCCCCTCGCGCTCCGGTCGGCCCCTTCCCCAGCCGCGCGGGGAACTCGCCGCCCCGGTTCTCCCCCCACCGCTGTCCCGGCGGGGCGGGGACGATCCCGAGTGCCGGGGCCCCCCCCGATTCCGGACCCCCCCCGGGTGCCGGAGCTTCCCCCGCCGCCATCTCACCGTTCGCCGGTGCCGCGGGGCAGCGCGCGCCGCACGCAACGGCGGCGGGAAGGCGCGCGCGAGGCAACAGCTGGCGGGGGGAGCGGCGCGCGCGTCCAGGCGCCAGCGGCGGCAGCAACAGCGCGCCACCCGCGCGCGCCGCCGGGCCGGGGGCGGGGCCGGCACGGGCCGGCAGCCAACGGCGGCCCCTCCCGCCCCCTGGGGGGCGGGGTCGAGTCGTGACTGGCGGCGGCACAGCCCAACGAGGGCGCGAGAGAGGAGGCGTGGCGCTTGAACGACAAGAAGCGGGACAGAGGCGGGGTCTCTATGACGGACAGCCCCTTTCACCAATTAGCGGCGGGGGCGGGGCTCAGGGTGATCCACCGCCCACTGGGAGTGGCGGCCGGAGCTCGAGGGGCGTCACCGACGGCTGATGGGAGGAAGGCGGGGTTAAGTTGAGCGACGTCAGCCTTACCCAATGACAATGGAGAGCGGCAGGACGCGCGTTCCCGTTGGCCAATAGCAGTCTCGAGGCGGGTGAGGGAGGCGGGCGGTTCCCTGAGGCGGAGCCGGAGGGGTGGGCCGGGCGCCCCCTCAGCTGAGCGCGGGCCCCGCGGACCGGGGGATGCGCCGGGATCTGCGGTAGGTGATGGACAACAAGGGGGGCTTCCGCCTCGGGGACCGCCGGCACGGCCGGGGAAGCGGGGCCTGGCGGGACAAGGCCGTGAGGCCGAGGGAGGGGCCGAGTTTTTGAATACAAAGCTGTGTTTAAATGGGGTTTTAAATCGGGCCTACCGCAGTATTTCTTTCGAAGTGTTAAATTACCCATACGATAGGAATAGGCTCTAAAACGGTATTTAATCGAAGTGGGGTTCTGTTTAATATGGTTTCACCATAATACGAATTTCAGGACTTTTTTAGGCGATGTTAAAGGTTTAAATCTAAATGTATAGGTTCATGTTATCATTGCAACTGAGCTGAGTGTCATATGTAAGTTGCCCTCCTCTCTATTTTTTTCTTCTAAACAGGACAGAATTAGCTATCATAATATCCTCGTTATGCAGATCATTCCACCAAGGTCAGTGATACTCCTTGGATAGCTTCTCCTCACTGAAAATTTTCACTCCCTAATTATGTAGGTCCTATAATAGGAGTCAAGAGCTTTTTTTATTTTCACACATCCATCAGTGTTCTCACTGAAGAGCCAGTTCAGACCTGTAGTACAGCTGCATCCTTTTCAATGTTGTTGGGATAAGTGGGCTCTAGCAAAGAACCTGCCCATCATCTTTCTTTCATCATGAGATAATCAAATGCTCCATGTAATCAAACCTTTCACTGTTATGTTACTCACTGTTAGCTCTCAGCCTTCAAAATCTGGTAGCTTTCTTGGACTTTAAGATCTCAAAAGTACACTTGGATTTTCTTGAGTTTTCATCTAAAAATGCCTCTGAAAGGACTGGAGCCTTGCAGTCCTTCCCAATCTGGCAGTAATGTCTGTTAGGTCAGAGAAAAGCAGTGTAACTTCTTCCCATGCTGAATTTTCTGCCTGTTTTTTCCAGTTGTTGCAAAGTGATTCTTAGTAAATGGAAAGTATTTTCAAGTGAGCAACCTTCAAATTGAGTAGCCTCATGTAATACATCTTCAGTAGCCTTGTGTTTCCTCCAGAGACAAGTGATAGCACCTTTGAGTATCTGATAACCTGATACTTCTAAGAGTGTTGAGTTTCATTTTTCCTTTCAGACCCAAGTTTCCAGTCTGTTTCTGTTTGGTTTCTGCTTTCTCCAGTTTGTTAATAAGAGAGTATCTTTCTTGTAGTGTTTGTAGCATTGATTTCTAGAACTGGTTTTGAAAAACATTCTTGTGAAAAGAATGTTGAAACTTCAGATCATGACTCTTCATTTTAGCCACAGACTTGCACTTGAGAATATTGCAAGTGTTTTCAAAATACTGTGTAAATGCTTTAGGCCAGACATAGTAATTCTATAATCCCCTGCCATCTGGTTTAGGTTTGTTTCTGTAACAAGAGCAAAACAATGATATCTAAACCTTCTCTGTTTTGTTTTGGTTTTTTTTTTGTCCCCATAACTCCTGAGTGCTGCTTCTGAGCTTAATCTCTTCCCTAAGGAAGGGAAAGGTGGGGGGTCTTGGTTCCACCTTGTCAGGAACTGGCTTTCACCAATCCTTTGGTGATCTGAGCAGAACTGAGATTGTGAAAAGCAAAACTACAAAATCCTACCTTAAACTTTTTTTTTTTTTTTTTTTTCCTAGTTCAGCTTAAGGAACTGGCCTGCTTTGGATACAAGTGTGTCAACCCCCAAAACAAAGAGGGGACTGCAACTCCAAATTAGATTATTTTAAGCAAAACTGGATCTTCTTACAAGAAATCTTACTGCTATCCACTAAATCAAATCCATTCAAACATCAAACCCAGATTGTACAAAATAGCAGATCTGTTGAACTGTATATCAGAAGATGCAGATAGAAACTGTAGGATGATTTCAGTGATGTACAGAATTGTTATCTCCTCACTGTAAGGTCATCTCATAACCAGTTGAGACAGCAGCTTTTACTTCTTTCCAGTAGCCAATCTTACCTGAGTACAGAATTTCAATTCAATTTGGAATACAACTTCCAAATCTGGAAAAAAATATCCCAGTTAAAAAGAAAAACGTAGCAGTAGATTTCTTCTTGTTGGGTGAGTTCAGCAGCCATAATCAGGTGATGTTGTGTGCATTGGTAATAACACAGAGGAGGCAGCAGCAGCTGCTGGGCACAGGTGCTGGAGACACAGAGGGGAAGCAGCTCCTGTCCTTCCCTCAGCAGCTGGTGCTGGGGCTTCAGTGCTTCAGAACACAACATCACACTTTCAATAATTCAAATATTATTGCAGTCTGGAGCAAATCAAAGCTCATTTTCTTATTTCAGTTGGGAGACTATTAGTGTCATAAAGAGAATTATTAAAATTTTTAACTTAATTTTTTTACATAATTAAAATACCTATTTCAGCACCATTTCACTGGCAAATATTCATTTTTGTAGCATGAAATAGAGGAAGATCACAGTCCTTCACACTTCAGTTTTTTACACTTGTAGAGAAAGGCTTTTGGCAGATGCAGTGATAAAAGCTTTCTAGTTAGGAATATAAAAACTTAACTTTCATGACTGTAGTGGCAGATGCATTTGTCTTGGTTTTTTTTCGTCATGACTACAGAGAAATTTAAATATCCTATGCAGCCAATAAACCTGTCAGCCAATGTCTGAATACTTGAGATACCTGCCAAAAAGCAAGCATTATCTGTAGCTTTTAGTAATTTCAAGATTGCTGGCTGACAGAAAGTTGGGCAGTGCTCACTGGCTCAGTTTGAACCCAGGTCACTTGAGCTGCAGCTCTACAAACTGCAGGTTCCCTCCGGGGATTTTTGTGCTCCTTTGTGCTGAAACACATTTTACTTGTTACAGTATTATTTTGTTATTATTTTATTACAGAGAGATTTTGTTACAGAGACAGAATTGTTACATTTTGTTTTCAAGTGTTAGCTATGAGTGCTGGTGGAAAATGGATCTAAACATATCCTTAGCATTCAAAAATCCCTAAATGAGTCTGACAGCTTATTTAGGATTAAAGTACAGTTTGTTTCACAGAACAAATTTAGATTAAGGCAGTTACACAGCTGACTTAAGGCACTCCAAGGGAATGGTGGACTGGAACAAACACTGTTCAGCTGAGCGTGGTAGTTATGAAAGTGCTAGGAAGCAGTATGTGGGTGAGTGGGAAAGCGGGAGCAAGGAATTGGTCTCCTTTATGGAATATGCCTAATGGTGGTGTAGTGCCATCTTCTGATGCCTTCCCTCCCCCTTTTGTTTTGTTAGGTTGTTGCTGACAGTGAAGGACTTCCTCTCAAAGCTGTTTAAATGAGAATGTCCCTGGCGCAAAGAGTGCTGCTGACATGGCTTTTTACATTACTCTTCCTGATCATGCTGGTGCTGAAGTTGGATGAGAAAGCACCGTGGAACTGGTTCCTCATTTTTATTCCAGTGTGGATATTTGATACAATTCTTCTAGTTATGTTAATTGTAAAAATGGCTGGACGGTGCAAGTCTGGCTTTGACCCTCGCAATGGCTCCCAGAACATGAAGAAGAAAGTCTGGTACCTCATTGCAATGCTGCTGAAATTGGCCTTCTGCCTCGCCCTGTGCGCGAAGCTGCAGCGATTCACCACCATGAAACTGGCCTATGTGTTCATCCCGCTCTGGGCCCTGCTGATTGGGGGCATGGTTGAACTTGGATATAATATCTTCTATGTACGGAGAGACTAAGCTCTGCCAGGCGGTTTCCAGTGCCAAGACTGGCACCAAATTACTAGATTACCACCATTTTGCCACAAATTTATCTTCAAACTAGAAAGCCAAATGAGTCAAACTGGAGACTTAAACTAAAGCAGGCTGAAGACTGAAAGTAGACTTGTTTCATTTTTTTATTTTAAAACTCACATATGCTCTTGTAAATAAAAGTATTTGTTCAACATAAGCTGTTCTGATATGATTACTGTTACTTGTTACATGGAATAAGATAACAGGTTCTTCACATGCAGGTAGAAGACCTCGTCAAAGAAACCACAACTGTTCTACCCAGAGTATTCAGCACATTGAGTAATCCTAGGAAAGAGGATGAGCTAAATTTGCTTTAAAAATCAGTAACAATTGACAGCAGCCAAATAAGAGCAAGAAAAGGAATAAAGTAATGCACCTTTTTTTTCTTTTTTGACAGTGAGATTCCATTGCCAGTCTAAAAATAAGCACTGTTTTCTAAACTGCTGAAACAGCCCATAACCAGTATGCTAACCTTAGGGAACTCAGTTGGTAGCTGAGCTGTGCCAGCAGTCCTGAGATCCAGAAAAGAGGGAGACAATGGTGATTCCTTTCCAAGTGAGAACTCACCAGTGTTGCAAGAGACTGATAATACAGGGTGAATTCAGTACTGCATTTGTACCTGCCCAAAGTGGTACTTGAACTCTTGTTCAAGTTTTTAATACCCGAGGATGTGAAATTTTGTGGGGGTGAAGCCTTGGCTTCGTGGAACACTGGCAAACTCAGATATAAGGAAATTACCTTTTTCAGGTAACAAGTGAATAGGACTTCAGGAAAGAACTGGAACTACAATTGTATTTTGTGGACTAAAGTGCTCTTTCAGGAGATACAGTAACACCAAATTCAAATGTAGCAGTTATCTGGGACATTATTAACATGCATGCTGAAAATGCTGATCCATTTACAGTTCCTAGAGACAAAAGAATGTAAAGTGAATAAAAAAACAGTCTAGGGTAACAGGAGATTACCTAGACCAAAGTGTCTCACTAATAAAATTTTAATTATGTACATTCAACTGTACTTGTCTGTGGAAAAAAGTCTTCCTGAAGTGTTTGGATTTACTCTCGCTGTTTTACCACACAGGCGTGGGTAAAAATGCAGAGGAACCATACTGTGGGAGACTGATGAAAGAACTTTATCTAAAAAACCAACATGTTCCATTCTAAGGCAATGAACCTCCAAATGATCTTTAAAATGAATTTAAGTCATATTTATTTCAAAGTGGTTGACTGTCCTGCCTTGCTAAAGGAGAAGCCAGGAAAAAACAAAGACAAAAGAATTCTAAACTGTAGCTGCTGTTAAAAAAATGTAAAATATTTATAAACCCTTTAGTATAGCAACATACCAACTTTTCTGAGCAAACCCATGTACCCAGCCCCAAGATATGCGCATCAGGTAATTTATGGGGAGTGCCTGTCAGGAATTTGTTCTAGGAGAACTTGTTCTAGGAGGTGTACCTATGCATTGTGTAGTTCTGAAAAATACTTAATGGACGGACCCTGCTCTGTGTCTGAGACTTTTTGTTTCGTCATATGAGGGTCCTGTGGAGAACTGACGTCTTTCAGTCTTGAGTGACTTTTCAAGTAAAATTGGCACTTGTGATTAGGATGAGCTGTGGGGAGGGGACGAGTACATTAATCTGAGAATGTGCTCTTAGACCTGCTGGCTACAGGAGCTGTGAGAGCGAGCACACCCACGCAGGTGCCACGGGTGGCTGTGTGTGGGGAGGAGAGAACAGGCTTCATCTGCACGTCCCACTTGGTTCTGTTCTGCTAACGGGAACCCGGGCCACTGCGCCCCTGCGTGGAATGCACTGCCACTCCATGGCAGCCAATACAGACCTTGTGAATTTGCTATGGCTACTTCCAAAACATAAGAAGAGTCTCTGAAGCCCTACCTCCAATTCAGGTACACTTTGACAACCCACTTAACAAGCAGTGATACAAGTGTGTAACAAGCATTCCAGCACCTCAGACAAGATGATTTTATGTGCAGAGACACACACACTTACCTGTGGCAGGTATGGGTCCAAGCATAAAATAATACCCATAATCCTTCCCCATCCAATAAGAAAAAAAATTCACAACCCCCTTGTTCAAAGGATGCCAGAACAACCCCATGCTGCTCAGGAGAGCAGAGCAGCTTTTCTCAGCCGAGCTGATGATAGTAATTGATTGTTATGACATGAAACAAAAGACGGAAGAATAAGAACTGGCTTCATTGAAACTTGGTGTATTATTAGCAAGATAGGCCATGAATGGTGACTCTGCCCCCTTAATAAACCCCTTCTCTTGCACAGATGTAACAATTATCTGAAAGTTTGGCATCTCTAATTAACTAGAATCACACACAGTCCTTACAAATCTCCTTTTAATTGTTGCCTCTAATTCAAGTAGAAAAAGATCAGCAATTTCATTTTGGTTGTGAGTTTGGCTTTCTTTTTTCTTTTTTAAAGGTTTACAAATCTTGAAATAAATTATTTGGAAAGCTGAAGCAGATGCTTCTTGCTGGTGTTATACAAAAGTCAGAAACAGCCAGACCGAAGTGCTCAACTTTCCAAGTTCCTTGTCCTTACAGGGAAACTTGGACAAGAGCGTATCCCTTTTGAGAATTTTGTATCATATTTAAGTGACCTGAACAGATCTGAGATCTTTGTGCACACTGTGCTGCTTCTTTGCCTTATCAGAACTTCACTCAGAAGGATTTATGATACAAAGTACAGTACATCCCACTGTGACCTTTCCAGAAAGTGCTGCAGGAATTAATTACATCTGTTCATAATTACGCTGTTCTCAAAGGTGCTGATCACAGCTTGGAAATGGAAGCAATGCTCCTCATACATTTTCCTAAATTTACCAACTGCCCAATTGATCTTCAGTAACAGGATAAAATGGGAGAAAAGGAAATTTGATGAAGGTGACAGGGAAAAGGAGAGCTCCACGCTGAGATGGCTCACACTGATTTGTGATATAAAATCACAAGGATGTTAGCTCTTTGTGGCAGCTGATGGGGGACAAAGGAGAGAATTTGGCCTTCAGAAGCTTTGTTTTAAACTGCAATTCAAAAGCTTGTTGAAATCAACTGGAAGTATTTCTCTGTACTGATGATATATATTGGACATGGAGAGATAGATTTCACATGATTTCTCTCCATCATGTATCGAAGTTTGAACACTTCAGCATGCATTGCAGGCAAGTATTTCCTTTTGTCAGATTTCAGAAAAAATGCATGTGTGTGAAAGGTCATGAAATTTTTCAATTGCCAATGCATACTGGTTTTTGTGATTTGTCACCATTTTAGAACAGTATCCAGTTTTGTGTTCTTTTTATATGTGAAAAATGCAGTTATGTGACATGTACATCCTCACCTATAATGAAGTTTAACCTGAATGCTCTGAGAACATGTGCAGACGCACAAAATGCACTGGCAGGCACAGAGGGCAATATTAAAGCCTGAACTAGCACAGGACAGGGGTACACAGTCATTTGAGAGATTTATTATCAGTATTATTTTCTGACACATCTTCATCATAGTACAGAAGCAAAATGTTTGTCTAACCTCATGAAAATTTTCACAATTCCACAGTGTAAAAGTTGGGTGACACAAAGTGGAATTGAAAACTATGAGACTCCCAAACCCACAGAATTTTAACATCAGGTGTTCCATATTTTGACATCAATATAATTCTGGGAAAAAATAACATGTTTTTCAGTAATAATGCTCCTGAATAATTGTATCCTCAGAAATAAGTTGTTTGAATTGGCATGGAAAACTTAGCACTATCATGTAACACATCATGCTTTTTAATTAGCATTGCAATAAAAATAACCATGCTGAGTTGTGAAAAGAACATTTGCACCTCTGCACTGTAACTTGACTGTTTTTTAAGGTTTTGAGGGAGTTCATCTCCCATATGAGCCTTGTAGACATGAATGGGCCTGGCATCAACTTGCTGCTGAAAAGCATCAGGCTTTGGGAACTAAGGCAACTCAAGGAATCTCTGCAGCTGGACCACTAGAGTACTGTTCAATATAAATTCTGCATTTTCTTCTTGGACTTGTACTGAAGCAGGATAAAGAACAGGAAAATCTGCAACTCAGTGACATCACTCCCTCTGATCTGCCTTTCCTAACAAAACCAACATCCCAAGCAGACAAATATAAGAGAAGTCTCCCTACAGTCAGAACAACAGCATAAGAGCAAGAAACAGGAAAGCAATGAGAATGTAAGCTTAGTTCATCCACCTTAATTTTTATCTCAGTGTTCCTTCTCAAGTTCATGAAAAAATCACCACAAAGATGTTTTTAGTTTAAAAATTCCATTTCTGTGATTAACTAAAACTCTCAGTTGCTTCAGATCACATTGGCAAGTACCGGAGTGTTACTCTTGCATGCTGAGGATAATGATTTAGTAGCCTTGACTTAGGTTATCACTCTCCCACACACAGGTCTAAATCTCACAATTTTCATCTCCAGACACCAGGAACCGCTTTT
Organism: Poecile atricapillus; assembly: GCF_030490865.1. Classification (NCBI taxonomy): domain Eukaryota; kingdom Metazoa; phylum Chordata; class Aves; order Passeriformes; family Paridae; genus Poecile; species Poecile atricapillus. The sequence goes on from NC_081289.1 coordinate 11,823,315, forward strand.
CTCTGCTAACAGCCCCACTTTGTCTCAACACAACCAGATAAAAAAGCTCCCATAAAAAGCACAGTCCTTAGAACACAGGCCTGAGCTGCAGCCAACATGGCACCGTCATTCCAGGCGATGGCAAATTAAATGATAAAATATAGTATCAAAATAGCTATTGAAAAATCAAACTTGATAGAATAGAAGTTTAAACTGTGGTTTTAATCAATGCTTGTATCAGATAACTGTACACCAAATATTAAAGGACTATTTAGGACTAACGCCCTCATCAGTAGGCTCATCTATCAGCATGACCAGAACAAGAGAAGATCAATGTTTAGCTGGCACTCAAGTACAGCACGGCTTCAAAGCAGAGATCATATCAGCATCAAAGCACAGAGAAAAACAGTGGTTAGAATATAATACACTAAATTTGCAATGTCAGTATCCCTGATGATTCTAACAGAAACAGCAACCTAAATATTGTGAAGTTAATCACTGCTTCTGAACAGAACACAAAATCACTTTTTTTAAGGAAAATTAAATGAGTGACTGATGGGAATAAGTTCCCCAAATATTCCCACATATGCTGCAAATTCAGTGGGATCTGCACAAAAGATCAGTAACTTCTATACAATTTTAAAGTGCATTTTATCTGTTTATGAAAGTAATAAAATATCAGCTGAACACAGTGAATCATAATCAAATCAAACATTCTTGACAGTCATTCACAGCAAAGCACAAAGCAGTGAAAATTTGTCCTTCCCATTTCCAGCTTGGATACATCCTGGTAAGGTACAGGCACTGCCTAAACACAAGGCTCTCTACGTAGCTGACCACTACAAGAAAATAAATAAAACGACACTGGAGAAGCTTGAGGAGCTCTTTGATCTCTTGATCAGAATCAGTACAGCTTTCAGCCTAGCAGGGTCACGTGGCAGTGTACTATCTTACAACAGTTCATTCTGCCAATGAACAAGGAAAAATCATGGATTTATTTTGGTCAAGTCAGCATCTTATCCACATGCAGATATTAGAAAACAGTCATTTTGACAAATGAACACCAGTCTTGTGTTTCTTGGAAGACTTACTGAATTTTCCAAATCTGTAATATTTGGGTTTCTTTCACAGTACTCTATTATTTCAGATTTCCATTTCCTACATCTTTTGCAATTCCAACTTATTTACTGTGCACATGTATATCCACTTAAAAATCAACTTTATTTATCGCCAAGGAATTATTTCACACATGAAGAATTAAATCACCCTCTAAAATAATACTTTATTTCTAATACTAGATAGAATTAATATTTCAGTTAAAGTAGTAATGAAATATTCACTATAGTAACAAGGAAGGGAAAATCTGCATGCCAGCAGTACCTGTAATGAAAATGTTCTTTCAGAGTCAATTTTCAGGTATTTGGAGGGCTGGGGGTGACACAACACTGAATAACACTTGTATGTAACACATGAAGTCAGTCGCCAGTGAAATGCAAAAGATTCAGTAATATTAAAAGAAAAGTAGCTACTCCCTTGAAAGCTTTTTTAGCAACTGTAACAATGCAATTCTTTGCTACCCAAAAATATGTATCAGGATCTAGGAAAACATCTAATTTTCTGCACATCATGTTATTATCTGGAACACCACTGCATGTGCAGGGAGATAGGAACAGCACCAATGGCCTGGGGCAGCTCTCTCCAATCTGCACAAGAACAAGGGCCAAGAGAGACAACGAAAACATTGGAGATTTCAGCCAAAATAACAAAGATTTATGTATCACCAAAATCCAGAGAAAGGGGAAAAGTAATAAGCAAGGACTAATTTCAGTACAGCAGAACACATGAAAGATTTATTGCTGAAGCAGAAGTCTGAAGATGAAGTTGTATGCAGCAGGAATAAAGGCTATAGCACAGGACTGAAGCAAAGCCTTTGTTAGATTAATGAACAATTTGGGAGGTGAAATTCTCAGAAAAAGTACTCCCCTCTCAAAGGACAACCTCATTAAAATGAACATTACCACAGGGAGAGGACAACACTTCTTTTAAGTATCTTCCTTAAAAAGAAAGTAAAAAGTAAACAGTAATGCAACCAGTCAGCCCAGACTACAGAAAATGTAAAATAGAAAGGGAGATCTGGTAGCCATTGATAATCCCAATATGGTTCAAATTCTGTCTGCAAGGAATTCTGCCTAAAGTGAGAATGTAGACTGTCTCAAAAAAGCAAAAGACAAAAACTGCAAAAAAACTGCCACTTCAAAAAATCTCTTAAAATTCTGAAAGCAGTAAGAAAAAATGAGTTGAAGATGTGGCACCTCAGAAGCAAACTCTCAGGACTAAGATACCTGAGCAGAAGTTCAAGACCACATCAGCCAAGACCACTGAGCAGGTCTCCAAAAGAAAACAAAGTTCTACTAATAAGTGTAAAGTTGTATTTGCTAATCCATTTTCAATGATTTATTATTTCTGTCTGGACAGGGCCTATGCTGAAGAAAGTTGGCAACTGTCCTGGGGGATGTATGTCCACACTGCACTAAAATCTAACAGGTTACCAAAAATTACTTGAACCCGAACGAATGGTCGGCACATGCATGATCAGCACACTGGTAACTAAATATTCTGAGTCAACTAAATAGTTTTGGGAGTTAGTTTTGTGTTTTATATTAAAGAGCAGTATCTGGCAAGGTTGATTTTGCTAAAGGTGGAGCCCTCATCTATCCCACCTGCAGAGCTGTGTGCTTGGTGCAAACTACAACCTGCAGCTCTGCTCTGTTGCTGTTGTCCCATGGGCAGCAGAGAGAACAGGAATGAAAGGCCAAGTATATGGATGCTCATGAAACCAGATTACAGGTGGAAGCATTATTTCCAGAACACAATAAAGGGAGCTGAGACCACATTCCTGCTAGAAGGAAGGATCAAATTCTTACATGAACAAATTAATTTTTTCAGATCAGAATCTGCTAGAGCAATAACTTACCACATCACACATGAACCATTTGCTCATAGCAAAGGGGAAAGCAAGATCCCTGAGGCTGAAAAACTGGTAGTAATCTCTTAGCCAGCATAAAAGAAAACAGTAGTAAGACTTAAGGACATATTAGCCACATCCAAGAGACTCACATTTCTATTGCTTCTCTAATACATAATTATGGCTATGTAGGAGAAATGTTTAGCAATTCAAATATTGATTTAATTAATAATTCCTTGACAGACCTATTTTGGATTAAACCAATCAGGGCACTCATCTAATAAATAGCTGATTTCAGTGCCACCTGTGAGTATGCAGTAACATTTTAAATTTTAACAACCTGTAATGAAAAAAACATTTACAACAGAAGGACCTCAGGTAGTTGAACTGGACATTGCCTGAAAATCACATTGTTCTATTGCTACAAATGAAGCCAAAGTGACCACTAAGTGCATCAAAGTTTATGAACTGTGTACTTAAGGATGTAAAACTTTCAAAAATGTTATACAGAAAAATCCTAACAAAAATCAGGGATACGGAGGGCTTTGGAAATAATAGGCCTTGGATCTGAAGTTTTACATATTTAGCTGAAGGACAGGCTGTAGGGCAGTTTACTGCTGTGTGCAGCTACCCGAGAGAGATGTATCATTCGGCTGTGTTTGAACTACACAGGAGTACACTACACAGCAAATAAGTAAGTTAAATGACAGTTACCATATCAGCCTTGAAATTCTCTTCCCTCAGAACACAAAAGAATCCAAGTGTTCCATAGATGAGGAAAGAGAACAGTGAACTTGGACACTGCTGTTATTTTCTTAATGAAACACCTCTTGCTTCCCAACTGTGACTCATGAGGAACCTTCCAACTGCGCATACTGGCAAGCCTCTTTATTGCCTGGCACTATCAGCACAGGGAGCAATTCAAATCCAGGTATGTCTCTCAATTACAGGTCACTGCCAAAGCTGAGGCCTTTTTAGCTTGGTAAGTAACCACTTAAGTATTCTTTTATTTGTAGTCAGGTAACAGATTTGAGGGAGTGGTTGCTTTTTTGGCTTTTTTTGTGGGTTTGTTGTTTTTTTTTGGTTGGTTGTTTTTTTTGTTTTTTTTTTTTAAGTGAAATGGAACTGTCTGAACTGGGCCCTGAGCAGGGCCAAGAGGCAAAGCCCAGAAAGGAGTTTGCTCCCTTGCACCAGCTCATCTAGAGAGATGCAGGCAGGTACTGATAGCGCTCCTGGAGCCCACTGCGTGTCTGTCCAACTGCCCTCAAACAGACGGTGCATCTCCCTGTTCCACATGAATATCTGACAGCAGGAGTTTGGGGAGTGCCTGGAACAAACACCCGTAAGGAATCATGTGAAGGGAGGACTGATTCTGCCTTCTGATTAATCTGCATTTACAAAGATGTCTCAACTCTACCTCAGTTTGCTACAGATCTTCACCCTCAAGGCATAAGGGCATCCTATGCATTAGTGGCAGGTAGAACATAACCACTAAGAGAGGCAGTTGAACTGAATTATTTTTTGCAGACCCAAAAATAAAACCAATCTGTTATTATGAACCTTTATTAAGCGGCTCACATTTCAGTATAAATCACACTAAAAAGATTCTTAAAAAAGATATTTACACTACAGTGCTGACACATTTAAAATGAAAAAATTGGTATAAATAAGCTCTATGGAAAAGCCTGGAATTGTCAAAAAGAATTCTGGCTCATCTTACAAAAAATATATATGTTAAATGTCAGCTCTACTCTAAAACCTACAACTCAAAATTATTTAAAGACTTCTTTATGTTAAACCTGCAGTGTTTACAGTGCATCTGGCCCTAAGTGCTTTGATACTTCACAGTTATGGACAGGCACTGAGGAATGTTACAAAGCTACATAACTATTTTCTGTAACAGATGCGAAGACAAGTCACAAACTTGCCTCACAATTTATGATCTTTACATCGTTAAGTTTAAAAAGGGATTTAAAACCATATATACAAATTTAGCACAAAAAATCATCCTCTCTTTGTCCATGCAATTTTGGATATGATGAACTAGGTTGTCTTGTATCATCTGGATGTACGTGACCTCCAGAGCACAACTTGCCTTGTAAGTCCTTGTTGCCAGGTTCAAATTTAGAATCCATTTCCAACTTTAGTGATGTCAACTCAGTGTGATCCAGCCTAGCCTGAACATTCTGTCCCCTGACGTCATTAGGTGTCACTGTCTTTTCAGCAATATCAACATTCATGGGCTCTTCTTTTACTCGGAGAGACGCAAGAGGTTCATGTTTTATCGGCAAAAATTCCTGCTGCAGGTACTTGGTCTGCAGAGCATCTGGAAATTTGGTGTCTTCAGAGGTATCCTTGCTCATGGTACAAATTCTGTCAGTCTGAAGTCCAACAACCGAAGACTTGGGGTCTGCAGAGGTCTCTGCTTCAACAGTACTTGTGTTTTGAGAGAGTTCTTCCTCTGAATGATAGAGCTTGAGCCGGATGTGCCAAGCCAAACTACACACAGCTGAAACTGTTTTGAACTGGTGCACAACATTCCTCGGGATGAAATAAATGTCATTATCGAATAACTGGATTCTGGCATATCGAATGCCTTCCCTTCGCAGCTGATTAAGTTTTGCATCATCAACCCACTGGACACACTGTAGAGAAAAGGTGGGGGAAAGGTGAAAACTCTGCCTTAGTACTCAGAGGACACTGATCATCAGTTCTTAGTGTGCTCACCTGTGAGAGTGGAGGCTCATGCAAATCTAACTGCATTCGCTGAACTACCTCCAAGAAGTCCTCAGCATGAAAACAAATTACATCTTTGGTTATACGAGGCTGCTCAGACCTACAGAAGAGTAAGACGTGCACAGTCAGAGGCTGAAACTACCATGCTAAAGAAACAAACAAAAAGTCTGCTAGCAAGGAAAAAGTGAAGTTTTTAACTGAAAAAACCTCAACAAATCTACTATATTTAAGAAGAAAAGTTGATCAAAACAGTTAATTCTAAAACACCTCATTAAACTGGTTAAACAAATTAACTACAATTTCTTTATTAGTGGAAGTAAAGGCAGCAATAAAAGGCCAACTAACCATACTATCTTTCATTTCTATAGTTAACTGGCCTCTTAGCTGCCTAGATGCTGAAAGACAGCTGTCCCAGACACTGGGCTTACTCTGTCAGCACTCAAACATGATGCACCCATCAGGTACCTGAGCACGCAGCAGCCTGACTGGGAGCACTACAGCACTGCTCAGCATCTCAGCCTCAAACACCTTGCTCAGAGTTAGGAGTAAAAGCTGAACCTACATTAAGCTACCACAATGCCAATAATCAGCTAATACTAGCATCCTCCACAAAACATTCCTTAAAAATACATCCCTATTTATGCTCACTAGAGAGCTACACAAGAGCAAAGTCTGAATTAGGCTTTGTCTCCATATTCAAATGGTTAGGAGAAACATTTCTAGTTCCAAAGCATCTCTCTCAAAGAAATGCACACCATTTATACAGTTCTTCCGGAGAAATTATCTAGAACGAGCTCACAAAAGGAAAAAGCAGCTACAATCCTTGTAACTTTCTGATCTAAAGGCCAAACTCTGTTCCTCATTGAAAACATGTAAAAAATAGCTGCACATACTTGCTTTTGAGGGATGTTTGCATTTTAAAAGGACTTTTTTTTCTTTAAACGTGATGATATGAAGATTTCATTCATAAGGGATAAAGCTCACATTGAAGTGGTTTTGCAAGGACAGTTTCTCAGCCAGAAAGAACCTGTTTAAAGATTCCTTTCCTTCCTCCTCTGGGGTCCCCGGGGCTCCTCCTCAGCCCACACTGGGCACAGGCTGCGTGTCCAGGCGCTGCCCATCGGGAGCAGGGAGCGGAAGCAGGGATCAGAACCGTGATCCAGGGCTGTCTGCCTGCCTCTGCCAGCCCTCCCTACATCCCTCACTCCACTTCCACCCCTCCAAAAACGGGGTACAAATCAGACGTGGGGAGCCTGGGGAGCAGCTGATGCAGCAGAGCTGAAACATTTCAGAATCTAATAGATGTTCAAGAGCTCTTTTTTAAAAGCAAGATTATCACCTATTTTTATATAAAGATCTATATATATATATGTCCTGTTATTACTGTTCTAGGAAGCAGGCAAAGATGTACAGTTCATTCAGGCTTTTTAAACATAGGAGACATTTATTTTATTTAGGTCATGACCTCAAAGCAAAAAATAACCAGTCTGAGGCTATTTTCAGGAGAAAAAAAAAAACCCAGATCAACTACCAAAAATATGATAGGGAGAATTTTCAGACCACGTATTTTACTTTCAGTTTTGCAAAGATTAAAATCTGTCTGTATTTTGATCTATATATTCCCAAAGCAGACTTAAACACTGAAAGAGAAAAGCTTCAGAAACACTTCATCAGTGGAATTATTACCTATATTAATCTACCTTTTATAATGCAGGTGGGGTTTTTTTTGAAAATATGAATTTGCATTTGGAGTCCCAAATTTGTAAATGAAGTTCAGACTTAAAATCAATTGAGAGAATATTTCACACACTTAGAGAACTTAAATCCAAATGAATGTACTTTCCCAGCAGTGCCTATTCTGGTTTATGCACTGTCATTCCTATTGTCAACCCATATAAATCCAAAAGGATGGACCACCAGCTCTGTGCTGCAATTTTGTCACAGAACACAACATTCCGTTTGCAAACAACTGAGAAAAAATACCATCAGATAATTTTAAATTCTGTATTTGCAGATTTTATCTTTAGCACAACTTTGAGATAATATTTTGCAAAACCTTTAATTTAGGTATCATGTACCTACCCCCAAGCAAAACTGTAGCACAGAAGTTCAGTTAATGTCCAAAATGACATTAAATGAAAACAAAACGTAAGATAACTTCAGCAAAACCTATTTAAGCCTCTACTAGAGAACTGCTAGAACTGGTTTTGGCAGTATTTTTTCCCTTTAAGCTCATTCTTCAAAAGGATTGGATTCCTGCTGCCGTAACTTTTCAAAACAGATCCAAAACTAGAGGTTTTACCATCAATATTTCTGGCCTAATGCGTAAAGACTGGCAATATATAACAAATTCCTATGATGATACAGAAAAGCACAACTTCAGTCTCTAGAACACAAACATGAAAGCTGTTTGCTGAAGCAGAGCTTTCATTTTGCCAACAACAATGCTAAGAATTGCCTTTTGCTGTCCTTGTAAAAACCCACCCAAGCTTCCCACATAAAAATCTTAAATTTCCATAATTTAAAATTTCACTGGCACTTCCTAAGTTCTAAAGCACACTTGGTATCACATATGGAAATGGCTCTAAGTAATCAGCATGATAACACCTGCATTTATCAGATTTTAGTTCAATCCTTAAGACGTTTGCTAGCAGTATGTAAATTGTAAATATTCAAAGCAATAAAAATAAGATCATAATACAGTAATTTTACAAAATACCTCAAATCAAGATCCTGTAACACTTGGGAAAAGAAAAATCTTTGTTTTCTTTTTCAAAATACTATACTTAGCTTCCATGTCTGCCCTCTAGCACCACGACATGCTTTTTGCTTTCCAAGAGTTCTGTTCCTGTCTGTTCTGAAAGACACCATTTATCCCACCTAGCATTGATATTCATCCCTATCAACTAGAAAATAAATCCTACTTTCTTTAAATCTACAACAACTTGTAAAGTTTCTTTTGCACACTCAATCCATTTTTATGGATTTAGTTCAGGCAGGCCAGGAATTGTTTTATTTTCTCCTCACAGAAAGCATTATTTTTATATATATTATCTCATCCTTAGAACATGTGCATTTTTACTGCCACAGTGCCTTAATCACCCCAGAATATCTCCAGCTTTTCAGGTCTGTTCAACTACTCCAGCAGATAAAAGAAACAAAACAAAAATGAACAAAAACAAAAACTAGATTTTTCAAAACTTCCATTCATGTTGCCTCCCTGAAAATAAATCTATCCACAAACTGCAAATTATGGCAAAACTAATATCTAAAATAATTTTAATGTGCTACCTGAATCAATGATGCTTCATTATCATAAGCTGTAATTAATTCTCATTATGTAAGTACACTGAAGTGGCCTTTCAAAATTACACAAAAGGGGAAAGGCAAAGCACGAATTATAATTTAGGCCAAATCAAGCATGAAATATGTAACTTTTATTGTGTTGTTTGTGTTGTATAATTTACTCCTCTCCATACATGAGTAACAATTTTTTTATTTTGAATTAAAAGATACATTTTCAGTCTTTATACTGAAATGAAATGCTGCTATTTTTTTCTTTTATTTTCCAAACTGAAGGACTTGCAAGTATGCTATAAAGCTATAGGATGAGAATGGAAAGTTCCCAGACACACAAATTACTATCAATTCAACTTCTTAATCTGCACAAACATCCAAGTTCGGGGAGCAGGGTTCTGTTTGGTTTCTTTACTTCCTTGACAAGTCCCTCTCTCAAATGTTATCTAAAATACTTAGATCTGCACAGTTAGCTCAGCTTTTGCCCTGCTACTAGTGCTCAGTCTTAATTCACCACACAACAGTCAGAGCAAGCAGGTAGTCGAAGGCTCCCACCGTCATCAACCTGAAGAGGAAGGAAACTGAAAACCTCAGAGCCCAAGAGACAAACACATTATCATCTGAACAATCCAGTTCTTCCCCAATGACAATTATACTACTTTCTATGTCATTGAACTCATGCACTGAAACAAATTCACATCATGATGAATGTGAACAAATTCACATCACTTTATCCAAAGGGAATTCACTCTTCTAATTTCTAGACAGACACACAGAGAAGAGTGTATTTAGAGCGTTTACATATGCAAAGGTAACCTCCAAAACTAAGGTCATTCTCCACAGTCTGAAGATGTTGGAAAATGCCTCTTATATCTGGACCAGGAAGCCCATATTGTTATGGGCTTTTTATTTGGTTAACATGTAAACAAGCTTCAAATGAGGCACATTTCATTTCCTGAATCTCACACAGGAATTCCAAAGACACCAAAAAATATCACACAACTTCCAACACGATTCTTCCTAGGTGAGCTTCCGTAAATAAACCAGGGTTATAACAGCCGTGACTTGAGAAACAGAAGCATAAGAATTCTGATCATCTCCAGACAGCACAAAAAACTGCCAGAAGGTCTCCATGTGCAACTTTGCTGCACCAACATCTCACTCTTTATGCATCACTTTAAGCAAAATGAAGTGTGAGGTGTTTTTACATCTAACATGACCTCAGTAACAGCAACTCAGTATAGCTATTGAACTGTCACTGCAAGGTACCTTTCTGGTTTCAACCACACAGCAAAGCCACATGCAATCTAAAGAGGGCAGACAAACATCTAATGCTCAGCCAGGACCTATGAAGTCTTCATTGAATCTTTAATCCTAGATTAATCTATTCTGTACTCCCTTCCAATTATAAATGGCAATTCAGGCAAACATTTTTCAGGCACCTAGGTGAAGCTGATCAACACCTACCACTCCCCACAGTGCACAGCTTTCAACACTCCCACAGCAGCTGTGGTCTGTCGTTCAAAACCTTGTCCTATGTGATCCGCATGGGCTCGGGTCCGGTCTTCAAATAGCATTTCACGGGGTTCACTGGTTCGAGGTAGGTACTGCAAGTTTTTTATTTCATTGGTAGTTCTGCATAAGAAAAACAGTAACAGCGATACAGAAATTTCTCTGAATTATCTATTTTCCAACATAGACAATAGGACTACTCATCTATGCAAAAAAAATAAACTTTTTTTCCCTATTTTAAATGGATTTTCTTGTAATTCAGTTTGTGTCCATTCTCTCTGTTCATGTCACTGGGCACTGCTGCAATAAGTCCTTTCTACAGCCTTTTGTGAAGTTCTTAAACACATTGATATGATCCCCATTTCTCAAGTGTAAATCCCAGTTCTCCCAGGTCACCAGACACACTCCAGTATAGCCATGTATGTCTTAGCCTGGTGAGCCCAGAACAGGGCATGATACTGCAGATGTGTCTCCCTGGTGATGAGCAGAGGGAACAATTCTCCTCCTCAATCTGTTGTGCTACTCATGCTTGAAATGGCAACTTTTCCAGGATGAAGATGAGATTGACCAGCCTGCAGGTCCCCAAGTTCTGCTTCTTACCCTTCTAAATGAATCCATTTAGAGGAAAGCAAAAGAATTTGCTTTCTTCCAGTCCTCAGGAGGCTTTGCCAATTGCCATGACCTTTCAAAGACAGTGGCCTTGCAATGATACTGGCCAGCTCTAACTGCACTTGTGGGATGTCACCCATCCCAGCAGGTCCCACAGGCTTGTGTCCGTCTAATCTGCATGTCTAGTAAGTTTCTTAATCTGATTTTCCTCCACTGAAGGCAAGCAGCCCTTGCTCCAGACACTCTTCCTGTCTCCAAGACAGAGCATTCCTGAAAGTAAATCTCACTAGAAAAGACAAGGGCAAAGAAAGCAGTATCTCAGCCTTTTCTGTGCCCTTTGTCCCCAGGCCCTTTGCCCCATTCAGCAAATGACTTCCATTTTCCTAGTCTTTCTTCTACTGTCCAGATGCCTGTGGAAATCCCTGCTGCCCTTCACATTCCTTGCCAAATTCAACTCCAGATGGTCTTTGGCTTTAGTTGCATCCCCTTCATGGTTGGACAGTGTCTTTATACTCCTCCTGAGGCAGCTACCCCAGCTTCCACTTCTCATATGCTCACTTTTTGTGTTCACATTTTGCAAAGAACTCCCATGACAATTCCTTATGACATACAATATTCAAGTTCTGCAGAGGCTGTCCCTACTCGTCACCTGGTTCTTATACCCAATACCACAGCAAAGCTTCAAGATTTCATTTAATGTTTGAGTTGTTACCTACCAGGTGAGCAAAAAGCCCTTGTCCCCAGAGGTCATAACATATCCACTCACATATAACAACAGGGGTATCAATTCCAGTCTCATGGCACATATCAGTAATTGCATGTGTGTACACATTTTCCTGAAATTTTCACCTTAAATTTCTACTAATGCTCCAAAAAGGACCAGCACCTTACTTGGCCAGACAGTAAAAATTAAATCAAAAAACTCCAGATTCTTACATAACAAAACAACAAAAAGGTAGTTTTGGAGATGAAGATTTACAGTAATTTATATTAACATATAATATCAAACAGTAAAAAGTTTGGGATAAAATGAATTTGTAAAGAAAAAAATGCTGACCAGACATTTACCAAGTAAAATAATTCAACTTACCTCTTCCTTTTGAAAGGTGACTTTGGCATGTCAGCCACAGGGATCATCTGTTCTCCTGGGCGTACCCACATAATGGGACCATCATCACTGTCTTTACGACTCTCTAATTTTAAGCTAGAAAGTGTTCCCCATGGCAGTGTACACTAATGGAAAATACAAGCCACAATTGTTAAGTGAGTTACTTTAAAAAACTTCTTAAAAGCAGCCTTTACCTATCCCAATGAAAGCATTTATTAGAACACTCAATTAACTAAACAAGTGTCACATACTCTCACTTTATTATTGTAACAGCACTACACAGCATGTTGTCCCCCTTCTCCCAGCCCATTCCCTTCTGTCCTTACTTTTAAGAAGGGTGATTCTTCCAACATATCAAGGAATTCAGGGAAGTAATCCCCCACTTCCTCATCAACTGCTCCAACCAGGCTGATCTGTCTCATTGGGCCAGCTCTATACGTACCATGAGAGTATGTTCTTTTTACCTACAAGTAGAATATGACAAGAGAAGTCATACCGAGTCCTCTACTGTGCAAAACTGACATTCAATGAGCACCCGTAATCCCTATGCTTATGCTTTCTGAGATAAAAATACTTTTTTTAGCCCTTCAGTCTCCAGTGTATAAGATTATTATGAAGTCAATTACTACAAACTCAAAGACAGAAGATCTTATTAAACTTCCATGACAATTTGGTTTTTATTTTAACACCTGACGGTAAACTGGAGTAACTATTTATTGCCTTTCAAGAAGATAACATTCCAAACCAGTACATCTTAAAAAAAAAAAAAACAACCAACAAATAATTTAATTATTTAAAAAAAAAAAAGTTAAAAATCAATGCATGTTATGCTCAGTAATTAGTCAGTAAGGATTCTTACCTGGATTACTCAAGTCTAGCTGAATTTCTACCTTTTTTTCTTGCAACGGGCAGAACTCTGAGTTACAAGTAATTTAACTCTAAACATTTCCTCTGCTACTCATCCTTTCCAGGACCGCCTCTTTGCAAGCACATTAACTGAAGCAAATTACAACAGTGAACACAAGGCTCAAAGAGTTTGTACAAAAAGCAAGACAATGATCGTCACTCCTTCATTTTTGCTGTGCTAGCACATCTTGTGCTCCCTTCAGACTTTAATGGCTGCAACATTCACCTCTCATGAGAAATCTTCTACTGTGAAATTTGAACGGAAACACATATTGTTTTAAGGTTTTTTCAATAATCTGATCTGTTGTGTTAGATCACCAAAATACTCAGGCATGAGACTGATGAGGATCATGTCCACTTTAAGCTTCTAATTTCCTATTTAAGAGGCTGAAAGACACAGTGACATTATGAGATGAAATACAAAGTGAACAGAGGAAAGAGAAGATGGATTACCACACACACCAAGTAAAGCTCCTGTATGGCCCCTGTAGACATTTTGCATCCAAAGCAAGAGAAGCATAAAAGTGCAAGAAAAACAGTTAATGAAATACTACTTAGCTATGGTCCTCACCCAAACAGACCATCAACATTTCTAGTAGTTATGGCAGTGGAGAATTAAATTCAGCAGTTCCTGAAAATAAAACATGGAACAACACTGTGCCTTTCTGAGAAACCACTGTAACCAGCTCTTTCCAGAAATACACAACTGAACACTGTTCTGATCATCCCAGTTATCTCTCATTCCTCCCAGCAAACACATTTACGGCTAAAGTAGGATTTCACAAGATGTCTTGGCTAATGTTACAGCAAGCCATCACAGACACACTGAAAAGAACAGTCCAGTAATATTCCCTTATTCCTCATATCCTTAATCATACATTCCTGCAGGGCTTTTTTTTTTTTTTGCAGAGACAGCTGGTGATTTCATGATAAAATATCACAAAACATTCATTTCTGCTGAATCTGCATCAGCTCAGTCCTCAGTTATATCTGCACAGGCACAAAACATCAGGAGCTTGTGCAACTACAGCAATAAGCTAGGAAGAACCCTAAAATCACCTTCTGAAGCTACAGACACCCACAAACCTATGACATTTTATTAAAAAGCCTAACATGCAAAAGCATGTTTCTTCCACTGACATAAAGAGCTTAGTATTCCACCACTCCAGTCCAGGATACTGAGATGCTGTTTTCATCTACATCCCTGATTAAAGAGGTTCTGCCTTTTTCCACACTTCCTTATGCTACCCACTACCACTCTCCCAACTAACAAGTGGTAAGAGAAAATGGCCTGAAGTTGTGCCAAAGGAGGTTTAGATTAGGTATTAAAAACATTTCTTCACCAGCTCTCAAGCACTGGAATAAGCTGCCCAGGGAAATGTTGACCAACCATCCCTGGAGGCAATTAAAAGTCAGGTAGATGTGGAATTTAAGGACATGGTTTAGTGACAGATTTGACAAGACTGGGTTAACAGCTGGAGTCTTACAAAGGTCTTACAGGTCTTTTTCATCCTAAATCATTTTATGATTCATATAGACTATGATAAACTGGTTGTCAAAGTACTCCAAGTGAAAACTCTAAAAATTCTCCTGAAAATACTAACTTAAAGCTTGGAAAAGCTGTGAAGCTTCCAGCTGGATCAACCCACCCATTTGGCTTATATACCACTATGTGTTGGTAATGAAACAGAAAGCCAGCAAAGTATTTAGCTGCAGCATAATGCTTGCATTAAGAAGACTCAATTAAGAAATTTTGCATTTGTTCCCAAAAAAAAAGACCATGCCACTGTAAGTTAAAACTAAAAAATGAACTTTTTCAAGCATTGTTTAACCCCTTTCATCCCCAGCTCTCCCAGTCAACCACCCTTCCTTTGATCACAAGGCAGTAGAATTGCTTCTCAAGATTCATCTTAGCAGAAGAAATACCAAAAGGAATTCTTAAATAATATCAGTAAGAAACAATGAGTGGTTTCTTTTGGGACCATACTCAGAATCACATCATTGCAAATACAGAATGAAATGTTTGAGTGATTATGAACTCTGTAGTGGCTTAACCTCAGGCAGCAGATACTCATCTTACACCCCCTGCTCACTCACCTCCCACAATGGTGAGACGTGGGAGAGAACAGGAAAAGCAAAGAAAAGTTTATTCAGAGAAGAGGAAAATGAGGAAGAAAAACCACCAAGTGGTGTTTTCCACCACTCACCAACTCCCACAAGCAGACTGATGCCCAGCAGTCCCAAGTAATAGGCACCTTCCAGCCAACCCATCAGCCCCCTCAAGAATTTTGCTGAGCAGCATTTTATACAGCACAGAATATCCGTGCAGTCAGTTGGGACCAGATGTCTCAACCATGTCCCCTCCCACCTTCTTGCCCACCCCAGCCTACTCTCCATGGGGGTCCCTGGAAGCCTTGACACTATGCCAGCCATGCTCTGCAACAGCCAAAACACGAGTGTGTTACCAACAGTTTTAGTCACAAACCCAAAATACAGTCCACAAAGAAAATTAATACATGCAGACCCAGTATAAACAGGAAATTAATTTATGGTGGTGATCAAAGGGGAAGATTTGCTGTCTCTTTTCCCTTCTTTCCTGACAGCATTAGATCCTCTGAGGATAGACAGGGAACAAGCCTAGGGAACTGATCTGAATTTAATCCAGGAATTACCTAGAAAAAAAATAAATCTCTATTTCAGAAATAAATAAATAAATAGGCCATAAATACTAATGCCTGGCCAGAAAGATGAAGCAGCTGTGGGCAAGCAAAAGCAACTCCTGCCTCATCTCTTCCATGAGCTAGGTTGTAGCATCCTAAACTCTAGTCTTAGAGAAGAGGTTAATGCTTGAACTGCATTACCTTAGATTGGGCTAAAGACTTAGACAAGCATGTATAAAAAGGTACGGTCATTCTTAGTGAGGAGCTAATTTTCACTCACTCCCAATTTAGACTGCCACTAAGCAATAGTGTGAAAACACCAAAACCTCCCATAAATGTTTGATCAATAACAAACACAAAATTAATCCTAATAAAGACAACAATCAAATAAATATAACCTATGGCATATTAGATAACAGAAACATTTTCCCTTCTTTTTAGTGTCAGTATCCTTTGCCTGGTTTGTTTATAGGAAAATAAATAGATTCCTCTGTATTTCCAAACTCACAAAAATATTAATGTACTAAAACCAGTACTTAGCAAATTTTATATTAAATTATGCACTGACCACTAATGAAGTACTTTATATATGAAGTATAATATATATACATACACACCTTCTATAAAATAACCTTCCCAAATGTTATTTCACAGCTTACAGTGTGACTAAGTTTTCAGAATTTTGCAGACTTGCTCTAAACTGGAACAATTTAAATCCATAATAAAAGGAGAAATCAAGGACATGCTGTTCTTCTAGCACGTGGTTAAGAATGAATACACAGAAATCACAAATTACATGCAGTATAATACCATGGACAGGTAAAAGAGAAACACATAAAATAATAAATATGATATCCTAACTTCTTTCTTCTCGTGTAGCTTACACTTGAAGTATGTCACCTAAAAACACACAAAAGGAGACTCTGTCATTCTCCTGCATCACAGTAATGGAAAATTGTGACAGTAAAACCACCACTGAATCCACCTTTAGTAACACTTGAAAATTATCTGCTTCTGTGACTCGCATGGCCTCAACTGATTTTTTAATGCAATTGCAAATGTTTTGACAGAAATGTCTGGGTGTCTGACAAGAATCTGAAGACTAAATGCAAAAATACATACATATATATAAATACCAAAAATATATTTGAGCATTATCATCCTACATATGGAAACATTTTAGACACTACATGTTAAAGATTTTGTGTTCGAATAAGTTACAAAGTGGAACGAACAATGCACAGAAACCAAGCATTTCAAGAGAGGAATTTAAAAAATGTAAACTGAGGCAAGTAATTCCTATTTTTAATACAGTAGGGTGTGGGTTGTTGTGGGGTTTAGGTGGAGGAGGTTCTTTTCTTAACTGAAACTTTATAATTTTCCTGCTAGAATTTCAAGGTTTAAATTTACTTCAATTTTTTACCTTTAAAACCAAGAAAGTCTGGAAAAACAGTCCTCAGAGAAAAAAACATAACCAACACAAAAACAAAATTAAGCTCTGTGTGCAGAACCTGAAAAAGTGAGGACAACCCCTCACACAAAGTCAGACCACAAACAAACTATCATTACTATCACAGGTCTTCCCCTGAAATACTTATTCATTAATATTCGACTATTCAGTGTCTGTCACAGCTAACATGACAACACAAATTTATTCCAGACTGAGAACAAAAGCAAGAAAAATTATTTCTTTGAAAATGCAATTGCCTGTTGTTATGGAATGGGGCTGATTGTGTAGACCTGTGGTCATCCTTGAACTACCTCTGACACATTCAAACAATGTAATTTGACAACTCAGTAATAAAACCAATCCCTCAAGAGTAGTTACGTAGTTCTGCTGGATTAATGGAACAAAATGAACTCACCAGTTCAAGAAGCACCACATCTTGGCACAAGAACATGCAACTGGGAAGAAATAAGGAATGAGGACATTTTCTTTTAGCAGCAGCAGGTGCCAGATTGGCTCTGGCCATTTGTTTAATTGCGAACTGTACAGCTAGAGTGACTTTTCCTAAAGTTCCTAAACAGGTTGAATGATGTGCATCCTCTCACACCTATAGCACAAAGGCAGAAAGGTAAAACAAGACAAAGCTTTAATAAATCAATGAGAACTCCAAGTTCTGGGGGGAAGCTGACAGCAACGGAAGGAAGGGATGCCATCCAGAGGCTTCAAAGATGGGCCTTGTGAACCTCAAAGTTCAACAATGCCAAGTGCAAGGTCCTGCATGTGGGTTGGGGCAATCCCAAGCACAAATACAGCACAGAGAATCAACCAAGAGTAGCTCTGGGGAGAAAGACTGGGGAGGTGCTGCTAGATGAGAGGCTGGACATGACCAGCGATGTGCAGTTGCAGCCGAGAAAGCCAAAGGTATCCTGGGCTGCACCAAAAGGAATGTGGGCAGCAGGGAAAGAGAGGGGATTCTGCCCCTTTGCTCTGCTGAGACCCCACCTGCAGTGCTGCATCCAGATCTGGGGTCCCAGCACAGGAAGAGCATCAGCCTGCTGGAGCAATTCCAGAAGAAGGCCATGAAGATGATGAGAGGGCTGAAGCACCTCTCCTATGAGGACAGACTCCTCACAGACAGACTGGAGTTGTTCAGCCTGGGGAAGAGGCTCTGGAGAGACCTTAGAGCAACCTTCAAGTACCTGAAAGGAACTACAAGAGAACTGGAGAGGGACAATGTATAATGGCACATAGTGACAGAACAAGGTGGAATGGCTTCAAATTTTAAGAGGGCAAGTTTAGCAATTACAAAGAATTTCTTTGCTGTGAGGGTGGTGAGACAGTGGAACAGGTTGTCCAGAAAAGCTATGGATGACGCATCCTTGGAAGTTCAAGGATAGTCTGGATGGAGCTCTGAGCAGCCTGATCTAGTGGAAGGTGTCCTGTCCCTGCCCATAGCAGGTGGTTGGAACTAGATGGTCTTTGGGGTCCCTTCCAACACAAACCACTCCATGATTCTAACTCAAAACCACAAAACAAGCTCTTCAAATCTGGAAGGCAGTTACATACCATCTTAAAGAAACAGGTGTCAAGAGAAGACAGAGGAGCTAGAGACTATTTAGCCCAACTCCAGTTTACAGAAAAAAATACCTAGCTGGATACAACTATCAATTGCCTTGAAAATAAGATAGTAAGAACTAATAAACATGGTCACATTAAAAAAAAAAAAAACAACTGAAACAATCAAGTCAAACTAACCTTTGTTTCCATGACTGGATAGGCTTGTTCAGAGGACCAGTAGATATCTTGACATTTGACATTTCAATTTTAAAAGCTGCTACAGAAACATGGTCTAGTAAGAGCAAACTGTGGGCAGTTTTGTCTGTGCTCACATAACTATCTAATTTTGAGGCAGGCAACAAGGATACCTCCTTTGAATGCAGTGTATCCTCATAAAACCCACAGGTATCACAACACTGGAAGTCCATTACAAGAAAGGCTCAAAATTTACAAGATCTTGAAAATGGAGAGGGGATCTGAATGCAAAGGATATAATTCAGTTTAAACAAAAGCAAGAACTACACTCACATACATATTTAATGAACTGCGTAAACCTGAACAGGGGAGTGACTCAATCAGCAGGAGCTGCTGCTACAGCAGATCACAAACTGCTCTGAAAAAGGAAGAAATAGATACAGGAGCAATAATGGGCTAGGCACTTGCAGCAATCTTCTCATAGTCTTTCACATCAATACACCAGGCAGACACTGTCGATTTTTAGTACTGTATATTAAGAAAAAAATATGGATGACTGAATTGAACATAGGGGGAGAACACTAAGACTAGTAAGGGTATAACATGCAATCACAGACTGAAATAGTCAAATTATCTAGGGAGAGGGGAAAAAGGGGGCTGTTAAGCAGTCTTCAAATACAGAGAAAACCGAATGAAAAGGATAAGTTGTTTGCCTTGTCCACTAAACATCAGAATAAAAGGATAAGAGGTCAAACAACGAAAAAAATTATTTTACAGCAGGTTTCTTTGGAAAGAGTGGAATCATCTTGAGATCCCCTGCAAACACATCAGACAAGGACTTGTCAAATATGGATTTAAAATAGTCCATCTTGTTTTGCAGCAGAGGAATTGTTTGGTACTGTGCAGCATTTTACTTCATCTATACTAAGAAGCTGCCTCGGATGCAAGACAGTAAAATCAATGCACTAAGCATTGTTCCTTTTAAATGTCAACTGTGAGCTTTAGGGTTTCAGCACAGCAATAAAAACTTACACTCGCCCAGCACAAAGGAAAAATAACAAGTTCAAAACATGAACATTTGTCTCAACAGCACTAAATAGCTTAAGTGAAGTGATGTAAGCTTCAAGTAGGTGGCAAAAGCTGATTATTTATGTTCTTTAAAATCCCCATAAGAACCTAACAAGATTCATGGCTATCGAGTAACTGATGCAGCTGTTGCCATCTACACAAATACAGAGCCCAGGGAAGATGTAACTACAAGACAGTTTTTCACCACCTGAAGGACTGACTTACTGGCTACAAGGATATCTAGACCAATTTCATTTTGCCCAGTTACAGAAACTGACTAACCCTTGCAGTCAGTTCAGAAAGAGCTGTTCCACTAATACAAAAAAAATTTTACAGAGTATTCAGGTATAGGCCCAAACCGGATGATGAAAAATTCTCCGGTTCCCTCCCTGCAAAATTTAAAAGCTAATTCTCATTAGAAAGAATCAGTTCCAAATTCCCTTCTCCTGCACTTCCTGTAAACAGTCTCATAAATCTGTGTTTCTTATAATCCTCTAACAAGTAAAATTACATTACTCCTATCTGACACAGATATATTGGGAAGCAAGCTCAAAGGAGTTAGTTCTCAACTCTACAATCGTGAGAACTAAGTAAATTACTTGAGAGATGCAGACCTTCCAGGTAAACTTAGGAGGACTCCAATTTGACCTCAGCAACAGAATTTACTGTGCAATCTGCCCCTTGTCAGAGAACTTGATGACTTCAAAATATGCATTACTTAAAACCAAAAAATCCCAAACCCACATCTGTCACAAAACAAGAGGTGGAAGATTGATTAGTAATAACAGACCAACTTGAAAAATAAAATTGATGAAACACTGTATAATGCTTTCCATTTCAAGCTTAGCTCAACCTTCATTTTCCTTTCTAAAATACTTTTTTTCATCTTTTTAAATACTTACATTTGTCAGATTGATTACATGTGGTACATGAGCTCTGAGAAACCACCAAGGAACCTCTTGCACCAAAGCAAGCTTCATTTCAGTGTTTTAGTTAAAATTAGCAAAGGAATACCCAAGTTTCTTAAAGCTGATGAAGTCCAAGATACATACAGACGTGATAGAATCAACTTCCTACTCAGACCTCAGAAAACAAATCCTTCCTCAACTGAGGCTATACAACAACTGTTAGACATTGCTCAGGCTGCTCAGGACAAGGAACACCACAGCACGAAGCCTGGGCGATGCAGGAACAGAAAGCTAAATACATTTACAGTTTCATCAAACTATATTGCAACAAGATATTAGAATCCCTTTAAAATATTCACAAAGAACTAAGTGAGACAGGATAATGTTCTCCATCTGCACAAAATGTAACAAGTCAAAAAGAAGAATACAAAGCTAACAAAACATTTTAACTGTAGCAGACCACAAAAAAAACCAGAATAAACAAAGTAAAACGTAAGTAAGAAAATCATAAGGAAAAATTTAATCAATAACTAGGCAACCAAGATACTGACTTAAATATTCCAGAAATAGGAATGCTGCACAGAAGACAATTAAAGTCTGATGTCTGCCTGTACATGTTATTTATATACCATATACGCCTTACTTAGCAAAAAAATATACGGAGCCAAGCATTTTCTGTCAAACAACCAGAGAAGTGACAAAATGCCATGAAAACTAAGGGAAAAAAATGAGGGAACACAGAGGAAAAGACGATACCAAAACTAAACCTCCAGCCAAGTAAAATATAGCTTAGACCATGGAGCTGATCAGTTGAATGCTGTAATAATACAGTTTGGCTTCTTCCATATACAACAGCCTCCCTCTGTTCCTCCTTCATTCACACAAAAACAGGGAATTATGATTTCAACCCCAATGAACACAGGACTGGTTTAACTACAGAAAACTACAGATTTTGATATTACCACTGTAATACCAATTTAATCTATCTTTTTAGTAAAATAATTTTATTGTAATTCACAAAAAAAAAATTGGGCTTTTCTTAACTATTTCTGTAGGGCAGGTACTAGCACACAGTTATGCCTGTGTTAATGCTACCCAAGATAATCAGCTGGACTTAAGGAACATACTCAGAAGGACAGATCCAGCTTTTCTTATATAAAATGGCCAAAGAGCAGCTCTGGAGAGCTGCCCGTCACATGTTCTGTGATTTTTATTATTAATGATTCAGTTTACATACTTCAAGAAAAACAGTGACTGTAGTTCACAGAAGATTCATATTCCATGGCAGTAGATATTTTGTCAGCCAGCACTGCAAATGTTCTCTTGCAGCAACATTTTAGCTCTGCATATCCTTGTGGATAATACACACTTGAAATTTGTCAATACATCCAAGTGTTCTATGCAAATGTTTATACAATCAAAGGGAAAAAAAAGGCACATTTTTCATGAAAAAAATGACAGTGTAACTTAAACTTGAACTTTAATTGTCTCAAAAGTGAAGACTAAAATAGCTTAAAGCTGATCCATACAACATCTAAGTTCACAAATACGGGAGTTAAAAGGGTAATTGTGAGATAAAGTTGGTATAATTAAAAACAGGCTTGAGTTTCTGCATAAATTGTTTCATACTCACTGCGGGGGCTTTTTTCAATAACCTCATCAAGGTGAAAATTGGACAGATTTTTTTCCTGAAAACCAGTGCTATAAATAATTTCTGTGCAACAGAAACATATTTTCTACAGCAAGTTTATAAACAGCTGACATGATGTTTCATCAGCAGCTGTTGTTAAGAGAGTATAGTAATTTCTTTCAAAAAAATTTAAAATAAAAGAATATTCAAAAGCTACCAGTCATTCTACCATTTAACTTAAGAGCTTTCCAGAGAATGCAGCCAAGTGAGAAGAAATGCAAAGGGCTAAGGATCAAATCAGTAGCCACATTAAGCCCCAAAGCTCTTCTTTAAGGACGGGCTTGGAAAACCCAAACTACAAATGCAGCTAATTTACATGTGCCCTATGCAGGTTTTTATGTATAACAATGTATGAAAACATTTCAGTCTTATGACAAAGTTCATAGATAAACTACTGTTCAGACACACAGAAAGCCACAGCTAAACCATTTTAACCCTCCAAAATTCATGGTTAATATTCAGCTACAGAAACAAATTCAGAGAAACCTACACACACAAGCATGCAAACACTTGCCCTCCCACCAAAAATCCAATTTGACATCTCAGTTAACAATTTTATGTCTCTTCTCATCTTCAAAAACACAGAACTGACTTAAAGAAATCCCTTGTTTCTAGTCTTCTTGTGTCATCCACACAGCAAAGCTAAAGCAACTACTTTAAAAAAAACCCATTCACAGTTGTTTGAAACCATTACATGACTTTAGAAGGTAAAATGCATAACCTCTTACCTGAGCATGAAAATTTGACATAGTCGTTGTCTCTATATCTTTCTTTCCCAAAATCTCCATTTTCACTGGTGAATTGGGAAAATTAAACGAAAAGTAGTCTAAAAAGTCAGGTAAATAAGTAGCTGCCCCATGAACAATACCCATTACATAGTAAGCTGCACAGTTTTCATTTTCACTAAAAACCAGACCCACAAACTCTTCTGCAAATCTCTCCATCTCCACAGGAGACAAGTGGGAGAGTTCATTACTGTAGGCATGGATAACTGATGCACCTCCGTTAGGCTGGTGCTCAATATGAATCAGCTGTTTGAACTCCAATGTGTCCAACCTTTTGAGTTTATTTTGAACCCGTGGCTCCTTTAACGAGACAAATGGAAACTCACTGTTCTCTGGTATCTTGGACTCACAGTCCTTCTTGGGATCCATACTTTTCCCACTGAAATCCTTAAGATGATCATCTATGATGCCTTTGGCTTCCTGATCCTCAATATCAGAAACCAATCCTGAGCAGATGGTCTGAATGGATTTACTGTACATTTTTGGACGCTTCTTCTTTTCGTTCTCTTTATGTTTCTTTTTCTTTTTCTTCTTAACTTTTTTAATCTGCAGCTCTTCTGCATTGGTTTTTGGTTTCTCCTTCCCACCTGTTGAGAGTTTAAAAGAAAGATCTCTTAAGGATGTTTTTAAACAAAATATGCATTTAAAGATTGGGATTCAAAGTGACCAAAACCGTCACCATGGCACACAAAGACCAGAGACCAAAATCAAGGGTCACAGTGTGTATGTTACCAAAAGTGAAGAGGGTAAGAGACACCTGCCATGGTCACATTTCAACTAATAAATAACCTGAGACGACAAGGGAAAGACATGTCAATAACCCAAGTTTCCCAAAGCTGCTTTCATGATGAGTCACAGTCCTCCATCCCCTTTAGCTGGTCATTAGCAGTCACTGTCCCATAAGGTCTAGAGACATCACAGGACAACTGTCCAACGTTGCCAAACAAGGGGCTTACAAACCATCCATGGATATGAACCCGCAGCAGCAAGCTGCCCACGAGATGCCACTGCCAGAACTGGCCTTGTCTGATGGGCTTCTTCACATGGTCATTCTTTCACAACTAGATAAACTTTGTTGAAAAAGTACATGTGGGAACATCTAAAAACTGATCCCATACATATAACATAAATAAAATTAAAACAAAAGACACATTAAAGAAAATGCTCACAAAAAGGGAACTAGCTTCAAGTGCACATAATATACAAGCTGAAGCGAAAACAAACTGTCCAAAATGTCCAAAATGCCCTAAAGGCAGAAATTACCCATTTGGGGATAACAAATTCAAGTGACTCCCAAAGTAGATGTTCTCACTTGTTTTAAACAAGTGAGGGTTTGGTTTTTTTTCAAGTAATAGAAGTGGTAGCCAAAAAAACTTCTAGCACTTCACTGCCCTAAGAGCAAACAGTCAAAATGATTTAGCACACAATAAAACAAAGTTACCGGGTATGTTTCAGCACAAAATTATATTCACACCAGCGATTTGAGACCAGCATGTTAAAACACAGAAGCTTTGAAGTTTAAAAATCATGTATTTCATTGCAAGACTAAGTAATATGAAATCTGCAGGAGTTAAGTTAGCCAGTTAGCCAACCAATTGTGTTGCAGTAGACCATTTTCAGCTTGCCATCCTCCACCCAAGTAACTTACAAGAGCCCTTAAAAAAGAAAAAAAAAAGAGGGGAAAAAAAAAAAAAAATAAGTGAGACCACAACTGTTGGTACATGGACTCACAAATTTTTGTTGATGACTAAGAGTTTGGACATGGAAGACGCAGATACTTTAAAGGAGAACAAGCAATTAAGACACTTGGATCTGAGTCTCCTAAGGTTTGTGACAGCACCTAAATACTTCTGGGATTCCTGAAGTGGAGGCAGATTTCATTATCTCCCTGGATTCTATTCTCTCACAGAAAGGGGAAGTGCCCTGAGGTCACCTCAATTCTTATTTGGTCCAAACAAGGAAATGGATTTTAGGATTTCTTAACCTAATCCACACAGTTAATAACTACAAAGACTCTCTTCACTCAGAATCAGATTTAACACGACACACTCTTTGAACACAATTTCACCTTTAACTAAGTTAAACTGCCAAAAGGCAGAGTATCTTCATGGAAGTCTGTCCTTTCTTAGGCTAAATTTAATGTAAAATCAGCATCAAACCACTGCAACAGGACTGCTTCATCTGGTAGATGCAATATTCACAACTTCTACGTTAATATCTTCTTTCTGTCACCAGAGTCTAAGTCTAGTGGGCATGAGACGACCAGGAAGAGCAGCAACAGATGTTTAACAACTAAGTATCTCAACCTTAGAGGAATCCTGAAAACAGCTCATTCAGGGTGGCAGTGTCCTTGCATGCAATGTCATCACCTGACACAAATCACCTACTGCTCTGCTCTGGGGTATTGCAGTGGTGTCATTATGGCATTGGCTCCAGTCGGCAGAAAATAAAAACAAAGAAATGGTTTATGACAGTGGGAAGTTAAATATTGCAGGCTTTGCAATCTCAATACCAATCTCAAAATACAGACTCAGACATTTTTACCCTACTCCTGACTGCAGGAATACATAACCTGAAAGCATCCGTGAGTATACTAGTATTGCAAACTCTTAAAAATGCTTTAACATAGCGTTTTAAAATTGTTTCACTCTAAATATGAACATTTTTTGCTATACTGATGGATATCACAAAGAAGTCAAGCACTCTGCAGATATTATATTACTTTGAATATACGAATTATGGAATTATAGCACCAAATGCTGGAGCAAGGAAATACAGGGGGAAACAGGAGTTACCTGCCAACCCACTTCACTCATTTTTAAATGAAGCTCAGATTTTTGTTGAAACTAGTCACTCAGATCTGGGACAACATGCATGGCAGGGAAAGGATGGAAATTTATATTTACTGGGCTTCAACCAGAGTAACATAAATGGCAACAAACTTCAAAGCAAAAAGCTATTTGCTGTAGGAAGAGCCAAATTGCTCTCTCCTACTTGAGCATGTTTGCAATCACCAAAGAAAATCTTAAGACAACTGAAGATCAGCACCTGTATGTTCTTGCTGAACATACAGCTATTAAATTACATTCCATCATTACTAACTGAAATATAAAGTACCTCTATAATAGATTGGTATGAATCTGTATCTGTGCTAAACAACAAAAACTATTGACTTCCATTCCTAAAGTACAAGAAGAAAGATGATCTGATTCCCCCTTTCAATCTGTCCCATTGCTTTTATCTTCTGAGAAGTTCTACTAACAATCAATTTCATTCAACTGCTCCTGTAATATGTGGTGAAGTTTCTTTAATCCATCACTTAAAATATTTCAAAGATGCAGCTATGCAATAACATTTTTAAAGAAAAAAAACCCTAATCAAACAAACGAAAAGATTCCACTATTAAACAACAAAAGAGACTTCCTTAGAGAGATGGTCAATGCCACGAGGCAGTCAGTGTTTAAGAGGCGTATGGACAATGCCCTCAACAACATGATTGTTGTCTTGGCCAGCCCTGAAGCAGGCTGGCAGTTGAACTGGATGATCATTGTAGGCCCCTTCCAACTGAAATAGTTGGTTTTTTCTAATCATCAGTGAGCAGCACTCAGAAGAGCACAGTCATGGTCTTGGAAGTAGTGGTGCCTTTAAGACAGAAACAACATAGATGGAATGTCAATCAGTCTGAAATTATGCAAAGGTCACGTGCACATATCCAAGAAGGTTTGTCTTCAAAACCAGTTGTAAAAGTACTTTATATTTAACCTGGTAGACATCTATGGAAGTACTTAAAACCTTAGAAGGAATTACACTAAGAGTAACTAAGAGTTAGTACACTGAATTTTTTTAAGAATATATATTATTCCCTCTGTTTTCATACCATCTCTATGAAACCTTCAGAAGAGATAAAAGTTTTTAATCAGAGGAAAAAAGTAATTATTTTTCAGTTACATAAAATAAATTTTCCGCTCAGCTTTAAATACATTGATTTTAATGTAGACTGCTTTTACTTCTGAACACAACATAAAAGGGTTATGCCATTTACATATATATCAAGTATTACAATTCATCGTTTCACACTTTCTCAAATCACACCAAGTTGCAAAAATGATGCACACAATTTGGAACAAAATAATTATTTGCCCACAGCCCCTTACTTCTGTGCGCAACTCTCTACCACAGAATTTTTTGTGTCTCTGTATATAAGAAGGATGGAACTGAGATCAGTTTTAATTCTGAAACACTTGGAAACCAAAAAAGCAACAATCACTGAAAGAACAAAAGGCTGTATAACAAAAAAAAACCACAAGAAGATCCATGATGAAAGGCAGCAGAGGTCCCCTGAACTGCTACTTGCAGCTGAGAAAAAAATGGTGTCTATCCTTGGGAGACAAAACATGAATCCAGTCTTCAAAGGTCTGAGCTACTGATGCCACTGAAGTGGAAAAAAGCCTTAAAACACAAAAAATCAGATGATAAAAAGAGTTTCAAATGGGTTTTTTTAAAAACATTACTAGAATTAAAGACTTTGAAAAAAATTGCATACCAACAAGAGTAAAACTTGGTTCTCTAAAACCGCTTCAAGCATAAATTAGGTAAAATGACTTCAAAAACTGATAATTCGTTTTGTGCCTTTTTAAAATTCACACGAGCTTTTGCTACTCCATACACAACACAAGTTCTGTCAAAAACTCCATTTCCTCACTAGCAGAAAATGACATACATATAGAAAATTATTTTTATATATACTTCATACACCACATTGCACAGAAAAGACATTTTAAAATCAAACTGTATATTGGAAGACTGAAAAAAATGTGACATTTTAATTATTAGTTCAGCCTTCAAATGGACATGACACAGCTGAGCAATGTATGAGCTCACTGCCAGATGATCCAAGCCCCTACTCTCCTCCATCACTGCTCCCAGCACATGGTCCTGCACCACTCCTGCTACTGACTTATGCTCATCAATTGCACAGTAATTTAATGGCTCAGCAGAAAACTATTCACTCTGCTGGTTCACAGCACTGGCAGACAGGAACTAAAGCACACAGACCATTGGGAGCAGGACACAAGGGGTACCAGAACCCACCCTTCCTCGGGGGACCAAATCACCTGGTCTGCTGAGCTACACCCTGTTCCCCACACCTTCTCCATCCACCCCAGCACTGAACAGAGGTGATTTTTTACAGGTTAAAAAACGTCCCACCACCTCACCCAACAGTACATTTGTGAGACAGGACCAATTGCCTAGCAAATCTTAATAGAAATTTCTGCAGCCTGAAAAGGTTCAAAAGTTCAAACTTTGAAATTTAATTTTAACAAAGTTATAAAATTTACCTTTTAAAGGTAAAATTTTAGTTTATTTAACTGTAATACAGATCAGACTATGATTTCCTCCATCTATCCTCTTACAATGAGTGTGGGCGGTGCTTGCTCTCCATACTGCTGACATTTGCATATATCCACTTTTAGAGTATTTTAGTGTACAGACAATTCTCCTGAAGAATACAAACATGAAATGAAAAACTGTTTTCTAGAAGTAAATAGTATTTCTCAGTAAAGCTTGAATGTGACAGATAGAGAAGGAAGCACATTTCTAGCCTAAGGCTTCTGCTCTGATCAATTTCAAAGATCCACTCTGAAGTAGATGTTTAAAGCTGCTCAGAAGCTGCAAATACTTCAGAGCAAAAGGAGTTAGCTTGCTGGAATATTGGAACTGCTATCAGCAATGCCCAATAAATACTTTCTTCTGCATTAGCTGTAGAGAGGAGCAGAAACATACTCATTCAGTCACTCCTCTGCTGTATATATCCAAGTACTTTGAAGTAAAATGCACTGCTTCTTCCAAAACCACTAACAGTGCTTTGACGCTTCACTAATGGACCCCAAAAACAGAAGAGCAGCTTTCCACATCTCTCTAGGGCAGTAATCAAGTTGCTCCAGAGCAGACATACAGAATTAGTTGAAGATACAAATAAGCAAGCCAAAAGTTTAAATAAAGATCCCAACACAAGGCTGAGATATCCAAACTACTTTGTTTTAAGTCAGATTTGGGAACAGCAGTGCAATACTTGATGCAAGCTAACTGGATTAACCAGTACTGCTGAGGCACACAGTGGCAGCCCAGAAGGTATTTCAAAGATTCTTCACCAGCACACATAGTACAGGTGTGTACATACATACATATACATATTACTCTTGCAATCTAATTTTACACATTTTGAAGTTTGTGGCACGTTTGTCTCTAAGTGTCCTGAGATCCATTTAGACACAACAGGTACTGAACCTATAAACAAAAAGCTTTTTCCACCACGTGGCTTAGAAACACAAGACAGAAGTTTAACAATTTTCAGTTGTATTGAAAACATTTTATTTAATGTGACTCACTGCCCTAGGACACCAAGAATGAGAAATAACAGGGACAGGAGGCAAATAGAAGGTGCCTCAGCATCCACATTTACAGGAGCTTTTCCTTTTGATCTGTTTTTAAAAAGTAGACTGAGTTCACACTTCACCAGATTATAAAAAAATCGACTGGACCGCTTACAAATAAGCCTATTAATCATCCTTCTCTTTGCAGGACCACTAGTAACTTTGTCACATTGGTGCAAATATTCTGTATGAAATGCTCAGTTTCTAGACAGTAACTAGATACAATGCAGACTTTTTCTTAAAAGTTTAAATCACTTAGAGTTCCCAAAATTTTAACATGCACGTGCCAAGCAACTTTTGTCTGATAACTGAGCTCTTCCTTCCACACCACAGAGACATAAAGGCAATTCTACAGCCTTATCTATAGAGAATGCATCTTTTAAGTGCAAAGGATGACAAAAAATCCTTTTAATTCTAGGTTCATAATAAAAGCCACCAGGCTCTCTGGAGTCTCATTTTCTTTAGTAGCCTCAAGCATAGCAGAAAAATCCTTTCTTAAGAATCGCCCTTCTCCAACTCAGGCAAGTTTTATCACAGCTTTCAACAGCATTTCAGCCCAAGTTTAGGCAGATGAACAGCTCACAACACAGAGCCTCCAAGTACAAATAAACTCTTCCACATTCAGCTTAGAGCACCAAAACTAGGCTTATGCACCAGCCCTCCCTCAAAAGGCATCAGTCACTCACTACCGACCTCTTCTGTAACTCATCACCTTTCACCTTGAACAGGCAGTTTAGCTGTCAAAAGTCCGTAGGCTGTAACCTCCACCCCCTCAACCAAAGTCAGTCACAAACAGATGGTCAGAGCAATATTTTACAGCAAAATAAAGATCTCACAGAAGAAGTAAATAAGCTTTCTTTAGGCACTGTACTGTTGGTTTCTAAACACACACACAGACACACTAAGAATAGAAAAAACCACATAAGCAAAAACCCAAAGAAACAGAAAGCAAACTCATTCCAAAACTTTGTTCCAAAGCACACACAGTAAATTCTGAGTTCAAAACAATGCGGCTTGAAGCTTAATTTTTGTTACAGAGGAAGAAGACACTCTTTATCTAAGAGTATTTGAAAAGGTCACAAAGACACTGACCACTGACATATACAAGAAGCTGCATCATAAAGCACTTCTGCCTCTGCTCTCTCTTGCCCAGGATGTAAAGTTAGACCAGCAGGACAGCTCAGGAAATGTTATACAAACCTCACAGCACATACAAGCACATCCAGTCAGATTTTGGAGGCACACAGAAGACACCAAGCTGCCATTCTGAATAGGATATAAACCCTGTGGAGATGATCTGTTTGCTCTCGTTACTCCCTCCTTTCCCTGAAATAGGAATTAATTTTGCAGGATACTGGCAAACCAAACACAGTCTCTACAAAACACTTAAGAGCCAACACCTTAAAGAAAACCTAAAATATACTTGAGTGATAAAAAGCCAAATGAAACAGGGTAAAGCATCTAATGCATTTGTAGCACTGTTTGCTGTGAAAATAAGCTATCCTGCTTTTCAACAGAAATGTTCTAACAGAGTCTCTGGGCATTTGCACTTTTACGTTAACCTGAAAATAAAGCACAATTTTAGGCTCAACAGCCCCATTAGTTATCATCTATTAGATCGGTGTGAGATAACTTGCTGTCTGCAGATTGCACCTCATCTGCTGAATGGCAACAGAAACAGGACCCAATGTAAAAAAAGGCTGCTACTCAAAGCCTATAGAACCCACTGTTACGGCAGTTCAGTTGCCCAGTGTCTCAACCACTGACTTCCTTCCATGCTCAGCAAAGACTAGTCACACCTGCCCTTTTCAGAGGAAGTCACCAACTTACATAATCCTCAAGTTCAAGGCAATACTTTGAGATCTGATCAACACAGGCTTTAAGCTGTCACTGTTGTTAATACAGTTACTTGTGTGAAAAGTATAATATGTGATGTAGTAATTACAGGGTTCCATGCCTCTGACCTCATATGAGCATTCTGAAGCTCAAGATTTGATTTGAGGGTTTCAGTTTCTGATTTGTAAATTAAATCCTACATTATTCAAGGTAACAGAAAAATATATCAAGAATTTGTTCCTAATTTCAAAAGCAGAGTCTGAAAAGAACAGATTAAAAAAGCATTTGGTCTACTCAAATGAGCAACACCCTCACAGAAAATCTGACACAGCATGACCTAAGAGAGGAGTAAGGTGGTTCAAGTATTGGCTTAACTGCTGTGCTCAAAGGTTTATGAGAAACAGCACAAATTCCAGCTGGAAACAGTCACTGCTGGAGTGACCCAGACCTTAATTATCTTGTGTCGGTATTTTTCAGCCTCTCCATTAATAGCATCATGGGACAGAGCACACCCTCAGCAAGCTGCAGCTGATCCAAAACTGGAAGGAGGAGTTGACGCAGCAGAGTTACATCACCAGTGAGAGGGATCTCAAGAGGCTGTAGAAATGGGCCAACTTGGGGACTCACAAAGTTAACAGAGGGGTGGGCAAAACCCAGCACCTGAAAGGAATAAACCCATGAAGCACACGTTGATGACCTTCTTCATTTCCTTTATCCGGTTTTTACACACACTGATGAGATTCCCCTTGAGCCTCCTCAGACCCAGCTGTCTGTCTTTCTTCATAGGCACACAACAGACACAGCTTATGTTGGAATGGACCTTTGAAGAACATCTAGTCTAACCCGCTGCAGTGAGTGGGAACATCTTCACAATTACATCTGGAGGCTCAGAGCCCAATCCTTGACCTGACCTTGAACTCTGCCAGGGTTGGGATATTTGTCACCTCTCTGGGCAACCTGTTCCAGTCTCTTACCATCACCATTACAAAAAAATCTGTATATATAATCTGAATGTAGTTGTCCAGAGAGACTGTTGCCTCCACTCTTGGAGACAAAGAGTCTGATAATCCTGGACAACCTGCTCGTTGATCATACTTCGAGCAGTTGGACTAGAGCCCTTCCAACCCCAACTACTGTACAGTTCAGTGGATGTACAAACCACATGAGAAAGTAACCTTAACTACCTTTCATTAAAGAAAAAAAAGTAAAAGAAATTAGCCAAGATTAAGACTGCCTGTTGTATACAACTGCTTAGTATTTGAAAAAGCTCCTGAATTTTAACACCCTAATTATTCAGTGTTGTACAATTAATGTTAGACATAAAATGTAACATGCATTCATCTTTCTTCTCCACAATATATAAAATGATATCCTACATCTTTTGTCAGCAGTTACTGAAGCATCACTAATATTTTTCCTTGAAGTACTGGTCTTTCCTGTAACTACTATTGTATATGCAACACTGTGATGACAGTTTTATCTTTAATTTCCAGTACGTAGCACAGTTGACAAAAAAAATTAACATCTACAACATGTTTTAATTTGCAATTGTTGTACCAACTAACCAGGAAAAATGACATAAGTCAAATGAAAAACATAATATTAAAACACAGTATCCAATCACAAATACTTCTAGCACTAGAATGAAAAATCACTACATATTTTGAACCTACCTTTCTGCAGTAATTTGATCTCTCCATTTTCTTTCTTGATTTCATTCATTATTTTGTGCTTCTTCTTCTCTTTTTGCTTCTTTTCCCTTTCTTTAACTTTGTCTTTGATTTGACCTGAAATGCAAATATATTTCACAATTAAGCAAGAACAGAAAACTAATTGTCACATACATGTTTCCTATTACTCTTATGCAAGCTCTATTAAGAGGATATAGAGGAGGAGTTACAAGGAAATCCCAGTACTTACAATATGAAAAGCTAATATTTATCTGTTGCATAATCCAACATAAGCTTCTTTAACTCAGAAAAGTTTTGTTTGTTATGTTGTGGCTGCATGCAACAACCCAGCAAGTTAACTGTACAGTAATTTTTGTGTACGCCTATACCTTTTGCTCTTACTTTGCATCTGCAGTCAACTCATTTGTTGAAACTGGAATTACATGCATTACATAAGAATTGGGGGGAAAAAAAAAAGAGTACAATTTGCATTTTCTTGGTACACATCTACACTGAAAACCCCCTAACTATACGTACTCTGAACTTAAAGGCTTTTGCATATACCTGGGAAACATGGTTTTATCTGTAAACTGAAAAATCTTTTATATTACATTCACAGGCTAATGCATTAATAGCAGTCAGATATAATTAATAAAAACATGGGATGCGCTGTATTCACACAGCAGATTTAATTCACTGGTGCTTCCCCTTCTTACCTTCAATCTGCAACAGCTTCCCTGAGCAGTCTCATTATTCATTTACTTTCTTGTCAAGTCACTCCATGTTTTTAAATCCCTGACACAGAAAAGCAGAGCCTTTAGGCATGCTTTCTGCATGTAAAATACTAGACCTAGAGGAATTCATAATTTCAAGCAGTCACCCTTGCAAGCCAAGTTGAGATTCTCTTATGAGGCCAAGGACTAAAGAAGTCAGATTTTACTAGGCTTATATGCACTGCAGCCACTTCACGCCTTGTTTCCTGGCCTGAAGCCAGTACCTGCTCCAAGAGCTCACCGGGCTTTTTAACCTCCACAGGGAAAGAGGAAATCTGATTTCAAGCTTCTACATAACGTTATGCTTCAGTAATACAGCTGAGAGACAGCCCTGATGTTTTATTCATGGTACTTGCATTATAAACCCCAAGTGGAAGAAAAGAAATCCAATTACTCTTCCTTAAGCATTCACATAAAATAGAAGCAGCAAGTATGCTCACTACTAACAAATCAGAAATATTTCAGAACCAATCCAAAGAAAGCCCTGAATTCTAGAAGGCAATGTAGAGTGACCCCTAACCCAACTACTCAGGAAGCATGTTGATAAAGGTGCAAAGAGCTGACAGTAATCCACATAAATTAATGCGCTAACAGTGATTCCACAACATTCATATCTTTCCTCTGAGGAGTATTCTAATAAGAATACAGAACTTAAACCCTCACAATTCTTAGGGTGAAGCAAAGAATATATTTTAGTGAGAGTCTTAAGAAAAGAAGTCAAATAAAAACCAAAATAGATGGCAATTGAGATATGTCTGTTGCCTCTCCACAGATCATAAGCAGTGGGGAGAGAACAGAAACTATACTGGCACAAATATAACCAGGTAGCTGCACTTACAGGATGTCTTAGTTCTAAGTGACTGAAATAGTCATCCAAGAACAGCCTCCTCCTAACACCTCTGTGGGAAGGGATGGATGACAAAGCAGATTTATGTGTATAGCAGACCATGGAAACCAAACAAGCTTTCCTAAGCAACACAAACCTTTCTAGGAATAGGTTAAACAGACATAAATCTTCCTCTCCAACCTGTTTCTCCCCAAAAAAGAATCTCTAATTTTCAATTCCCCTGCAACTTGAGTATGAAATTGGGTAAACTGTACAACAGGAGTTAATGTAACACTCTGAAAGCAGACACTCGGCTAGTAGGCAGTAACACCAGGCTTGATTTATAATCTTTGCTGAATGA
Source organism: Poecile atricapillus (assembly GCF_030490865.1). Lineage (NCBI taxonomy): Eukaryota > Metazoa > Chordata > Aves > Passeriformes > Paridae > Poecile > Poecile atricapillus. The sequence goes on from NC_081289.1 coordinate 11,858,637, forward strand.
TCAACTCAGCCAGAATTACAATTAACATGGGAAGACCTAGATTTCATCTCAACATTTTTGTATGGTTAAGAGGCACACTTGACTTCTGCTATCACTTGCAAATCAAAGCAAGATTGAAGAGCATACACAAATCTTGAGTCTTGCTGAAAGAGGACAAAAGACTCAAAGAACCCCTTACAGCCAGCTCATGAAAAGCATCACAGGCCAATGAATCTTCCAGTTTTGTCAGAAGAACATATAAAGACAGAGAACCTTTTCAAGAGCCTCTAGTTTATTTTCACATCTACAGGGCAATTAAGAGTCAATGGTGAAACCTTCCCAACAAAAGAAGCAAGGAACGCGTTCAGCAACAGCATAAGTAAATAGCTGCAAATACAATGTAAATGTAGCTGAGGGAAGTCCGGAGTAAACTTTCCCTTCTAGAAATCACAGTATTGTAACAAAACCAGTGTAGAGCCTGATGCAAGTAAAAAACAATTGAGAAGCTCAATCTGAATGTACAGATTTTTTGGTTTCTTCCCTCAAAGTTCACAGAATAATTTAACAAACAAACACAGTTCACTTAAAAAAAAGCATAAATAACTATTGAAATTTTAAAAAAATCTTTGTATATTAAAAAAACCTGTGCCAAAATGAGAGTTATTATATGGATTAACTTTTCAACTTAATCCTCAGTTCAAATGCCTGGAGTTTATGAATATTAATAAGTATTTTCTAATCTGGCTTGAAAAATTAAAAAACACAACTCAGACAAAGTTCTGCAGATTATTATCCTCAGGGACATCCAGAAACATGAACATTCTTCACAAAATCCCTCCTTTAAAATTAATACCCCAGTATTAAGCAATTTACAACCTACATATCATAGAATAAACAAGTGAGTGACACTGGCAAGGGAAAACAAAAAAATCTTTTTCTGTTGAAGTTACGAAAACCTGGAATGTTCTTGTACAGCTTGTTTGAAATTTACCAGTAGAAGCTACTACTGGTCTGCATTTCATTTGTGGGGCAACAAGATTACGAAGTAGTAAAAGGCAGAAAGATGTTCATGGTAAGTCTTCCATGTCCACAGAATATTCTGTAGTTAGCTTCCACCAAGACTATTCCTAACAAATAAAAAAGAAAAATTAAAAAAGCTTCTTGAGCTGCTGAGAATGAAATGAGCCTCCATGGAAAAAACAGCCCAACTATACAGCCTTCCTTGGCCTTTACATACCTCCAAAGATACTAAAACTAAAAGCCAACCGTTTGAAATAATCTGCATCCTAGGGCAAAAAAGAAAGAAATCTATCTTTTAATATGCCCCACCTATCAAACACATGCTTTTACTTTATATGATTTTGACAAAGAAATACACTGCTCAGCAAATAACTAGTCACAGACTAAACTGAGTTTTCAAATGCTCCCTACTTGGGTTAAAAAAAAATATATAAACCCAAGTACAGCAGGAATCAGCTATGGAAGCTCACAAAGAGCTAGGTTCAGTCCTTAGTTTTCAAGCTCTACTGACTGAGAGAAAAGTCTCTATTACTATAAAGTTACTCCTAACTCTTGTAGCAAGTTGACCCTGCCTGGCTGGACATTAGGTGCCCACCAAAGCCACTCCAGGACCAACCTCCTCAGCTGGAGGGGAAGAGAAAATACAACAAAAAGCTCACGGGTTGAGGTAAGGAAAAAGAGAGATCATAAGCAGCATCAGTTACTGTCATGGGCAAAACAGACTCGACTTGGGGAAAAAAATTGATTTGTTACCAATCAAAAGTAGAGTAGGGTAATAAGAAATAAAAAACAAATATTAAAAATATCTTCCCCTTGCCCCTCCCTTCTTCCCGGGCTTAACTTCACTCCAAATTTTCTCTACTTCCTTCCCGAGTGACCAAGGGGGATGGGGATTGTTGTCACTTCATCATACGTCACCTCTGTCGCTCCTCCCTCCTCAAGAGGGGGTGACTCCTCTCACTCTTCCCCTGCTCCAGAATGAGGTCCCTCCCACAGGAGACCGTACTCCACAAATTTCTCCAATGTGAGTCCTGCCAATGGACTGCAGCTCTTCACAAACTGCTGCAGTTTGGGTCTTTTTCCATGTGGTGCAGCCCCTCAGGCACAGCCTGCTCCAGTGTGGAGCCCCATGGGGTCACAGGTCCTGCTAGCAAACCTGCTCCACCATGGGCTCCACTTTCCACGGGTACTGCCAGGAACCTGCTCCAGCAAAGGCTTCCCACAAGGTCACAGCCTCCCTTGGACACCCACCTGCTCCAGGGTGGAGTCCTCCAGGGGTTGCAGGTGGATCTCTGTTCCCCCATGGACCTCCCTGGGCAGAAGGGGCACAGCTGCCTCTCCAGGGCCTGCAGGGGAATCTGCTCTGGCACCTGGAGCACCTCCTGCCCCTCCTTCTGCACTGACCTGGGTGCCTGCAGGGCTGTTTCTCTCAGATATTCTCACTCATCTCTCCAGCTGCAATTGGTCCTGTGCAGTAACTTTTTCCCCCTCTTAAAATACATAATCTCAGAGATGCTACCACCATCACTGGCAGCTTCTCACCATCACTGTATCTCCTCCCCTACTACCAAAACTTTGCCATGCAAATCCAATCCAACTCTACTAAATAAACCAGTGTATGCTTCTTAAAATACAGAGGTTTGTAGGAATAAGTATCCCTGTTTAGAGGAAATACAACACACAAAGAATTAAAGAGATTTCTACATGTCTCATTCAAGTTCACAGTAAAGAGTGTCACCATAAAGTCCATATTCTTTGCTTTGCATACATTGTTACAGAAACAGTATACCCACACATGAAAGAAATGCTGCAACAGCAGTACATTAAAGTAAGTGCTACATATAGACAGGAAGAATTTTATTATGGTGTATGCCATCTCACGTTTCTAAAGGGAATCTGAAAAATACTTTCACTTTACAACAATTCTACACAATGAACTGAACTAATTAAGAATAGTATGCATACTTCCTCCTCAAATTCCAAAGCTACTTTTTCTGGATGTTAGGTTAAGTACATAAATAAAAGAAATGGATACACACTGTATTTATACATTAAATAGCTATTTACAACTAAAGGCTATAGTACAAGTTCTCAGTTTCCCAGTTCAGGAGATACCTTCTCATAATGACTGCCACGATTTCCTAAGCAGTACATACAGGAACACAAATTCACAGATCACACCATCCTGATTTCAGAAATCTAACCAGATCTTTGCCTCTACGGCAAACTTCTACAGACAAAATGGTAAAATAAGAGCATAGAGAATGAGTGGGAAGTGCTCTCTAGTGGATGGACTATATGCAGCATGGTGACTGTCACTTGGGAAATTTGCACCTTGAAGCCCATGCAGGAACTCAAACAAGCAAGTCCATTTCAGCACTGAAAGAAGAGAGCTGTACAACTCTGTCAGATGCTGCAGCTGCTTTGCATCATTTTCCAGATGGTAACTCACATTAGTAGTCAGTCATAGATTACGTTCAAAGTATTCTGCTTCTCTCTCTCCTGTTTGATTTAAGGGTTGTCACTGCACATGAGGCAAAATATTTACAGACTACTGCTAAGGGACACCTTCAGTATGGATAACACCAGCAGTGTAACGGAAAGGAAGGGGGAATAAGGAGGGGCATACCAGAACATCAGTTACCATCCCTTCCATCAGCAATCTCCTCACTTTGAACAAACACCCGTAAAAATAAAACCTCAAGAAGCCATGTTTAATTGGTTATGAAGGTACATGAAGTACATTTAACATCACCATATTAACAGCTTTGACACCTGCACTTATTAAATCCTACAACATGGACTGCAGAGCATGTTTCCCAACTTAATGAACATGGAAAAACCAATACAGTATTTCCAAGATACAAAAAAATCATCAAAAAAGGGATAGGTTTCACATCCCAGCAACCAGGAATATATGGCTGCCAACCCTTTCAGTAATTTAAGTTTAAAATCCAAGATATGACTAAAGAAATCCCCTTATCAGGCAAGAACATTTCCCCAAGCTCTTCAATGAATGAAAAGGAAGACAGATCCCTTCAGAATTAAAAACACTTCCAAAAAACTGAAATATGATCTTTACAGCTCCCAGTTTTTTAAGCTTCATATTTCCAAGGAGACCTTCTACATACAGAACTGAATGAGCCAAGTTTAAGCTCAAGCTCTGGGGAGTTGCATCAGAAATCAGTAACACAGAATGTGACAGCTGCAAACAAGGCCTCTTCACGAGGTTGCAGATCAAATGTTTCAGTCTCCTGATCTTGTATCAACTAAGAAAAACTATTTGGTATTCTAAATTCAGAATAAGTTTCTGCTGCAGAAATTAAACACAGAGCTGGATTCTGGGGTACAGGAAGGGTACAGTTCTCCAGCTTAAAAAGACTGCGTTCTGCCTAGCAAGCACCAGGTTATCTTATCACAAAGGGGCCAGGGTCCCTGAACAAAAAGCTGCAGTCCTCCAAATTTATCCCAACATTGCATACTTACATTAATGTCACTACCAGCTCTGAAAACTGTAAATCTCAAACATCAGAAATTTAAGAAGTCCCTCTTCCTCCTGAATACCATACTTAAAACCCAAAATACTTCCTAGACTGCTTACAGTAGGGTATCTAAATAGAAATATATTGAAGAATTCAGATGAGAGTGGTCAAGAAGCCTCATAAGCATGAAAATGCTATATTTAAAAAATTCAACAGAGAGGAGGGGGAAGTGAGTCAAGCCACGTAGTACAAGGAAAAAGAAAAAAAGGGAAATAGAAGTTAACAGAAGGAGGATATGTTTAGCAGAAGCAAAAATAAAAGACAACCTAGCAAGCAAGATACATGGCCCCAGTTCTAAAGAAGGGAAAAAGAAGACCCAAAACCTTCTTCAGCCTACTTTGATAACAGACTATGAAATGAGCATCCCACCAGATGCAGACCAAAATTATTAATACTGGAAAGTGTAACTTCTTGAAAGCCAAAATCCCAGAAGAGTCACACAACACAAGGTAAGTTACCAGAAGAATCAAATGCTCATCTGAAATCTAATCTTATCTTTCAAAGACATCAGGAAAAAGAAGGGGGGGGGGGGAGGGGGTAAAGGGAGCTAAAAAAAATAGACTAATATTAAAAACAAGAGCTACAGCACCATATTCAGCTTTCCTGCTCATATGGGGAATCCCCATCTACAAGTCAAAGATGTCAACCTCATTTTGCAACTGCCTGCACAATGAGGCAATCTTATCAGCAAATGGATCACTGAAAAAAAAAAAGCCAGGGGGAAGGGAAAGAGAAATCGTACACAGAAATGGCAAGTAGAAAACGTGGATCATGCAACTGCATTACACCTCACAGCAAGTATAGGGACCAAAACTAAAGACTTGGACAGGCATTGTTTAATGAAGTGGGGAGTGGCTGAGCTGAAATTGTTTTCATAACAGTGCAAAGCTCAACTATGAACTGCTAGAGCAGAGTATCAGTTAAATGACTAACTGAATCAGCAGAGTCATAGCATGTACAGCAATCACTTCTGTCAGACTGACGCCGTGTTTTGAAAACAAAAACATTGCACAACTTTAGTTCCACTATCAGAATGTACATGGCAAGTGAAATTCAACAGTCTAAACCTCGTTATCTGCAGAATAAATCATGCATCCAGCAAAAGGCTCTTTCAGGTTCTCTGCATGGTAGATCATCTCTGAAGGGGTCACTGAACTCCATTCATTGAATGGAATCACAAGCTGTAAGGCCTGGTTATGACTCTGCAACTTAAAAGCCCTTGGCAATTAATTAAAAGACCAGAGAAGTCTTTAAAGGAAGACTTGAAGAAAATATAAACATTTTTGAAAAGCTTTAAACGCGTCATCCATCTTGGCTACTACCAAGCTTAACATCTTCCTATGACTTAGGCAATAAGGGTGCCTCAGAACTATGCTCCCTTACCCCATAATCACTACTGCAAGTGAAGGACACATGCCAGCTCCTATCATCAGCTTTTCTGAAAGCAAGGTGAAAAATCTCACACTCTCCTCCTCAGTGTCAATACCACTATCACCACTACAGTAATTAAACTAAAATTTAAAATTTAAACTAAAATTAATTTTAGTAATTAAACTAAAATTGTTAGCAATATTGTTAGCAATTGCTACTACTCTCAAGGCCAGATCTCACATTCATTTACTCCACATCACTGCACACCCTGATTCTCTGTATTATTTTGTCTATACCACAATCCTAACAATCTCATGAGACAAATTTTGCCAATCTCCTGATTCCCCTAGCTTTACTCCTCATTTTCTCTAGTACTGAAATCTGTGCAGGCCCTCAGTCTCACAAAGGTAAAGCTTTTTCTCCTCACACCCTACGAGCTCTGTGCAGCAGAGCACACAGCTCACCAACCAGAAACATGACTCCTCCTCATTCACAGGTACTGGAACAACTAGGAATTCCACTCCATCCCATGTATGCACCTGCAATGTATCTCCATTTTGGCTGCTAACAGGAGGATGGACTTCTTCCATTTCCAAAGCCTCAAAACAACCAAGGAACTCTCACCCATTCCACCTGCTTATCTCTTAGTGTTTCTGCCTCTACACCTCTAGTCTGCCCACTGAAACAATTCTCCTTCTGGCAGGTGCAACACTGGCATGTGTATCAGTTCCGAATGTTAGCAGAGAAAAACAGTCAGTACCATCAATTCCACACTGCTGCTCTTTTTCTACTTTTGCACCAAAAGCAAAAAGGTTATCTAACTGCAGGCTCCAGGAAGAAGAAAGAGGCTGCACTTGCCTGAAAGAGGCTGGTTTATAGAATGCACTGATGACAGCTTCTACTAACTCACCTCATGACACCTAAAGGAGAATATTTTATCCCTACCTCCCTGGCCCTCATATATTCTGTATGTGCAAGCTTGTCAGCTTTTCATAATTACCCGAAATCATCTAAATTTACCCATGTCATATCTGTAAGCTGCCCAAAAATTTTCACTCTCCTTCTATCCTACCTCTCTCTAACCTTCCTGGCCTTTTCTACAGCATCTAAGTATAATCTTTTGCCCCAAAACAAGACCAGAATCACCCCCATACTGCTTTTGCCTGCTATTTTCCTTTCCTGTCAGTATTTCAAATTCATTCCACATTCACTCATTATATGCTGCAACCACAGTCCCTCTAGTATCTTTTTCCACTCTGTAGCTTCAGCACTCCCTATGCACAAGTCCTGACTATTCCACCCACCCACTTTAACGTCAGTCTTAGCTTTCCTCTGTACTTCGGATTCTATGTGCCTGCCCCCCAGCCATTCTTTTCTCCCTGCATCATAACTGCATTTTTCCCTTTCCTCTCTGCAAAGTAAATTATTCACAGGATTAACAGCACAAACCTGTTCTTTAATCTACAGTCAAATACTGAATCACTTTTGAAAGGCTGGCAGCTCTCAGAAGACTCAGTGCATCCTTCACTTTCTCACAGCCTTCTCTGCAGAAATATACATATTAATTAAAATAAAGTTATTCTTTTATTAAGGAAATTAGGCCACAAAATTTTACCTTTAGAAACTACTTCCTCTAAACAGAAATCTGTAGACTCAGATGCCAAATAGGTATCATTTGCCATTGAAAATTTATTTGTTGCATGTAGATAAGCTTTCAAGGAATAAATGTAAGGTAAAAAGATCTGTTCTGAGCACTCAGCAACAAAAAAGAAAAAAAAAATTGTGTCTGTAAGTATATAAGCTTTGAGAAAAGTATCTTTTCCAGATACAAGGCACAGAATCTCCTCTTTAAAGACAAATAACATCAGTTATTCAGTTAACACTATCAGTGTCAATTTCTTTTATCAATGTGAAAGAATATTTCATCTTGTTATTGTAATATGGTTCCAAGATTTACTAACATGATTCCTTAACACTGGTTGGACACTATGGGAATCTGAGTAAATATGGTTATTAATTACATAGCTTTGCAAGAAGGATATTGGGTGAGTTTCCTAGCAGCTATCCTTGAAGACAAAATTACTTCACCAACATCAAATGTGTACTGAGGATCATTTCTAAAGGCTTTTTCCAAGTCACATTTTGGACAGGAACAAAGTAAGGGAAAAAGCCCTAAAATGGAACACTTGAAAGCACGGAAATTACACGCTTAAAACCCACTTGTACCTCACCAATCAAGATCCAAGTAAATAAAAAAAAAGAAAACCCTCAATGAAAAGTGAATCATAGACTAAGATACTCATGGAAATTAGTGGAAAATGAACTAAGGCAGCGCAGACAACATAATCAATAGACAAAAAGGCATATTGATATTTCTGTACAACCTTGGCTGATCCTGCAATTACAGGTATAGGCCACAATCAAAGTAACCTAAATTCACACAAAAGCTGTAATTTATCTTCCCTTTAAAAGAAATGAAACTTGATTAAACTAGGTAATGCAGTGCACGTTTCAAATTCCTTATATTTCAATGTAAATATAAAAGCATCAACATCTGGTTTAAGGTCACTGGAGACTGGGAAAGGGCACACTAGAAATAATAGCATGTATTTATGTACTATCATCATATAGTCATGTATCGTCTTTTAGTTTCCAAGATTTACTGTTGATCACAGCAGGAATCCAAGAAGACTTGCCTGACATCTTGTCCTACCTCGAATAGCCATTTTTGTCCAACTCCACTAATGAACTAACCCAGCACTCCTCCCCATATCCTGAAGGCCTCGAGCATTCCTTGGGAGATGTGATCTTCAAGAAATAAAGAAAGCCTGAAGCAGCAACTACACGAGATTTCAAAAGTCTACGTATCTAAATCTTAACTACATGCTCTCTAGTATTCAATGACTTAGCCCATAAAAATTAATAGCCTAAGAAACGAGACGATTCACGATTTAATTTTTAAATTACGGCGATTTTTTACAACATGTTCTCCGTTTTTCCTCAATTCAGTTTTGTTTGCACATTTGTAATAAATTACTCGGCATCCTCATTTCCCTAATAGGTAAGAAAACCTAGGGCCTCTGGCAGCTTCTGGCTGACGCCATCGCTAATTCCACACCCCCTTTTTTGACAGAATTGACGGCGGACTGAGCCGCCGCTGCCTTCCCCACGAACTTACACAACGCCAGCGATGTGTGACCGGGTCCAGCACTGCCCGCAGCCCCCGGCCCGGGTCACAGCCACCTCCCGCTGCGCTGAGCCCGCTGCGCTCGCTGCCCCTTCCAGCCCTCCCTTCCCGCCCCCCGCTGCCGGCGCTGCCCCGCCGCTCACCTTTCGGGAACAGCAGCTTCACCTCCCCGTTCTCCTCCCGGCTCAGGGCCCCGCCGCCATCTCCCGCCGTCGCCACCACGGGCAGGACCCCGTGCTTCCTCCTCTCCTTATCCCGCTTTTCCTTGGGTCTCTTGGGCTTGGCGCTGCCGCCACCTCCCGCCTCGGCCGCCAGCGCCAGGCGGTGCCGGTGGTGGCGGTGCTGGTGCTGCGGGTGGGACGAGGAGGGGGAGGCGGACGGCGGCAGCAGCACCGCGGGCGGCAGCAGCTTCCGGGACAGTGGGGAGGGGAACGCAAAGCCCCCCGCGCCCGTCGAGGGGCCCGAGGGCAGCGTGGCGAAGCCCCAAGGCCCGGGGCCGCTGTAGCTGGGCACGACCGCGGGCAGCGGCGGCTTGGCGCTCCCGCCACCGCCGCCCCCTTCACCGTTGACGCGCTTAGCGCCCTTCAGGCTCCGCTCCTCAGCTCCCTTCACCTTCTTGGCGGCCGGCTGGGATCCGCGGGAAGCTTTCGCGTCCGGGGCCGTCCTGGCTCCGAGCACCTCCTGCTCGGGGGGCGCCGCGCCACGACCGGGACTGGGCAGCTCCGCCATCTTGGGCTCCGGCGTCTATTTACTCTCGGCTCGCCCCAACCGACAGCGCTGGGGGCGGGGCAGCGCCACAGCCTCACCCAATGGGCCGGGGAGGCACCGGACAGACAGCGAGAGCAACCAATCGCAGGCGGAGAGAGGGGGCGGGCTCTCAGGGGATTGGGGGCGGTGGCTCGACTGAGTGCGCAGGGCTCGCGGGGGCGGGGGCGCTGGCGGGGCGGGCGCGGGAGTGGAGGCGGCGTGAGGGGAGCGCAGCGGGGACTGGAGCAGGGGACAGGCGGCGCTTCTGAGAAAAGCGTTTGGTTGGGAGTAAGGAAGGTTTGGATTCCGCCGCATCCCGGGGGTTTCGTTAACGCCTCAGGTTTTCGGCTTCTCCGCTCTGGGAGCGGCTGACGGGATCCTCGCGGCCCCGTGGGCTATTCATGGGAGAGGCGTTTGTTTGGGAATAAGGAAGGTCTGGAGTAGCACCGTTCCCCCTGGATGTACCCCGCGAGGCGATGGACCTGTCCATTGGGATGTCCCGGGGCCGGAGGGTTGTTCATTCGGCGGTCTCTGAACCCGAGTTCTCCATGCTCTCCCGCATCCTGGAGGGAGTCAGATAAAGCTTGGAAGCTCCGGAGGTCCTGATGGGAGAAAGGCAGAGGCTGCCGAGGTCAGCGGCTGTGCGAGGTGCCGGTGCCAGCCCGCCGGGGATAGTCGAGTGTCTGTCACCAGGGGATCGTTGACCGCCATGGCTCAGGGAAGGGATTGGAGCTCAATGTCCCAAATAGGAGCTCCCCACTCGTGCCTTTGGCGACTAAAGCTGCCATCGCCGCGGTTCAGGAGCAGACCGAAATTCCCCCAAGTTCTGGTGTCAGCAGGAAGCGTCGTGGAAATGCACAGAAATTTCTTGGAGTTTCGCATTGCCAGGCTCCTGCTCCGGTCAGTCACACCTCGGGTCTCCGGGTCGCCGCGGGGAGAACGGAGACGCTGCCACATTACACCGAACCTGGCAGATAACAGCCAAATGAAATTGCTCTGAGAAGTTCTGTACACGATGTATTAGCACGCAAAGCTTTTAAGTTTAGATTTCTTTGCTCCACAAAGCATTTTCATTTGAACTGCCACTGATCAGCCTCAGAATAAGCTCCTAGCACCTAAGCCTATCCTTTGTTTCTTTAGAAATTGGAAACCAGGCTGAATGCAGTTCAGTGTTCATTTCAACAGCAGCAAAGAATAGATTTCCTCTATCCAGACAATTCAGCTTTTTCCTCAGATGTTTCAAGTTCCACTACTGTGAGAGTGTATCCTCAAACTGTATTTCTGGGTCTGATGGGGAAAATGGCATCTGCGTCAAAGGAAGAACGTTTCACAGCATGTATTTCGGCAACAGTCAACTCACATCCAATCCCAGACTGAAATCCAGTACCCATGTGTACATAGGCTGGTAAACTAGAGTGGGCCTATGAGCATGAAGGTCATCTTCAGCTCCCCTCAGAAATGCTTTATTTGTATCAGAGGGTGAGAAAAACCTGTGCATTTTCATGGATGTCTCTTTTCCAGTAAAAGTGTACCCATCCACCTTAGTCCAAATCAGTGATTTTGTCTCAAATGATGTTAGAGGTGCCACAATATGCACATGAGGCCATTGGTATCACTATATGCCAGTCCCTAATGGAAACTAAGTTGTGGTGACTCTAGAGTAAGGATTTAAGGCACCTCATGGCACTGTCTCAACAGGTTTTACAACCAAGTTCATCTTACTTTTATGCCAGTATTGATCCCAAGTCAACAGTATATTAATATATATTATCACTCAAACTTCAGGCAAGTCACAATCATATTTTCACCTTTCACTTTTAGGGACTTTGAGAAACGGAAGAGCAGCATTTCTTTGTTCTTTAACTAGAGTAAATCCTAGAGCTTGGTTTTGGTTCAAGGAACTTGACCATAACCTCTGTAAAATGCCAGAATCAGGCATAGGAGTACATCACTTTTCTCTGTACAGCAGGTTTAGCAAGACTTATTAGGTTAATGAGGCTGGATAGCTGTATAAATAGCTGAATATCTTGATACGTGCACTTACATCAATGGTAATAATTGACAGGTCACATTTCTGATCTTTGTAGTGGACAAGCTTGGATGTCTTAAAAATGCATTGAATTATAATGCAACCCAGCAATATGAAAATAGATATAAAGATAAAACTGGTGAAAGAACTCGTAGCCCAATACTTGATTTAAAAACTGACAAATAAACTTCTAAATGTACAGCAAACTAACAACTGATAATATGCTACTAAACTCAGGTCAAGCTGAAGTTGTTTCCTGTGCTTCCTGAAGTAGCACATGGTGCTTGTAAGTATAAGTCAAATTTTTATTAGTGCATTCTTTATAAATTTCAGCTGGAGCAAGATGACAGAGTACCTATTACATGTAATTGTTGCTTGTTGGAAAGCAGTGTGACTAATGTTTGGAGGTTTGCTGCTGCTATCTCATATCCATTTGTCACCAGAGGAAATTGCAGGGTGCATGATGTTCAGAAGCCGGCTCTGTTTCAGCTCCTGCAGTCATGCTGCTGTATGGGCATTAGAGGGAGGGGTGTTGTCCCTGTCACTTGTTTTGTCACCAATCACACAGATACATTAAAGTGCTCCACCATACCTATGGTGAGCACACATTCCAAAGCATTAAAACTAAATTTCAGGGTGTCTTCCTTACTACCTGCTTTTGCTTTAATTAAACCTCTGGCTGCTGGTGCACACATCCCAGGCAGATGCTCCTGAAATAAAGACAAGAAACACCAAAACTGCTTCAGAATAGAGTGTCTTCAACAAAATAGGGGCAAATAAAAGAAGTATATCTTGCGCAAAATACAGATTAGAAGCAGAAATTTTTCTGATGTTAATTGAAAAATGAAATATATATTAAATGATACAATCTCAAGAAACATTGTCAAAACATTGCGACAAACCAAACTACTACACAGAAATACAGTAGTGTCTCATGTCACAAGTCCAGTCCCCTATGGAGAGAAAACTGTGAGAAATGGGGGTCTTTGTGGGGATCAGCCCTTGAGGTGTTGGCAGCACCCCACACAGAGACCAGAGAGCCCATCAATTTCAGCAGAAGCCTTAAAACTGACTATGGAAATTCTATCTATCTATCTATCTATCTATCTATCTATCTATCTATCTATCTATCAATCATCTATCTATCTATCTATCTATCTATCTATCTATCATCTATCTATCTATCTATCTATCTATCTATCTATCTATCTGTCTATCTTTTTATATGCACTTAGGGAAATCCATGAAGACTTTCTAGATCATGGAAACCAAAATGAGGCAAAACTGTAACAGTAAAAATGTAAGAATGCGCAAAGCAGTCCAGTATCCAACATACATTAAGAATAAGTTTCCCATGTTATTAGCCTGCTTTTTGCAAATGCATTGCCATTTTAATTAGAATAATTATGAAATGCTGATATAAATGGTTATTAATCAAAGCATTTATTTAAACAAATTAGTTTATATGCTCACCTAAACATAGAATCATTTCAGACATCCTCTATAAAATAAAAAGCTGAATGTAAGTGCTGTACACAGGTTGAGTTACAGTGTACTCTTAACTGCTTACCAAAGTGATGCTTTGTAGCCTTACTCAGGTCTCCAAAGAGAAAAACTGTTTTCAGAAATGTTATTTAATCTTTTTATAATTCCAACAGTTTGCTCTCCATGTGCTTACTTCCCTGGTTTGTCATCTGCTCTGTTCTTAAGTCAAGCATGGAAATAATTGTGCCAAGTGTAAATCGAAAACATTTGATAACACTTAGACGTCTTTATGCTGGTTCTTGTCTGCAAAATTAGCTAACTGTAATTTTTAATGTTATACATTTTTTCTTCAAATTCAAGTTTCAAATTTATTTGAACATGGACATGGACATGGAGATGAAAACTAGCCTTACATGCACAGAAATGTACTGACAAAGGTGATCTCAATGTAAAAGTGTGATTTATTATAGAAGAGCTTCATTTTCCATAGTCAGGGTTTTCAGAACAACCAGTGACATATCCAAATACTTCTGCAATTACCACCCAAACAATTGAACTAAATGAGGCACTGGGGACTAACTTGGCTCAGAACTGGGAGCTGCTGACAGCACGATGAGCCTTGCTGCAGGGGGACAAGAACTGTCCTCTCCTGCCCTTGTCATTCGCAAGGGACATGCCTGAGCAATGGGAATGTGCAGCCCAGCATCTTTGATCAAACCAGTGATCAAGGCAGCAGTTATCCCAAAAAGTCTTTTTTCCCCTCAGAAGCAGCGGATGTCTCTGCTGTCTGCTCAGGGTTAGACATTTGGCAGTGTGGCAGAGAAGACAACTGGGACACTCATGGTTTTTATTACACTGTTCATCTGCCAACATTTTACAGAATCCATAAAAACCACAAAAAGGAGTTTACACTTGAGGGAGGACCTACAGTACTTGTTTCTTGGTTAATGTTCTTTTCAGTCAGCTACAGATTACTGCTGTAACAGCTCTTTAGTCTTTACAACTGGTTTTCTCACTTGTGTTTAACATGTTAAACACCCCAGCTCTAATATTTCTTTTTTTTAAAGTATAATAACAATAACAACAATGGAGTAAACTTGGAAAGTCTTGATATATACAATTTTAAATATCTGCTTGCAGTTGAAAAGGTGATTTGCTTAGCTGCTGTCTTCATAGCACCGAAAAAATTTTTTTGAATATTTGAAAGATCATTAGAATTTTTCAATACAAAAGATACATACATAAGTATGAAAGCAAGAGGATGCAAGCCAAGCAAAACTGTATTTCCTTACACATGGAGGAGATGGATCAAAGTCTTAGCCATTTTCTTATTTCAGTAACAATTAAAAGAACAATTTTCTTCAAATTAAGCTGCTGGCTTGCAGCTCTGAATTTTTTACAGATTTCTTACAGCCTCCTCACTGCAGTTTGAGATACCTGGATTCTCTGCTGCTCTGCACAGATCTGTACAGATACTTAAACAAGTAGTCATTTTTTCCCTCTCCCTAGAATATGCTACTGTTAGATCCACCTTCACTCAAATCCCTCTAGAGTGTGTCTAATCCCATATTTGTTCACTATATCCTGTCTGCATTTTTAAAATACAATACAGAGCCTAAACCTTATATCCCAGCTTATCTACCACAGCTGCTAAGCAAGGCTGTGGCTGCTCCCATCCTTGGGGAGAGGGAAAAGGGCTCTTTCTGTGGGCTGTGACTGGAAATCACCATCTTTTCTGCTTGTTGATGCTCCAGCTGCAGGCCAGTCCAAACATCACGGAAAGAAGGAAGCCAGTCTTTGCTTCAGCAGGCACAGGAATCAATGTCTATTTGCTATGACAAGGACTTAGACCAGCCACGTTTCCAGTTCAGCTGTGCCTGTCTGGGCTGTAAATAGACCCATATCCCGTCCTTTCATTTTTATCAGCTTGGAAATTCTATAGAAGTTTTTCAACAGGAGATTCCAAGGATTTCACAGGTGATTGCGGAACTAGTTTGGTTTTGACTGAGGGCGTTTTTGGTTTAAGTTTTGACATAGTTTCTGTTATTTATCTTTAAGTTCACATTCTACCCAAACGATTCTATCATTCCACTAAAGAAAAGGCACAGACTCACCCAAACTAAACTCTCAAAGGATACTTATTCCTTAACAAGCAGTTCTATGAGATGTGCATATCTCTTATTTTTACCAATGAGTTCAAGTCAACTGAAATCTGTATGGATTTCCTTATGGCTTTTTTTCTTATGCCTAAAGGCTTTTGAAATGATAGATCAAAGAATGGTCGTGGAATGGTTGGGTTGGAAAGGACCTTAAAGGTTATCTCATTCCAACCCCTCTGCAATGGGCAGGGACACTTTTCACTAGACCAGGTTGATCAGAGTCCCATGCAACCTGGCCGTGGAATACATTTACTTCTAGGAAATTCAGGTCTTGTGTCTTAGGTACAGACACTTACTTGCAAAGAAGCAGTTTATATTTGTAAGTGTATATATAAAAAGAAAACAAACAGCTAGTTATATATATAGCAGCTAATCTTTCACTGCTCACCTCAGCTTCTTGCTCACATAAACAACATCTTAATGGAAAAATCCACAATAAAGACCTTTCTGTCTATTCACAAATTTCACTCCACAGTAGAGTGAAGGCAGCAGCTCTTTAGATCAGTGGACAGTTTAAGACAAACTGTTGAAAGTAAAAATGCATTTGCCATAATCTCCTCAGATTTTCTCTGAAATTTCTATACCATGGCATTAGGAAAGCATCTCACAGTATAAAATCACCCCAAAATGATTAAATATATGTACTGGATGGCAGTTAGGGGCTTTGGGATTCACTCAGGATAGACGGAATAACTTCAATGTAAATCTAACACATCACTATCAGCCTCAGATCACAGTCTTGAAATAGGAGATGAGCAGGCTTCTTCCAGCCTGTTCATGTGAAATCACAGTTGTACCTTGTTACTTGTACAGTCTTGCCCTGGATTAGAGGCAGGAATGCTGAGCCTATCTGATGGATAGCCTCACTTCCAGCAAATGTGCAGGATAGGTTTGTCATCTGACCACAGACTCTGGCCCAGAGGCTGCTCCAAGTGAGCTCCCTCATGCTGGTTCCTTCTGATGCTCAGAGTTAATGGGAAAGGAGAGGAAGAAGCAGATGGAAAAATTCGTCACACATTCTTAATCACTGAAAGAAGAGACACTGGAAAGTGCTTGCATGATATATCTACAAAACATCGTTAAGATAAAAATTCTAGTAAAAACTCCAGCCAGCCTTCTGAGTTGTGTAACTGAAGTGTGCAGCAAATTTACAAGCAGTGACATACCCCAGTGACCTCTTTCTGGACCTTACTGTTAGACATAATTTGGTCTCTAGCAATGTGAGGATTTGCCTCATGGTTTCAAATACAAATTAGATAGGCACATGTTGTGGTCTGTAAGAGCAACTATCCATCTTTTGAGTTATGGGGAGTCCCTAAAGCACATCACATGCTCCAGAAGTGGTGAAGAGAGGAACCCTGAACAGCTGCAACACAAAGCATTTGATTTTAGTGATAAATGCTGCTCCCTTCCAAAATACCTCCCTGTGATCTGAGGATTGTGCACAGGCCCAAGAGCAGAGCTGCCTCTCTTGGAGCCAGACCCCTCCTAGAGACGGGGTTGAGCTCAATCTTATGGACTACCATGGATGATCTCGAAGCCAGACCTTCTGGCTCATGTAGCCATTCCAGCTTAGCACCCAGAGGAGGCTGGCTGGTGCCCGAGGTCCAAAGGAGGCCTGATGTTTTTAATTTTTTTTTTAATTGTAAGACTAGACACCCCCTTTCCTATGAATCAGAGAGTCTGAGACCACCCTCCCTGCTGTGGAATAGCTGCCCAAATGAGGGCTCCATTCTTCTAAAGAAAACACGTGAAAGGCAGTAGTGGCAGAGAAGTAAATTCAGGATGTAATACATAACATAAATAAATTTGTGCTCAAGTTATAATCTTGTCTGACAAGAATCCTTGCATATTTCCAGGAAACCTTCCCTGACAAGATTATAGTGATATGCAGCAAGGCCAATATGAATATGCATCTGTAGGGAGCATATTTCCAAGAAACCTCTGTCCAATAAGATTGTAACTCATGAATATTCATCTGGAAGAAGTGTATTTCCAAGAAACCTGACAAGATTACAACATTTACACCCAAAACAACATGAATACTTGTCTACAAGAAGTGTATCCCAAGAGACCTCTGAAAAACCTGAAAATATATAAAAAGCACCTTTGGACAGTTGCAGTTTGTGAAGCATGGTGAAGCAGGGCTAGCAAGCCCTTCCCTGCCTCACCCGACGCTGTTCACCTGGTACAGCGTCAAACTGAATTTTGCTTATGGCTTTTCACAATTGTATTTTTTAATAAATTCTTTTTTATTAATCAAATTGGCTACTCATTTATAACAAGAACAACTTTGACCACCACTCAGTATCCAAACTGTAAAAAACTAATTTATCTGTAGAAATACTTTGTAGGGTCTGAAAATTTATTTCCAAAAAGGGTAGATTTAAGGGAAAAAATATACTTGAGTGTTCTTTCCAGCATCAATGAACTGGTATGAATTTGCTGTCTGATAACACAGAAGGGGAAAGAGCTGCTCAGCAACCACTTCAGAGCTGTTAGGTGTCTCACTAGTCCTAATGTATAATAAAAGTTGATTTACATTATAAAAAGAATTACTTGCATTGCTTCCTTCTTACCAGTGATTTACATGTCAACAGGCAGACAAAGATGTATTAATTGCATGGCAATGGTATCACAAAGTGCCCTTGTTCAGGTATCACTGAGGTCTCAAAATCCCTAACAAGAGATTTCTGAATTTAACATTCTTCACATCTCCACTCTCCCACCCACTCCAGGATGTCTCAAGGCTCCATTTATCTTTATTAGGTTATTATCCTTATTATTCTCCCATCTTGGAGAGTAATCTTTGTCTGGGCCTGATCAGGCAAAACACAAGAGGCCCGTACTCAATGCAGATTTGAGTAGAAACTGGAACACAACAATTTATTTAAAGAAGCGTCTTCCTCGTGCTGCATTCCTGTTACCCAACCACACCTCTCTGCCCTTCTGAGGAGCTTACAAAACTGGGAACCTGCTTAACAAGTTCACATCAACCTTTTATTACCCACAGGCAAAGACAGTTTCCTCCTTGTACTTGCTACAATTCAGCTCTTCCACCTCCTCTCCTCTGGCATTACATGCTCCTTGTTCTTCCCAACCCTGCCAGACTCACTTCTTACCACACACCAGAGACCATTCTTTGGATCACTTTAACCAGGTAACTTGTTTCACTTCTGAAGTGTTCACACATTACTCCCCACGAATCTCACAGCCTGAGTTATGAGTAATTTTTTAATTAACTTTTATTAAAACCAGTGTACATGTGCTTTTTCAGAAAAGGCTGTTCACATCAATGGGAAAGGTAATCCTAGATTCCCTACTGGAGCTCACAAGAATGGCTATTTTAGCTTTTGATTGTCTCTCATGAAACAGATCTGAAATTACACTACTGTAGTTTAAGAAAACTGCCAGCCTTTCACTGGTGGGTTCAGTTGTGTCCAGATACCACAGTGACATGTGGAATTAGAATGCACCAGGCCCAACCTTCCTTCACATACAGCAAAATAGTGTTCATTGCAGACAAGACTGAAACCCCAAGACGAGAAGTGCACTAGACAGGGCTGATAAAATGTTTAACTCACAAAGTTAAATGTTCACCATAAAGCATATATATTTTGCAGATGCAGCAAATAAAAGAACAGCTACAGCAAATGGACACCACAGCTGGCATGTTTCCTCACGAGGTTTGTGTATTCCTCCTGCCAGCTTCTCCAGGCTCACTTAACAAACAATGAATGTACCATTTAACGTGAAAACAGCAAGAAAGCAATTAAAAATTTGAACAAATGTACCAAAAGACTTGAAAACACTCAGATTATGAATGCTGATGGGGTTTCTTGGTCCATTTAACATTAGGCCAGAGATGTAGCAGGTAGATATAGTAGGATGGAACTACACACCAGGTGTCTTCTGGTGAAGAGTGGAATCAAGCAAGCAGAAAAGCTCAGCAGTCTTTGATACTTCATGTTTGAAAAATGGGATCATCTTTGATCCAAGTCCAGCTCTTCTTTTGACTTGACAGTCAAGCTCTCTATGAGATTGTGGCACTACCTACCCAAAAGATCAATATTTTTACCTGCCTGTGATCTTTTACATTAAGGACTGTAACTCTGTGGATCAAAGTAGGAATTGTAGATGTGAAAGACAACTTCCACCTCACTAGCTGAAATCTGTGGAGCTCAGTCACAGTGCCTGAGGCAGAGCTAACCCCTGTCCTTACGAGCACCCCAGAACTGCAAACACAGACACACAACACCCACGGATGAATACCTGCATTGAGCTCACCACGGCTGTTTACATGCACAGGATATGTAACTTTGCAGGATTTAAGCCAAAATGCAAAACTGATTTCTTACCTTGGCTTCACCACAGTAAGTTCTTCATGCAGACACAATACAATTTCAGAGGCAAGAGTCAAGTTTTTAAAGAAATCAACTATTACAGCAACGATAACTGAATAGATCAAAACAGCAAACAACATTATTTACTCACTGCTTTAAGACTGAAAATACTAAGCTTTTGCCATGTGGTCTCAGAAGCAATGAAGTGAAGTATTTGGTATAGATCTTGAGGATATGACGGCATTGCAGCCAAGAAGACAGTTATTTTCTTGTTCTGTTTGACCCAACACTTGACAAACCTGTGTTTTGAATAAGTACATGCATTGAACATGGCTAGGAAAAGTCATATCAGAGAGCCTGGCTATTACTGGATATTACTAAGCCTGCTACTAACCACTTCACAGCCTTGCTGTTTTAATAGGCTTTAGATACTCAGAGGGCTGCAGGGCAGTCAGTGCACTGTACTGGCTGGCCCCAGCTATGTTCAGTCATAGGTTCATGTGTTCCATGCATTTAGCCTTGTTCTTTAGCCCACACAGGATAACCTCCCTTAGAGCCTTAGAGCCCATTTCAGCTTCTTAAGAGCTGAAGAGCATTTTGAGATTGCGAGCAAGGCCCTTCTTTGGCAATGGGCTGTAGGAATTGCACCTTGTTTGTTTGAACTGCAGAGATCTTACTCCTCCCTCAAGCCTCGAGATAATTCTCAAAGCCGTAGTTGTGTGTAACTATATCTGGTTGCTCAGTCCCATTGCCTAAAGTCCTTAACTCCTTGTTCCTCCTCAAAATCCCCTTTTGAAGGCAATATAATATTCATTGGTAGTCTTTTCCCAGTGAAACCCTCTCTTGCTGGGTTCCCTTTCTGTCTGCACCATGTCAGGGTTATGCTGCAGGCAAGACCTTTTTATTTGGGTGCTTCCCAACAGTCTGATCTGCAGCTAAAAGCAACTGCTCCAGCAGCACAGGGTTATCACACTGCCCAGTCACTGCGTCACACTTGATCTCATTCATTCTTATAGAGATTTATCTCCAAAGAAACCCAACCCAAGATTTCAATATGCAAAAACCTAGAGGTAATTCTTTCAGATTTTCATTGTTCTCTCCAGTTTCAAAGCTAGAAACTTCTTTAAGGAAAATTACGTGTAAATGCAGCAGGCTTTCCTAGCAGGTAAGAAATGAAATTGCTCATGTAATGCTCTAATTATTACCAAAATAGACTGTTACCTGCCAAATCAATACATAACTTTACAAATGCTGAGTAATAGAGATAAGCAATGGTACTAGTAGAGGTCAGCTTTCTTCTGAATCATGAGAATTCACATTGCTAAAACATAAGAAAATTCGTTCTTCTTTTGATGTGATAATTCACTGCATGATTTAACTCAATATTAATACCGTTAGAAAAAAAATAATTAGTATATTAGAAAAATACTGAAGGACAAACAAGCCAATGCAGCAGTTATCAATAAAAATAGCTGGGTTGAGTAGCATTACTGCTTCATTGCTGCAGTGATCAAGTCAATGCCTGAAAAGCTGCACTTCAGAGATGCAAGTTGAAGACTGCTTTCAGAAAAAATAACATGTAAGACTGGAACTAAACAGGATTGATTTTGATATACAAAATGGCTTCAGTGATAATTTGCAAGCCAATGTAATGCTCTAAACCCTTTTAGATTCCATTTCAAATAAACCACAAGGAAAGGTCTTGGGTTTTTTTGATGAAGCTGTTAAGACGATAATATTTCAAAGTTATGACGTGGAACTCCCTAGAGTAAAGCATCCAGACCTGCAGTTATCTCTGCACCGCCCACAAGAGTGGATACAGAAAGTAATGACATTGGGCAGGTTTCACCTTGCTCTTAAAACTACCAGCTTATCTGAAATACAGTAGATGAAAATATAAAACCCAAAGCAGGGAACAGTCAGTTGTGAATCAGCGCTGTCAAAGGAAACAGAAATCCATACTGGACAATTGCAGTTTTTTATCACTAAAGCAAAGAGAGGCTGCAATCTTTCTTTTGAGTTTTTTCCTGTGACAAACTCAGCCTAGAATATAATACAAATCTGTATAAAACAAAGGGGGGGAAAGATGAACCTGCATGTACTTTAATTAAATATAACCAGGTGGCCTGTATGCAGTGCACAGATTTGGGTCAGCCTTTGCTGTTAAGTGAAATTCATCTGTAAAAACCAGAAAATCTACTACCTACACAGACTTGTGTTTTATTGGTGGACAAATATGGAAGGGATCCTTGAAAAGTACATCCAAAACATATTTGGAAATTTTCTTATTTAACTTTTTTTCCCAAAAGTTCAAATGATTTGGACTTTGTCAGCCCAGAGGTGCTGACAGCCCATCTTGCATTACAAATCAACAGGAGCTCTGTAAGAGTGAAAGTCTGAGCTAATCATCTGCAACATGAGGGAAGGAAGACAAAGTTCAGGCCAGCATTATTCTGCCAGCTGCAGAACATTCCAGCTGTCTGAACTGTTTAAAAATTAGGAATATAGTTGATGTAGATTATCCCAGATGGCATATATCATAGAATTATTTATTTTTAAATGAATAACTGCAAAACTACATCCATGGGAAGTATCCATAGTGCACACAGTTCTTTGAAAGAGCTCCCCAGCTTGGAAGTCTGTCACATGTATGAAGCACATGGTGATTAAAACCAGAGTCAGAGACAGTAATTGCAAGTTATGTACCTTCAGGAAGTTACAACAGACTTGCTATCGGGGCATTAGCTCTCTTTTAGCAGAGACACTAAAGGTACAAGTAGTCAATCAGAATGCTTTCAGCTAAAGTTCAGATTAATATATTTTCACTACCTAAAATGAACATTTTCTTCTAAACGTTCTTTGCTTGTCTGGCATTATTGCTAGCCAGAACTTTTAAAGTAGTTACTAAAAATAAGGTTCTGAGTGTCAGTGTGCTGTTCAAGTATGAGATCTGTAAGCTAAGCCAGACTGCCATCCTTCACTCTGTTACATTTTGCTTTTGGACACAGATTTCTTTTCTAAGAGTAAAAACACCCAGAGTGAGATTTTTACTTTCTTTAATTTAAAGATTGTATTACAGAAAAGTTTATGTAAGGAATCCTTATAAGGATTAATTCTTGACATAATATATTGCCAAGATACAGTGTAGCTGCAAGGGCTCCAGGTGAACCTTCATATAAGTTGCTTTCTTACATACAGAGTTGCTGAACAACATAAATTGTATTCCCCATCTGTAAGAGAAGACAGTGGTATTGAAACAGTCCTTTTACCAGTGTGTTCTGGTTTTCCAAAATTAGAAACATGCCATATTAAAACCGTAAAATCCTACTACATAGAAAGGTGATAGAGATGAACTTTCTAAAGATTGCAACTGATGAAACATTAAAATGAAAACTAAGGAGTGTTGATAATGTAAAATGGTTTGTCTTTTACTGGCAGGTCAAATATACTAAGAAACATACAAATATTTTTGATAATCTAATTTCAGATGAACTCAAAACACTGAAATATTATACACAGGCTAAGAGAATTCAATACTGTTCCAAGGCACTTACTGAATCTCCATGACTAGATGAAAACCAGAACAAATCAGGTCTGACAATTAAACAGTATATAATATAAAAATAACCTTTTGCTTACAATTTACAAAATGCATTACAATCTTTATCTCTGCTAACCTGCAATTCTGGCTGTGTGTGTCCAGCAATTTTTGTAAAAAACCCCAGAAACTATTTTCTAAAACTTCAGGGCAAATAACTTACAAATAAGGTACACAAAAATTTAGATCATGCAGAGATTTCTTACATCTTCTGTTAATATTTTATGATTGCAACTTTATCAAATTATATACTTACTTGCCCTGTACATATACAAAATAATGCATACATGATAATCAAATGTTAGCAAAAAGTAGTCCATAAACACAATCTGTCAAAAGTATTACTATATTAACATATGTCTACAAGCAGCGTGTAACAGGGTTAAAAGACATTAAGGCAATAATACTTGAAGTTACAAAATAAATCATATGTAATACTTTCTTCTAAGTGTAGTAAGGCAGGTAGATGGCCCCAGCAAAAGGTTGTAATACTGGAATCCACTGTTGTGAACCATGTGTCAGGTTTTGCGTGGGATGCACTGCAAGAATGTACCATTGATAGTTAGATCTACACTGCTCTGTGTTAGTCACCCCCCAGGAAAGTGGAACACTATTTCTCTAGTTCTCAGTGGCACTTGAATTTTCCAGTATAATTTATCAATAGTATGTGTCCATTGGTTCTTGGATCATGTCCATTCTGAGGGTGGCTCTCTTGGTCCTCTGGGCTTTGCACAGCGGTTACCAAAACCTAAGGAAAGAAATGCATTTAATACTTCTGTTGGCTGGGACAACACAGGCTCACAAAGGCTGGAAGCAGTCAGATCACTAAGACACGCCTTCATCTCTTACAGAATAGATTTACTCTCAGGGCTAGAAAACAACTTCGTAATAAAAGGAATTCTGAAGGCACAAGAATTTGTATACCATTATAGTTTAGTACTTAAGCCTCACTGTAAAGTACTTTTCAATAAATACAATATTACAGTCTTTGTTAGCTTTTTTTCCCTTGTCTGCATACCTAAGCAGTTATCAGTTATTTCTGGAAGTTTTCAGTGCTTTACAAATATAAGAACCCTTTTGACAAATTCTGTGTTTTATACACCAGGTTTTTTTCAAAGTGAAGAATTATTTAGTTATTTATTCTGGGCAAAACTCCTGCAGTACTGCTGAAGAGACTAGGCAGGCTTATTTGGGTTCTGCATCTCAGCAAGTTGGAAGGAGGCAGTAGTAGCAGCTACTCAAACCAGCACTGATAGTGAATCTCCTGGTTCAGTCATCTAGTGATTATATTTTGAAAGAATTGTAATTACCAATATCTGTTACTTCTGCAGGAAATTCTGAAATTTGACCTCTTGTATCAGTGGAACCAGAAAAAGAAATCTGAGGTAAAATGTCAGTTGGTGTTTTGTTGCTTCGTTCAGGACAATCTGGAAAACACACAAACCCCTCACTGTAACATTCACATAGTCACCACTGTGGCAATGCCACTTGTCATTACAGTCCAGAAAACAACTGGCAGCAAATATTATTTACAAAAATAAAGCTTTGAAAGCAAATTTCTCATTTCCTAAAAGTGATACCTGAAAACTGTTTATGAAGTGGATGTTCAGTGACAGCAACATATTCCTGCTTTCCAAATCTGGATTATTATTTTGTATTACTTTGTATGGATAGCTAAAATCCCACAAAGCATCTATTTATAGCAAAAGCTCACTGTGCCATCTAATACATCAACATAAAGGCATCTGTTCATGTTTTTTCTAAACTAAAGGTGCTTAGACATCATAGGTAACAATATGTTTAGTATAATATATTTGACTATATATTTAGTTATCTTCAGAACAAATACCAAGTTGAGGCAAATTTTTGTTCTGCAGGAAAAATGTATTTTGAAAAAAAAAATTAGGAAAACTTTTCCACCACTTACCAGGTAGTATAGGTGAAGTTGTTTTCAAACCCTGTTAATGAGAGATATATATATATAAATAATTACTCAAGCCACTTCTAAAATCTAAAAGAAAGTCAAAAATTTACAATTATGAAAACATCACCAAAACCATGTAGCATCCATGGAAATACTTGCCTCTATGTTCTTGACTTGACTCAACATTGACAAAAAATGCTACCATAGTTAGTATGAGAATTTACTATTAGAACCCTAGCATTTATTAAAAATTTGAAAATATGACACTGCAACTTATTTGGAAATTTAAGTAGGTTAGTTCTCACACTACATTTACAGTCCCTGAAAATTGTCATCTCTTTTTTGTCATAATTTTAAGCGAGATACTAGGAGCACATGAAAAAAAGTGACAAATGTAAAAAGGACTTGTATGCTTTTAAAGTTTTGCCAGCTGTTCATGCAGGATGACTGTGAGCTAGATGAGTGAAAAGTGAAATCTGATGGGCAAAAATGGTTTGTTTAAAATAAATATAAACATAAGGGAAAAAAAGATGATACGTGTCCATCTCTGGAGGTTTTCAAGACCCAGCTCTGGTTAGCCTGGGCTGAGCCCCTGCTACAGGTTAGATGAGCAACTGCAGTTCTATTCCAGTTTGAACTGGCCTAGGATCCATTAAGGGCAGACAGCAAGCTCCCTAAAAGCAGCATATTTACACTCCTAAGGCTATAGTTTAACATATATTTAGGATTACTCCTTTTAAAAGTATTGCTGACCTTACAAAACCAGATAATTTTCTTGGAAAGAAAACATGCTCTTGACATCAATTCAGCAGCTCAGGCAGAGGTAAAACTGGCCCGTTATAGATGACCAACAGCTGCATCTTCTCACAAGTATATATTTTACTTTCAGATGTAGCTCCCAACCAAACCAGAAATAACTGATTAGTACAGACTTGTCTGCTGCACTTACTGTGGAGGCTGTTTGCTCAGGCAGGTGCTGATCACGCAACACGCTCCACTCCGACTGTGCAATCAGAACTGGCTTCGGCAAGGGCGTGCCTAGGAAGAATTAAATCAACTCAACATACTTCAGCTCTCCTCACAATGAGGCATTAGTGCAGTAAGTACATAGTATTAGAAATGTGCTGTAAACTTTTTTTTTTTTTAGATTAAATGCCTGTAAAAACATGAAAATCTCTTTACATGTAAGTGCTCCAGAAAAGGCAAAATGCCACAATATAACTCAAAGCACAAGAATACAGGGCTTGCATTGTGGATGTCCATTTTGTTCCTTTGGGGGTTCCTAATCAACAGGGGAATTGGCTTCCTTTTCAAGGACAACTTAGAACTTCTATTACATCAGCTGGGCAGTAATAGTGTGTGTTTTTCAGATCTCCTAACTAAACATACACGTCAGGACCAGACAGCTACACCAGTCCTTTACTGACATCGTGCAAAAGGACAAACAAATTGGAAGTGGTTTTAGTGACTCCAGTCCTGGAGAGAGATTTTTTTTTTTTTTTAAAAGAAAACAGCTTTGTTCCTTGTGTAATCACAGAAAAACAACAGGTCCATAATATCCAAAGAAAGCATCACTGATTCTGAACTACCTATGTTCATGATGCTCAAAGAACATTTAAAAACTTCAGCATTTTCATGCTGAAAATACCTAGGTTAACTACTTGGGCCAAAATTTTTGAGTTTCAAAATGACACTAAAAAAAAGTCTTAGTAAATAACTACATAATTTTCAGTTTTCTGAAAGGTACCAAGCATTAACCTAATTTATCACTAATTTCAATGCATCTATTTTGTATTCTGCCATTACTACACTGATGAATTAACTATGACAATAGGAGTATATCATCTGTAAGTGTCAGCTTTCTCTTGCAGTTACCCTTTTGACACACTCAGAGTGAGCTACATTAAACTTGACAAACTGGGCTTGTTCAATACATGCAGTGCAGAATAAAGTATCATCATCTTTCCTTTGCCCAAGAAAGGGAAATCAGATAAACACTGTTAATGTGCATACTCATTCCCTACCTAGGAGCAGTAGGAAATTAAAATAGCTGGGAAATTCCCTACCTGTACTGCATTTCCCCACTATATCATTTCATTTCCATACTCTTCAGATTGAAAACCAGCTCTATTAACATTGAAGTCTCCAATTACTCAAATATCCTATAACACCATGTTCAGTCAGAAAATGAAAAATAATTTCTCTGTGTTCAAGGGTGTGTAAAAGTTAAACCTCAAAATAAACTGCTGCTAGATTTCATTCCATTTTACAATTTGCTCCAACAGACTAACCAAAAATCAGGGATACTCAAATACAATACTGACATGCTCTTCACATTTTATCTCCAGTTATCACCAAACATCAAAAACTCACTCTGTTCACTTGCTAATACAAATGATTCTGGTGTTCTTTCTGGGAGCGGGGGAGAGGAATCTTCACTAGCATCAGCATCTAAATCAAATATGACATTTAGAGAAGTTAAAAAACATAGATTTTTCTCCTAGACTTTTAGAAGTTGATCTTTTCATATATGAGATCATCCTAAGCTTGGTATAAAAAGCAAAAGAAAAATTTGCTCCAAGTATTATAAAACATTTTGATTTGCCACAATAACACTGTGGAGCAAATTCATCTAACAACAGTAACTTCACATTAAGGGCGTAGGATCAGTTTGTGTATTATGCAAGCAAGAAAACAAAACCACTTTTTCAGTCTAAATAATTTGGAGGAAAAAAAGAACCTCAGTATCTCCAGTAAATACTTTTTGTTCATTATTTCAGGTCTCAGTTTTGCACACCAGATCCATGTTGAGGCCCCCTGGCTCCCCCACCACTGAAATGGTTAAACAGCCTAGTGCAAGGTTTACTAGGGACAAGGGTATATAGGAGCCAGAGGTGATGGCTACTGTTGATGCCAGTACCACATGCTGTACCCAGTCTGTTCCCTCTCACCTCCCAGGAGTATATTTACACAAGCTGTTCTGGCAGCAAAAGCCCCTCTCTGACCTGCTAAGAAATTTAAAGTAGTAATTAAAGGTTTAAAACAATTTAAGGTAGCTGCTGCCATAAGAAATCTGATTTGACAATTGCACTCTACCAAGGATTCAAAAATACAAAGACACATTTCCACTAATAAAGCCACGAAGCTGGAGCTGCCAGCATGCCCAGCTGCTGCAGGGACAGAATTCCATCAAGTTCTACAAGCCATGGTCTTCCAAGTGACTTCTGAGACCTGCTCCATCTCAGGTTTACTGTACAGCACAAGAACACCTTCATTAACAGAAAGGGCCTCTATAAAACCAAATAAAGTCACCATGGATATGCACTAATTGGAAGTGAGTTTTTTTGGTGTGGTTGCTGTTTTATTGTTCTCTTTGTGCTTATTTTTTTTTTCCTTTTGCCTCAGGGTACAACTACTTCTCACTTCATTTGAATGAAAAAGAGACTTCAACTGTGTGGTAAGATCATGCAGTCAGCAGTTATGGTTAGGCAACTAGGGTGCTGGTAAGTTCAGACAACTTTCATTGATGATTGCAGCCACTTTCCCAGCTTCAGGCAGAAGAGTCCTGAGCCAGTATGAAAATGAGAAAGCCACTGTAAACACGGTTTAGGATCACTGGTGCAAAGCTATCTAACCCTATATTCTTAAGTCCCAGAGGGATTACAAGACCTGCAACCAGAATGTAAAATGCAAAGTGTTCACTATCATCCAAACAGGGAAGAGATACACCCTTATTAACAAGAGATGAATGATAAAAAAAATAATGCTAGAATTTTAATCAATTCCTGTGAAATCATCAACATACCAGCAGCACAAGAGCTGTACTGTTATTTCAAGACGTTTCTGATACACAATTACATGAAACAAATTCTAGAGTGACATTTCTCCAATTCTTTATCATATTTATGACATATCACTTATTTTATTTGCATGTTCTTATAGCATCTACATAATGAGATGCACAGAGAGGTGATAATTTCCAAACAGTGATAAACAATGGTTTCTCTGGGAAAGAAAAAGAAAATTCTGGCTAAAAGAAATAATACAATAGCCTGCAAATATATAAAACAAATCCAAGGAGAATTGCTTGCAAAGTTGTAATAACTATGACAAAACAACTTTGTCAGCTCTGCAGAGCATCTTTTAAGTCACAGTGTTAAAAATATACTGGTATGTGCAAGTGTTGTCTGTGTTTATACAATGTCCCAAAATCTACAGATCTGTAGATACAATTCACAATATCTGTAGATCTTTATCAAGATCTACAGAAACAGATTGTTTTTAAGGCTGCAAAACAGGTTCACATCTCTCAGATACATGGCTCTCGGTGAACATTCAGTTCACAAAGCCAGTATTCTCAATTCAGCTGGTTCTGCATCTTGCATCATACACTGAGCCCCATTTCACCTCAGAAAGTCATGAAGTCTGTGCAGACTCCTGAGGTGAGGCCATCACTGTAAGCAGCTCCAAGTACAGAAGTCTGAGCTGGATCCAGAAGTTCATGTTCTTCCTTCAGCTCCACAGCCTTACTTCTTGTTTTGTTGGGCTTTGCACAACAAGCAGTTACACCAAGGCCTCTGTTCTTCCCAGCTCTGTCCTCCATCTGCTCTAACTGCGCCAGCCTAACTGAAATCTGCACCTGCATAATTTGGGACCTTTTTGCCTTCTATAAATGATGTTCTAACTTGCTAACTTTCACAAAAACAAAAAACCCGCAAAAAAAGTAGTAAAAGATAAAAAGCCACTAAATCATTTTCAAAGCGCTAATATAAGCATAACTTGGATTTTCAGTGAACATCCATATTAGCTTGTCACCCCAGCCATGTACAGAAAAAGAGGAAAGCACAGCTAAATGTTTACAAGACTATTGAAATGCATGACCCAAATCATGAGCAACTTCAAAGACCAACGCAGTGAATGAGGTTACATCTACATTTTTAGGAACAGCACATCAACCAATAAGCATGAAATTGTTATGGATTTGCACAAGCCTGTTGAAAATGCTTTGACTAGTCAACCCCCAATTATTATAGACACTTCCATGAAACTGGGCATAGAGAAAAAATATGCACTAAATAATAACATAGAAACCTACAATTACATACAAACCTACAGGAAGGCATTATAAATAAAGAATTAAACAAATGCTTACAGTAAAGCTCACAGTACAGCTTTTGAAGCAACTAATCATGGTCTGTAGTACCTTATACCAAAAATAGCTTGCATGCAAACTGAAAGCTGTCAGGAAAAGAGTTGTGCCCTCTCTGAAGCTGCCATACTGCACTGATTAAATTTACATCTAGAAAATTGCAAAGAAATTTATGTTGTCCAACTTGACAGATGCAGCTAGATAAAGAGCAGCACTTCTGAACCTCAGTGAAACCTACCTTTGCCATCTTCAGAACATGTTACAGCTGTTAAGTCTTGCCTAGCAATAGACATTGGCAATACTTTTCTGGCAGAAATGTTTTCACTATTAGTGGCAGCAGAGACTGTGGCACTTGCGGTTGACACATTGGACGCGCTTTCACTCATGGCTCTGTCGAAGTCCACCTCATCCGTGTCAGAATCATCTGCATGGAGAGGATTAGTAAAACAGAGGGGTGCTCGAACAGAAGGAGGAGTATGATCAACAGTATCACTGGAAGGATGTTCAGCTGGGGTGTTTGATACTAGAGACAGAGTTTTAACACCGTGACACAAGGTGTCTGAAGACAACTCTTCCGACACGGATGTACGCAGCGCATTTTCAGGCCCATGTAGTGACCACGTGGCGTGTCCCTTTTCTGTCAGAGGCAGACGATCTGGTCTAGGTGGGGTATCAGACACCTGCTGAGTCTGTGGACTTTCTGGTGAAGATATTAAGGCTGTGTTAGACTGTGGCATGCTGTATTCCATACATGAGTTTTGAGAAGCATCTACAAATGAATCCCCTGAAATCTGTTCCTGTGGTTTAAAGCTCTTATCAATTACACAGGATGACACAGGCTTAATTTTAATTGCATGTCCCCTGTTCAACAGGGAGTTCCCATCAAAGCTTCGTGGTCCCTCCTGAAGAGGCACCTTCTTGATCTCAAAACTTAAGTTGCGCTCCAGCCTCTTCTCTGTGTGTTCGCTGGGTTCGTTCTTCCCTGAATGTTCTGTGGACTTATTATAATTCTCGTTGAGGTCTGTTGAATGCTCTGATGAAACCATGTGCAAAACTGGCTTTGGATGGTATCTGTCATTGTCCTGCCACACTGTAGTGACTGTTGGATAAGCTGATGGAGGAGATGGTGTTAGGATTGGTGGCACTGGCTGAGGCTCTGGAGGCTGCAAGATTTCTTCTTTAGCATCTCCTTCTACAAGGCAACTGCAAAACAACCAAGACATAATTGTCTAAGTTTTCTGGATTTTGACAAGATTTTAGGTATTTATCCACCTCCCATTGCAGTAGTTAATGCTGTAATACCAACATCAAACTTCACACAGAGCTTCCATTGCATGCAGACAGCGGTTATAAAATATGGCTAGTGGGGTAGGCAAGAATTAAGTCAACACATTCAAAAGTCTTTCAGAATATCACAAAGACATTAATTCAGGCCACAGCTAATCCTCACTAATAGTTCAAAGATTGCTCACATCCTTTCCCAGAAGCATTTTGCAAAGACATTGCAAGACAGGCCCTCTTGTGGCGGCATTTCACTACTTTTTTCCTTCAGTGGCTCTGAGAAACTTAACATAAGGAATTCAAATTTCAATAAGACCAAGAAAGATTTCTATTAACAAAAAAATCCTTACAGCCCACTTAACAGTGAATATCCTCCTTCAATTTTATTATTCTGTACATGCCCAAGAGGATTTTATTCTTATGTTTGTGTATTTGATAGTCTCTGCTTACTTGCAAACCAAATTTAGCCAACATGAGGTACATACAACATAAAAAAATATTCCCAGTAGAATTTATGATCCAAATTACAGTGCATATTAGCGGGGCCACAGAACTTACAATTGCAGTTCATCTCAATCTATTTTAAAGGAGAAGTTCTTCAAGCATATGGTCAGATTAGATGCAGAGTAGTTGACTACAAACATTTAGCATAACTGATGAAGGCATTTTTATCATTTCCATTCCTTTAAAAATCCAGGAGGACCTGGACGAGCTTGAGAAGTGCGCCCATGAGATCATCCTCAGGTTCAACAAAGCCAAGTGCAAGGTGCTGCACCTGGGTTGGGGAAACCCCCAGCATCCACACAGACTGGGGGGTCAAACAGACCGAGAGCAGGCTTGTGGAGAAGGACTTGGGGGTGCTGGAGGAGGAGAGACTGGACATGGTCCAGCAGTGTGCAGAAACCAACAAACAGTCCAAAAACCAACTGTGTCCTGGGCTGCATCCAAAGCAGCATGGCCAGCACATGGAAGGAGGGAATTCTACTCTGCCCCTATACTCTGCTCCCATGAGACCCTCCAGCATAAGGACCACACAATTGCACAAGAACTCTGTGAAAGTTTTACAAGAGAAAGCCACCAGACAGGCTCTCATTATTTCTCTGCATGCCACATAATGAGCAAAATCAAAGCACTCCTTTGGCTCCCCTGCTTCCAAGCCCATGCCTGAGATGGACTCACCGAGTGCAAATTCTTAAGACTATCATGACATATAGGAAAAACAAAAAAATCCCAGGGACTGTCTCACAATTGAGTCATGTAGAGAATTAAAAGCATACCTGACTTGGGACAGGCTACAGCATGTGTTTCATCCTTGTGACCTTGTTAGCATCAAGCTATAGCAGTATGGGTTGCAGAACTAAAATCTTTATACAAGGGATTCCATACTAAAGAGAACCATTTGGATTCTCAGTTTGTGAAAATCCTAGCCCCCTGAAGTACTGCAAGCTTCCCAGCTTCCAAATTATCTTCTACAAGTTCCTGTATCTGGAAAACCCCAGATCCCCTTGCAGTTCTTGGTGTCTCTTCTATTCTCTGCCTGACTCCTGTCACAAAGTGTTAGGCCTCAAATTCCTTCTCCTCCTCTCCTCCCTGCACTTGTATATTGCTGTTTTTCTTTACATTAAAACAGGAGAAATACAAAGCATGTCAAAGCAATTTAACAGAAGTAATTTGGGAACTCTTGCCTCTAGATGTTGAAAAATGAGTAAGCTTGAGAAAAAGTTGTTTGCCTGAATTAGTTAAGATAAGACAGGAAAGCGGGGGACATTAGTTTTGCTCCAATTTAACACACACTAAGGACTAGAGAATTCCCTCCTCTTGGATTTCTCTCCTCTGTTACAAATGGGGAGGGGAACACAAGGAGGGAGACAGTTGAGTACACTTGCACAAATGTTTACATGCCCCCTTTCATGAGCTGTGATGCTCATCAGTAATCTCCATTAAATCTTCCTACTGAAAAATCATGGTTTTCCCTTATTGACCTGATTTTCCTGACCCAGAGTTATTTTCCATCAGCAAAACTAATTTCTTATCTGATACAGACCTAATATTAAGCATTATAATTAGCTAAAGGAGTAAATTAGCATTAAACTAGCTATAACAAGGTTATAGGTCCACAATACCAATAAAAATTCATTAAGTTCTTCACCAATTACTGTTCGATAAAATCACTCTACCCTTTGATCCACTGGTAAACAGAGTCTCACATGTATTCAAACAGTTCCCTTAGATGTATCCATAGAACTGATGATACAGGAAATGCTACACAAATCAGCAGCCCAGAAGCTGATGAAATAACTTCCTCCTACACATCTCAACAGAACTACTACAATATCCCCCATTACATTTGAAATTAAATGTCATTCCTTCATTCTTAGATGAGAGATTACAGTGAAGAAATGAGAAATTATTTGCCAAAATCATTCTTTGCTTTATTAATATTGAAGTATATCTATCCTCATCAATTGAGATGTCTAAATAGAACTCTAACATATTTTTTCCCTTTAAATTAGGAAATAGATGCCAATAGGTAACATTTTTTCCATTTTACTGACATTTTTAGTATTCCTATTACTATTTCACACGTTCTGCGTTGCAAATAGTGTTTCTGCAGAAATATTAGGATAGGAACACATTCAGAAGATCTCTGTTTGGCAGTAGGTTTTCCCAGAAGTCTCGTGAATCTCGTGCATTTTGTGCTGCTGCATAATGGTGCCTTTGGGCATGTCCTTCAACAGCTGTGCTCCAGAGACATTTCTGCCCCAAGAGGCCAAAAATTATCTGAAAATGAACTACTAATACTGTTGAAAACAACAGGAGACAGTAAGGCCATATTTTTTAAAAATACCAGGACACTAAGAGAAATCTCATAAAAGAGGA
The DNA here is from genome assembly GCF_030490865.1 of Poecile atricapillus. Classification (NCBI taxonomy): domain Eukaryota; kingdom Metazoa; phylum Chordata; class Aves; order Passeriformes; family Paridae; genus Poecile; species Poecile atricapillus. The sequence goes on from NC_081289.1 coordinate 11,893,331, forward strand.
TACTGAGACAGAAAAGAGTCAGTGAACCAAAGAAAGCCAGGCCATTCACGTAAGAGAAGTAAACTTCCTTGTAGGACACCTTTAAATAAACACATACAGTTGCAAAATCTCACCGTGTAATATAAAAATAGAAAGCTTTGTCATGACTTAGCCTTCAAGTACCTCTTCAGATAAAACTGCTCCTGATTATCTTGCAGTGCCAATACCTCAGCATTTCCTCATTTACAGCTGGATATGGAATTTCCCCGGGTGATTGAGGCAGCTTTTTTACACACTTATTGCTGCACAGCCTGAGCAGCTGATGCAGTGCCCTAGTGCCAGTGGCTTCTCAGGTGTCAGGTAAACCATCAATTAGGCAATAACAACTTTTTAAAATTATTTGTTATAGTAGCAATTACTCACAATTTGTCAAAAGAACTATAATTTGTCAAAGAAAAAAGAAAATAATAAACAAAAAAACTTCCCATAGCTTTTAACCAAAAATGTACACATGAAAAAATACATTTATTGCTTTCACTACAACACATTATAAATTTTTAGAACATTTCAAAATCTAATCCATTCCACTCCTAGTGGAAAAAAGCTATATTATTAAAACTGCACACAATGAGTTCAGATTTAAATGAAACTTGGCCAGTGTTCAAAAGAAAAAAACCCTTAAGTAATCCATGGTTATTCTATGCAGCATACTGTAGGGTGTTTCAAATAAAAGAGAGTGATGCCAAGGTCATGGAATGCAGCTGCTATGAGCAACCAAAAATAGATACCAAGCTCTACATCCTCCCTCATAATTAGGATAGGAAAATTAAACTCAACATAAGCAGGCTGAAGTTAGACAACCACATTATTCTACTTTGGCATTAAATCACTGCCATCCACGTGAAAGAAAAGCTGCAGGTCAGTGAGTGACAGTGTTGCAAATGTACTACAAATAATTTCTATAAAAGTACAATGAATTAATGAAAATAATCAGCTGGTGAATTTACCTCTTCAAATTTACTTACCAAGGCTTTTTGTTTTTTGTAATTGTGGCATACAAATTTGAGACAATTAACAAAGAAGTAACACCCATCAATGAGTTTTATCCTAGCTTTGCAGGAGATAGAGATGGTTTGCAGGGCTTGAAATGAAAAAGAATATCACATAACCCTGGAAATATATTTACTATCATTAGACTGAAGTCCAAACAGAATCTGATGAGAAGTTCAACTGCTACAGTATTTCACCTTTTCTCCTTCAGACAGCAGCACATAGCTCTTTATTACACTGCATACAAAACAGCTGTTAAATCATCTTTGCTTTTTACAACTTTATGTCTAAGTTTATGCTTTGATTTCAAACTGCATTTGAACTTGAAAATAAAGCACTTTTTGTAACCAAGCCTGACTAAAATAAACCACCTCTTTTCCCAAATACTTCAGAATCAACTACTAAGCACACAAACCTTCCAAGGACTAATACTTAAAGGTATTAAGATGCTTCCTGTGAATTCTGACACATCAGTCACTTAAAATCAAGTACAGTCTTAAACCATAAACTTAAAACTTGAGGTTTTGTAGTCTTTTATCTAACAAAGTTAAACCTTACTTATGCCCTCTTCCTACTTTTACCTGAAAACAATTAAAACATGTCTAACGAAGACTTTCCATCCCTTTAAGTCCTCTAAAGAAAGGTGACTTTCACAAGAAGTGATCATCAGCTGCCAAGCCAAGCAATTTCTAGGATAAGGTGCTGATGGATGCACTAATGAGTCATTCCTGTTTACCTCTGTAATAATCAAGGAGTAATATTAGAATTTCTTTTATGTTGACATCAAATGGAGAGAGACATTAAGCTAAATGACTACACTCACACACTGTACTGCAAGTTTAATTATATTAAAACATTACAAGGTGATAAAAGATTGGAAGGCAATACAATTCCAAAACCTCCATAAAAACAAGTACAGCTAGATGCTTCATGGTGACCTAAGGAAATAAAATACCAATTTAATACCAATATAATAACAATATCCTAAAGATACTTCTAACTTCCAAGAAGACAAAAGCAGCCTAGAAAATATCACTCCTTTACCAATACATTCCCAGGCGAGAGCAAGTACTAAAAGGATTAATTATACCTCTCTAAGAAAGCAAAGCAAACGTTAAACCTTCCCTTAGAAAAATGCAGTTTGCTTTACTAAATACACATTATAAAGCCATTTACAATATAGACAATAAAGAATGTAAAAGCCTTATTTCTTTTCCAAAATAGTAGCTTTAGCAACTTGTTTGTAACTTTTTCAGAGACACTGCCTGTAAAACTCAAGTACACATTTGGCTGGCAACCCAAAAATGTTTCCTTGTGCATATGGGGATTAAATTAGAATGTTTCACTGATTCTGCTCTCCCATCCTCCCCAGGAAAAGGATGTTAATCTATGCCAAAACATCCACAATACACAAAACCTGGCTCTATGTCCTGACTGAATCAGGCTGCAGATTTGTAAAATTACCCCCCACATCAAGAAAAAAACATGCTCATTAGTGGGTATTTTGAGCAGATGTGACTAATAGCAAATAAAGTCCTTCCTCAGAAGCATCTTCCAGGAGGAGTTTAATTAATTGTTTTTCAAAAATAATCTCCATTTTAGAAAGACAACAGCTTTGCTAAAAGCTTCTGTTTATTCACCTCTAAGAAACCAATCTTCCTGCCACTGCTGGCAGATGGGAAAGTATGATTTTATGGAAACAGGCAAAAAAACCCTAGGTTTTAAGGAGAGATTAAAAGATTTTAACTGAATGCAGCAAGTATAGAACAATGCAGCGCAGATAAGACAGATGTGTGCTTAAACATGAATGACATGAATTATACATATGTTAACGCTACATGAATATATAAAGATGATAAAAACTAAGGTACACCTAAGATTATTTCAAGAAACACTAGTAAGGAAATCATCTGTTGGACTGAAATCATATTTCTAAGCTCAGTGATGAAGTTTCAAGAGCTGGGAACTCATCACAAACACAGGTTAACTGATTCCTCTGTCATCATCTTAATCTACACAATTGAATACAATCACATTACCATCAACCTGAATAAGGTAAAAAATATATTGCACCTACATAGCACCAACCATGCAATTTGTTTGTAAAAAGCCCCAATTTACTTCCATCTCTTTTCTTCATTTTAACGGAATTATACTTTAATTATGCCTAAATGTTATGCAAGAATATCAACTAGCTAGTGGTTTCTCGTCATTTGACAACTTTAGGAAACCCAAGTGCTCACCACATGTCTATTTAACTGCAGGCAATGCAACACAGGCAAGATCATATGCCAAAGGCTGCTATAAGCTCTCTACAAACCAGCTGGAGGACTCGGACACCGAGTTCAGGAGAGTTGCTTCTTTAGCTGTCTTAATGCTTGGGTTGGGTACCCATTTTAGGTTCATGAGTCTGTTGGTTCAGATTTACTTTTGGCTTCTGCAAAGCTTTGTCTAGGAGTTTTTAAGACTTAGAGAAGATTTTCCTCTGCTGAATGAAAGCACAGGTGAGACCAATTCTTCTTCTCAATAATAACAGTATTTGGTTGCTATACTCCAGGCAAAAGCAGTACTTGTCTGAGATTTTTCTAGAATAAATGGTTTCATTATGGTTTTGTCTCCAAAAATGAGGGTTCAGTCATTATTTGAAGCTACTTTAAGTTTGTTTTGCTACTATCACCTAGCAGAATTAAAACACAAGTAGATCTAACATATCTGACTAGTAAATGTGCCTACTCACAGATAATCATCGTAAGGCAGGTATATTTAAACACAGACTTCACAGAGATACTGTAGCTTATATTTAGAGTCAATTACAAGACTTATATTTGCATTATGTATATTTCTATTTATAAGCACAAGATATTAATCTTAAGTCTTTATGGTATCAGTAGCTTTATTCTACCTTTTATTCACCTTCCAGCTTAAAATAGTATAGGAACACAGTTAACTACCTGCGGGTCCGTGGAGGCTTTGGTGGAGGAGAATCCTGTTTCTCAGCATCTGAAGAACTGACAGCATTTTCTGTATTATTTTCATCCTGATTAAAAGAAAAAGAGCATTTTTACTCATGGCTGTAAAGCTGATACACATAATATTTGAACTGTGGGGTCCGAAGATCTGTAATGACACTTGGTAGTAATATATAAGAATATGACCTATTTCATGGCTATCATATAGAGATCACTTTGAAACCTCTATTCTAAATGCACAAAATTATTCTTTATCTTGTGTATCCAAGTTCATATTTTTCTGATGGAAGATTTTGGTCTGCTTGCCATTGAACAGTCCACTAGAGAAAATACTCAAAAGCTGATCTTTCTTTAGTAGCGAGCAAGCTGTCGTGCACCCTCCTAATTATTCATGTTGAATAGTTAAATGAATAATTGGATAATAAAGCATTTATTTTCCAGTCAGTCTAATTATTTTCACTTGTACAATCACTCCAATGAAGATAAGAATAATCTACAGAGTTGTAAGAAAATGAGAAAGATCTTACCCTTGTCTCCTAACGCATTGATCTAAACCACTTTCGAATAATCTCCCATTTGTGTACAAGAAAGTTTAATTTACTCAGCAAAGCATGAAGATTTTAATTTCCCTTTAGGACCATAAATATGAAAGACATATTTTATAGATGCATGTATTTATAAATCTATACACACATGTATATACACGTAAAATACTGTTGTGGGCTAACCCTGGCAGGCAACCAAGCCCCACAGAGCCACTCTCAATCTCATTCCTCCACTCTAACCCTAGAGGGGAAAAAGGAATAGCAGGAAAACTCTTGGGCCAAGACAAAATTGTTTAGCAAGCAAAGGAGAAATGGGAGAAGATAAAGAGGTATCTAACAAGCAATGCAAAAGCAATCACTCATAACCTTCACAGGTGGGCCTTGGCCAATTCCTGACTGTGCAAACATTGTACAGCAATAGCTGCAGCACTAGCTACAGACAGCAACATCAGCACTGTTCTCACCACAGATCTAAAACACAGCGCCCCGAGAGTGGCTATCAACACTATTTAACTACCAGCCACTAAAAAAAAGTAAGGAAAAAAACATATATGATTAAAAATCAAAACAGAACATGCAACAGTGTAAAGCTGACATTCCATTTCCAAATATGTGCCACAGCCAAAGATCCAACAAATCAAAGAGGACCTTTGTGTCATCTTAACTTTAACGCTTATTTTACCTAAAGGCTTTTTTTGAAGGAGTTCTCTTTTGAAAAGCAACCTTTAAAAGGCACAACAAATATCCCAAATTGGTGTAATACATTTCAAAGCACAATACCACATTCAGGCAATAAGGTCTGCTATCTGCCAGCCTACCTGCTGAGACTGGTGATAGAGACTGACCTTCTTCAGTCTTACAGAACAAAAGGGTTACATTTCTGCTTCAGATGTGATAGTTGCATTTGAATTCAGTGACTAATTTCTGCTTTGGAAGATAAACTACAAGTTGCCTCAACTGTTAACCAACTTCACTTAAATTTAGATTAATTAGTTATATGTTTTTAATTTCCATTACTTGTCTTAAAAGTTACCATACCACTGTTAGCTACTGTGAAGAGTCTATTACCAAATTCTGTTCCTCAGTTTACTAAGTGGAGCTTTACCTGTGAAGAAAAAAATTAACTATTTAGATCTATTTTACTCTTTTTCCTTAACTGTACCCATTAACTTGCTGTCACATATAATACTGCACAAGTACTCCAGCAGAAATACCCTATTGTTCCTTAATGAATGGATTGTGTTAGCCCTTTCAGAGAAATTGCACAGGGAGTTCATTGTCCTGTTGACCACTGGCTGTAACTATCAGGGGTTTTTTGGACTAAGATTCAATTAGCAGATAAAAGCCACTCACATTTAAATGAACACAACTGAAGCTCCCACTGCAGTCAATCAAAGTTGTTTGGTTTTCATAGAATCATAGAACAGTTTGTGTAGGAAGGGGTCTTCACAGGCCATTTAATCCACACCTTCCTGCAATGAGCAGGGCCCTGTCCAAGCTGGCCTTGGCTGTTGTCAGGAATGCCAGGATGGGGCATCTACAGCCTCTCTGGGCAACCTGTTCCAGTGTTTCATCACCCTCATCACAAAACATTTCTTCTTTCCATCTAGTCTGAATGTACCATCTTTGAATTTAAAACCATTATGCTTTGTCCTACTGCAAGAGGCCCTGCTAAAAAGTCTGTCCCCATTTTTCTTATAAACCCCCTTGAAGTACTGCAAGGACACACTAAGGTCTCCCTGGAGCCTTCTGCCTGTTCTCCTGAACAACCATAACTCTCTCAGTCTGTCTTCTTAGGAGACCTGTTCATCCCTCTCTTCATCTTTGTGTCCCTCCTCTGGACTCTCTCCAACAGGTCCTTCCTGTGCTGGGGACCCCAGTGCTGGATGCAGTACCCAAGGTGGGGTCTCACATCCATGGAGTAGAGGGGTAGAATCACCTCCCTTCACCTGCTGCCCATGCTGCTTTGGATGCAACTGATGACTGGGGGAAAATATGAATGTAGGTTATTTTAGTTTTTTTTATATTAGTATGTCTACAGTGGTTTGCATCCAGGTTTGAGGTCCCCAGCACTGGAAACATTACCATGGGACACGAACTTCCAACCCCTTTACCAGCTCCTCTCAAGAAAGTAAAAAAACAATTTTCTGCTTTTTGACATCAAGTAATGTGTGACCATCATTTTGCCTTTAACAAATATGGACATTGATTTTATTGCCTCATTCAGGCAGGGGACCATGCTGAAGCTTGGTGCCAAAGATGCTGAGGCTCCCAGTATTCAACAATAAACTCCGTTTCCAGCTCATTGGCTGTGTCACATTCCTCTCTGCCTCCCCCAGTTGTGCAATGCCAACTCTGAATCTCTCCCCTACATATCTGTTACTATGGATAGCACTAAGTGCATTGGTATTGTACAATAAAGGCTCCCCTCACTCATAAATACTAACAACCAGAGCTAGAAATGAATGCATCCTAAACAAGTGCATCCTGAGAACAGAGCGGGCTGCTGGCCTTGCTTTAGCACTGCAGCACACCCCAGCTTCACAGGGAAGAAAGGTAATAGAAAGAGCGAGACTCCACAAGAGTTCCTCCCCCTCACCACCAGCTTCTCCATCCTACAACAGATTGGAAAAGTCTCCCAATTCAGTTCCACTAGCACAGAAGTTTTCAGGAGCATATTTCATATTTATGCACTCAGTTTTCTAAAGGGCATTGGCAAGGGAAAGGGTGTGCCTGCTGGCTCTAGGCTAACTTGTCCAAAAAACAAACCAGCAGCTGCATCCCTGTCCTTCTATGTTTGTAAAATGAAGTGTTTGTGAACAGAATGTTTCCTGAGACTGAGATATGCTTTTCTCACAGGCAGAAGAAAAAGCTTATTAAAGAAGCTAACATATGTCAAATTTTTTTAAAACTCCACATATACAGTAAGAAGCTGTTTCTAGTTGAGACAGGCAGAAGTAGCTGAAAAGGCACTGCCATTTTTGCTACTGGTAACAAAATGTATGCATAAACCTTACAAAAATGAACATGCATCCAAAGCATGCACACAACCACAGAATTTAAAAAACAATTCCTTGAAAATTAAAATTTAAACCCCTAAACAAAAAAGGTCCAACAAAAAACCTGCACATGTAAAATGGTACCTTTAAATTTAATACCAGAAAAGCCAGTGGTTACCCCAATTTTGTACACAGGGAAGGCTTCAGGCAGAGAGGTGTTCAAAACTTTCACTTCTCCATCATGTTAAACTCCAGATCCATTCAGTGTTTTAGCTACACTGAATGAAGAGCAAGAATGATTACAGGAATTACTGTCACCAAAAAAAAAGAGGTACTTTGCTACTTTCCTTAATTAGCTCAATGGATTGATGTTTCTGTGAAGGCTTTGTTTACTTTTAGATAAGTCATTCTGTGTTACTTGTTCTCAGTTCTGTTTTACAATAGGGAATAACCAGTATTTTGGGTATTGATCACTCTTGAGTGACACCAACTCACAGATTTCCCTGTCATATATCAAACTAAGTGAACAGACAAACATACAGAAAAACTAGCATAGAGCAGAAAAGAGGAAGTTCAGCTCTGAAAGTGAATATAGGGTATCTCACTGGGATGACTGCATCTGTTGAGAAGAGCAGATGGTGGTATTAAGAAAAAGCCTTCCACAGCCTTCCTAAGCACAGCTTATCCACATCAGTCAACACTCCCTTGCTTCCCTAGACAGATGTTGCATTCTCATGCAGAGCACAATTTTTAAAAGTATCAGCTTAGACAAAACAGGACAACATACATAGCTCACAGGGGTCATCATACAGAATAATGTTTTTAAAATGATTAATAAATGTGCAATTCACTAAGTGTTCAGTGTAGCACCCTGCCTTCTCACAAAAGACAACTATCCTAGTGTGGCAGACTTCTCACTGCAACATGGGTAAACAAAAGAACAGGATATATCCCCAGCCTTTGTGTCTATATGCATCAAATGTTCAATAGTACAAGAGCTCCCTTGGAGCTGCTCCCCTGAGGGAGTAGCTACTGAGATCAAGTGAAACTGCTCATAGTTAGGAATTTCTAGGTGTTCTGTCAAATTGCACATATATAAATGTGTGCATACCTACCCATGAAAGACAACATTAACAAATGACAAGGCCATAAAGTCAAATACTTTATGTAGATTGCCCCAGTCTACTAAAATGCAGAGTAACTTATGTTCCTGTAGTAATGCAAAGAAACACGGAATTCTCACCGCAGATGCACTGTCTGAATCCAGCTTGCTAAGGTAGCCCCAGCTGTGCTGTGACCTCCCACGGAGGGTCTTTCCCCACCTGCTTCCTCCACTGGCTCAATCACCAAAGAGTGCTGTCACTAATTTCAAGCCAATAGAGGATCATTGTCTTAGACTGAGATTTCACACACATTGCCTACAATTCAAAACCTTTTGCCCAGGAATTGCTATGTATAATCTTCTTTTGGAACTCACAGTGGAAATATTTAATGTCATTCAGAAGCTTTCTGTACTGGTAAAATACTTGCAAATTTACTGCAAAGACTCCTCCAGAAGTAATCTCATGTTTTCCCTTAAAAGGAATTGAGGCATTCCTTTTGCCCTTTTCATAAAGCAGCATGGGAATCACTGAGCATCAGTAGATAAAAAGAGAAATAGTTCAGATTGAAATGATACACTCAAGTGACTCAGATTAAATAAAACATTCCAACAGAGGCAATGAGATGTCTCTGAAGAAATACATGATTTTTAAAAATGCTGTGATAACAAAAAATATCCTTCTAAGCTGCCAAACAGCAAAGAGAATATGAACAGCACAGTCTTCACTTAAAGTTTCTAAACCATAAATGTTTCAAACAACAACATTCTTCTTACAGCAGCTGATTCCTCCATGACTTCTAAAAGTGCAGTCAACCACAGCAACAGAACTCTGTCACTTTTACAGCACGAAATGCAAGAGACACGGGAGAGTACTAAGACCGCCAGATTTTGGAGAAAGTGTTTATTAACACAAGCTTCTAGTTATGGCTAAGGGCAAAACAAGGATTTGCAGTACTGTAACATGTTTGGTACTGTCTAGAGAAAAAATCAACAACAAACATTTTTGAATTGAGAGTGAGCTTGCCTGCTTGTCTTTTAACCAATTTTCTTTTTCTGACTTCCCAACAGAATATCCAACTTGATGAAATTCCATATGATTCAGACTTTCCAAGACAGCTACAGTTCACTTCAGCTCATAAAGAACCTTCCCACATAATTCATAAAATATTTTACTGATACAAATCTGACAGATACCTTATCAGATGACCAAGACTAATGATCTCACATATATTTCAAAGCCTCCAAACACAACACCAAGTGTAATATTTTCACAGCAGTACTAACAAAGCAAATGATGGTGAGAAGCACAGCTATTCACTTAAAATATATGACAAAATGATCAAGAATTTCAGTGGGAAGGGCTTCAGTCCAAGACTCTCCTCCAATTTAATTGTTTGGTAACTTGAAAGTACTACTAAATGGGGGAGGGGAATAATTCTGATTATCAAATCTAGTATCTGAATTATTTGCTTATCACAAAAAAAAAAAAAAAAAAGGCTCCTGAATAGCAATTTTTCATCCTGAAATTTGGCTGCTGTGAGTACTGTTGAAAGTATTGGTATCTGAGCAGAGCTTTCCTTATTTCATTTAAGTATTTAGTGTTAAGCATTTTTAGTTGTACACATTTATAATAGGTATAACTATATGGTAAGAGTATACATTTACTACATTAAAGCACATCATGTATTTTCTACATGGCTTTGAATCTATCAAATTCTAATGGAAATACTAACCCTATCCTAAGTCTGTTTTTAAACACTGCATGCCTTGCTGCTGACTTTTTACAGTATTGTTTCCAGCAGGGCAAAGCTGGCAAGTTCACAGGAACACACATTCAAGATTGTGTCTGAGCTACTTCCCCATGAATATTGCCCCTCACTGCCAATCAGATTAACCTTTTACTGGGATGTTACAGGCAAGCCCTGCTTACAGAACCTCTGGAACTCAACCCATTTCAAACACAGCTTGAAATGAGAACCCCGACAGGAACACAGAACCATGAAACCAACTCTACAGAGCACTCCAGCTCTTCACAGTATTATCAAAATAGAATAAATGACACATTTCCTCTTCAGCCCAGTAGCATCTCCTACTTAACTAATAGTCATATATCCAAAGTAGGCACATGAATTTTATTTGGAATTGTTTTCTTTGGACACAATTAAAACTGTTCATACATTGAAGATTTCTTAGTTGCTGCAGCACCTGCAGGCAGAGTAACATACATGAAGGAATATTAGAATATTACACTGTATTTAATAAAGTTATTTGAAAACTTCCTGCCTCAGAATTAGCTTTTTAACTAAGATACATCCCAGAATACCTGTTTTTGTTTGTTTTTTTTTTTAAAGAAAGCAAACTAGAAAATTTCTGTGGAACATCAGACATTATATACAACCAATGCTACATAACATTCCTGGAGGTAAAAAAGGAGCTTTTTCAGACTATCAAAATGATGTCTCAAGTGAGCTTCAAAGTTTTACGAATCAATTTAAAACTACAAGAAAATATTTAATTGAATATGTGAGGTTTCCCTTATAAATCCAGAACAGAAGCTAAGCCTATACCAGTTAATTCCTTGAAAGCAAATTTTTTAACAAATGGACAGTTGCAAATTTAAGTACCAAACTTTTAGATAAAGAAATTCTTCATCCATGAGACTTTCCCCTCAACCTTTCTGCAGAATTATTCAAGTAACAGTAGGAAGAAGCATCATTTCCCAGCACAAAAAAGGCTATGCCTACTCACACCAAGATTTATTTTGCCCTGCTTCCAACAAAAGAGAACTTCCAAAGAAGAATAAGATCAGAGCAGGCATAAGGGGATCCTTCCCTAGAATGTTTTCCAACACATTGCAACTCTGGGATTTCATAGGTCAGAGGTTAGCGAAACTCATGGAGGATTCCAAGATGGTGAGATATTCACCCCAAAGACACAGGCTTTCAGCTGCAAAGAGCTCTGCAGTTTCATGTTGCATTTTCTGTACAAATGTCATTTTTTTATTAAGTCTTTCAGGTCTTACTGGTAACCCTTAGAAAAAGCTAACAGAAATCAGCTTTCTGTTGTTACTCAGCCTCTGTTGTATCTAACCTTAGCCATTTTTTCTCCACCTCAGTCTGGCTGTTCTTTAGATGGAGCCTTCCAACTCCTTTGATCCTTGTCCAGTTGTTTAATGTTCAAATTCTGTAACATGTTTTTGAGATAAGCAGACTTGACATGCAGTCAGTAGTCAAACTGCAAGATACCCACACAAGGACATTACATTCTATGCTCTTACCTGTTCCCAAGTAGATACTAAAATTCAATTTCCTTTACAGTTTGTTGATCATAAACCAACATCATATCCAAGTAAAACTCAAAACTCACACTACATCACTGCCTTTTCAGAGCTGGGATTTATCCCCCTCACCCCCCATGTACATTACCTATCCATTTTCTATTTGGTCTTGTTTTATTAGTCAGCAAATCTCTCAAGCTGTGCTAAAGACAGCATTTGCCTTTGTTACAGAGTATCACCACATTTTGCCACAGCTTCACTCATGTTCAGAAATATGTAAGTCATTTAGTATATATAGCAGTAGGAAAAAGTAAATAAGAGACATTTTTGATTCTATATAAGGCCACAGACATAAGTCAGATTTAAGTCAAATAACCAGAAGATACAGCAGACTGATCTACCTATTATTTTATGATCAAAACTCAAGTACTTTCAGAAATCACCTCTGTACAAAGCTAATCAATCTGCATGTTCCAAACCCTGCCATGCCCATTTCTCAGGGGAAGAAAAAAAATAAATCACACATCAATTTAATCAAACCTGTAACAAATCAAAGCGGCCAGCCCTATCCATATTGCATTTAGTCAACAGGCTTCTTGTCATGACTAAAGACTCCTAAGTACTTCATGAACTGATATAAATTCTTAGGAGTTAGCATAAGGGTGGATGTCTTTAATCCAAGAATTGAAAACATTCTAGACTTCCTAGAAAGTAGAGGAGAGCTAAATCCCTAAAATAAATGGGATGCTTATTAATACAAGCACATTTAAAATTGCTTCCAGATATTTCAGAGTCCTGAAGATACCACTCATACTCCCTCTAGAGACCTATGGAATCTACACCAATTAGGGACAGAAAATCACAGAATAAACAAAACACATTCCAGGGACAAAGGGTGGTACAGAGTTCTGGACTGTGGGAGAGAAAGAATATATTCATCCAAAAAGCCTAAAGCCTAGTGCCCAGCAACAGCCATGAAAACATATCTGAACATAAGAGACTAAACCTATAGGGGACATGAAATTTAAAGGGGAAGGATAGAAAGACAGAAAAATCCTCAGATACTGTGAATACCAAGGAAGAATATTTTTTCCACTTACTCCTCCTTTGTTAAAAGGGTAGAGCATGAAGCTCCCTGACAAAAGCATTTTAATTTATTTTTCTCTCCCCTAATCTATTACAATGCAAGCAGTAGTTTACAAAACATGAGAACTTAAAAAGATCACATCATTGAACATTTGAAAAACAGCTTCACAGGAGAATTTTCATCAGAAGCTAAGAGCTACATATGGGAAAGACACCTACCACTCCATCTGCAATCTTCCAGTCTGCACAACTTTCATATTTTTGCAGTTGCTTTTCAAACAGTTGTGCTATGGCTCGATGGACAAGTTCATACTGCTCCTATAATAAGGTGCCAGATAAAAATTAATGCACAAGATCTTTTCAAAGAATAGTGATGTATTTTCACATTCATTTCAAAACAAACTATACCTTTGTTTGCACTGCAGAATGCCTCTGCGTCCTCATTTCCTGTATTAAATTAAATACATTAAATTCTTCAGGTATTTTCTGAAATACAGAAGAAAGTCAATTACAATGACATAACTGTCAGAACAACAATACAAAAGCTGTTAAACATTAAAAAAACTGTAACTTTTATAGGTGAAGCTAATCTGTTCTCTCCACACTGCAAATATTTAATTTCTTTTCCAAAGGAACTCCAAACTGACATTTGATTTAGACCAGGTGAGACTATTTCAAGCATTTTTGAAATGAGATATCTAATGTCATTAATATGACATGGCAATGTTAACAATGCTTCATGATCTAAAAATCCCAGAATGAAGTTATGCCTTTATATTTGAGCTGGATGATAAATCAGAAAGACTGAGAAAGTTGAATTCAAAATCAATTTATATTGAAACTTATTTTTGAAAAATTAGAATTTTATAGTGACCTTTTTAGATAAAAACTTGCTGTCAAAGTAAATGCACACTAAAGCATGAATACAATGAAACTAAACATCCAACATGCCAAGAGAGTTCCAGAATGTCTTAACATTTCACTATTTTTGAACACTTAGAAGCTTAATCAATCACTGTTAAGAAATTACAGAATGTCATAAAACTTCTTTTAGGATTCCTTACCCCAGCTTTAAGTAAATTCCATGTATAATCTATGGCACAGATGGCTCCTGTTCTTCCACACCCTGCACTATGAACATAAACAGATAGGTGTTAGATACTATTTAAATTTGATAAAAAAACACTATAAGCCTTGTATATCAGAAGTCCACGTTAAAAAAAAAATGAATTCCAAATCCCTCAACTATCATTTTAATTTCACTCAGCCTGACACTACAGTGTCTTTATAATAAAATCAGCAGTGCAAAATGCAGCTTTGAGTCTTTTAATGCAAGTTTTCATAGCCATTTGGAACTGCAGTCATGAAAGATGATTCAATGCTGACAATTTTATTGCCTCTTTCTTTTATCACATTATTCCCAGCTACTACTGCTTCATCAGGTGTGGTCTTTTCCAAGTTTAACGATAAATGATATAAAATAGCAGAACAGACTACATTTAAAGACTTGCCACATTTTTCTGATTTAGTATCACATCTGTATTTTCTCCTTTTTAGCTAAAAACATAAATTTGAAAGTTTAAGAATGACAGCAAACTATCTTATTTTTCCTAATTGTCTGAATTCCTCTGTTTTACACACGCAGAGTTATAATTCATGCATATTTATTACATTATAATTACACTGTTGTAAAGAATCAACATTCAGAATTATACTGACAGTCAAAAAGAACAGGACAAAATGAATAGATTTCAGTGCTAAGTCAGTTTATGGTTTTAGACCTCATTTAAGACTGACAACTCAAAAAAAGAATGCAGCCCATGAAGAGAATAACTAAGCTCCAAAGAGTTAGTAAATCCCATGAATTTAGTATGTCCCAGTTTATAAATAAATGTTTCCTGACATAACACATGAACAGTTGCTGCTTTAAAAAGCATTAAAAACAATAGGCAAGATTTCCAGACAAATTATCAGAAAGTGTCAATTCAGCAAAATATTTCCATTGCAGTTCAGTCTCAACACTTCTTCTGCTAGCCAAATTTTAGGTGAAAGATGAAACTGATCGTCATAAGACTTCCCAACTGGAAACTACATCCTGCTAATTAAAGATCTTTTTTGTCATATCAGAGCACAGACAGAGTTCTTAGTGATGCATGTGCTACACAATCTCTCCCACTGAGAACGGAGCCTTTACTCCCAAGCTGATTTGCAGTCTTCAAAGTCTGTTTTGTCCTCACAAAGATTTATGTCTTAAGAACCTCAAAACAGGTCCCCTCTCAAAGGCTCATTCTTTTCTGATTGATATTCTGTCTTAAACTGAAGTAAAAACAAAATTTCACTGTGGCATCAGTTTTAAGAAAATGAAGTCTGTGTGATTTTCAATTAAATTTTGACAAAAGAAGTTTTTTTCAACTAAAATAAATAAATAAATTCTGACTTAAAACTAAAACTAGTGCATCCCATATCAGAAGTCTAGACTTCAAAAAATGAAAATGTTTAAAAAATTGAAAGATAAATACGTTTAATACCTGCAGTGTATGCAAATAGGAACATCTTCATGTTCCTGATATTCTCTCATCAAGCTGATCATGTCGAGAATAGAATCAAAAGATGAAGGGACATCATGGTCAGGCCAGTTAACATAATGAAATTGATAGACACTACGAGTCTCCTAAGGGAGAGGCAGGGAGAAAGGTGTTAATGATAACACATATTTGAGTTTGTACCAAAGAAGTAGTTCTAGGAAACTTTTCTTTGACAAGCAAAGTCATTTACTGGATTAAAAAACCTTACAGCTTATAACAGATCAAAAAATAAAAGAGAAATTCTGAAGTCGCATTTCAAGTGCTGCTAATGCATAGGAAGATGCCCTATGGGACAGTTCAGAAGCCCCTCTCTATTATATGGGTAAAGGACCAACAACACTGCACCATATGAAAAGGTTCTATGTCCTTACAGCTATAACTTGGAAATGGAGAAAGAATATTCCATGTGGTCTTTCTTTTTCTATTTGTACCTCAGTAACTTACATTGAAAAAAAAAATGGGGGCAAAGGTGTTGTTTTGTCAGATTACAAAATAAAGTATGTGCACAGGCTCCAGAGGGAAATTAAGAAAATGAGAGAAATAATAAAAACTGTACCTAAATATGAATCACACTTGCAGCAACAATAGGTACACTTTTATTCTAGTAACAGTAGCTGCAATAGTACCAAAGACAAGGTAAGAAGCAGGCTTTAGAACAGCTTAGTTACTCAGATACCTGAATGCCTGAAAATCCTCTTTCATCACTATCCAAAGCATCTGCAGCTACCAGCAGCTAGTTCTACTGCACCTTTCCATGCTGGTGCCAACACCTCTGGGTTCCAGTACACCCCTCAAAGTAATGTACTGGAGAGCATGAAGGTTTTGAGCCACATTACAGTCTACAGGTTTCAAGACCTACACTACCTTCAGTTCAGCTATGTGAGAAGCAACATAGCAGGCCTCTTTGGCATGGAAATTTATCTATTTTTGATGCTTGACTCTTCCCAGCTCTATGGAAACACCATAGCTAGTTAAAACAAGAGAAAACACAGCCTAAGAAAGCACAAATTTAAGGTGCTTATGTAAAACCAAAGTGATCAGTGAAAAGGAAGAGTTAAAGCTACCTATTACGCTCCACTAAGAAACTTCATTTAATTACATTTAAAAAGACCTGTGATTTTTCACATTAGCAGAATAGCCACAAAAAAAAATTGCTTTTTATATGAAAATCAAAATTTTAAAAGAACCTTTATAGTTCTTTTTTTCTATTGCCACTTATAAACTAAACAACCCAAGTTTTTCTTGAAAACAAGCAAGTTTCAGTCAAACTGGTTTTCCTTCTAGAAACTAAAATAACATTGTAGATTTATGGAAATTTTAAATCCTTTTGCATAGGGTTTTGTTGGGTTTTTTTTTGTATAATAATCCATTGCAAATGCTACAGAAGTGATAAAACTTATAATTATTCTGGAAAATCTGAAAGCAAACTTAAAAGGCTATTCCTTTATACCACAAATACACCTTTCCTCCCCAGTGCAAGGCTATGCTTAGAATTCTTCAAAGAAAGATGAAAAGTCTGTAGTTAATTTAACAGGAATCCTCAAGCAAATCTGCTACATAAATCTGAAGAAAAAACACTTTATCAGATACACATATCAAATATCAACACATCTTGTTAACCCTTTCAGTTAAATTGCTCCTCATAGGAGCAAACTTCTGTTTCCTTGCTAGGATCAAAAGCTCAGCACAAACGGTAGCTTTTGGTTGCTGCTCAGTTTTTAAGCAGCACACAGGCTTCTAGTTGGGACAGAACTCCCCACATCAATAGCCAAACACCATTGGCAAGTACAGTATAGGTAAGCAAAATATACATCAGCCACAGTTTCTGGTGTATCTAGTTTGTACAATATTTCACTATTAAAAGGGAAGCAGGCTCTACTTTGGGGTTTTTGGTGTCCAGTTCTGTTTTGAAGTGTACCGTTTCAAAAAATGTCACAAACCCCGATTACTACACGGAATTTCTCTTATCTAAACTGTCTCACAGCCCAGGCAGTTATGAGCACTAACAGAAACAAAATTATTAAGTTCATGCATTCCTAGCAAATACTGCAGACAAAAATTATTCCACAAAATTACTCCCCTCATGATTAAGCAGTTTTCATAACTGCTTGGCATCCATTGTTGAATTGGAACATTGTGAAAAACTACAAATGATACTAACCTGCAATAAATCATTTATTAATGCAAATTGACAAATAAAATGACAGGTATTCTGTAAAACAGACTATCATGCCTTGTGTTTTTACAGGACGGTTCCACAGTTTTTATTTACTGGTAGCTGCTTTTCAGTCAAATGAAGTCTGACATTTGACATCTGACATTTCATGTAAGTTATTAAGAAAAGCTTAAACCATTTGGGTAAACAAGAACATAGATAAAAGGCAAAGAGTTTCACTATTCCTCCTTTATATACTAAGGTTTTAACATCACTTCCAAACTTTATTTACATACATAATCACCACCTAAAAAAGCAAGGATATTTTCATGAGTTTCTGACATTGTATCATTTTGGTGACTTCTGAGCAACTATTGAAGGTGAGATCAGAAGCAACTTTGTACTTACATTTTGAAATTCAAGTAATAATGTTCTAATGAAGTAATCTGTTCTTGCTTGCTCAGCTTCCTAAACATGAGAAAACAGTAATGCATTGGAAAAAAAATATTAAAAACCAATATGCAACATATAGGACATAACTAAAATCTCAAACTTTAAACTCAGGGTTCTTTTTAAATTTATTGGTTTTGTATTTACGATTTCCTCAAGAGAGGGGCAATCAAAACACTGATTAGCACACCAGCAAGTTAGCTGGCTGCACAAGGTGTGCAAAATGCATTACTTTTACTTAAACGTGTATATTTTGAAATTAAAGTCTTATCTGCTCCAAAGTCATCAATAAATCACATAAGAATATTTCTAAGTACCTCTTTTGCTTTCTTTCTCCATACTTTTAACTTACAGATTGCCTTTCACAGCCATCCCTCTATAACACTTTTGCTGTGTAAACTTCAGCCTCTTACTGAGGCTCTATTGTGCGATGTCTCCTTTTATTTTTATCTTTGCCATTGTTTTCAATTAAGGGTGCATCTAAAAGAATCACTAATTATTTTGGTTGTGGCCAAAAAAACTAGATTCTAGCTCACAGAGTTTTCCAATCTTCCTTTGGAATATCAAGGAAAGTTTATACAGAGGTCAAACAATATTATTGTACTTTAAATATCAGTAACATCATAATTTGAAGATGCCTTTAAAAACTTGCCATTACAGCTTCCCACAGAGAATTTAGGAGACTGCTTATACACTTTAATGCATTTCTGTCTCCTCCTATTTACTATCCTATAGTAAATTCGATGGGAATTTACTATTTCCCATCGACAACTGCAACACTTTGCAGGTTTTAAAGCAATGCAGCTCACACACACCAGAGTATGTAAAGGTAATAGATTCTCATCTGTAGCTAAGAAGTCAATTACAACAAGCACACACAAATCCCTTTCACCAGTATCACAAGGACCAGGGCAAAAAGCAGGCAAATTTGAATCAACTTAATGTGGAAAAGGTTACTCAGAATCTTTATAGAGTAAAATTTGCAAGTATATATTTTCCTGACAAGATGAACTGAAGTGTACTTAATTCTTTTTAGACTATTTCAAAGTAGTATTAATAGCTGAATAAACAGGCATGTAAACTCTTTCTGAACACCTTAAAACACTTCATGCTTATTAACCTAATAAAAATATCCTATGCTAGTGTTACTTCCAGTTCACTCAGAACGCACAAGTCAGAACAGACAAAACTGCACAAGATTTTGATTTTGTGAGGATGGTACAGACATTCAAGCAGCATATAAAGCTCAAGAAATAATACATAAAAGATACAGGACCAAGGGACACAGGTTCCCCTCTTTAAAAAAAATAAAACAATTCTGGAGAATTAAAAATACCACACAGATTAGATGTACACATTTCTTTGAGAGTCCTTGTGCAAAATTTAGTACTGAACAACTAAAAAGCCCACTACAAACAGTTCATTGAACATTTAAGTTACAAACTCATTAAATACTTGAAAATTAATTTATAAAGGTTTATACTTACACAAGAAACACGAAATGGTCCAAAAGTTACAGCTGCTTCTCCATACAGAGGCCAGTAACGCTCACATTTTTTCTGTTAAAGTAAAGAATCCTAATTTAATTCATGCATGGTACTGAAAGATGATTACCAGAAGCAGAGCAGACAAAATCACAACCCCAAATGCCTTATTCTGGACTTCTTTTAAGGTAGTAAAACAACTTTCCTTTTGGATTACAAGAGAAAAACAAAACCAAGACCTCAAACAACCAACGTAAATACAGGCAAAAGACACTTTGCAAATTAGGATTTCCTGTCTGCCTGTACCATATGCATAAGCATCATACAGAGGAGAGCAATGAAAGCTTAGTTTTTGTGAAAGTTGGGAATTCACAATTCTGGATTTCCTTCTAAGGTCATAAGAATAAAGAAGAGAGACTTAAAAAAAAAATTGTTTTTGCAGCTGTATCAATTGACAGGAAATTCTGAAGGACTCAGGATTTTCATAGTTGGCCTACATCCCACAAAGAGCAAGACACTTTTTCCACAATGACATGGCCCGAAACAAACCCTTGGTGCAGTTCTGTACACAAACACATATTCCACTGAGCTAACACCTAAATAACCATGTAATCCTACAAACGGGGCAAAGAAATGCAGTCTCATGAACTATTCCTTATGTATAGAAAAGTAAGGATTAGCATTCTCACTTCATCTGGCATATTATTATCACAGTTAAGGATTTGGCATATGAAGCTTCAAAGCTATTGCCTATATGGGCAAAGTTCATTTATTTTTGTATTTAGGACACATACCCTTCCCATTTCAAATTCTCGACAGGCCATTACAATTATCTGAAAAGAAAAAAAAGAGATGGTCCAAGTTAGATGGTTTTGGATCACATAACTTAAACCTACACTTCACCACTGGCTTCTGTCAGGCAGATACTGATATTTTAAATGGTTACTGCAGAAGAGACTATTATTAATATTTTCTTTCCTGCATACAAATGCTCTTCTAATTCTAAAACAGTAACCAAGTCTCACCCTTCACAAAATCTATCACTAATACACTACTTCAAGGCTATTTAATTCAAATTCACTGTAATCCTGTATAAATACTTTATTTTTTCAGTCTGACAGTAAAGTCTAAACTTATAAAAATACAGAACCATTTGCCAGCTGGAAGAAACATAGCTATATTTGCTCAAAGTGACATAATGCATAGAATATGAACAAACCCTCCCCAGAAAAAAGACCCTGATCATCAATCAAATTTCTTAGGTGAAACTATTTCAGAAAGCATGAGTAGCACAATAAAAATGCACCAACAGGTAAGCTATTAGTTATAGTAAATAACCATATAGTAAACAACTCCCCCTCTCCAAAAAATTTCACAAATAATTTGTCAAACCTATCCAATTTCCCCAAATATTTAAAAGTTAATTCCAGACAAAAGCTGTTCAAACATGTAGAATACACAAAGCAATAACTAATCCAAAATTAGCATTAAAAGAAAGGTAAGTGGTTTGGGGTTTTTTTGTTTCACTTGCTGGTTCTATATTTGATTTTGTCAGTCAACATTAAGTCAGAATTATCTCCTACCTTACAGATGTAACCCAACAAGAACCTATTCATAAATATGAAGTTCTTAAAATCCATTCAACAAAATTATTACTTTGATTTTGCATTATTAAACTGAATAAATAATAGTAATTCTATTTAACTACAAAAATCAAGATTTGGGAAGTAAATACTCTAAATCACTGTCAATATTTTGATAATAATAGCCAGCTCAGGCAAAAAATACACAATCACAGTGCCATGATATAAGGTAACACTGAATTTTTCTATAGCTACTTACAGCAACGTTGTATTCCCATATCATCCTCCAGAAGTCTATGACTGTATTGGCTAACGGTCCCTGGGTAGCAACATATGCTTTTGGCCCATGCACTCCCTAGGATTGCAGAAAAGAACCATTAATGTTTATAAAGAACATTTAACTGCACTGAATTAAAAAAGGTTATGGGTTAAAACAGTGTAAAATTAGAATATCTAGATGGCTAGCTAGACGGATATCTAGATAGATAGATATAACAGGAAGGGTAAATATGAAACATGACTCCTAATTACGTTAGTGGGAATTTTGCTGGTAATCTCAAGGGAGCCCAGGATCACAACAGCTACAGCACTGCCAGAGACTGTCACAGGAAATAAGTTGTTTAGGTTCTGAAGATTCCCTTTAAGTCTGCATTTTCTTTGTTATTCAAACATTCAGTGATGAAAAATTGAAAACTGTTCTGCAAAAACGCATTCTCTTTAACAAATTAAAGTTCCTCCCTCCCTGCAATACATTTCAATGTATTATATGCATATAATATATATTACGTATAAAATTTTAGGATTTTTTTAATATAAATTTTCAGTACATTAATGTTCAGCTTTTCAAGTTAAACATTCATGCAGTAAGATTTAGAGCAACACCTGTTTCTGAAAAATAAATACTGTGTAGAAGCAGCATCAGAATAAAGCTGAAAAGACAGCTCAAGATATTAATACTTTGAAACAAAACTTTAACAGGCTTTTAGTCAAATTCTTCTTCTCTTTCAGAATGTTAGATTAATTCCATTACCATTGTTAGATTAAGAATGTTATAATGTTAGATTAAGAATGTTAATTCCACTGCCACACATGAACAGAGCAAAATGTACATTAACATACACAATTTGTCAAACACTTCATTTATGGTCCCTAAAAATGTCACCTGTTAAAACAACTGCATCTGAATTTTCCTGTGGTATAAATCTCCAATTCATTTGCCTGACACTTTAAAATGAAGTATTTTACATTACATTTCCACCTAGGAGTAAAATCTAGGCTTTAAAGATTCTGTTATAAATGGCATCATGTTTTCAAATTTATTCAAGTCATAAGAATATCTTCCCTCACAGCTTTAAAGTTTTATGTTAGACTATAATATTAAAACTTCACTGACAAAAAAAAAAAAAGCTTAAAAAGAATAGAAGAACTGTTAAACTAGTACCACATACCTTAATAAAGTTTGCATTGATGTAGTCTGAATCTTGTGGAGGAGTTTTTAAGGTCAATTTAACTCGGCTGTGATCAACTATAAAAATAGACCAAAATATTTTTTTGAATAAGGATTACAACACATGTAAATCAAAATAGAGCAGGAAATATAATATATATAGTACATTAAAGAACATTTTCCAAAGGTAAGTTGCAGAAGCAAGTCAATACATTTGATTTATGGGTAAACCAACTCAGGTAGTGAGTAGATAAGCAGAGTAGCTCATACTGCTATGTGCTTCTGAAGTTCACAGGATACCACCTCCTAGAATTCCAAGAGCAATTCATTAAAAAGAGGCAAAATACAATTAATCAGAAGCCATCAAAACTGCAGTTACACAACATTAACACAGATCATGGTGGTCAGAATTAAGATACACTTAAGGAAACCAGAAAGCACAAAACACCAGCGTACAGTAAAGCAGCTGGCAGCTCTCAAAAACTCTCTGCCAAGGACTCCATCAGGTATGACAACAGTAAACAGGCATTAGGGTTTACTGCTCAGGCACAGACTGACCCCTATCCCCCAAATACTGGGCTAGGCTCTTTGCTGGAGCACTTCTGAACTAGAAAGCAGCAGATTCCTTCGTTTAGGGGCTTTTGGGAATGTCAAGTTTCTGCCTCAAACATTACTGACTGTCTCAGATAAAGCTTCTGATAATACCAACAGATCTTTGGAGACCAAAATCCTCAGCAATATGAAAATAGCCTTATTATTTGTTGATGGAATAAACTAAACATTTTGTTACTCTTTTTAGCCTTAAAAAAAAATTGCACCTTTAACGCAACAACTTGATTGTTACTAAAATGGTGCAGGCGGTTGGCAGGTTTGCCAGTCCTTCCAGCTCTTGCTGATAACAACACTTATTAGCTATCATATAAAAATTGTTCAAACTATCTCTACAATAGATTTTAGTTGGAAATCCACATCAAAAAAGAAATTATCTTTAAATGGGGTAACAGAAGTATCTGTAGAAACAGCAGGTGCTCAAGCAATTTGTTACTTTCTGCACCCAGGGTCAATTCCGCAACCACAGAACAGTTGCGAAACCTTTGACTAGACCTAAATTCAAGAAAAAAACAAAGAACAAATATATTTTAAAGAGAAAATATGGTTAGTTGGGTTTTTTGTTTCGTCAAAACATCACCAATAATAAAACAGGGAACCATGCCCAGAAGAAGTAAATGCTAAGAGTTATTTCTATATGGAAAGCTCTCCCAAAAAACCTTGCGAAATGGTGAATTTTTTCTGCCGGAGTCCTCATAATATGCAAAAAACTTTGTGTTACCATGTAATACTTCTTAAAAAAGCACAAGTGTAAATTACAAGATTTTTAGATCACAAATCTAGAGAACACACGTTCATATAAAGGCCTAGAAAACCCTTGAAACAAATTGCTCTGTGTTACACACTGATACATAGATTATAAAAGCAAGAACATTCTCTAAGTGTGAAAAAGTGTCATGGACTTTGTACTAAAATCTGCTTTTAAGTGGCAGAACAGACTAAATAAAGTAGCGGGCTAATGAGGGATCCTATCTTCCCAGCACAGATCCAAAACTCTAGAGCAGTTTCCAAATGCCAACATCACCATCCTGTCTGTGTGCCACAGCTCATCTGTTTCAGAGTTTATGGTCTGGAATAGAATTTTCCCCAAAAAATCCACTGCAGTTCTCAGCTTCTGAAGATTAAGTGCTTGTATATTGTTATATAACTTAAAGGCTCAGTTCACAATAACTAATTGGTTCTTCAGGTGACCAGTGAACACTATGTTGCATTTAACAACCATTTAGCATGGCTTAGTAAACTGTAATGCATCTTTTACTCTGAAGCCAGTGCTGAGTTAGTGCTGAGGTACTGATCTCTCTGGTAGCAGTAACAATCTCTGATAAATACGGCACTAATCTCTGATTAAGTTACAAATGTACATTATTTCCTGGACTTACAAGAGAGAGACAAGGATACTTTGTCTTTCTCCTACTTCTCATTTCAAGCTGGTACTCCCATCACTTCATTGCTGGAGACTTTGGATGTTTGAGACATTCACTTACAAACTGAAAATACACCTTCAATTTTCCTAAATGTCATCTCATTTCCCCATTGCGAGCTTCATTCCCTTCCAGATCCCGGTGACTCAGGTTTTATTTCCATGCAGATGACAGATGTGCTCCTCTACTGCTGTAGTTCCAGCCATGCATTCCTACAGTGCTGCTGTCTCACCAGCTCAGCCTGCTGCTACCAAGATTTCACTATATCATTTATGATCTGCCAAAATGCCAGGACAGTGATAATAAGATGACGATAATGACTTCCTCTCTCTTTTTCACTCTACCTATTAAACATTTCCTCCCAACTAATAAGCAGAGTAAAAAGTACTTGTTGCTGACCTTCTGGGACAAGAGAAGTGACATTTGTCAGAAGACTACCCTTTAATCTCATTGTCAGCTGTTCAGATCAAGAAGAACAGTGAGAGCTTCTGAAATACGTGGCCTCAGGAGCTACACAAAGTGAGCATGTAAGTCTTGTAATTTCAGATCACTGATCTGTAATATCCACATGTTGGTGGGTTTAAAATTTAAATTGTGCTCTCTTGCTTTCTGTGTCCACACATTAAAAAGAATTTCATTTGGACTCTAGCAAAATAGAAACCAAAGCTAATCTAGCACTGGAAGCTTTTCAACACAATTTGCAGGATACAGACAGGCAAAAAAGATCTATTTTACATCAAAACTGGCTCCTTAAGCCTCCTTAGAATTTCACCTAGAGAATATACTGACATTTGTTTGTTTTCTACCATTAATAACATGCTCCTAAGGAAAACATACATTCAAGCATCTAATAAACTTCTCAACTGTTCTGAGCTAAAATGAAAGTGTTGGCTTGATACAGCTTCAGAACCAGAACACATTTATTTTTGGGTGATACTTCTGATAAAATATAAGAATTCAGTCACTTTGCCTTTTAAGTAAAAAACAAAAATTTTAAGAAGGTCATCTTTCAGCAAATTAGCTCCAATTTTGCATTTCAATAATAACTAAAAAGTCAAATTCAAAATACATGGAGAATGTATCCTTCCTTCATCTTCTATTAACATGTAAATCAGACTTACATGGCAATATATCCTTGTATCTATTCTTTTTAACATTTTCTTCTTTTTCTCCAGTGGCTGTTGGGTATATCTTCTCTGTTCTGTATTTTGTTGATAATCTTCTTAGCCTCTGGAAAAAAAGATTTTTGTTATATTTTCAAGCCTCAAGATAAACATCACAAGGTATTAGTTTCATTCATGATGATCACTCGGGAAAAAAAATTCTTCTCTCGTTTTATGATATTAACTACAAGGAAGTTTAAACACCTAGTCATCCAGTACTTTTAGCACATCAACAGGTTATGCTCAAGTTGATGCTAGCTCTATGCATCATGAGACACAGAATTTTGGAAAAGCCAGTACAGCACCAGCATGAACTATGGCCATATTTTACTTGGACAATACATTGCCCTGTTGTGGAGTAACAACTGCATAAAGAATACCTGTGAGAAACAGAAATATCATCTCAGGGCACCTGGGGAAAAAAGCACAGCATGGACTGGCTCAGGAACAGCTGGTACTTGGTTCTGAGGCACAGGACAACTGAACAGAAACCAAACTCTTACATTTAACTGGTGCCAACTCCTAACACCCAACTCCTGCTGAGTTTCAAGCTCAAAGAAAGAAGGTCCCTGTCTCTCAGGCACAAGCTATTCACAATTAAGATGAGTGACAGGAGGTCTGCTGTATTCGTAACAATATGCCATTTTCCCCCCTGCATCTATTTCAAATCCTAGAAATGTGAGTCAAAACCTTTAATAACAAAAAACAGTCCCTGCCTTCCATAGCCTAGGAAATAAAAGGAGCAATACAGCTTTTATCATTCCAAACAAATTAGGCTTTTTGCAACCTTAAAGCAGAAGAGTAAAAGTTCCCATTAAAAAAAGAAAATAAATACAAGAGGAGCCAGCAGTGCTTATTATTTTAAACTGTGTAGACATCCAGATTTAAAAAGGAACACCAAAGAACTAAGAAATTTAACTCTGGTGGTTGCAAACCCAGTCATTCTATCAACACTGACATGGTGCTGGTGCATAAGACTATCAAGAGGAAGACTGAAAGAAGCTTCAAACAAGCCTAGCATCTCCAGTGGAGGGGTGTTCTAAAATGGAAGAAGGACAGACATTCTTCATGTTTCCCTCCCTCCATATTCAATTCATCATTGTACACCTGAAGACTCAAAACATTCATGACTTATGTTCTTCTGGGGAAGGGGGACAATGGGAGAAGCTTTTTGCCAGTTAAAAACATAAATCTTGTTTGTCACTGACTATGCAACAATATACTGGCAGAAAGAGACCATAAGGAAGATCTGTTTGGAAAGCCAGTTTTAGTAGCTTTAGAACAATTCAAGAAGAAAACACAGGACATTCACCGCACACTTTAATTAAAAAATGTTTGTCAACTCAAGACCTCCAATAATTCCTCCTAATTTATTATGCAATTGAGGTGACTAATTATGCATATTAGGTCCAAAATTGTCCTAGCCCCACCCTCAACCTTAAGAATAAAATCACATAAAACTTAGCATCTCTCTTACATAGAGAAAAACATTTTCATGAAATTTATATGGATATAGCAAAAAAAAAAATAAAATTACCTGTGCAAATGTGGGTAAAACCTGTCATTAATTTAATTGAATAATACACATGCAATAAACCAGAAAAGTGACATTTGCAGAGCAAGAGCAAATGGCAAGGTAAAAAAAAAAAAAACAACAAACAAATCAAGAAGCACCAGTTTTCAATGTTTTTCTCTTCTGCAAGGACTTCATCACAGATTCAATCACTACAGAATAAAAAGAGCAATCGAACTAGCCTGCAACCATTTTTTTTCTTAAAATGAATTTTCTTGAGTAATCTGCAATATTAACCAACAAAGAAAACCAGTAAATATCTGGAGGTGTGGTAGTAAGCGTCTGACCAGTGATCAAGCTGCTAAATATTTAACCTGACAGCATTGAGAGAGTGAGCAACAGGAAGATTCTTAAAAATACACAAACAGTTCCTGGAAGTTCCCATGTAGACTGCACTCACCTTTGCAACACTAAAAACAAATTCACAGCGTAACCAGAACACACAGGCAAAGAAACTTGGTTTGTGACACCACGCAGACAAAGAATACCACTGCACATAGGAGACACTGTCCTACGTAACATCAACCTTTCCTAAGTCCAAAAATATCACTTGTGCTAAGACTGAACATATCCAGGATTCTAGAAAAGGCCAAATGAATGCACATAATTTGGCTAAATGAGCTATGAACTGCAAGGCTGAGAAATACTTTGAAATAGGCTATAAACCTCCAATTAAGAGGGGTTTAAAAAAAAAAAACAAAGACCAACAATGACACTTTCCAAGCACGGTCATTAATATGATTTTGTGTATTGTTCCTACATGGTTGTGAGTCTTAGAGGGTTTTTCCCTCCATCGTACTGATTTCTATAGGGAAAATGTCACCCCAGGACACTCTGCTTAAAAGAAGTTTAGAGAAAAACAACTTCTACAAACCATGACTAGAAGCAAAGTTCTTTTACATGAGAAAGAACACACTCAAGGAAGTCAGGTAAGGTATCAAAAAGTAGGAAGATGATCCTTTTTTGTATAAGCCCATTTTAAAGGCATGCAAGAAAAAACTTGCACCAATACAATCTGGATGAATTTTAAGCCAAAGAGGCTCAAGTGACTAGTACCAACTTTCATTCTCTAGAAAACAATGCTATGAGAATCCAGCACAGCCTTCTTCCCTACATGATTCAATCTCCCCTTTTCTGCAGTCTGCTAAACAGACAAAAAGGTAGGATTAGCTTAACCCAGCTCCAAAGGCAAAGCCTGGAAATGAAACACAGGTTGTTTCTAGCACACATCTGTTCCTAAAATACTTCAGGATTCATGCTTTTCATTCATGTTAGCCAGCTGCTCTGTGACATGAGTAATAGAAGATAGCTAAGTACAGTCCTGTGAGCAATCAAAATTAGTAAGGAGCATTCTTTACAATCTATAATAGTATCTGCTATATAGAATAATATCTGTTTCATGCTTTAGAAGAGGTGAAGAGTAAGGAAAGAATTTTTAAAACTGAGCTTTGAACAAAATACCACAGGAATGGAAAAGTGCCAGATTCAGCAGAGGATTCCACCCTACACACAACAGAAAATTCCTGCAGAAGGCTATTGCAGTGTGTGCTCACATCCTGCTGTGGGATGCAAGGCTTCCAGTGCTTCCTAGGTTACAGCCCAGAGTGACCAGGAGGAGGAGAATGTACTCAATAGCAGAACAGGGGTAATGACAGGGCAGAAGAGAAAAGAATTCTGTTCAGACTAAGACTAAGCTGACAAGACAGCCAGTAAGATCCGTCTCAGCCCAGTTTCAAGCTAATTCTTCATAAACAACTGTCTAGAGTACAAAGCAGCACTCATTTGGGTTAAGTCAGTCAACTGCCAAAATACTTCCTGAAGATACTCGGGCACCAACAGCAGGGACACGGGACGTTCAGCCTGGTGCCTCTGCAGATAACGCTGGGTGCTTCCATGATACTCGTCTGTTCAGTGCAACTGCTATTCTGGTACCATGGAAGTCTTCACTGGTATGTTCTTTTAAGAACAAACAAAATGGTCAAAGAGTAAGCATGGTGAGCCATAAATACACACTTTAAGAATTACATTCACAAGGCCTTTAGTTCCAGTCATTAGAAAAGCTCAATTTTAATTCTGCTTATTCATTATGTGACAGAAGTGGTTTGTGGGGTGGTAACAAACACCACATGTGACAGTGGGGAGATGAGTCTTTGAAGCAATTTAAGTTTCAGAAACATACTTCCAACTTCCACAGTGGTTTTACAATCTGTACTACAAATCTACTTCAGAGTTTTTACAAAAAGACAAACCAGCTTTTTAAACCCTACTTGTAGAACCCTACCATATCAAGAAGAACTTTGTCCAATTAGTTCAGGAAATACAGATTTTTGAATTTCATTGTCAGTTTGTTTAAAACTTTAGAAAGCCTTTAAAGACACAAAGACTAATATCATAGAAGTGCTGTTTGTGGATTAAAGAAAGCATTTATATAGCCTACTGAAATTTAAAGATCTCACTTCAAAAGCATAAACTTTACTTAAGATACAGAAGTTCCTCTGACTCCTTTCCAGGCTACTTTTGAAGGAGAACAATACAAATATTTTACCAGCCTTGTCTGACATTTCTAATTGTCCAAATGAGATAATACAACAGAGATGTTCTCTTGACTCTCCTTTCTGAGCATTCCTGAGGAGCAAGACATACCAGAGTGTCAGATGCCACCTTCTACAGTATTCCACAGCACCCTCTTGCCATGTGACACCGGGCCATAGAACCAGGCTCAGGAAACTCTACACAGCTCTGGCAGTGGTCTCATGACATTGTGCCAATTACAGAGGAACAGATTTTGTTCTGCAAAATTTGCCATAGTGCATTAAGAAATACTCAAACAAACAAGCAATTAAAGAAAATCTTCCATAGAAGTTACCTTAAAAATTAGAGCATAAAAGATGCTAGAAGACAAAATGTATTAATGCACTCATTTCATAAAATTAGACAGTTATTTCTATCAAAAGGTGGACATTGCATTTTTCTTACTAACAGGAAGGAAAGAAAAAAACAAATATGTGCAACTCTGGTCTCATTCAAATAATTTAGATACAGCTTACTAGGGCAGAATACATTCACTAGTACTCATACAGTGAGAAAAATGTACCTGTATGGAGCAATGTGAAGTAAATTACCAAAAAAAAAATTTCAAAATTACTATCTTATGGTTGTCTGTGGTCAGATAACCCAGGTTTCAGGTTCTGTGCCTATGAACGACGAAATTCCAGAGACGCTTTTGGCAACAGACAGTGCAGTGCAGACTTTGGTACCAGTGCTCAAATGGGGCTCTGACATCCTAAAACTGCTTTGATTCCAGAAGTATTTCAATTTCAAGGCCTTGCAAATCCAACTGGAGTTTTCCTATACCACTTTCTTATCAGTGGAGTCTATGGGAAACACCACGACTAGTAGTGGTAGTAAACTCAGGTGGAGAATGGACTATTTAGGAGTGCACGTGCAACTCCAGGTCGCAATAGCAAGGAATAAATGAACACAGTGAACAACACTTTGTCTTGGAAGTATTTGTAAAATAGCATACACTTGTGACTCATGACAATATTTCCCCCTTGATTCCTGTCAGCTTTCAAACACCAGTTGTTTACAAGAATTCCTAGCCCTCACGAAGGAGGGAAAAAGCCTTCCCAAATACTAGTCAAACATAAACAATGAGCTTTGTAAAACTTCACTGTATCTCAACATTCACAGATGGCTTTGGCTGCAATAACAGAGGCTAGCAGTCTGCACTGGACCTGTATCTCTCTGAAACAAAGCCCTGAAAGGAGATTGCAGGCTGAACTGATAGAAGGAAGAGTTTTCATTGCCTTGGCACTCTCTTCTGGCAACACCTACTAACCCTGGAGCTCTAGGTGCTCCAAGCAAATCTCTGCTGAAGTGATTAATAGATAAGTTACAAGTGTAACTACACTCCCTTGGGAGCTCTGTCTTCAGCATTTCATAGCAGGACAATGATGAGTCCAACAAACACTGCGTTCCAGGAGGCTTGTGGAAACCACACAGAAGAAAAATCCCTCCAAAATGACCCAGACAACTGAAAACAGCATTAGTTCAGTATTAGATTGGATGGTGTGTTCTGTTCAGGAGTTGGACTTCAATCATCTTTGTGGGTCATTTTATGATTTCACATCACCTTTACTCCCTGATATTTTCTCAGGAAAGTGGTGAATTCATGTTACTGCACTAACTGGAGATTTCTATCCCATAGAGACGTATCAGCCAATGAAGACAACGCTGGTGTATCCTCATGTAGAGAAGGCAAAATGATAATACTGCAAACAGCCTGTTAGGGGTACATCCTACTTTCTTCAGTATTGCATTAAAATCAGAATCAGGTGAAAAACTCAAACCAGCAACTTACTCTCCAAAATTATGTACTGTCAGAGTAAGATCAACATTTCCAATCTTTCCAAACCTATAATTTCCCTAAGAAAAGCATTAGAATCAGGCACATTTCCCACACTGCTAATAACTAAAGATACCTTTATGCAGACACTATCAAAATGTGGCCTGACTGCCTCAAAAGTCTCCTTTCCTTTCCCTCATTCCTAAAACTATTTTTATACTATCTGCATGTTAATCATAGTCTAAACTAGCAGTACTATCAATTACAGGTAATTTATGTTCAGCATTATAGTTAAGCCTACTGCCAGTTTTACAAGGCTGGAGAAGACTAAGCAGATCTGCAGTTTGGCAACAAGCAAGGAAATCATCAAGCAAAGCAGAACATTAAATTATTAAAGCATAATTTGGTTTTAGCTAGTAGGTTACTAATGTATGTTCTGAGATAGTTTAGAAACTCCTGCAGCACACTGTCCTAGTTTAGTTAATATGCATTATTAACTAAATATATTTATTAATATATAAATATATATATATATATTAATATATAATATATTTAGTTAATATGTAGCATAAACCAGGCAATTGGGGATACCAGTATCGTAAAGTCACCCCAGGACACACACTCATTAAGAACTGGGATTATAACTTCCCATCTCTGAAACATACTGTTTCCTGGTCAGTTATTGCAGTGACTACTGTGAGAACATTAGGAGATGTGAAAACATGCTGGACAATGAAACAGTAACAGTCTTTACAGACTATGAGTGAAGAACATGAAAATTTCTATTAGTACAAAAGTACTCAATTAGAAAGTTGACTGCTTCGGACTCAAGTCTAGGAAGCACCTTGGAAAGGTTAGAAAAGGTTAACATTAGCACACTACAAATAGCAGGCTTCTTAAGAGAGTTAGAGCAATTACAGAACAATTGTTGATAATTCAGAACAGAAATAAGCCTCGAAATCTTTTCAACAAGATGACTTTCTGTCTTCACAATATAAACCCAAACAGCATATGGAAGCAAAGCGGTTAGAGTAACAAAGAAATAAAACTCAAACCAGGGAACCCCCTTGTTTAAAATAATGATTTCCAAGTTACTGGATTCATAACTTTTCTCTTATTCCTTCAGTATTAGGCTTTATGCATGCTGATAGCACAGGTATATTAAAAGCATCACATTTAATCTTTATTTAAAACACAAAATGGTTATAGGTCTAGCTAAACCTCTTTTCAAGAGCCACTCTGAGTTATCCAGAAGAGGTGACCACACTACAGTCCACTATCTTGACAGTCTATCCCAGACTCTGCCTCTGAAGTAAATCAAATTTTGGCATCCTGGATGTAACACTATCAATGCAACATTTGAGTGAAAACTTCTACAGACCATGTTCTTCACCCAAAATAGAGATGAAGTAGATACTTGTCCCCATGTCCATTACACACACCAGATTTACTTCAAAACACAGCACCTCTGATGTAACACGAACAGATACCAAAGCAACAATGTCCCAGGACCTTGGAAACAAGAAGAAAGTATCTCAAGGTGAGTTTAGACCTTTTCCACAAAAAAACACCCCGAAGGCAAGAGGTTTTATCCCAGGTCAACCAGGCAGCTAACCGGAACACAAGTGATATTTTTTCATGGCCACAGGAGGGGCTGAACCAGTCACTGCTTGTGACAGCTTTGTGGCTCTTCAGCTTCAGTGCTTGTGTCTCAACCAACATAACATCCTGAAACACTCAAAAGCACCCTGTGATAAGCATTCACAGGAAAACCTGCACAGCAAATACACGAGGAACAATTCATACCAACAAACAGCAAGAGGATCTAAATAAGTACTAGCCTCTACCCTTGAAGAATATTGAGGTTTTTTAACCATATCAACTCTCATTGAAATATTTCATCATCTATCACCACCTATTACTCCTCAGTCTTTACCATTCCCTTGCCTGCGACTTCATAGTATGTGGCATGAAGCATTAAGATCCATGGAGAATGTATCTTGGTTTTGTTTCTGCTCAGCATGAAAGAAAAGGGGGGGGAACCAACCCAAATTCTCCTCCCTCTTCCTTCACAAGATGCAAAACCCTTCCTCTTTTCCCATGCCTTGGAACACATTTCCTTGAGGTCAGTGTTTGTTTTCCAAGCAATTCATACAAGGTGGAAAAAAAAAAAAAAAAAGCACCATGACTGAAACAGGAAAAACTGAGCTTTCACTCCAATAGAAGTAAACTAGAATTTCCTACCTGCTAGTCTCCTGCAACCAAAGCTGCCATAAATAGAGGCACAGGAGAATAGTCTTAGAGCCTTATTAAAACTTTATTTTAGCCTTTTCAAAAATCTGCACACACTCTCACACTCCCTGAACAATGGTCTGTCATAGCTGTTATGTCCTGCCCTCCCAAAAGGGTTTCAACAGCCATGTCTTGCCGATTCATCTGCAACACAGATCCTGTCCTGCAAGACCTTCACTGAGAATGACTTCAAGCTGAAAAGCTGGAGCCTAACAACTGCTCTGGGCAAAAAGCAGAGCTGTTCGTGCAGTCAAGAAACACTGTAATTGCCATCTAGTTTTGAGCTCGAATTACCTTACTGAAACATCTTTAGAGCTCAGAGCTGCTGTTCCTTTCAGTGACATCCTTCGGCAATTAGTTGAATTGCTATTCAATAACACATATTTAGTGCTTAATATACAATTCCAATAAAAAAATGCCAATTTTATCTTTCACTAGAAGTCTTTTTTTTTTTTTTTATGCAAGCTTGAACATTGTATAGAAACACAGTATCTTTAGAGACTTTCAGCAGTTTAGATGCCCCACAATTCAGCAGGTAAAACTATGATACTGATAATATAGTTATGCCAGCTTATGACTGGCAAGTAAAACCCCCACTATTTAGTAAATAAAAATAAGAAAACTTTTGACAAAGACTGAATCAGTACTTCCATGCAGCAACGCATACACAGGGAATATATAAGGGATTGTAAAAATAAAAATAAGATAGAAAATAGAAAATACATTTCTACTATCTGGAGAAAACACGCTTACAACTATTTTCACCCTTTCTTTGAGGCTGTGTTTGGAAGCCAAGGAATGTGCTAGTTATAAAGAGGCCATTTATGATAGAGTTCAATAGCATTTTAAGAGCTAGAAAGAAGTCACAAACTTGTACTAAGATTTCAACTGTAATAACCCTAGCTAATAACCAGCACAATATTTACAGAGAGACAAAAGAATTCTGTGTTGTAATCACTTATATTTGCAGTATCTGTCAATTTTTGCTGAACAAATTTGTCCCAAACAATTCAGAATCACACACCTTCCAAGCATAATTCAGGTTTCAGAAAGAGACAGGACAGGTTACCCAATGACCAACAAAATTCTCATGATTCTGGCAGAAAGAATATATAGCAGAAACCTATAAAGCAATTATTGAAATTAAACCAAAGCAGTAATGGCTTGTACAGAAACAATAAACTCAGACAACTAGTTATTTCTATTAATTACTTCACATTATTTCTCTCCACTAAATTTCTTGCTTTAATGGCTGAACATTCAAGTAGAACTGCTAAATGTTCAAATGCTTGAACAATATGAACTTTGCCAATTAATTAGTTTCTCCTGAATTCAAGAAAAGGTCCTTAAATCTTCTCCATTCATGCTATATTGTATGCAATTGTCTCCTAGAAAAGGAACACAGGCATCTACATAGTATTACCATTAAGAGTACATATCATAGTATTAATGTAGTGATACCACTCAAGCAGAATGTTTCTTACTTGCCTCATACTTTGTTCAATAAGCATTTCAAGAAAAGGAAAAGGCTGTGGTGCTTCTCCACCATAACTATTTATTGTTTGACATACCATTATCAATTTGAATTCCACAGTAACACAAATCCCAGGTACTCTCAAGGCCATGCCAATCCAAAAGTTGCTACAAAGGAAACAGTTGTCTCTTTGGCAAGCCTGTATCTTGACAAGATACAAAGACAAGAATACTACAGTGACGTTACTAGAAAGTAAATGAAAATACTGCTTTAAACAGTTTGAGGTTTAACCTTTTTAAAATCAGGAACATTTTGGAGGAAACTTTTAATTCTGAAGACTCACAAAAGCTTGTACCTAAAGTGTCAAGTTAAAGATGCTCATTGTACATCCTCTTAAAACCAGTGTTGAAAAACTCTAACACTACACTCCTCATGCCGCTACAATAAAGCTGTTACATAAACTTTATTCTGTACCTCAAAACCACTGTTAAAATTTTTAATTATTTTCCAAATAGTTGTAGGATGCCTTTTTTACATTTATAATGCAATCATTTCTGTAATTTTTATATTTTGAAGAGCAAAGAAAAAATTACCTCATATGAAGTATATGCTCAATCATCTAAAGGTTTTCAAGTACTCCACAACTTCAATCTGCTACACAACTAATCTGCAAAATACAGTCCTTCTACAGTGACAAATTTCAACAAACAGAAAGGTCCTCAAGTCAATTGGTAGAATGAATCTGGTTCATACAAGGGCCTTGTCAATCAAGCTGCTGATAAATTTAAAACAAACCTCAGCTGCCACTGCTTTAAAAAGATTAATATTTACAATCCAGAATGTACAAGTTGATAGTTTGTTTGGTAAACAATAGCACAGGGTTTTTATCTGATACACAAACAACTTCATTCAACACCTCCGGCTTCTGGATGACAGATTTACTTCCAGGTATTTCAGAAACGCACGGGAACACCTTCAGATCCCACCTCAAGATCTTTATCTATATTTCTCATCTATGTGGAATATGTGACTCCACTTCCTTTCTTGGAAAAGGAAACTGTTCCAATCTAAGCTTCAAATAAGTATTTGATAGAGTGCCAATTCAAAAGAAGAGTATGTGAATTTCTACAGGAATTCAGTCGAGACTAGTCTCTTTGTTTTTAAAAGGAAAAATTAAAAAAAAAAAAAATCATCTGACTGAAAGGATTTCACAAGCAGAATTTCTCAAAAAAACTTCCCAGACCAAGCAGGCATTTTCCTTCATGACCTTTCCAGCAAAGCAGTGCACACTAAAACATTTGACCACAAACCTGAAGACAGTAAGAGATGAAGATGGGTATACAACAGTAATGAAGAGAACCAACTTTCAAGATATAAGAAAAAAGAATAAACATCAAAAATGCTAAATAAAGTTGTAGGCTAGAAGTTATAATGAAGGAAACACAAATAAATGTATGTCACAAATAACTACATGGCAACACAGGAGTTACAGAAGTGACAAGGGAAAAAAAGACACAAAATAATTACTGATACTCTGTATTCAGTAGTTAGTCCAGCCTGCTGGTAATCTACAGATGAAACAATGTAAATTCTCAACAGACAACAGGACACAGAAAAAAAATAGTTTTCCTGCTTGATTAACATAACAGGTTAGTTAAAGCTGTGATTTTTCTGGTTTGATGGACTATGTTTTTAATTTTCTTTCTGGTCTGAAATTAGTGAAACTAATTCAACTTGAAATTAATGAAATTTTTCCCTTAGAACAGAAGCATTCAAATTCTACTATTGCTTGCATTGCCTAAATGCACACAAAAAGTGTTGACAGCTTTTACATTTGCTTCCTGGTATTTCATATAAAACATGAATTCTTTTTTATGGCAATGGTTTTGGCTGTAATAGTCTGGTTTTATTTGGGGATACTTTCTCAGTAACCAAAGAATGCTAGCAAATATTAGCATCTTTCAGGAAAATAAAAAAAAAAAAAGCCAATGTTTACTCTGGACAAGGAAG
Organism: Poecile atricapillus; assembly: GCF_030490865.1. NCBI lineage: Eukaryota > Metazoa > Chordata > Aves > Passeriformes > Paridae > Poecile > Poecile atricapillus. Next base: position 11,930,932 of record NC_081289.1, read on the forward strand.
CAATATTTTCCTTTTAAAAACAGTCCCTGAACATTTAAGCCTAACACCCTCATCCTAAGCAATGTCAGTCTATACTTTCTATGACTCTTGCACCATTAAAGGGGCCTGAAAGGCTATTCTTTGATTTTAAGTCCTAATTTAAGTTCCTTGAAATTGTCTCAACATTTACAAAGTTATCAGATGGTCAACAAATCCAAACCCACCCAGAACATTATTGTTTAATGAGTATTACAGCAGAATAGTTTAAACACTTGAGAGATCAAACAGTAATCTGCAGCAATACTTAAGCATGGCATCTCCTGCTGTCAAGTTTTAGGCAGTGTTTATTGTCTCTGATAAAGAAATGAGGATTTTATTATTTCAGAAACAAAGTGTCTATTTTTGTCTTTAAAGAAATATGAACATTTTGATGAATGTTTTCAGAAAGTTTGATTTCTAAGCACTGTTCTCTGCTTAGGAACATTCCTGGAAAATCCATGCTTTTGTTAGAGCTTCTCCTGCTACTTGGTTCCCAGTTAAACATGCCCAGGACAAGCTGCAAGGCAGCAATTAGGCAATTATTAGGCTTCAATTTTCATAGAAAGAACAGGCACAGATCTGAAGGCAACTTCGAGGCACTGTCTGTCTTGGAGGTGAGAAGCTGGAACACCTGCTGAGAATTGAGGTTGTTCATCCTGGACAAGGCTCCAAGGAGACCTTAGAGCAGCCAATAGAGATGGAGAGAGACTTTTTCCAAGGGCATGTAGCCAGAGGACACAGGCAACGAAAGAGGCAGGTTTAGCTAAGATATTAGGAAGAAACGCTTCACTATGAGGGTGGTGAGACACCGCAACAGGTTGCTCATAAAAGCTGTGGGTGCCCCATTCTTGGAAGTATTCAGGGTCAGGCTGTGTGGGATTTTGAGCAAGATGTCCCTTCCCAGAGCAGAGCCATTGGAATTAGATGATCTTTAAGGTCTTTTCCAATCCAGACCACTCGATTTTATGATCTGCTTCTTCCTGTGCTCCACAGGTAACTCACGTTCCTCACAGGCTGGGAGGACAACTGCCAATGCCCTAACTTGAATAATTTTATTACAAACAATCGAGACTCATATGCGAGTGACTTGAAGGAACAAAAAAAAACCTTAAAACACAACAACAAAACATAGCTACTTTGACTGCACAGACTTCCCTCAAACTCCAGAAGATACATAAAAATTGACTGGGATTTTTCTTTTTTTCCTTTTTCCTAACAACCCCAAGGATCTAAGAGATAGAAAAATTAGGTAAAAGTTTAGAAGAAAGATGGCCACTAAGCAGCAGGTCTCTTGCCCTGTGTCAGTGGAACCCATCCACTAGGTGTCAGTGTCTTCTTGGGCAGTGGATTCTAATGGAAATAGGGCAGCTGGCAGTCCTTGGTTCTCAGGCCAACCGTACAGAAGGAAATTCTTATAAAGCATCTCTGGGCCACAAATGAAACAAGTGTGCCTAAGAGACACAGAACAAATATAGCCCTAGACACAAAGCTCAGCCAATAGAGTTGAGAACCTCATGACTAAGAATTCTTTCGTGAAACATTACTGATATTTTTCAGAATGCTGAACACAAGTATTAAAAAACCTGAAAGATAAAGGTATTTCTGTTTCCCTCTTCCTGAAATACCCCAAAACACCAACCAATGTTTTTGGACAAAAAAAACCCCACCAACAACCAAACCACGAGAATGGGTTCTACCTCTACTAAAATATAAGTCAGGCTTAAAGAGGCTTAGACTTAGAAGCAATAATGTAAATTATTACAGCACAGTGTGAAATCCGCTGTGATAGGCATGAAACACCACACCCTAAATAAAGGGCAGAGCCAAAGTCAAAGTTCAGGCACATTAAGTGGCTGCTGTCAGAAAAAAGAGCCAGATCTTTCTACTCACCTGCACTACATTTAGAATATTAAGGCAAACAAAGTTTTGAATGGAATATTTCAGTTGCAAGAGACCTAAAATTAACACCTAGTCCAGCTTCCTGACCTCTTCAAGGATAAAATCTAAATTTAAGTATAAAAGGAGAATACTGATATAAAAGGAATCTTAAACTTAACTACAAGACCATACTTGCAAACTAATGGCAACTCTACAAATTATGTTGAGCTGATGGGCAAGGGCATGCCAGAGGGGAAGCAGCACCATGAATTACACAAGAAAATAGACAAACAAGGAAGGTGTGAAAAAGCAAGCCAAGTTTTTATGTCACATTTTAATGCACATAGGATTGTAAGAAACCTATACAATCAAGGAAATGATCACTGTATTGGTAGCACACACAAGAAACCTTTTGATTCTTGTCAAGATTGGGAAGGCTATGAAGTTGAAAAAAAAAATTATTCAATAATTCAGAGGGTTATGAAGTACAGACTTCTTTCTTTTTGAAGATATTGGATCAGTCTGCCAGAGAATCTTTTAATCCCCCAGCAAGAAATACACCTTGAAGCCAATTTGAACAAGCACAGGACCTGGCTAACAACACATCCTCAAGCACCACTTATAGTTACTGCATACTTACATCTGCTATTCTTGTCAGACAGGAAAAGGCTAAAAAAAAAAAAAATAAATTTCACCACAACTCTTTCTCTTAGAAATAGGCACTTAAAAAAAATAAAAAAAAAAAATGGGGGAAATTATACAGAACTAAAAAAGTAAAACACTTGCAATCAGTCCAGGGCCTGTTGAAATATGCCAGGTAGCAGTACCTGCCAATGTCCTGACCAGGGATGGGTTCTGGTGTCCTGTGCTCATCACCCTGCTGCTACACACAGCCTGAGCTTCTACTCAGAATCTGCCATTGAAAAAGACTGGGAGGATGGCTCCATTTCATTCCTGACATTCTCACAGTATCCTACAGTCACAATAAAGTATTAGACTAGTTACACATTTAATTTGACACATTACACTGTTATAATACTCTGAAGAACCTGAAAAGTATCATATGATCCTAAAATTTATCTCCTTATCTTCCTCCTGCATTACTAATATATCTACTGAACTATTTACACCAGACTGCATTGCACTGCCTGGAAAGGATTAAAAAAAAAAAAAAATCTTATTCACATTATTATTTTCTTCCAACCACTACAACTGCAGTTATGATCACTTGAACTAGTGATTTTTTTTTATAACCAAGTTATTTTTAAGGGACTGTCTATCTTATACTCAGATCCTATTTACCCATGCAAGTTTAAGACAGTTTTACCCTTTTGCTCTTATGCTGAAATTCAGAGAAATCTCAAGAAAATTGCCCTCAATACAGAAATAACTCCAGGTTTTATTTCCCATGTGCATATATGCCCTACAATAACACTGTACTTGCTGGTCCATCTCTTTCCAAGATGATTGTTTTGATAATTTTAATGAACAAGTAGTTCTTGAGAACAGCAAAAAAGGCAACAAGGGGAACATCCTGGCCAAATTCCAACTCTTCAGCATTTCCTGTAAGCCTTATTTAGATCATCTCTTCATCCACCTTGCTAACACTATTGGTTGGTCACATCCAGTGATCTGTAGATTCACCTACTCATCTTCTTCCCAATTATGAATATACCTATTGTACCATGTGTAGCAGATTAACAGCACTAAAAAAACCCACACACCTCCCCTCAAAAACCTCTAAAAATGTTTATAGCATTTTGAGACTCTTTCCAGGCAGCATAAGAAAATCACATTCATATTATTCTATTGTGCCAACTATCACAACTATTAATACGCAACTAATTTACCATGTTCAAGTAGCAAACCTTTCACCTCAGCACCCAATTAAACTTTACAAAGCAATACTTCTTTCATGGCTTATTGATTCTGACTTCACTATTATTAATTATGTACCCAAATGTTTAGATACCACCCAAAGCCAGTAAACTACAAATGCTGAAGGGTTAGTAAGACTGAATGGAAATCACAGGTTTCTCATTTTAAGAAATCCTCAAAAAAAGGAAAAAGGAGCTGCAGTAGATTCTGGGCTTTTCTACCTTGTAGAAAATGGCAAGCTACCACCTTGGATACAATTCTAAAGCATACTTCAGATTTTAAAGAAGATTCCCTCTAGCTGAAACCATGAATGTATAAATCACTATTTATCTGCTTCTTTCCATCATATATTGCAGAAGCTAACAAATGGAATACAGGAAAGACAGGTTTTGATCTACATGACTGTAAGATCAAGACAGAGGGGCTTCTTTGTTTATACTTTGTGATTCTTTAAGTTTGGTATGAGCCATGCTTCATTAATGCAAGTCTGCTCAGCTTCTGGTACAATGAACTAACAGAAGGACAGTTTCATTCCCACCCTACAGACAAGGGTCAGCTGCTTTGTTTTTCCTGTATAGGCAATAGTTATCATCAATGACAGCACCTTATTATATATTGAGATTTTCTCTAACTGTTCCTAAACTAAAGTTTTAACAATATTTCACCTCTTAGCTTTTTACTCCAATTCTATCGCTTTAATCTTATTTCCTAAACCACTCATCTCTTTTATTGTCATTCCTTCCTCATCTTAGAGCAAATGCTGCCTGTACAGGAACTTGCTAGGGACACTGACTGCAGCCCACACTTGCCCATCTAGGGACAGCAAAGCTGTTCAGCACTCAGTCAAATACTCCTCTTTTCTCTGCTTACACCTGTGTTTTAAAATAATTCTGAGCTGTGGTCAAATTCACCTTCTAATTCTGAAAAACAAGAACCTATTTCAGCAAACCCACAGAATTAACGTGACTTGGTGAGACACTGTCAGTGGACGCTCTGGAAGAGTGGCAGTCACCGGATTGGCATCACAAAGCCCCACTGCCTGAAGAGACTAGAGTCAGGCCTTGTTTGAATGTAAAATATTGGTGACAGCTCCTGGCACAAGCAGAACTTCTTCCACATTTTTACTGGCTCTTTCAACTCAGTACGTTGCTAAACATACATTACTCATGGAGAGAGCAGCAGGCTGCCAACCTGCACATAAATAAGCCATGAACACCTTTCCTGCTTTAGGTGTTCATACTAAAATGCAATGTCATCTCCACAAACTCCTCATTTTGAACAGCTTGCTCCTAATCTTTACTCTTCTCTGCTGTCTTCTCCATCAAAATGTTGCTTTACCTCCCTCAAGAAACATACACATCATAGCATTTTACTGAGCATTGAACTTACATTTCCATTATTTAAAAGCGTAATTAGGTGTCATTTCTCCAATTTTAAATCTCCAAATTTGTGAAACTGCTAGTGACAGCTCTTCAGAATGACAAAGTAGATAAAATACAGGAAATGAGGAAAGTTGCATTACCAAAGTTATTTCCTCCAATCTATCAAAGCCACTCTTGGGACAAGTAAGATAAGGAAGAATGGAATTTAAAATTTCACAAATATAGCAAATACTAAACCAAAGCAGGAGTTTCTTTTTAATACAAAAACACCCTCCATCCAACCCCCCAAAAAACCCAAAAACACAAGCAAAAAAACTCCACAAAATGAGCAACTGGGAAAAATGAGGCTACATAGCACTAAACAGCTTAAAAGGAACAAGTAGCACTGCTGCTTACAGCAATTAAAACTATGTGACTTACTCTTCTGTGTTGAAACAGATGTACCTTTAGTCAGAAAAAACCCACCAAACTTCTAAATTCCTACAGATGTTGAGGAGTGCCTATTGCAGTGTTTCTAGCTAGAAAATAGGCTATAGATATTGCATGAAATTTGGACTGGGGAGAAACAATAACCCTTTCCAAATAACAGAACTCCCAACACTGCTAGGAGAATTATTTAAGCACAATTAAATAGGACACAAAGTTTTTCAATCTTATTTTCCCTTAATGGAAGTGGCAGCATTCCAAACCAAATCCATACCTTTAAAAGACCTCAGTTAATTTTCAACACTTCAGTTAAATTCAATCTCAACCTCTGTATCTGCCGCTGCAGTTTGACTTTAAAGAAAAATAGCATTTTTCCAAAGCAATGCCCTCTTTAATCCTTCTATTATGACTTCCCTTAAAGGCTACCTTCTTCTCCTTCCCAGTTTCTAGCATTGTGCATCAGTATTCCACTGGGCAACCAGAGCAGCTATTAATGCTAATAAGCCTAGACAGGAATAAACGTTTGTTCTAAAGAGACAGTAACTGCATGACAAGTAATAGGATGAGACATACAGGATTGCTAAGTCCTGGCTTTAAAATGCAAAATACAGAAACACATACTCTACAGCCAAAGCAAATTAATTCACAGGCGCAGTGAAGTATCACAAAGTCTTATCAGGATGCAAGTGCTTCTTATAGATGCATTATGGTGAACAGTACAGGATGTGAGAACACTCAAGTACATCACTTACTAGAAGATTGCATCCCGGCCCCAGTGCAAGCCTCACTGCTATTCCCTCTAAAAACTGACTGCATCCCCTGTAGCTGTCAGGACTCAATATTTATTTCTGAATATTCAAATTAGGCTTTGGACTCCATGAATGTCTGTAATAACCAAGCTTAGAAAACAGCTCAACACTACAGTGACTCTTTTGAGGAAAGGGATCTATAAGAAATATTACCTGGTCCAATACAAACCCTGAAATATTATTCCTGGTGAAATGAACAAACCACAGAAGTAAAATCCATAAAGATATCCATAAAAATTCATAAAGAAAATTCATAAAGATTCTTACAAAGACCATTTAAACCAGTCTGGTTAAATCTCATTGTCCATAGTAATTAAAAACCCAGTGACTATCAGAGCCAGGTAACATTTATAAATGTAACTTTCTCTTTATGAGGATAACAAGGTCAATACAATGTGCAGCTAAGCACTCTGTTCTGAATTTAAAACCAAGACCCAAATAGACCAGCCAGTTCTACTTTGACCATTAAATTAAGAAAAAAGCCAAAACCCCCACACATATACTTCCTTACAATCCAACAACTGATCATGCAATACTCAGACAGCTTTAAAGGGTACCCAACCATAGATAATAATTTACCTTCAGTTCATCAAATCCATGACAACTGTAAAAAAGCTAATGCTTGTTCTGAATTGCTTCTAGTCTAGAAGTGAGGCAAAGTTGAAGAAGCATATGAAACTTATTCACATGGTTTTCCACTCATCATGCAACAGCTTCTGTCATCCAAAACCAGTGAAAATCAAAGGTTTTTAAAAAAGAAAGAAAGAATTTCAGCAGCTCAGGGATAAGGCAGCACAAACAGAAATTTAAAAAAAATAGTAAAATCCAATCACAACATAAAGAGAGGAGCAGAATTGAAACATTCAAGACAGATCAGAGTTGATAAGGGTCAAAAACACATGTTGCAATTTGCATAAGATCTGACAGAAGTACTATGCCCAGTGGAAAACTACACACTTCATAGGATGATTCAACAACCAGCTGACATAAATACAGAACTCCTGAAGGATATCTTGTTTATATAATGTCCAGAAGCTAGATCCAATAAGCTAAAGACAAGTCAAAGACAAGAGTATGAATACAAGAGGAAGCTGACATGAGCAAGCATTTGTCTTTTCTTCCACAAAAATCCTTCCCCATACAAACAAAACAAACCAAAACACTCTTCCTCCACCCCTCCGTCTTTCCCAGGCTCTACATCCTCCTCGCAAGCAGAGCAGGGAGATGGGCAATGGGAGTGACAGTCAGTTCATCACATGCTTTTCTTCTGCCACTGCTCAGGGAGAGACGTTCCCCAGCTCCAGCATGTGGTCCCTACCACAGGAGACAGTTCTCCAGAAACTTCTCCACTGTGAGCCCTTCCCACAGGCTACAGTTCATGAGCTGTTCCAGTGTGGGTCACATTTCCATGTGGTGCAGCCCTTCAGGAACAGAGTGCTCCAATGTGACTCCCACAGGGTCACAAGTATTACTAGGAAACCTGGTCCAGCATAGGCCTCTCCCTGTCAGGAGTCTGTTCCAGGGTGGGCTTCCCACAGGGTCACAAGCCCTCTTTCATGCATCCACCTGCTCCAGGGTGGAGTCCTCCAGGGGTTGCAGGTGGATCTCTGTTCCCCCATGGACCTCCCTGGGCTGCAGAGGCACAGCTGCCTCTCCAGGGGCTGCAGGGGAATCTGCTCTGGCACCTGGAGCACCTCCTGCCCATCCTTCTGCACTGACCTGGGTGCCTGCAGGGCTGTTTCTCTCAGATATTCTCACTCTGCTCTTCTTTGGCTGCAATTACTTCTGCGCAATAATTTTTTTGGGTTTTCATCTTAAATATGTTATCCCAGAGGCACTACCACCATCACAGATGGGTACAACCTTGGCCAGCAATGGGTCCCTCTTGGAGCCACTGGCATTGGCTCTGTTGGATGTGGGGAAAGCCTCTGGTGGCTTCTCAAAGAAGCCACTCCTGTAGCCCCCACCCGCTACCAAAATCAGGCCATGCAAAACTAATAGAGCCACATTCCCATAAGAACAACATTCCACCCTCTCAGTTGTCACCAGTAAACACCAGATTCCAGTACCACACTAAAAATAATCTGTTAGCAGGGGAAGGAGGGGAAAAAAAACCCAAGATAATAAGTAAATATTGTCTGCTTTGTTATCATTTATCTTATTCAGGTGTTCCATGCAAACTCTTTCATTTGTGCTATCAGTATGCAATTTGGGAAACTCCTGACTTCAGCATCAAGTTCTGGGGGGTGTTAAAGTGGTAAGTAATACAACAGCTCAATAGAAAATAAACCACATGGCACTCACAGAATAGAAGAAACTAACTTTTGCATTTATTTACAAAAGTCAATTCCAGTGCCTCCCTGACATCAAGATCCTCTACTTAGTAAAAAATCATGGTGATTTTTTGTTCGAAAGGTACTGTCTCTAGAAATAAATAAGTTCTTAACCTACTTATATCCCTTCACTGAATTCCCTTGTTATTTCATTGCTGCTTTTCTCACTTCTAAACATATAAATACACATACAACATATACTCATATACATTTAATATATCTGGAAGCTACGTTTCCCCATAAGAGCTAAAGATATCATCATTGAGATTTTTTATATCCACATACTTTCATGGATGATCATATCATCTCACTGTACCAGACAGGGAATATTTTTTCTGTGAATACAGGAAGGGAAGCCCATTATGTATGCTGTAAGGCTGGAGAAACAGGATGCTGGCTTCATTTTCACACGATCACCAACTTAAACAGTGCTAATGCATTTAAACTGCCATGCCAGAAAGACATGTTGCCATAGCTTTGCACCAAAAGTACTACAGTGTTTAATCATGTGTGAGGTACCAAATAAAAGCTCACATTCAGGCTATCCCATATTAAAATTAGTTATGGAATTAGCTAGCATTTTAGAAAGAAATATTCTTCCCCTTAGGAAATTTATGGCAACAGCTTGCTGACTTTGGGATACACGCATTTTTTTCAGTGTTACTGATCTCACACTTTAAATAATTTATCAACAGACTATAGACTTCTGTAATTTATAAAGAATATATCTAGGCTTCTCTGCCACCATTTCACCCACTCTTTTCAGAACAACAAAAATAGGAAGTTGACATCTCAGACAATTTGGAGGTTGCATTTTCACCACAAAAGTGAAAAGAAATGAGAGCTGGTATTTCATCAGCTTAGTCAAAATATTAAGAAAATAGATTGCACCAGCTAAAGAAGTGACTGTAGTAATGTTACTACAGAATGTCAGGGCAATTTCCCCAGCAGTTCTGTGGAATAGCTTCTGGAAAAGTTTCTCTGTTTATAAGGAAAATATAAAAGGTTGTGATAGGCTTAACCTGCAGCTTAATAACAACTTATTTCAGAGCATTCACTTTGAAAAGCAGACTCATATTTAAGTGCCTGTGTAGTGCTTAATGCAATTCTGTAGCAAATAGCTATTAAAGGAAATAACATATTTCTCCTTTTTGGGCCTAGTCTTCATGAAGTAGAAATAACAGAAAAATAAAGCATCTATAAAATATCCTATTTCTTTACTCAAGTAAATTCCTTGAGTGTGTGCCTGTAGTACCTTCCAAGTCCTTTCTACCTGCTTAAAATAATTTTTCTCCATTAACATTTACATATAGTTCCCTATATGTACATTAACATCACAGTTCTGTTTATGCACCCCAAAGAAAATGAGTTAAAATTAATTTTACAGTCTGATTTGGTCATAATAAAAATCCACAGTTTTGTAACCACTTAAACTACTAAACTACTAAATTGAAATCTTAGAAGTAACTGTTGAATACTTAGAGCTAACTGGGGACATTCACAGTATCCAAGAGATTATTTCCTTCCTTTAGCAGTTTGTGTAAAGGGGTGCTGCCCTATAGGCAATTCATAATTAATTCAACTTTGCAGGAATTCTCAGTTTCTTGAAGCAGTTCAACTAACCTACATATGCCCTTCCCTCCAGAACAGTGTTTCATTTTCCAGTGTTATTTTGAGCTAAATGTTTCCTCTGAGTATTCCTACTGGACAACTGTATTCATTTCAATTAACTATTACCTATTTGCTAAAATTATCAGAATATACATGAGGGAGTAAGTAATAACAAAAGCATTACAGTTGTAATCCTGCTTCCCATGCATGAAGGTAAAGATTCAAGTAGAAAATAAAGGAAGAATTAAGACTTATTTTCTACATGTGTAAAGACAGTAAAAAAAGAGCTGTGCACTGCAAATATGCCGGACACAATACATTTACCACTGAGACATCTCCATGATTAATTTTACTCACTCACAAAGCAGCCAGTCATTAACTTCCAACCCAGCCTATCCACAGTCTAAGAGCAGTGCACTAATCCTATCACTCCTTCTTCTCTGTCTGTTCTGCTTTTCATATTAATTGATCTCTCAGTTTTATGCAGTGAAACAACTGGATAAACATATCCAACAAGAACATTTGTCTAAGTAGGAAGCTATACCCAAGTACCACATGTGCTACCCACACACTTGAGGAAAAAATGACACTGTTCCATCACAGGGTTATGCATTACAGAGTCAAATACAGTCAAATAAGAAGTGAAACATTTAGGACAGAGTAGAACACTATTCAGGCTTCTCAAGAGCAGTGCAGTTCCCACAGCAATCAGTCATTTAAACAGGATGCATAATCTACACTGACAAGTCCTCTGAACACTTGGACAGGAAACCCATGAAACATCCTTTCAGTTTAGAAACGAGTTGTTCAAAGACAGCTGTGTCCTCCAAGAACTACCAGGAGAATAAAAATAATGCCATACTATCAAAATGGAAGACAAAATTTTTTAAAAAATGTAATCAGCAATGGAAAACACAAAAATTCTGAAACAGACCCCTGAGACTCTCAATTGTGACACGTAGCTGGAAATCATGCTAGTAAGTACAGGAAAAATGTGCATGAACCAGAACCTAGAACTAGTCTAGCTCAGCACAAGAAACCAATACCTCATCCATGAAATTGACCTTAAAGCCAATAAGAGAGATAGCGAGGACAGCAGAGGTGCTGACTGCCCAACCTTAATAAAAGCAGAAACATAAGACATCATTCATGTACCACATTCCTTTCAGACTCTCTTTGATTGCATTAGCTGCCCAAAGGAACAAGCTTTGGCCCCTTGTTCCCACTGCAGCCCAGCTGCACAGATAGAAGATGGTCATTTGCCTCTCCATTTGCCCAAAAACCCCACTCTCCCACTAATCCACATAGAAGCTGTTCTTCCTGTGATCACAAAGAGTACAAAACATCTATGTTTTCAGAAGAAAAACAAAAAGCAGATGTCATCCACACGAGGCAGCAAGAGTGACAAGACAGCAGGACAAATGCAGCAAGCTGTAAAATTGTTCAAGAGGCCACCACTGTACTCTCACCTTCGAAAAACAAACCCAGCTACACCTTACAAGACTGCATAAAAAGGAAGTTAATGTAAAAAAGTTTGTTTAAAAATGACAAGTTCAGTGTCATCACAAATGAAAGAAATTAAAGTAGTACATAGTTTCTTTAAAGCAATATGGTTTTAACAAAGCTAACTTCCCCGTAGAAACTGATGCTTTCCAACCCATGACTTTAGACACCAAGAATTATAGTAAAGAACAGGCAATTAAAACTAAGAAATTTCAAAAATGTTTAGGAATCAAGGTCTGGTCTCCAACATGTAAAACATGAAGCATATAGCCCTTCAGCCAAAAAGGAAGGAAGTTATATGGATACCCTTAACAACAGTGTTAAGATTTCTCCAAATCACAGCAAATTAAAAATAGAACAATCCAACCAATCCATACAGCACATAAAATTTTCAGTCTACTCATGTAGTTGCCCTTGGCACATTCCTAACACTAGGCAATTCAATTCTTTCTGCAGAACTAAGGGAGCTCAGAAGTAAAATGAATATAGAAAATTAAATGTCAGAAGCATTACGGTGGGATTTCCATCAAAACTAATGATGCTTCCTTCCAGGAATCTGAATGACTGAATGAAACATGTTTCTTTATTTGCTTTTGTTCCTAGTGACATGTGTATCCCGTGAAGCAACATCATTCATAGCTTCAGTGGTCTAGTAATATTTTCCCCCATTGAAGTAACTGCCTTGCTACTTTTTAGAGCTGATAATTCAATTCTTCAAGGTTTTTCTTTCACAAGACACTTCCATTAGGACAATATTGCCTTTAAGTCTTCCCATAAATTAACACCAATAAAATTGCCTTTTAAAGAAATTAAAAGTATTGGCTTGTAGGAGGACAGGAGCAAAAATCAGGTCACCTGAACTAGGTCATCCATTTATACCTCTATTTATCTGGTACTTTTTGGGAAACATTCTTCTCTACTTGATCTTTTTAGCTGTGTAAGAATTTTTTCATTCTAAAGCTGATGACAAAAGAGTAGCTAGAACAAGGCCCTCAGGGACACCAGCAGTAACTTTCCTATGCAAACCTCAGTGACTGAAACATCCTGACACAAGTATTCAGAGACACTTTAAAACAACAGTTTCCAACCCAGAATGGCAGCCCTAAAGCCTGACAGACCTGACTGTGCTCTTCTGCTCTTACAACTCTTTCCTTACCTTGCTGCACTCTCAGCCTCCCTAGTAAAGCTACTGGCTTTGCACTCATATTGTCTCACCAATACTGGGTCTGAACACAATCTGCTTTCTTGAAGACGCAGAGGGACTCCAGACACAGCTCCAACAATACAGCCGCTCTCTGGGGCTCCAGGTTCCAGATCCAAAACTCCACAGCCATACCAGAGTGCTCTCCTTTCATAAACACATTCTGATTGCTCAAATTTGAACAAGCAATTCAAGGGTTTATATTAGCAAGTTATTTTGCCAGATGAAGCAGGAAAACTAAGAGCTTAATCTCTCTGCAACATTCATATGCTAGTTAAAAGAAATAGAAATGCATATACTTGGTTCATTTATGGCAAACACACACAGCTGAGTTATCCAAGCCTGTGCTGGCCACAGCAATTGTGGAGTAAAAGAGCTTGAGGAAAACACCAGGATGCAAACACTTCACTTCCTAATGGCACAAAGAGCTCCTGCTCTACCTAATTCACTTGTGCTTTACTCAGTTCCTTATCTGACCTTTAACACTGATGCCTCTCCCTAACTGAAGGCTGTTTTATAAGGCCAAGAAAAAATAAACATCATCTACCATCTGATTTCACTTCTAGAAATGCACACCCAAGGTATTCCTACAGTTTCACGTTTTCCCAGCATTACTATTTTGCATTACTATGTTCCCTATGTCAAAAAGTCCTTTGTACTAAGTATACTATAGTCAAACTGTAGCTGTGCACAATGGAAAACCCACAAATCTTAAATAGTAACAATGAAGAAGATAAAACATAATTTCTGTTTATTACAAACCAATGCCTTTAAGAGATGAATATAGAAGCCTCAGACTTTTGTTGCACTCATGATCTGAATATCTGCTCAACCTTCCCCTGCTTGCAGAGTTGATAACTTATATTTAGCTATAAAAGCATCAAGGAAAAACAGTCTGAACCTACTGCAATTTTAAAGTAAATTACATGCAATCCAAATCAAAAAATTCATACTATAGATCAGTGACATATATGCAGAGTAAGACACAGACATAGAACTATACACAAATACATAAGCCTCTACATGGAGCTACAGAACTGTAGATTGGAGTATAAGGTTGATGAATTATGGTAACATGAGACACATCCATGTATAGGTATCTACTGATATGTATCTATCTATATACACCTATAACTAAATACAGCAAAAGTTGCTGTAGAATTGAGGTAAGAATAAAAACAAAGGATGTATTTGACATACTATTTAAATTATTTGGAGTGTATGTGGTATGCCATGAGGTGCAAGGCCAACATTACCATTTGTTCCTCCTGAAAAATTCTTTAATCTGCAAAATCCATACACAACCCTTTATTCCATGAGAACAGTAGACTTACACACTGCTGTCTTTGGAAAATGAGCAAACAGAACTTATTACCACACAAGATATTTGACACAACCCAGAGCATTGCCTAACTGATTTGGTTTAGTTTCGTGTGCTGAAAGAACAGCAATTTTAGGCAGAGCCTGCAAGTTCTTATACCCCAGGGTCACTACAGCAGCTTTGTGGTTGTATTCAACTGCCTCTATGAAAATTCAGAATGGCATCTTTGAAGCAACAGAAACAGCACCCATTTCCTTAGAAGGGGACAAAGAAGCTGAATATTTAAACTGAATGATTGTTCATGTAAAATTGTATTTTCATATAACACTGAATAAACAGTATTTCACAAAATTTCAGAAGCCTCTAAAATTTGGGTTTACTGAAATGACTATTCAGTCACATTGCTCCAACCAGATCTGGTCCATGTAAAAGAAGCTTTATGAATGGCCTAGATGACTATAACCTACACAATGAACTAATGTGCTGGGGTGTGCCCCCCACATAGAAATTAACAGCATCTAGCTGAAATACAATTAATGGAAACAAAACTTTAAAAATACATTTGCATGCAAATTTAAGCATAACATGAAAGGTGACTACTAACAGATCCAATACTTAACCCTGAAATGATAAAAATGCACAAGGCATATCTAAAGTGACAGCTGCCTATGACCTATTAACTCATTGCTATGAGCAGAGTTTCTTATAACTGATCAGCTGTACAACGCACTTACGGGTCATTTTCTCCAAGGCAATTACTCCTTCTGTCACACTTTAGGGAAAATAAGTGCTCCAAACAGTTGAGGTTTTTTCAAAAGAACCCAATTTACAAGAATTCCATGCAAACCTCTGTTAACACCAATTAAATCTTGGATTTGAAGTTTCAAGAAACAGTTGACCATCTAATTGATTCTACCAAAGCCTTTTTTCCAGTTTAACCTTTGCAGATACAAATAGTATCTCTTGAAAAGCATGCATTTTATAACACATGACAAAGCATTAGTGTTTCTAACCATCTATTACAAGCATGAAACTCATTAAATAGATACTAGAAAACATTGCTTCCAAAAATGTCTATTCAGTGGGACCTAAAAAAAAAAAGCAGAGACAGTAAAAAAAGATAAATGTTTTATAAGTTTCCAGATTATATGCCTGCCTTATAAATTTGAAAGATATCTTCACAGACGCTCAAGAGGGGCACTAATAGTATTTGAATCAGAAAGGCTTATGCAAATGCACATTAATACACAGACAAGCTCTTAAGAGGGGCATTTCTGAAGTGCTACAGTTGAATAGGTATTTCCGGTATCCCTAATGCTGTTCCAGAACCAGAACAAAAGCTATGTCATGACTGGCATCTGTATGTGGACTTTCACTATGTATCTTAGTAATTTTAATCAGTGATTTAGTATAGTGTAGATTTCATTCATTTTAAGCAACCTTTAAGCACTTTAGAAATTGTGCCTTTTCCGGAAAAAAAACCACCAACAAACAGTACAAAGACAAAAACCTCCAAAAACACACAAAGCAAGTTTTCTAACATCTGGTGTAGCACTTCCTATGATCAGCTACATTTTATCCTTACGAGTCAAACACATTCATCTCCCATTTTTTTAAACAGCATTTTCACAAAACAATCAGTTCAAAGCGCTTAAATATGAAAATGTCAAGACCAAAACCAATTAGAGGTAAAAAGCATAGAAACTAGTTCTTCACCTGTTCCAAACCATTCAAATTCCCTTTCGTAGTTCAGAAAACAGCACCTTGAGTACTTTACTGTTTCCAAACCTAAATGTTTCAGCTTAGACAGATTGAACAGAATACAAACACACAATATTCAGTTGGGTTAATTATCTGTGCCCCCTCGAATGAAAGGTATAAAGAGATCTGCGAGTAGGTGTAACATAGTTGTTTAAAAAAAAATTATTATTATTTAGACTGATGATTTAAGACAAGATCATTTTAACACCACTACCTCCAAACAGCAACTGAGGGTCCTCTACACAGTATCCATCACCAGAAAAAAAAAATTCTCAGCCACATACTGTGTTCTACGACATTAGATTAGCCAAATGTGTAACTCAAAAATGAAGCAAGACAGTCATATATCAGAAAACAACTGAAAAATCTGATTTTTGATGGTAAAGCTTCACACTAATCATATTTCAGTTCTCCTATAACAATAGCAACCCATATCAAACAAGGGAAATGAGAAGGTCAGAATGCAGTCATGACTATAACGTAAGAAAACAAAAATGTGTTAATTGTGGTAAATTAATTTTTTAAAAAAAAAATCAGCAAATAATATTTACCAAGGTCTTTCTAAATTCTAGAATAGTTGTTTTCCTCCATATGGAACTTTGACTTCTCACCCTTGTTAGAAGACACATGATGTAAGTAAGACACATGTTTGTTACAAAAAGATGAGAACCTAGACCATGCTGGTTGTATTCATACAGCATGAAACACCAAGAGGAAGCAATCTATACTTATTTCCTTCTACCCAAATAGCAATATCAGCAAAAGCCCAGGAAAAAGTATACTCCTGGATGTACTGCAACCATAGTAGCAAAATCCTAACCTATATTATTTTAGGAAAAAGCCCACTTGCCCCATATTCACACATACATGATTACTGGCAAGGCTCACAGACATGTCTGTCCAGTTTTCAAACTATCCACTTAATTTAATCCTACCCGTGCACACCCAGAGCACTGAAGTGATCTACTAATAAATCCTGCTTACTTCCTAGTGCAAATTAATTTAATACATTTGATTTCCAGTAACAAACTTGCTACTGGTGCCCAGATTTAGAATTTATCTTGTTTTCGGGGGGAGGTAGGGAGGCAGTGGTGGAGTGGGTAATAATCAACTTTCCACCTTCCAAGAGGAAGTTGTTTCCAGGTATGTCAATGGCATTATTAAATTGCAGTCTTAGTCATCTACTCTCTGGACTTTCAATAGCAATCAGCCACGCTTATCATCCTACCTATGTGCACACCTCTAGCTTCTCTACCCTCTCCTCCAGCACTCCTTGGCACCCAGCACGTACTTTTAGTTGATTCACTCAGACCTATATACAACTCTTTAAGCCTATTACTCAACACATTCAAAGGCAATAAAGACCTAAAGGTAAAGAATTGTTTTCATTTGCAGTCACCCACTATGCCATTCATATTTTAGATTCCATTTTGACTTGGAAATGAAGCAATGAGTAACAGCAATTCCTATTCCACAAATTTGCCGCTATTTAACAGCCACAGTGCACATCCTGCACTTAAATGAGAAAACACAACTTCCTCCCTTCTCACTCCTCAAAAAGTAGCTACTAATTCTTTAACTGAACAGAATACTGTAACTTATATCCCCTTTACCTCTCTTTCCTTCTTCCTTTTCAATCATTTCAAAGAACAACTATGGCTCTGTTAAGACAGCCAAATACACCCTAAAACACATACCCCAAAAATCCCAAAATACCTCAATACATTCATAGTGAAAAAAAATTTGAAAATCGGCAATTATGATTCTTGTCATCACACTAATCTATGTCTGCTTTACTAAATAAAGGTGAATATTAGAACTGAAGATCCTAATTTTTATGATCCTGGTTTTCCTTTAATTTCTGATACAAAAATCAAATATGAAAGTTTGAAATACAAAGTGTTAAGAGGACAAAAGAAATTTTCAACACAATTCTCCCTGAAACATTTAACACTCTTTCAGGTAATACATCTTTCTCCTGAAATGTCTTGCCCATTAGTTCCTATAATCGTATTTTCCCATTTTTACCCATATTCTCTTGTCTTACTGCTGCAGGAAAGCAATGGGAAAACTCACTGTCTATACCACTGAAAGCTACAGAAATATGCTGTCAAATAGAGAAATTGAAACAAAAGCTATTTTTCCACACAGAGGTGCCACTGCTTCAAAGAACAGATGATAAAAATATGTATTGTATATCATTTGACTACAACAAAGCTAAAATATCAGGATAATTATCAGATATGAAATGGTAGAGGTGGATTAGGAGATCTAGAACAAAGTACTTAACATAGAGATTATTAAAAATGTCCCGCATTTTGCACTAGTCTAGGCCAGCCGTTCTGTAAGGTATATATAATTTACATGAACAAGATGGACTCATCAGTACAAGACAAGATATAAATTCGGGTTAAATAGCAATTATATTATTAAAACTATAACTTCATGAAAAGCGTCTGTCAAATTCTGTAACCTCTAAGCTCTCATATGAAGATTTTAGAAAGGTCCTATCGCTCCAATGCCGTTCTTCATTTCACACGTTTCTCTCTTCCTTTCCCACACGCTCAGATGTTTCAGCAGCATAGTTTTAGTATTTGCAAAATCCTGCCCAAAGAGCGTGGCCGATTTCCCACGGGCTCCCTCCCCACCCTGGATGAACTCGTTACTTCCCAAAGTCCACTTCCTCTTCCACCCCTGGACCTGCCAGCGCTCCCAACGCCCCTCTCCGCCTTGCGCAACATCCGCGGCCTCCTCCCCACATTTCGGACAATCTCCGATGCGACACTTACATTGAGATTTATTTTTTTTTTTTGTTCCCAAACCACTAGCACAGACTGACAGCTTAAAGGGCTAACGATGTGATTCTAATCCCAAAGAGCATAATGAAACGAGCTACAAAGGCAGATACGGAGGGCACTAACCCGCTCTCCTTCAGCTCTTCCGTGGGTCAAACTGCCTTTTGATAGTAAGTATTTAAATGATATTGAAAAGTGCCAGCAACATCTGCCCAATCAAAATTATTGTTCACATCTCAGACGAGCAGTTCAAAAGATAAAACTCCCGAGATATTTTAACAGCCTAATTAAGCAGCTAAAATAAACCAGGAAAATCACTAATTCTCCAACAGAATTCTTCCCCGAGCGCACACGTTAACCAAAGGCTGACGGTGAACTGATCTGGAAGGAAGAAAGGACGAGGGATACAGGCAGGGCTGTGATGGGGGATGGGAGATGTTAGCGAAGGGAAGATGAATATTCCTCCAAGGACTATCAATACATTTAACACATCTCCTCGGAAAGAAAGCTCAAGCAGGCACCTACAGGGGCAGATGAAAGGAGAAGGAGGGAAGGAGTGCCCGATTATCCCCAGTTGACATCGTAGACGGCACCCCTGCAGAAAAGGGGCTGCAAGGGCGAGGAAGCGCTCGCAGCCCCCCCACCCCGCCTGTCCTCTTTATGTGCTCAGGGAAGCAGCGGGGCGGGCGGACGAGGAGCCTCCCGGTTAATTTTGCAAGAACCGATGACCAGCACCTCGCCAGGAGCGGGGAAGGGCCGGGACCGCGGTGACAAACCTCCTGGGGCTGGGGGGCAGGAAGGAGACTGAATCCAGGCGGACACTCTCCCTCCCCCGCCGAGCTCCGAAGTGCTGGTGAGCACGGGGAGCCGGCCGAGCCCCGGGGCACACAATAACAAGTCACCCCCAGGGATGCGACGCCCGCCCGCCCCGACACCCCCTCGCTGGCGGGGGGATGGGGAAGGGGCTGCGGGTCACCCCCCCAGCCCGGGGGGAGGCAGGAGCCCCACCCGCCCCGCCCGCGCCACCGCCCCTCACCATGAAGTCGCTGGCGAAGTTGTCCTCCCCATTGTGGTCCGTGTCCTTCATGGCCTGGACTCGCTTAATGAATTTCCTCAGGATCTCCTCCTGGCTCATCCTGCCCCGCCGGCCGCCCTGCGGAGCGGGAGCCCCGGCCGCCCGCCCGCTCTCCGTCCGGAGCCCTCTCCGCCGCACGACCCGTCACCCGGCTGCCTGCCTTCCTTCCCTTCCCTGCCTCGCCTCTCCCCCGCCCGGGCCTGCCCGCGGCCTGCTGGCTCCGCTCTGGCTCCGCTCCCGCCCCGCTCACGGCCGCCCGGCCGCCCGCTCCATCCTCCCCTCCCTCCGCCCGACCCTCCCTGGAGCCGACACGGACACGACACGGCCCCTCCTCCTCCACCCCAGCGCACGCGCGGTGCCCGCCCCGCGCCGCCCCCTCCCCTGTGCCCCGCCCCGGCAGCGCTCTGAGCCCATTGGCTCCCCCGACCGCCGCCTCGCCCTATTGGCGGCCGCGCACGCCAATCACCGGCTCGCCGGGCTTCGAGAGAGCGTTCGCTGGGCTCCTCGCCTCGCCCCGCTCCGCCGTCCCCCCCCCCTCCCCCCGTTTCCCGTGGATGGGACCGCCCGAAGGGCGCCTCATGGAGCGCTGGAAGGGACCACTTGGCGCGCGGGGGGGAGGCTGAGCGCCGTTTCCCCTGGCTGGAGCACAATGGGCGGCGGTGGGTGCCCGCGGCGCCGCGCCGGGAGGCAGCGGCATGTCGGGACTTGTAGTCGCGACTGCGCCGCATCCCGGGGCTGGGGGCTCACGCAGCATCCCTGTGAAACGCCCGGATCAGAAGGGTCCCGCCCCGGCTGGGTAGCCCGCAGCCCTGGGAAGTGCCGGGGGACCCCTGCGGCGGCGGTGCCGAGGCGCGGCGGCGCTGGACGCCGGGCAGCGAGCGGGAAGATGGCGGGGCGGGACGGGACAGGGCAGGGGACGGGTACGGGCGCGGACACCTGGCCGGGGATCGCTTCCCGGGTATTTGTATGTATGTATATTACATATATATATGTATGTGTGTTTGTATATTAATTATATATATATATTCAAGTGTATATTCTTTATGAATTGTATATATGCGTGTATATATTTGTATGTGTAGATAGATAGATAGATAGATAGATAGATAGATAGATAGATAGATAGATAGATAGATCTACTTAATAAGGATGTCCGCAGGTGAAGCTGAATCCTGGAAGTGCCGCCCGCAGGTGTCCGCGGGCTCAGGGCCGGTGCCAGGCGGGGAGGGTCCCGCACGCCTCGGCACCGCAGCGAGAGCTCAGACACTCCACGCCTTCCTATTTTAAACATAGCCTAAAATCTCTTCCCTACGTAGTGTTGGAGGATTTGGCAATGCGCTATTTCATTCTTATATGCTATATGGAAAAGTTAAACTGCTTCATGTTTGGTGTCCTGATGACATTTATATCTTCTGCTTAAGTAAAACAATTGTAGAGGTGTGAGTATGCATAGCTTCATATAGCTTAATAAAGATCTCAAGTGGAGTCCTTTAAAATGTAGTTTTATTGGTGAAGATCTACACGGCCTTGAGTGATGCTGTTGATCCAGTAAAACTTTGTCACACAGGCAGATAATAACGATCCAAGCTGAGAAGCAAAACCTGGCTAAGTCACTCCTTCCCAATCGCCAGTTCTTTACTCCTCATTCCCTGTCCTGGGAGTGTGTGGCGCTTGCAGTCACACCAACAACCCCTATCAGACAGGACATCGAACCGGCTCAGGGAACTCAGTCAGCTGCAATATAAGCCCATAGAAAATCGGTGTGTTTTCTTCTCTGATCATTCCATTAATCTGGCTTTGCTACCTGTGAAGAAACCTACAAAAAGCTTGGTCTTCCTGTGTTGCTGTAAGATATTGTTTTAGAAGGCTGCCAAATCATACCACCTTCCCACCAGAATTAGTACAATGGCACATTACCACCCTCAGCCCAATTCAGTGCCCACCAACTCACCATCTTCCTAGGGGAGGCAAGTTTTGAGACATGGCATAGGAGCCTGAGCTGCAGCTGCTGCTGCATGGACAATTTCCTTCTCCTGCATCTGCTACAGATGCAGCCATCTCTGGCAGAGGGGTAGGCTGGAAAATTGAGAGGCTTAGCATCTTCTCATGACTTGCTGCAGACTTCAGCATCTTATTAAGGGGTTGGGTTTTTTAGCTGTTGATGTTCAGCTAATATATAGGAGACATAAGGACACATGAAGGAGCTGGGAAAGGGCATCAGTTCTGTGCTGAGGTTTAGTGAAGCCTGAGCACTCCACAAAAACACATTAGCTGTCAAAGCTCAGTCTCCTCTCCATATCCTTTGCACCAGCTTCCATAAAAAGCTAATCAGTTGGGCCTGGAGAGCCACAAGGGTACCTGCTTTTCTTGTTTTAATTCCTCTCTTCCTTCTTTTCCTTCTCCAAACATCATTTTCTACAATACCAAATGCAGCTTTAAAGGGAAAGACAGAAATTAGAGAGACCAGAGACCAGGATAGCTGGGACTTGGATCACCAGATCGTTTTTCCATGTCACCTTGATGGATTTCCACCTGCTTAGGAAGGTTGCTGTTTGCTCAGCAGTTCTCCTGGCAAACCTGCTCCCAGTGCCAGATGGCAGGTAACTTCAGAAAAGTGATACTTGCGAGTACACAACCAATTAATGAAGTCTTGAATGTTATATGGTTTTCTTCATTTATTCACACAACTGATTTATAGAGGAGGAAAAGAAAGATCATGATGAATCTGATATCATTATTGCCTGACACAGAAAGGACCAAGTTGTCAGTCTGGCTTCATTCACAATCCGCAACAGAACTGTAATAAACTGTTGTAAACCAGTGAGTGTAACCGTGACCTTTCATTCGGTTTAACTGATAAGGTTATACGGTCTCAGAATACAAAAAATGTTGAATGTGTCACAAAAAAATTGGCATGTGTCACTAGCCAAAATAAAGGTATATATGAAACAAAGAAATTAGGAATAGCGTGCAGAACTGTGCCTGGCACTGTCTGCCTGTACACGTGTACCTGTACCCGTGAGAGCTGCAAACCAAATAGCACCAGTTTTATTTCCCACAGCCCTGCAAATGCTGCATGAGGTTGTCTCATGTCTGTGCTATGAACAGACACCTAAAGCCTCAGCAGCAAAAATAGCACTTTAACTCAGACTTTTGATCTGAGGCTCATACTATCTGGGTTAACCCCAGACATCTGACCACTGCAGCATGTGTGCATGAGTGCATATTTGTGTAGCTGTAGGAGAGGGGTGGAAAAACAGATACACAGTGTGAATTACTCACCCTATAGATAGAACAGGAAGTTTCAACCCAAATCTGTAGAAGAAAATTCTAGTTTTGTCTTAACAATCCATACAAGTACAGTCCTTGAAGAAAAGCAAGTAGATTGCCTACAGCTTCTCTGCTATAATCTCATTTTGCCTTGCCGTGCACTACTCCAGCTCCTGTAGGGAAGGAAGACAGACA
Source organism: Poecile atricapillus (assembly GCF_030490865.1). Taxonomy (NCBI): domain Eukaryota; kingdom Metazoa; phylum Chordata; class Aves; order Passeriformes; family Paridae; genus Poecile; species Poecile atricapillus. Next base: position 11,954,388 of record NC_081289.1, read on the forward strand.
GTTTTTTCTATTCCAAGGTGACTTCTCATGTTCCCACAAGGTAAGCATGGTGTAAATTGGTAAATGTGCTTCCTGGCCTGCATACCATGGTGCTGCACATCCCAGTTTACCAATCTTCGGAGGTTCCCCTCAAGGTGAGATGGAGCACAGGCTCATGTCAAAGCTGTTTGGCTTCAATGCCTCTGTGGCTTGGAGCTGTGTTCAAACTCAGCACACATATCTACCCAAAAGTGCATTTCAGAAAGAAATCAAAGAACTGTGGTGGGAGGGAAGGGTGAAAGAACCCTACAGCTCTGAGTAAGGGCATCACCTCCTACAGTTTTAATTCCTCCTTTGTCCATCAAAATAAGACCTTGTGTATTCCTTGTAGTTTCATGTGACTACATTACAATGATTGCTCACTTTGCCACTGGCTTCTTTGCAATTCTCTGCAGATTCATAGACTTTCACTATTTGGAGTAATGCAAAAGAACCATAATGTACCATTACACTTTATGATGTTGTATAATTAATAATGTAATACTGAAATTGTAATTTAATTATGATCAATATATCCTATACATGAAAGCATAATTAATTTTATCTGTATTGGGTGTCTGAAAAAATTTTGTAATCAAAATTATTTAGGATAAAAAATAGATGCTAGCATTTGTAGATTTCATAATAATGCTCCTGAAATATACTTTAAGTGCAGTTAGTTGGAAGTTTTCTAAAAATGTGGTGTTTCAATGGAAAATGCTGTTTCTGTAAAAGTTACATTTTCCACAGGAAACAATTTTGCCAATGTTTTTCTGCTTTCTGACAAAAACAATGCACTGTTAAACTTACAGATGCAGAAATGTCTTTACCATTGAAGTCAGCACAACTTGGGTTAGGGACTTAGCACATGAAAGAACTGGAGCACGGAGTATAAATGCCAGGAAGCCGTTGAACAGCTCAAGGGTACACATAAAAACTAAGTCCAAGCGAAACATTTGTCTTTGATCTGACAAACTGAAATGCAATGTGTCTTTCCACAAATGTCAAAATGTTTCATGCTGCTTGAAAATAGTTAAATGAAACATTAAGGAATACCAGGATCACATACTTTTTGTATACTCTTATCCTCAAAACATTTCAGTATCTAGTCACTTTTGTTTCCGAAGTGAATAAAAATAATGTATCAAGTTTTCTGGCTACAATTTAGCCACTTAGATGATTAGTAACAAACTAAAAGACAGCAACCCCCCATGAAGTCTCAAAATGCTAATTTTGAAAACAAAAGGCATTGTGGACAATAGATCTGTGTAAAATACGTACTATCTCTGGTATACTACAAATAAATTTATTTTCTGATTTAAACCTGAAACTAATCTCATTTTAAATGAGTCATAAAGACCTGATCAGTGTCTGTATAATATGTTCCATTCATATTCATTAAGTGCCATGTGACTGCTGGATTTCTTGACATTTGCCTCTATTACTCTCAGTTCAGCAATGACAGACCCCTCTAAATACCACTGAAAATACTCCTACTACAATTTAATTTTACCTGGCTTGGTTAGTTTTTACTATTTATTTACCATCATCTGGGATTCATTGTGTGATATTGCTAAAACCCTTCAAATGTAATATTTCTTAGGCAGGTAGCAAATATTTTAGACCAGAAATACTGAGTTTCATGATCAGTGCATATTTTGGAATCCTGTCGAAGTGTAACATACAACCCCACACCCAATACGAACACAGTTTCAGTACATAGAAGAAACTTTGTTCTTGCTGCAGCACTTTCTGAAGCACCATTGAGGTTTAAAGCGGTTTTTAGGTATTGCTAGCATGCAACTGAAACAAAAATAAGAGTGTGCATTATGATCATAAGCATAATCTTCTACCATGACCAGTTTTAAAAGGCAAACAGCTATGAAACACTGTCCAGACTTAAAATGTTGCTTTTTTTCTTTTTTCTAAATTTCATTTAATTAAAGATTGTTTACCGAGGTACTTCTTTGATTTTTGTGAGTGGAAAAAAAAAAGTTTCAGAATACAATCAAGATTTTCTGCAAGTTTTTAACAATATTAAAATAAATAGGGTATGGGTTTCAAATTAATTGCCGTGTCCCCTTTTGATAGCTGCTGTTCAACAGCCTCACTGTAAAGCCATCCCTGAGAGGCCCGATGACTGTTACTTATACACGTCACTATTAATGCAGTAGGAGACCTGCTTTGTGTTATTGGATCAGGAAAAGCAGGAGCCATTTTCCATCTGTATCTTTTGACCTTATTAAAACTGGACATAGAATTTCTGAAGTCTGTCTTGTGCCGCGGCTGTGCCTCTGAGCCAGGGTGACGGGGCGTGGGTTGCTGCGGGCCAGCTGCAGCACTGCGGTGGGCTGCTCCTCATTTGCCTCCTTGTGACAAAGCTTTCCTCGAGGGTATTCCCCGGGCACAGCCGCAGCACATCTGAAATGGAAATAGCGGCAGCAGAAGGTAAGCCTGTGTGCAGGCCATGCTAGGTATTTGTGCTCTCAAACCTTTGCCTGCGAGTATCGGAAAGAGCATAGTTTAAAAAACTGGTGTGTTTAAAAGACACCAGGGAAGAATCTGAATGTGATTTTGAAATGGGTAATTGAATAAAAATGAAGTTTGCAGTATACCTTGGAAAAAAAAATAAAAATCTTAGTCTGAAATTTTGCATTGATGAATCCAAAAGGTTGCTAAAAACTGAATGAGCTTTGCTTCATTTATCTTGTTCAGTTATTATGAAACACCCTCGAGAACAAAGAATTAACCAGTTCTATTTCAGGGTTCATATCTACTAGCATAGCAATATTTGTATCACCCTTAAATAAACCTTAGACTTGTTTGTCTACAGTTTTACATTTATCAGTACACATTAAAGGATTCCCACTTCGCTAAAATGAATCTTTACTGAAAATAAAACAAAAAACGTGCCAGACAGAATCTGAGCCAAAATTATTAAATGCTGCTTTTTTACCTGGCATGAGTATTCTCTGGATGCACATACTATTCTATTTTATTCTGAAAAACTTATTAAAATAATAACAAGGACAGAGACTGATAATGCATTAGATGGGCTGGTGAAACTGAGCTCCCTAAGAGTTCCTCCTGTGAAATGCCTGCTGTTATGACCACTGGTAGTCATAATGGCCAGTTCAGACTCTCAACTATTTTGTAGATTTAAAAAAAATTATATTTTTAATAGTCTCTTCAGGGAAATAGTAAGTTTGGAAAACAATACCAGATGGGAAGGGAAAAAAAAACCCCAAAACCTAAAGATACCACTCCCCCTCAAGTCCACAGAAATTATACTATAGGGAACCACCCTATATATGACCAGTTCTGTTTATATATTAACGTCAAACAAATATGGGTACAGTTCTGACTTTATTATCTAACATGAGTTTTCTCCCAGCACTTCAGTGAAAGGTTTGCTGTTATATCTATGCATTATAGCAAAGTGACATAAGCCCAGCATATACTGTGTCCAACAATATTCATATTTCATTATCAGAGAGCACAACAATAGTTCCATTGTGTAGGGCAGCTCTCCTTGGAGGTGGAAGGAAGGCTGCACACAAGCTTCCAGAGTGGTCCAGAAATACGATGGTGACACCAGACTGGCTCATGTAAACAGGAAATCAAACCAGGATGTAAACTGGACTGCTTCCATATTCAGTAATATTTAGCTAAAAATAAACAGTTTGAATAGAGGTAGGAAAGCCAATTCTCTCTGTAAACTAATTTTTCAGCTTGAATTTTTCAAGACCTGATAGAAAATTTCAAATAAAATGAGTGTTAATGTTGCTCTATCAATATGTCTGTAATGAGATTGCAGTAACTTCCAGAGGGCCTATTAGAGTGAAAAGGACAATGGAAAGTCTCTTTCCAGAGAATAATAAGGACTTAGAGATGAAGACTGAAAAGAGATACAACTGATCTGTATCAACAGATTACAAAAATCAAGAAGAAAGAAGTTCTACTTAAGCTAAAAGACAATGTAACCATAAGAATAAATAAATACAGACCATGAAATCTAGAACTGCTGGGCCATCTCACTCTGAGAAGAATAAGGGGTTCTCAATCAGCACACAGAGTGAGGAGGAGGAGCTGGAGGTTTGTTTGTAAGCATATTATCTAATGCTATTGTTGTCTTCAAGGCCGTGTGGAGTTCACCTAGGAGTTCCTCTGCAGTCTCAAGTTCCTTATGAATTCTCTGACTGTTGAAATTAGGCCAAACTGCTCTCCAACTTTAGGAATAGGTGAATATAGGGTAAGAACTAGAAAAGAACAGCAAAAGTCACTAGGTAAATCACATGCCATCACATGTAAACCTGAATATAATCTAATTAATAACACTGTCAAGCTTCATCTCCAAATAAATCACATTATTTGCCTCCACTGGCCACACAAGAAGACTGTTCCAAAACCTCAGTGTTATCACTCTGGGAGGTTTTTCTTATTTTCAACCTCAGTTTTTCAAGGGAATTCTGTCCAGCACAAAATACCTCTTCATCACAATCATCTTTGTTTTACTCTATTAGAAAAGTTACGCTTTTGCTCTATTCTTATGCCTAAACTGCTCATCATTTCTAGCAGGGTCTTCTTCATAGCTGGAGAGTCAAATTAATTCTTTAAGATGAATCAGTCTTTCTCGGACAGGGAAGATTAGTTACGTGCCAAGTTCCAGATTATTGAAAAACTTCCCTAACCTCTGCATCTGCTTGCTGAGGATGAAGGCTAAAAGATACAATGAGTGTCTAGTGATTAGTGATAGTAATTCTGAAGGAAAATAAGGAAACAAAGGAGGAAACTTTTTGGTTAGAGTTTCACTGCTGCTCATCAAGAGCAGTATGTCACTTCCCAGAGCTATGCTTGCTGCCTGAGAGCAGCAGCAAGGAATGGCCAAAGGTTCTCTAATGGGTGGCTGTCATTATTCCCACCTGAAGTACTGCATCTGGCTCTGAGGTCCTCAGCACAAGAAGGACATAGACCTGCAGGAGTGAGTCCAGAACAGGGCCACCAAGATGGTTAGAGGAATGCAGGACCTCTCGTACAAGATAAAGTTGAGAGAATTGGGATTACTCAAGATGGAGGAGAGAAGGCTTTCATGTGATCTAATTGTGGTCTTTCAGTACCTGAAGGGAGCCTACAAGAAAGATAGAGAAAGACTTCTTACAAGTCCAGGTAGTGATGGGATATGGGGGAATGGATTCAAACTGAAAGGCAGTATGTTTAGATTAGATATTAGAAGGAAGTTCTTTGCAATGAGGACGGTGAGACACTGGACGAGGTTGCTCAAAGTTGTGGATGCCCCATCCCTGGGGCAGGCCAAGATGAACGGAGCTCTAAACGACCTGGTCTACTGAAAAGTGTCCATGTCCATGTTGCAACAGGATGATCTTTAAGTTCCCTTCCAACCCAAACCATTCATAGCACATTCCGTTAACAGCTAATCAAGGCTTTGGCATTGCCACAGACTATGTGACATTGGAATAGGACCCAGAAAGCAAATAAGCCAACTGACCTAGCCTTCAAGGAGGGCTCTTTCATGAGAAAACAGTCCATATGATCCAATCTTGTCACCTCAGGCCCACTGGAAATGTTGGATTAGTAAATAAATAAGGTGCCCAGTTTTTTCTCCCCCTGAATGTAGAACTTCCCTAGAAACTTGGAGGCTGTGGAAGGAGAAAAGCCCTGACAGACTTGGCCATGAGCCAAGCATCTTGATTCAGGAGTCACAGTTCTGACCTGGAGACACACACAGGATATCCTGGATGGTGGAGGTAGATTTTAAGTGACTGCCATTAGAAAGAGGAATCACATATAGTAGAGGTGCTGCATGCTCTCATTCATATGCAGGCTCTGAGGGGAAAGGATTTTTACACCATCTAGAAGCTGATGAGAAGGTGTAAACGCAAACTCTGTGACAAGGCCTTCAGTGGAACTGCCCTCCAGTGCAATGAATTTTATTTGAACTTCCACCCTCTTCATAGTCCCAGGTCCCCAAGGACTGCCTTCTTCCTTCTTTAGCCTTCTGCCACCAAAAAGTTCATTAGCATATTCTTATTTTGATCATTAATGAAGGTGATTAGTAGTATCATTGAATGAACCTGTGCTCATGACTGAATTCTGAGAAAATCCACTTGCAAAACAAACAAATCCAGAAAACCAAAAATACTAGCATGAGACTTCCAGTAGTTAAAACTGTTCCATTTTCATAGTATGGACTTCAGGCTCCTTAGCTTCATAGCAAACTAAAGTGGATGATAAAATCTGTAAATATGAACTAAAATAGAAAGAGGAAGACAAGAATGATTCAGGGTGATACAGTTGTGATAAAAGGAAATCTGCACGAAGAATGAGAGTAAAATACAATGCAGCTGTTACACCTCAGCATCACTTATTGAAGAAAATTAATATCAAGCTCTTTTAAAATTATCCTTCTTCCTCCTTTTATACAGCTCTTATGTACAAAAATTCAGTAATTTTTTCATTAATTGCTTGAATAAATGAGTCGTAATACTATTTTGCACATGTATTTAACTATAATTTTCAAGCATGCACTCTTGAAAGTGCTAAGACCTCAGCATTAACATAACTTGCTTGCAGTATTGATTGTATGTATGTTTGCTAGTTAATTATTTAACTTTGAAACTGCTCACTGCTTTATTGTTCCTGGTTGTTCTACCAATTTATACTTCTGGCAAACATCAATTTCTACTCATCACAGAAGAAACTTTATTTGATTAGAGTCAGAAACCATTCTATTTGGTTATATTTTCTAAGTGCAACATGTTCTCTGTACATGGAATAAATTATATACCTGCTACATTTCCAGATGTACATTTTCTACAATCAGTAGGCAATCTTCTGCAAACATGGAGGGGGTTGTTCTTTTCACATCAATATTAACCATCTCAATCAAAATGCAAAATTCACATTCACTGCCATCTGGATGGCTGTAAACACAAAGTCCCCGAACAGTACTGTCCAGAGACTTTGTGTTTATAAATGAAGAATGGCTTTCCCTCCTTTACTGATGTAACTTCAGAAACAAAATCAGCAAGATAAAAATCAGCATGAGGTATTATAGCATATACTAAGCATTTTCAAAGCATTTGTGTCAAAGAATTTAACAGGATGTAAATTATTATACAACAAAGATAAAAGTTGTGCCTTTCACTACAAAGAGCATCAACCAGATCGAAAGTATGCATGATGGAGGACACACTTGAGTATTTCTAATTTACAATAGCAATAATCACAGCCAATGTACAAAACAAATAAGAGGCAAATTTCTTCCACTAATGTTTTTTGAAGTTACAGCCCTGTGATAGATGCACTGCCCAGACTGTTAGAATTTTTTACAAATTGGTATGGTGTCAGTGTGTTGGAAAGATATATCTGCTAAGCAGCCAGGAAGTCTCCCAGAACAAGATACAGAACTGACAAACATTTAATAGATCAAATCTGCTATATATACATACAGGCTGTCTTATTAGAAATACCAGCAAAATCCATTAGCAACTCTTTCGATTATATTATTTTTCTCCCAAACAACCAGGAACCAAGAAGCCTTTAACATAAAGCACTTACCATTTTTTCCATAATCTATCTGGCAGTCAATGAGTAGGTAATAGCATGTCTGAATGCTTTGAATACTAAATACAAAAATAGATAAAGCCAAAATATTCTCAGGTCTACACACAACTACTAAAGTAGAATGCGCAAAAAGTAATCTGTACTCATGGTTTAAATCTGCTTTTAATTTTAGCCTTTACTTGCATTATACAAATCCAGTCAAGTCGACAGTCACATTCTATAAAACTGGTATAACCAAATAAACAGCTTTTAAATATGCTCAGCAAAATTCACCATTCCTGAAAAGCCTGATCTCTGGTTAAATGCAAATCTACATATTGCTTGAGCTGTTTTTTGGTTTTGCTTTGTTTCATTCTAAATGAAACATGAATAGTTGTCTTCTATACTGCTCACAAAAATGGAGAGCCTCAGGAGAGCAAACACTCAGCAGGATTTCTATTAAGAGGTTTCTCAAATGCAGTGATCTCAGCAGCACTGCTCAGCCCATGCCAGAGCACGGGCACAGCAACTTGGGGTTGTCTCCTGCATGTACTTTAAAGGCAGGGATCCAGCTGCCTAATTGTGTATCCATTTAATTAATCTCCCTTGGAGACAGCCCAGAGAAACCATTGCTAAACTTACTGCTCACTGTCCTGATACTAGTTTTTAAGCAGGATTGCCATGCAGACCTTCAATACTCTGAACTAATACCCTATACTGATTCAAACAGAAGAAACAACAATAAGCAGGAGAATTTGTAGACACGAAGATAAATGTGGTAAAATGAGGAAGAGTCAGCATGGCTTTTGTAAAGAGAAGTTGTGCTTCACTTATCTACCAAAGTTCTCTGACATGTCAATAAAACGTTGGCAGCACAGATCTCTTTGATACCATCTGTCTGGATTTCCAGAAGGCACTTAAAAACTTGCCTCTCTTGAGGCTCTTGAGGAAGGTAATCAGACATGAAGAAATGCTCAGAAGATGGGAAGAAATGAGGTAAAGTATGTAGTTGCTTCTTGCAGTAGAAAGGGATCACACATGCAGTCCTACATGTGTGAATGAAGTCCTACATGAAGTCCACACTGCCCAACACAGATCACAAGGGATCAGAAAACAGTGTCAAGAAGGGATGAAAATATTTGCTGATGGCGCTGAATTAGTCAGTGATACAGACTATGACTGATAGCAGACTCACGTAAGGACTTCTTACCATGTAATGACTAGGCAACAAAAATTCACTGTAAAGGAATGTAAAATGAGGACAAACATTGCTAGAAATCACTACAAAAGGAATCAAGAGTATAAAATACTCTTCTTCTGTTGTATAAATATCATATAACATATGTGTTATGTTATATATGTTATAAATATAACATATCCACATCTTCAGCAGTGTTTATAGTTATGTGTCCATTTGAAGACAGATACAGAAGTCCTGTAAAAGATAAAGACAAATGCAACAAGTAGGATTAAAGACATGGAGTGATTACAGGATGAAGAACAATAAAATAGATAAAGGGGTTTTTTTGAAAAAAGAAAACATATACTAGAGAACAGTAAAACCAGGAGTGGCCTGGTTTAATAAGGTGAGTAGGAAATAACTGCTTCTTTCAGCCCAAAATCTGAAGATATCATATGAAGCTGAATTCAAAATAAGATTTTGATAAATTCATGGAAGGACACCTAGGACTATTCATTACAAATCCACATCAAATAGTTTAGGAAGTCACAGAATTACTGATCAGAAGACACTCAAAACATATTTTGGAAAGGGCTTCTAGAGGGCCCTTATAACCTTCTCAGGAAACTTACTTGGTAGTCACAATTGGAAACAAGGTGCAGAGCTAGATGAAACTGCTCTTACCCATATGCAATTATTAAAATTAGAATAGGAGTTATGCACTGTCAGTTTTGAGTCACTGTGCACACAAGTAATCTGTGCTTCACCCACAGAATAAAACTGGAATTCCAGGGCTGTGCCATCAAACTGTGCACATACATTCTGCACTTCTTGGAGAAACATCAAGCCTGCGCTACACATGGAGCCACAATCTCCAATGTGTTATGAAAGGGTTTCTAACATATATCAAGCCTCTCCTCACAACTGCGCACACTCACTGTCATTGCACAATTGTTAGATTTCTCAGGAAACTTGTTGCTGCATACCTCTAAATCTTAGATAAATACACAGTTTCTCTCTATTGTGCCAGACAATTTATAAATGAGAAATAATTTATGCTCATGAGAAAACAGAAGGATGGTAATCCTACTTGGAATATTTTATTTTATCTGGAGTGAATGTGGCTTCTCTGACTTGAACCACGGTTTTTATATCATTTGGTGGTTCCTGTTTCCATTATCTGCGAATGAGTGGCCTCTTTGTCTCTGTTTGGTGGTGGGACCTAAAGGTTTGCTAGACAGTTACATTTCTTTACCTTCACCATTTTTGTTGTCACAATTCACAGTCCTATAATAAGAGGTGGTTGAGTTCATAAGAACACCCTCAAATTTCTTTTTGCCAAAATGATCTTCCTGGTCCATACTGCACACGTGACTGAGGCTCTTGAGTGCACAGGTGTGGTTTTGTAGTGAAGTAAACCAAGATAGGGCCTTAATCATGTTCATTTGCCTTAGTGTTTGCTTTGCTGTTTCGACACAGTTTTCCCAGTCTGTTGACCTCCAAATAATAAAGGCTGCAAGTGCATTTATGAGCCCTCCATACCTTTTAAATATCTGAAATTCCTGGGATATTTAATGTGTTATATGAAAGAACTTTATCATAAATAATGTTTAATGCTATGCTGTTGTTATAAATTGCCTTGCTGACTAAAGAATTATTTAGCCGAATTTCATGAATAAAACTTCCCCCTGTATCTGAGGGATTGTTTTTAGATTATGCTAAGTGTATTGTGCTGTGCCTTGATCCTACATTTTATTCTCTGAAACAGACTGTGAGATCTGTTTGACAAAAAGTAATGTAAGCCTCCAGTTTTACATTCAATTGCAAGCTATATTTTCCAATCTTTTTTTCTCATAGAGAAAGGTTTTCTCACAGAAAAGCTGATAGCAGGGATACCAAACCTTGCTTAAGAATATTTTCTAGGAATTGTTTATACAATTTACCTCACCAGAGCTTGTCCAGATGGTTTTCCTTGCTGTCCTATCGTGTCTCACTTCAAAGCTCTTGTAGACACATTATGATTTTCACATGTCTCAAATAAATATGGAAAGTTTTCTCACTGTTACTAATGTGACTTTCACCTGGGGGTGGGGGTGCTGATGCTTTGGGCTGTTTCTGAAAGAACACAGATAAACTTTCTGACATCTAATAACAAAGTGAAATAATTCCTTCTCTGCTTGAGCGTAAGTTTGCTCCCACAGTTGAGTGTTCTCCTTTTGCTCCATTCCTGCCACAAGGCTGCTCCAAGGGCTGCTGGTGAAGAAGCTTAGAAACCTGTTTGACACGTTAATGAATTATCAGACTTTCCAGCTCACACTCTGCTTTCAGTAGCCAGCTCAGCAGAAGCAGTCAATCACCAAAAACCTGGAGCCTTCATTGATTTCAACTGCTGGGCTTTTCTAAAGGGAAATATATATGGATGTAGATATTTATTATCGATTCCTCTCACTTTATCTCCTAAAAGCTTAAGCAATTAATCAGTAATGAACATCCTCCTTTATACTTTACAGTCAAATTTTAAGCTGAAAAATAGCCTGAATGAAAACACGTGTTGACTGCAGACACCCCCAGTAGCAGCTGCAATCCAGCTTCTGTGGGAGACTCTTCTGCAGCTAGCACCAGGACAGGGGACAGCGTGAGAGCAGATGTTTGTGGCTTTGTGTCCTGTATAGGGTTTCTGCCACAGGAGATCAGCCCTTGTCTCACCAGCTCTGTGAGGAGGAATGGGGGTAGCCAGCATGAACACTCATTTGGATCCACCACCGGAAAAGGGCTACAGGGAATTGCTGATAGGCCTGCTGGAGTGTAGCTGGCCCTTGCTTTGGGTGTTGTTTATTTAGAGTATATTGAGAGCTGCTGAATTCAGAATCTCCTCTTTGTGGCACAGCCACAAGAAGTGTAGGCTTAGGACTTAAGTTTAAGAACATTAATATTAGGATATTCTGATATGCACTTTTATTCTGTCATTACCAATAATTTGCAAAGGCAGGAACAAAATCAATCTCATAAATAACATAATCCGTCTTGGCAGAAAATGCACACAGAGGCATTAACATTTTAAAATAATTCCAGCTCCTACATGAAAAACTGTGAAGCATTTTTCTCAAGAAAAAAAAAAAGTTTTTTTAAATAGTTTTCTGGAGGTCAGGTAATTTTTTTTACATATTATTACCTCATAATTTAGTAAAATACAGATTATGGCCTATGAACATCAAATACTTGATCTTCTCACTCCTTCTGTTGACATTTTTCTGCACGTTGCTTATCAAACACTTCTCTAATGCAAACTTCTTCCTTTTGACCTAACAGTGATCTCAGCTGCTTTTCTCCGAAGAATCTACCTTTCAGCAATGTTTATGACAAAATATTTTCAACTATTATTTTGTTGCCACCTTTTGATTGCATCATTCACAATGGGTTATTGTCGCCCTGAAAACTCAGCTTCTGAGCTTGCTGACATGGTTTTCTAAGGACTTTCCCAGGACAGTAACTATAAACATAGATATGTGTACATTCCTTCTGTTATATGTCCTGTGATGGACATCTCTCATGGCCAGTGCAGTGAGAAAGTGTTATCCTGACCATCCAATCCCTGGCCATAGTAAGAAGCCTATAAATCCTGGGAGAAAAAATAAACTTTCTCTTCTTTTCACCACACCTCAACCTGTGTCCACATGATCTATTCATCCTCAGCGGTAACAGGTTATGATTGGTGATTACTAAATGTAGATTTCTACTCACTAAGACTTTAATTTCCACTAAAATGGAATAAAAAATGTTTAATGACTGAAGCCTTAAAAGCCAGTTGTTTTAAAAAATCTTTCTTAATTTTAACACAACCATTTATTAGACAGATGGAGAGAACATTTTAAAGTTAATTTTTCTATCAGGACAAAGAGTTCAACAAAACTGGAATTTTTCCACACAATACCAGTTGAAATAGGATAAAATCACAAGGGTTAGAAATTGAGTGTAAAAAGTATAGATCTGATGAATGAACCTGAGATATTAATGCGCATCCAACTACTAGCAACATACATTAAAACCCTTCCCCATTTCCTTTTCCCTTCAAATGCAACATGGGCAGTTTATAGGTAATAGCCTCTCACCAAAATAGTACGTTAAAGATTACTCAGTCACTAGAAGGCTTAACATTAAAAATTTGACTGTTTTTACACTTTGTTTTTGGTGTTGGTAAGTTGTGTTCACAGACATCAAAGACTGAATTTCAGTGAACCTTTTCTGTTTCTGTCCAAAATTTCAGTGAAAAAATATTACAACATTTTTTGATCAGGGCAGGTCAGGTCACAGTCCAGCTGGCTCCATGCCTCCCTTTAATCTGTCCCTAAGCGGCCAGTAGTGGATGTTAAGGGAATGAATGCAAGAGATGAGACAGACCCACAGCCAGGTCATCCACAGGCACTGGCACTGGGCAGCTGAGGACACCCTTAACTGGAGTTTATACATTGACATCCTTTGCTAGTTACCAAATAGTATCTGAGAGTGTTGCACCTCCTTGACATGATACATTTCGAGTCCAAAACATTCTATGGTATCTAGTTCTGCAGCATAATTATATGTTACCTGGAAAAGTACATCCCTTTGTTCATTTTAAATCTGTTGCCCAACAGGATTTCACTTGATTCCTCCTAAATCCTTGTATCACCAGAAAATTATGCCTAACACCCATTGTATTCACAAGTTTAGAGTTCTCTCTCAAATTCCTCCTTACATTTTCTTCTGCAAGTCAGTTCAAAACTATTTTGAGTTTCTTCTTACAGAAGCTATTACATCTGCTCAGTGTTTGAAATTTTCAGCTGTTATCTTTGAACTAGACTATCCTGAATAATTCATTACCATTCCCAAACTAATCTCTACATATCCAAGATTGTTCATGGGCAGTAACTGAGTAGTGTCCATCCCAGTAGAGATACTTTCAGAGACTCATTATAATATCTTTCATTGTGAAGACAAGAATTCTGAAGATAACTTTTTTTTTCATTATATGATACTTCAATTTCTCTCAAATTGGTGAGGGACTTAAGCTTTAAAAATCTGAAAACACCAGTATACCTACTATAAACACTGGGTGACCCTTGCCCATTGACCTCCAGCATCTCCAGTAACTTTGTGAAACACCACATCAGGTATAGAGGTTTTGCTGATTTTTCTTCAGCATACCAATCTGAATGTAGTGTTTACTTTTTTGTATTCTTTTGTATAGTTTCCACCAATATATTCATATGTACTTTTTTCTCATATGCCTTTTCTCATCTAGAACGACATCTGTAAGGAAAACATCTTGTCATTTTTTGTACTCTATGCAAAACAAGCCAAAGGAACTTTAATAAAAAATTAATAGAACACATTTTCAGAGCTTCAAGGGCAAGTTTAACTGCAGAGAGGCTTGAAGGCCTTTTGAAAGTAATTCAAAGCCCACTGAGTCTTTTTGCAGCTCCAAAGATTTCCAATGCCTTTAGATGATTTGGTCACTGTGTGTTTGAAGCAAAGAAAAATTTGCAGCCGAGGCTCTGCGGCAGAAAAGGCTTCTGACTGGTTATAAAGTTCCCCATGAGGCTGATCCTGTTCTGTAGACTTCCAAGACTTCCTACTAACTTCAGCAAGCACAGAATAAAGCTACACCATCCCACTGCTGCTTTGGGAAGCAAAGCCCATTTCAAGTTGAAGGAATCCTTTGTGAAGACGAATCCTATGCCATATTTTGGGAGAACCAAATCTCAAAGTCCTTCCTCTGGAAAACTTTCATGTGAAATAACAGCTTAAAGCAATTCTGCAGTAGATAGTAAACGTCTAATTATTAAAAATGCTGCATCAAGGTAAAGAAAGAAAAAGGCTGGTATGGAATTTTGTTGGACTTTTTTTCCTTTGTAAAATATGTAAATAAGCAGTGACAAAAATGTCAGTACTGACATTTTATCTACCCTTCCTCTTTTTCTTATATATTTTACATTTTTCAAATAACTCCTTATCAGCTCATTTTTTGAAAAAATGCACTTTATATCTATTTTCCCAATGTTTTGATGCAAAACTTTTGTGCATGCACCATAATTTGCACATTAAAAGCCAATTTACAATGCAAAATTTCATGTTAAATTTAATATGCAATTCAAATTTCCAGAACAATGGCACATACATTAAAAAATACTGCATTTTGAAAATATAATCTTATGTAGGCAATAGATTGCTATTGCACCTACAAAAGAATATCATAAAACTGTGAAACATGTCTTACAAGTCACAGCAAAAAATACATTAGCACTCTAAGCAGTAGTTTGTTTACATTAAAATTACCTCTGAGAAGGTTTACTGGGAAACTGAGTGCTTGGATTTTCCATTAGAGTACTGAGTGCAAGATGTAGAGTTGCTTCCATTTTTGTGTGGCTTCTATTCTTCTAATCCACACAGAAATATCCATTTACTTTGAATTTTCTCTAAAAATCTGACTTAATTTCAGCTGAAGACAGAGTGGTTGTGTGAAACCAATAAATAAGATTGTGTTGGCTGCATGCCTTTGGGGAAGGAATCATCAGTTCACACTCAGGAATATGGTACTGGACCTCACCAGGGATGTTTGGAGTTACAGAAAGGCTAAGGGAATGCAGAATTTCCAATCCTGTACTTCACACTGGCCCAGTCACTCCTCATTTAATACCAGAGGATGATTTGTAGAATGATCAAGAGTAAAATCTGGACAGCATCAACTAGCTGGAAGAGAAGGAAGTATTATAAAGGTGTCATTGTCATCTAAAAATGACCTAAAGAAAAGCAAAAATATTTACACTTTAGCATTCTCTGGTATCTCTGCAATTTAGATAAGATAGTGCAGCATCAGTTCTGCAGCCCAGATGCCACATTGGAAATTTTCTGTAACCATGAGCTAAAAAAAAAATATTCCTTTTTGTTAATGATTCCTAGAGTTTTGGACAGTTGGTAACCCAAATTCTGAATTTGTTGGTAGGGCCACTAAATGCTTCTTTAAATGTCATAGATCCACTGTACACCTGTTTATGTGATAATCCTGTTTCAAAGCATGAGGGGAGACAGAAGAAAAGGGTCCTGCAGAAATGTACTTGCTACTTCTTGGAGTGAATTTTGTTTTTCTGAGTTGCTCTTGACCTTTTACTATCCCAGACTTTTTACTACCCCCATTTACCATATTTGCACTAAGATTCCTCTACATAGCAATGAGTAAGAGCAAGATGAGCACAGCCACTTGGTAGAATTACAGTCAATAACTTAAACTGAGATCAAATGTTGGTTACTGGGGTAAATGCTTTTTTTCATTTTCAACTAGGGAAACTAATATTTCTACAGCATTCCATGTTTCTGAAATACTGAAAATATTTTAAATTGATTAATCCTGTCTGTCATACACATTGAGGTCAAACTTGCTTTTATGGGCAGCAGGATTCAGGATTAACTCAGCAGAATTCAGCTTCTTCAGCATTACATGCTAATATAATTTGGCTTTTAGTAATTACAAATATTTTAAAGAGGTTAAAACATTGAATGAAATGTCCTGATCTGCAAAGCTATTGCTGTGGTCTACAGGATTCCACAGTTTTAGGCAATGGCAGGATCTGCTCATTTTGAGGTTAAGCTTGTGTAAGGGGTAGGTAAAATTTATGCCTGAGATGAATTCACTGAACACAGGTTTTTGCCAACACCACAGGCCCTTGCCACATCTGCACTACAAGTGCAAAAATTCACAGCAGGGCAAGATGTTACTGAATCTCCACCTGGCTCAACTGGTGCAAATACAGGCCAAAGGGAGGGTTTCTCTTACTGCTAAGGAACAGTAGTAGGCTGGCACACAGAAAGGACAGTGAGCACACACCACTAACTGGGTCCAATACAGCAAATCCTCACTCTTCCAAGATTACTGCACTTTATCATATTGGATATATATTTAAATAACTGTAGGTTAAAAAAACTGGAACAGTCTCTCCTTAAATTAAATCCAGACATGAAGAGCATTCATGGCCACAAGAGGAAAACCAAGAAACAACTAGGTTATTTTATAGCTTGGAAGACTAAACATAGACATTAGGAATATGCTTTCCAGCCTAAAGGATTGTTAAACATCAAAATAGGTTAACTTGGAAGGACATAGACTAGAAAGGCTTTAGGAAATGGGAAGTTTTAAGAGCACTTAAGCATACTTGCATTGAGGGTGGTTGAGGATACAGCTGATCAGCTCAGTATAGGGAATGGACTACCAATCTCCTGAATTCCCATATAGCTTCTCAGTACCATGATTCCATAGGGGTACAGCTGCCCTTAGATTGGTACAATACAAACAATCCCGAAAGCAAATGACCAACCTGAAATAATTCTGCAACTGAGTAAATTAAAGAGAAAGGAAATGTCTGCACAATTTTCTTACTACCTTTTATCTCAAAGTTATGTATTATATTGGGTCAGACAAGAAAACAAACACCATATTCTGATGCAATCCAGTCCTGTCTGTTTTGCCCACATCACTGCTTTTTTCCCCTATCTTGATTACAGATCAGAGTAGTCCAGGCTTAAAATTGTAGTTGTCAGAATAAGAGGTCACTTGAGTCATTGCAATTTCCAGAAATGTGGCTTATGCCCTCAGAATATTCTCTGGCAATGTTTTATTGTAAATAAAACATATTCCATATCATCCTGTTTTTGCAAAACTTTAGAAGAGTTGACAAAGTGGGATAGAATGGCTGAAGGGTTTCTGCTTGGGTTTTTTTGACTTCATAAGCATTAGAACAATACATTCCTGGTTTGGCCACTTTTATGGCTGACTGCCTGCACTTCTGGTAAAGAAGGAGTTGAAATGAACCAAACTGTAAACTGATGCCCTATTGCAGTCATGGTGTCTGCATCACCCATTAGACAGGGCAAACCATTTTGAGTGGCAAGATATTTGCCTTAGAACCAAACTCTTCACTGCTGTAACTCCTTTGATCTGTGTAAACCTGACTTTTGCCTTCTTTAGTTTTTGCAAATTGCATCTGGAGTTTTCACATGTATTTTTTTTATGGTAGAATTTTCATTTGTCTGTAAAAATACAAACCCTGATCTGAATGCAGTCTTGGTCACCTAATACTGTAAAATTAGAAACTGAAAGCTGAAATGACATTCAAAAATATGTGGTCATTCTAATTCCTCTTAGAGGAAACAAACAAAAAAAATAATGAGATAGAATTGGCTAATTTTTTTCTTAAATCCCAGTTTTATTCCCACAGTAAGATTACTAGCTAGTAAGTCTAGCTAGTGTCTAGAAAGCTAATTTTCAAATGTTCACCAATACTTTGCCCATAAGTATAATCTGTAAAGATGCATGTGGAATACAAATGTTAAAAACATTATATCAAATTCTGGTCCAAACCAAAACTTGTTCCAATTATGTTCCAATTTTGTGCCAGTAAATCCCCAGCACAGGTCAAAAGGCACAACTAGCACCCAGCAGAATAAAAGCTGAGCACAGAGAAAAAGCTTTACTGTATCAACCACACTGAAGCAGGAATAAAAAATACTAGCATAAAAAAACCAGTAGAAAGTAAGCTACATTCATTCTCTAAACAGCTGGGAAAAAAGTCCATAGTATTTGTGGTTCCCAAATGCTTCAGAAGATTGCTGAGTATTTAGTGGAAATCTTTCAAAATTGCCAACTAAACTGATGGACATCTTGTTTGTACATGTTACATTACCAAAATTGGGCATTACTATATTTAAATGAGATTTTTGTGGAAGCTTTTCAGGTCTTACCAGTTTCAGACTAAACCAAACAGTGGTTCATTGAAATTGAAACATTTTCCAGTCAGTCTGGCCTAAAGACAAGCCTTAAGTGACTTTAATTCTGGAATTGTTTCGACTAAAAAAAAGAAAGTTTAAAGATGCTATACTACTTATGATAATTTGGTTTTGCTGCACAGAATTTTTCCCAGCTTTCATATTTATTAGTTACATTTCCAAGATTTTAGAATCTGCCTCTAATTGTTTTTTCATTTATTTTGTATTCTAGATGGGTTGTGAGAGGTGTAGTCTAGGTGGGAAAGGCTGGATTACAGTGTTCAGAAAGTATGCTATAAAATGTAATTCTTAGTAGCATCGACTATATCTTCATGGGCTAACAGCAGCTGATATATGAACCTAGCATCTGGGACAGTCTGACACCAATAAGCCAGTAAATTTACAACAAGATTCTCTTTTCTGTTTTAAAAAAAATACAGATAAAACCAACCAACCAACCAAAACTTACTGTCGTCCTCACAAACCCTAACATATGTACTTCTAACTGTTCAAAGATAGCCCATTTTAAACAAAAATTATACATGCTTTATATGAACACGGTTGTCCTAAAATCTGCAGCTTTAACTTTCAGATCCAGCAGTAATTCCTGTGTTTTCCTGCTTCTGCAACCTTTATACATCCATGTAGGCCAATCCCAAGAAATCTGTAGGGAAAAACCACAGGTTTCCTCACTTTATGAACACAATTCACCCTCGCAGACTATTAAGCCTGATCTAATTCACCAGCAGGCCCAGATCATGGCTGTAATCATTTTGATCTTTGAGCTCATTATTTTTATACATTTCTTGCTCTGCACTACTTTGTATTTGTAGTTACAAAGCACCTTGGGGTGGGGGGGTGGGGGGCAGACAGACCACTCTTGCCCATCATCCTCCACTCATTAAATAGTCACACAGTTTGGGTTCTTAGGTAACTCTCTAAAAGACTAAAAAAAAGGTTGTTTTCATTAGTCTTGTTTTGAACATCTGTATCCTCCACTGGAGAAGACCAAGCCTTCCACCTCACACTCATCCTCTTCAGTCATTATTTCACTGTTTGAAGGAGTCACACTGTTTCTTAAAATTTTGAGTATCCAGTACTCCTAAGTGAATTCATGGCATTTCACCTGAAAGGACCTGTCTGCTCTGATCAAACTGGTCTTCCAGAAACAACAGCATGTTTCAAAACACTCAGCTTCTTGTGGTAGTGACAGGTCCTACAAAAAGGATGGTGAGAGGGCAGTAATTACAGTAGGATTGCAGGCCTGGGAAAATTGAAAGCTGGTCTTAGAGTATTTGCAGTCCCCTGAAACAAATGTACTTGCACTGGCCATTTGAAAGTGAAAATGGTACTGTGTACACCAAGTGAGCCCATCAGATGTGCTGGAGAAGTGGTGGCTTTACAGACTGGCATGGCTGAAAATGAAGCACTGAGAGGAGGTTACAAATTACTGCTCTGTGCTTCCCACAGTTTAGGGGAGGCGACATCTTGGGGATGCCATCTTTAGATAAAAATACATAGGATAAAAGGCTGAAATATATTACTCATGATCATTAGCTTCTTAGTCATGGGAGAACTACAGAAAGTACCTACAACTGGTTAGATTTGCATGCTGTACATTCATCCTGTGTCCTCAGTGAGTTTCTCAGTGGAAGGAACAGAGCCTGATCACCAAGCTGGAAATGCAGCTCTGCAGGATGCTGACTGATCTCCTCAGTGACTCTGATGATTACTTCATTAGGTTGTTTTATAGAGCAAATTTTTTACCTCCACCTAGATTTTAAGCAAGTTATCTATTTTTCTAATTTTCCATACATTCACCAACTTCAAACCTTTCCAGAAATGACAAAAAGCAGAGCAGCAGCAGCCTGTATTATTTTCAGCTGACTTCACTGCCTTTAGTTCAGGCAATCTGAGTTGTCCTGATATTTAAAGTGAACGAATCAGTGAAGATCAGCTATGAAGTTGATCTTTACAGTCAGAACCAAAAATATTATTTCAGGATTTTGAGAAAAAGAGACTAATATTGATACAGGTTATGTACCAGTAATTAAAATGTAGAATAAAAAATAATATTGTGGTAATTAAAAAAAAAAAAGTGAGTGTTTTTACAGTAAAATATCAAGGTGTCCTTAAGGTACCTAAACAACTGTAACCTCACTTCAGAGAGAAGTCACACAACAGTCAGACTATTAGAATTAAGGTATGCAGTGCATTTAGCTTTTAAGTATTTAAAACTGTTTTTTAAAGATGTATTTACATTTTTATGTAATTTTTCTCCCAGCCTGAGAATACCTCTCAAGGCTATTATTCATGGAGTTCTTAAAACAAAATTGTGTAGAAACATTCACTCTGCACAATATGGGACATACAACTCATTAGCTAACCTCATTAGGCTCTAAGTCCACAAAGCAATATAGAGTATCTAATTTGAGGTCCTTAAGCAATTTAGAGCATGAAAACTAAGCAAGCTTCTTGTTCCCAACCATGAGCCACAGCCCCACTGTTTGCATGCCCAGCACCACCCTGCACATTTCCCTACCCATAGTCCCCACTAGGAATGTGTGAACATGTAAAACTCACTGCAACTGCAAGGTGCTGCTGTTTTCCATGGCCATTCTCTTCCTACTGGGCAAGGAACAAGTGAGAAAATGGATTTGGCAAGTAGTGAACACAGAATCAATCCTAGCATCAAAAGGGACCTTAAAGATCATCTAGTGTTGCTGTAGGACACACAATGACTCTCACAGACACGGCTCCCATGTAACAGGGAAAAAACTGGTTTTAGTCTTACAACTTTACAATTTTACTTTTACAAATTTATAGATTCTTGCCAATGACCAGCGATTGGATAGTTAGGTTACCGCCTTTCCAATCACACTGGTCGTGTGAGACATCCATCAAAAGACATGTATCAGAAAGAATGTATACATATCTATGTTTACAGTCACAGTCCTGGGAAAGTTCTTAGAAACTACGTCAACAAGATCGAAAAACTGAATTTTCAGGGCGACAATCTAGTCCAACCCTTTGCCATGGTCAGGAACATCTTCTCATGCCATGGGCAGGGAGGCTGCGCAAAGTCCCATCCAGGGATGGGGTATCCCCAGCGGGAAACCTGCTCCTGTGTCTCACCCACCCCTCATAAAACATTTCTTCCTTATAAGCAATCTAATCTACTCCCTTACGGTTTTAAACCATTGGCCTTTCTCCTATCACCACAGGCCTCAGTAAAAAGTCATTGTCCGTATTTCATATAAGCCACCTTTAAGTAAAGCAAGGCCACAATAAAGTCTTCCTGGAGTCCTCCCTTCTCCAGGCTGGGCAACTCCAACTTTCTCAGCCTGTCCTCATAAGAAAGGTGCTCCAGCCCTCAGATAATTTTTGTGACCCTCTTCTGACATCGCTCCAACAGGTCTGCTTCTTTCCTGTGCAGAGGAAGCCAGACCTGCAGAACTCCAGGTGGGGTCTCATGAGAACAAGTAAGAGGGGCAGAATCCTCTCCCTCCTGCCCACACTGCTTTGGATGCAGCCCAGGACACAACTGGCTTTCTGGGGAGAGAGTGCACGTTGCCAGGTCATGTCCAGCTCTCTTCTACCAGCATCCCCAAGTCCTTCCCATTGGGTCTGCTCCCAATCCCTTCATCCACCAGCCTGTACTCATACTGGGGATTGTCCCAGTCCAGGTGGAGGAACTTGCTCTTGGCCTTGTTGAACCTCATGGGTTCATCTTGACCTCCTGAAGTCTTCTGAAGCACGTTGCCAAGTACAGACTGTTTCTACAGCAATTTAACTGTCCCCACCAGTCTGCTGTCCTGGACAGCTGCTTCCTGCCCTAGGGCCAAAGCTAAAAGCAAAGTGTGACTACAACTGATAATTAACATTAGATAGCTTTTGTGCCTGTGAAAAGCAAACCACTCATTTACATGCCTTCAGAAAGAAACTTAGGGAAAATAAAGTATAAAATGTAAATTAGAAAGGCCTAGGTGAGAATTTGACAAGCAAATAGTCACTGGTGTAAGAAAAATTAAAGGGAACTTTATTACAATATTAAAGATGCAAATTACAGATCAATGGCACTCCCAAGAAAATAAGAAAAAACAATTACAAAGAATAAAGCCTCTGTATGCCTTTTCAAACATGAGTGTCAGAAAAACACAAAAGTTTAATAAGGATGATAAGAAGTAGGGAATAGATTTTACATGAAAATCTAACCTTGGAATAAGGAAAATGTGGTAAGTGCATATAAAATACTGAGTGAAGAATGATTATGCACTATTTTTCTTAACTTAAAAACTACAGGACACCACACAAAATTATCAGGCAGGAGAATTAAATAGACAGGTGTACTTTTTCCCATTTATTAAATCATTAAACTAATTATCATAGGATTTTTTGGATGCCAAAAAAATAAATCAGTATATTCCAGATTGTCTTGATTCCTTAATTTTATAATCTGAAAGAGTTGCAAGAGAAGGAAAAAAAACTTTTATGTTTTTATATATGCTTTCTCTTAGCATCTATTACTAGCTACTGTCAGTGGCAAGATGTTGTTTAGATGGACTTTTGATCCGACTGGCTTAGTTACTCCAAAGTTTTATGCAAAACAAATAAGCTTTTGTTTTTTTCCCAGCAGAGAACATTGATTACAATAATATTTTTCTTGTAATAAAAATACAAAAACAGCAGAAGGATTACAAAGGAAATAACATAGATGTTATAAACTGATAAATTAAAAAAAACCCCACAGGCAGGATACATCCAACACTGTGAGAATGAGAAAGTTCATGGGCGAACATACAAACCTTCTCATTTAAGTCATCTAACTATCTACTAGTATTTTAGGTCAGAAACGTAAGTATATATACACAAAAATGTGGCTAAAACAGATTTCTAGGAATTTATAAGAATCTTTTCCACTAGGTCAAGTGGTTGACAGTCTCTAATGACAGACTTACAAAAGGCCTAACCATGATCATGACAGGCCAAACACCTCTGCCCATACAAAGGAAAACCACACTCCAGAGTGTCCCGACAAAATGGAAAAACAAGTGCATATACATACATACATTACTTCTGGGTGTTAAAGAACGTTTTTCAAAGGCTCTCCTCAGAAGATGTTCAGAAAAATCTATAAGAATGATCCATAGCATGGAAAGCAGCTTCTCCAAAGAAAAATTTAAAAGATTAATTGTGACCGACTTAGGAAAGAGCACAGAAGACTAAAAAGTGCCACCGGAAAGATGGAGCAGGAGTTTGAAATAAATTCAAAGCAATTAAATGATGGCAGTTTCTTAAATAATTCTCTTACTTCTCTCTTACTTCTCATATACCCTGTAATTAGACTGTGGATATAAAAGGTCATCAAACCCAAAACTTAAAAAGGAATTAAACATTTTTTGTGGATTTTGAGAATAAGTATAGTTCTAATTAATCTGATTACCCTGGAATATTAAATGTTACAATTTGAGGACAAATGAGTCTCTGACTATCAGAGATCAGAATGAAACCTAACATCCAAGACAGGTGCACAGTATCATTATTTGACAACCACAGGGCTACTGGCACCTATCTTAGAAGCATTTGGAACTCACCATTTCTGAAGGTACAACAATGCATCCATATGCAATTTTAAGCATATTTTTAGTTTCTGTACTCCTGCTGTGACAATTAATAGTGCTGTGGGAAGATGTAAAATCAAGCCCAATTGCAGCGTTCCTCAGTTTTGGACTGATGTCATTTGTAGTGGAATGAGGAGTCAGTGGCCCAAAATGGGAGAAAGAGGAAGAGGAAAGTAAAAGGTGCTTTTTGGTTAGAGCCCAGGGCAGTCTGGGCTGTAAACAAGTCAGATATGATGATTGCAATGCTTGTGTTTGCTGCCTAGGGTTAAAAGAGAGGAGCGTGCAGGGGAAAAGATGAAAAAGGAGGCTGGCCAGTACGTGGGGAATTTGGCACAGATCTCTATGGCAGCCTGTCGTGTAGGGAATGGAGGGAGGCTGGAGACCTCAGGAAAAAAGAAATGACTAAGCAGGAAGACTGGTACTTGTAGGACATTAGGGTTAATGGGCATTAAACATGAGAGCTACAGGAAGAAGCTGTAATGGATAAAAGTGCTGCACACATGTCTAAAAGTAGTGTTTATCCACATGGAGCCTTCATACAAATGATAAACAAGTAAATCCCCTTTTAGATAGTGTTTAAAAGTACAGATCAAGGCAATAAGAAATGTCTTGGGGTCCAGTAGCAGAACTGTCTCCTTGTGGAGAAGTCAATGTAATGGAATAATCAAGGCAGACATGATCCGCTTTCCACCATGTCTTGGCCTGATCTTGGGAAAGAATAAAAGCTGAGTCTCAGCTTCCAACATGGTTGGGAAAGGACAGTTCCTTTCTGCCTGCATCCCTGCTGTTTGTGGTTCTTCAGAAGCATGGAAAGATGTACATGTCTCCAGGACTGGGCTTGTAGAATGAGGTTAACTGGCAATACAAACAGATAAAGTCAAATGCTGATAAATGTGCAACAGTGCTGATTGGAAGGAATTCCTTCAAATACTCATAAGGACAATAGATACCATCTTAACTGAAGCCATTCAAGAAAAAGGCCTAGGCATCATAGGTAACAGCTGACCAGAGATACCTGTTCATTGCCTACTTGTATTCAAATGAATTAAAAAAATATAGGACCTACAGAAGACCACCATATAATATACTGATGATTCACTATTTAATAAATAGTGTCCCACCATGCACAACAAAACACAGGAAAATAAAAATAAGTGATTCAAATGTGAATGAAAAAACCACTGGAGACTTATAAAAGCATCTCAAAATTTTGACTCTTCCACTGTAAAGTGAGAAGATGCAAAAAAGTAAAAAGAAAGAGATGTGTAACATACGTGTTGCAAAGAAGACACAACAAATATACATAACTACAATCTTTATAATTGGAAGAATCATTAGATTGGATATTAAGGAAAAGTCGGTTAAATCTGATATTAAGAAAAATTTCTTCTCTAAAAGGGTGGCATTGGAACAAGCTGTCCAGGAAAAGGGTGAAATCACCATCCCTGGAAGTGTCAAAAAAATTGTGTGGATGTGGAACTTAAAGATATGGTTTAGTAGTGAACACAGTGGTGCTGGATTTAATGGACTCAATGATTTTAGACGTCTTTTTCAACCTTAATGATTCTATGATTCTGGGACTCTAAACAAAGGGAAACAGACTGCTGAGAGTAATTTTTTTTTTTAATATAGACAATACATCTTGTTACCCAGACCCACTAAGGACAATATATTAGCTTCTAAAATGTATCATCCTGCATCATAATGAAAAACAGGAAACTATTAGGAAAATCACCACTAGTTAGAAGAGTTTTTAGAAAAAGACACAAAAAATACAGAAAAAGGATTGCCATTGTTATGCTATGCTAGTGTAATCACCTAACACTGCAATAATATTCTACTTAAAAACAGTCATACCTTCCTGAGAAAAAAATCAATTACTTTTAGTAATATTTCTTATGACTGAGAAATCTAGTGACTACTTTCTTTTAAAAATGTAGCGTCTTCCAAAATTTAATTCCAAAGAATTGAATGCTTTCATTTGTAGCTGTACACCTAATGTAATAACACTCAGTTTATTGTTGTACTGAATGCAGAACTTAGCTGCATATTTCCCCCTTACTTTTGTACATATAACGAAGTGAAAATAACACATGCATCTCAGGAATTGATTCTGTGACATTTTACCGTGGTCCACTGAGCTGGGAACCAAGCCTGCACTCATGAGAATATGCTCCCCAAGCCAGGTCAGTGAATAAAAGCTCCTCACATGAGTAAGGCTACAAGAATAGACTACAGGAGGTCAAGGTCAGTGGTGAGTTTTGGCTGAGTCAGGGTTGGAGGATAAGGCCCTTATGAATCCTATAAATAGCTCATTGTTAAACGAGGTCAGACCTAATTCTGGAAGTATTTTGGAAGAAGAAATCACTGGGTGATTGATGACGTACACCAACCCAAGCCTCTTTGCTTATTAATGTGACATTTGTTTGGAACCAACATATAATAAATAAAAGATATTTTTAGGATGTGCCAGGGAAATGTATTCAGATTTTCAGAGAATAATTTGAGTATATTAAAAGTGTTGCACAGTATCAAAGAAATGGTTGTTAGAGTACACAAATAAGGAATTTAAAACCAGTGGTTTCTATTGATCCTCATGGAAACAGAAAAGCAGGCCAAGGAGGCTAAAAGTAGGTTTTACTCACCTGACTTCAATTAGCTAAAAGCTCATAGCTGGACTACTTTTACTCTAAGTCAAGGGAAGCAGGTGCCTCTACTACCATTTACCACATCCTAAGGCTGTAGTTTGGCAGAAACTTATACTGACGCAAGTGAGCACCAACATTGGGAAAAGCAGTTTCCCCAAGATCTTTTGCCCAGAATGAGTGGTTTACTCCCAGTTCTGTAGAGTAACTTTGTTGACATTAGAGTTCAGCAACCCTGATAGACAGCTAACATACTGAAACCATCCTCTTCCACCTCCTTCCTTTTCTCCTCATGGTTACTTTTCAATTGGATCAGTTGTCTGGTCTGGAAACTATGCCAGCAGCAGCTGGGCAATGGGTCAGAGCAATTCTGGGCAAAAATGACTGCTTCTTTCAACTTGAATGTCAGAGAAAGGCATTTTGTAAAGTGTCTAATGAGCCATGTGGGTCTAACACTTCACTGCCACCAGTACAGGGAGATCTATTCTGTTCTCCCTGCTCCCAGGGCCACACAACCACTGCTTCCCTTTGCAATGGCTATGGACTCATAAAAGCCTTCTGTGACTGGAGGCACCTTCATAAGCTGGTAGAAAATTAAACCATTAAAAAAAAAGTAAATAGATTTTAGTGTGTTACCCAGTACAGCTGGATCACAGAGGTGTTATATAGGCAGATGAAGACAGAGGCTGAGTGATCTGGGGATGAGGAAGGAAGAAGAAAATAAGAAGGGAAAGAAGTCTGGGTCCATCCTTTCAACAGTCGTGAGCTGTTAGATCAGCTGCTCATCAAACTGCACCCTCAGGGCCCCCTTCCATATTACATCTGATATGATCTAATTGGAGACAGACATGGGAAGGAGCAGTGCCACTTTCCTCCAGGCCTGCAGATGCACATTTCCAATAGGCATGAGAGCAGAAGTGAGGGGACAGGAGAACCAGCATCCACACTCAGGTAAAAAATACCTTAAATTAAATTAAAAATAAACTGCTAAAACCAGGTGGTATCAGTCACTCTCTGGAGTTCTTATATTTCCTCATTAACTAGAAGGAGCCTAGACAAAAACCTCATACTAAAACCCTATTTGCAAAGTGCCTGAAGCTCAGTGAGACAAAAGACAGACTGATGTGCTGTCCCTGTCTACAGTCTCCATTCTACAGTGCTGCAACCTTACATTTTGAAGGAATGCATTTGTGCTAAATAATTCTTTCATTTTAGGATAAAATTGATAATGGAAATACATGTAAAAAGTGAAAGCAATTGGAACCCCTCTGCTGATATATGCATTATTATACCAGTTTCCAAGAGAATTGTAACTGTTGCAAAGTATTGACACTGTCCTCTTGCAATTCAAAATGAAGTCAATACTGAAAGAACATAAAGGATAAAAGACCAAGTTTCTAAACCCTACTGATGAATCCCAATCAGGCTGGAGCTGGAAGAATAAACATAGAGCCAAGAGCTCCTCCAACAGCTGTTGAGACAGTGTGTGCTCACAGGGCTTTCATCAGCACTAGCAGGGGTTATTAGTCTCTGGAAAGAACAAAGGAGCCTCAGAGCCTGGGCCATGGAGGGAGAAGCAGCGGAAACAAAAAGGCCACTTGGATGACAGTCAGATACTTCCCTAAGTCCCATTCTCTTCCCCTCCCTCACTTGGAGGAATACCTTAACTGTTTCAGGAGCCTCTTTCACTCATGTTACTGGCTTGAGTGTTACTGACTTCAATGAAGCCATTAAAAAGAAGGTGCTATTCAACATGAACATGAATAGCAAGATGATTTTTTTTTCATTAGTAGTTGAAAGACTATTTCCTATGATGAATTATTAAACAAAGCATACAAAAGCACCTCCATGAAGCACTGGTTTCCATAACAGATGCTGACTGATTTCAGTGAAGTAACTCTGATCTATGTTGATATTCGGTGATTAAAGAGACTAAAAAAAAGGTAATCTCACACACTGAAATAAAGGTATTTCATTCTACTACCTCTGAATCGCATGCTTTACTACTGAAATATTGATTTCAAATTGCATCTTTTTTGTGTGGCCAAGAGGATTTAGTAAAGATATTAAGCACCAACTCCAGAAAGAAAATTTTTGTATATTTTTTGAGTTTGACTGGATGAAAACATTCAAGGAAACAACTGTCTAGACATGATGACAATAAACCCTCTATTACTGGAACGGCGGGAAAAGAGGTTGCCCTCAGTAAGCAGTACTTCCCAAAAAAGTCATGAACTGTTTGCCAGGCTGTCATGTGATTAAATAATTATTTCAGATATTCATTCTTTATAAGAAGTCTTATGTATGATTTCCCAATGTGGAACACATCAGTGGTTTATGGATCTTAGATCTGTATGTTTTTGTCCACAAACAAAGCTTTGTTCTGTTGAGAGTTGAAAGGTGCCTTACATCCATCACTGCCGTACCGGGGGCAATGTTTCACCAGACCCACACTTGTGTCATGGTATAATTTTGTAATTCTTGCAATATGAACGGTGTGAAAAGGGAATAAAGGCACACAGGAATTAGCACAAAAATTGTTATTTGCAGTAAAATAATGCTAATGATGGTTACAAGGCACTCAGTAGGGCCATTACTGCTCTCTAATGATTTCCCTGTGGTCAAGATTCAATCCAGATAAAAATTCAAGGGAGATCCCCTTGTTACTAAGGCAGGAACAGATTTCTGATTAAAAAGAAAGTAGAGAAATTTAACTTGTCTTTTTTTTTTTTTATGGGGGCTTTAGCTTCACATCCCTCTCCTGGAAGTTGCTCCTTTGGGATCAACTCCGGTGCCTACACAGCTTCAGATTGGAACTAAAAACCAAAATTAAGTGAGTCAGATAATCAGAAAAGGAAATATATGAGTATAAATGGAGAGCAAAATTCACCACTTGGTTTCATGATGCACGCAAAAGTGACAAATGGGTTATAAGATTTATATCACCTGACAGAAATAAGAAATTGGGTTGTTTCTTTAAACAAAGAGCTTCTCTGTCCATCTAGCAAACTTGGGAGATGTTATCAAAAATATATCAGGCTCCATCGTAATTCAAAGACTGCTGAAGAGATTTTTTTAGATCCTTATGGCTTTTGCATCAACTGTTTAATTTTATGTATCAAGTCTAAGGTGGCCTGATACTCTGGTACTGAGTTATTACCTGAAAAACTCTGAGTCAGCTTTGCGGTTTCTGAGGAATGTGTTATGATTCTAGGAATTCAACCTGGAGCTCTGGGCCTGTAGATATGGCCTTTGACGTGCATAGCCAGACTGATGGCTCAAGGAATACGGGATTTTAAATAATAAGCATGAACTCTAGATCTGGGTACAGGAGACTTTCTCCATGTGAAAATCTCCCCTTTTGCACATACTTAAAAGAATCAGTCATTTAATTGTCTTTGTTTTCCTCCTTTGCTTGCCTCTCCAGTTGTGTAATTTACAGTTGTGTCAGGAACTATCCCCATCTTTTCTCTCAAAAAGTGCATCCACTTGGGACCTCTTATCTGTTTTTCACTTCTGTGTCTGAAATAAATACTCCAGTCACATTTTCAAGCTTTATTTCACAACAGTGAAAATATAAGCTGAAATTCTTGTACAGCCACTTGAACTAAGGAGCTTTAAGAAAAATGCTGAATACAAAACTTGTGGTTAAATTGTAAAAGTTTGCAATATGGAGATTGAGAAGAAGAGCATGTTTGCTTTGCATTTCAATTATCAACCTGCCTTTCATCCACACTTTGCAGACATACTGATTTTGATGTGGCCTTTTTATAGCTCCAGATCTTAGCAGTGATGGGGAAAAACTTGGTACAGGGATTAGCTCTTAGAACCGGCTCAAGCTGTTTTGTATTTGGTTATGTCAAGCTTGGTGTGCGCTCTCATAATCTCTATCCACTTTTATGCCACCTTTAGCTGGCTGATATCAGCCAGCACATTTCAGAAGGGAAATGGCAATTAGGCAGGCTATAGATAGCCATAGAGTAGCACCTTATCAGTGTTACAAATATTTCCAACAGCTAAAATAACCCCAAGCAAACAAACCACAACTTCCCCCCCACTCCCCCCCTGCTAAAATTACATTGTTTTACCTCCTTTTTACCTCCTTTGCAGATGAAAAGCACGAACAGGCCAGGCCTTATCTGAGGGGACATCCCTAGCTTTGCTGGCAGTTTTCCAACAGAGACTCCATCTATTCAACAAGCAATTTCAGAGTGCACAGCCTCAGAAAACAAGGATGCTACTCGAAGTTCTGGAAAACATCTAATGCTTCCTGGGCAATCACAAGCAGGGCAACTCATCATGGGGCTTCCTGGTTTGTGAACACCAGGTGACTGAAGCTCAACTCCAGGCCTCACTGACAGGCTGCTGGGAGGCACTCGGAGCCACTCTGGTGAAGCTTCCAAAAGTCCCTTCTCTCTGGTGACAAATGACAGGAGGGAATGGCCAGGACCTGTCCCAGAGAAAGTGTAGGTTGGATATTACAAAAAGGTTCTTCACCTAGAGGATGGATGGACACTGGTACAGGCTCTCCAGGGAAGCAGTCACAGCACCAAGAAGCGCTTGGACAACGCTCTCAAGCACATGCTGTGATGCTTGAGGCTGACCTGCTCAGGGCCAGGAGCTGGGCTTCGATAACACTTGCGGGCCCCTTCCTACTCAGAATATTTTGTGATTCTGTGATTCTTTCAGCCGGCCTGAGGAGGAGCTTGGGCTCAGAGGGGAAACGAGAGCCTTCGAGTGCCGCGGGTCACCAGCACGGAGGCCGCCGGTGCGGGCGGCTCGGAGGCGCAGTGCCACCGCCGCCGTGCCCGGTAGGAAGCGGAAGGGCCGGCGGCGCCGGGAGCGGGCCGGGAACCGCCGGAACACCCGAGGGCCGCTCCCCCGCAGGGGGCGGGCTGAGGGCAGCCGAGCCGGAGCGGCGCCGGGCCGGAGCTATGCTGCTGCGCCTGGTGCCCGAGTTCGAGCTGCGGAGGGACGTGGTGCCCTGGCTGGCGGAGCGGGGCTGCGCCGCCGCTCTAGGTAACTCTCCGGGAGGCCCAGGAGAGCCCCGTCCCTGCGGCCGGCCGGCCCTCTCTCTATCCGGCCGCCTCCTGCCCGCCCGCCCGCCGAGGAGCCGGCTGCGGCGAGGCCCCCGGGTGCGGGTCCCCGAGAGACCCCGGGTGCGGGTCCCCGAGAGACCACCGGGTGCGGGTCCCCAGCGGGAGCTCCGGCCGCGGGGGCCGGGGATGGCGGCGGGGGAGCGGCCTCTGGGCCCCCCTCGGCTGGGGCTCGAGGGGAGCGACCCTCGGGTGCCGGGGGACTTGAGGTAGACAAGTTTGCTGTTCACAAGGAATTTCTGACATACCGAAAACACTTCTACACATCTGCTACACTCCACAGCCTGTTTCTTCCTACTTCTTCACACGTTGGGGACTTTCTCTTTTTTTTTTTTTTTTCTCCATCCGCCCTTCCCCCCCCCACCGCTCCCCTCCGCCAAAAAAAAAAAAAAAAAAAAGTGTTAGTATTAGTCCCTCTCCCACGCTACTCCCCTTTCTTGGGAGGAAAAACCCCACAGCCTGAACACTTCGGTGTGTATGGTAAACTAGTGCTAGTTTAAAATTAGATGCAGCGTTAGCTGTCACGGCACCGTGCGATCGCCAGCATAGCGAGTGCTCGGGGTAGTGGTTGGAAAAAAGTGACCTCCCGTATTCTTGGCACTGTGGCTTTTTGCTTGTTATTCCTCTGCAGAGCAGCTGGCTCAGTTCTGCTTTTCAGAATCTGATGAAAACATAATAATAATAATAATAATAATAATAATAATGTTGTAATCGTTTTTGCTTCAGTAGAAATACCATCGATATGCAAGTGTGATGAACATGAAACGCCTTCAGTTGTTTTTACTTTACTTAGAATATTTAACTTACTTCCCGCATTGAGGGGCTGTTATCAAATAGACTCATAAGATTTTGTTTGGTGACAAACCAGAAAGTATCAGCGTGGAGAATAAGAGAATTATTTACCAAGCCATCATTTAAAAAGATCAGGTATAAAATACTTCACATTTTCTACATTTACTGAAAAATTATTGAAAAGCATACTGAAAGGATTTGAGGCAAAATTCTGAAATTCTCCACCCATAATTGGTTAATATATAAATTTATCAGTTCATCAGTGATGAATTAAGAGATAAATTAATATAGATGTTAATGGCATAAGGGTCTCAAAATGGCACTGACTTGTGTTTGGGAAGGAGAAAATTGTATTTAGTCTTTTAAAATGTTAAAATGAGCCTTCATGCAGTAATGTCCCTGGTAATACAGAATCGTAAGAATCTACTTTGGAGGGTGCATCTGATCAAATATCAGCTTTTCTGTATTGCATTTTAACTTATCTGTGTATAGTGACTCCCCCTCATGCAGTGCTGTCATTAGGAATGTGAAGGTGGGAGGTAGGGATTTGAAAAGATTAATTTAAACATCAAAGAAATATCTAATCACAGAAAGCAAGTAATTTTTAGGAGTCATGGTACTTTTGTGTCAGTGTTTTCAGATGTTACTTATTCATATTTATTATTTTCTTTTCTAAGGACTTGAAAGCACTTGCTAGCATGTGAGAGCTGCTAATTGCGTGAGAGCTGGGAGTAGCTGTGATGATAGGAAGGGAGCGGCAAGCAAAGTGAACCAGCCTCGTTCTCTTTATTCCACTTAATTTGGTATGAGCTGCATATAATGGCCTTCAGGAAATCAAACTCTGCATTCTCCTGATTATTTTGGTAAAAGCTATGTGCTGGGAAGGCAGGCTGGGCTGGGTCTTTTGCAGCCCTTCATCTGCTGGTCTCAGCTGTGGACATGAGGAAGAAGTTGTAATTCTCTGTGTAGGGTTTTACTGCAGGACTTTCCGAGGGCAGAGACCATTGCCATTTCTTTGCCTCCATGTTCCCACTGACTGTTCTCTTCAGAGGAGAAACTTTCTTCTGACACAGAACTTTTTAAGCACCTTTAAGATGTCTGTGTTTTATTGACATGGAGATTGCTCATGGACCTTCTTCTCTACCAAAATTCTGTGCTGAGGAAGTATTTATGAGAAAATGTAGAGACTGTAGTACGCATCTTGAAAGTTTGAGGTGGTTGTTAAGTTCCAGGAAGCTTTGGATAATAAAAAAGAGAGTACTTTGTTATCTTAGACTCTCCCAGTTGTCACCATCTAGCCCTAATGTAGTGTACTTGTATTGTATTGTATTGTAGTGTACTTCGAGTACCTTTCTACTGAAACCAATAGAAAGCAATGTGTTGCCCAATGTACAAGAAGGGTTTTCATTGTCCTCCCACAACAAAATGGAAAATTTACTATCTTCTGATAATGCTTGAAAACAGTTTTATTTTCCTTATCACTGCAAGCTGTACAAGGCAGTTTATAGTATCAAGCTTGTTAAACTAAGTTTCACTAAGTGTCTTCCTTCTTTCAACACTCTGTGATAACTGCCAAGTAAATAGTGTCAGACTTGACTAAATGCTTGCAGAGGGTTGTGGGGAGTTCTTTATGTTGATGCTTACTGAACGGCAGGTCACCTTTATTGTAAAATTGAGACCAATCATACAGCTTCAACCTTACTAAGGTCAAAATTTCCACTTCTAGTAAAAATTCCATTGGAGATAAACATATTTTTGATGTCTGTGGTGATTAGAAAACATAAATACTTAAGTGCAATAATTTATCCTTTTTTCTGGTGGTTTTCTTTTTAATCTGTACTGCTTTGCCCAGATATGCTCTTCTCTTTCTGTGTCCATCTTTGCTTTCTGCTCGTTTCCATTTTAACTATACTCTTTCATTCCCATTCCATATCATTTTGTGTCCTGCATTGTTTAGTTCCCTATACTTGTAGGTAGGTTGCATATCTCTCTATATGGTATTTAGTCTTGTGGTTCTTTGGATTTTGGTGGGGTTTTTCCTTTATTTCTTTCTTTTTGGAGGTGGATGAGGGGCTAAGAATGACACAGAAGTGGTGGTGTTGGTGCTGTAAAACTAATGTCTAAAGATGTAGTTTATTTTCAGGCTTTCCTTTGAGATGCTGAAAAGGTGTGAGCAAATGATATTTTCCTTGGGCTAGTTCTGTCTTCCTGTAGTGTCCAGAGGACTGGAGTATGGCTTAACTGTTTAAACCCAATGTTGTGTATAGTGAATAAATGCAAGGGGGTAATTTTGGTTTGATTTGGTTTTTTTATTCTTTGAAAAAACACATTCTGTTTTCATAATAAAAGGTAGTGATCTTTAGAATCATAATTATAATGAAGAGGTAGGAGTTTACAAAAATAATTTTTTTTCTTGCATGTTTTGACGTTCCTTAACTACCTGTGTTGAAGTTTATCAGATTTAAATCATGGTGTAAGAAGTACTCTCTCTTTTTCCAGAAGGGAGCAATTTTGGCGTATGCAAATAAGTATTTACAAGTAAAAAGATATTTAGCATATTTGCTTAAAGTGTGCATAAATTATAGAATTAAACAGCTAAAATGAAAATCGTGTGCTTTTTTGTACTTCTTTCAGACACTTCTGAGAATTCATCAGCACTCTATGTTGTAAATGTTGAAAGAAATGGAAAAATTATTTATACCTGGAAGGTAAGTCAATCTTGGAATTTAATTAAAACAAAATTGAGAATAATATTGTGTGTGAATCTAATTGAGTTCTTGTAGTTTAGGCTTTTTTTGCAGTATGTGTTAGGACATGGAAACATGACTGATTATATTCTGGGGGGTTTGGGCAGTGGGAAAATATCCATCTCCACTTCAGACAAAGGTTAAGAATGATGAAATGAAGAGTAAAGTATTCACCTGATTAATTCCGTAGGGTTTTTGCCCTTGATTTTTTGCTGGCCCAGAATCTCCCCATGCTGAAATGCAATTTCTTTAAAACACTTCGTAAGCAGTTCATAATTTTACCCTCAACTTTTTAGTGAAGCCTAGCTATTAAATTCATGTGCAGTACTTTAGTTAAATATTTTCTCCTACTAAATTGTGTTAAGAGGCCATTTATCTAACACTGTTTCTGCATATACCTTTCTTTAAGATTCATCCATAACACTTTATTGCAAGTAGTCTGAAGTAACCCCTGTTTATTTGATGTCTTGAAGTACCTAGAGCTGGCTTCTTAACATAGGATTCTGCTCTCCATGGTGTATGTTTTTAGTTTTACTTCCAAGTGGGTTTTCTAATGGTTTTAGAATGTGAAACTTTGTCATATTCTTATTGTTTGTTTGATGAGACAAGGTGTGCTTCTTGACTGTGCAGCTCAGAGGAGTCTGTAGATCCACCTGTATCCTGGAGGATCTTGCTTCTTGAGGAGTACACATATGAGTTCCATTAGAGTAAGGGTGCTTTCCCCTCTGCCTCAACAATGCTGAAACTCTCCAGCTCCCCTAGGGTTAAGGGAAGAGGTGAGGTCTTCATCAAGGCTTTAACTTTAATATGGTTTCACTGTGGGTGGATGTTTCCTTTAGTGCAAGCTTAGGGAGGGGAGTCTGTACAAGACAATAGTAACCATAAAAACAACTCTAAAGAGTGTGTCAAGTTTTGGGTTTTTTTTTCATTGCTTCAGACTCTAGAAGACTAATGCAAGTAACTATGTAGCTCAGCAGGAGATCCTGTACTCTGAGTGTGGTGTTGCTGCTTTCTAGTACCTGTGGAATCTCATACTAAGCTTTTCTGGGCTTCTGACAGTCTAACTGCCTTTTATGTTCTTCAGGCTCTTGCAGTTGGCACAAGGGATGAGTTGTAGCTCAAGGTTCACACATCTAAATGTAGGTGTCTGCCTGCATGCCTAAGCTCCCTCTGCAGTCTGTAGGGATCTGGTCAACAGTTGGTGGAGCTTGTAGCCTGAGTTGGTGACCACTTGTAGCCTGTTCTTTGGGAGAAGGTGGATGGTGTGGAGGATGTAAACTAGACTGAGCTGGCCTAGCTTGTTTCCCAACAGACACAAATAGAAAACAGCCTTTGTCTTCTAAGTGAGAGACAGTCAAGTGTATTCTGTGTGAAACCAGAGGATGGTGGACACTGAATTTTATTTTAAAGCTTATTTTAGAATATTATGTTGTACTGTAGTTTTGACAGTGTCTATATTTTGTGACATTAATAATTAGTGTAAAGGAAGATATTTTTAACCGAAGTGAATTTTATTTGTAAGGTAATGCAAGAATCTTCAGAGTGCACATGAAAACAATTGTCCTAGTTTATGGGCATTGATGTAGTTCTGTTACCAGTCTTGTAAAGTGTATTTTTCCATATCTAAGTAAGATGATGTTAACATTTCAGACACACTTGAAAAAATATAGTTATATGTGAAAGCACTTGCTTAATCTTAAATTAGGAGGCCTGGAGCCTGTGTCTTAATATAAAGACATTTTGTTTTCCTTGTTTAAATCAGAAGTCAAAGACTTTTGTCATTGCCACAACAATAATGAGACACTCAGAAATAGACCCCTTAGGAAGCGAATACTCAGGCTTTTGTTTCAACTTCACAAGGCAAAATGCCATAAATTTGTAAATAACCACAGATCTCTCCCCTCTCCCCCTAAGCAGTTGTTAAAAACAATGAAGCTCACTGTGGAAGTGGAAGCCTGTGTGGCTGGATTTAATTTCAGTAGTTTAGCAATTTAGTGCCCATACCCAGAGAACATTAACACACATCAGCTTGATTTTCTATCCAGTATATTCTGCAAAGCAGAATTTTCTTTTTTTTAATACATTTGGAAAATTTAAGTATTGTGAAAATTAAGAAGTAGTAAATTTTTGATTTGTAGTTCTAAACATTTGTAAGTGCCCCCAACAAAATAATTGTTTATTAATTATCAATAAGATAATTAATATGATAAGATAATAGAAAGGATATGCATTATGTTACTCTTCAAAGGCAGAAGGCTAAGGGTGAGCTTATAAAATACTTAGCCTTCAAACAATCACTTCCTGAAATCCTTTTTCCAGGCTACAGCCAGATCACTGGGAGCTGATTTTTAGTGATGTTTGATGTTTCTGTGCTCCCTTTTGGTGTAATGACCCACCAAGTTGGTGAGGTTTGGAATACCAGCCTTAAGTCTCCAGGGGCCAGAGCATCCCTATTGGTTCTTGTACAGACATCTCTTTTCCTGGCCCTGTTGCCGGCAACTAAAACCAGCTTAGAAGCAAAGTGGGAGAGAGGCATTTGGTTTATGCAATGGCTTGTGGGCTGTGGATTTGCCACATTTCAGCTTTACCCCATGTGTTAGTTCTAAAAGGAAAAAATAAATCTTTGTTCTCTTGGAATTAGAATTTGCTTTCTTGGAATTAGATAACTAACTGCCTGGTTATATATAGGACAGGGAAGTGTGTGAGGATGTGTGCCAAGGGGCAGGGAGAACAGGGAGGTAGGAAAAAAAACCCAACTGTTTAACTTTCTGTATATTTATATTGCTAGAGCTAATTTGTTTCCATCCATAGGGAAATCAGAGAAGCACTCACATTGGATTGTATGATCTTCAAACTAAACAAAACGAGGTGAGAGCAATACCAGTTTTCTCTCTGGTGATGACAGTGTTGTAGTGTTTCAGATTTTGATGCTTTGCCACACAGTATGTTGTGTCTTTAAGGAGTGTATCCTTATTGGAAACAGAAAAGATACTGGAGAAAGTATTGGAATGATTCTCAGTAGTATTAAAACGCCCCACATTGCAGAACATCTGAAAGACTTGAGAGTAGTAAAGCATCATGTCTGCAATCTTCATTTCTAAACAAGTTCTTTCCTCTTCACCTTGCACATGTGTGCCAAGAAGTAAATGTTTGGAGTTTTCTTTATATGTGCATTCTTGGTCTGTTCAGTGATACCATTTTAAGAGATTATTTTATTCTAAAACTGAACATACTGCAATTCAGTAACTAAAATAATGATACCAGGTTTTTGAAGGTGGCCCCATAATAGTATGAAATGAGTGAAATTTTGTATTTACATAAAAGTCTGCTATGCTGCTCTAGTGGCAACATAGAGCTCAAAAGAATCAGTAAAAAACAAACATGAGAAAAAGGAGAACTGTTATAATTGAAGCTTGAAATGTGGTTCTTCTGGGCATGAAAAGATAAAAACTGTGGGACAGCAGTATTTTTCTAAGAAGTAATTGAATAGTTTCCTTTGTGGGATTTGAAAAAGCATAGTTATTAACATTACTGTATTTCTCTGTAGCACCTCTATATGTTTGAGAAGAATTTGCACATTATCAGCTGTTCAATCAACAATGAAAGGACCTTATTGGGTAAATATGTGTTTTATCATTAAATTTTCTTGGTAAAGATTTAGTTTAGTAGGATGATACATTTGGGTTTAGAATTACTTACATCTGTTTTGACCTATGTGTTGCTCACAGCAGTTTATGAATTTCAGTGCATCCATCATCAGATAATGTAGGTAACAACATAAAGACACAGCTGTGACAATATTGCTGTTTTACTAAAAAATCTAAGACACACTGCCCCTTTGTTCTCTTTCTCCTCCTGCATTTGTGTGTACCTGCTACATCTAGAAGAACTTCTGATGTTCCTTTAACATATGTGTTTTTGGTAAAAGAATTGTGATGCTCATTCTTCAAGGATGTTTGATAAGATTAATGTCAAGTATGCACACTCACTGTGGTTGTGTTGGTGTTTTCTCCCCCCACAGCAGTCAGCTTCTGTCAATACACAGAGGAAGAAAGAGCAAGTCAGCTCTTACAGTCAGGTACTTCAAGTAGATTTTTTTAATACTGTTTTAAATATTGTACCTTTTTTGCTTTCTTTCTCATGTAACTTCTGTTTAGAAAACAAACTTGTATACATAAAAGAATGTTATCTAAAACATGTTCTTTTTGCAGTATCCAAGTACTTAACCTTGCTAATTGAAATTCATCCCATTAATAATGTGAGAGTCCTAAAGGCTGTGGATAGCTGTGTTCGAGTACAGGTAAAGTATCCAACTAATCTAAAGATAAGCCTTTTAAATCTGCTGTGCTAGAGAGAAAACATGGTTTAGTGCAGAAATATCTCATGTTATCTTGCTGCTGTTACAGAGATAATGTCCCCCTGTTTCTTTGGAGAAATAAAAAATAAAACTTCATAAAATGTTTGGTATAGAATATTTCTCCAACAATGAAGGCTGCTTTTTTATTTCTCTTCAGTCTTCCAAAGTTCACAGTTATAGTGACTGGTGACTATTAATTTGTAATAATAGATATTTTTATTAATTATAATTAGTGTGTCTGATTTAATTTAAAAATACATAAATATCCAGCTAAAAAAAACCCAAAACATTTTAGGTGAGTGTTCTAAACTACTTTGGTTTTTACTTACTTTTGTGAAATTTTCTGTATAGTTTCTTTATCCAGTTGAAGGCAGAAATGCTTCTAGAGAAAGTCGTCTCTTGCTAGTTTCAGAAGATAAATGTGAGTTAATATTTTCAAAGTACATTGTCATTCTTTTACTTCAAGATGATTTTTATAGATTGTATTTTTGGTAGACTTTTATTGGTAAAAAAATAAAGGAAAAGGAAAGGTGTGAGTTATTCTAGGTATTCCAAAGGTCTTTCAAAAACTGTATGATTTACCAGATTTTTTTCAATGTTAACAGAATAGCCATCTTTGTCTATGATTTCTTGCTTAGCTCTTGCATTCATCAGTTATCTTTATTTCTAAAAAAGCTAAAATAGACTCTTTATAGCTGCCTACATAAATTCAGAGCAAATCAGTGGACTGAAAGATGTCTTTAACATGGGAAGTAGGGCAAGACTAAAGCAGTAGTTCCTTGGATTCAGCTAACATTGCATGTTCAGCTTAGTGTCATGGCAGGGAGTGTATAAAGATGGACTCTTGGAAAAGACTGGGGTTTTCCTTCTTATTATAAAGTGAGATCTCTTTTCCATCCCCTTGGAGAGGCCCATCTTCCCTGAGCTAGACACCAACCTTGGGTAGGTGGACTTAGGTGGACAGAGCTAAATCAGAAGCACTACATCTGCTGGGTGAGTGTTGTGCTTCTCATGCAGGCCAGCCGTGGACAGCTTTCAGGAGTTTTGTGTGGGAAAGGACTGTGAGGGGTATTTGTGTTGGGAAGTGAAACAGGTCAGGGATAGTCTCGGATATGGGCATGCAGCTCTGTAAACTCTTTCTTTCCATGGGTGCTCCTTGGCTTGGTTGGGCACATTCCAGTCATTGCTATTAAATCCTGTGCTGTGCTTATGTGGGCAGCTCAGGAAAGGGAGAGACTCCAGGTCTCTGTGTAAGCACCTGTGCTCATGTGTCACAGATTTCCTCTTCTCTGAGTTGAACTTTCCTGGCCCTAGTATTCTTACAGAATTCTAAAAGGTGAGCTTGTTTCATAAGCTGTATAAAAGCATTTAAAAATATTTGTTTGTAATTTTTTTTTTTTATATTTTAAAGATATTGAACAATTTGACATTCATGTTGTTGCAGAAGAAGAACACAAAGTGGTAAGATTGAAAAATTTTTGGGCTTGAGGTTCTTTTACTTCAATTAATTTAGTTGAAAGTTTTGAAAGTTTATTTATCTTTATAGTTGGGCAACACTAAGTTTATTAAAGAAAACATTGATTATATGGCAATTTATGCAGGTGACCACAAACCTGATTGAAAAACTTTACACCTTTTAATTTATGAGGACAATTATTTATTTCACTGAATTTGTTATATGTTGCTGAATGCTTCTGGGTGTTAGAAGCTGGGAGTAAACATAGTGTTTATTCATTTTAAAACCATTTAAAATATTTGCAGCCATTTCAAATGTTTTCAGAGTTGCCTTCCTAATCTTGTCTATTGTGGGTCTGTGTGAATCCAGTAGAGGAATCACTTTAAAAAACAAATGAACAAAAGATGTAAAACTTAGATACAGTCCGAGTACAGTGAATGTTCAATCTCTGTTTTCCCTCATCTCTTCTTCTGTTTTTAACATGAATTTGTCATCAACAAATTGTGGATGTTCTGCTTGAAAGACTTATTAATGAACATTTGTCTAATATAGTAAATAATTTTGTCATGAAAACCAATGTTTTGTGTTATGGAGGTGAATGTAAGCTTTGAAGGAAAAGTTAAGGACCTGATTTTTGTCCCCTTGCAATCTTTCATTGTTTTCTCAATTTATCATAAGTTCAAGCAGAAGGATTTTATATCACTAGACTACAATACTAGCTAGACTACAATAGTGAAGTAAAGACTTAAGTATAATCAGAAAACTGATCGATCTGATGTCCTTCTGACAAACAGATTTGTTTTGTTTGACATGAAATCTCCCCACATCATTCAACGGTGCATGTACACAATCCCAATCGTTTTCTACAGTTCCAGCCTTTTCCCTACCTCAGCTCTCTCTCTCACATGGCTGAGACTTTGGATAGAAATCTATTTTGGAGCTGACACATCTCCCTTCAGTAGTTAATGTAGCTGATTCTGAACTGACTGTGGTATTTCCCTCCTCTCTGGGGAAGGGTGCCTCTGCTATTCTTTGTTCACATTGAGCAGTTTAAGTGGTGAATTTCTTGCAAGCAAGGTAGACTGAAAGAAAAGAT
Source organism: Poecile atricapillus (assembly GCF_030490865.1). Taxonomy (NCBI): domain Eukaryota; kingdom Metazoa; phylum Chordata; class Aves; order Passeriformes; family Paridae; genus Poecile; species Poecile atricapillus. Next base: position 11,996,751 of record NC_081289.1, read on the forward strand.
GAAAACTGTGCTTCCGATCTCTTTAAACTGAGTACCTTGCACACACCAAAGGTGGGCCTCATGCTGCCAACAGGGAGCCTGTTCCTTCCAAGCTCCTTACTATTTGTGACTCTTCTTTCACTACTTTTCTCTTTAAAGCACAGACTGTGCACAATTGTTGCAAAACCTTATTTGATGGGTTCTAATGTTTTTATTCTTTCCCTGTAGGTTATTCAAAAGTCAGGTCAGCTTCCAAGAGCCAAAGTTGTAGATGACCTCGTTTGGGCACAGTGGGATATGATGGAGCAAAGACTCTTCTACATTGTTCCAAAGGTGAGCTGAAAGTCATTCTTGCAGTTTTGTTCCTGCCTGTCTAGTGATAGTGAAGGTTTTAGTGTGTGGGGTAGCAAGTAGAGGTTTGTTTTCATTAGGATGGTCTTTTTTGTTCTTGCCTCATATAACCTAAAGCAAAAGCCAAACTTGCCTTAGTCGCTGTTGTGCTGAGTACATTGCAAGAAGACTGGTGGTTTTAATGCCTTCTATAAAAAAGGTGGGCTTTGCTTTAGAAAGGTAATTTACTCAAAAATATCTAAATCTATCCAAAACTGTTGTGAGTATAATGCCTCTCTTCTAGAGAATTCACATCTAGAAAGTATTCTGTGTGCAAACTTATTGAGTGACCAAATGAGGACAAGTTCTTGGCAAGATGGAGTTTGGATTTTTTATTTTGTCTGAGGGACTATTTGCACTTGATGCATTCTCTGTAAATAAAAAAGGATTTTTCTTTACTCTTCTTAGCCACTAAAAGAGTGAATGTTAGGAAATAACGGGAAGTGAACTGTGATGGAGAAATGTATTTATGTTTTTGATTCTGAGATACCCTTTTTGAACTGACCAAAGTAAGATACAATTCTTTTTTGCCATATAGTTAGATATGGAAAACATTTTTTAACTTTCTAAAATGTGTGAGACTCTGTATTGCTGTGCTTAAGTGAGAGCCCACGCAATTATATATGATTGGCAGATAATGATCTGGGACAGGAAGGAAGCATGTCGTAGTGCTATTGTGAGGGGTTATATGTGGTTTTAAAATTCTTTTGTCCCCTAACTTCTGCATATCTGTTAGCAAAGCTGATTGAATGTGAAGAATGGTGCTGAGTATCCAATCACTTCTCAGTCTATATAATATGCTTTCTTACTTACGAAACACATCCTTTTTAATTCCAGGAATCAAAGAGTACTTTAAGGTGTGTCCAGTTTTATCCCGATGAAAATTTTAACTCAATTGTAAGTTATTAGTATTTTATTATATAGTGATTTTTAGTGGGATGTAATTATGTTTTCCAGGTGCTGGTACAGAGATCTGTTTGTCTTTTTCATTGTTGAAACTTTTTCAGAGGAAAACTGGAGTTTGTTTTTCCATTAGCTTTTTGGGGTTTTTTTTGCATTATTTTCTTGTCAAGAATATATTCAGTCAGATTCAGATTTTGCCACAGTAAGGTAACTTTAGTGGAATTACACATTTTTTGACCTAGAAGGCAGTAATTGACTCTCATGACTTTATACTGATCTTATACTCAGTTATTGAAAAAGCAGGCTTATCTAGTGCACTAGACAAAGAAACCATGTACGGATTTTGTGTCAGTTTAAGCGAGACAGGAATGTTTGCTGCAGACAAAGTACAAAAAACAGAACATAAAAATTATAACATGTAATTTTTATTAGACCTTTGTCCCAGTGGCTGAAAATTGCTGCACTGCAGCAATTCATTTTCTCTTTCTAAAAAATAATCTGTTTTATGGGGGTTTTTGAAGTGACTGTAAGGGTTAGAGGAAGATAAATAAACTTGTTAAAATGTTTAACCTGTTGAAATGTGACTATGACACATTTTACTGGTCTGAAATGCTAAACATAGTATATTGGCCACTGTAAAGAACAGGTTTGTTTTCTTTTTTGTTTAACAGCTGGAATCACACCTGGATATTGCTGTAAATGACACACAATTAAAGTAAGTTGTTTGGTTTTTTAATGTTTTGGCTTGCTTTCCTTTTTATATACATGGTATATATACATATAAAATATTTATTTATATACATATAAAATATATACATTTTAAAAACCCAAGTAAAATTTGTTCAAACTACAGTATCTTTGTTTGCAGTTGCCTACATGGTACTGGAACATGAGAATAACATGAGAACTGTGTCCAGACCTCCAGTTCTTATTCTCATCAGGGTCAACTATAAAAAGTAATTTAATTCTTGACTGCTTAGTGCCATTTAAAAAAATTATTTGTCTGAAGAGCTTGCTATAGGTTAAACCTTCTGAATATGCTGAACCTATTTAAATTAATTTGCTTTAACCCTGAGCATGTTGTAATGGTGATGTCAAAATTTCTATCAAGGGAAGCTCTGCATTTTTAATTGCTGTTGCAAGTTTTATTGGGCAGTTAAACAAACCAGTAGCACCTTTTTATAGCCTGTGAAGACACTGCCTGTGCTCTGTTCTCCTCCAGCATGCTCTTTCCAGCAGTCTGCTTTCAAAGACAAAGATTTGTCTGATTCTTTGTTTGCCATGCACATGAGTGCATCTGAGCTTATCTCCTGAGGGCTCCCTTTTAATTGAGGGGAAAAATATAGTCAGGAGGGTTTAACTCTCATAATCCTCATCTATCTTTACATTCCAAAAGGGCCCATTTATTTTTGTGAATAAAAAGGGAGGCCAGAGCTATTAGGCCAGGTATCAGTAGCTGAAGGTTAATTGAGTTCCTCCCTGACCAAGCTGTGGCTCTTGGAATGTCTCAGTGTTGTGCATAACGCTCAGCATGGTGCTCTTGCATGTGCAGGTTGCCCTATAAAAGGGCACTGTATCCTCTTACAGTTGGTGATGAAAGAACACAGCTAAGAGCTTCAATGTAAGAACTTCAATGCTGTATTTTACTTTATTTTATTTTATTTTTTAAATTACTGCAGCAGACCAAGGGGAAAATCCCTACAGGATCAAAATACTTTCTGGAAAAAAATACAACCAAACAGAAAAACCACCCAGCAACAAAAAAAAAATCCCACAAAACAGACTGACTACAAACTTCTGCTGCAGACTGACTTCAAACTTTGCAGGGTGAAAATAGGCATTTTAGATTTAAAGATATGTAAAAACATTAAAGCACAGGCAGCATGAGACTGAAAATATCATGGTACAACTAGTTTGATGTGAGTGTGATTTTGTGCTTTTCTTTTCAAGTATTTACACTAAAAATAATGTCCCTGTTGCAGATTAAAATGCAGCTTTATAGACATGGGCTATAGAGCTAGTCTGCAAAACCTTTGAGTTATTAAGTGTCACAAGTATTTGGATTTCTAGTATGGCATGAGAGCTTGCTTTCACTTCCAAGTATAGGAATGGTTGGACAATGCAGTAAGTGAATATGAAGTTGTCAGGTGTGTTCAAAGTTGTTGGATAACAGTGTGCAGTCTCGGGATTCTTGTTTCTAACAGTGTTGAGCAAATAGGTTAAAACCTAATTTAACTTGCATTACAGAGAAATTGATTGTAATTTAATTAGTATATTTTGGTTAACACAGTGACTGTTCTGGTGATCTTTTTGTTGTGATAAGTCTCTGTGGATGAAGTGATTTACTTAGTGATCTTTATTTGCTCATAGACTTGTGAATTTTGGATATGATTACTGTCAAGATCAAGATGTTGCATCTAAATCTTTGAACCTTCAGGTCTTCACAAGTAAAGCAGGTAATGAATAAATAGAAGTATGGTCAAAATTACTTCCACTAGTAATTATCATGCAGTGTAATCCTAATTGATTACTGAATTTCTTCATAAAATATTGAAAAACACGCAAAAATATAAACATTTATAATAGGAGTGTGACATTTGTATTCCTTTAGAGCTTACTTGGCAGGTAAGTGTGAAGAGAGGGAGAAGGCAACTGTGCTTTATTTGTTTTAGTAATTTTTTTATCTTCCAAAAGCTGCAGTGAAGTTGAGCTGAAGTACCCAGGGTTTTATGTATCAACACCAACAACAAAACACTCACCCAGAAATTTTTTGATAGCCCAACTTCAAGGAGCTAGTACCGTGCTCTCCTCTAGTGAAATCTCTCAGTCTAAGAACACCTTAGCATTTTCCTGTCAGTTTCAGAACTCAGGAGGTACCAAAGTGTGGCTGTATGTTGCTTTAAAGCAATCTAATGTTAAAGTTGACCAAAATTATCTTAGAAAGTAAATTCAAGGACAGTTTTGTCTGGGTTTCTGATCTAGTATACATTTGTGTTACAGAGTGGACATATGTACACTGAGCACGTGCAGTGCAGTCTTTAAGAGCTTCGTATTGCTGTTAGTATGTAGTGTTTAGAAGGTCCAAGTATGTGATACTAAACATGGTATGTGCTGCTCAAGGGTTTAGTATATACATGATTCCTTAAACTTAAACCTAAAATGTTTCTTAAACCATTTTTGGAGTCTCCCTCCATCCTATTGTATGCCATGAGCTTTTTTGGATTAAAAACTGGTCTCAGGAGGTATCTTCATCACAGCTGTTTTCAGCTTCTGAATTAGACCATACAAGCAGACAGAGATGGTGTCTGTTTAACCTTTGAATAGTCAGCAGAGTTGTACAGGGAAGTGTTGCAAGAGTGACTTTACCACTCCCTGAGGCCTGCTGTGCGCACCAGTGAACTGCTGAGCTGTCTGGACTTGTACTGAAATGACCATTAGTGCAAATCGAGTGAAATACAGCTTCCTTACATGGATTTTTTCTTACTAAGGCAAGCTGCATGCTTCTAAAGATTAGAGGGAAGGAATTAGATGCAAGAGAAAGCCAAGTTTCCATCTTTCAAACATAGATTAGGCTTTTTCTCTTTTAGCAAGACAATTTCTTATATAAACAGCCAGTCCAATAATGGAAAATATTATTGATTTGTATATATGTTTCCTTTTTAAACCTGTACTCCTCTGGGGTTTATTTAGATCGAAGCACCTCCTTGAGTTTAGGATGAAATTCAGTCATCCTCCAACAAGACTGTTGTTTAGCTACTGTGAAATAAAATGGTGTTTTCTGCCTGGTGACTCAATATTTAAAGTCTGTGTGGAACCTTTCACAGGTGTTTTTCATTGCACTACTATAAAACAGATAATTTGACAATTGAACTTACTAAATGAGATTGCTGGATATGGCTTTTTCTTGAATGTGGTTTAAAACTGAGGACTTGCACAACCCATTTCAGGTAACCAACAGTTTGGAGCAAGTTGTTTTGGTGCTAAAACCGTATCTAGTTGTTGAAGAACACCGTGGGTAATCACACTAAAGGTTGTGCCTCGGTGGTGATTTGCAAATCTGGACTGCAAGTTCTTTGTGGTGCAGACTGTGCGTGCTGTGGGACTGCTAGAACACCTCTGATATTAATGCCAGTATCCTTGCTTGTATCATTTGGACATCCCTGGCTAAGCATAATTGGCAAAACTTCAAACTGGAATATTCCATGCAATTTCTCATTTAATAAAACTGTTATTGGCTCCTGCCAGTGTGAACTCTGAATGAAATTACTTCTCCTTTCTCAAACTTCTGTAGCAGAAAAGTAGCTCTGTTTCTTACACTCAGCACATTTCAGATGAAATCTCTCTAGATAAAAAACCCATGTAATTCTTGAATAGCTGAGACCAAGCAGTTTCAGTCTCAGAATTAACTTTGCATGTCCAGAATTCAGTGGTTATTGGATGAACACTGCACTGTTATGTTTTCTCATAGTGCTTCAGAAATATTTTTCAATTAAATTTGCTCAATATTAAAATAAATGCAGGCAGTAAGCTGTCATAGACACTGGATTACCGTCATTTATCTATCTGCCTAAAATTTAGGTATCTGGATTGTTTCTAGAGAGAAATAGGCATCTCCAGAGCATGATTCAATCCATATTTCTTTGTTTGCTGAATAGTTGTCTAAATGAGAGATATTTGGATGGCTGAAGTTAAGTGAGGCAAGTCCCTCCTAAGTCAGTAAAAGTAGACAAAATGCCCTGGTGCAATGTTCTATTTGAGTTGTGACATTTGGATGCTGTGTTGAGATGCTGTTACAGCCTCATGTCTTGAGTTTTTTACTTGAACAGAAATAAGGAATTTGTATCTAAAGTTTCCTAGGGAAAAAACGTAATGTCTGCATATTATAGGTGACTCTTACAGTCTCAGTGGGGTAACTTTGTCAAGTGCCAGATTCGTAACTGCTGTTTCCTGAAAAGGAGTAGAACTTAATTTTTAAATTCTTCTTTCTTTTCTCTTTCTCTTTTTTTTTTTTTTCTTTTTTTTTTTAACCTTTGTGGTAAAGATCTTTTTTCTCTTTTATTTCTGGAAAGATAAGTGTCCATCCAACATATCCTCACATGAGTCTTCTCACCTCGAGGCATTCAGCTACAGCTTTCACTGTTTGCAAATGATTTTGAAATGGATAGTTTGGGAGACCTGGCTCTACGTACAGGCGCAATAGGCTAAAAAGCTTTCCATGCAGCAGCACAACCCAGCTCTAATTTACAGAGAGCTCTGCTAAGGGTAGGAAAGGAGTCTGTGGTGTATTCTCAGTCTCTGGCTGTTCTACTGGGATTGCCAGGACTGTGTCAGATGTAACATTGCTTAGACACCTGCTGGTCTGAGGCTGCCATGTTTCTGTCTGTATTAACAAAGCACTATTTGTTATTTCCGGTTGTTTGTAGCTCAGTTTGTTGACACATGGCTCAATATTGTTGAGTTGAAATATGCACATCCTATTTATGGTCTCCCATAGCTGCTGTTTCTGTGGTCAGCTTGCACATTGCCCACTGACACTTCAGTCTGAACACGCTTGCTTGCATGTTGTGCAATTTACAGAGCAGTGTGCACAGAAGACTCCAGCATACAAGAACGAAATTTGCAGTGCTGGAAGGGAGCTGTTGATAATAAAACAGCAATCCAGTGGGTTGCTGGAACTTTTCCAGTCTTCCTCATGAGTCCTGATGCTGCTACTTTAAAAATTATGCATGTTCTGAAAGAACCCAAGTGCTCTGGCAAAATGCCCTGTCTGTTATCTGAATGACTCAAATATCCAAGCAAAACTGCATCAAACCATATTCAGTCTGCTAAGAATAAGCAGACAGAAAAATTGCATCTTAAGAAAGCAGTTACCTTCCCCAGAAGGCAGAAATGTGAAGTGTGTCAGCCTTATCTATATCACAGCTATGGTACAGCCTTGTGGTGTGAAATACCAAGGCATTTAATTGAACGAAGTAACTGGGTAGCTGTGCTTTTTTTGTACTTGTGCCTTTTCCATTCTGTACCATTTTCTGTATAACTTGTGTACACAGCCTTTATTTTTTACAGAGCAATACCTGTATTAATATCATGTTCTTTTCATCTTTTAAATTGTAAACTTTCAATAAAGGTAAATGGTGAATGGTCATATTTGTGGACAAGCTTTCCCAATTGTATTGGGATAATATGGTTTGGAAGCTGTTTCTAACATGAATGCCAAAGCATCAGAGTAAGGGGATTAAAGTTTTTATATGAGATGAAAGCAGGGTTACTATCCAGTGGGGTCAAAACAGAACCAGTCTGTTGTAGAATTATTCTGGGAGTGGGAAACCTTCCTGTGTGTAATCCTGGCTGAAATAAACTTGTCCCAAGGACTGACTTTTCTTCTAAAAAGGGTATTAGGAATTCTTTGGGCTGGAAAGGGGAGAATTAACTATCACTTTGAGTGTGAGAAAGCTCTGGTAGTGTATTCCTGCTGCTGACAATATAAGATTACTTGAAAAGCAAATAAATGGTGTTTTACTGTGTTGTTGAGCATGTCTGACAGCTCCTGAATACAAAATATCTGTATTGACACAGTCTGTGGAGAGAAAGGCTTGATCAGTTTTTTGGCTGCATGATTTCTCCTGGGAAGGGCTAAAATGTACTTCCCCTAAAGGGAAGAACTGGCCACGACAGGACCCAGGTTTCCATTGTGCCAGATTGCCTCCTCTGTATTTTCTTGATTTTGTTACATTAGGTAAATGGTAATTAAATGATGATAAATATTCCTGTAATCTTTACCTTTTTTCAGAGATTATCTTTAGTTTCTAATTTGAAACAATCTTGATTTCGTTTTGTGTGTATAAAGATGTTTAGATATTCAGCTGGACAAGTGAATTTTATTTCCCTATTTTGTCTTTTTAGGAGGCTTGTGTGTGTGTTGTAGTCTAGTCTCTGATATTCCTCATGAGATCATATACTCCATATATTTTTTACATAAAGGTAAGACTAACTTGTTAACTTACTGTACTTTATTTTGGAGAATGTCAGTGCGCTGAGAGAGTCACAGAATGCCTTTCAAAACAAATAACTACCAAAGTCTGCAGACAATAAGCTACTGTGGCTGGTGTTTAAAGAGAGCAGCTGCCTTTAGCTGCAGAGTTGATTTTCCTGCTGTAGACTTCCTGCCTGATGCTGAGTGAGTAGCTTCAAACCAGTGGCCTTGTAAATGGTTATTAATTTGGTCCCTTATTTCTAGCCAGACTTTCCGGCGTGCTGAGCACAGACATCAATGAAATCTGTGGGAGCTTGCAGGTGTGTTGTACTTATGCCATAAGGCATTTGTATGGGAAATAGAGCCAACAGCTCTTAGCTTCAATGTCTGTTTAGAATTCCAGTTCAACATGTCATTTTCACAGCAAGAGGTGCAACACCCACTGACTCTAAGAATAGTTGCTGTGTAAGTGGTGCTCTAGCTCTTAAAGTTAAGACCTTTGTTTTTGTTTTAAAATAATAAAGGGTATTGTTTTATTCCCATCAGAATACAAGTTCTTGTTATCAAGATTTTCTTATTTGATATATGGAAAAAGAGGGAAATTATTTCTCAACTGAGGAGCTGCATAGTATGGAGTAACTGTGTTCAAGTGCACAATATATCTCTGTTCTACCTTAACTGTTTTCTTGTGTCAGGATGCTTCTCATATGTCAGAGCTGCACATAGACGTTGTTTTGCTGCTGGAATATTGTGGGATTGAGTGAAATACCTTTTTGTGTTCTTGAAGGCATTAACAAATTGGAAAAAGTCCTTTCTGGGTGTGACACACTGTGCATTGCGCTGCCGTGAAGGGCTGATTTCCCCACACGCACCTGATGTGTAGCCAAAGAGTTGCTGGATTGCTTGGAGCCAGCCATGGCCCTTGTACATCCTGATCTGTACTAGGAAGAAATTGAGGATAAATATGGTGGCATTGACTAGCTAAGTTTGAAATTACCTCTGTGGAATGGAGTTGTTTGGTGCAGAGCTGTTTGTGGGTTCATGTAAGATTGATCAGTTGTACAAGAGAATTTTAATAATGGTCCTTCAGTGGCCCACAGAAGCAGTGGGTCCATAACTCACATTTTGAAGTCCATAAACCATATTTTGGACACATTTACGGAGTTCAGTTTGTTCTGCAGTCTCTGTAATCTTGGCTGGAAGCTTCCCACCCCTGTTAAAAAAAACAGTCACTGCAGCATAAACGAAGTCACGATGTCGCAGTTGAATTCTGCAGTGCTGGTTTTAGCTTGCATGTGCTCATGCTGGCAAGTGACAAAGTGGTGATGGTGAGTATACTGACACATTGCAAGCTAACTTCAGTCAGTATTTTGTATGAAAATCTGTATCTTTTGACACATCTACCTCTTTAGTTTTGCTGTTGGTGACTTTTTCTCTTGGTGGTTCTGTAAACTGTGGATCTTATAATGAATTTCCATTAATTATTAAGTAGCATCCTGATCATAACATCATTAGTTACTATAATCTTCAGCTTTTCTCAGAGACAGAGGAAATTTGAGGGTATTGTGTCATTCCTACTGGCTGCCAGAAGTGTGGTACAAATCTAGATTAAAACAACAGCTGTGCTAATGCAAAGCCCATGCAAACAGAGCAGATATGAAACTGGCCTTTGTATAAACTGAGCTGTACTAAATTAGAGCAATAGTGCATGCAGATAAGCAAAGTGGAAATTCTTTAAAGCAGTTGAAAGATTACCAAAATGTGAAACACAGCTATATAACGGATTTGTATTTGGGTTTTTCTGGGGAAAAGGTATTTTGCTTGCTAGCTTGCTCTGGGATGGGGTTCTTTAAACGCAAATGTAGGCTGTGCAGTGCATGACTAGTTTTCACACACTAAAGAACTGCACTGTGTAGGTGTCAGTCTACTAAGTGTGCAGGAGCTATGTTTAGGATGGATTAAATCAGTCTGTGCAGACAACCCCATAAAACAGACTCAAAATATCACTGTTTGGGTCTTTGGGCACTGCTGAAGTTTCTAGCTATAAATTCATAGGTGGATTGTAACAAATTGTGTTTATTGTTTGAGGTTTTTAAAGTTTTGGGTTTTTTTCCCTCAGGTTACAACAAAACTTTTACAGTTTCTCTAGAAAGAACAGAATCTCATGAATTGAAGGAAGTGGCTTTTATGAATCTTGGTAGGTTACTTGTGTTACTTTCCTGTGTGATTGCCATTCTCTGTGTAGTAGGGCTGCACAGCTAGAGAAATTGCTAACTCTTCTGTGGAAGGAAAGGATTTTTTCTTGAGTTTAGGTAGCAGTGTTATTTTGCTGCTTTTCCTCTGCTTGCCTTTTGTATTTGGCATTTGATATTGCAATGCCTCACTATTAGTAAGCGGCTTCCTCTGAAATTGCCTCCGAATGGCTGAGTTCTTGAGTATTTCAAGTTTCTTGAATCCTCTCCTGGAAACCCAAATGTACTGCTAGTGTTTCCTGTGTTAATACAACAGTAGCTTTTAATTAACTCCTTTTATATTTCCTAGATATAATCAATTCCTCACAGAGAAGTGGGCCAAGTTGAGAATCATTTGAAAGAGCCTCTTAAAGCAAATAAGTGATGAAGTGCTAAATTGACCACTGTTGTTTCTTTAAATAGACTATTACGTGGCTGCTTATTTGCCTGGCCAGTTCCTGCACCTCCTGAACGTTCAACATCCTGACCTGCTGTGCTATAGTTTATTTCTGACAGGTATAGTAAGACTGCTTTAAGTACTTTCATTGTTGTTGTGGAAACTTGTTCATACCTCTTTACATGAAAGTTGTATTTCTCAATGTTTCCTTATTGCACAGTGTTCTGACAAAGGAAGGATACTGAAAAAATAAGAATTAAATTTTTGCTACTTTCCATTTCAGAAAGAGAAGTTCAACTAGCATTTCATACTTTATGTATTTCATACTTCTTGCTTGTTATGAAATGGAGGAAGACCTTTCACTGAATTTGAAATTTTCTTCTTTGGTTTCACAGTTTCCCTTCCCCCAATTTTGCCCAGGGTTCTTGGTACTCCAGTGTTTTCAAATTTCACATGAGATGTAAATTTGATTTTACATTTCCTTCCTCCAATTGAGTTGCTCTAAATGTGTGTGTTTGGAGGGTGTGGGGAAAGGAAATCTGTGTTTCCTTCACCTGATCAGGCTGATGCAATTTAATTTAGTCTCATCTGAGATGCGTGTTACTTCATTTCCAACAAACACATCTTGTGGGAAGTGGTTTATTTTTGGAAGTGGGGTACCTTTGTTTGAAAACAGAAATCTGTTGTTCTGATTGGGTGAAGGAGACATAAATTGTGGAAACTGGTGCAGGGGCACCATCACAGGAAGATAATACCTGTTTTGTACGTGTAATGAAATACTGTCCTGCTAAAAATGAGTGGAAAGCATCACTGCTGGATGTTTGGCCTGATTTCTCTGATGCAAAGGGTCTGAAATATAGTACCTGTATGGTACCATGGTGGTGAACACTAGCATAAATAAAATGGTTTTGGTCTGATGCTTCAGTGAATAATGATAGAGCAGAACCTTCTTGTTCTGGCCATTGGGATTGATGGCAAGAGATCCACCAATAGAAGTTTGTATCATGATTCTGCATGTGAGCTGTTCTGACCTGCACAAGCTAATAGGTGCTAATTCTAGTGTTGAACTTGTGCTACTGTCCTTGTGCTCTGCTGTGTTCCATCACATATACTCTTATTTGCCTTGGAGCAGCATTGTGAGCTTCAAATGTCTATACCTTCTCTTTGTTAGCAATAGGGAAGGAGAGAACTGAGTATGGTCTGTGCTCCTTTTCTGCTTTCTTTATTGAACCACCACCATTCCTACTCCTCTTCAGCATAACACCAGGGCAGGTAGTGCAAGAAGCAGACTCTTTCTTACTGCTGGAGGCCTAGGAGTCTTAAGAAAAAGACTGGTAGCAGGCAGATTTTATGTTCTTACTCCTTTTTTTTCTCAAACCAATGTTCTTCAGGTGAGGATGCAAGAATTGACACACTACAAAACTGTTCCATCCGGTCCCCATGGGTGTCAACAGTCCTGGCCTGTGATGCAGGAAGTCTGTACAATGTGAGCATCAGTGACAGTGCCTTGCTGCAGTTCCTACAGAAGAGCAAACGAGACTGTGAGAGATTGGCAGCTATGCATTGTGCCCTGCTCTACTTCCAACACACAGAAGACTTGGAAATTCAGGTGGGAAAAGAACCTGCTCTAAATTTTTTTTCTGGTGACTCATGTCTTATACAAAGCAGGAGCAGGGCATGAATGGTATTAGCTAATGAGAAGTCCCTATTCACCTGGCAGCACCAAGAGGCTCCTCAGCTGGGCTGCCCTAAACCCCTTTATGGGTCTAGGCTGTCCTGAAAACATTTGTATCAATCACTACTCCAGGCAAAATGTTACTACCAAAACCAAATTTTCTGTGCTCTCTTACAACACTTGCTTAAACAGAGAGGTGTGACAAGGTCCCTGTTCTCATTCTGACAGATTATTCGATGGATTTCTGAGAACCTGTCAACATGTCATTCTTTTGACCCCATTCAAGAATTTATCATTGGTAGGTATTTCTTTTCCTGCATACTGAGTTTTCCTGCATTCTCCAGTTGACACTGAAGGAGAGTCCATGGCAGTACAAACTGACTCTTATTTCTGAACTTTTTGGTTATGATTTGTGTTAACTAACCTGCATTTTGTGGCATTAAGAGACAGTATCAGTAGTTTAGAAGATACATAGACATCTCAAAATCAGATTGGCAGTAAAACTTTTCAAATGCATTCTTCTGTCTAGTGGAGCAAATGGATTTATAATTTTAGGTCTCTGGAGATTGGTTCCTCAGCTCTATTATCCTCTAGCTCTAGCCCAAAACATTTTTTTCAAAAGGATTTGGCTTATCATGATACTCTTCTAATAGCTGGTTTCTCAGTCTAGCCAGTGCGGAGTCTTTGTACAAAGGACCCCTGCAGTGCTGAGCTGTAGCCAAACAGCTGACCTAGCCCTGCAGCCATCTGGACTTCTCTTCCTCCTTTTGTGCACAGAATGGGACCAGTTCCACTATGGAGGAAGCTGTTTCAGAGACAGCAGCAGGATTTGTCCCTAAAAAAGTGTCAGATAAGAAACAGTGAAGCCTACTCTTGTTAACTGATAGTTTGTACAATCTTGCCCTTATAAATCTTTTTTCATTGCATTCAGCCTCCCTGTACTGCAGAATGTGTCCAGAAATTCAGAACCTGGATAAACTCCTGCCCTACACATCACTGCATGACTGGATTGGGGTAAGATAACAGCTGGTACTTTAATTAATAACTAGAGGGTCTGGTTTTTTATCCCTTAGTACAGCCTATAGCTTGTGTGTCCTACCTTTCCATAGATATGCTCCAAACTGATACTTTTATGCCTGTGCTTTATGCCTGTTTTAGTTTTCAGAGTCTTACTCTTTTTGGTGTTTTCCATGAGTCAAATTTTTTGTCAACAAATAAAAGCATTTGCAAAACCAAGAACAGTTATTATAATTAAATGGATGGTTAAATATCTCAGTTTTCATAATGAAGTATTAATTTATTCCTTATGATATGAGGTTTATAGAGTAAAGAATACATTTAACCAGCAAAATCATGCAGTTATTTCCAGGACAAACAGATTCAGTAGAGTTAAGATTTACAAGTATGATTGCAGAAGTAAAATAACTTCAAGCAAGACTTTACAGTTAGAGCAAATAGTGTCTTAATTTCTCTGCTGTGACCTTGTTCTAGTATGTTGTTTTTTTACAAATAAGGGTACAGTTTTGGCTACCTAGCTAGTTTCACAGAGGAAATGAGTGATGGAGATTCATTTAGATGCCCCATGTTCTATGCTAAATTATAAGACTATAAATAATTTGTCTTTATTTATAGGTTGTCCCTGGAGTAATATGTGCCACAGACATTATTTCTCTACCTGTTTTGGAGGTAAGTTCCAGTATAAAACCATAATTGTATTTGCAGATTAGTAGCTGCTTTTTTTTTGGTGGGTTGGATGTACTAAATATTAATGCAGCAGCGTCCCCACAGCCCTATCCAAAAATAGATGTGAACAGAAAATTGCCCTGTTGGAAATGATTTATGCATTTACTAAAATATCAGTTAATCAGACTCAAAAATGGTTGGGTTTTTTTCCCTTGCTGAAGACACCTCTATTCAGCAGGGAGGATTATCCATGAATTAGTTCTTGTTAATCAGATTGATACCACTTTGCTGTATGACTTTGGTAGCTGAAGGCAGAGGTGTTATAACAGACAAGTAGGGTTTTATTTAATATATATTATTACATATTTATATATAATAACGGATTATTCTATATTCTATATTATATAATATAGAATATAATAGTATATATTATTATATATTTATTTATAATATATAAATATATAATATATATGTTATTTATATATTTTTATATATGTCTACACATGCCTACTTTGAGGGCTACTTCATTATGCTGCCATTGGTGTGGATGGTTTGTGACCCTCTCACTTTGTTTTGTCCAGAGCATCCTGTGATTGCACTTAGGTCAGGGCTTTGACTACTAAATCTAGGCAAATTCCTGCACAGCCTGGAAAGGGCAGTGGATGTATGGGGAGAGTACAGGCTGTTTGGGTAGGAAATTGTACTTTCCGTTGAAAACAACATGAGTGATTCTTCCCAACTTCCCATTCCACTCTCTCAGCTCCAGTTTAGAGAAATTCTTGAAATTTTCCTAAGCACTCCCCTACAAAATCTGAAAGAGAATTTTAATAAGCAGTTTGTTGTGGAGAGCTAACGGAAAGAATGAGGAGTTTAGACACACCAGCAACAGATAGGATTAGATTCTGGACATGTGACAATGTTGTTCCATGTAGCTCTTTAAAGATGTGCTTATAATTAGTCATAAAGCATCAGTGTTCACAAAACCTGTTAAAAATCAGTGAAATTGCCCTCTGCCCTTTCACTCTGCAGCAGTGCATCATGGCTGTGCTGCACAGATTCATGGGGTTACTGTCAAGAACTGGGTTTTGCATGCTTTGCTTGGAAAGGCTGCCCTGAGAACTGGGACAGCTGGGAAAATCAGATCTTGAGAAAATTTGTGTGCAGATAGTCCCTGTAATTCACGAAGGTTAAAGTTAGTGGGACTTTAGTTTGTCTGAGATTGAACCTCAAGCCCCTGGGGTGCATGCCTTTAGCAGCTATACTTCCTGATTGTGGAACTCATTTCCTATTTCTGTCTGAAACCTAAACAGATTGAAAAGGTCAGAGTTGAGCTAAAGACAAATATTTCCTGCTACTTTTGACAGCAAATTGCTCTGACTCTTGCATGAGGACAAAGATGCTAATGCACAGGGTAAGCTTTAATGCTCTGGCTGTTTTGTACCACACCAGTGTCACAAACCCCCCACAGCTTAAGTGGTCAGTTGGTGTTTCAGTTGGTGCATATTGTTGGCATCCGACCCTGGTGACAGATCTGGTTCTACAAGTAGTATTTCTGTTGCAGAGATTTTATGGCATTTCAGAGAATTGTTAATTGTTACTTTGAGAACCTTTTTGGAGTTCTCAATCTCATGAGTTGTGGAGAGCTTTTGGGAGGGATATGTCCATATTCACATTAAAAAAAATTGTGCTCTTTGGGTATCAGGTGTTTTTATTACTACATTCCTGTTCACCAAGATGAACTGAGAAAGGGGGAACAGTTAGTCTAATTGTCCAAAAGCTCTACATAAGGTTTGCAATTAATAAGTCTAATTTTTCCCCCCTTTTTAAGCACAAATCAAACTTGCAGGGCTGCAAATAAGTTCAGTCAGAAAGGGAGAAGGCAGGAGGAAAAAGAGAAATAAAGGAAATAGGAGGAGGTCCAGGGAAGAGTGAAAATATATAGTGCAAAAAGTTGTCAGAGCACCAGGAGAGAGTTTCTCCCTTGTGCTGTTCTGAACCCCTGGGGTGCAGAGTGATGTTTTACAACGCTCTCTGAATGCCAGCACTGCTGGGGAGACACAGCACTACAGTCCAGAGAAATGTGGACCTCCTGAAGGCAATTGTCACCCCACATCTTTTCCAAGGGGTGTAGCAGAGAGCTCTCTTATCTTCAGTTGAAAACCCACTACTTAATAAAGGCTTCATGGGAGCTTTTCATGATTGTGAACTGGTAAGGCCTTGCTTTGACTTCTGGTAATACAATGTCTTTTAGGTGTCATACTTAGGTGTTAACTCTTGACTCTCTAGAAATGTCACCCAAATAAACACCTAAGATGAAGAAGCCTTCTCTATCTACTCCTTGCCCTGATGATCCTCAAGAAATAATAGATTTAATTGAAAAAATCCTTTAAACTTTTGACTTTTTAATGAGATCTAATACAATGTGTCTTTTTGGGATTAAAAGCAGACAACACTCAAGTCTACCACTTCCTGTTAGAGATTTCATACAGGAAAGAAAATTGCTGTCTTGCTTCCCTCAGCCACGTATCCAAGTCCAGTGTGGTCTAAACACAGTTTTGCAGTGGTAGTGCTGTTGCATGGATTGGTCACTAGATGATACCCTTATGCTGTATTTAATATGTCTCTGGTTTCATACTGGTAACATTTAGGCAACATTCTGCAGTAGTAGGTTGGAGATATCATGAGTTAAGTCCAACAGAGTGAACATATGGTACCATATGTGATCTTAGTTTGCAGCTGCTAAATATAACTAATATGAAGTAAAACCCAAGATTTATTTTCTCTGCTGCAGCTACAATAATAAAGTGACAATAGGCACTGGCAGCAAGAGGAAAGTGGCTGGCAGGATTGAGTCTTTGAAATTTATTTTCCTTGACAAATTATAGTTTATAGTAGGAAGTGGTTTCTTCCTTTTGAGGTTTTATTTTAAGGTTATTGTTATTGTAGGATAGTTGAGAAGAGAGAGCAAAATCCAGTATGTCAGTGCAAGTTTATTGTGTGCAATAAGTTATTTTAGTGCAAGAGTATTGTGTGCTTAAAACTCTCTTTATTCAAATGTTGTTACTATAATGTCTGTGTTGAGGGATAATATCAAGAGGGGCAAGAACAGCTCATACCATCTCTTGTTTTTTAAAACTGTCGAAAAGAATCACCTTAATCTCATCTCTTCCTCAGCAAGGATTGTGTCTTGGCCCCCTTATAAACAGCAGCTTCAAACTTTTATACCCAGTCCAAGAACTAGCTCAGGAAACCGGTGTGGTTTTGTTTAGATTTTGTTCCTCCTGTCTGTTCACAGCTGAGTTTAAGTTAATTTTAGCATTAGAGTCAAATGCTTTAGAATTGCTATGGAAATTTCTGGATTTTGTTTATTTTGTGGGATGAAGCACTGTTGAGGTTGGTTAATGGATGTTTGCAGTCAAAGTATTAATGCAGCTTGAAAATAGTGGCATCCTCCAGCTGTCGTGGCCATGGTGGTATTCCTCTGTTTGGAGCTACTAGAAACCTGAAATGGGATTTATTTGACCAAGCATAAACATTTCCATTTAAGTTAATAGCCTAAGGCTCTTTTTACAGTCAGAGGAAATCTAGACAATAAGTCCAGTGTACTGTGCTGCAGTTCTTCTCATCTCAAACATGTAAATAGGTCAGATGAATTGTGACCCAGAAATATTTGTTTCTTTCCAGGCACCAAATCTTGACTCAAGTCAAGTAAGTGCTACCACTGTCATTCCACCAAGAGAAATTAGTTTTGGTGCTTTGGTTTAACTTCTTTCACTTAGATTGCTTTTACATTAACCACATGTCTTTGCAGTCACTTAATGGGAGGGTGATGAGGTATTTCTTCAAGAGGGCAGCCTGTATTCATGCTTTCTCTGCAACACTCTGTAGTTCCAAAACTCCAAAGGCTTCTGGGAGAAACTCAACTCAAACTTGGAGAGTGTGAAGTATGCAGAGCCACACTTGCACTACCACAGTAACGCTCTCAGGAGGGAATGGCGAAACCTTTCAGAAGAGGTGAGTGAGAGGTACTGGAACTGAAACGCTGGAACTGTCCAGACCTGCCTCTGAAATGGGTGTTATAAAGTTAAGCATGGATGAGTTGGCTTTTTTATTTTGAAGATAAATAAATGGAAATCTGATTAACAGAAGTGCAGAGACTTGCAGTCATTTCACCTAAGGTGATTGCCTGTAAGTTTTGTTCTCTTAAAATAATGCAAGAAATTAAAGAAAAGCAGAGCTTGCACTGTATTGTCACAAAGTTTACATGTCTGTGAGTGCCTGTGAGCATGGGCACTTGGAAGATGGTATGAGGCCCCACTGTGTTTTATTTCCATTCAAAGAGAAAACCAAATTCATTTTTCATCTTCATTCTGTCAAGGAGTACTTTATTTGGTCTTCTGTTTTGTTCATTTTGGGATTTTTGTTTGTTTACAAACCAGAGAGAGGAGAGAAGAGCCACAGCATATTTGAGGAATATTTTTGAAAATGCCAAAAAGTACGTGCTGGTTTCTATTATATTTACCCCTTCTTATTTTGCACAGGTATGTTGGAGGATTTAATATGCCATTTAATTAGTTGATTATGTATCCGGTTAGATATTTTTAAAGAAGATTATCCTGGTGAAAATCAGTTATTGGAATCCTTGTAATCACTACAGCATGAGCAGAAATACAGGCCTCCAGTGCTAGGGAATTTATGGTAGATGTGAAGTTATTCTCAGGCAACCTAGACAGAATTTTTTTAATGATATCTAGTATTTTTACTACATTTAGTCACATGTACTGTTCTCAGATTTCTTTAGCTGTCTTTGAAAGATCAAAGGCTCATTTGAGTTTTTAATGATGTTGTGAAAGCCTTTAGAGTATTGCATATGAAACACACTGATTTTTGTTTCAAACCCCAGGGTGCTTTCTCATCTGGACACTTGGGACTCTGGTAAGTAAAACCTTTCTTGATGTAGGCCTTAGCTGTAAGACTTAGGTTTATTAGAAAATTTCCATCCAGCTGTTGTTTGCTAAAAATCAGTTGCTATGTGTTTTCAGCACAGAGGAGTTTGAGGATTTAAGATGAGAAGAAACCTTTCATGTACTAACTAGGAAATGCTTGAAAAAAAAAGTCCCTAGTTCATATTGGATCTAACAACATAAGCAGTAAAATTCGGTCTGCTAAAGGATATCTTCTTCAGGATTTTTCTTGTGGAGCAGAATATCAGTGACACCATGTTACTGTTGAGTCTTGTTCACAGCCTTTGCAACATCAGAACTTGTGCAGGAGATTAGGACTGGTGAAAAAACACAGTGCAGGTGTAACAAATTTCCTTCGGCCAGAAACACTTGATATTTTTTAATGCTCAGTTTCTCTGTCAAAAATAAGTAAAGCTGCATTTAGTGGTGTATTACATTCCTGCTGTTCACACATCAGTGCCTTCTATGTGCCCTGTCACTGTGTGCTGTGACATGATGCTGATCTAAGTGCTGCTTGGCCATTTATTACCAAGAATTTTCAGGGTACTCATTTCCAGCCCCTAACAGCAATTATCCGTGTCACTGCTCATTATTGCAATGCGCTCTCACTTTGAGAGACTTTGTATCAACTTTGTGAACCTCAGCTTCATGTTTTCAAAGGTGCTTATTGCTAAAGAAGTCCAATGTTTAGCTGTTACTAGATAATTTCTAAATAGCTGCCAACCAGTAATAAGCATCAATGTAGTGTTTCCCTGTAGATTAGTCCTGGAGTACCTTAAAATCCAGCAGTGCAGGTCTTTGTGCTGCTAGGTGGTGGTGTAAACCACCATTTAAAGGTGAAAAAAAACCCAACATTTAAAGGTAAACAAAAATAGGTGAATTTTTTTTAAGAGTTCAGCACTTGGTTCCATTAAATCTTGAGTTGGTTTTATCTATATCATGAAATAGAAGATTGGTTTTCTTCCTTGTTTTAGTAGACAGGAAGCACTGATTAGGAAATACATGTTATTTACTTCAGTACACACTGTAATCTCCTTCTGTTTAGTTAGAGAGGTTGTGTTCTTTTCATAGTGGTCTTCAAATCTCAGTAACAGAAACAGCCAGACCATGGGAGAGAATCAGTGGGAGGTGATTCCCTGGACTATTTACTTTCTGTCTAGTGATTTCCTTGGAAAACCCATGCAGTGGCTAGGGTTTGTTTGTAAATGACAAGATCTAAGTAGCACATTAGCATTGTCTTACCAGAAGGTTCTCTCTGCCTCTTTGCTCTCTTGAGTCACCACACTGTAATAACTCTTAAATATCAAAAAGAAGAAGTGGATGGCAGATAAAGGGTTATTTTCCATTTTTCACTTCTCTTATCCAGTCCATGGTTCTTCAGTGTCTTTGTTCTGTAGCTGAGCAGATCAAACCACAGCTTCTGTTTACTTGTCTGTTCCTAAGTACTTTTGAATCTGTCTGGATTCTTGTGATATTTCTGTAGTGCCATGTCCCTGAATGATTGTTGCTCTGTTTGTTTCAGAGGCGAGGCTGGTACCTCTGTTTGAAGAGGAGGATTATCAGCAGCAGTTGCTCATGGGACTGGTATGTGCCTTTGTCAGTGTGCACTAGAGGACGCACAGGCTCCACAGATGTGTGGAGTGACCTTCCAAGCTCCAGTGCTGATTGGAAGCTCACTCAGGGTAGCTATGGGGGCAAACATGGCATTTCCTATGTTTTAGAGTTCATCATCATATTATTATTTTAGCAGATTACTTTAAGGCATAGGGGAAAAACGGGAATAGAAAGTTGATTTGTCAAAATGCTTTTTCCCAGTGTAACTTTGGCTAGGAATTGGGAGGTCATCTTATTCTGTCAGTTATTTTTGGACTACTTTATGCCTTTAAAACATACATAAGTGAATTCCTGCCCCCCCAGCTTCTTTCAATTTGATGAGCAGAGATCATCTTGCTCCTCAATTGAACACCTTGTTTTACTGTTTCCTTTTCCTTCTATCTCACTTCTAAGACTGTTAGGGCAATTCTGAGGTCCCTTCTCCTTTTGCACTCTTTTTGCCAGTGATCTCCCTAAAGGATCTACCATCTGTATGCTTCTGGGCAATAACTCCTGTCTCAAATCTCTACCTGTCCTCCCTCTGTCTGAATACACGTCTTGTCTCTTGTTCTTTTACTTTTAATATCAACTAACTCTTCAGCATACACTAGAAGGTCTCAGCATTGAGGAGCAGATCAACACTGTCCTGTTTGTTCACATCTGAGGCAAGTTTTCCTTCTTTCCTTCATCTTCCTGTCTCCAAGTTTTGCCTTTCATTCTCTGAAGCTTCTCTACATTCCTTCCCCTCCCTTTATTCAGACAGATCCAAAAAGCAGGTCACTTTGTCTATGCCTTCCTCATACCTGTATATCTGTCTTAACACCCTGAGATTAATCTACATATAAGTTCCTTGAAACAGATTTTTATTTACTGCAGTCTTACTTTGAGCTTCTTAGTAATTCTCAGAAAAGAGCCAGTATGGACTTGAGTTGCAATCTGAAGCTACATGAGGTCAGCAATTATTTCAGAAAGGAGAGAGTAGGGAGTGGCATGGACTGTATGTTAACAAACACCCAACTTTAATGACTTCACAATTAATGTTTAACCTGAAATTGCCATTAATCACTGGTTTTCAGGTTCTTGGCAACTACCACAAATTGTACTTATGGTAGTTTTCTCCATCATAAAATCTCTCAGGTTCATTCATTTGTAATAAGTACTTATATTCTTAGGATTCAATGTTCATATTTAAATCTTTCTTTCATCCTGTTCCCTTGGCTTTACGCAGAGAGATGTGAGAACTGTAAGCTTTTTCTTTTCAGTATCATTGAAAGTTGAACTTCATATTAATTTTGCTAAATTTGCACCAAGTAACCATTTTGAATATTCACATCTGCTGCTGAGTTTAGCAAGATTGTATAGTAGCTTGGGATCTCACTCTGAACTGGAGTTTTGGGGAAATGTTTTATTGAGCCATTGCCTATTGATCAGGCCCTGCACCTGCTGCAGCTTTTGTGTCTCTTTGAAGATGCTCAACGACAACAAATTTTTGGCATTGTTTTCCTAGATGGTTGCTCAGCTGAAGGATCACCTTATGAGACATCTACAATATGTTGGAAAAAAGAAGATTGACCAAATAGTTTTGGATTATGTTGCAAACCTGGTTAGTTTGATTTCATAGTCACTATTGTGAGCTAGTGTGTATTTGTTGGTTTGTAGGTCCTTGTGTGTGTACCAGTTGTATATAGCATATATTTGGTGAGAAGAAATTTTAAGTTTTAAGATATTTAAACATATTTTTCAGCCTAATATTATATAAATTGATAAAGAAAATTAATGTTACTTAAATATTATTAAAAGAGTTGTACCAGTCACTCAGAATGCAGAAGAAATGGTTCCATTTACAGCTTGTGCAAATATGTTCTACTCCCAGAAACAAAATGAGAACTCATCCTGAAAGTTTAAAGCCGTTACATCCATTTGGTTTCCTGTAAAACACATTGCTGCAGGTCTTGAATAATGAAAGTGACACCAGGGGAAATAAAATTGAACAAAATATGTCACTACAATCTGACATGTGGGTAAATCACCACCACTCCTATCCAGTGCCTTCGGTGGGCTGTGTATGTGACAGGAGACAGTGTTGCATGAAGAGATCTTTGTAAACTACTGTGAAAATTTGCTTTCCAAATTCTTATTTTTCTGTCTTTCATCCTCTTAAGAGACCTTTAAAAAGGAAAAAAAACCAAACTACAGAAACCATAACTGTTGTGCACAGAAGTTAAGTACATGGTTTTGTCTGTCTCAAGATCATGTCCTTTAAGTGCAGAACACAGAGTCCTCAAAAGCTTGCATGGCAACTGTAAATCCTGTTCTTTGTGTCATCCCTGCCCCAGTGTTCAGTAGAAGCTCCCAACAGTGCTGTTCTCTAGGGGTGAAAACCTTGGGAATCTTCTTGGAGGCTACTGATGCCTGCATCTCCTCCAAAGTCCTGTGTGAGTCAGTTACTCTGTCAATGTCACAGTGTTCTCTGAACCACTGCAGTCCCACTGCCATTCCTGACTTTTCAAGCCTCACTTCAATAACTTCACAAGTTGTTTCACTGGCAATTTGCAGATTTTTATGTATCTCTGTAGGAAAGAAACTAAAACTAGTGGCTGATTAAATAGGGACAATACAACATGAACCAAAGCTTTGTACCTGAAAATGGTGCTAAAAAAACCCAAGTGGACCATTTATTCTCCTTTTCTTCAATTTGTAATAACAGTTTGTTCACTTTTAGTAAAAACAAGATAAAAATGTGAAAACATCTATTCAACCTTGATCTGCAAAGCTAAATTATTGTAGACTAAATCTTGCAGAACAAATCTCAGCCCTCCCCCACAAGCAAACTCTTAGGACTAATTCTCTCAAACTCAACTGACAGGCTTATTCTTAAAAAAGCTACTATAAACAAAGATAATATGCCTCTAAAAATTGTTTCTGCTTTCTGTTGGTGCATCTTAGATACTGTTTGGAAATCTTTAGAAATTATTTAATTTTTAAACTTGTGTTTTCCCTCATCCTAATTAGAAACTCTCACATCTCAAATCTATCCTAAATGTTTCAGAGTTTTTCAGGGGAATGAACTGGTTTCAGTCTTCCCACAGTTCTCTGTAGCATCAGCAGTGAATAGCAGAGTCATTGAAACTAATGAAACAGGAATAGACTTGAAATTTGTCTGTTTTCTTTCATAAAATATTTTACATTACATTCAGGATCCCAGGAGTGGCTGAGATTAGGCTCTGTGGTGTGTAGTCACCATGTAAATAACTGAAGCAGAAGTTGGAGAAGCCAAAACTTGGGAGCACTGAGAGTTTCTAATGAAACAAAGGCTGGTTGCTGTCAGAGAACTGTGTGTTCTTGTATACAGAGAAGTAACATGGAGAAGTGTGAATGACACACTTCAGTGGGAATTCCTTGTTTGCTGAGGAGTTCTGCAGGGCTGGAGCATGCCTGGTTCCCAGTCCATGTGCCACCTCTCCTGCAGTGGTTGTTGTATGTCCATAGGCTCTCTCCTCTGCAATCACTTTATCTTTATTTCTCTCACTCTTTTCATTTCACTGAGGCAAGAAAGGGGAGAAATAATTTACAGAAGCAGTGTGACATTTGCTGCCCTGACAGCAAGTGGAAGGGGAGGGAGGGTGAGCAGGCAGCCCATGGCACAGGAAACTGGCAGACCTGAATGAATTGCTGAAATTTCCCTGCAAGTCACTGCAGTAGCTGCACGTTTTCCCCTGACATCTGTGGCCAGCTGTCATCTGATATAGGGCTCAGCTGCAAAGGAACAGAAGACAAGACACCGTTCGGATTTGAGTTTCCCCAGGAGAAGGAGGACTGTGTCATACTAGTGCACAGGAGGGGATCTGAAAGACATCAAGACCCTGTCTCACTCCCTTTTCTCCTTTGCTCCTGGTTCTTTTCTTTGACTGCTTTGAAGTCTTTCCTGTAGAAACAGCCAAAGGAGCTGAGCACTTGTGGTTCCCAATTACTTTAGGAGAACTTCAGTTTCCTTGGCACCATTGCCTGGAACTGTAGATGTCTCAAGACAAGGTGACAGCACTGTCAGCCAACACCCTCTTGCATGTGCAGTCTTGCTGTTGGTCTTATTTTCTCTCATTAGTTTAGAGTACTCCAAGGGAAATGGCTTCATGTATGTGCCCCAAAAAAACTTCTTATTGTGTGTCTGTTACTCAGTGAAAAATGGCCTCCCCTGGTATGTGTGTGGCTCTTACTTGGCTGCCCCATGGCTAACCTCGGACAGGAAGCTGCCTATGCTCCTTCCATCAGACAGATAATGCTGCCTTTCTCATGCATATGATCTTTGTGTTATGTTCTGAAAAAGAGATTGAGATGTGGGTAATCTTTCAGTATGTATTTTCTACAATGCCAAGGGTAGATGTTGATCTCCAAAGTGAGTTGTGCTGTTAGTGAGGGTGTCACATCACAAACATTCATGTATTTAAGATGAAAGTATGTTGTGATAACTTGGATGATTATTACTTAAGAAGTTGTTAGCTTTCTGTGCCCTGTGAAAGCTGTACAGTTTGTTGTGTTGTTAAGCAAAAAATATTTATTCTGGAGTAGCATACTCTTGAAAACCATTTGTGTTGCACAAATAATAATTGGTGATTTTGGAGCTTGTAAGAACCTTCACTTCAATACTGGTCCTTCAGATCCAGCTGCAGCTCCTGATGCAGAGGCCTTAGCTGCACCCTCTGTGCTGGCCAGAGGTGAAATTCATTCCAGCAGCAGGTGTGGTTCTTGTGACCCTTCTGTGGAAACTGGAAATCACTCATTTCCAAGAAAACTTGCTATACTCTGGAAAGAAAAAATTGGATCTTTCCACTGCATCTAGAAAGTGTGGAGATGGCAAATATTAGGTAGTTATTTTGCATCAGGCAGCTGTGCAAGCCTGGCTCAAGTCGTGGTGGATGGGAAAGGTGCTACCTTGTAGAACTTTCTGGCCAAGGTACAGAGGAACACTCAGGAACATTACTGAAAATGAATGTTCCAGTTCTGGCCTTTGCATGTGCATCTCTCCTGTGTGTTCTGTTTCTCTCTTGCTCAGAGCCTGTGATGAGTCAGACAATGGAGAGAGCAAAGCCTGTGAGGGGAAAATAGAGTAGGGAAAAAGCATTCCTGGATTCTGACCATCTGGAGGGAGGAAAAGGGTTCCTAACTTCTTGTGACTCCTCTTTGCTAAAGAGGGGTCAGACTAGTCTCCTGAGTTTCTGGGATTGATTGCTGTGCTTTGAGCGCCAGAGATAAAAGGCACAGAGGAAGCATCTCGGTTGTGTAACTGAGATGTGGAAGTAGTTACACATGACAACCAGGAGGAAGTTATTTCAACTCTTCCGTGCGTGGTTTCTCTTTCAGCTGCAGAAGCTGAGAAGGCCCAAGTGGGAACAGGGCTTGTGGCTTTGGTATATGCTGACTGTGTGTGGTGGACATCAGTTTGGGAGCACGAAGAACAACAACATGGGCCAAGGGATTGTTTCACTTCACTGGGGACAAAAAGGAAACTCAATAGATGAGGAGAGGCATTTACTTGTCTCATTTTTCCTCCTTGCCAGGACTAGGTTTATGATTCCTCCTTCCTTCCTTTCTTGGCAAACTGAACATTCCACTGTCTTCAACGTTATCCACTCTTGCTGAACTCTTGGGACTGTTCCTTGCCAAATGCTCAGCCACTTGGACATGCTGCTTTTGCTTTCATGGCAAACAGGTCTGAGAATTTGCTGCAAGAGCTTGCTATCAGTTATCTTCAAGAAGCACAGTTAAGTGTGTTAAGTTGCTGTATGTCTTGCATGATACTTTGATAAACTGGAAGCACTTTAAGCTGCTTGAATAGGGCAATTCTGTTACAATTCAGATTTTAATAACTTTACATTTCAAGGCCCTAGAGAAAAAAAATGAAGACTTAGTAGGAGTCCCATGAAAAGTTTTTAACATAAACTGGTGTGTGGAATGAATTAAGGCCAAGGGCCTGCTGTACACATGCTCCTGGAAACATCCAGTCTTCTCTTTTTTGTTTTAGCTGAATCTGGTGCATCGAATAATGAAAGAAGTGTGGCGGAGATACCAGCTTCATTCCTGTATCTTCTGCTTGTAAGCAAATGATTTGTTAAAGTTTTCAGCCTGCCTTCTTAATTATGGGCATAATGATTTTGGTCTTCATCGGTAGTACTCCTTTGAACAGTCAGTGCTTATGCTGCTGTCAATATTACTGTCACTTACTCTTCCTAAGGATCCTGCTGGCCCTCTCTAGGCCGGTGTGATTATTAAACACACAGGCAGTGTTATGGCTGGAGTTCAAATTGCTGAGTTCGGAGTGGTCCTAAGCTGCGTGGTGGGTGTTAAACACCTGTAAAAGCCAGGTCACTTACACCAGCACCCTTTTACCTGTTGCTGTTGATTCCAGGTACTGCCAAGAGCCTTGTAAATGTGCATTAGTGGGGGAGGATACAGGGACACCAGGGAGACTCTTTGTGTCTGCAGCACTGGGCAGCTGGTGCTGGCTGAGACACCTCAGTAAGCAGGGCAGCATCCCATGGCCCTTCATCCCAAAGGCAGGCATTCAGTGAGCTCCCAGTATGGCAAATTGACCCTCTCTCCAGGAGAGTGTGAGTGATGGGGTTCTTAATGTGTTGCTATTTTGTTAACTACAGTGATGAGAGAGGAACTGCAGGAGAATTTGCAGTGTTCCACATCATGAGTCGGATTTTGGAAGCAGCAAATGGCATGTGCATGCCTTTACCTCCTGGTAAGTTCTGTGTTTTGCTGTTTTAATCATGAGTGAGGAGAGTAGTGCTATAAATTCCTCCCAGCACAGCACTGGTTGCAGCACGTGTCAAGTTAGCTTTGGCAGTATTGACATTTGTTCAAGTCAGTTATAGAGGGCAAGGCCCTTGATAAACCTGTACAAGTGAAATGAAGCAAAATGAAATAGTTAGTAGAAACAGAAATCTAAACAGAGATTTCCAGTGGAATGTGTGGATAGTCTTATCTTAGAACTGTTCATATATATATATATATATAGACAACTGGACTTCAGTGTCAAGAGCTACAAGGGAAAATCCTACCCTCTAGCAGATAGAGTGTTTTTTCTCATGCTCTTTCCCTGCTAATAATTTTCAATTTTTTCCTGAAGGGATTACTTCCAGCCTTGATGGAAAAGCTGGTCTTGATAATAGACTTTAATTTCCTAGAGCTCCTCATAATTGTTTAGAGCATTTTCAAAGCACTTGCTTATCTTCATTAGGGAATGTCATCTTGACATCTTAATATCTTAATGCTTTCCAATTTTGTTTGAATTTTTCTGGATTTTATTTCCTGTTCTCTCTTTGGTTGTTGAAACTGTTTTTGGTATGAGTTTGTCCCTCAGTCTGTGTGGGCTCAAATGCTGCCACACAGTAGTGTTACATAACAAGACCATCATCAGGCTGACATTAAAGGAGAAGTTGAAGTGTTAACGCTGCCTGTGGGAGTGTCTGGGTGGCAATGACATCCTGAGGGTGGTGAGGCCTCAGGTTTTGATTAATTAGGAGGAGAGAGGGAGATAAAAGACAAATTAATAGAATAGTTCAGATGTAAGGCAACAGTTTGGAGACATTAAATGACAATGTGACTTGAATGACCATTTTCAATCCCCTTAGTGTTCTTCTTTCTGACAAGATTGTACTTGAGAGGACTTAAAGGATGTCTAAATAAGACTACCTGAGTTGATAAATTGATTTCCTCACTCACTGTAAACAATCAGAAGTCAAGGGAAGTGATGGCTTTAGCTAGAGTAATTCCAGTCTCTAATAGAGAATTACAAAAACCTACATATTGTACCAAACAAGTTTGTCTCTTTCATAGGGTTTCACACTCTGCATCTGGGTCTTGGTGTTCGATGTCTCCCTCTGCACACCCTCCTGCACTATATTGACAATGGGATCTTGCAATTGACAGAAACGTGTGTCAGGAAATTGCTGAAAGGTACAGTGAACAGGGTGTTTCATCTGTTACTAGCCAGCTAACTGGGAGTGTTGTCCTTCACGCCACTCCCCTCAGACACAGGTTTTATTGCCCAGGACACTCAGCACATCTTGGAGTGTTCTTTCAGTGAGAGTTGTAGCTGATGTTGTTGCCTACCTGAAAGGAGAAAGTTGGGGCTCAGGCTATGTGATGGGCCTTAGCACAGCACACAAAGAAATATCTGCGTGGAGAGAATTTGATTTTGTAGTTTTTCCATTTGAGACTTCTTAGAAAAACAAATACTAAAGATCATCATAGGATTTGTTGGGGAATTTCTGTGACTGTGGAAGTGCACACCTGTGTGTGAGGAAATTAGTCTGTTATCCATCCCTCAGCTTTTGCTTAATTATGTTTAGAACAAGAGGAACAGGCCTGTCCTGCTGACCTCATGGCTGGGAGCCATGGAGTATTATGGAGCAGATCATCTTGAGTGCCATCACATGGAGTGTGCAGGATAGTCAGGGACCAGACCCAGCCAACAAGGGTTTGTGAAAGGCAGGTCCTGCTTGACCAGCCTGAGCTCCTTCTATGACCCACATGGGAGGTGACCCACACAGTGGATGAGGGAAAGGCTCTGGGTGTTGTTTACCTGGACTTTAGTAAAGCCTTTGACACCATTCCCACAGCATTCTCCTGGAGAAACTGGCTGATCATGGCCTGGATGGGAGCACTGTTCACTGGGGATAAAACTGGCTGGAGAGCTGGGCCCAGAGAGTGGTGAATGCAGTCACAGCCAGCTGGTGGCTGGTGCCCAGTGGGGTTCCCCAGAACTCAGTACTGGGGCCAGTCCTGTTTAATATCATTATCAATGATCTGGACAGGGAGATCGAGTGTTTCCTCCATGAGTCTGGACATGGACACAAAGCTGGGCAGAAGGGTAGGAGGGCTCTGCAGACAGATATGAACAGGCTTTATGGGCTTAGGTCAGTTGTGTGAGGTTCAACAAGGCCAAGTTTTGGGTCCTGTCCTTTGGTTACAACAACCCCAGACAGCAGCACAGGCTGGGGCAGAGTGGCTGCAAAGCTGCTCAGGGAGTGCTGGTCAGTGGTGGCTGAATGTGAGCCAGCTGTGCCCAGTGATGTGCTACTTCTCCAGTGTCTAAGAAAAGGGACAACAAAATATGCTCAACAACAAAATATCAATCTGTGCCTGATCTTGATAAATGAAATATTATAAACTTGGAGAGCTGTCCTTAGTCAAAGTGCGTTTGAATTACTGTATAAATACATAACGGTGAAGTTATGAACAAATATACAGAAATATATTTGTACATGATATAAATGTAAATAACAGTCCTTATTAATGTAGTATAATGCAAATAATAGCATGTACTTTAAATTGAAATTTTCATTTCACTAAGGAGCTGATGATTATTTAGAATGTCTTTAGTGAAAGTTGAAAGTTTATGTGATTGCTGTTTGTTTGATTTGCTTTTTCCCCTGTTGCTTATAGATCTGGATGACACTGAACAGAATGAAAAGCTGAAGTTTAGTATTGTCATGAGGCTTCCAGAGGTAACTAATGGCTTTAGATGCAATGTCTTGGATTTTGGAATTGATAGGAGATTCCTCCTTGTGCATAGGGTTAAACCAATGAAAGACTTGGCTGTCATTCAGATAGAGCCTGAGTCAAATATAACCAGAGCATCCACAGTTTCTCCATCTGCTGCTCCTGGACTGTAGGATACCCTAATAACTTAAATTATATATTTGTCCATAGTGTTTTACAGTCTCCAATACTCTACAAAAGTTAACAAGACTGGCACTGTTCTTCTGAGTACTCATTTGCATAAGGCAATGAGGGTTTAAAGGGGGTTTATGGGGGTTTTTAGCATCCATAGAGTCTTTCTCACTTGTGACCTATGTGTTTGGTTCTGTACACTTCAAAAAATGTGTTCAAAAGCTGGTACAGTAGAAGCTGTAAAGTCGTATCGTACCACAGCTTTGTGACAGGGAGGAATTACAAGATCTCCCCTCAGTTAAACCTCACAGTCTCACCCACTGACAAGGTGATTTGTGTGGCCACAAGAGGTTACTGGTCCTCCATAAAACCTTCCAGCAGAATGGGAGATGCACTTCTCCTTCTCCCCTTTTGCTCTTAGTGAACAGCACAGGACTTCAGGGGAAGCACAAGATGCCAAGAAGAGGAGGAACACCAGGGATCCCCCTCGGGGAATGCCTCACTGTAGAACAGGCTTTTTTCCACATGAGTTGCCCATTGTTTGCTTGTTATGTGCTGTCACTTATAGTTCAAATGGCCAGAAGTGCTGCTTGGGTTTTCCTCCAACAAAGGCTTATTTATTAGGCAGCAGTTTTGAGAAAGGGTAGAGGAGGAGAACTCCATAGGATGTTCTTTGTCCTCTGTGTCTGGTTTGTGGCCAGGGCTGGTGAGCTGGGGTCAGCATAGGGCCCCTGAGTTGCCAGCCTGGGCCTGATGCGTGGGGAACTCCATTCCAAACACACTCTGACGTGAAGGGCTGAGCTGGGAGAGATTTAGGGAACAACTACTGCTAGCTATGCACAGTAGACTCAGTGCTTTATTGTATCTATTTACAGCTTTGGGAAAAAATGCTGGGAATAGTCTGTTTGCCATAAAGGTCACTTTGGGGTGACTCAGACTATTTTGAGCAGGTTATATGCAGTGGATGACTTCAGTTTAATCGGAAGCAAGGATTTAAGCACCATTAAATTGTACAGCATTTTCTAAAATGAACAGCTATCTTCATTGCAGTACAGCTGAAGGGGAGGGGTGAGGGAAGATCTACAAAGGGAAAATAGCAGAAGGTGGAGCTACTTTCATAGTATGTACCTGTTCTTTTGCTTACTGGTTGGGATTGGAAGCTTTGAGAAACCTGGTTGTGAATCTCTTTTGGCTCTGGGAATGTGAGTCAATGTTATCAGTTTCCAGGATGATGACCTGAATAATGGGATCCAAACTTACATTCCCACTATCTTTCCTTGCCAGCATTCTGCATGTCTAAGGTTCCTTAAGACAGAGACTGAGAGCCCCTATCCTGAAGGAGCTTTGAGGAATTGGGCATCTACATTACTCTTTGGAGAAAGAATAGAATCAAATCAGTCACAGTAATGGATAAGAGTTCAATTAGTACTTAAGTACACATGTCAAGTGGGACAGTGGCCCTGGGACAGACTGGCTGAGGTGAGAACTGAGTGACGAGGTTTTGATTTCCCACATTTTGAGAGCACATTGTGATCTCTTAGTTACTGGCTATGAAAGGAAGGCTCCGTGGCTAAATATGATGACCTTTTAGCCTCTGTCATCAAGGTCTGAAAGCAAAGCATATCTGCATTACAGCCCGGATTTTGTGTCAGCTTTTTCTCCCTTTTTCTCTTTCTGAGTTTCCACTGTCCCATGTTTATGTTCTCAGGTTTTGGGGTTTGTTTTTTGCTTACTAGGCTCTTGGTCAAAAGGTCTGCCAGTACTGGAATCATCCAATAAATGCAAACTTAATAGCACGGAAATATGTGAAACTTTTGCTTGAGAAGCTGGGAAACAGACAGGTAAGAGCACAGAGGCTATGTTCTAAAATCTGATGCTTTGACAGTGTTGAGATTCCTGAGCTTTCTGTGGACTATAACACACTAAAGAAACATTGAAACATTGGTGTGGCTGTGCGACTTTGTAAACTAATGTGAAATGTTCTCCCTTACAGTGCAGCAGGCCTATCTCTGAGAGACTCTCCATCCCCGTGGAGTTTTTGCCACTGAACTACCTGACTAATATGCTGGCAGAGATAGAGGCTCAAGGTAATGTTAATTCTGTACTTTGGAAAAGCAGTGATTGTTACCCTTTGATGCTCACTCAGATGTATCCTGCCTATACTGACATTGCTGAGTTATTAAAACTCCAGTGATGTCTGAACACATAGGTTGTCTTTCTGCTGATGGAAAGTGTCAGTGGCTAAGAGTCTCCATGTCTGGGTATCATCCCATTTGGGGAGGAAAAAGCATATATACATGTAGCTGTATATGAGCATGTGCCCTAGGCCATTTTGTGCACTAGCACTAACACAGCCACTCTGCTTCAAGCTGGATTTGGATATCCAGTTTGGAAGTCCAGCTTCCAGAGAGGCTTCCTTCCGTGTGGGTTATCATTTACATACATTCCACTAATAGGACAGTTTTTGGCACAGATTAGCATCCAAAGGGCACCACTGAAAGCTGGTGAGTGCATGAAAACGCATTTCTGTTACCCCTTATCTTTTGGTACTGCGGATGAAGATGTTTAATACACTGCAGGACTATAAGTGTACATGTACAATTTTGTAAATACTTCCTCACTGTGTTTTTCTAGGTGTGCATCCATATGAGAAACAAGACCATATAAATGCAAGATTTGTAGAGGAAACAGCACTCAAGCACACTATGACGCTCCTGGGTCTCAAATATTCCTGAAATAACATGCTGTTGAAGAAGGCTGTCAAACTGTGGTGCCTCTGTAAAAGTATTTATGTAAATGCAATGTTGCTTCTCAAGTAACTTGCAATGTTGGGTAGTCACCAGTACTGACATGAGCTACTCAAAACAGTGTTTGGTCTAACAGACTGAGGTTGAAATTATTGTCTTCTAGATAAATCCTAGAGAAATGCATTTGACATAACCCCAGGTTTGAAATATGTCTGTGGGTTCATTTTGAAGTGGTCAAGGAAGTGGAACAACAGTGGGTTGTCAAAACATGCTGTGAAAATTGGTATAAATGTCACTTCTTTTAACAAGACAATGCTGGAAGAGGCAGTCCAGTTGTACAGTAACAATAACCAGTAACTGTTTACTTGGATTAATAAAAGGATTTCTAGGTGTGATTGTATAAAGCAGGTAAGAATAACAAATTCCTTTTTATGTCAGGCATGAGTAAAGAGGTATTCATTCCTTGTGGTGGTATCAGTTATCTTATGGTACTTCTGCTTCTGAGGCTGCATTCTAATATTTTCAGTTTTGTTATTAGCACAAAATATAATCTGCTTAAAGTACATGTGACAGATTTTGTTGGGGGTTTGTTTGTAGAGTTTTTTGTTGTTTTTTAAAGATGTGTATTATATATTGTAAGTAATATAGGATAAGAAAAAAGTTTTAGAAATTGATCTTAACAGTGGCTTATACAGAGTTTTACATAATTCTTTCTTACAACTTCTAGTGTTACAGTTCAAATTTCAGCTTCAGAAAGAAATTAGGCAGGCTGTTTTTCCTTTGTTTTCAACTTCTGTTTGTATGTAACTGAGCCAATATTGTTTGCTCTTTTAAGTTCTGAACTGTGATATTAATTTTAAATGGTAATAGCATTTTGCTACACAGAGAAAATTCCCAAGTTGTTCCATGCAGGATTTCTGCAGCCTTTATTGGATTTTAAAAAACTCTACAAAATTCCAGACTATTAAACTAGAGAAACTCATCAAAATTTGATATATTTGGGAGGTTTCCAAAACAACCTCTGATATTCTCTCTGAGTAGTTTCCACTGATGCTCCCTTGTTCCTTATCAGTGAAATAAAAAGATCCAGTTCCTGGGAGTGTCTTGGCAAGTTCATGGTCACCCCCTTGTCATTGCCATCAGTGAAGCTTTAGCGTTCTCAGTGACTGCATAGTGAGAAAGAATATTTGTCTTAATATAATTAGAATTTCTCTGTCTGGGACTCCAGTCCCAGACTGCAGAAAGCCATGTTGATGTGTGTGCGTGTGTGTGTATAAGTGATGGCCACTTTGTATTATATTAATAACTGGAGAAGATTTTCTAGCCTTTTCTTTTTAATGAATGTATTATAACATACCTTCAGATGCAATAAAACTTCACCTGGAAAAAAAAATAAATATAGCATGAGGATCACTCACTTTTCTTGACACTTGGAAATGCTGCACTGCATTTGGGATTCCAGGAGAAAGGATTCTGGATCACTGACTAGTTAGCTGTGCTGTGCTTTTGTCATGAACAAATACTTAGTTTTCCGTATGGAATTTGGCTGATCACCAACAGATCTTCCTTCAGTGCAGTGTAAATGCTGCTGACCCTTGTGATCCAGCAGCTGGTAATGGTCTCTCCTGCTTCAGGTGCTGTCTGTTCACATTTCAAATGGCTTTGCAGGAGGCTTTTTGAAATGTCTTCGACTCGAGCTGGGCTCAGTTGGTCTGAAGGGAACCACATGGGGCTGCAAGAGTGGGAGCCTCTCCTCCTTCTCCTCAGGGATAGTGGGGGCATGGCCAGGCACTGCACCTTGTTCCTCCTCTGCAGGGTGCTGTCAGAGAAACACAGCTTGGTCACACAGGGGTTGTGTGCTTTAAAACTCCAGCGCTCCCCCGAGCCAGTGTACGGAATCCGTGACATCTGAAACACCATTACCCTAATCCCTGATGAGATGGGAAAGGGGAAGTGGTATTAAAAGGAAGGCAAGAGGTTTGACCACATAGATGTAAGTTTGTCCTTTTAAATAGTAGACAGTTTGAGCTTTTTATGCTTTTATTATTTGTCAAGAAAACAGACTAGATGAACTTTTAAAAGATGTAGTAACTGTGCACAGAACATCTGTGGAACAATTCTGTTCCTGAGTACAGTTACTAGAGTGGGCTTTTATCCACAGCACTGAAAGGAAACTTAACTCCCAGCATGAGAAGTTTCATGGTAGAAGTTTCTTATTCTAAACTATTATTATCATGTAGGAGCTGTCTGCTCTGGGATCACTGACCATCTCAAGGACAGAAGCAGTGTCCAGCAGGGTAGGGTTTCAAGCACTGGTTGCCATGCTGCCCTGCCTACCCTCAATGTCTTGCTCAGCAATCTGATTTTTTGCTGCTTCTGATCTAATCCTCATTGCATCTTGTATGTTGGAGACACTAAACATATTCCTCCTGAACCCCACACTCCACCTTTTGCCTCATTACCTTGAAATCCAATGGAAAGCAGTGTTCCACTGCTGGCTGCCCTGTTCTTCAGCCACAACATGGTTACACAAACTACTTTAGTAATCAAAGGTGAGGTTTTTAGTGTATGATCTCACTAAGATTCTATTACTAGCTCCAAGCAGTGTTGCCAGACTAGAGTTAAAACTCCAAAAACCTATTGTAGTAGTTGTCTCTGTACCATCATCTGCACTGACTCCTGGAGCTCTTGCAATGTATGACAAAATCTTACTTTAGCTCTGGCTTCAGCTGCTGCTTTTTGCATCTTCTCATTGCACAGGATCTTCCGTTTATTTTCTGCTTTTTTAGGAGGGGGAAGGCCTTGACTTATCATCAATGAAGCAGTCATCACAAATTGTTCTTTGTCTCTGATTTCCTGCTGGAGTTTAATAGCAAGTTCTTGCTTCATGGATAACTCTGCAAAAAGAGCCCTTATCTCCTGGGTTTTGTCACTTATCTTCCTCTGCAGGTCATTGCTCTGGAATGCAAAACAGCTGCATTGTAGTTATGGCTTCCCTTTAGGCACTCACTGAGCATGGCACTTGGGTCATCATTAGGCACATGAAAATAAGTCCAACTTAACAAGGTTTTAAATAGTAGTTCAGTTCTTGAAAATTACTTCATTTTTGTGATCATTTAGAACAAAAAATTGGCTGCTCAAGAGAAGTCACATTTACTCCAATACAAGAAAAGAAAATCACATATGTCTTTGCTTCTTGTCCTTTTCAGCTGGACAGCAAAACTCCCCCAGCCCTCAAACGCCTGGGATCCAAATTATTTTTGGGTCTGTACACAATTAACTTTGTAATAAAGCTGGAATAAGCCAAATTCCTATGAGATAATTGAGTGATAATGCTGATGCAGGGGCTTTGGGTTGTGACATGATCCTTGGAAGGGGGATGAACAGAAAAGGAATGTGACTAAAATCCTTGAGTCTCACTGCAGATGACTTAAAAAAACCCAAAAATCTTTAATACTCTTTAAGTGACTAATTAGAACTGGGAGAGCCAGAGCACTTGTGAATGCAGCTTTTGGCACACTGCCATTTTTACAGTAGTTTATTAGCCCATGGCCAACATTTCACGAACACAGTTAATAACCATGATATTTCTGTGTGTGTTTAAAATTAATTATAAAAAACTGTTTTAGGCTTTCATGTGTGCCAAACCTAACATCTAAGAAAGATTTCTACCCTGGCCTTGTTTTACATTAACTACTTTGCATTTTTTTTCTGTCTTCCCCTCAGCTCTGCTCAATTTGTAACTTTTTCATTAGGAATATGGGGGCAGGGAGCATTTTTGGTCTTTCCCAAACAATATTGCAGTTAAAAGCAAATAACTATAATTATATTTTAAAAACTGTATTGGAAATGATGTTTCCTGTGTGACTCTCCCTATTTAAACAACAAAAGAACTTTGAGCCCGGTACCAAAGTCATCTTTTTGTATGTTGGAGTAGAATTTACCTGGCCTTCCTTTATTTTTTCCCTTATTTCTATTTAGTCTTTGACCTGTTTGTTGTGGAAAGGCTGTTAAATACATTTGCAAAAGGATGATCCTACAAAGTTTCTAAGCATCTATTTCAGAAAGAACTAATTCTATATTTTGGTGAAAGGTACCATTTATGATGCAACTTTCTTTTTAAAAGAGAGAATATTCACCTAATAGTTTTGGTTTAACTGTATTACTGTTGCTATTCATGTCTGTAATTTCTGAAGACTATCTTATGATTTGTCTCAACATTTCCAGCCACTTTTGTAATTTGCAAGTGAATCACCTCTTGCCCAGATACTGTTTCATTGTGTACAGGCTGGCAAGCGGAGCATGCTGTGCCCTTCTTACCCTCCTAGCGAACAGCAGCATGTCCTGCTTGCCGTTCTCCACCACAGCACGGATTCTGTCCGTCAGATCAGAAATGTTCTCAAAGAGAAATTCTATCTTCAGCAGTCTCTGCTCCTTCTGCAGCAGCTCTGCCTCCATCTGCAGCAAGGACACAGTGTAAGGAAAGGACACAGGAAGGTGCACAAAGTGTTCTGTGATTGCCTTGAGCTGCTGAAATAATACCAGTGAACAGTCATAAACAAACACCTTCACTATCAGATTTCTCAAAATTTACACCCTCTCTGCCAAGGATCAGGCACAAATTGATTCAGTTGGTTACTGTCAGTCATACAATTCTTTCATGTCAGACTAGGCCCTTTTGGGAGCAGGGTTTACATCATTGTTACTGTCTTGCTGTACATTTCTTGAAAGCAATGGGGCTTTTTTCTAGTCATAATTTCTTTTTAATCCTCTGGTTCCTTGACTCACACCATAATGGAAAGTTTCAGCTCTTGTTTTAAATATTTTTCCCCTCCTAATGCTAAAAAAAGTATGGGCTCAATAAATAAATTATAACTACAATGACCTTAAATCCCAAGGAGATTGAAATAGACATTTAAACTTATCATGACTCCAAGAAAACCTTCTTCTTAATGTGTAGGCTGGTGATAGCAGGCTGTGTTGTGGCCTGCTTGGCTATGCAGAGCTCCCTCCTGTCAAGGAATATGGAACAGTAAAGCAAAAAGCTGAGGTAATTCAAGCAGCTGTGTTCAGCGTCTGTCTTTACAAAGTGGATTTCAAAAGAAGGACTCTGAGGTGTCAAGCAAGCTCAGAGCTTGCTGCTACTGCCCTCACACCTTCAGAGCCCTTGGTGAATCCCCTCCAAACACTGAACACAGTGGGAAGAGTTTTGTACTTATATAAATGGGACAGATAAAACTATATAAGAAAAAGCTGTTCCTTTACCTTCTTCTCCCCCATACAAAGGGCTCTGAAACTGCCTTTCCACTGGACCTAATGCTTCCCTCTGAAGTCTCTCGGGGCAGTCACCAGCTGTGCTGCAGTCAGGTATCAGCTGCTGGCCTGGCCTGGCTGCTGCTTCCACCAAGGTCTGTTCGGTGGCTCCTGGTTCAGCAGGGAAGCAAAGCAGTAGAGCCCAGCCCTGACAAGGGGCAGTGTTTGCTTCTGTGTCACTCAGGCAGATTTTGTGAAGACGCTGGCAGGTCTGCTTTCTGCTCATAGCCCATGAATAGTGGTGAAACAGCTCATGGCCAGTTAGCAAAGACTGACAACCCTGTTTGTTAGCAGTTTGTTATTCTGCATTTATCTCCCTCTGCTGCCTTTTCTGTGCCTTCCCCTAGTGAGGTGGGTCTGCACTGAAGTGCCAGTGATGTGAATGGAGTCAGCAGAGGATGCTGCAGAGCCAGGGGTACCTCAAAGAGTTCCTCCCCCCCAAGCCTCTCCTGGAAGAAGTCAAAATGTCCCATGTCCAGTTGACCTGGAAAGCAGATGCTAGGCTGGAGTTCACAATAGCCAATCATAATTATTTTGATTCCTCTTACAGAAAGTTTATTTTAAAAATAAAAGACACTATTTTAATTTTCTGAAAGAGGTCAAGCACATCAGGATAGCTTGTGATATGAGAAGTGGTACTACCTGTTCAATCCTTTTTAGTAGTTCAGGTGGAGAT
This sequence comes from Poecile atricapillus, assembly GCF_030490865.1. Taxonomy (NCBI): domain Eukaryota; kingdom Metazoa; phylum Chordata; class Aves; order Passeriformes; family Paridae; genus Poecile; species Poecile atricapillus. The sequence continues at coordinate 12,035,956 of NC_081289.1, forward strand.
GGGTCCTTTCCTCCCATTTCTTGCTTTCTGCTCTCATTTGTGGCATCACCATAGTTTTCCTCCAGCTGTTTAATCTTGTCCCTGCACTCAGAATACTAGCAAACAAAGAGCCTCAACAGTTATTTATTCCCACCAAACTCATCCCCAGACCTTGGTCTGGAGACTTTAACAGACAAGTTTCCTTTTACTGAGAAGGAGGGAAGATAACATAAAATTATGAGCCATTTAAAGATTTTATTTTAAAAAAGAACTGCACTGTGACAGTTGCAGGACGGAGGAAACCCTGACGTTTGACAGAAATTGAGTTCTACCTGTTTCTTGGTCCTCAGGCTAAGGAGGTCCTCAGGCTTTCTGGTTTTTTATCCTCAGGAATACAATAGAAAGCCCTGCTTCCCTGCTGGTCAGTACTGAAGGTTTCATCCCTACAAACATCCAAGTTTTCTACACTAACATTCCCAGGCATGTGTCCTGAAGTGACTCAGTGGTGACACTGAACAATGAGTTACCCTTGGGACTCACAGAGACAGGTGTTCCCTGACCTTTCCTATGTGAGACCTTCCTTCCCATGGAATAATGCTTCCCAGAATGTGCTAGAGGGACATCCAGGCTCAGTGTAAATACTGAAGGAGTGACCAGGGCCATTTTTTTTGCAAGACTGACAGTGGTGGGGCTGTGTGCTCTGACGTGCACCTGGCTGTCTGTCAGTGAACTAGCACTGACATAACACTACCCAAGTGCAAATGTTAACCATCCATTGCAGGTGATGACTGATTAAGGAAATAAGTGGTCCCAACCTCTCAAAGTTATGAACAGTCACCAAAATATAAAGTAAATGTTTAGATGTTGCCAGGATGAGGTTTGTCACTGGAAGTTAACAAGTCATATTTAACTAGAAAAGAGAAAACTGACAGATATTCTCAGGTGGTGGTGGAACATTACCAAAATGTAACTAGCACTTAAATCCTTCTTTTCCTAGTGAAAAATCACCACACAACTCACTCCTGTGCACTTTGTCTAAAAGCAGTTAAGTAAAAACCTTAGATGAGTCTAATGAACAATTTCTTCAGCAAACCATGATTCTGAACATAGCTAGGTACTGAAAGTTATATTTTGCTAACAAATAGCTAAAACTCAAGCCCAAAAATACACAGAATGGAAGAATGTAAAAGCAGGGCCAGCACAAACAGCAGGATGCAGCTATGCTTTCAGTGCTCTTTTCTATCTGGGGCCAAATTTCTCAACCACTAACTCAGGGGAAAATGCCTTGTTGGAAGCAGTGGTATTTAATGAGATTAGGGGCAGCTCACCAAGGAAAATTTTTCAGGACTGAATAGTTAATTTAGAGAAGGACTATTGCAGCAAAACCACTGTACAAAAGCCATTAAAAAGTTTAATGTTAAATGTAAATACTAGCCTTACTTTTAAATGCAGTATGATCAGAAGCCATCAGATGCAAACCAATCCAGAAGTATCAAAGTGCATTTACAAAGAACCATGCTATTCTGTGTCTGCTGAAGTAACATGACTACATGCATCTTTTATTATTTTTTTACTAATTTATAGTTTTTCCCTTGGAAAAGACAATCTGAGTTATAAGAGATTCTAAGTCTTAAAATTTAAAAAAAATACTTTCTTTCTTAGAGTGGATTTGATACAAGGGATAGGAAAAGACTGTAGAAGAGAGATTTTTCTACATTGGACTGTAATCAGTCAGGTGGAATTGTTGAAGGAGGGAACACATGTCTAGATGAAGCAACTGGTCTGAAAAAGTGGACATCGGGTGCTTTTTTTGAAATCTCAAGAGAAGGTAGGTGAGGTATGTACAGCACTAAAAAAAGGGTAAAAACAAGACCTACTTTAAAAAAAGGGAAGGGATGCAAATGGAGCTATTCTTCACTTTCTGAAGAATAAATCTGGAACACATAATTAAGTTTTCTTTGTAGGCATCAAGGAGAGAAAAAGACAGGGATAACAGGCACCACAGTGTGTTGAGTCATGCCAAACCAGATCAATGTCTACTATGATAATTTCACAGGTGCATGGATGACAAATCAAATTTCATTTTTATATAGCTTCAATATTTCATATTATATTCTCATAAACAAGCAAAATAAATGCATTCTTGATTAAAATATACAGTAAGTACCTCATCAGTAGAATGAGGTTAAGCTCAGAGGGCCTGCAAGTATTTTTTGGATGAGATTTAAATTCAAAATTACCTTTGTGTGAAAAAAGGTCTGAACCAAAAAGATAATAGTAAGTAAAAAATGCAAGCTGTTACATATAAGCAGGAAAAATTGCCTGTACAAACACAGAATCAAATCAACTGGTTGGATGCCCTTTATTTTAAAAAGGGTCTGGTTGTTACATACATTGACATGAAGATGAATCACTATGTCATGTGTCAAGAAAGGTGCCACCATACCTGGATGTGTAAGCAGGAAGATAACCTGCAAGATGCCTGAATGAATCCTTTCACTCTCAGCCACAGGTACCAGGCACTGCACTTCAAGACAAATAAAGACTATATTGCCAAAAATAAAAGAAATGCTTTTTTAAGAAAGAAATTTTAAAAAAGAAATTTTACTTTTTAAAAGAAAAAGAATGATCTAACAAAAATCTCTAAGAGCTGATTGAAAGAAACAAGGTTGTGTAGCCTAGCAAAAGGATGGGAGAGGAACATGATTAATGTCCTTCCTGTAACATGAAATGTTGCAGAAAGGAAAAGAATGGCCTGTTTGTCAGGTCCGTAGAGGACAGAATGCAAACCAATATTCTTACACCACAGCAAGAAAGATCCAGGCTAAAGCTCAAGAAAGTTTTTCCACTGTTAAGGAAAGACTGGGATAGCTTGCTTGGGGAAACCTGTTTCTCAGTGGTGGCTTGAAAGCACAGTTTAGCCCTCTCAGGAATGACAGGTAATCCAGTGCTGGTGTGGGAGCAGATTGCCTAGATAAACCCTTTGTCTCTCTACTAGTCCTGTTATTCTATGATGTGGTGATATAGTCTGGAGATTTTCATGTAGTAAAACCTGGACAAATGTTGTTACCAAATTCCTCAAATAAACTGACAGTCTTTGTACATTGCCTAAGCTCTAACACATGAAGGTCCCATCTACAGCACCATGACAGCTCAGCAGGTCTCCGTGTTGGACTAATTAATGATTAATGCTAAGTATTTCTCATTGATGCATGAAGGTAGATTAGTTTTTATGGGTCATTTCAGTCAGCAGGAGCAGTCCCTTGATGTGCAGTCACAATTAAAAGTTACATAGTTTTATGCCCAGAGAAAACCACCTTACAGTCTATCCAGGTACTTTTTGTGTAAAGAAGTGCCAGTAAATATTTCTGGTTTTAAGTCTTTTCCTTGATGTTAACAAGCCTACCCAGTCCATGTTACTTGCACTTGCTTAGAAGAGGTCTGGTCTTGCTTCAGATGATGGTATTTTTTTAGCTTAACTATTCACCAATATTTTGTGGAAATAGGTAGCTTCTGATGAAAAGCATACAAGTGGAACATACATCACTTTGATGATTAAGCAGCTCATGTGGAATGTAGGGGACCCCGGTGAAGTGTTTGATCTTGCTGAATTGGCACACAGCCCTGATCTGGGCTTTTCTCCTTCCCAATGGGCACTACAGCTGCTGAGATTATGGGTCAGTTTTTGCAGTCTGTAAATATTTCTGATTTTATTTTTTTTCATTGATAATAATGAAAATATCTAGTGCATCTTACTAGCACTTGCTTCAAAGAGGTCTGGTATTGATGAAGACTGAAGGAGGCAGGAAGGGTAGGAAAAGGGGAGGACAGAAGAGGCACAGGTACAGGATTCAGCCTGGATAATCCAGGCAGTCTGTGACAGTGGTAACTGAACAGAAGCTGAGTCAGATTTCAACATGGGGTCTCTGTAATCTGTACAAGAACCAGCAGTGTGAATTTGGTAACCAACACCAGAATTCAGATTTGGGCTCATGGTTTTTATTTAAATTATGGAGATAAAGCCAAGCAATTTGAAACTGCTTCTCATTGGACTTAATTCCTATTGGCAGTGGGAGTAAGAGTATTAATGCCAGAATGGTGGACATAAGGAGATGAACGAGTTAACAGCCAGTTTGATCCATGTAATATTCAGTAATCACAGTATCTAGTTAAATTTTAAAGGTTGATAAGGGATTATTTGCCATTGTTCACTGGAAAAACCCTGACTTGGGAACATTTATTAAGACTACTGCATGCATAATATCACATCACTCTGTATTTTCCTACTTTTTAATTTTATGTCAACATTGCAAAAAGATTTAAAGCACCTCCAACAATAGCCTCCCTTTAACAGTGATTTTAAGTTTCACATGAAAAATATGAAACTTTCTCTTGATAAAGGAGTTTTTATTTGGTTGGTTGGTTTTGTTTTGTTTTTTTATACTGCCTGGGTTAATAGTTTAAATCTGTGATGGCCCTGTAAAGGTCTTTGGGGCATGATTTGCATGAGGTATTAAAACATGTACTATGTTTTATTCTTGTAGCAGAGCATACAATTTCTTCAAAAGGCCAGAAGTAAGAGAATAGTGCAAGCAGCTCCCATTGATGCAAGTTTGAAAGGCAGTGGTACACCCCAATTTATGATTTTGTGCAGGCACTAACAGAGTATGTATGGGAAAAATTACCATCTAGAGATAAGGTCAAAAGTAAATGAGCCATTTCAGAAAGCAAGGAAAGAATGTCCCAAGCACTTCAGTTTGTTAGCTGTTAAATGCTATTTTGTAACTAGAACTAAAACTTACACTGTTTCTGTGCAAAAGAAAATATATGTGGATTATATCATCGTAGGCAGCAGAGTTTCCAGGGTACACTCTGGGTCAAGTGTGAATTGAAGTATTATTTTAGAAATTTGATGGTCTAAGTGTATCTCCCACCCCTCCACCTACTCCATCAATACAGTTTTAACAAATTTTATCTACAGTCCCATTTTTTCCCCATGACTCCCATTCTCCAGTTTAGTCATACTGACATTTCAGGCTGTGGGGTGGGTTAGCTGGAATTCCATACCCAGGAAACATTTGGCACATATGAAGCAAAGAGCATGAGCCAGTTACACATAAGCATAGAAACTCATATATGTGAAGTTAAAAACATGTATCAGTGTTTTGCTAGACTAAACTTGCTGTTTTAATAAACATTGTACATCCAGATATTTGTTTTCTTATGAAATCACCTTAAATTTTAAAATACAGAATGATAGTAAAAAAAGGCTTCCTTTAGCACCAACCTGTATCCGAAGTCTCATCAGATGGGCATCCAGGGTATTCTTCACTGTGAGCTCTTTAAAACACAATTTAACCTCTCTTTTTTTCTCAGCTACCTTCAGCTTCAGAAAACTGATCTTTTCATCCATAACTTGCATCTTAGTATCTCCATTTTTACACAACATCTCTTGCCTGTTTACTTTTTCATACAAAAAGCCTAGTTCTTCTTCTCGTTCTCTAAGCAAAAGACCACTGAAATAAAGTCAAAATGTAAAGATAACTTTAAAAAAATTAAGTCATATTCAGTATATTCCATTCAAGAACATAAAAAAGTTGTCTTAAAGATAGTAATAATCTGTGAAAATGTATGAAGCTTTCACAAATATTATTTTAGTATCAGAATTTTAAATAAGTAACAAAATAATTATAATGTGAAAATCAGAAAACAAACTCTTGGAATAGTGACTCTTGTCTCTCATATAATTTTTAAGGTCTTCTGGCCTTCCACAGCATTTAAAAATGGATTAAGATCAGAGAGATCTAGATTATCTGCATTTTTGCAGATACCTTATCGGTACACAATGCACAAACAGAGCAGGAGGCTACAAGTTCTCAAGGCATTCAGTAGCCAAGCTACCATATTTTTTGAATAATAATTCTGAAGCATGACTGTGATCACCAGTGGAGAAACATCCACATAATGCAAAGCAATGCTGGCAGTGCAGCAGGGGGGATTGGTCAGTGGAACACTGCAGTGCCACAGACCTTTAGCAATCCTGAGGAGTGCTCATAAGCTGAAAAATATTGTTGCTTCATGAATGTCAAAATTAAACACTACCTTAGATCAAATTTACAAATGTACCTCTCATTTTGTTGCTGAACAGTCCTTTCATATTTTTTGCGTATCTGTGAAATTTCCTCTTCCATGTGTGTGGCTTCAGTGGTAAGTCTGTCAACATTCAGATATTTTTCCTTTTCTTTACTCTCTAGCATCTCTTGTACAACTTTGCAATAATCCTTTTTGATCAATTCTTTCATTCTCTCATTCTTTTTAATCTTCAGATACTCTTCCTGCAATTTTCTTTAACATAACAGAAATGTGGGAATATTTTTAGTCCTTTTAATTTGAAACCAATTTCAGCAATTAAAAGCAGAGCCTAAATTTATTGCTCAAGCACACAAGGGCTCCTCTATGTCTCTGCTTCACAGAAGCTTTACAAGAAGAAAAAAGACTCTCTGAGAGCAGGTTTTTTTTGCTAGTTCTTTCCAGCTTGAAACTATCTAGATTCTGGCTCAAGAAAAATGCTAAATAGGGAGCGCTGCGTTACAACTCCTTTATTTGCTACTAGGTAGCCCAAGTAGCCATAAAATACAAAGTTTAAGAGCATAGGCATAAACTGTGATGAAAAGTCTCAATGTGTAGAAATTCTGCCATTTTATTTAAATAACAATATTGAAATTATTTTGTAGTTGCAACTCAAAGTTCTCCAAATCTATTGTTTATAAAACAATGTGTCACAACATTAACACAAGAAAGAAAATTATTAGATTGCCCATTTGACAGATGAGAAAAAACAAAAAAAACCAAAGTAGGAGGTTAGTGACAAGATGACATAAAAATAAAGAACGTATCTCTTTATTTCCAGCATCCTTGTTGATCATTGGATGATGGTCCCTCATTTAAAAGACAGATTCTTTTCACCAAATGAACTATTTACTATCTCACAACACAGAATTTAGAGTTATTGCATTTGATCTGTGGTATCACTTCTAGATTGAAACACAACTTTATCTACACCAGGAAGATATTCATGTCAACATACAAAACAGGTAGTGAAAGGAGAAACAAAGTCTCCTGTTAAAATACAGACCTGCAGATGAAATATCCTTCCCTCATGGGCTCCACCATTAAATTGCTGATTTGCTGTATACAGGGCAGGGAGCTGCTTCCTTTCATTTTCCTGACGTATAACACTTTGAGTACCACAAGGTATTACTGAATTTAATTAAACTTCTGTAGTCAAGTTTCAGACTGAAAGTATAATAGTATTGCAGAAATGCAATGTCTTTTAAATATTTTCAGAAAATTTCTTGCCTTACTTGTACTGATACTCTGTCCTCCAAATTGCATAGCTTGCAGTGAAATCAGTGATACTAAAGTCTATTACTGGGATTAAAAATATTTTTCATAGTCAAGAAAATTATTGAAAATTCAATGCTTCTGACTAGTTTTAAATCTAGTTTTGTAGAGCCCAAAATATCTCTTGGATCTGTACCAAGTAGGGACATGAATAACAATATTTATGTATTTCTGATATCTGTACAAAATTTACATTTTATTAGCCTTTTTTCCCCCTTCTTTCATCAGCTGGGAAGGCCTCAAAAATTTTACCACAAAATATCAGCTTGTACAGTTTGACAAAATTATTTCAATCACTAAAGTTTTCCTTCTTTTTTAGCTATCTCTAGCATGACTTTGAAACCAAACTAGGATATTCACAAAAAAAATATTTAGTGTATTTGTCTGATTGAGCAATTTTTTGGCACCAAATAATGAAGTTTTGGGAAAATCAGGTTATTTTTAACTATTCCATTTTAGTTTTCCTGTTTTGCTTACACAGTTAGCTATTCACTATCTTCCTACTTGCCCAAGTGCAGATTTCCAAGACATTGTAATGCTGTCTATATTGCAGAATTTCACCACTAGGATGACAAAAATATGGCAAAAAGATATTTCCACTAAATGGTCTAGGAAAACAGAGTCACAAGCACCAGCTATTGTCCCTCATTATCTTTGCTGTGAATGTAACCTTTAATTTTGTCTAAGATTGTTTGGGAATTGAAACCACATTTTATCTGAAAGAAATATTATTTAATAAACTTCAGTATGAGTTATTAACCAAAATCCCAAATTTGTTCTAATTTCTTAATTAGCCACATTCCTAGCTAGTGACTCATTTAATAGTCCCATGCACCACTTCATTGGCGAGTCATATGTGTCAGATCTCTTTTTCTCTAAGGACAACAAATATGAGTGCAACAGCACTGCTCATATTGAAACAGCACAAAAATACAAAACCTGAGCGATCCAAGAACTGTGGGATAAAGGATGGGAAAATGAGAGAGTAGTGAGACAAACTTGAAAACAACTTTCTGACAAGTGGTGATGCTCAAGCTACTTGTGGGATACAAGCTTCTGTTAGTGGGATAAGAAGTTGGAACAGATTATGAAGGTGTTTCTAAATGCCTTTGTTTTAATCAGATTTTAAAAATCAGGATAACTATCAAGGATGATATGGGCATAATTGAAGATGGAATAGATTTCCTTCTAAGATTTTTTCCAGTCTTAAATTTCTATAAATGTGAACTACAGTGTACTTTAAACTCACCTTTCCCTGGTTATAACAGCATTCCTTAAATTTTCTATATTATTTTCTAGCAATTTTACCCGGTTTTCAGCTTCCTTTGCTTTCCACTGAGCAATACGCATCAACTGTATGCATTTATCCTTTTCAGTTTGCATAAGATCACACATCCTAGCAAATTCTTGGAGTCTGAAGAAATGAGATGTGTGAAAGAAATGATTATTAGCATTTTATGCATACATTACTTGGATGAAAGTTGCTTTAGAAGACTTTTTTTAGATAATGTATTGTTATCATTTTCTTACTCTTTTTGGACTTCTTTTTTCATCTTTTTACAGGTGATTAGTTCACGATCCTTTCTTTTTAGTTCCTTAACAAGACTTTGGAGTTGAATCTGAAATTCAAATAAAATTTAGTAAGTACTTTAGATATATTAGAGAAATGTCTTCAATAAAATTACCCAGAACAAGTCTTAGATGAGAAAAAGACAGTGAGGGGGGTTATTATTATAGAGAAATTTTTCTTATAATTGAGAAGTTTTTACTACAACAACATAAAAAACCACAGTTTTTCCAGTTATATTAAGCTTACAATTACTATTAGTAATGTAGATAATTTGATGCTGCAACTTATCTATCTGGTTCCCTCTATCTGGAGTTCCACCGTTTCTACTGATCAGCCTGTCAAGTCCACTGCTATATAATTATTTGGCATATGAACCATTGAAACTTTACCTTTACAAATGAAATTTCTTTTTCACTCAGTTCTGACTTTTAAGCAATCACTGGTGCTTGAGCAGAATTGCATTCTGTTAAGTTTCTGGATCTTTCAATTGCAGTTGTGTTGAGTCCTCAATAGCCTGGGCCATCAATCTTAAATCAACAGACCTTTTCTCTCCTCCCACTGGTATTGGGAGGAGGAAATTGGTCTTAGGGAAAGCTGGTGGATGATGGGTTGTAACTATGGACTTGTCTGTGTGTTCCTGAATTTGTATTATTTTGTTTTATTTGTCCATATTTGTTTATGGACTGATTTTATTGAAGGTACAAAGCCTGACATGTTTGTTTATTTTTATAGACAGAGTTTCCCACCATGGTAGAAGGGTAGCTTACCTAATTTATCTGATTACAGACATACATTTTGGAAACATCAATACCTTATTCCCATGTAGGAATTTGTTTAGTAAATTCTGTAAGACATCACAGCACACATCATGCCAGAAAAATGCAGGCAGCAAATATAATGGCTAGTCATAGGAAAAGTTTTCTTTCCCTCTTTCTCTAAATCAATATAATTATTTATGCCTTGAAATGTAACAGGAAAATAGAAATTTCTCCCTCACTTTGGAATGAGTAGTAGTTCAATTTATCTTCTAATGTTCATATATTTGTAAAATAACCCACACAGTTTTACTTCTGATAAACTCAGGTGATGTTGTCTGCTATTCTGCCTCTTTCTTTCAAATTGGTCATTTTATCCCATGGACTTGAAAGCAAATCACAGAATCTCAGAATCACAGAATGTGCTGAGTTGGAAGGAAGCCACCAGCATCAAGACCAGCTCCCGGTCTTGCACAGCACCATTCCCAAGAGTTACACCCCTTGCCCAAGAGCATTATCCAAATTCTTGAACTCTGACAGGCTGGTGCTGTGACCACTGCCAAACAACTTCAGGCCACTCCCTCAGATCCTGTCACTGGTCACCACAGAGGAGATCAGTGCCTGCCCCTCCTCTTCCCCTCCCAGGAAGCTGTAACCGCAGTGAGGTCTCCCCTCGGTCTCCTCCAGGCTGAACAGACCAAATGCCCTCAGCTGCTCCTCACCCAGCTTGCCCTTGAGGCCCTTCACCATCTTCATTGCCCTCCTTTGGGCACTCACTAAATGTCCTTTCAAATACCTTGTTTCAATTATTCAATTATATTTTCAATTATTATTGTTTCAGTTGTATTTTAACATACTGCACTGCACCACAAATTGCCAGTAAAGCACCACAGTATTGTGAGTTTCCAGTGTTCTGATGGAACTTCAAAGCTAGAGTGGGAAATGAGTCCACAGGGCTCCCCTCATTAGTTATTTAATTTCTCCCTATACCAGCTTCTAGTTTTGAACAATCTTCCAAATATATAATTTTTTACCTTGGCTTTCTGAACATTCCTGCATTTCAGTTGTCTCTCATCAGCTCTGAGCCAAGTCAGATGTGTAAGTGTGGATAACTCATTTCTGCATTTTTCCTGCTCTTTGAAAAGCAAGTGTTCTACAGCAATGCATTCTTCTAACACACGGGCATCCATATCTGATATAATTTCCTAAAGAAGATTAAATTTAAATCCTAATGCAGCAATGTATCAGTGTTAGCAAACCCAAAGTTGGAAATACTTTGGGTTTATCTGCAAAGTAAACAAATATACAGACTACACAGATTTAAAATTGTAATAAATTATTGCTTTAAAACATCATGCACAATCCCTATAATAACATTTCAGAATATATTATCACCTAGGAGCATTTCTGTTCCTCAGTCTAACATCTTTTAGCTATTGTCCATTGTACAGAATGGATCTTTATAGCTATATAATCTTTAAGTTCAGTGTCGGGTCTTCAGGATGAGGTGAGTAGAAGCTTTCTAGGCTCCACTGACTGCATGCCCATCTGTGCACACAAGTTACATATCCTAAAGAATGACATGTAGGTACTGGAATGCATATGTATCCAAACACAAGCGGATTTCCATCAACAATGTTAATGAATTCAAACAAAACACATAAAGAAAATGGATATAAGGGTAAGAAGACAAGGAGGTTTGATCTTAAGAATGTATGTCTGAAATAGACTGTTTCTTATAAAGTCAATTATGTAGTGGCAAGTACTAATGCTCTTGTAATGCAGGTACATTTTCACTCTGTATGGCTCTGCTGCATACAGACAGATATCCACAAATGACAGAACTGTGAAGATGAAAAATCTTAATGTACAAATACTGAATTTTTTTGTTGCAACAAGACACGGTTTCATATCCAAAGAAAATCTATAACAATATATTTCTAGCTGCAGTCATCAACAACATTCAGAAACTTAAACTAGAAAGTAGATTTGCTTTCTACCTTCTACTATGTAGCCAGTAACACCAAAAAAATGTTTTTGAAAATGAAAGACAAGTGGTCTTTAAAACTGAGTAAATACTATTGCATTTTCTCACCAGAAAGCTGCAGCTAGAAACTCCCATTATTTTTTCTTCAAATAGTCCCTTTATTCTCATGATAGAAAACCAACTGTCAAAATTAAAAAAATATGAGAAAACAGAACTCAGCACCTGTTCAGCTAAACCTCTCTTGATTGTTTCAATCTCCTCCTGCAGTTCTTGTCGTTTTTCTAATAATATTGCATTTTTTTTTGAGTTAATTTCTGCCTACAAAAATAAACCAAGCACATAGTGATGCAAACAAAAAATGAGAAAAATGTAAACTGCAGATACTGTATTAGAAGTAGCTACACAAATTAAGAAATTAATTTTCTCTCCTTTTATAATTGCTAGTACAATAATGCGTATTGAAGTGTCTCAAATTTTTCTTTCAAGAACTATGAACACTAAACTTCACAAATTTAGAAGGTTTATGATTTTCAGCAACCAAACTCTCATTAAAAAAGCAATAAACACAGAGTACATAAAAATGTTACCTAAATTCACAGAGGATTTCCAGAGTTAAATTCTGAACTTACTAAAGGAAAAAGAGTTCACACCTACATAGAATGGATATAATATTTTTTTCCTTTTGTCACTATGGTAGGATTTTAATTAGACTCTAGAAAGTCAAATCTAATAACACAAAAATGTATGTATTATTTTTTCATGTACATTATGGGAAAATTCATTTATTCAATTAGATTTTAACATTAAGTATGTGAAGGAATACATAAAAAAAACCTACCACTGATTAAAATACATCTGATCAATCTCAATACAACTACTTACATGATATAATTTGTAAGACAAAAAGCTATATTTCAGCTGATTAACTTCAATTAAAAATTCTTTATGTTTATAAGAAAGCAAGAAACAAGCGCATCAGAGTAACTATGAGGGTATATATTGCCTCTGTGTAATTGATGGGGACAAGCAATTTAGCAGGACCTGTTGTGACAGGACAAGGGATATTAATTTTTAAATAAAAAAGGAATTATTAGATATAAAAAAGAATTTTGTTCAACAAGGGTAGTGAAACACTGGTCCAGGTTTCCCAGAGAGGTGGTTGATGCCCTGTCTCTAGAAACTGTCAAGGCCAGGTTGGACTGAGGTCTGACTAGCCTGATCTAGATAAATGTGTCCCTGCCTACTGCAGGGGTTTGGACCAAAGAACCTTTAAAGGTCCCTTCCAGCCCAAAGGATTCTAATGGCAAATCTGTAATTCATATGGATGGGAAAAAATTACATTTAACAACACACCTGGAAGATACTTAAAGATAATATACACAACACTGTGATGCTCAGATCTCAACCAGATGCTAGAGTTCAAAACACTATAAATCAATACTGATAGGTAGATGTTTTGCACTTGTTATTTTCACTTCTGTGATAGTATTGTATAATTAAACGCTATTCACTTGCATTATTGGAAATGGAAACAAGAGACACAGTAAATGTCAAAGTGTGGAGTTACTTTAGTTGCAGCTGCCAGCTCTGAGATTTGATTTTACTTAGGTTTACTACAATGTCAGTAAAGCCTGTCCTAAGAAAGTGGCTTTCGGTCTTGTGTTGGGATCGAAAATAGCTTCTCCGTGGAGCATATATTAGTTGTCACTTCTGCTGTGTAAAAATAAAAAGCTCACATAAACATCTTGAATCCATTAAGGACTTTTGTTCATGTAAGACAGGGCTAAACTTATGAATTTTTGGCTGTCTTTGCATTGGCCTGACCAAAGAGAAGGCCCACATGGAGAGGAGCAGCAGTTCTGGTCCAGGCTGGAGACAGCAGGACCAGTGGTTCTCTTTCACACACAGTGTTGGTGTTTAGCAATAGCTGACCTTTCACAACTCACTAAAGGGAAAAACACATTTGAAGGAAGTGTTCTTGTAATTTCCTTATTCTACAAACCAGTCATTCAAAAGAAGAAATTTGGGGAACCACATTGATGTACTGCTGCTTCTGCAATCACATATTTATACAAACCATTAATTCTTGTGATTTTTGCACTTTGAATTGCAATGAATAAATGTAAATCTGGGGTTTTAAGTAGTTAAATAAATTTTATCAATTTAAAATACTGGTTTTTAGTTTTTGCTAGGTGTGCTCCCAAGTCTGACAAATTAGAATTGTCCCAATATAGCAAAAGCCAAGCAGAATCAAGATGGCCACTTGACTCTTCCTTGCTGCAGTACTGTGTTTCAATCGGCCACCTTGCAGAGGAACACTGATTTCATATTTGCTCTTCTAACAGAGCCAGGAAAGCAATCAGAGAAAACATTGAGCATGGGAGGATGGGCTAAAATAACTCTGTTGCTGTGGTCTGTTTGCATTAGAGTAGTATCCTGCAGCTGCTGGAATAAAGTACTGATAAGAATTCCACTTCTGTCTCTCATGGCATTCCTTTTCCCCTACTCCTCATGATGATGCTATTTGTAAGACACATACAAGGTCTTGTCCTTCCATAGGGTGAAGGAATTGGGCTGGGATGGGTTTGTGAACTCTAACCACAGCTGCTGGTGAGTTATGGCATTTAACTTTAGCATTACATGTTTTTAAACAATTGTGGTTCTACATCCAGGAACATTTCCTCAAAGGGAACACAAGCAAAAATACCATCTCCAAGATTTTCTTAGCTGATACTGAACAGAAAATCTTTAAGCTTTAAGATCAAAGTCTGGATTATGAGTCAGCCCTTTAATCATTATTTCAGGAAATTAAATCCAAAACTTTGTTGTGTAGTTGTAGAGCTTTCCTCCCTTCTCCCAGGTGAGCTTATATTACTAAATAATACACATGTGAATTCAGGAGGAATTTCAAGGGAGACAAAAAAATATTGCTTGATAATATTAAATATTATCAAGTAATAATTGGAGTTGTTTACATAGCAAAGCTATTTGAGTTTTGATATGTACAGCTATTTTTTAAAACTTTACAATTATGCAAGACTCTTTTCTGCCCTGAATTCCTTAGAAGAAAAATTTGAAGGACAGTGTCAAGGTAGGAAACATCAAGTTCTGGGAAAAAATATTCACTTGACTAAACAATTTTATATGACTCAGAATCCAGACTGAGCAAGCAGCAAGTTTAGGAGAAAATATATATTACAAAGAGAGAATAGAAGAACCGGTGATGAAAGAAAATATAAAAAAATTATAGACAAAGTAAATTTTTAAGAAAGAACTGAAAGTAGAAAAGAAAGAAAATGCTTTGAATACACAAGCAGAACAGTACTTCCTTTTAAAATTTCCATAGTCAAAAGACTAAGTAAAACAGAAAAGAGTAAAGCATTATTGAAAGAGGAATGGTAGAAATACTAAAGCAAGGAGGCAATGAGGAAGGTGAAATGACAGTCTTCCCCCCTTTTCCCTTGCAGGACTGTCAAGAGATTTCATACAAGTATTTCTTACAAGAAAATTTACAATCTTTATGATCAATGCATTCATACAGACCTCTGATTTGAGTCTTTTATGCTTTGCCTTATCTCCTTCCAAGGAATCCCAAATCCCTTTCAGTTGTAACTCTATCTTTTTTAAACTTTTCAGTTCTTTATCTTTCTGTGTTTGATGGTGACTGAGAATATCTTGTTGCTTTTTTTTCTCCAAGACACATTTATTTAAATTATTTTCCAGAATTTGTCTATATAGATAGACACAGAATTTTAGAAACAGGTAACTCAATCAAGACATATATGTAAACAGGCACAACTATATTAATGGCTTTTGAGTACCTCATCACTATGGCTCAGCAAGACAAACTTGTTACTACTGACAAAAATTACCTAAAAAAGTAGCATTTGTATAACTATAATCAATTATAATACCCTAATTATGTCAATGAGGTCTCACATTCTGTTCTAAATGTGCTAAAAATATCAGGGAATCTAGTACATATAGGGAGAAGAAAACACATTTTTTAGTATGAAGGAACATTTGAAAATAAAATGCCATGGGCCTTTAATACAAAGCTTGAAAGGCAAAAGAATTGTTGCTGAGCATATGGCCAGAATTACAACTATACATCTCCGTCTGCAAAGGAGGAATCATTGGAAGCTTGCCTGCAACCTAACAGTTTATTTTATTTTACCAAGGATCATAATTGAAGGGAATATTAAAGAGATGATTAACCAATTCCCTCTGAAATTCAGGACTACATGAGGGCAGACATCCATGATCCTCATTTGAAAACGAAAATACTGACATACTTTATTCTTCTTCAAATTACTTTCAGTGGGTTACACAGGAAAGAAAATATGTGCACTAAAGAGAGAAACCCTCTAAAAGATTTCACTTTTAAGAGCAAAATCTCACACGATTTTATTCAATGCTTATGATTTTTGATGTTCTTCTTCAAGCCAAGTCTGAGATTGAAGATTCCAAATTTTTCTATAAACATTTCTGAAGTGAAAACCAAGCCGGATAATTTATAATTTCCACTGGCTGTTGCATAAAACTTGAAAATAGAAGCAACAGCGGAAAAAAGAAATAGATTTTTGAGAATAGAAGATTGTTCACTCTTTCCATGTGGCTCATGTCTCTAACCTGTCTGTTAGGACGGCTAATTCCTTCTCTGCACTAATTTCTAGTAATTTTGTCAAAGTAATGCATTCTTGTTCATTCTTTTGTATCAAAGTTTGTCTGTCATGCAATTCCTTCATCACATCTTCTTTTTCTTGCAAAATCTCTTCAGTCTTTTTTTCAGTGGCTTTCAGGGTTCTATTCAATTCTTCTATTTGGTCATTAAGGGCCTCATTCTTCTTCTCTGCATCACTGTGGATATATTTTAACAAAGCAGTAAGGGTTAAATTTTCCACATGCATATTTAAAAAACAAAATGTAAGTTGCCAGTTTTTGTGGACATACAAAATAATTCCACAACAATATATGTTAAATGTTTGAAAACAGAGAGTGAAAACCTTCAAATTCCAATATAGTCCAACAATAAAATTGCAGGTAGCCATGGGGCTAACTGACAGCTTAGCACCATGACAGCATTAGAAAGAGTTCTAGTAAACTGATTTATGTCAAAATTACTAGGTACAAGGCTATGACATTTCTAAATACTCTTCCTAAGAAATGGGAACTCTGGTTAGTTTATTCTGTCATGTGACACATATAAAGACTATATAAAGACTCATTGTCATGGGGTGACAATAATTAAATATTAAATATTAAATATTTCATTAATAGCAATCTGCACAACGTAGGTTTTAGAAATTGCTTCTCTGTAACACTATAGGGAAAACTTCTTAGATTTATGATGGCACAGTTGCATTAAGCAGAGCAGTAAGGAGACACAAACTCCAGTGTAACCCTGTGCACAAACGGTGTGCGAAACCCATCATTCATCTGGATGGCAATTGGACCACTGGGACCTGTGAGTGACCCAGAAGAAACCGCACAGTGCTGATTTGATTTTACTATTACAGAAAACAGCACATGCCATGCTTCAGTGGAGAAGAACCCCAGCTTCACAAAAGAGAAAAAGAAAAGGTTGGCTGCTGGCTTGCATTTCCCCTGATCAAGTATTAGTGACTGCAACTCATGTCGGGACCTTACAGCAATGCAGCTGTGGCTCCACAGCTGGTACAGAAGGACCAAGGGAGAATGGGTTTGTAGCTCAGGCCACACTGTCAGCTGTGGAGGTGTTAGTTTAAATCTTGATCCTCATTCTAATCATTCATTCTATATCTCAATCATTTCTATAACTAAGGGATGAGAAGAAGTCATACATATATATATATATTCAGGTATATAGAATTATTTATTAAAAAACATACATTTTTTTCTGATTCAGCTTCTCAGTTTCTTTTGCAAGTTGCTTTGGAATACCAAGGATCCTAACTAGCTCAGCCTAGTAACAAAACAGAAAGGTTTGATTAATAGCCTCAAAAGCTGATGACTTTTCATAGTAGTAATATTAATTTAGAACTGCTCTGAAAATCAGTAGGAGGCATTTTTTAATTACTTGAGTTTTTACCACAGAATTGTAGCTGCTAGTTTCAAAACTAAACATTGAGGTTTACAATTTTAGTATGTCTTCAAGATAAGAATTATGCTTGAATACTATTAATACATCTTATAATGCTATTCATACCATGAAAAGAAGTTGATCTAGGTATGTTTTTAATTCTCAGCATAAATCTGTATTAACTGTAATCTGTGCAACCTACAATAACACAATATAACTAAGATGTCTTTATAGAAACCACTTTTTAATCAAAACCAAGACTGTTAGTATTTCCTAAAGAAGTAATAAGGATATTGCACAGCAGCATGTTTCACACCTATTGGAAAATGGTCCAATATTTAATGTAGTGACATAATGAATTTGGAATGACAACATCCAGAATATTCACTGCTCCTTTGGGCAAAACATGTACCCATACACACACATGCACACACACTCACAGATACATAGGTACAATTAATTTTGTGTTACTTTTAAATAAGTCTGCATCTCCTGAAGCTTGTCCATTTCTTCCTCATCTGTCAATATCAGCTTTTCCTTGGATGAAACAGCTTCTTTTATTGAATCAATTTCCTCTTTCCTCTGGATTACTTCTTTGCTGAGCTCATCACAATTTTCTTTCAACTTTTTAATTTTATTGCCTTTCTTAAAAAGAATGTAAAAGACCAGATTAATTGCATTTTCCCTTTTACATTTTGCAGGCTTCTGATACACAGAAGCTCAGACAGAGCTCACTAACTTGAGCACAGACTCACTAACACTGAATGATGATAACACTTTTAATGACAAGATATGAAATTTATTTTTTTTTACCAGATGTGTGTTTCTTATATCAATACTAATAGAATTTTATTTCCACCAAAGCCACATATATTCCTCAGGATTTATGGCTACAAGTGTATTTTTTAATATTCATATCCTAGAACTAAAAACCTGCAGCTATCTTTAAATGCAGTATCCATTTGCTGAATATAGTAAACATTTTCTTGAGTAAACAAAAATCCAGATCTTTTCTGAATCAGTTATTTATTGCTTGCCCAAGTTATCAAAATTGAATGATATAATACAGCCAATAAAGTCTGTTTCTTTTAAAATCTATTTTTCTATGTATTCTATGTATTTCTATGTATTCTATTTTAAATAAATTCTAGACATGCACAGTGAGAAAACATTTTCAGTGATTTTTAATATGTTAGTTGACGAAACATAACACATTGCTTTTCTCATGTCTTGTACTTACCTTTTCTTTTGAAATTCTTTCGTATTCATTTTCCAGAAGCTTTTTTTCTTCTCGCAAACTGCAGTAAAAATCAAAGCAGAACTAAATATATTAGCAATAGAATAATCATTACTGTAATATAGTAAATGGTAGGAAAGTATGAAACCCTATCCTGTGTTAGACTACAACACATGGTGAAAGAGCATGAAAGGTGCTCAGACTTAAAGGAAGTTTTCTGACAGTAATTGGGGGTCCTGAAGGACTGGGTGTATATATGGAGGTGTACACATCTTTTTCTACAATGCACACATCTAAACATTTGAACCTGATTTTTCTTAGTCTGACCACCTCCTGAGGGGTGCATTCATGCCTCACTCACCCTTGCCTTTACCAGTGGCACCCTATAGCCACAGTTCCTCCCAACCTCAGAAAACAAAATGTCAACACGGAAATGTGGCAGAAGGAAAGAGGAGGTAGGTAACAACCACGAAGACATCAAATGTCAAAGAAAGTGCAGTTGCTAGTGAGAAACTTTCTTCTTCCTATGAATGTTTTCACATATACATTTACTCTTCAGATTACTCAGGTGAAGCTCCTCAAATCTGGACTGGATCCTGTGGAAAAAAAATCCTGAAAACTGGCAGGGATTATAGGCTAAGTCAAAGGAGTATGGTTGAAAAGTAAATTGAATAGCCACAGTGATCTTATCCTATATCCAAAGCTAAATTGCATTTAATTTCAGGCAACAACAGGGACAGATGCTAAAGAAGTGAAGAAGGAAGAAAGGAGAAAACAGGAAAGCTCTTAGATCTTGTGTGCATTTACTAACACTGCCCTGAGAAAGATGAAGGAATGGTTCTAAAAAGAGAGCTCAACCAACAAGCTTGTTGGATTTACAGTAGGGAGCTTCTTGGTAGCAGGTAGGTAAATACTGCCAAATACAAAAAAAATATCCCTACTGAAGGTACATCTTTACATCCCCTGTACCTGCACAGAACAATTCTGCACCTATAGAAGGTAAATGGGCTACAGCAGTCTGTATGCCCTCACAGCCTAACAACTTAACTGGGTCACTGAGCTATTCACTGGGAACAAGAGGGCAGGTTCTTGCAATGCAATTAGTACCAAAAATGACATTTCAGAGTCTCAGGCTATAAAGAAGTAAAGACTGCAGCTAAGGAATAGGTGGAACAAACAAATCCGCTGTCCCAGGTATAGCAAAGAACCCACTTCAGTGCTTAAATTTATTCAGTGCTTAAATTTTTTTAACTCCTGTGGGAGGATGTGCTGGTCAAGTTTTGTTGATACACAGGGCAGTCTGGTAGAATAAATAACTCTTTAAATTAAAATTTAAAGCATTAAGAGAAAGGGACAAACTTCCATAAAAGAGTTGTGTCACTTGGAGCTATAACAATGGCAAGGGACTCCTGGGCATCTCCACCCACCCAAAACAGCTATTACAGTTACCTCATAATGTGGCTGATACAGAAAAGAGGCAGGTGACAACTATTTCTTTTTTTTCTTCTGAAATCTTTCAGCAGCAGTGCAAGACTTTGCATGGTGGTGGTGGTGGTTCAGGATTCAGAAAGTATGTGGTCATGGGAACAGAGATCAGTCTCCCAGCAGCCAACTCATGGATGACCATTCCTAGGACCTTATGCTCAACCCTTTAGCAGTTCTGATTTAAGATTCCCCCCTCCCCTCCACCACCCCCACTCTCTCAATAAACTCTTTCTTATATTTGAGTCCTCCAGCAAAAGGAGTGAAGCTTATACCTGGAAGCATCAGGCAACATATTTCTAGTTAAGGAAAGGAAATAGTGAAAAAAAAGAGAACTGAGTTGGTGGTGTTGCAATATAAACAGAACAAAACAAAACATCTCTCCCACAAATAAGAAGCTCTGGCTCAGACGAAGAGCAAGGAGAAAATAGACACAGAGTAGATGTTGTTGATATACAGCATGTATGATATTTGTATGGGCAGACTGCAATTATGCCTCTACAGGGACTGGTAAAGACTAAAAACTAATTTGAATGCCAGCATTTGAACACTCAGAGAGTGAATGAGTTTGCAAAACAAAATCTTATAAAGAAAAAAGTTGAATTTAAATCAATCTTCCCCCAAAACTGATAAAATTAATTTAAAAAAAAATCCAAAATTCCAAAATCATATTCCAAACCCATTTTGGCAGTACTTCTAATTGAATTCCTTGGGACTGGCACAATCACACTAAGGATAAAGAATGTCTCCTTTGCACAAATACCCATAACTGTTTGACTGCCACAAAATACTATTAAATAAGTCTTGTGCCAAATGATTAAAGAGGTACTGCAGAGCTTGTGGTTAGACCGTGCTGTGCCCCCTTTCACATCACGCTGGACGATCAAAAGAGCAATACCAAAGATCAGGAGGGAGAGCAAAATTGACACTGTTTTCATTTTGTCACATTCCTCACTCATGAGGACAGATTCCTGTGGAACCATTCCAGTTTCACAACAAAAAATTTTCCATCCAGCAGAAGTAAAATGATTTGAACACTTCATTTTCTGTGGCATAAACAAAGGCAAGAGTGAATGACAAGGGCCAAGTTACCTAAATAGCCAGCCAACCAACCACTTCCACACAAAAACCAGTGAAGTGTGAAAAGAAAAAATGGATAAAAAGAAAGAAGTTAAATCTCTCCTGTTTGAACAATGAGTTTGATCTAGCTGCCCACAGCCAGAAGTCAGGCAGCTCTATGCTAACATCCCAGGCTTCCTTATTGTCAGGGATAAAAAAATGGGACCTCCAAAGGGGAGGTTATCTCACATTCCAGGTGACTGCTTTAGGATGACATAAATTAACAGTTGAAGATAACCTATGCACTCTAGTTGAAGATAACTCTGTGCACTCTAAAGGGGAGTCAGGATGATTAAAACACATTTAGAAATCAAATAAGACTCTTCAAAGAATTTAAGTTTAGTCTCTTATTTAATAGATAAACACAGACGCTTAATGTAAGATAAGCAGAGAAATTTTGGTCTTTCCATTTGGTCTTTAGCATTTGAATCTTTTAATCTGTGTTATATGGATATGAACCTCATGGCTATTTTACTTAGATGTCAATGACAGCAAACAAAACAGCTGCAACTGGCATTAGGCATTTAAATTTCCCATTATTTTATAGCCCTTCACTGATGGATGTATTTTTAAAAATCATGTGGATTTTATTATCACTATTATACTTCTAACAATACACACAATGGAAAGAAGATAAAATTCTTAAGCATTAATGTGTGCAAACATTTCTAACCTTGCTCTTCTTATTTTCATGGAGCCTAATAACAGTACTGTACGTGAAAAGCTGTCATAGATGCAGTTTTAATGAGGTAAAAAAAAGCAGTTGGAAAACTGAGCTAGTAATAAAAATATATTCCAGATTTTTCCCTGAGAGACATTTACAGCTGCAAGCTGACACAGAAATAAAAAAATTAAGATTGAGAGATTAAGAAATGTAGTGGTAGTTGTCAACAGAAGTCCATTTCACTTCCTCAGCTCACAAAAAACCACAACACTGTTATCATTAGAAGTCCTGTCATGCAAGAAAGCGAACTCCTTCAGCTACTCTCTCTCAGAGCTGGAATAGCTTGGAAATCCACAGAAGGTGTTCAGCACCTCACTACTAAAATCTAGTAACCATAGGTAGAAGTTATCACAGCTGACAGGCTGCCAGCGTGAGCTTCCTGTAAGACTCTGAGCTGTAATTAGTCTGTAGGTACCAGAAAATGCAGAGACAAGACTAGCTGATAACAACTTCAGTTGTGATGCTATTTATTTTACTTATGGCCTGTAATTCTTTACTACATAAGCCATGGACAACAGCTTAACTTTTCACTTCTTAATTATTGAGTGACTAATACAGAAATAATTACAAGTGCTCCTTATTTGCAATGCTTCTACAAGGACAAAGTCAGTTTTGCAATCCTGACTTGCATGCAGTTTCACAGAGTATTTCAGTGAGGAGCTGTTTTGTTATCTCTGTGAGAGCTTGGAGATTGGACCTAGGCTTTCAAATAAAATTATTTTCAAGCATCAGGCACCTTTAATCTCACAAACTCTTGATTACAGATAAATTTAGTACAAATTAATTGCTTTCTCTAAAATGAATTGTTTAGATGATAGATTTAGATTGAATATTTATTATTTCTCAATAATAAGCTACTGTTGATACCATTGTGTAATTAAAAAGCAGCTCTTCTTTATTTTGCCTCATAAACCAGCCAAGCCACACATGAACATTAAAGTGAAATGTCTCCTTGAGCCAGAGCAAATCCTTGCTGATCACACTGATTCTTTCCTTCTTGTTCCACTAATTTGATTTTTTGGTCTATATTCTTACTTACTGAGGCTTCTTATCAATTATATTAAGAAATTTGATGGCTCTGAATGCAATTTTAGCAGAACTGAGATGAGAGATGACTGCATATGACTCTTCTTCCTTTTACTTTATTACTTTATTACCCTTGCCAAGTAGTTTTTGAGAGGAAGAATACTCCCAGAGTCAGCTCTGACTTTGGGATGGTGGCCCAAGCTTTACAAGCTCAGTGAAATCCTTCCAACCCTTGTTCTCCCCCTGTGCTGAGCTCTTAGGCAGACACACCAGCAATGAGCCCAGTCCATCCATATGGCAGAACAGGCCACAGACTGGAAGAGGAGGTACGTACCTACAGTGGGAACATACCCCATCCATGCAGTCACCCTCAGGGTGACTTCCCTGACAGCTGAAGTGTGTCAAGAAATGCACTAAATACCTCATGTACCTATTCAAGATATGAAAAAAGTCACAAAATTCCTGAAAACCTGATGATACTTCAATGCTGAAAGCAATTTAATTTATTCTGGGAATGTTGACTATTCATTAGAACAATAAACAATTAAAACAGAAGATGCAATATCTTCAGCTATTAAGAAAGGTCTGAAGAAAATTACTTACAGAGTCAAGTAAATAGGAAATTAAATAGGGACAGAAGAGTATGGAATATTAAGAGACCTTGAGCCTTGCTAATGTTATGGCACATCTGTATGACTCCTCAAGTGTGAAATGTCATTGTTAGATTTGAATCTGAGTGCAAAAAACCTGCTAAGTACTCTTAGATACTAGAGAAAGTAAATTAAGGCAGGAAACAAAGGCATCAGAGATAAGAAGGATGCTTCAGAGAAAGAAAGGTTTACAGAAACAGGGGAACAGAGATCTGCAGAACCAGGGGAACCAGATCAGATTTCTCACTTCCAGCTCAGCACTAGGTCTGAGTAGACATTCTAAAAAAAAAGATAAAGCAGTAGATAAGAGGCACAGATAAACCCTTCAAAACCTTTCCCCTTCCATGTTCCGTGCCTGCTATGCATAAAAAAGTAAATAAACAACATGTTTATTTTCAGACTGAACAGCCATTAGTCATAATTCCCAAAGAGACTTTACTTGTAAGTGCCAAGCACAGCTGGGACTGTATTAACACAGTTGGACAACAAGGGAGACTGTGTTCCAGAGAGATCAAGGGCCAAGAGAGGTTGGACCATGACTTTTTATCCTGAGAAATGAAGGAAACCAAGCAGCAATCTAGCAAACTTCTAATACCTTTGATGGAGCTTCCCTCTCCTCTGTCTGTGACTTTGTCTATGCACACAGATGTTTCATCAAATACTGTTTAATCTTTGGATAAAACCAGCAAGAATATAAATCTTCATTTTACATCAATGTTGGATCACCTGCTATTCAAAACTCTACTCTGGACACTCATTTTCACTGTCTTTCACAGGCACCAAAGTCACATCTTCAGTACAAGCACGTATTCACACCCGTCATCTGGTTTTCTTCAGTCTATTTGTCATTTCTCCACTACATTCACTCACCCATTCTTTACACATATTGTGCTAGTCCTGTTCGTTCTAGACTAGTCCAACTCAAAATCAATATAATTTCTTGAATATTTCTGGAATTTCTCTCCCAGTAAGCAAATCCACACACAATCAAGGCACATCCTTCTCACTTCATACCCACAACACACATAAGACCCAATGCTACCATCAGGCATGAAACAGATTCCAGACAAGGAACAATTAAATAAGCTGTAGCTCCTGAGTTTGAAAAAATAGACAAATTAAAGGGGGAAGGGGTTGTACAAAAGAGATCTACCAATCCATTCTGCAGCAGTGAATCAGATGCTCATTGTCTCATCCAGTACAAGAACTACAGGGCACTGAAAGAAGCTGTAGGAGTCAGGTTAAAAAAGCAAGGAGGTGGCAGCTCTTACGTAGTTAATCTGTGGAGTGCTTCACCCAGCGTGTTGCAATGTCAGAAGTTTGTTCTGGAGGAGACAGGAAAAGTTCAAAGGAACAGGGGTCAACTGAGGATTCCCAAGCACAGAGAACTGTATTTGGCTCATGAAATCCCCACATCACAAGTGGCTGGGGCTGCACTTTTGGTCTCCATTAGATAATGCACCCCACCAACCTCTGGTAAGACTGTACAGCTGGGTTTGATCACAGGCAATACACAAGACATAAGTTACTTACTACAATGAAGGAACATTTTTTACAGCATGACAAGCCCAAAAAGTGGATTTTTAAG